>NC_088684.1:193791269-195267463 GCF_028017835.1 Emys orbicularis
CTCAAGAACATGAGGTAGAAAACACTGCCCCATGCACTCTGGGGTAGGTGTCCTGCTCACAGTTTTATGATTATTAATCCTGCTTGTGGCATTTTCCCTAATTAATGTTGGGTGACTTTCCTCCTTTCATTAAAAGTTTTCTTTTCTACACTCAGACTTTGTGCTTGCAAGTGGGGAAGTATTGCCTCTCAGTGGTGCCCAGGGATGGTGTGTAATTTTCCCAGGTTATTGAGTGGGAGCTTGAGCCGGTTCTGTGTTGTATTATTGAAAAGGAAACCCTAGATATTGAATCTGCCCCTAGTTGCTGTCGGCCCCACCTGGCAGAAGGGTTACACTTTTACTGTCTCAGGCTGTGGACTTTCCATCTTTGTTTATTATCTGTCCCAAAAATTAAATGTGGGGTAGGCAGAAAATGCTGACGAATTAGGCTTAGGACTCTGTTGAGAGTTTTGTTGTTGTTCCATCGAAGATTCATATGTCAGAATATCATCCATGAAAATGACAGCTCCATTTCTTTGCCTTAACAATTCTGCCATCTTTCTTTGGAAAATTTCGGGTGCACTGATAAAATATAATGTTCAAAAGCAAAATCGCTCAAAGGGTGTGATAAATGTAGTCAGTTTAGCACTTTCTTTGGCTAAAGGAATTTTCCAGAATCTGCATGAGGCACCTTGCTTGGAGTATACTGTAGCTCCTTTCACTTTGGGGAGGAAGTCATCCAATAGTAGGAGGAAATATTTTTCTATTACAACTGCTTCATTAAGTCTTTAAGATCCATATGGAGTCATATTTTTTCCATTTTTTTTTATAACTGGTAACGTTGGGACACACCCATGTTGTTGGCTCAGAGATTGGCATAATCAAGAGAATCTGCTCCATTCTCTTTAACTCAGTATGAAGTAATGGGAAAGGAATCCTATGGGGTGAATGTATACTATATGGTTCTGCATTGTCTTTTAAGGTTATTTGTACTGGATCTTCTTTCAAAAGTCCAATATCACCAAATATTCTATTGAATTCTTCCACCTTTCTCACTAGGCCCATCATGGCTGCCACACTGAGCCCAAGAGGCTGTTGGTCTGTGGTCCTTTGATCACATAGACTCTGAATGCATAGCTTTGTCTGTGTAAGTTGTTTCTGTGGTGTACTGGCCTGTGCAGTTCAGAATACCTCTAGGGCCAGTCAGAGCTGTGGCAGGTGACTTCAGTTCTGGAAGGGGTTGAAGGTGACTCTAAATCCCTTATGACAGTGTTTCCCAAACTTGGGATGCCGCTTGTGTAGGGAAAGCCCCTGGCGGGCCGGGCCGGTTTGTGTACCTGCCGCGTCCACAGGTCCGGCCGATTGCGGCTCCCACTGGCCACGGTTCGCCGCTCCAGGCCAATGGGAGCTGCTGGAAGTGGCGGCCCGTACGTCCCTCGGCCCGCGCCACTTCCAGCAGCCAGGGCCGCCCGGGGGGGGGAGCAAGTAGGGCAATTTGCCCCAGGCCCCGGGCCCCGCAGGGGCCCCCACGAGAATATAATATTCTATAATATTGCAACTTTTTTTTATGGAAGGGGCCCCTGAAATTGCTTTGCCCCAGGCCCCCTGAATCCTCTGGGCAGCGCTGCCATCAGCTCCCATTGGCCTGGAGCAGTGAACCGCGGCCAGTGGGAGCCGCGATCAGCTGGACCTGCCGACATGGCAGGAACGCAAACAGGCCCGGCCCGCCAGGGACTTTCCCTACACAAGCGGCGTCCCAAGTTTGGGAAACACTGCCTTATGCGATGACTGTGACATCAGCTACTGAGTCAATTTTTAAAGTCAATAATCTTGCCATGAATATTCAGTTTCATTCTCCAGGAAGCCTCTATGTCAACAGTAATAAACCCTGAAACAATGGCTCTTGATTGTCTGCAATATGAATCAACTCCTTGACTGACTTGGTGTGGCAAACAGCAACAAAATGTCCATATTTTATGCATTTATTACAGTATGTGCCTCTGGTTGGATTTGCATCATCTCTTGGGATATGACTTTTTTCCACACCTTGTGCATGTAGGCTGGAATTTGTCCCTTGTAGTCAGGAAGTTCTCTCTCCTTGTCTCAGGGGTTTTATTATAATGACTTTTAACACTCATGTGTTTGTCTACAATTTCTAAGCCAGTTTCAAGTTTTTTAGGTTTGTCAAATTGCTCTAGATTTTGCTGTCTTACCAGCTCAGACTACTTTGCTCTCTATGTAGCTGTTGCTGGGGTTAAATCTCTCTTCAGTTGTAGCTGATGTGAAAGGTTTTTATCTGTTAACCCAGTGAGCAGCCTGTCTCTGATATTTTCATGTTTTGCATTCCCCAAATCACAGTTTTCAGCCAGTTATGCAGAGCTCTTAGAAAACATTCAACATTTTCCCCTGGTTCTTGAATTCTCTGGTGGAAACATACTCTTTCATAAACCACATTTCTCTGAGGTATAAAGTATGCATCAAACATAGCCAGAACCCTTTCATAGTCATCTTTGTGACTGTCTTTGGTAAAGTCAAAAGATTTAAAGATATGCTCTGCCTGCTTGTCCATAGCATAGATTAAAGAAGATACCTGTATATCTCCACTTTCTTTTTAGAGCACAGTGCAATGTGAAATCTTGTTTCCAATCTGTCCATTCTGAAGGTTTGTCAAAGCTGAAGTTCTCTGGAGCATTTAAGAGTGTCATTTTGATGAGATCTTGCAGGCTTTGTTCCTTCTGTTTCTGTTCTTAGTTTACTCCTGACACCATGTCATGTACTTCTGTATCAGATATGGACTGGCTACAGGGCTTGCTTATACACACCAAATGTGTTCATCATAAAATCCTTTAGTGGTCTGCCCGGTATGGCTAGACTTAGCTTTAAATAAGGTATTTTACACACAGTACCACTTAGTGGCTGAACAGTATAATACAGTTTAGCATTCCTTTATATAAGATAATTGCTGGGACAAGGTGGGTGAGATAATAAAAAATTATTGGACCAACATCTGTTGGTGAGATGGACAAGCTTTTGAGCTTACACAGAGCTCTTCTTCAGGTCTGGAAAAAAGTTGGTTCAATAAAAATATTACCTCACTTTGTCTCGTTAATATCCTGGGACCAACATAGCTACAACCCTGCATAGAATAACCGCAGCATTTTAAATCACTGTACACACAAAAGAGGCCTGATTCAGAACCACATTATTCCAGTGTTACTCTGCTGCAACTCCACTGAGTAATGCAGTGATCAGGCACAAAAGATCCTATGAGCTCTCCTGGTCCTATGTAACTCAGGAGCATAAGCCAGAGCTCATTTTCTTTAGAATGGGGAGTGGAAGTGAAATTTGGATTTACTAATAATTCTTAGCCCGCGAGAGCCTCCGTGTGTGACCTTGGCCTTTAAGATGTATGAGTAATGTCCGCGAAGAAGGAAGCACGACATGAAATAGCAGCGTGTGACATCAGATGAACACTTTTAACACAGATAAAGCTTTTAGCCCTGAGGGCATTCTGTGCCAAAAAATTAAAAATTCTGTGCCAAAAAATTAAATTTCTGCTCACAATATTTTAAAATTTTGCAAAATTCTGCAAATTTTATTTTTCAAATAAATGTGGAAGCAGTGGGGAGCACAGTCCACTGGCTGCACAGAGGTGGGAGATCACTGTGCAGCTCCCCTACACATCCGGGACACGGACTCAGCGGTGAGGCTGCACTCAACCCTGACACAGCACAAGGATCAGGCCTGTCCCAGAAACACCCCAGGGCCCTGCCCCTCCATGCCAGGTGCACCAGATGTGGGCAGGCAGGCTCAGCAAGGCAGGATGCAAGTGTGGAGGGGCTTCATGTCGAGTGTGAGAGGGTTCTGTGTGGGCCAATCTGGGTGGAGGCGGCTCAGTGGGGGATCTGGTTGCACAGGGGCTTGTTGGGGAGGGTCTGGGTGCAACGTTAATGGTACTCTGCAGGGGAGTCCAGATGAAAGTGGTTGGGGCTCAGCAGGACAGGGTTTGGGTGTGTGGGGGATAAAGCTTGGCAGGAAACTCTAGGTTTGTGGGGCTCAATGCGGGGTCCAGATGCTGGGGGAATAGGGCTCAGTTGGGTGGGGATCCAGGTGCAGTTGGTTGGGGCTTGGTGGGGTGGGGATCTGGGTGGCTTGTCAGGGTGGTCTAGGGAAAGTGGGGCTCATTGGGGGGAGGTTCTGAGTACGGGGTGGTGAGGCTTGGCGGGAGGATCTGAGTATGAGGGGGTCTGGATGCATGGGGGTTGAGCGGATGGGGGAGCAGCTCCCTGTACATGGATCCTTCCCGCTGCTGGGGGGGGGGGTGAGAAGCGATGGGTGCAAGAAGTGGGGGAGGAGTTTGCAAAGCGTTCTGCAGCTGGGGTCTCACCTGGCCGTGGATGACATGCAGGGAAAGAGGAAGTCCCGTCTTCCTCAGCCCAGCCGGGACTAGCGGCTGAGCCCAGCACAGGGTAGGAGCCCCAGCCAGGTCTTCCCCAGTCCCGCCCCCTGCCCCATAATGATTTACCTCTCTGCCAGCTGCCCATGGCACCTGAAACATACTGCAGAGGAGGGTCGGATGACCACTCTTGTGATTTCCTCATCAGAAAGTCATTTTTCTGCGGAGAAGAAAAGAAATCTGTGGGGGACATAAATTCTGTGCATGCGCAATGGCACAGAATTCCCCTAGGAGTAAACTTTTATGTTTCAACACGTGATCCTGATTCACAGAAATGAACAGTGGAATAACAGCAGTAGTAAATGTTGGTGCAAAATGAGTGACAGGCTTTGTATTCGTGTACAGTAAAAGGTACATTTAGTCCTGTATTGCAGCATAATAAAGTTTGCCATTGTATCAGAGAAGTAAGGGTCCTCTTCATTCTTAATTACCTTTTGAAATAATACACTGGCTAAAACTTTTCACTTAAAATCTTCATAGGTAAATATTGTTGATTACACTCTTGACATGGGGAATGAACAGGGGAAGAAAGAGGAGGTGGTATAGCATAAGGTGGCAATCTGCTGACTGCAATGAGTTCCAGGTCTCTTCAGGGGAAATAAAATCAGAAGGAAATCGCATTGAGTAAAATTCACCCCAGTGCAGAGGGCAGTGGTACCAGTTTCAAACTTTTAAGGTCATGAGTCAGGCCCCAAAACATCATGAGAATGGCATAAAAAACAAGAAATTATAAAAAATAATAAATTAGGGCATTTTTTTAAACTTGCCTGCTGATTGTGAGTCTTTATCATTTCAGTTTCTAAAAAGTTTTTGCCCCTCGGAGTTGCAGAGAAAAGCCTGTTAATGAAAGCTGGGATTCTCATGTAATAAAAAGACTCTAGGAGCTGTGGATATAGAAAAACATGGTGAGATTCTTGATAAAATCATGACTTGGCACATTGAGGGAGCCAGCAGAAGGCCTATGCACACTGGAATCACTTCAAAATAAGATTTAATAGGCTTCACGCTGGCTCCTTGCATGGGGGGAAATTTCATCTGGTCTGAGCGGTTGTTTACAGGGCCAGTAGCTGACAGTAGGGAACATTGGTATAGATGTCAGCGGAGCTCCCCAAAAAGATCCATACTATTCTGGCTGTAACTGGAAGGGGGGAAATCATTTCCTGAAACAATAATGGTGTGAATGGTAAATAAGGCATTGGCCATGGTGACAGAGAGGTGAACTGTCCTAAAGCCTGGTGTCCAGGGGCTTCACAAGTATGTCCTCTGTAAGCAAAGTCTGGGTAGTCTGATCAAGCAAACCCTGTTTACTCTTTGTTTTCTGAATAGGGAGACAGTAGGGACATGAACCACTATTTTAATGCTGTCATCATTCAAAGATAAAAACATAAAGGTAAAATTCCATCTAATTCAGGGGTTCTCAGGACAAGTTATTTAGTGGCCTCAGAGTGCAGCTGGTTGCCACTCTCACATTTTTTCCTAAAATACTTAATTAGCTTAGGAAAAATAAATAAATATGCACATATACACATCCAAATCACTGTAATTTATTTATGGCTAGCTAGTAAATCTGCTGTGAAAAGTGATATTAACAAACATATAAGTATCACTTTTCACAGCAGATGTACTCAGCCCCAGCAAGTCTGGGGACAAATTAAGCCCTGGATGTGGGGGTTGGGGGAGGCAGCAGCAGGAGCCAAGGGTGATGGGGGGTTGGCTGGGGGAGACAGCAGGGGGCTGGAGCCTGAAGCCCAGCAGTTAGGGGATGGAACCCAAAGCCACAGGGCTGGAGCCCAAAGCCTCGTGGCCAGAGCGTACCTCCACACCACCCCCAGGCTGAAGCCCAAAGCCTGAGCCCCACCATCCCTGGGAAGGTGGGGAACTCACCGACTGCCTGCCCCTCCAGCATTGTGTCTCAGGTTTCTCCAGAGGGGGTCAGGGCCCAACCCTTGCTGGAAGCCCCAGCAACCAACACCAAGGCATCCAGGAGCACCAGGGAGAAGCCGCTGCTTCCCCCCCACTCCATCACAGCCCAGGAGGCTGTGGCCGCATTTGGGAAACGCTGATTTAATTCATCGCTACACTGGCACAGATGGAATAGATGATTTAACAGGTGTTTTCCACCTCTCTAATTTGATTTTATGGGCCCTTTAGTTGCTTGTTGCCACTCTGGTGATACAAAGCAGATGGAAATTCAGCTTAAACTGATTATTACTTGGGAGTTCTCCTTGCAAAGGTGGAATTGCAAGGTGGTATAGAGTTGATGTAGCGGCTCTGCACCACCATCACCACACCCATTCTCAACCTCTAACATCATAGGCATGATTATGGTTGCCAATTATGGTTGGACATATTCCTGGAGGTTTCATCATATGACATAAACTTTAATTAAAGATTGAGCTTTAATTCCTGGAGACTCCAGGGCAATCCTGGAGAGTTGGCAACCTTAGGCATGATCAGACACAAAGGGGACATGACCACAACACCTCTGTGCCCAGGCTATTCTAGGAGGTCAGAATGGCCCCTTTGTTGAGGTAAAATATTGTTTTGGTATGTTTCTCCTCTAATCTCCATCTTGTTCTCTAAAAACAAGTAGGACTCCATTTTGGACGCCCTCCTTCATGGAGAGCTTCTCACCCCTACTTTGCCTCTTTGAAATTAGGGCAGGAAAAGCAGGGAGCGGTTAAAACATGTGACTGTGTAGTCTGCCTAGCAACAGCAGACTATATAGATAATAGCCTCGGGGCTGTCCGTCCTAGAGGCAGCCAGTGTCTCCCACGTTACCAGCCTGTGGAAGGAGTCCAGCTAGGCCAGGATTATAGGTGTCAGGTTCCATCGGTGTCATACACTGCATTCACCCGTTCTCCTTTTTCCACCTATGAGTCCACACACTACCACTCAGGATGACACATAGGGGACGGAAGACAGAAGAAAGGAGACAAGCCACTTACCTGGTGATCGTTGCATCCTGTTCCACTAGGGTTACCATATTTCAGCAAGCAAAAAAGAGGACGGGAGGAGCCCCGCCCTAGCCCCGCCCCATCCTGCCCTAGCCCCGCCCCTGCCCTTCCCACTTCCCCACCTCAGAACCCCCAACCCTCCCCCCGCTCCTTGTCCCCTGACTGCCCCCTCCTGGGACCCCTGCCCCTAACTGCCCCCCAGGACTCCACCCCCTACCTAAGCCTCCCTGCCTCTTGTCCCCTGACTGCCCCAACCCTTATCCACACCCCCACCCCCAGACAGACCCCTGGGACTCCCACGTCCCATCCAACCACTCCCCACCCCCTGACAGCCCCCCCAGAACTCCCGACCCATCTAAACCCCTCTGCTCCCTGTCCCCTGACTGCTCCGATCCCTCTCCCCATCCCTGCCACCTGACAGCCCCCCCCCAGAACTCCCAAACACCCCCCCCCGCTCCTTGTCCCCTGACTGCCCCCTCCTGGGACCCCTGCTCCTAACTGCCCTCCAGAACCCCACCCCCTACCTAAGCCTCTCTGTTCCTTGTCCCCTAACTGCCCCATCCTAAGACCCCCCCCAAATGCCCCCCAGCACCCTACCCCCTACCTGTACCCTGACTGCCCAAAACCTTATCCACACCCCCACCCCCAGAAAGCCCCCCCCCCGTCTCTTGACTGCCCCCTCCAGAACCTCCCTGCCCCTTCTCCGACCCCCTGGCCTCCTTGTTGTTGGCCTTCGCCTAATGTCTCTGTGAGCTTGCTCAGGAACGGCCTGAGCCGCTCGTCCCGGCACTCTGGGCAGCAGTGGGGGAGGAGCTCCAGACTGCCGGAGGCGATCTGCGAATGCAGGGAGGGAGGGAGGGAGTGATCTCTGCTGCAGGAGAAGCGGAGGAGGGGCTCTCTCTGGCTGTCGGAGCCCCATGTAAGTGGCACCATCCGGCCGGCTGCCCTGTTAGCCGCGCGCGCTCTGCGTGGGGGGGGGGGGGGGGGAGTCCGGACATTTACAAATTCCCCCCGGACGCTATTTTTAGCTCAAAAAGCCGGACATGTCCGGGGGAATCCGGACGAATGGTAACCCTAGTTCCACTGTTCCTGTGGTCCAGCGTTTCCAGTTTTCATTGGTTCTGTCCAGGATTCATTGCGGAGTCAGGGTTCGTTGCATGGGACAGTTGGGGTCCATCCCTTGGACAGTCAGGGTTCGTGCCTAGGACAAAGAGAGAGATGGTACGGTAGTTTCCTTTTATTGTCTTTTGGCTATCCCAGTGTATCAGGTTTGTGGGTTCTGGACTTCAAGTCCATTTTCATCTGCTGTTAACAACCAAGCCATTTGTTATTACTTGTGCTTATGTTATTTAGCTTTGTAACAAGGGTTCTGCTTCTCAGACCACGCTGGTCTAATAAATCATGTTGTTCTTGCACCTTACCCTGTTTGTTTCATTCTTAACTACCCCAGTGATAGATACAGGAGGGGGAAGGACCTGCAGGTTAGCCCATCTTCTGAGTGGCCTCAGAAGGTAAACACCTTAAAATCTGTTTCAGGCCAACACCTTGATGCCATGGACTACCAGCTGCTCTAACATCTGCTAGAAACCAAACCAGCTCACAACTAGCCCCAGATTCTGGGGGCTGCAAATGTGGCTTAAGGTCACCTTTGCCTCCCTGTCTTGGGCTGAAGATTGGACTCAAGCCATAGAGCTAACATGTGGTTTCAGAAAGGTTAGGTGCTGTGCTAGGAGGCCAAATTCTGATCTCTGTTACACCAATATGATTCTGGAGTAATATCATTGAAGCCAGTGGGGTTACTCCAAATTCATATAGACAAAACAATGATCAGAATCTGGCTCCTAAGGTTTCCTTACTTATCAGATATGCGCGATCTTCACCTCCTCTTTGTTTTGAAAATGTATAAAGCCAATCAAGTGTGGCCTTTTTTGGTTTATTTCTATAACTAAAATTAATACAGTGAAAATGAGGCAGGCTACTCTACCTCTCATCCAAACAAAAGGAAGAGCACAGTAGTTGGTCAAAGGGATGTTTGCTAATCATGTTACTGTCATCATCTCATTTGTCAGCGTCCATATATGTGATTCTTCCCATTGTAAAAAGAAGCCACTGTTGAATATTAATGCTTCTCAGTATGAACAAGAAACCCAAACTGAGAATGAAACCCCTATCTGCTTCCATGGGAGGACGCATTTCTGCTCCCTTTGAAGATAATCGGGGGATTGCCATTGATTTCAATGGGAGCAGGACAGGGCCCTGAGCCTGCTGCTGATGCTGAACATGTAGGTTTGAAGGAGGAAGCAACCTGCTCACCTGCAAAATCTGCTACAAAGGACCATTGAAATAATGGTTGGGAAGAGAATGTTAGTCAAAAAGACAAAATTCGACATGAAATAGAAGCACTCCCCCACCACCACCCTGCACTCCCTTGAGACAATTTTAAAACACTGAGCCTTAAGGTTCAGTCCTGAGTAAGGGGTTGTACATAGCTACTCAGTCCCAGGATGAGGCCAAGGAAGGAATCAGAGGGTATGTCTACTCTGCAGTTAAACACCCATGGCTGGCCAGTGCCAGATGACTTGGGCTAAGGGGCTGTTTCATTGCGATGTAAGCATAGGGGCTCAAACTGCAGCCTGAGGTCTGGGTCTAGGGTGACCAGACGTCCTGATATTATCAGGACCATCCCGATATTAGGGGCTTTGTCTTATATAGGCAACTATATCCACACACACCCCACACCAAAAGAAGTGCCCTGATATTTCACACTTGCTATCTGGTCACCCTATCTGGGACCCTCCCACCTTGTAGGGTCCTAGAGCCTGGGCTCAAGCCCGAACATCTTCACCACAATTAAACAGCCCCTTAGCCCAAGCCTCACAAGCCCAAATCAGCTGCCACGGGCCAGCCGTGGTTTTTTAATTGCAGTATAGACATACCTTGCATCACAACTCCTGCCCCGCTCCGAGGAATTAGTTATTTACTGCAGTCCTGAAAAAGACGTAACTTGCTACACCGTTTATCCAAGTTCAGCTCTGCTAGCTGGCACTTTGATGGGACAGGGCCAAAGCTCTACCCATGCCCCTCCCCCAACTGCAAAAGGTGGTAACACTGATTTAGTCATTTCGCCATTTTCCTGCATTTGAATTAATCACCAAGGGTCACATGTCAGCTGACCTTCCATAATTGTGCAAGGCAGTGAGTGAATGAAAGAAGTTTACTCATCCTTGCATCCCTGTGCCAGAGCAGTAACAATCACATTCCTTGTGCTCTCTAAATGCAAGGGCCAGAGAAGTATAAGCATCACTAGACAACCTCAAGGGGGAAAAGCAGAGCCATGACTCCTCCCATTTCTTTCCTGCCTTGGCGAGTGCAAGCAGCATGTGTTGAGCATAGACCATACCTTCAAAATGGAAGAGGAGGAACTTTTTTTGAGCATGCACACCATGATGGTCGTCTGCTTCCCTGTGTGTTGTGTTGTGCTTTACCAGTGCACGTGTTCCCTTTGAAGGCTGCTTCTTATAAAGGCACAGAAAAGCTGCAAGTTAAAAATTAATTCACAATTTCACTATCTCCTCTCCTGCTTAGGGCTACTGACTTCTTTGGGCTTATCTACACAGGGAAATTCACTGGCATATCCCTACCACTACAATTATACTGGTATAACTCCCCATATGAACACATTTGCTGGAATAAGAATGCCTTTTCATGGTCAAGAGTGAAACTTTGGAGGGGTTTGGGGCCCTAAGTTAGGCCAGTAATAGGTAGAGAAAGATGTAACCTTACCCAAGTCAAACCTTTAAAACTCTGGAGCTTTGCCCATCACTAGTATCTTCTCAGAGAGAACAATAGCAAATTGTCTTTTTAGTACAATAAAGCCAACAAATGTCATATGTATCTACTCTTCTCTGTTTATGATTCAGGAGGAGTGATGCAGACTGAGCAATCTGTGTGAGCTTACTGGGGCCAGGGTCAGCCAAAGACATGCCTTTTTCTATTGAAATATGTTGTACATACATACATTTCTACTTCCTACTGAATCTGTCGAGGATCCGATGCTCACGAAGGATGCCAGAGTGACAGTACTAAAGGCTGAAGTCTTATATTTATTCATAGAGAATGCACAACATGGATATCAGCATAAACAACCCTAAATCACACAACAGTTGTGCCTCAACCCTCTCCTGGATGAAGTCTCATTAGTGTCCAAACAGCAGTTCAAGTTCCATGACCATTCAATTATTGTTATCTGTGATACAAGATACCAGTTTGTGACAGCTGTGGAAATGTTGTCTGTGACATGGCCATGTGTCTGCTAGAAAGTGGACTAAGACCACCACCTCCTTTCACACAAATCATGAAATTATCTACTTTCAGCAACAACTTCTGACATGAGCTAGGCTAAAAACAATCCAGTGAAGAAAGTTTCCATATCCTATTATCAAAACCTTTAAGCCATTCAGACCTTCCACTCCCAAGGTTTGGATATAGAGTTGCAAGGGTTTCTGGAACCTATATGTTACCACAACACAGAGTGTACACTCTGCTGCACAAGGGATGAAAAGGGGAGAGGTTCATACCCGTTAGAGATTGTAGATAGGAAGGGGATGGTTGTTACCAGGCAGCCATCTGCCCTGTAGGTCTAATGGAGAAGGGGAGCTCTTGGCAGCCCACCAAAGAGAAGGAGGAGGAGCCTCTTCCACAAAGACAGTAAGGGTGTGTACAGTTTGAGGGCCCCGGTTGAGAGGAATGTTGCCTGAGGGAATGGACTGGCTGGGTGGGAAGGAAGGTGCTGAGTGCAGTGGAGGGTGTCAGGTGGGTGACATGCATGGGAGGCCTGGTCAGGTCAGGGGAAGTACGAGTGCCAGGTAGTATAGACATGTGGGTGGGTTCTGAGAAGCCAGAAGGGGTGCCACCTTTCTGTCAGCCTTCATATGATTCCTGGGGGTGGGAGTGGAGGGGGCATATTGATGAAGTTTACTTTTTCAAGACTGCTATGAGACTTTACCAGTCCAAAAGTGTTATAGATATTGTGCTGTCTTAGAAGAGGTAATGATTTGTTTGTTATAAGGACATTGCCACCCCCGTCTCCTCAGTTTGGCTCTAAATCACCACTAATTTCAGCCAAGGAACGCATTTTTCAACTCCCTCCGTATGTTTATCCATAGTTTATATTATCATTTGCTAAATATATTAAGCCATGCTATTTACTTCATTCTGCAGCTTCAAGACCTTTGCATGGCTTCTCAACGCCCTACAATTTTAACATATAAATCACTGGAAAAAGGCTGACCTTCCATTGTTTGCCTGTTTAGCTTTCCAAAGACTTCAGTAGGAAAAAAGCCACCAATTGAGACTGTTCATTTTACTGCCACCTCATCCAAATTATTTCAGCCAATAGAGCTGAAAATGACAAAGATCTGCAGTAGGGCTAAAACGTTCAAATTTACATGTTAGGTACTTTGAGTCAGATTTTCAAAGGTATGAAGAAGCCTAAGATGCAGATAGACTCCCCATGGTATTTTCAAAAGCTAGGTGCCTAACTCCCTTTGAAAGCAATGGGAATTAGGCACCTAACCTGCTTATATGCTTTTGAAAATCCCACTAGATACCTATATGCATCTTTAGGGGCCTAGATAACTTTAAAAATCTGGTTCCTAACTTCATATTTAGGCCCCTATATTTAAGTTGCCTGGTTTTCATAGCTGCTGAGCTGTAGGAACTGTGAGGTCGCAACACCTCTGAAAATCAGACCACTTATTTAGGTGCTTAAATTAAAGCACTCAGGTTTGAAAATGTTGGCCTGTATATCTACTTTATACACATACATATGCTTATTAGGGATCATGCTTTTATCTGTTTAGAGTATACTTACTGTACCATATCATTATGTTATATAAGGCCACTTCACCAGCCTGTCCACAAACAAAGTCTATAATGATTATGCAGATTTCTTCTCCCTTGCACAACTAGGGCATACGGAATGAAGTAAAGCATATTAAAAGTGAAAACAAATTACAATAATATTGTTAAAGTCACACTAGGGTTTTACTTCTTGATTAAACTCTCCTTGGAACATGTCTGTTCCTAAACATTAATGGGAACTATTCTCCCTAGGGATGCACAACATGTGAATGTATAGAGAGATGATGTCATCATCCCACATTAGCTCTAAAGGAAGCACTCTGTCACCTCAATGAAATGTTGCTGAAGAGTGGCAGGAGGCAGGAGCTGAACTTGCTGCACATGTTTAAGTCTAAGATTTCCAAAGGGTCCTTTGTTTGGTTCAGTCTGACAGACAAGTTTGGTTGCTTATAGGTGGTGGGTCTTTAGTTTCCATAAGAATGCTATACTGGGGCTTAACAAACAATCCATTATATAATAGATTCAATTCACTTGGATTAGAGATATCAAAAAAAGCAGGTATAGCATGGACTAAAGAATCCATCTTTAAAGCCTAGGCCAGAAGGTTTTCAAAGAAAATTACAGAGAAAGAAGAAAGTGAGGTTTTGTCAAGAAGTCATTGGGAACTGGCAGAAATAAAAGGGCAGATAATGAAGAACTGCACTGACCAGCAGTTACAGGATAAAAGTTTAAGAAGGGGAAAAGCCACTGAAATTGAAGCTAATGACAATTATTACTTAAGGATATGAAATGATTATGCTGTTGTTTGACCTGTAGACGATATAAGGAATTGAAGTAAGAGCAATTTGCCAGTTGCCCTTCCTATCAGGTACCTTCAGCCAGTTTCAACACAGAGTTCCCACATGACTACTCTAACTCAAATTTACAAACTAGGTAAGTGTTAAGACTTTGTTTTCTCTTTGGGTTTCACCTTTAAATTTCCAAGGAATCTGCCTATCTGGAGGGGTAGCTGCCATTTTGTGAGGCAGAATTAGTGCAGCATGTTGCATAGGAGACACTCACTATGCTCTCTCATGGAGACACTACTAGGCACTATTCTTTTGTTGTTGTTTTTTAGTTCCATGGAGCTATGCTGATTTATACCAGCTGAGGTTCTGGCCTAAAGTATATGGTTACTTCTTGTATTGAAAAAACATCCACCCACACAGTTAAAAACCTCTCATCCAGGCTCTCATCTCAATTTTGCAACATCCTCTTCCCTGGCCTTGACACATGCAAGCTTGCTCTGCTCATATCTGTTCAGAATGCTGCTTCAAAGGTCATTAGGAAATTAAACTGTAATGCTATCCCCCTCTTCTTCCGGGAGGTGCTGCACTAACCTCACTCTCCTAAAGCCAAGTTGCTGCCCCAAACAAGCGTCAAAAAGCCACTTCAGACAGTCAGTGTAATTTAATTTTTATTCACTGTTTGTTATTTTTATTATTGTAATCCCTGGAGGGAATGACTTAGTGCTGTGAGTGTCAGATTTTAAATATCTTGACACTCTGGAACAGATTCCACAAATAGTGGCATGATTCATTCAGTCCTTCACCCTTCTCTGTAAGATAAGCTGAATATCATGCATTTTACTGTGGGACCATTTAAGTACTGGGATATACAGAAAAGGTGACTGTGTAGCTCCTGAGATGGGCAGTGGCATTGCAACAATTTTTATAGTGGGGGTGCTGAAAGCCATTGAACAAAACTGTAAACCCTGCATCTGATGGAAACAATTTCATCCTAACACCCCTAGTTCCATCACCCTTGGAGATGGGTCAAATTTGTGGTATTTCCAATTAAGTTCAGCACTACCTTGGAGAACAAAATTAACTTCATATTCAGTACATGGCTCTGGAGCAGGTTCTGCAGCCCCTGCTCAATTGCAGTTTCTTATCACTGTACAAAAAACAATGGACTGCCCACAGTAAATTATAAACAAAACAATGTGTGTCAAGCTTTAAGGTCTACATATACCATCCCTGCAAAATACACCGTGATCCCAGTGACGATCATTCACAGTTATGTTTCCATACACAAAGAGCAAGGTCTAATTCTCCATAAACTTAGGCTAGTGTAAACAAGAGTAAATCCATTTACATCCATTTGTCTTCACTGCTGTAAGTGAGAGGATAATTATACCCTTTCAGAATAAATAAAATAATTTGATTTTTAAATTAAAAAAAAAAATAAGAAAGAACAAAAATAAAGTCTCCATGAGACTGGTGTAAATTGGAGTAGTTCCATTGAAGTCCATTGGATCTACACTGATTTACACCAGTTGAGGTTCTGGCCCAGAATATGTAGGTCCTCTGTAGCAAGAGCAATTTTGAGAATGAAGTAATTGTTGTCTTTGTAGATCTGTGAAGGTGCAGTACTTAATTTGGCATTGGAATAGTTGTAAACTTACTTTACACGGTGTCACTAGTCAGTCAGGGGGGAGTTTGAGGACTTGCAGTGTCATTAATCAATACATATTAATTATTTGGGGATGGTTAGGGACTTATACACAGCTTCATTATCAATTATAATTTGGGGGTGATTGGGGCAAGGATTTTATGTCACAGAGTCATTAATGCTTAATTATGCGAGGAGAGTTCGGGGGAGGTAGCAGGGGTCATATTCTGCTTTCCTTTATATGAGTTAGAGTGACCGGGCATCCCGCTATTACCAGCACCATCCCGATTTAGGGCTTTGTCATATATGCAACTATACCCCTCCCATCCACCCGCAAAAAAGTGTTTTGATTTTTCACACTTGCAATCTGGCCACCCTAACACCGGTATAAAATCTGAGTAACCCCAAATCACTCCAGATTTAAACGAGATTAACACAGTGCAGAATCTAGCCCATTACCCTTCACAATGAACTGCTAACTAGTTGGGAGTAGCTGGGGTCATTAATGACCCCTTATGATTATTTGGGGGCAGCTGGCTGGTGTACCGGGTTTTTGTTAGTTAGTTGTATAGGTTATGGGCCCAGTCAGATAAATCTGGGGCATGTTCGCTCTCCCATTTCACTTTATTTACACATGGAGGTTACAGGCGTTTTTTGGAAGGGGGGCTGATTTTAGGGCCCTGGTGCAACTGCCCACCCTTTGCTCCGCACTCGCATCACCAATGGGGCCAGTCATTCTCCCTCGGGGGGAGTCCTGCAGGAGCAGGGGGAGCGATCCCCTCCGCGCTGCTGCTCCCCCCGCCCTCGGATTATGTGCTGAGGGCCAGGCACCAGCCCGGCAGCCAGGGAGGCGGTGGCTGGGGCCAGGTGGATGTTGTGTCGGGCTCTGCGTCAGCGGCGGCGGCTGCAGGACACAGGCTGGCGTCAGAGGCCGCCTGGTGACACATTCTTCCTCCACGAGCGGCTGGGAGCCGGCGCTGGACGGAAGCGCGGGGGACGGGCGCGGGGGGGACGTGCTGCTCTGCAGCGCTTCGCGGGGCCGGGGCGGGCGGGGAGACAGCCGGGAGCAAGAGGAGGAGGTGGCCACGGGGAAGAAGGCAGCCTCACCCCCGGCTGACCCGGGTGAATCATGCTGCTTCCAGCTGCCTCCTAAAGGACAAAAGGCAAATGCCGCGCTCTTTGTTCGGCTTCCCGGGTCTCAATAGGTTTGCGAGCGCTGCAAGGGGGAGCGGAGGTGGGTCCCGCTGGCGGCTGCACGTCCTGCACTCTCCCATCCCGCCGCTCCCTGTCCCGCGCACATGCGCTTCGGGCCGCTGCCTACCTACAGCCTTGCTGGGTTTCCGCCCCGCCCCGTCCAGTCATTGTCTGCTCGCCGCATCTGTGGCGATGTGCGAAACGTGCGGGCTGCCTGCTTCTGGCGAGTCCGGGGTTCCCGTCCTGCTAGGTGGTAACTCGCTGCAGATCCTCGTGCTCTTTACGTGCCCGAAATGTAAAGGATTTGGCAAAAGTTCTTAATTACAGGCTTCTCTAATGATACCTCTGCCTTGGGCAGGAATACATAGCCTGGGCAGCGTTCGGCAGTGAATGGAGCATGTAGCCACACAAAGACAGGAAACTCACAATGTCCGCATTGTTGTTATTATTTATTATTAATGTTGAGTAAGCCCCACCCTAATAACACTTCGCACACTAGGTGAGGCTTGTGAAAGGGGAAGCAAATTTCCCTGAGCAACACATCCCTGCTCGAGGTGCTGCTTTGCTTCTGTCGCTAGCCGTGCACATATTTTATTAGTATTATATTAACTCCTCTAGTTTACTGGATTTTTGCATAGCTGAAAAGGGATTGGTTTTGACATGCTTAGATTAAACAAAATACCTAAAAGCATTAGATTTTTCAAATGGAACATCAAACTTCCTAACCTATAAAGTGTTTCAGCCCTAGGTCAACGTTGTCTAGGACTGAAAAAGTGAAGGCTTCTGGCTGCTTTTATAAAATGTTTTCTATCTCTGTTTTCAGTTTCATATCATATTTCTGTGTTACCCAAGCATTTAATCCCTCTGTTTTTTGTTACTCTCAATTTACAGTTATTCTTCAGGCACATTACAAAAGATGGATTTTATTACAAATGAGTGAAACAGCCTGAAATGCCCTCTACATAATCGTGTGGGAAATTCAATTAGGCTCAAATTCTGGGGCTCAAATTCTGGGGCTCGGCACACAGCTGAGTCCAGAAACGTGTACCGTTCTCCTGCTCAGGGCACTCTGGGAGTCATTTCAGAGCCATTACTACTGAAGTCCTGAGGCTGTAGACACAGTATGACTCTGTAGCTCCAATATGGGCCGTCTCTGGGAGGGGGAGGATAGGAAGTTTCAGGAAGCAGTTATCCTATCACCCTGTTCCCTCCTGTATTGGCATACAAAGGTCCCCAAGGACTGAGCTTTGTGCTGTATGTGAGGACTACGCACACTGTGTTCCCCCTGGAATCTTGCCTCCTCAATGTGCAGCTGGTAGGAAATCCTCCATGGCCTCAGTGCCAGGAGCTAGATTTCCCCTTTTAATCTAAAGAGGACCCCTCCTTTAAAAAGAGTTAACTAGGCTTCACTTAAAATAAATTAACTATTCACACATTTTTTTGAAGCTGATAAAATAAAGGACTGAATACAGATACAGGTTATTTTTGGAGGCCTATTTAAAGCTTGGAGCTGTGGGAAGAGCTCACCAGAGCAATGAATGGGTCTGCCCCTTGAGGTAAGGGAAGGGCTACAGAATCTTGAATTTTAGTGATTATGGAGGACAATTATGGAGGTTGGAATCCCCCTCTATAGAATAAGTAAAGGCATAGGTGCTGGAACCAGAGGTGCTGGGGGTGCTACCGCACCTCCTGGTTTGAAGTGGTTTCCATTATATGCAGGGCTTACAGTTTGGTTCAATGGCTCTCAGAACCCCATTGTACAAATTGTTCCAGCACCCCTGAGGGCAGGTCTTCACTACGGGGGGGGTCGATTTAAGATACGCAAATTCAGCTACGCGAATAGCGTAGCTGAATTCGACGTATCGCAGCCGACTTACCCCGCTGTAAGGACGGTGGCAAAATCGACCTCCGCGGCTTCCCATCAACGGCGCTTACTCCCACCTCCGCTGGTGGAGTAAGAGCGTCGATTCGGGGATCGATTGTCGCGTCCCGACCAGACGCGATAATTCGATCCCCGAGAGGTCGATTTCTACCCGCCGATTCAGGCGGGTAGTGTAGACCTAGCCTGAGTAAAGAGTACGGCATTAGGTAAGTATAGGTAAAGCAACAGCTCTGCTCCACTAGTCTGCTTCAAATCTGATTTGGAGAGATCACTAGGGCTAAGAGCATAATGGCCATACAGGGTCAGACCAATGGTCCATCTAGCGCAATATCCTGCCCTCCGCACCTGGCCAATGCCAAGAGGTTCAGAGGGAATGAACACAACAAGATAATTATCCCGTCATCCATTCCCAGCTTCTGGCCGTTAGAGGCTAGGGACGCCCAGAACATGGGGTGGCATTCTTGACCATCTTGGCTAATAGCCTGTGATGGACCTATCCTCCATGAATTTATCTAATTCATTTTTTAACCCAGTTATAGTTTTTGCCTTCACAACATCCCCTGGCAACAAATTCCACAGGTTGACTGTGCGTTGTGTGAGGAAGTGAGAGAGTATTTTACTTTCCATATCCACTCAGTGTTTGTTCCCTGCGGTGAACTGCCAACTAGGTTGCCAGTTTGCATATAAATTTCCTGGGACAAAAAATGGTCAATCCATTCGCCCTTTGTCAGATTATAAAAATGTAGCATGTTATTGAAGGTGGATCCTTGTTAGATTACGTGTCTCTCAAACTCTCCTGCTTGTCATCCATTTTCTCTGTTGTTTTCCCTTTTATTTTATGTTTGTATAGCTCTCTGCACAGTGGGGCTCTGATTCTAATTGGGGACTTTGAGTATTACTGTTATCACTATTATTTATTATTAGTAATATAACCCCATTACAATCTATTGTAACTATAATCACAAAACTAGGGGGGAATGTAAAGCTATAATTTGATTATTTATTATTTTATGCTAACCTTCAAATCCATAGCAGATATATATGAAAATAAGTAGAAATAATATTTATAATAAAGCAAACACATTCATATACAGTAAAAGCTGTGTTATCAGGTCCTGTACCAACTGGTAAGCTCTATAACCCGGCATTTCTAATCTTCATAGAAAGTCCAATTTATAGTCTGGTTGGCACGGGGCCAGCAGGCTCCCTACTGGCTTCACGTGGCTCCCTGGAAGCGGCGACATGTTCCTGCTGCTCCTAGGCGGAGGCGTGGTTAGGTGGCTCTGCGCACTGCCTCCGCCCGCAGGCGCCGCTCCCAGAGCTCCCATTGGCCGTGGTTCCCAGCCGATGGGAGCTGCGGAGCCAGTGCTTGGGGCAGGGTGGGGGCAGCGCACAGAGCCACCTAGCCATGCCTCCGCCTAGGAGCAGCAGGGACAGGTCACCGCTTGTGGGGAGCTGCCCGAGGTGAGCGCCGCCTGGATCCAGCACCCCAAAACCCCTCCTGCGTCCCAACCCCCTGCCCCAAGACCCCACCTGCACCCAAACTCCCAGAGCCCACACCCTGCACCTCCTCCGCGCCCCCTCCCCATGCCCCTCCCACACCTAAACTCCCTCCCTCTTAGTTAACCAGAATTTTTCACTTACCGGCACCCCCCTTTCCTCCAACATGCCAGATAAAAAAGCTTTTACTGTACATGAGACTATACAAACCAACTAAGTGTCAGAGGTCTTTAACGCTAGATAATCTAAAGTATTAATCATAATAATCCATAGACCCATTTGTCTGACAGATGACACTTAGATCCTTTTTAAGTGGATACATGGGTACCTGGATAAAGTAATGAATGTTGTCCTTTCTCAGTTTCCTATTTGTCTGGCATGGTCTCAGAAAGAATTTAAGTAACTAGAGATTCCAATATTCTACCTCATCTATATTCTATGGATTTAGAAGTCCAAGGTTCTCCATAATAAATCCTATCTTCAGTACTTCTTCTGAGTTGACACAATGCAGTGTCAAACAAACAATCACTGCCAGATCCAAAGCACATGAAAGAGAACTGGAATCTTCATTTCTGATTTCACTAGACTGAAAAATACAAAAAATACCTGACTCCATCATCAGTTTCTCTTTCTAACAGAAATAACCCATAAGACTCTGAATATTAGCTTATTGTTTCTGTCAAAAGGGGTGTAACAATGCGGTTCTGGCGGAACCCAACTGAGAGTGCCAATTCAGGACAAATCGCTTAAAACAGGGCAGTTACAGCCCAAGGCTGGGGTTTTTCCACCTCTAAGGCAAACCAAACCAGCCAGACAGTGAAGACTTTGGTCTCACCCTACAGGCTAACCATAAGTCACACAAGCAATTCCCTTAGACACTCCAGTTTCCCAGTATCACCACCAGTGCCACTCGTTATGGGGACAAATGGTTATGAAAACCAATACCCCAATAAAAGAAAAAAGGTTCTCCTGATCCCATAGGACCAAGCCCCAAACCCAGGTCAATATACAAATCAGATCTTACCCACAAATCACGCTGTTGCCAATCCTTTAGAATCTAAAACCTAAAGGTTTATTCATAAAAGGAAAAAGATAGAGATGAGAGTTAGAATTGGTTAAATGGAATCAATTACATACAGTAATGGCAAAGTTCTTGGTTCAGGCTTGTAGCAGTGATAGAATAAACTGCAGGTTCAAAATCAAGTCTCTGGAATACATCCCCAGCTGGGATGGGTCATCCGTCCTTTGTTTAGAGCTTCAGTTTGTAGCAAAGTTCCTCCAGAGGTATGAAGCAGGATTGAAGACAAGATGGAGGAGAGGCATCAGCCTTTTATTCTCTTTTCCAGGTGTAAGAACATCTCTTTGTCCTTACTGTGGAAAATTAAAGCAAAATGGAGTCTGGAGTCACATGGGCCAGTCCCTGCATACTTTGCTGAGTTGCAAGGCGTATTTGCCTTCTCTCAATAGGTCAATTGTATAGCTGATGGTCCTTAATGGGCCATCAAGCAGGCTAGGCAGAGCTAACACCAACTTGTCTGGGAAGTTTCCCAGAAGCATAGCATAAGTTTGAAATACAGACAGTATAGAGCCAATATTCATAACTTCAACTACAAAATTGATACACACGTATAGACAGCATAATTATAACCAGTAAACCATAACCTTGTCTTAGACACCTCATTTGACCCCCCTTTATACAAGATTTGGTGCCACTACAGGACTTTGGTTGCAACCATGTTCTATATGGTCCCAGATTATATCAATAACATCACAAGGGGTAACAAGTATACAGAATAAAATAGAGGGATACTGAAGTATCTTTCCATTGACTCAATAGATGTTGGATCTGGCCTCCAATCTGTTATTTGTATGGATCTCAGTTTGAAAAAAAATAAAAACTAATCTTCACCTGCACACATTGCACCTTTTTTATCTTTTCAGAAGGTTCAATTGATACTTCTGTGCAGTTGCCAACTCTCGCAATTTTATCACAAGTCTTGAGATAATTGTTTTCTTAAAGCCCCAGCTCGTAGACGCATTTGATTAGGTGAAAATTTCAACTTTTATTAAAGAAAAGTTTCTAGCTGTCCCACACTTTGGGGAAAAGCTTGAAAATGCAACTGAAGTGCACCGTAAAAAGCTCAGAAAGCAGAAGACAAATGTAAAGAACACCCACATTTAAAGTTTTTTAAAATCTCATTATTTTTAAGCCAATTTTTTTGGGCCTGACTCATGATTTTTAAATACTTGGGCATGACAATACTTGCAGTATTAGGGCCCAAACCTGAAAACTCTTATTCACAGGAGAAAATAAGCATATAAGGACAATGAATAAGGATCACACATATGAGTGAGCGTTTGGAGAACTGGGCCTTTACTCTTCTGTTTTTCCAGGACTGAAAGCAGAAAAAAAAAAAAAAAAAACTGGATAATTTTGTGGCAATACTTGTACTTGTGAGATTTCTATCCTGATTTCTAGACCAAAGAATATCAGATAATCTTTGGATAAGTTTTCAAATCAAATTTCTGTAACTTTTAGGTTTACACTAGTTAGTGTTTTGCTTATACTTTGCATGAGTTTACAGTTGCCCATTGGTATTGTAAGCAGGGTCTGAATGAATTCTCCCCTGACAGCTAGCTGGGACGGGGAGAGACTTCAGGAGCAAACTGTATTTACATGAACACACTTACTCTGCTTAGATATCCAGCAGATAGAGTGGTGTTTCTCAAAGTAATCGACTTTGACTGATGTTGGGTAACAAATCACTTTAGTACTGAATGCAGGGGTAGTGAAATGCTGTTACCAATGTTGTTATCTTTATTGTATGAATAAAGGGGAGTAGAACTGTGCTTAACCTGTTCCAAATGAGGGAGTCACCCTCAGCTGAAAGGTCCTCATTAAGCCAGGGGCTTGAATACCAGAGCCCTGTGAAAGTAAAAGGGGTGGGGACAGGTGTCCCAGCCAGGAGATGTGGACTCTCTCTAAGGGTCTCCAGTCTGGTTTAACCTTTTCCTCCTGGCTGTTCAAAGAAAGAGCTAACTAGGCTTCATTAGGAGCCTCTTTGTTATGTTACAGTGCTCAAATGAGAGCTGAAATCACTTGAGATGGATCAATGTTTCTGTCCAGCCTGCAAAGAGCTGACAATCACTAAGAGACTGATGTGCAGAGGTCACAGCAGAGAGACAGGTAGCAGCAGAAGGAGATGACAGTCAGCCAGCAAAGGAGTGACTGGCGAGGCAGTAAGCAGAACAAGCGGCTGGCAAGGCAACGAGCAGCTGGTGGGGCAGCCAGTGGAGACGAACCAGGGCTGGTGGGACGGCCAGCGGAGATGAACCGCAGCTGGCGGGGCAGCCAGGTGATGAGGAACAGCGGCTGGCGGGACAGCCAGCCAGACCAAGCACAAGCAAGGTGCCTTCTTCCCTGGGTAGGAGGTGAACTCAACAGATGCACCTCTGAACCCTGGGTCCTCACTGACCAAGGACAACCACTCTGAGCGGGGTATGGTGAGAGAGCAGAGAGGGGCACAGAAAAGGAACTTTTGGTTGTAGCACTCAAGAACATGAGGCAGAAGACACCACCCCAGGCACTCTTGGGTGGGTGCCCTGCTCACAGTGTTATGATTATGAATCCCGCTTGTGGCATTATCCTTAATTAATGTCAGGTGACTTCACTTCCTTTCATTAAAAGTTTCTTTTCTACACTCAGACTCTGTGCTTGCAAGTGGGGAAGTATTGCTTCTCAGAGGTGCCCAGATTGGTGTGCAATTTTCCCAGGTTACTGGGTGGGGACTTGAGCCAGTTCTGTGTTGTGTTGTTGAAAAGGAACCCCTAGATACGAAACCCGGCCCTGGTTGCAGCTGGCTTCACCTGGCAGAAGGGTTACAGTATTATACAAAAAAGTATGTCACAGTTACAATGTCAGGAGACTGGACAGCCACAGTTATGGTAAGTTCTTTTGCCTTGAGCTGACCAAGTAAAATCCAGCCTCCCACGTGCCGAAAATCAGTTTCCCACATGCCTAAAAACACCACAAGCTGACATAGGAGAGAATTATCTATCCTGAATAAAGGATGGCTGTTTCCCTGGCTTCAGAGGGGTTTCGCCCAACCCCCTGAATATCAAGTGATATTTACAAATGATGTTCTTTGGGTCTTCTTCATCCTTCTTACAACAATAGAGTTAAAGAATATAAAAATGTTTTACCTGGCACCCATTTACCAAGGATTTGATCCTGTAACTCTTATATACACTTCCTATGGAAGGCAATGGAAATTGCATACACTGCAACTTCAGGATCACTCCCTTACTAATAAAATATTACCATTGTATGTTATTTAGACACATCTAAAACAATAAATTTAAGTCTGAACAGTTACCATGACAAGCAATGTTATTGTGTAATACTATGAAAGGTATTGCACCATATGGAAATGATAGTATCGTCAAAAAGCATAAAATATCACATTTATCTTATTACTACTAGCATATTTTAATGTGCTGTTGAAAATCATGGTTCTGTTACTTATGAAAATGCAAAAATCAGAGTATGACAAATTAATTCCAAATGTAGATTTCTTCTAAGAATTTGTTTTTATGTCTTCTGTTATTGCCACATGTTGCCGATCCCACAACATAGGACAGCAGATGACTTAGTTGAAATGGTTCTTCACTGTTTTTAATATTTTTAACATCCCAAAGGGCTTTTTATTTATATGTGTAATAATTTCCAGATTTTTGAACTGTTGGACTGTGCAGTGGTCTGAAAAATCTAGTGGCTATTATACATATTTTTCTCTCAAAGATGGCTTTGGAGTGTGGGAAGATGGACCTTTGGGTTGGATTATTAAAGTAGCCATTCAGTTTTGTTAATGAGTTTTTTCAATTTTTGTTTACATCTACTTGGGAATTACTAAATAATTTCCTTTTTTAAAAAGGGGTATATTTTGCTGAATTCCTTTCCTTCGGTCATTTGGGACATAATGGGCCAAATTCAGAGGTGAATGTGTCTAAGTCTAAGTCTAGAGGGAGTATGAAGTTTATATAACTTATACTTTCTTCTGACCTTCTCTCTCTCTCTCTCTCTCTCTCTGTCACGCCAACTTAGATTAGGTTTGACTCCCTTAGCATTGCTTTCTTAGTACCAGATTCTGCCACCATTACACTGAATAGCATATGACTCCACAGTAGTCCCACTGATTTCAACAAGACTATATCCAGAGTAAGATACTATTCAGTATGAGAAAGAGGACTGAAACAATGCTCTTACTTAGCAGTGAATCCTACTAACACTTAATACTGAATGTACTAGCATTTGAAGTTAATGGTGTCGTTAGAGGAGGTTTTGGAATAAATTGATAAACTAGACAGTAATAAGTCACCAGAACCAGATGGTATTCATCCACAAGTTCTGAAATAATTCATATATGAAATTGCAGAACTACTAACTGTAGTTTGTAACCTATCATTTAAATCAGCTTCTGAACCAAATGACTGGAGGATAGCTAATGTGATGCCAATTTTTAAAAAGGGGTCCAGAGATGATCCCGGCAATTACAGGCCTGACTTCAGTACTGGGCAAACTGATTGAAACTACAGTAAAGAACAAAATTGTCAGACACATAGATGAACATAATTTGTTTGGGAAAAGTCAACAAGTTTTTTGTAAAGGGAAATCATGCCTCACCAATCTACTAGAATTCTTTGAGGGGTCAACAAGCTTGTGGACAAGGGGATCCAGTGGATATAGTGTACTTAGATTTAGATTTTCAGAAAGCCTTTGACAAGGTCCCTCACCAAAGGCTCTGAAGCAAAGTAAGCTGTCATGGGATAAGAGGGAAGGTCCCCTCATGAATTGGTAACTGGTTAAGATAAGAAATAAAGGGTAAGAATAAATGGTCAGTTTTCAGAATGGAGAGAGGTAAATAATGGTGTCCCCCAAGGGTCTGTACTGGGACCACTCCTATTCAACATATTCATAAATGATCTGGAATAAGGGGTAAGCAGTGAGGTGACAAAATTTGCAGATGATACAAAACTGCTCAAGATAGTTAAGTCCCAAGCAGACTGCAAAGAGCTACAAAAGGATCTCACAAAACTGAGTGACTGGGCAACAAAATGGCAGATGAAATTCAGTGTTGATAAATGCAAAGTAATGCACATTGCAAAACATAATCCCAGCTATACATATAAAATGATGGGGTCTAAATTAGCTCTTAATACTCAAGAAAGAGATCTTGGAGTCATTTTGGATAGTTTTCTGAAAACATCCACTCAATGTGCAGTGGCAGTCAAAAAAGTGAGCAGAAT
Source organism: Emys orbicularis (assembly GCF_028017835.1). NCBI lineage: Eukaryota > Metazoa > Chordata > Testudines > Emydidae > Emys > Emys orbicularis. Next base: position 193,817,839 of record NC_088684.1, read on the forward strand.
GTTGGGAATCATTATGAAAGGGATAGATAATAAGACAGAAAATATCATATTGCCTCTATATAAATCCATGGTATGCCCACATCTTGAATACTGTGTGCAGATGCGGTCACCCCATCTCAAAAAAGAAATATTGGAATTGGAAAAGGTTCAGAAAAGGGCAACAAAAATGATTAGGGAGATGGAACGGCTTCCATATGAGGAGAGATTAATAAGGCTGGGACTTTTCAGCTTGGAAAAGAGATGACTAAGGGGGGATATGATAGAGGTCTATAAAATCATGACTGGTGTGGAGAAAGTAAATAAGGAAGTGTTGTTTACTCCTTCTCATAACACACAAACTAGGAGTCACCAAATGAAATGAATAGGCAGCAGGTTTAAAACAAACAAAAGGAAGTATTTTTTCACATAACGCACAGTCAACCTGTGGAACTCCTTCCCAGAGGATGTTGTGAAGGCCAAGACTATAACAGGATTCAAAAAGAACTAGATAAGTTCATGGAGGATAGGTCCATCAATGGCTATTAGCCAGGATGGGTAAGGATGGTGTCCCTAGCCTGCGTTTGCCAGAAGTTGGGAATGGGCAATCAGGATGGATCACTTGGCGATTACCTGTTCTGTTCATTCCATCTGGGGCACCTGGCATTGGTCACTGTCAGAAGACAGGATATTGGGCTAGATGGACCTTTGGTCTGACCCACCATTCTTATGTTCTTATGTTTTACTCATGGTAATTAAGTGTCTGTAGGATCATGCTCTTAGATTCATGGAGGGCTTGTCTATATTAGAAAACTTTCACCACTGTAACTAAATAGATTAAAATCAATCTAGTCTAACTGATTTAGCTTAATCGAGTAAATTAACAGCAACCCCAGTAATGTTAAGGCAGAAAATTATCCAAAGGAATAGAGTAGGTGACAATGTGCCAGTCTTTTGATACAAATAGAATAGGAATAAAGGACATAGTTGCAGATGTAGACCATTGAAGAATGTGGCCACATTTTTGGTACGGGTGTTTGCTTTTTTAAGACAGAAAAATATTCATAAGCTAGAAGCATTTAAAAAAAAGTTCAATGAAAGCTATACTTCTTAACTGGACCATTGTGAGGAGCTATTAATTAGAGCGTCCATCTGTCAGAACAACAGCCCCGCTCAGGGTAGTATGAAAGTGAATGGGTCCAGAATAACTGAGGAGGAATCAGTTGCTGAACTGTTGGACAAGAAGAGATGTGAGGGGGCACATTTATTTCACATAAAAATGATTCCCGATTGCATCAGTCTTTCAAAAAAATTCTGGGGGAGAGCTCCAGAGCAACTGCCTCCTGTGTTAGCGCCTGGACTCAAAACCAGTTAAACACCTTCCTTTCCTCCCCTTATTCCGATAATCAGTTGCAGTGTGAATTCTTACTTATATTAATAATACTTTGCACTTTTCACCCAAGGGTGTCAAACATGAAGATATCATTCTTCCATTTTACAGATGAGTAAAATGAGATACATTGGGCTGGATTCTCCTTTTACGCCAGTTTTAAACCCGTGAAACTCCATTGATCTTAGTGGAGTTACAGCTGAACCTCAGGGAATGGAGGTTGTTCATAATTCTGAAATGTTCATAACTCTGAACAAAACGTTATGGTTGTTCTTTCAAAAGTTTACAGATGAACATTGACTTAACACAGCTTTGAAACTTTATTATGCAGAAGAACAATGCTGCTTTTAACCATCTTAATTTAAATGAAACAAGCACAGAGACAGTTTCCTTACCTTGTCAAATCTTTTTTTTAAAAGTTTCCCTTTATTTTTTTAGTAGTTTATGTTTAACACAGTACTGTACTGTATTTGCTTTTTTTTTGGTCTCTGCTGCTGCCTGATTGTGTGCTTCTGGTTCCAAGTGAGATGTGTGGTTGACTGGTCAGTTCGTAACTCTGGTGTTCATAACTCTGAGGTTCTACTGTACACTTGATTCCCAGTGCTGTAAGTGAAAAGAGAATAAGCCCAGTGAGTCATTAGTATAGACTGAAACAGATCCCAGGAATCCTGACTGTTATGTTCGCTAGATAACATTCCTTTGTAGATTTTCCTGTCAAATATTTTTTTTATGCAGACCCCACTAATAACTAAGCTGCTTCCCACTTTACCTCCATACGGGCTGCTCTTCAAAAATTTTCAATAAGTGATTCTACAGAACCCATATTTTCAAAATTGCTTCTACACCACTATTTATTATGTATGTAACAGATTGTCCCTTATAACACCAGTGTGTGGTTCCATTGAAGTCAATAGTAAATTTCTCATTTCCAAAGGGACCAGTATTGGGCTTATTGTATTGTTATACATTATCACATCACACTATAAAATACAAGGTTAAACTGTCAAGGCTGCTTCCCCACTCTGAACTTTAGGGTACAAATGTGGGGGCCTGCATGAAAACTTCTAAGCTTAACTACCAGCTTAGATCTGGTCCGCTACCACCATTCCCAAAGCTAATTCCCTTCCCTGGGAAGCCTTGAGAGACTTTTCACCAATTCCCTGGTGAATACAGATCCAAACCCCTTGGATCTTAAAACAAGGAGAAATTAACCATTCCCCCTCCTTTCTCCCACCAACTTCTGGTGGATCAAGATCCAACCCCCTTGGATCTAAAAACAAGGAAAAATTAATCAGGTTCTTAAAAAGAAGGCTTTTAATTAAAGAAAAAGGTAAAAATTATCTTTGTAAAATCAGGATGGAAAATAACTTTACAGGGTAATTAAACTTAAAGAGCTCAGAGGACCCCCCTCTAGCCTTAGGTTCAAAGTACAGCAAACAGAGATAAACACTCTAGTAAAAGGTACATTTACAAGTTGAGAAAACAAAGATAAACTAACACGCCTTGCCTGGCTGTTTACTTACAAGTTTGAAATATGAGAGACTTGTTCAGAAAGATGTGGAGAACCTGGATTGATGTCTGGTCCCTCTCAGTCCCAAGAGTGAACAACCCCCCAAAACAAAGAGCACAAACAAAAGCCTTCCCCCCCCCCAAGATTTGAAAGTATCTTGTCTCCTTATTGGTCCTTTGGGTCAGGTGTCAGCCAGGTTACCTGAGCTTCTTAACCCTTTACAGGTAAAAGGATTTTGGAGTCTCTGGCCAGGAGGGATTTTATAGTACTGTACACAGGAGAGCTGTTACCCTTCCCTTTATAGTTATGACATAAACCCTGGTCAATGGGAGTTTTGCCACTGACATTAGTGGGAGCAGGATTTGATTTGGCCCCTTCTGCACAGATTGTACTCATGTATTAAAAATAGATTTCTTGCATCATTTATGACATCAATGTTTCTGGGAAACTGCTAGTTTTCTACTGTACACTGAAGGATCACAATGTTTGTTTATGTATTATGCTTTAACTTTCCAAAGTATCCTAACAACTATTTGTGGCATATATCCAAAAACTGAGATGTACAGTACTCCATTGAATTGCATAGATAGGTTACATTTCGTGAAAAGAAAACTATGCTGAAACTTTGAATCAGTTTATTTACAAGTTGTTTTAAAATATCATAAGAATTTGCTGGCTAATTTTTTTTTTAAAGAAATAGGATAACAGCAAGAAGCACTAGACAGCATGGATACCAAACATGCGCCATCCAATAGCTCACAAATGTTTCTGTTTTTCTCCTTCTAGGTATGTCTTCTAATGCTGAAGCATGTGGCTGCACTTTGCAGAAAAAATATGTTGTGCTGATTTCCTGAAACAGTCCTCCTATCAATCTCTAGCTTGTGTGTCAAGTTTAAGGGCCTAGTCCTGCATTCCCCCAAACTCTCACTGCCAAATCCATGCACTTAGAGTCGCTCAAACCAAAGAGACTGATCTACAGCCCACTAAAGTCCATGCAAAGACTTCTGTTGACTTTGAAATCAGACTCCTATTGGGTTTGGGATCAGACCCATTCAGAGCAGTGTTCAGTGCATTGTGCTGAGCTTTTGGCACCTAGATATACTACAGCCTTTTTGAGACATTTATTGTTTCTAACAAAGATAAAACTGGAGTCCTGCTTTGCTTTTGCTACTGGTGTTTTGGATGGAAAGGGTGAAATGTCCATTGTAATGATTACCTATCTGTGTAGTCAACAAAGACAACACATTAAGTGAATCTTTCTTGTGAATACAGTCAATCAAGCCATTTATATTTATATTTATTTTATATATATACATAACTGAAAATAATTATTTACACATGTAATGCACATACTGTGAAGAGGTGGGAGCCCATGAATGGACTCAGAATGGGGATGACATAGTCACAATGATAGGCCAAGCAGATTATTTTAGCAACAACTTTTTCTGCACGCTAAATGACAGGAAGACTTTGAAACAAAAACTTTAATTGATGGTTATGTTATTTCTTCCCTTCCCCCCCTCCCACGCCCTGCTTTAAGATTTCCAATTTATTTTGATATAGAGACATTTTAAAGTATCTGTTCACATTATTTTTAGTATTATTTTTCACCTAAAATTGGCCCTTCGTTGATATTTTGTATTACCAATATGTAAGTGGCAGGGTGGATAGCAATCTATGATTTTTTTTAAATAAATCAGATTTTTTCATTTCAATTTGATTTTTTAATTTAAAGGAAATACAAGTTTATTTAAAAAAAACTATTAAAAATTAAAGTTGAAATTGACAACCTATGTTAAGGCTTAAATTTATTATAATTTATTAAAATAATTTACATTAAATACAAAAATAGTATTAAGCCATACATGTTTGCTGCCAAGTTTTAAAGAAAGTCCAATCACTTGAACCAGTGAAAGTCACTGGCCAAACATCTGGAACCAGAGTTTGTTGAAGTGCTTTTGACAGCAGTAGCCTCTTCTGCAGGTTCAGAGAGAATATTTTCTTCATTTCCATTTATTCAATTTAATGACTAGTTCATTCAAAGTTAAGAAACTGACCAGGAGTAGAAAAAGCAGGAAATATTGTTTTCCTTTTCCAAGCTATAAATTAAAACTAGGTTTGAGAGGATGAGAGCTACTAGTTCTAAAATCTTGAAGGCCATGGAAACAATCAATTTAATTTACTAACTACAGAGAATACTTCTTTTGCATAATGAAACAGTTTTAAATGCATGTTTTATTATGTATTTAATATGTTTAAGGAATTTTATTTAATTTTAAAAAATGCCGTTTGTATGCACTTTTAATTACATTCAAATTTCCATCCAAACAAAGCTTGACACAAATCACAAATAAAAAATTTATCATTATCTAATAAATAAAAAATGTCTCATTCACCATTTTCTAACATAATAAAAATGTAAAAATTAAGAAGCTGAATAAATATTATTTAAGTTATATGATTATTTAAATAAATGTGTATAGATATAGTATATCCTCTTGGTTTGCAAAAAGAAGCACCACTTTTAGTGTAAAGCCTATATTTAATTGCAAATCAATATGCTTTAATGGTTATCAAATAATAAGAATCAGCCTTTCTTTAGGAAAACATCTAAAAAGTACAAATGCAAAACACAATTAAAACTGATTATTTAAAGCAAGATTTCCTGCTTGATTACTTTAATTGTGATTAAAATTGGTGTTTTAAATTGCTTTGATTTAATTCTATCCACCCTGGTTAGTGGAAATAATTTATGTGTTCAGGTTGTAAACTCCTAAACATAACTTTATTATTTGAAAATAAGTGTTACTATGGAGTAATGCTTCTAGCCAGCTCCTAGGCAGTGGTTAGTTTTCAAGTAACATTTTATTAGGTGTGTCTCTGTCATTTGATCCATCCATCCATCTACCTTTCTCATCTTTCCATCTATTTCTCTGCCTTTCCACATCTAAAGCATCTATCACCATAATATCTAAGGTGCCTAAGGGTATGTCTGCACTACAAAATTAGGTTGATTTTATAGAAGCCGATTTTTAGAAATCGATTTTATACAGTCGATTGCGTATGTCCACACTAAGCGCATTAAGTCGGCGGAGTGCGTCCTCACTACCATGGCTAGCATCGACTTACGGAGCGGTGCACTGTGGGTAGCTATCCCACAGTTCCTGCAGTCTCCACCGCCCATTGGAATTCTGGATTAAGCTCCCAGTGCCTGATGGGGCAAAAACATTGTTGCGGGTGGTTTTGGGTACATGTCGTCAGTCGCCCCTCCCTCCATGAAAGCAACGGCAGACAATCGTTTCGTGCCTTTTTTCCTGGGTTACCCATGCAAACGCCATACCACGGCAAGCATGGAGCCTGCTCAGCTCACCATCACCGCTGCTGTTGCATCAGAGAGGCTTTCAAAACCAGTTTCATGACTGGCCAGGCTTCGGTGTGACAGTTGTGTGTGTTTCTCCTTGATGCAAACCCGCCCCCTTTGTTGATTTTAATTCCCTGTAAGCCAACCACCCTCCCCTTCGAAATAAAGTAACTATTGTTTTGAAACCATGCATTCTTTCTTTATTAATTAAAAGAAAAATGAGATAACGGACAAGGTAGCCCAGGTGGGGTGGGGGAGGAGGGAAGGACAAGGCCACATTGCTTATTGTAGCCACACTAAAAATCAAACTGTTTGAATGACAGCCTTCTGTTGCTTGGCCATCCTCTGGAGTTGAGTGGCTGGGTGCCTGGAGCCTCTCCTCCCCCTCCCCCCCCCCCCCCCCGCATTCTTGGGCGTCTGGGTGAGGAGGCTATGGAACATGGGGAGGAGGGGAGGTGGTTATACAGCGGATGCAGCGGGGGTCTGTGCTCTTGTTGGCTTTCCTGCAGCTCCAACAGATGCTTCATCATGTCCATTTGCTCCCCCAACACTCGCTTCATTATGTCCGTTTGCTCCCCCATTAGCCTCAACAGCGCGTCCTGCCTTCGCTCTTTGCGCTCACTTAATTCTTTCCTGGCCTCTGCCACTGAATGCCTCCTTGCATTAAGCTGTGCCCTATCAGTGCGGGAGGACTGCATGAGCTCAGAAAACATGTCATCGCAAGTGCGTTTTTTTTGCCTTCTAATCTGCAATAACCTCAGGGACGGAGATGATAGGGGGAGTGCAGAAACATTCTACACTCTACGATTCTGGGGGGACTGCATGGTCACCTGTGCTGCTGAGTTCGCCATGCTGACCAAACAGGAAATGAAATCCAAAAATTCCCAGGGCTTTTCCTGTGTACCTGGCTAGTGCATTGGAGTTCAAAGTGCTGTCCTGAGCAGTCACAATGGAGCACTCTGGGATAGCTCCTGGAGACCAATACCGTCGATTTGCATCCGCACTACCCCAAGTTCAACCCAGCAAAGTCGATTTTAACGCTACTCCCCTCACCAGGGAGGAGTAAAGAAGTCGATTTTAAGAGCCCTTTAGGTCAACAGAACGGGGTTGGTTGTGTGGAAGCATTCATTTTTAAATCGACCTAACGCGGCTAAATTCGACCTAACCCCGTAGTGTAGAACAGGCCTAAGTATCTTTGCGGATCAGGGCCTAAGTGCTTTGGATAACTTAAACACATTTTGTGTTGACCTTAAAGGAAAGAAATTATTATAAATACATAAAAATGGAGAGGAATGACAGTGAAGGAATTATAATTTAAACAGTTTAAAACTTACAAAATTCAGAATGCTGTGTATAAATCTATATCTAGATATCATCCCTCTCTGCAAATTGCCCCAGAAATGTTTCCTTCTTCAGTTTTCTCCAAAATTATACCATCCAGAAGTCTAAGATAAGTAATATGTCATCCACAGTGTTGTTGTAGTCGTGTTGTTCCCAGGATATAAGAGAGACAAGGTGGATGAGGTCATATTTCAACGTCTGATGTGGAAAGGACAAGCTTTCGAGCTATATAGAGCTTCCCAACAGAAGTTGGTCCAATAAAAGAAGATAAATAATAGCCAGTTCTGGGCCAGTAACAAGTTTTCTAAAATTATAAAATATTACAGTTTTAAATTACATTATCACATGGCCCTGCAAATATAAAAATGAAAATTTTATACTATTGGAAAGGAGAAATTCCCAGCTGCTTACTGGGATGCACTCCTACCACATACTTTTAGCCCTGGATCAGTCTGTAATAATAGACTTTAAAATTGTATTTTTTAATAGACATATTTATAGAGGGGTTTTAAAAGAGGTTTTTATGACTCAGTTGAACTCATGGTAACTAAAGCACCTGACTTTGAAGAGAGGTGAAAAAAATACCAATTTTTTTTTTTTTTAGAAAACCTCTAAAACATTTGAAAACCTTTTTTTTTTTTTTCTGTAAATATAAGTGATACATATTGAATCTATCATGGGTTGGGGGAGTGGTATAAAAGAAGAATGCTATCATTTCACACTCATGCTGATAAATACTTTGTATATCAATGTGTATATATATCCTTTATACATCTCTGGGTTTGTGTACACGCGCACGCACACACACACACACACACACACACACATACATGAACTTTCCATGACCCAGCAATTTGCAGAATGTTCTAAAAGTAAATGTGTCCAAGGACAGTCAGCTGCATTTCTGGAGAGTGTCAGTGCTCCTTACTTCCGTTGTATTAACTGGAATGTCTTTCTTTTTTTTGGCAATCCGGAGTCAACTGTCTTTCTACCTCCCCTCCCTTTGAGATATAAAAGCAGAATCTGATCCTTTCTCCTGCTATTCATGAACAGAAGTTCATGTGTGTCAGTAAACGTAGCTCTGAGCACATCTATGCACTCTCATGGAAGCCACAGCAGCATTTCTCCTGTTGTTATTTCTTTTGACACCTGCATCTCTGAATATTACACAATAGCCAGATTGCTGGTGGTGGGATGGATATGGGAGATTTCTAGCCAAAAAGCAATCTTTGCTGCTCCTACTGAAAAGTCTTGAGAGTTAGCTTCCCCCCCCCCCCCCCCAATCTCTTTCAGTTCTGTTGGGAAAACTTTATGGACATGAAAAACCATACAAATATTGTGAAAGCATAAAGGAGACAGCCTCCTTCAAGTGTCTGAGGTAGGCACAATCTACTCAGGAATGTGGAGGTTGAACAGTGTTACTACTTCAGTTCTTTGACTAGGAATGTCTATGAGCTAGCCTCCCTTTTTTGATTGCAGTAACTGGAAGGATCACTTAGTAAACAGAAGTGTTGGAAAGATCACCCTGCAATACTGCCGAAGCATGTTTCCTTCATATCAGCCTTTGTTGCCAAAGTAGGGCCAAATTCTATAAACCAGTGCCTGTGAATAAAGTTACACTTCAATGGATTACTCACATGAAAAACTTTATTCATATCTGTAGATGTTTGCAGATCACACCCTTTGTCTAGATAAGCATTCTTCACAAACACACATCCTGCCTTTGTTATTCCCCCCCGCCCCATTCTTCTAACTTTTTTGTCTATTTACAAGCATGACCCTCATTTGTTGCATTATGCTGAATTTACATTATATGGTCTCCAGAGCAGGGACATTTTTTACTTGCAGTTGTGAGACGTCTGGCATATTTTTGAGCCTTCACAAAAGTAGTAACTAAGAACTAGAGGGTAGTGCACTTTGTTGCTTATGTAGGCTGAGCTGTCAGGTGGTGGGAACTCTCTATCTCTGATCCTCTACCAATTTTAAAGGTAATTGCCAGTAAACCTAAATTTGCTACAGACAGACAGAGAAATGTCATTGAGTTGAGTTTTAGGCCTCACTTCTGTCAGCCAGTTATCTACAAAGAATCATGTAAATTAAAACTAAAGACACTTTGGCCAAAATTTTCAAAAGTGCCCATTAATTTTGGGTACCCAACTTGAAATTTCTAATGCCTGATTTTCTGAGATTCAGAGTACCTACAGCTCCCATTGACTTCTTTTGAAGTAGTGGGCACTCATTGTTTTTTGAAAAATAAGACCCTACAAGTGCAAGCCTTGGCCACCATTGAAGTCAATGGTGAAACTCCCATTAACCTCAATGCGGGCCCAGATTTCACCCCAGGTCTCTAAAGTTTGGGAACCCAAAACCAGAAGCACCCTGAGAGTTAACATTTTTGAATATTTGGGTTTTTGTGCTCAGCTCAAGAATGACTGAATTTTAATACAATAAATGTTACAGGAGGGTCGATTTCAATGAAGAAGAGTTGCTGTATAGATCTGGAAAAGAGTAATTGCAAAGTTTTATGTGATTTAAAATGGTTTTATGCATGCACAATAACATTTTTTTAAATTAAATGTTATGTGGCATAATTAGTTGCAGTACACTGGAACTGCACAAAAAACTGTGGTCTAGATTGTCATTAGCCCTATTGTGACTGTACAGTAGAATGAGAAGGAGTAACAGATGCCTCCTTGTGCAGCCACATGAGAGCGACCTAGATCAAGGCTTCAATTCCCATGCAGAATGCAGTCCTGGCACCACTTCAACCAGCAAGTCAGTGGGTGGGGAAGAGATGAAATGAGAGGGTTCACCCAGGACGCCCGTTAGCAGAAGTGGCTGGGTGCAAGAGATGAAATAAGATGCATCTTTTTTAGGGCTGCAATAGAGTACTTAGCCCTCCCAGAGCATGCAGGTGGGAAGTACAGGAGGAAATGAGACTCTCTCAGGCACAATTCCTGTCTGATGCTCCTCCTGATGGGTGGAGCAGCTGTGCACCCCCATCTTCCTGATTAACGGCTGCGTCTAAAGGCTCACTGTAGGTCTCTGTAACTGTGAAGTACTATACTATAGCTTGTGTTGTTTTCCCTCATTCCCTCTCTTCCCCCTTTTTTCTTTCTGTCTTTGAAAATAAAAACAATCAAAGGAAATTAAATGCAAAAGTTATATTCATGCAATAAGGTTACAAATTTAAACAAAGGAAAGGGAATGGCAATTTAATAGTTCAGGATTTTATAAAGTTTTATAAACATGGCCCTACCAAATTCATGGTCCATTTTCATAAATGTCACAGTCATAGCTAGAGCCCTACCAAATTCACAGCCGTGAAAAATGCATCACGGACCGTGAATTCTGGTCTCCCCTGTGAAATCTGTTTTTTGTGTGTGTACTTTTATCCTACAGCAGAGTTTCTCAAACAGGGGTGCCAACCCAAAAGGGGGTTGCAAGGCTATTGTAAGGGGATCACGGTATTGTCATCCAGCTCTCCAGCTGCCCAGCTCTGAATGCAGTGTGCTGCCAGCAGCAGCACAGAAGTAAAGATGGCAATACCATACCATGCCACCCTTACTTCTGCATTGCTGCCAGTGGTGGTGCTGCCTGCCAGCTGCTGCTCTCCAGCCGCCCAGCTCTGAAGGCAGCACAGAAGTAATGATGGCAATACCACAACCCCTCTACAATAGACTTGAGACCCCTTTTTGGGTCAAGATCCCATTTAAGAAATGCTGCTATTGGATAAAAGTACACAAAAGACCAGATTTCATGGAGGGGACCAGATTTCACAATCCGTGATGAGTTTTTCATGGCCGTGAATTTGGTAGGACTCTATTTATTAACCTTGCTGCATTGCATGTTTTGACTTTGGCCTTGTCCATACACCAATATTGCACCAATTTAATTAAGAACTGATCTACACTTAAAAGTTTTATCAGTATGATTATGTCAACTAGGGGAGGAATTTTTTTGTCGACATAGTTATACCATTAAAAGCCCCAGTGTAGACACAGTTATACCAGTATATAGGTGCCTTATACCAGTATAGCTTATTTTGGTCCCAAACTGGAATAAGCTATACTGGTACAAACACATTTATACCAGTGTAACTATGTCCTCTCGTGGGGTTATACTTTCTAGTTCAGATAAGCTTTAATTTGGTTTAGAAACTGAATTAGCTGAGGCCTGGTCTACACTACCCGCCGGAATCGGCGGATAGAAATCGACCTCTCGGGGATCGATTTATCGCGTCCCGTCAGGACGTGACAATCGATCCCCGAATCGACGCTCTTACTCCACCAGCGAAGGTGGGAGTAAGAGCCGTCGACGGGAAGCCACGGAGGTCGATTTTGCCGCCGTCCTCACAGCGGGGTAAGTCGGCTGCGATACGTCGAATTCAGCTACGCTATTCGCGTAGCTGAATTTGCGTATCTTAAATCGACCCCCCCCTGTAGTGTAGATGTAGCCTAAATTGGTGCAACTTTCTTGTGCAGACTCTCTTAGATTGATTTAAGAGGGCCTAGTTTCTAAATCGATTTAGCTAAATCAGTGTGTTGGCAAGACTTCTGACTTTAATGGAAGCTAGATTGGTGGCCTTGATGTGTACAGGTGGTATTATTGATTGCTGGTTACAGCCAAATTATGTGCTGATTCTAATCCAAACAATCCCATTTGTTGCAATGGAATTGCACTGGGTGTATATCAGTGTAGAATGATGCCCATAAATGGTTAGTTTAATATATGTTAGGCCAAATTCAGCCCTGGTGTAAGTGGGTACAACTACATATCCTTGGATCTATACTCACAATAGAACTAAATCTGACCTGTGGGTGGGTTCTTTAGTAATGGAATCTTAATTTTTGCATTTCCTAATTTTTGTTCAAATGTAAAACCTTCAAGTTGCCTAGGTTTTATTATTCAATTGGCATATAAGCTAATTTCACCAAAGGTAGTTTTAAAAAAAAATTCTTAAAATACTTTTATTTGGTGGCATTGCAAATATTTCCTAGGGTAAAAAGTGAAATAAATAATAACAGTGTACACAAGGATTGCAAATCATTGTAATTGAGGGATGAGGGTGGACTGACAGTGGGGATTACGTTGCTGGTTGATGGAAATGTTCATGAAGCAATATGAAGAACAAGTTACTTCCAGACACAATGGTGTGTACTTTGAGAACAATTTATATGTGTTTTTGTGGCAAGGGAAGGGAATTGCTATTTTTGTATTATATATATATATATATATATTTTTTGCTCAGTGTCTCCTTTACCTTTTTTGCTTCAATTTTGAAATCAGTAAACTGTAAAAGTTGTTTGTGGCTGAAAATGATGCTTTTATACATATTTGATCTACTGTGCTACCCTGCAGTGCTATTGCTGGGATGGAAAAGAGGAAGGTCTAATCCTTCTTTTGGACCTAATCTTTGAGCAATGTTGTGAATCCTCCTGATACTAACCCTAAAATGATCCCAAAGCTTTTCAAACTTTGCCATCTATAAGAATGTGGGGGTGAGGGAAGGGAACAGAAAGCTTTCCTGAGATAGTCTCTAAACAAGATGCATTCAGTTTAGAACAAGTTCATCAATCCTCTCTTTGTAAATGGGCTCAATCAAGTTTATTCAGTCCTTGACTCAATCCTGGGCAACCGGCGACCTCTATTGGTGAATTTATAAAATGAGCCGGAGGACAAAGAAGTCTGCAAGTCATCGTGCATTATGGGGAGATTAAATGGGGCAGACCACTCTCTCCGTACACTTTAAATTCATTTTCAAATTTAAAATCTTAAATAATGATCTCTTACGCATATTCTTTAGGATACAAAATCAGACCTAGTTTAAAGTTGTTAAAAGGGCCACCTAGAAAAGTAGCAGAAAAGTATGGGCGCCGAATAAAGAACAGGGAAGAGTAACTAGAAAGTTGACCTTAATGCTGAAAGCATTTTATTTTAAATGTGCAGTGTTCTGAATACACCATCTATGTAGGGTGGCAATAAAGTGGGTAATAAAGTAAACCCTTTACTCTTTCGTCTGGATTTAGACAAACGGATTGACAAGAATCACTGAGAGGGGAATCTCAGTGCCAAGAAATGGTTTGGAAACAGATTAGTATTCTGGTTCATTTCGTTTCCATGACAGGAAACAGTATTGCTAGACAGTATTTTGGAAGCGCTATTAATTTTCACTCGCGAGGAAAAATGGCCATACATATGTACATAAACAAATTAGGGTCTAAGTATCGATAGTATGTAACATATTTAGATACAATATACAGAAACATTGCCTATGCTACTTTAAAAGTTTTCTTGATTAAGGTTATAATCAAACACAGTGGGAGGTTTAAAAAAAAACCAAGCAGAACAGAAGTTGCAATTGCGCTGATAAAAGACAGTTTAAATTCACTGTGCAAAATCCAGTTTTGAATTTCAGAATTGGAAAAGGAAGTAGTTATGTAAACTGTTTTGTCTTGGCAAAGGAGGTAAAGCCTTAAGAGTTCAGAGAGCACTTTTTAAAAGATACTTAGGAGGAACATTCATACATCAGCTTCACCGAAAGTACCGTGTTCCAGTGAGAGAGAGAGAGAGAGAGAGAGAGAGAGAGAGAGAAAGAAATATATATTCCAATTTTCCCAAGAAGTTGCAACTGTCATGTGAGATGGAAGCTAGTCCAAGGTATGTCCTAAACCTGACTGTGTGTGATAACAGGCACGCCTCCCAGGTTGTCTTGGGCTATCAATCAGCTCCAATGTGGACAGGATTGTAGACAGGAATCCAAAAAGGGCACTTTCATTTAGCTTTGCTCGTGTCTCCTCTCACAGTGCCAAGGGGAGTGGGGGAAGAACACTTTTCTTTGAAACACAACGCATACGATGTAGCCTCTCTCTCTGCCCAAAGTCAGTCCCAACGCATCTCCTCAAAGAGGGTTTCTCAGAAGGGCACTTAAACTCAACGCACAACCATGGGGTCCCCCCCGCCTTACAGTACAGTCTGAACCGAAATCTGGATTTCGATAGTCACTCCCCTTCTCCAGGAGTGCCAGAGTTGTTCATTATTCATAGTCCGGGGCGTGTCCTAAGCAGGAGTTGTATATAGGCAAGAAGTTCAGCTGAATGAGAGAACAGATGGGAGCCCAGAGTTACAGAGAGTAGAAGCCAATAGCAGGCAACAAAGAGAATAAAAAGAAGGGAACTTTGCTCTCTTAATTTATTTTTTCTCCTTCATTTCCCCTCTGCTCTCCTCTCTTTCCGTGATCATTTTGGGACCACGTTTCCTCCCAGCCAGACCATTTTGCTCGGTTTGGGTATTTTTTTGTTGTTGATTTTTTTTTAATTTATTTTCTTTTCAAATTTGTGTCTGCGGCAAGAAATCAGTGTGAAAGCCAAGTGATCTGGGAGCTATTGGAGGGGAGGAAGCGACAAGCCGTCTTGGGCGCTAGCTGCTCTTCCTACTGCAGGGGCGGGGGGGCTGTGAGGGGCTGGCGGGTCCCAGCTGCAGACAGGGGGTGACTGTAGCTTTAGCCTCCTGGGCTCGCCTCCTCTGTTAGGGGGGCGAGCGGTTGGAGCTTGAGCCTTCTGCTCTGAACCTCCGTGGCAGGGGTCTGTCCTGGTCTCTCCTCTCCTGTGTTGGGGGGCAAGTGCCTGTGACTCCCTCCTCCTGTGGCGGGGGGCGGCTCTGCCCCGGGCTAGGTGCGCGTGTGGCTGCGGCTCTGTCCCTGTCCTGCTCTCTCTGCTGCTGCTCCTCGTCCCCTCTCCAGCCCCCCCTGCGCTTGTTGCTATGGTGTCGCGGCTCTGCGTGCTGTGGGCAGTGGCAGCGCTGGCGCTGCTGAGCCGGCGGGCGGTGGCGGTGGGGCCGGTGGTGCGGTGCGAGCCCTGCGACTCGCGGGCGCTGGAGCAGTGCAAGCCGCTGCCGCCCGAGTGCTCCGAGCTGGTGCGGGAGCCGGGCTGCGGCTGCTGCTTGACCTGCGCCCTGCAGGAGGGGCGCCCGTGCGGAGTCTACAGCGAGCGCTGCGGGGCCGGCCTCAGCTGCCAGCCGCGCCGAGGGGAGCTCAGACCCCTGCAGGCGCTGCTGGAGGGCAGGGGGCTTTGCACCAACGTGACCACGGGCAGCAAGCTGAGGACCTTCCTGCTGCAAGGAGTAGGACCACATGTTCCAGGTAAGGAGACCAGGCTCCAGCCGTTCACTCTGTGTGTGTTTGTGTGTGTGTGTTGTTTAATGCCAAAAAAAAAAAAGCCCGTCCAAAAAAAGTTTGATGCAAATCAATCTATCAATCAGTTGCCTTTATGCAAAAAAAAAAAATTAGTTTGCACACACCAAAAACCAAACAACAAAACAAAAAACCACTCCCTTACTGCAAAAATGTTTCTGTTAAGCGCCACCCAAGTATTGCAGCCAACTCCTAGCGGATGGATTCTTAAACAAAACTCCAGCCTTAGTGCACTGTTAAGACTGACGTGGTAATTCCTGCTCTTCAAAATAAATGGTTGTGTTTTCTGATCTCGTGGTCAAATCTAGGGCCGTGTGTCAAGTTTAGGATCATTTGGATGAGGGATAGGAAAAGAAAGGTTCTTTAATCTCCGCTGTTGCAAAATCCTTCCTTGCAACAGAGGTGAGGATGCTTTTTTAAAAATATATGAGGGAGTCGTTCCCCCTTTGAACTGGGTGACTGAGGAGGCAGGTCTGCCAGGCTGAGATATTAAAAATGAGTGAATTGCTTATAAAATTCATAGAAAGAGGAAAGGAGTACATGGACAATGGGACAAATATTTTCCCAGGCTGGAAAGTTATTGACTATTTAAAACAAAGCATCAGAGGCTGGTAGTTTTAAAAGGGGTGAATACTATGGATACACTTTTGCAAATAAACGATTGGTAAAAACTAACCTTTCCAGTACTCTCTTGTAAGTAAAACCATTTAGAGTGTGTTTCTTTAAGAGGGAGGGAAGGTTGGAACAATTTTTGTAAGCATGCACATTTTGCAATGTTTAGAAACAAGGAAAGTTGGGATTCAGATCAGGAAAGCACAATTAATATTTGCACAAATTTCAGTAGAGAGATTACTAACCAATATCGAGGATGTAACATCTACTTCATAAGACAGCACGTTAAAAGGTTTGGCACGGTTGTTTTTAAAGCAGCGTGGAGTTTTTCTTTTGGGTTGCAGGCACTCTTTGGCTGGCCTCTCCTTAGCTGTGTGAGAGGAAGTGGCCGCCAGTGCTGCAGGAGCACAAAATGCCTTATTATTTTTGTGTTGCTCACAAGCAGTGACAACTTGAAAGAGGGAGAGTTCAGAACATGCTGAGTGAAGTTTTAAACCTCATTGAAACATATGGCAACATCCTTCATCATAAGAGCTTGATGCTGTTAACTCTACCTTTAAAGGAATCCTGGATGAGGGGGTTTTCCATACAAATGGGTGGAAATTGGCAACGCTAATTATCAGTTATCATTATTATTTTGTAATGAGGAAGGGAAGGGGTAGATGGCTCTGGACTCTCACTTCTGTTCCGGGTCTCTTACTAACTTCAGCCCTAAATAGTTAAAATACTAAAGCCCTACTCTTGCACTCCTTATTCAGACATAAATCCTGTTGAAGTCAGTGGGAACTTTGCCCCTGTGTATAAAGTGAAAAGTAGGCCCCTTCCTGGGAATACAAGTTGAGTGCTTAGTTTTCAAGAGGGAAGAAATCTGCTGAACCAATGCCATGCATAGTGCCTGCCTCTTTAAGGGACTACTAGAGTTTCAATCCTAAATCCAAGTTTCCAGTACAGATTCTAGCATACAACAAACTCTCAGAATAGGATCGAATCTGTTCCCACATATACAGATAGGTAGAATACCATGTAAAATTGTTTTTTGTCGTTAAGTTACAGCAAGTGCTAAAAAAATGTTTTATATAGATTTATATTTTAAAATGTCATTTTAATGCCAGATTTAGAAGGCCACTAACTTCTAGTGCATGTTAGATCTTTCTGGCATTAATACAGCTCACATTTTAAGGGACTATTATAATATTATTAATAAAAGAAAAAAGCAACTCTCCCTGTGCTTTTTTCATGATGGCTTTGAATGTGTTAGGAATGGGTATGTAACTAACATGACAACAGCTCTATAGAATAAACTTATGCAATACAGTATGTCTTGACATTATAAAAAAATTGTAGTCATAGCTCTTAAATCTGATTTGAGAACTGCTTAAGAACAGATTGCCATGATTAATTATATAAACTATGAAGTGGCCATTGTAATCTGTTGGTTATATAATGCTTGTTAAAATACTTTCTAAATCTATATGTACATGGTTAATAAACTGGAATGGCTGCAAAATGCTATTGGGCAAATAATTTAGATTTAGGAGATCTAGATTATTATGTTCTATTGTATCAATGCTTCCAAACATTGAGAATGAGAAAAAAAATACTACTTAAAAAAAAAATGAAATTAAACCACAAAAAATATGTTCAAATACCGCTGAGAGTCTGAGTTAAACCCACAAAAGCCAGTAAATTCAAGAGTTAAGACTTAAACTTCCTTAATCCATTTGTGCTGGGAGTTGGATTTTCCTGGTCAATTATTTCTACTGCCAGCAGTGGCTACACCAAAACCACTGGCACAAGATGTTAACTCTGATCCCTCCTCCTCCTCCCTGTGCCTATGTATTGCAGGGGCCTTAGTGCCATATGTGCTAAAATTGTTGGACTCAGTGGGATGTGTTAGGAAGGCTTTCAGTCTTAATGCTGAATTTCTTGGCTTTGGAGCTTTTTAGTGAGCCTTTTAGCACTATTTTAATATAGATTTTATGCTTTAACTTTAGTATAGCATTGAAGCAACGGTATTAAAAGTAATCTGTGCCCTGAACATCAGTTATCATTTTACATTTCCAATGTGATTTCCTTTCCTTTTTTTAAAAAGTTCAGATGGCCTGCAGCCAGAGGGCTGAAATGCAGCAAGCAGTCTGACTTAACTGATAAAGAGATATAAACTTTAAAAATATCTTAGAGGAAATGCAGCCATCTGCATTTACACTGGAAGAGTCCTGTATAGTATAGTATAGTATAGTATAGTATAGTATAGACACATAATCTTAAGTATATGGAAACATTGTGCCTGCACAATATTCTGGGGCACTTTCTTTTCTTTTACTTCTATGGAAAGTAGATAGAGATAGAAAATATTTTTAAACTCTTCTGACTCCGAGTGAAAAGCAAATAAGCAGGATGTTTGTTTTTTGATACTATGGAAGAGTGGATGGCAATGTTGTGTTCATAATCTGAAATGTGTTTCATATAAAAATAGAATCAAATTGGAAAATTCTCTATCAACTAAGTAAAATTTAACTTACCAGATTTTTGCAGTATGTGGGAGAAAATTAAGGCCCATAAAAATTAACATGGTAGTATTACTTCTATTTAGTAATACCTCTTTGTTAATTCCCTTCCTGGAGAAGATATAAAGAAGAGACATTACCTTACAGAATACTAACCATCATAAGACATTACAGGAATTCATTATTGTTACTAAGTGATAATAAAATCAGTTCTAGGACAGAAATAAAGTATTTGAATTTTTTGCATGTCTTTTATTGGTAAAGTTGATAACAGATTTCTGGTTCAGATCCAAACTCTGGAAATGATGAAGTCCCAGTGCAAATCTGCCCCCTTCTGGTGAGAAAAAACTTCAAATTAAGGGAAGCAATTGGCTGTATATTCAGCTTAAATAGCAGTGGTTTAAAAAATCAAATTGATGTAAAGTATAAATGAAATTTTTCATACAATTAAGTAGAAAAGAAAGATGTATAATTAGTAGCAACCAACAGTGACAGTGGAATGACAGAGTTTAAAAGAATTACTAGGAGTTTATGAGATATTTCAATCATGAGAACATTAGAATTCTTTCTGTTCAGGAAATACAGACATTGCTGCTCAGAGAACACTATGACATTGAAGGCTTTCTGTGTTTTTTAATAAAAAAGAAAAGAAAAAAATAGAAACTTTTAAAATAAGTTATTGTGCTCCTAGGCTTAACTGAATAATTAACTTTGTTTCTTTGTTGAATTTATTTTATTTGAAGGAAATTCCAGTGATTCAGAAGAAGACCAGAATGCCAGTAGCATAGAGAATCAGGCCATCCCTAACTCTCACAGGGTGTCAGATTCCAAATCACATCCACATCACACCAAAATAGATATCATCAGGAAAGAACAAGCCAAAAATACACAGCGGTACAAAGTGGAATATGATTCACAAAGTACAGATACACTGAATTTCTCTTCTGAATCCAAACAAGAGACTGAATATGTAAGTATTTTTATAAGTAGAAAAGATGAATACATTCTCATGTTTCTTTTTCTTTATTTTTGGCATGCTGTATTTGACAAGATAAATAGAAAACCAGATGGTGGTAATTGTTGTAGCCATTTAAGGAGTTCTGACTGTGTGACCAGTAAAACTATTGGAGATGCAAATACAGAGGGTCAGCAGGCCAGACAGATTACATTTGGAAAACACAGAGGCCTAGTGTTTGTTTTTAATCTGATTATCAATAATAAACCTTGGACAGTAAAAAACTTAATCTCACCTGTAGTTATCACACATGGGTGTGAACAGATTCAGACTAGGTCTAATAACAGCTTGATTAGATTTGATTACCTATTGGCAAGAAAGAAAGGGTAATGCAAAAAAAGAAAAAGGCCTTACATTCAATCCAAAGGTCTGAGTCTGTGCTCCAGGAAGCAAAGTATGGAAAGTGCTCTAGCATGGGACTGAGTACCAGCTTTTGACTGATTATCAAATGTGCCTAGTGCACACAAATCTGTATCTAGATTTGTAGCGATTGCTCTGTCACACTGAAAATGTCAGCAGGTAATGACCACAGGGATAAGAGCTGCCACTGTTTCTTATTCCTTATTTACAGTATATGTGCAAGATTTGCAGGGCAGCCTGGGTATAGGGAATGTGAGCAGGTAAAACTATAATTCATGTACTGCTCTTGACAGACAATCTGGTTATCTTCATACCAGTGCCAACAGGCATACAAAATGCTGCTTGGGTATACTTTGGCACTTCATCAAAATATTCATGGGCGATCCAGACATATCTTTCTTCTGCAAAAAGAAGGCTTCAAAACCTATAAAAAGTAGTGAGTTCCAAGTAGAGAGTATATGGCAGCTAAGATAAATTAGCAATGTTGATTTTCCTGCATGTTCAATGTATTACTGAAGTCAGAGAAGTCAGACATTCCAGTTAAAGCACATCAGTGTCTGAGGGGTTCAGAATGTCCTTCTTCCAAAAAATAAATCTGTGTATAGCACAATTATCATTTTAGGTAGCTGTGAGGGCTGTTGATAGATTATGGGCCTCTGGTCCAGAACTAGGGCTTCTAGGGTATGGCTACACAGCAGCTGGGAGCAAGCTTGTCAGTAGTCAGACTTGTGCTTGCAGGATTCAAGCTAGCATGCTAAAAATTGAAGTGTGGATCTTTCTATTCATTTCTGGTCAGATCCATCACCCTATTTTTACGGAGGTTTTTTGCTGCTTAGTGCTTTTAATGTCTACAGATTTACTATTTTTAAGAATATAGGAGACAGGGTTTGAGTGAGAGGATTTCATTTGTGCTTTCTAAAACATGATCATTGACAGGGTCCCTGCCGTAGAGAAATGGAAGATACATTAAATCACCTAAAGATCCAGAATGTCTTGAGTCCAAGAGGATTCCATATTCCAAATTGTGACAAGAAGGGATTTTACAAGAAAAAGCAAGTGAGTAATATTTCTTGATCATTTCAGTAAGTGTATTTAGGCTTTTCCACATTGTCATCTGTTAATACGAAGTCAAATTTAACATTACTGGTAATGTTCATGTGCATTACATAGCACTTCACTGAAACATTGCTTCAACCCCAGTTTTAGGACCTGGTGGCGTAGCACCAAGCCATGTCAGGTGTGGACAGTGTTTTTATTTGCTGTCGTTCCTGACAACAGATTAATCTGAGAAACTTCATACCCAATCACACATGGGTTGGCCAGAGCCCTGGATATCAGTGCCCATCAGTTTAAAAAAAGCATTACCTCTGTAATAACCCACTGTGCTAGCTGTTGGAGTCACCATATGACTGTAATAGATCAATGCTTTGAATTGTAAATAGCTGCTTAAGAGTTCCTAGAAGGACTGGATTAGGTCACATTACAAAAAGCAACTTGAGAAAGCCATATATCTGTCCTTTATACACCGCAGAGATCACTTCCAAAATCTATGTCGTGTTATAGTGAAAGTGATACACTCAGTATTTACTCTTCAGTAACGATGGTCTCTCAACCATTTTGGTTTTCAATTTGCGTTTGGTTACGAGATCGTGACCTTTCTTGACAAATGCAGACACCACCACAGCTATTCATGTCTTTGTTATCTCCATATTGAACTACTGCAACATGCTCTTCTTAGGCTGCCCATGAAGGGCTCTCAAGAAACTTTGGCTAGTGAAGAATAAATATCAGGGCCCTTGCTTAGTGTTTTTTCATGTCAGAACCCATAATTCGAATGTTTAGTAGATTGCAGTGGCTCTGAATTAGTTTCTTGGTGCAATTCAAGGTGTAGTTTTAAATTTACAGAGCTTTATATCAGGGGTTCTCAAGCTTTTTCATAGGCTGGATCACGTCTTTAAAGAGAATTTGTATTGTGGTGCACCTTCCCCCTCCCTTTCGTGATTACTCAGACCCACTTCTCCCTTCACATCCCTGTGGTAACCACAGCAGTGCTTACACGAGAAAATAATAGTACAAAAGCATTCCATATATTTTTAGCTGTCTTCTACTGTTTTTTATCAGTTGGAAATGAAAGTGAAGTGAGCAGCCAGCCCAACTTTGCTACCACTCATCCATGGACTTCACTTTAAGTCCTGCTGCTCTCTGTTGCTTGGATCATGGATTTCTTCAAGTATGTCTATTCTGAAAAAAAAAAAACCCATGTGTTCTTAACTTGGTTAGCTAATCTGCATTAGCTAACTTGAGTTCAAGTAGCAGTGAAGGCACAGCAACTCAGCTTTTAATTTGGGTTAGCAGCTCAAGTTCAACCCCAGGCTGCCTCATAGGCTTTAACTCAAGCTTCTAACCTGAGTTAAAAGCCAAGTTGCCGTGGCATCACTGCTGTTTTAACCCAGGTTAGGTAACATGAGTTAAGAACACACCTTTTTTCAGCACAGGTGTACCCTTAGAGACAGCCCTTCCTCTTATGTAGCATCTCAACAACTGAGATCAGCAACCTTTGCAGATTTGATGATGGGCACTCACAGTGGGGGCTCCTGGCTCTAGAATACACTTCTTCCACTGGTCTGACAGTGCCTATGTTTGTTGACCTTTAGGGCATGCTGCATAGCTCATCTATTCACTCTAGCTTTTCCTGAGCAGCTGGTGATTTTCTGAAGCAGGGCAAGTTTCTTTTTTTGGGTTGGAGGTCTCATTTAAGCTGGTGTGAATTCTTGTTCCATGATATTTTAACTTGATGTAAATTAACGTAGGGCCATATGCAGGTGGCAGTCCTCAATCTGAATTCATTCCAAAATGCCATTGATTTCAATGAAAGTTATTCAGTGGACTAAGGACAACACTGACCCTCAGAGTGGGAACCAAGATTGTGTGTTTGTTCCTATGACATAGAAGTGGTTAGCTTATTTAAAGCAATAGATATTTTAACAGAGTTCCAAGAGATATGCTTTTTGTTACATACTATAGTCCTTGTGCTGCTTTAGCTATTAAAGAAGACCAAAGAATATGCTCTACTTTGCCCACTTGCAGAACTTGTCTGCAGTACTTTTGTCAACTTGCAGCTCAAATTGTGAGCTCTTTATGGAATGGACTTTCTTTCTTCAGTGTTACTCTGTGCTAGGTGCTTTCCTGGGTACTACCATAAATAAATAATAAGATCCACAGGCACCAAAATGTTGAGGTGCATTTTTGAGCAATGGCAATTCTGCCATTGGGGAACCTGGGCACTTCCCCACTCCAAAAAATGATATTAAAATAAGTGTACCTTGATGTCAATTCTAGTCATCATTCAAAGCTATTCATTTAATAGAATAAGATGAAGATCCCATGTAAGGGGAGCTGCTTCTGCACTCTAAATTATGTAGTGCGTGTTCCACCAGAAGCTTTAAAACTGCATCTGCTGAATTTCAGAGAGAGTTCCTGCACTACATTTAGTGGCCTATCACGGTGGCATCTATGGCAAAGGATTGAGGGGTAGTTTCAGATGTGCCCAGTCCTGCCAGATGCCAT
This sequence comes from Emys orbicularis, assembly GCF_028017835.1. NCBI lineage: Eukaryota > Metazoa > Chordata > Testudines > Emydidae > Emys > Emys orbicularis. Next base: position 193,841,669 of record NC_088684.1, read on the forward strand.
GCCACATGCCTGTATGTCCCACTGGCTTCAATAGGAATTGAGGGAAGCTCAGCATCCTGCAGAATCAAGCCCTTAATGAGCACAGGTGGAATCAACACGAGCAAATAGGTTACCTGAGTGCTGATCTAGTGCCAACACTTAGTACTGCTATCAAATTGTAATGCAGGCCTTAACTTTAGGGTAGGTGTCAAGGGTACAGTCTGCAGCTCACAAAAATGCAAAATAATATGTTTACAATATCTTTCTAAAATTAAATACCACAATAGATATGAGAAATAAATACATATATAATAGATTGCACTCACTGCCCTATGGAAAATGTAGTGATTGCCCTGCTTTTTGCAGCATAAATTTAGGTCTGATACTTTAGGAACTGAGAGAACGTATCTAATCTGAATAACATAAAGCTAGGTTATTGTATGAATTTCCTACATTGCTACTATTAACATCATTTAGCATTTGTAACTCATTAGTATCCACATTATGACAGAAGAATTCAGTTTGTTATACTAGGAAATAGTAAATCATCCCTAAATAATATTATTTTCACTGTTCTATAAGGCAGGCATTTTTAATGATGGAAATATTGGCTTTCTTCTGGTACCTCTAAAGTAGCTGGATATGCAGCTCAGTGCACTATGGTGTCACACCACCTCCAAAGAATGCTTCCCAGAGAAGGTTAGCAAGGTGTTTGCATATTTTGTAAAAGTAGTTCATTCTTTACCAAAGCAGGTTAGCCATCATATCGGAAGCTGTGTGGTGTAATGGTTAGAACAGTGAGTTGGAATCAAAACTCCTCCAGTGTTTCTTTTTGGCTCTGCCACTAATATGGACCTTGATCCTGCAAGCTGCTCCACACAGGCAAACACGCTCATGCCTACACCGATCCCCATTGAATTCATGGACATAAGCATTTGCTCATACAGAGCATATTGCATGATTAGGGCCTTTTTGCATCAGCTTAATGTCATATTAGTACCCACCTCATAAGGTGCCGTGATAATCAAATAAAATGTTAATAAATGCTCCGAGATCTTAAGAAAATAAAGGCACTTTGTGAGTGCAAATTGTATGTTTGTAGATAGATATAGGTACAGATACAGTCCAGTAGTACAATGTATTTCAGCATAGTGCCAGGCTATGCAGTGCAGGGCAGAACTAACACAAAGAAACAATATGGTTATAAATAGGGTCCTACCAATCCCCCATGAAATCTGGTCTTTTGTGTACTTTTACCCTATACTATACTGTTTTATACTATAGCAGGGATAGGCAACCTATGGCACGCATGCCGAAGGCGGCACGCGAGCTGATTTTCAGTGGCACTCACACTGCCCGGGTCCTGGCCACCAGTCTGGGGGACTCTGCATTTTAATTTAATTTTAAATGAAGCTTCTTAAACATTTTAAAAATCTTATTTACTTTACATACAACAATAGTTTAGTTATATATTATAGACTTATAGAAAGCGACCTTCTAAAAATGTTGAAATGTATGACTGACACGCGAAACCTTAAATCAGAGTGAATAAATGAAGACTCGCCACACCACTTCTGAAAGGTTGCTGACCCCTGTACTATAGGGTAAAAGTATATACAAGTACACAGTGTTTCTCCAACGCAAAAGGGGGTCTCAAGCCTATTGTAAAGGGGTTGCAGTATTGCCACCCTTACTTCTGCGCTGTTGCTGGTGGCAGCACTGCCTTCAGAGCTGGGTGGCCAGAGAACAGCGGCTGCTGGCCAGGAATCCAGCTCTGAAGGCTACACTGCTCCTGGTGGCGGTGCTGCTTTCAGAGCTTGGCACCTGGCCAGCAGCCGCCGTGCTCCAGCTATCCAGTTATGAAGGCAGAGCAGAAGTAAGGGTGGCAATACCATGAAACCCCCCCCCCCCCCAACAGCTTTGCCACCCCCTTTTGGGTCGGGAACCCCAGTTTGAGAAACGCTGACTTAAGGGCTTTACATATTTATATTTTGCCATTTTTCAATAAATATTCATGCTTTGTTACAACTCTGTGAAATTTAAGATTTAAATATCTGAAATAGTGAAATTCAAGATTTTTAAAATGCTATGACCATGAAATTTATTAAAATGGACCATGAATTTGGTAGGGCCCTACTTATGAAGGACCAGCATTTGTCTACAGATAAGTGATAGGTTTGGGATAAATCTAGTGAAGTATCATGTGATCATCTAGAAGAGCCATATAAAGTTTTTCATAAGAAAGCTTTCCTCTTCATGTTCACACGAACCACCTCTTTTCCTCACTGACTGGCTCTTCAGGAACATGTTGAATGCAGTTGTTCTTCATGATTTGATTTGTGGTTATCTAGTAATTGACTTTCCAGACACCCTCGGGGGTAGTTTTAATGAGTGAGAGGTTTGCTGTAAAGGAATTTTATCTATCCAGATACATCATGTAAAGCAATTTAAAGTATTTATATTTGGGTTTTTTTATATTTAATTATTATTAAATCAGGAGCACGGGGAAATTATCAGATAAATGTGGTTGCCAATATGAACTTGTCATCTTGCCAAGCCATGTGATGTACAACATGAAATCAAATAGGAGAGTCAGTGGTACTGGAAGCTACATGAACAGTTCTGAAAGGAATTCTGCCCTCCACTCTCTGTCCATTTAAATGAATATTTGTTATTTACTTTACTTTTCTTGCCCGATGCTTCTTGGTAAACATCGGTTTAAAGGTAAAACTGGAAGGCTGGCTTCATGGTTGTTCTAGAGTAGAGGGATCAGAGTTTGAGTCCCTAATTTAATTTTTGCTCCTAGATCCTCAGAACCTGGAAACATGATACAGAGTCATTGTCATCATGTCCCCTGGAAGTGAGGAGTGACACTGATGGGCTCTAAAAAAATCTGTGTTCAATCCTTAAGTAAATCGTGTAAAAGAGAGGAAGTGATAAAGAGGAATTTGGAGGAACTCCTCCAGAGCATAATAAGACCCCTTTGTTTATTATATACCGCACCAGATCTATTAGACATTGATCCCTACTTACTCATGCCTAAGTCATTTATGTAAGATTGTACGATAGAACTGTGGTATATGGGTCTAATTTCATGGTGCGGGAGTATGTCTGTCTCAAGCAAGCAAACAATTTTTGATAGAATTAAGATTCTCTAAGAATTATCCCAAATCCACATAAATGGCCAGCTTTTCAGTAGATGTGAATTGGCATAGCTCCATTTAAGACAAAGCTCCCCCAATCCTGGGCCAGCCAGACGCCAAAATAACCTTTGCTATAAATTAGAGTTTTCTAAAGGCTGCTCCAAGTTATGCCAATTGCAGTCCCATAGGGACGACTGTACTGACCAGGAATTAAGTGGTGGCCCTTATGCTTTGCCATGTCCCTTCTGCACTCCTCTGTGGAGGGGACGGAGCAGGGGGCAATAGGGCTGACATCTGGCCCCTCTGTCAGGAAATCCTCAGCTGCCCCATTTAGGGCATCATTCCAGCTGTTTTGCACTTCTGAGGCAGCACAAAGCAGCTGGAGCTGAGCCCAAGAATCTGGCCCCACTGGTATACACAACACAGAATAAGAGATGTCTTTTTGATATGCACTGTCTATCATTTCAGTTGATGTCAGGGCAAGAGAATGCAAAATATGGGATTTTAGAATAAAAACATCCCTTTTGGGCCAGATAAAACTATTATGAGAGATATGTTTGACCCTTGCCCCAGTGCTGGGCAGTCAGTGCAAATCCTTGTTTTGAACTCGAGAGATCTGAAAAACATTTCTGTGTTGCTTTGGAGACAAAGCATTATTTTGCTGCTTATCTCTAAGGCACACAGCAGATCTGAGAGTTTTGCCCAAAACAAGCTAATTAGAAGAAATGAAAGGTGGCTTCTAGCTGTATTTAATTCTGAAAGTCAGTGATGAGATTGTAGAAAATAAAATGACATTAAAAATGAGACCAACTTTTTAAACTGATAATTTGGTTTACATATGTATGTCTTTGACAGTAATCAAAGTCAGTTCCTTTGAGATTTGTGCAGCACACTTCATACAGTACCTCTGAAAGCAAGGAGGATATGTTACAGTTATTAGCAGAGGTACAATCTAGTGGACTGAATACCAGGCTGAGAGTTAGGAAATCCTCACTCTAATTCTGGGCTCAGACACTGACTGTGTGTCCTTTGGAAAATCACTTAAGAATTTCTGCCTTAGTTTCCCGATCTATGAACTTGTTATAATAAAAGAGATGTGGACTGTGGATTAAATTATTTTGATGCCAAAGAGTTTTAAGGATTAAATGTTACCACTTCAGTTAGGTCCTGATCTAATGCCCATTAAAGTTAATGGAAAAATTCCCATTGACTCAATGGGCATTGTATCAGGCTATTAATGGGCTTGTTAAATAATGAAAAAGGATAAAATCCATGTTGGATTCATGTTTAAGGACAACTGACTGAATGGCTAACTTGTAATTCAAATAAAGATAATCAGATAATTAGGCAAATTACTAATGCAGCTCTTTTTTCGATTGGCCAGTGATGCTTTTCTCTCTCAGAAAACAAGCATTTGTTTACTTTGGACCTGATCTTGCAGACATTCTTCTGGCACAACTGCCATTTAAGTGACTAAGATTGTTGCATGCAGTATGGCTGCAAAAGAAAGGTTCTGAAGAAGAGAAAGCTTTGTGTTATTTCAGCACGTGACATGATATTTGGTCTTCCTGCCCAAAGATATAACAAGAATATAGACTTAGATAATCATCTTCTGGCCTTTGGGATCAATGAATCTAAATGACTGCTTATTTTCAGTTAGAGTGAGTGCTCTTAGTTCATGTACTTTAAACATGTTTAAACATGGTAAAAACAAACATTCCTCAGGGAGAGGAGTCTGTACAGCACAATATCCAGCTTTCTGAACCGTGCAAGCCCTGAAAAGCTGTGGGTGACGTTCGCTTCATGGCAGGATGATGGAATCCAAAGAAAATTTTCCAGTGACGGAAACCCCAAAGAGATCTCTTCCCCCAAAAGTCCATAGTGAGGAGTTGTGGAGCTGGCTAGGGGTAGGGATAAAGGAGCAAATGAGCTCACCATGTTCCACAGTCTTCAACTAGCAGGGACTGTATGTGCTGCACTGTGCGGCCTTAGATGGGAAAATTAATGGCTCCTGGCTCATGGACCAATCAGCTATGTTATAAGGGTGAAATGGATTCCTATGCAGAGGCCTATGCACCATTTAAATCCTACTTAAACCTTGTTTTGATGGCTTAATTGGTGCCTGCATAGGTCTTCTGCAGACTCTTTCAACATGGATAAATTTCATCCTCAATTAATAAAATACATGAGCTGGAAATGTACACAGCCCACCCGCCTGCTATGGAGGATGAGTTCTCTTGTTCCCTCCAAAGAAGGTAGAGGTAGGCTTCTTTTTTTGTGTATTTTTATTTTTGGTGGCAGAGGGCAGGCAAGGTCTTAAGGCTACGTGGCTTCTCTGTTCTTGTCCCTAGGTGACATATCTGTTGTAGTTGTCATCTAGCAAGAGCCTGGTAAATTTGTGCCACAGATTCTTTAAAATTCGTCACCAACTAAATGGTGGTCACTGTAGCTCTGATGAACTTGTCTCTGCAATAGGTCATTCAGTGAGTCTACAACCATAAAATCCCACAAGTCCAGTTGACATAGATTGTGACTCCGTCCTGGGAAGGAGTTGACTGTAGAATGCTTAATATGACATTGCACAACTATTAGAGAGAGGTGCTTCCCCTTATAATAGAAGAAAACCTTCACAGTTACAGAGGTACCTTTCAGCTGGACTGGGTCTAGCTGACGAATGTAATATGCAATATGTGATCAGGAACTGTGTATGCTGCCTTAGATTCTCTTTGTAACTCTTGGGTGCTTGGTTTTCCATCTTTCCTGTACTAAATTATTATTTCTAGGGAAAGTTTTAGCTTTTATATAGATATATAAATAATTTATAGCAAAAGCATACACACACACTATGTATTACAATTTCAGGTTGGCTTGTATATATAACTAGACCTGCTAGGCAAGTGCTTTCTCTAGAAATGATTTAGGTTATGGATTAATATGCAGGCAACCTTATTTATAGGAAATTATATATGTAAAGTTCTAATATACCTAGCAGTTGTTGAAGTGATAACTCTGTTGCAGGGTATTATATATCTGCTAATAAACGTCAACTACAGTACTGAAATGCCTTTGTCAAACAGATGCAAGCTGAGGTGTTATTGCTGCAAGTGCAGCCTCTGCCAAACATGTGCTCCCTTAGTATGACAAGAGTAATCTGTTGAGTTTTTTCCCAAATAAAGGACCTGATCCTACAACCTTTACAGTTGCAAGTAGTGTCATTGAAGTTGGTTTTGCTCAATAATGGACAACTGTGCTGTGTAATATCATGTGGAGTGGTTTATAAAGCTGCCTTTTTGTGCTTCTAAGAATAGTTTTATTGTAGGATTATTAGATCCCTAATAGTTGGCTGGCAGTAGAAATAAAATATCATTATAATAGTTTGTGCTGGTAATCGGAATTCCATTTACTCACAGCATGAGCAGTGTTGATTTGGCCATGTTATATTACTGAAGCTATCAAAGAGATTAGAATTAACTGGAACCCCTGCTGTACCCCAAAAAATGGTGCTAACTGAACCTTACATTCATTTTGTTTCAGTGCCGCCCATCCAAAGGCCGAAAGAGAGGCTATTGCTGGTGTGTGGATAAATATGGACAGCCACTTCCTGGATATGATGGGAAAGGAAAAGGAGATGTCCACTGCTACAACTTGGAAAGCAAATGAGGGGCTGGTGCCATCTCCTGTGGAATTTGTGTGTGGCAGTTCAACCCATCAGAGACCTTGGAGGGACTGGGGAAAAAGCATGGACTGCATTGGACTTGGAGTTACGAGTTCTGCCTCCTACTGATATTGGGGGATTCATTGACTCTATGGACTCTGCAGCTGCACCCTGTCACTGACACACTTCCCGCTTTCTATAGAACATAGGGAGCTCTGAATTCCCAAGTAAATCTGCACTATTTATCCCCAGAAAGAAAAAAAGGCACTTCAGAATGGATTCAGGGAGTCTCCACTGACTTTTTAAAATAACGGCCTGTGACCAATTTGATCCCGAAAGATACTGTGTTTTATTTTAAAGAATTTATAGATTGTAAGCTTGTAAAAATATTAAAAAAAACCAAGGATTTAAAGTTTAAGCTTTTTCTATACAGGTCTGACGGGACACTTATCTTCACGGGTAAAATGTTTTATAAAAATCTCAAAGAACTTTTTAAAGAAACGTGTTTCTAAAATAAAGACATGGCTATTTTTTTCTGTAAAGTATATTATGAATATTCTGTTAGTCTGTATTTAATATAATTGTTTTTTAATAAACGTTATTTAAATGTAACATGTGAATACCAAATGTTACACATTCATTTTGGTGTATGCTACTGAATCCATGCAAGTCAAAAAACAAAGGGGATTGTAAATAGAATGGCATATATATTTTTACTTAATGTGGATGAGCCAAAATAGATTTACTGGCTGAAGAAAAAGTTTCCTAAAGAGGCAGAGTTCCCTATTTGAAGTAGCTAAAACCATCAAAACAACTTTTAAATTAACCTTTCTGTTGGTTTTTCTAGTGTATACCTCACTGTAGTACTTAGATGTTAGATAAGCAATTAATAGTTGCATTGAAATTGACCATAAACGACTCTTCTCTCCTACTCGTTTCAGCTATTCTAACACAATTTTTTCCCTTCTTCCCTTTTTTTAAAACTGTTAACACTAGATATTCTACCTTCATTCTACATGAGGAACTCCTATTAAAGTCAGTGCCAAACATATACAGAAAAGAGGATATAGACCTAAATTTTAGGACTCTTCCATTGCATGGTCGTAACTTCCACTGACTTCATTGGGAGTTGTCTGCTTGCCTTTAAGAGCAGAAGAGTAACCATCCGGTTCTGAAAAATATGTCTCTCTGTCATGAATTCACTTAGATTTTCAATCTGAAGAGAGGTTTTATGTTCTTAATTTGTGGTTCTTTCAAATATCTGGCATATGGCATCAATTGGAGTCAGATTCCCATTAAAATTAATGGGAAGGTCTACATGAAAATCAGTAGTGGGATATGGCCTATGGAATTGAGCATCTTTTCCTTTTGGGATAAGATTTGAAAAGTAATAATAGTTTATTACAAACTGCATATAAGTAAGTGGTGTAACTAAAAAAAAAATCAACATTAAATGAATGTCCTATTCAATATTTAGCGAGTCAGGAATTAGGTAGTTTTTGTAACTGCAGCCACCAGCCTTGTATTTGGCTTGGGCTATCTGAACAGCCTTACTTGCATCCCATGCAGTTTCTCAGTTTATAATCTTAACAAAACGATCTTGCATCATCATTAAAACTGAAATCCTAACCCAAATCCTAACCCAAACTCAGGTTTGTGAAATAATTGTTACTCCAAAATGTGTACAGTCCTGAATATTTGGGTTTCAGGTAGCTTTGTGAATGGATGAAAATACTGCAATTGTAAAAGTTTTACCAAGAAAACATTGAAATAACACTTTTTTAAAGCTATAATCAATCTACCTTCATACTGTCACACAAGGAAGATATTGTATACAGCAGCATTATGTCATATAACTGTAGACATGAAACTAAGGGCTAGATTCATGAAATGGAGTCAATATTTAACAATATTCAGTAATAATAATAATAATAACAAGTCTTCTTCAAGTGCTTGTTCATGTCAATTCCAATGAAGTGTGTGTGCACGCACGTGCATGGTAGCCAGAAGTTTTTCCCCTAGCAGCATCCGTTGGGTGGGCCTGGACACCCCCTGGAGTCGCACCTACATGGCCCTCAATATAGAGCCCTGCCGACCCGCCACCCCCTCAGTTCCTTCTTACCGCCAGTGATGGTTAGCTGGAACTTCCCTGTGCTCTTGTCTCAACAAGCGCATTTAGCAGTTTCTTACATTGTTCTCCATTAGTTTTCTATTGTTCGTTAATAGTGAGTAGTTAGTAATTCGTTAGTATTAGATAAGTTTATTTTGGGGGTGTGGGGAAATCCCCTCCTACGCTGTCCCGACGCCGGGGCATGCTGGGGTCTCTGGGCTTCAAAGCCTGCGAAGCCTGCGGCAAGTGTATGCCCAGAAGCGATCCTCACACCTCGTGTCTAAAGTGTTTAGGAGAGGGCCATCAGAAGGATCATTGTGTCATTTGTAAGACCTTTCGGCTCAGGATTTTAAAAGAGAGAGAGCAGTGCCTGAAGGTCCTGTTGATGGAGGCAGCACTCTGCCCCCAGTCCAACCCTGGGTCGGCGGATCCTGCGCTAAGTACCTCCTCGGTGCAGAGCGCTCCGGCACCGTCAGCATGAGCACCAGGGCTGGGTAAGGATAAGGACTCACGGCACCATCCCGACTCCACTCGTGGCTCACATGCCGCACGCAGGTACTGTTCACCATCGCCGGTGCCACAAAAAAAGACAAGGCCAGAGAGGGGTCGCTCTCCCCTTGCAAGGCCTAAGGAGCCTGCCGCTGTTAGACCTGAGTCAGGCCACACTAATGCTGCTCCACCAGTGACAGTCACGCCAACTCCTGCCCGCGTAGAAGGGCGGTTGAGTCCATACCCTCCTCGCTCGCTGAGGCCGAGCCGTGAGCTGCACCCCCCTTCAACACTGGAGGCGTTTGAAGTGGCCTACGTGACTGCTTCATCTCACATCACCGTTCTCGCCTCCCAGACGGGACAGGTCGATGGCAACGGTTGTTCCCCAGGCTCCTTCAAGGGGAAAGGCCGCTATGATGGCCCGCTGATCTCCAACCCCAGCGCGCCACTCCCTGGCACCGGAGCACACCCAGCAACCACCCTGATCCCTGAGCCCTCAGCGTGAAAACTCGGTGCCTAAAAGTACCACTCGCCCCATGGTTATTGTTTTCAGACACCGCAGTCAGTGTCTGTCCTGGAGGAGTAGGAGCAGACAGTCCACATCAACTCGTGACCGGCACCCTTACCCGACGCCTTGGCCTGCCCAATGGCAGCCCCTGGTGCAGTGGCCCTTTTGGACTCTCTGGGCTTTTCATCAAAGCCAAGGTCGCAGCCAAGGGTCTCATTCCAGGGCGACGTAGGTAGCCTCGGCTTTGTTTGTATCCCCGCCAGCATCGCCGGCACCGGCAGGGTCGGGGGTAGGCCCATTACCCCCATGTGCTACCATCTCGATGCCTCCGGCACAGCCAGCACTGGGTCTGGGGGTCCTGGTGGCACCGGCACCGGCGGGGGCAGGAGAGACCCCTGGAGCTCCTGGCTGCTGTGAGCGGCAGGGGGGACCCCGACAGCTCCTAGCCATGACGGGCGGCAGGGAGGACCCCCAGAGCTCCCTGCCACCGCAGGAGGCAGAGGGGACCCCCGCAGCTTGGAGTCGCCAGCGGAGGGGGGCCCTGGAGCTTCCCCCCTCACCCCCAGCTGCCCAGGCGACTCATTTTGTCATGGGTGTTTTTAGTGAAAGTCAAAGACAGGTCACAGGCTTCTGTGAATTTTTCATTATTGTCCGTGACCTGTCCGTGACTTTTATTAAAAATATCTGCAACAAAAACGTAGCTTTAGCCATTGATAGTTTACAAAAATGCAAAATCTTTGACAGCTCAAACCAGTTCCTTAATTCATTAAGGCAACCTGGGAGACACATACATTATTTTTAAAATATGATTCATTGATTAACTTGCATGTCTGTGCAATGTTAATGATTCTAGTCTTTTTGTGACATACAAAACACATAACCTTAGCAGTAAAAAGGATTTTATGGCTATGCACCAGCCAGTCAACTTTTCAACTTTATTAAAAAAAAAAGGTGAATGTATCTAAAAATAGTAAATAAAATGTTTCTCTTGTGTGTGAGTGTGTGAGTGTGTGTGTGTGTGTGTGTGTGTGCATACCATTTCCTTGATGAGTAGTTGACTGCTATATATTTCACATGACCATGGTATACTTACTCTAATACCAGACACTGCAGTTTGTGTATACAAGTATCCCAGCAGACAACATTCCTGGTGTGAAACACAAAGTAACCTTATTGCTATCACAAAAACACTCATTAAAATGAAGATGAACTGTGCTTTTTTCATGTTACTATTTCGGTTAAGACAGGGGTTCAATTCAACAAACAAGGTACATGGGCATGTAATGATTTTCCCACGGAATGTTGCATGGGAGTTGGACTGTATAATGAGTGCCCAATTTAAACACAAAATATTTGTGGGTTATGTTTGAGCAGTAGAATGTGGGCAGAATCAGGCGAACATGCAAATATATATAGGTCAATCAATATCAGTTTAGGGAAAGATCTCCTTTCACCCCACCCATATGTTAAAAAACTAGTCCTGTTAATAGCTGTAATTAGTGGAGGACTTTATTCAGTAAAAATGTGTTGCAGTTGCTATGTTATTGATGGCAGAAATAGAATCAATGTATTAGATAAATTACTGCTGTTTTTCATGCCTTCCCTATCTTCTGCTCAATATTTTATTAAGCAAACTTGTATTAGCTAATAGTTTTGAAACGCTATTTTGAGAATTAGAAACACTGCAGATGAAAACATTGTAAAATTCTCAAGAAAAACATGATTATTTTGGACATTTTTTTCCCATTAGGTAGTGCAGAGAAGTACAAAAGTTAATCTTAATGTCCATATTGTGAATGATGGCTTTTCTGAAAGATAATTCATCTCTAGGTATTACATAAGTACCAAATGTAGAACATATTCATTTTAACCAGCATAATAAATAGCTGCGTAATAAGTCCCCATAAATGACCAGAATGCAAGTTAAATCTGCCTGCAGGCAACTCTATTATCTTTCAAGCCATTTGAGAAAGTTTCCTTTTTAAATAAACCTACTTTGCTATAATCTTTTGAGCTCAGAATATCCTTGTCCACCATTTTGGCATGCACATCCTTCAGGGCATAATGGTAGCTATTTGTGACAGGGTAAAGAAGGCTTCAATGAATACCAAAACCACAGAATTAATGAGTTTTTAGTACAGTCTGAACTTTTTTTTTTATGACTAAATGCCATAGAAACAGTAACACAGCATAATTCTTTATTGAACTGAGCCCTAACATTAAGTAATGGTTTTACAAATCTTCTGGGAAATCATTTTTTGGTATCTCGATTCACTCTTTAAAACTGGGTGCCCATGGATGGCTCCACAGAGACGTTATCTGTTAGCCATGCAAATTATAGTTAAAGTATGAAAAGTGCTGAGCAACTTTGCTGGACGCCAGAGCTTCATATTTAAAAAGACATGTTTATAGGGGTTGCTATTTTGTAACCAATGTAACCATTTTGTAGTGGGCAAGTTGTGCATTTTAAAATCGTTGATGTCTAAATTATTAATTTCTATGAGGACATGTTTGCTTCTTATAAAATGACCTTGCTCCCCTTTGTTTATTTATTGATTGATAAATAATTCTAAATACTGAGGATGTGTGACTATTCCAAGGTGGTTGGGTTTTTGGGGGGAGGAGCTGCGGGGGGGTTGGTTTTTCGCTTTTAGTCATCATTGTATGTAATAAGACTATGTTTGCCAGTGTGGGAAGTTCATTCTAGGTAATACTTACTATTAGGAGGAAAATGTTTTTGCATATCCATTGGGGATAAATATCTTCTTTCATCTTGAACCCATTTAGTCTATCAACATATGGTGTCTGGGTGACCATTGCTCCACTGCATTAGATCAGCTGAGAGAATATGATGTATCTTTCTACTAAAAGAAAACAGTCCTCGGTGCACTGCTAAGACACATAAATGTGTTTTCCATTAGGAGAAGAACTTTTTAAACTCACTGCCTGTTTTTTGTGCTGCGTAACTGCTGCTGTCCTGGTGATAAAATCACAGGAAGTTAAAAAAATTCTTCCTCCTAACAGGTGAGAGGGCCATGAGGTATGGTCTGAAAGCCTGCACAGGCAAAGAATAATGCTCCAGATCCCAGCTCATCCTTGCAAAAAGCCTGCCCCTTGTATTACTTTTCTGGCTCTCCATTTACGCTAGCTAACATGGCATCCTTAAGCAGGGTTGCCAAATGCAAGCAGCCCCGTCATGCATTTCCACAGCCCAGCTGAAATGCCAGGTATCCAGCTAGGCTGCAGGAATGGCTTGCAACTAATGGCTGCTGTGGTGCCTACTGAGCTGCAGTCCTCTCTACCTCTCTACTCCCATTGGCAGATCTAAGTGGAGAAGGAGCAGCAAACAGAGGTGTCAAGAATACAAGGCAATACACCCAACACGGGTCCCATGCTCACCTAGACACCTCAAACCAGCTAATTCCCCCCCACACACAGCAGCCAAAGCACCCATTCATGTACCCTAGCACCTCCCAGCCACTCTCCAGCACAGTGGCTGCATCAGGGTGTGTTGATCAGAAGCTGAAGGTTATGGTTATAACCAAACTATTGCAATATGCAAATTGGCTGATTAGCTTATTTGCATACAAAGGTCTCCATGGAGCACAACAGAACTTGTCAGCGATGGTTTACATTGAGTTTTTGGAGTACTTTTCCCATGATAAGAACATGATCAGTCTTTCCTTAAACCTGTTTACTACTGAACTAACTTGGGAGTAGAAGGTTACATTTTGTCAGGGAAATCACTCTCAATGAGGAGAAGAGTCTTTGAGGGTTTGTATACAATTTATTAGTTTACTGAGCCTGAGGGGGTAACCTTTGCAAATTCTATGCTGGTGACACACAGTTTATTCTGTGCAGGGTTTTTTGCAAAGGCAGTAGAGTGCATAATTAAGAAAGGCTGCATGGGGGAGGCATGAGTGCTTAAAAATTGTGGAGTGATAACCCTACTGTAGATGTATGTGGTGTTGTTGTAACCATGTTGGTCTCGGGATATTAGAGATACAAAATGGGTGAGGTAATATTTTTCATTGGACCAACTTCTGTGGGTGAGAGACAAGCTTTTGAGCTTACGCAGAGCATCACAGTAAAATACAAGGTGGAACAGATTGTTTAGCATAAGCAGTTAAAACGTATTTCAAGGGACCATTAAAGGTGATGTGGCTCCTTACGGGGTGACAGAACTCGGGTGGGGAGTGGGAACCTAAGGAGGGGCTATAACCCCTCCAGTTTTAAAAGGGCTATGCCGTTCACTTTTTAACAAAAGAAACCTGCCTTAAGGGAGGGAGGGCAAGAGCAGGGCACTCCACATCATCATCAACCGCATCAGCCCCTCCTCCGTCGAGGAGGCAGCCGCCGACCTGCAGTCTGCAGCCGCATGGGCAGGCTTCTGTGTGTGGCTGCAGCTCCCAGCCCAGGCTCCACAGCTGGAAGGTGTCCCATTCTGAGCAGAGGGAGCCTGGCTCGGGGCAGGGAGTGTAGTGCCAGGACTGGAGACGGGGAAGGGATGGTTGTAGTTTGGGGTGGAGTATTGCCCCCCAAAAAGAGGTGAGGCATTGGGGGGTGCATATGGGGTCACATGCCACTGCCCTCCCCATTTCTGCATGCTCTAAGCTGCTCTGCTTGGCTCATGTTGGGGTTGGGGGGAGGAGGACAGGGAGAGGGGCAGTGGGAGAGGCAGTGGGGAAGGGAGACGGGATGGGGAAGAGAAGGGGATAGGGGAATAGGTAGGGGGAGGGAAGCGGGATCCCAGCATAGGGTGTCCCCTTAGCAGCAGAAGCATCCGCAGCAGGAAGACAGTGCAGAGGCACCAGAGCAGCAGCATCGTTGCAACCGCTGGTGCTGGAATGGCCGAAGCTCCCGCACTCAGGTCGCCACAGCTGCCCCTGCGGCTCCCACATTAGGCTGGCCTGTCTCCCACTGCTCCCCTCCACCTGAGCACCAGCAGCCCAGGTACCACTCCAAATGGGGGGAGAGAGCGCGTGAACCAGGGGAACTGGCTCAGCACACACGTGTCCGCACATGCCCGCTGCCCCACCCAAATATAGTAGTCAAACTTTTGCCCTGGGGGCCAATCTTGGCTCTCGCTGCCCATTAAGCAATGTTTAAATCTGCGGTTCATACAAGCCGCCCCTCCCCCATCATAAGAATAGCCTAGTGGGTCAGACCAATGGGTCATCTAGCCCAGTATCCTGTCTTCCAACACTGGCCAATGCCAGGTTCTTCAGAGGGACTGAACAGAACAGGAAATCATCACATGATCCAACCTGGGTCACCCATTCCCAGCTTCTGGCAAACAGAGAGGGACACTCAGAGCACGGTGGTGCACCCTACCCAGCCTCGCTAATAGCCATTGATGGACCTATCCTCCATGAACTTATCTCGTTCTTTTTTGAACCCTGTTATAGTTTTGACCTCCACAACATCCCCAGCAATGAGTTCCACAGGTTGACTGTGCGTTGTGTGAAGAAATACTTCCTTACATTTGTTTTAGACCTGCTGCCTATTCATTTTATTGCGTTACCCCCTAGGAGTAAATAACATATCCTTATTCACTTTCTCCACATGAGTCAAGATTTTATAGACTTCTAGCTTATCCCCCTTAGTTGTCTCTTTTCCAAGCTGAAAAGTCCCAGTCTTTTTAATCTCTCCTCATATGGAAGCCGTTCCATACCCCTAATCATTTTTGTTGCCCTTTTCTTTACCTTTTCCAATTCCAATATATCTTTTTTGAGATGGGGTGACCAGATCTGCACAAAGTATTTAAGATGTGGGTGTGAAGTTCCCCTCTGGTGTTATCTAGACCGGTGATGTGCTCGGTCACTCCAATCCTTGACTCTGGGAGCCAGTCTTACCCTGCTCTGCTGTAAGAACCCCCTCCCCCCGCCGGGCTGTTCATGCACAGCCTCTGGCATGGAAGCTGCTCCTTGGATTGTGCGACCGAATGACACTAGCCAATATCTCCGGTCCCAGACACAACCCTAGGAACCTCCATCTTGCAGTATCCAGTTATGCCCACTGGATACTGCAAGCCTGTATGAGTTTGTCAATTTAACAAAGAAATTGATATGTACCAGGCTTGTTATCCCAAGGGGAGACTCTGACATGCTTCAAACCAAACACACTGCTTCAGGTAGGATAAACAAACAGATTTATTAACTACAAAAATAAATTTTAAGTGATTATAAGTCAAAGCATAGCAAGTCAGATTTGGTCAAATGAAATAAAAGCAAAATGCATTCTAAGCTGATCTTAACACTTTCAATGCCCTTGCAAACTTAGATGCTTCTCACCACAGGCTGGCTGATTGCTCTTCAGCCAGGCTTTCCCCTTTGATCAGCGCTTCAGTCGCTTGGTGTGTGATGTCTGTAGATGTAGGTGGAAGAGAGAGAGAGATCATGGCAAATGTCTCTCCCTTTTATCATGTTCTTTCTTCCCTCTTGGCTTTGCCCCCCACTTCAGAGTCAGGTGAGCATTACCTTATCGCAGTTCCAAACTGACCAAAGGAAGGGGGGTGACTGCCTCAAGAGTCCAACAGATTCTTTTGTTGCTGCCTAGGCCAGCGTCCTTTGTTCCTGTGAGACTGGGCTTGGTTTGTCCCATGCATGCCCTGATGGGATGTGAACTGACTCTCTGCTCTTGGAGAGTTTTTGCCTGGGCTTATTTTAAGCCACGAGGATACATTTTCAGCCTCATAACTATATACATGAAATTATAACCTATAACCTTACTGTAACAATTACTATAACATCACTATAACAACCATGCTTGGTGCATCATGAGCCTTCCGAAGACACCCAACATGACAAAATTTACATTGGATACCACACAATCATTTTACAAGGATGAACATGGGGTGCTGGGTGTTCCCCCGAGGTACAGAGTGTCACAGTGGGCATACCATGGATTTATATAGCAGGCATTATAATATTTTCTGTCTTGCTATCTATCACTTTCCTAATGGTTCCTAACATTCTGTTAGCTTTTTTTTGACTGCCACTGCACATTGAGCAGAAGTTTTCAGCGAACTATCCACAATGACTCCAAGATCTCTTTCTTGGTAACAGCTAGACCCCCATAATTTTGTATGTATAGTGGTGATTATGTTTACCACTGGGCATTAAGTTGCATTTATTAACACTGAATTTTATCACCCAGTTTACTGAGATCCCTTTGTAACTCTTCGCAGTCTGCTTTGGACTTAACTATCATGAGTAATTTTGTATTGTCTGCAAATTTTGCCACCTCACTGTTTACCCCTTTTCCAGATCATTTATGAATATGTTGAACAACACAGGGCCCAGTACAGATCCCCGGGGACACCACTATTTACTTCTTTCCATTCTGAAAACTGGCCATTTATTCCTACTCTTTGTTTCCTTCTTTTAACCAATTCATGAGAGGACCTTCCCTTTTATCCCATGAAGGCTTTCTTTGCTTAAGAGTCTTTGGTGAGGGACCTTGTCAAATGCTTTCTGAAAGTCTAAGTACAAAGAGTCTAAGTACAAAGAATAGAATCATAGAAGATTAGGGTTGGAAGGGACCTCAGGAGGACATCTAGTCCAACCCCCTGCTCACAGCAGGACCAATCCCCAGACAGATTTTTACCCCAGTTCCCTAAATGGCCCCCTCAAGGATTGAATTCACAACCCTGGGTTTAGCAGACCAATGCTCAAACCACTGAGCTATCCCTCCCCCCAAAAGTCATTGAGTCTAGCCCCCTGCCTTCACTAGCAGGACCAAGTACTGATTTTGCCCCAGATCCCTAAGTGCCCCCCTCAAGGATTGAGCTCATAACCCTGGGCTTAGTAGACCAATGCTCAAACCACTGAGCTATTCCTCCCCCTTACACTAGCTCCATTGGATCACCCTTGTTCACATGTTTGTTGACCCCCCACACACACCGCTCAAAGAATTCTAACAACTTGGTGAGGCATGATTTCCCATTACAAAACCCATCCTCACTCTTCCCCAACAGACCGTGTTCATCTACGTGTCTGCTAATTCTGTTCTTTTCTATAGTGTGAACCAATTTGCCTGGTACTGAAGTTAGACTTACTGGCCTATAATTGCCAGGATCATTTCTGGAGCCTTTTTAAAAAATTGGTGTCACATAAACTATCCTCCAGTCATCTGGTACAGAAGTTGATTTAAATAATAGTTTACGTACCACAATTAGTAGTTCTGAAGTTTCATATTTGAGTTCATTCAGAAAAGATCATCTGGTCCTGGTAACTTATTATAGTTTAATTTACCAGTTTGTTCCAAAACCTCCTCTATTGACATCTCAATCTGGGACAGTTTCTCAGATTTGTCACCTAAAAAGAATGGTTCAGGTATGGAAATCTCTCTCACATCCTCTGCAGTGAAGGCTGATGCAGAGAATTCATTTATTTTCTCTGCAATGGCCTTATTTTCCTTGAGTGCTTCTTTAGCATCTCAATTGTCCAGTGGCCCCACTGACTGTATAACAGGATTCCTGCTTCTGATATACTTAAAATGTTTTTGCTGTTAATTTTTGTGTCTTTTTCTGGTTAGTCTTCAAATTCTTTTTTGGCCTGCCTAATTATATTTTTACACTTGACTTGCCAGAGTTTATGTTCCTTTCTATTTTCCAGTTTTTAAAGGATGCCTTTTTGCCTCTAACCACATCTTTTACTTGGTTGTTTAGCCAGGGTGGCAGTTTTTTCATCCTCTTATTATAATTTTTAATTTGTGGGTATACATTTAATTTGATACTCTATTATGGTGTTTTTTTAAAGTTTCCATGCAGCTTGCAGGCATTTCACTTTGGGGACTGTATCTTTTTATTTCTGTTTAACTAACCTCCTCATTTTTGTGTAGTTCCCCTTTCTGAAATTAAATGCTACTGCAGTAGGCTGCTTTGGTGTTATCCCTCCCACAGGGATGTTACATTTACTTATATTATGGTCCCTATTACCAAGCAGTTCAGCTAAATTCACCTCCACTTAGGACTAAATCAAGCATTGCCTCTCTTGTGGGTTCCAGGAGTAGCTGTTCCAAGAAACAGTCATTAAAGGTGTCAAGAAATTTTATCTCTGTATCCTCTCCTGAGGAGACATGTACCCAGTCAATATGGGCAGGGCCGGCTCTAGGCACCAGCAAAACAAGCTGGTGCTTGGGGCGGCACATTTTTAGGGGCGGCATGGCCGGCGCCAGAATGCCGCCCCTAAAAATGTGCCCCGGCCACCCTAGCTCACCTCCGCTGCCGCTCGTGCGCCGCTACTCGCCCTCCCTCCCAGGCTTGAGAGCCTGGGAGGGAGGGGGAGAAGCGGCGCCCGCGCCGCGGCCACTCGGAGTCTCCCCTCCCTTCCAGGCTCTCAAACCTGGGAGGGGGGGGGAGATCCCGAGCGGCCGTGGCGTGCGAAACAGCCGTTTCGCGCGCCGCTGCTCCCCCTCCCTCCCAGGCTTGAGAGCCTGGGAGGGAGGGGGAGAAGCGGTGCCCGCGCCGCGGCCACTCGGAGTCTCCCCCTCCCTCCCAGGCTCTCAAACCTGGGAGGGAGGGGGAGATCCCGAGCGGCCACGGCGCACGAAACAGTTGTTTCGCGCGCCGCTGGTCTCCCTCCCAGGCTTGAGAGCCTGGGGGGAGGAGGCAGGGCTGGGGATTTGGGGAAGGGGCGGAGTTGAGGCGGGGCCGGGGGTGGGGGTAATTAAAAAATGGGGGGGTGGGGCGGCCAAAATTGTTTTTGCCTTGGGCAGCAAAAATCCTAGAGCCGGCCCTGAATATGGGGATAGCTGAAATCCCCCATTATTATTGAGGTTTTATTATTTTTATAGCCTTTCTAATCTCCCTGAGCATTTCACAGTCACCATCAACATCCTGGTCAGGGAATCGGTAGTAAATCCCTGCTGCTATAGTCTTATAATTCCAGCATGGAATTTCTATCCATAGAGATTCTATGGCACAATTTTGTTCACTTAAGTTTTTTTATTACATTTGACTCTATGCTTTCTTTCATATATAGTAGCACTCCCCGACCAGCATGACCTATTCTGTCATTCTTATATATCTTGTACCCTGGTATTCCCGTGTCCCATTGATTATCATAAGTCCACGAAGGGTCTTGATACCTATTATATCAACATCCTCATTTAATACCAGGCACTCAGATTCACCCATCTTAGTATTTAGACTTCTAGCATTTGTATATAAGGGTTGTCAGACGTCACCAGTGTGATGATCTGCTCTGTTCAATGATGATAACAGTCGGCTATGTGTGTGTGTTCCCTCGTGTGCTGCCCTGTCTCTGCAGATAGCTGACACAGCAGCCCCCGAGAGAACCCCCAATGACCACAGACTCCGATAAGGTACGAAGGGACCCGGCCAGGTTTATGGCCAAACAAAACACAGTCTCTAGCTCCCTGGATCAGATGTCTACAGTTCTGCTGGTACATATGTGCTCCCTGACAATGGACCAGCTCAGTCAGTGGCGGGATTCTCCACTGCCCCGTAGGCCAGAACAAGACAACTCCTCACGGGTGCATTCTTATACACAGATACAAACAAGTATCACTCCTGACGTATTGAGGTACAACCCCTCTACGTATTAGTGTGCTGCCTCTCACCTTGTACATGTTGGTTTGAACAAAACAACTCTATACATCATATTACCCTTTTGCCCCTGTCTTTAGGATGCATCAGCCTGTTCCTTGTTATCCTTGTGGAATGTGCAAGTATCGGAGAGTTCTGGAACCATCCTGGCATATGTTTATATCTCTAGTGTCCAGTACCTTTTAAGTCTGTGTATTTTTGCAACATCAGCCCTTTCCTTGCCAGCTTCTGTGAGCAGGGCCTGCCTCTGGCTCACAGTTTAACTTTGCTTTATGTTAACAAAGTCTTGACCATTACTTTACTTCAGGCCTTAGGCCTCATACCAGGCCTCATCTTACCACATTAAGTACTTATAAAATTTGTCACTTTTTAGTGGTCTGCCTTCATGTGATCCAATTGAATGGAAATCCTTTTCATTTGATGTTTCTCATCATACACTACCTGTAATTTATCATCTGCCATCCTTTCCTCCTTACTAGGATATAGAGAATCCCCATTTATAGATCCTCCCCTAAGGAATATCTCTGTCTGTACCACGTGCTCCTCCACTCCTGTCGGCTTTCCCCCAGTCCTTAGTTTAAAAAATCCTCTATGACCTTTTTAATTTACATGCCAGCCATCTGGTTCTGTTTTAGTTTAGGTGGAGACCAACCTTCCTGTATAGACACCTCCTCTTCCAAAAGGTTCCCATCAGACTCTGCCCCTCCCACCCCCCGTCAGTGCCCAGGCCACTCAGCAGCTTTGGCCTTGGCACCTCCCCCCCCCCCCCCATTTGTACAAATGTTCCAGCACCCCAGGCTCATTGCCACCCCTCCAGTCATGGAGTGGGGGACAAGAAATGAAGGGGGAATAAAGGCAGCTTAGAGGGGGCAGGGATTGTTAGTGGGTTATAGATTGTTGTAATAAGCCTTAAATCCATACCAAGAAAGCTATTATCTCCAGCCAGGCACTCAGATACCACAGAATACACTCCAAGGAGAAAGTCTGGGATATATCTCTTAACACGCTCAAAACCACCTTCACCAAACAAGGACACTCCACCACAGAAGTAGATTGCATCATGCAACAGGCCACCCAAATACCCCAAGAAAACCTGCTTCAATACGGAAATCAAACCCCCTCCATCTGCACATCCCTAGTTGTCACCTACCACCCCACACTGGAACCCATACAGGGTATCATTGAACAATTACAACCCATACTCGATGGGAACCACATCCTGAAAGAAATCTTTCCTGAACTCCTTTGTCAGGCCTTCACACACACACACCCCGCCTTGTCAAGCTCATCATCAGAAACAACTTCCCCATAGACCACTACACACCAACTCAAAGCAGCACCAGACCCTGCAGAGCAACAGATGCAAAATCTGAAGACATATCTCCTCTACCACAATGAGCAACACCTCCCCATGACACACCTTTCAAGATCCATGGGTCCCCACATACCTAGCACAACATGTGGTGTATCTCCTCCAGTGTGCTAAATGCCCCAACAACTATGTGGGTGAAACTGGACAATCACGACGCTCTCGAATGAACTCACACAGGAAAGTGATAAAAGACAAAAACACCATATCACCCTATGGATGAACACTTTTTACAAAGTGATCACTCTATATCTGACCTCTCAGTTCTCATTCTCAAAGGAAATCTGCATACCTTTAAAAGATTAAGAGCTTAAATTCACTTTGTTAGATACTAAAAATCATGGACTGAATAGAGACACTGGATTTCTAGCTTATTACAACAATCTGTAACCCACTAACCCCACTACCACCACCTCCATGCTGCTGTTTTTCCCTCTCCCTTCCTTCCCTCCTATGACTAGAGGGATGTTAATGGGCCACTTCCATAGGTGCCGACTCCATAGGTGCTCCGGGGCTCAAGCACCCACAGAAAAAAAATTGTGGGTACTCAGCCACCGGCAACCACAGCTGTTCGGAGGCACCGCCAATGAGCTGTTTGGTGGCTGTGGGAGGCGCTTGGGGGAGGACGGAGAGCAATGAGCTGCTGGTGGGGGTCTTGGAGGAGGGGGCAGAGTGGGTGGGTGGGAAGAGGTGAAGCAAGGGTAGGGGCCTCAGGGAGGGGACAGAGCAAGGGTGGGAAGAGGCTTAACAAGGACAGGGCCTTTGGGGAAGAGGCAGAGTGGGGGGCAGGGCCTTGGGGAGGAGCAGGGGTGGAACACCCTCAGGGAAAAATAGAAGTCAGCATCTATGGCCACTTCACCTTGAATGGTCCCTTGAAATATGTATTAACTACTTATGCTAAACAATCTATTTCACTTTATAGTTAGCTATGACAGTGAGTACATTTCCTAGACTGGAAGAAGAACCATGTAAGCTCAAAATCTCTCTCTCTCGCTCTTCCCTACAGACACTGATGCAATAAAAAGCTACCTCACCCACTTAGTCTCAGTCAGGCCAGGTATACACTACGCACTTTGGTATAACTACGTCCCTCAGGGATGTAAACTTGCACGCCCCTGAGAAATGTAGTTATATCGACCTTAGCCTCCTGTGTAGACAGCGCTATGTCAGTAGGAGAGATTCTCCCGGAGCACCAGCCCTGGAGTGGCGGACAGGTGGAAGGCGCAGCTTCTAGTCCTGGAGTGCCAGGTGAGTGGACAGTGCGAGCATTGGCTCCAGCTGCCCGGAGTCCCTGGCCGCAGGCTGTCCCCCCACTAGACCCAGACCCAGCCTGGGGCCCCGGCCACAGAGGAAGAGCCACAGAGCACCGGGAAGCAGGAGGAGGCCTGGGGGAGGAGCGTGGGTGGGGCCATGCAGGACTGTTTGTGGAGGCTCAGCCTCCCCCAGTCTTTGATACCCATGCCCATGGCTACCGCGTCTCACGGAGGTGGAATTATTAAGCCGACGGGCGAGTTCTCTCCTCTCGGCTTAGAGCATCTTCATTAGAAGCTCCAGTGCAGCTATGCCAATGCAAGTTTGTAGTGTAGACCTGCCCTAAGCCTACTCTAGGTGCATTTTGGCTGAGCAAGCAACCCTTCACATGGTCCCTGAAGAGCTAATTGAAATATGAAAGTGCTAAGAGGGTGCTGCCCACCATGCAAGGTTTGTTGGCTCATTCTCATGCACTTACGGAAGTTAGCAGCATGTGTTTTCAGAAGAACAAGCTCTTCGTATAGTCCTCTTAACATGCCTGGAATAGGGTGTTCCAGTTGTGGTTATAGAATTTACTGGCACTGTTATGGCCAATTTTTTTCAAGCCACTAAAGATTCAAAAGGTCTGGTGAGGGAAAGAAACTTCCTTTTTAATGGTCTTTTTCCACCCCAACATTTTAAATTAAAAAATTATAAAATTCTTTACAAAAAAATTAATCCAAGATAACCTTATGGATGCACATTTGAGTATTAAAGCATCAGGGAATAACACAAGATTCCATGTGTAACCGTAACTCTCTCCTTTATGTGTATGCATTATGGTAGTCATTAAATCAGTGGTCCCCAAACTTTTCACGATCACGCTCCCCTCGAGTGCTGCTGGGCCATGATACACCTCTACTCCCAGCCACAACTCATTAATTTGGGGGGGGGGGAGGAGAGGGGGGAGAGAAATCACCAATTCCTAGAATATGGATGATTGTGAGATTTGAAGCAGTGGGAGCGGCAGTACCAGGAGTACAGCTGAACTCCAAATTTATCATTCAGGTCAGACATGGGGCTCTCTTCTTAAAGGGCAGAGGCTTCGTCATCTGTGGGCACCTCTCCAGATGACCTTTCAGGAGGTCCCTCATCTATTTTTCTATGAGCTTCTGTTTAGGTTCTTATACCACGCCCATTACCACAGTATGTGTGTGCCTTCAAGGGTGCCTTAAGCAACGTGACTAGCCTCTGTTACCTGTGGTTCCTTCCCCAGTCCACTCCCCAGGGGAAAAGTTGTGTGTGGGTTTTATGTTTGTTTGATGTGTTTGGAGTTTTTATTAGTGAAAACAGGGTCCAAGGAGTGCGCTTTGCTCTTGGAAAGGAAAGTGATGAGGTTTGAGGTCGTCCTTAGTCCTTGCTGGCGTCTTGGACCAGCCCCAGAGAGAGGTCTGCTCCCTGCACAAACAAACTTTGCAGCGGACACTTCCATTGTGGAAGCGAAGCAGAGCTGATGATCTTTCAGTCCCTGCACTTTGCTGCCCCTCCAAAGTCTGCTACGAGACACAGCTGCCGATACCCCTGTAGGTAAGTGATGCACAGGCAACATTGCCTAATGCTTAGCAGAGCCCAGTACTAGGAGGAGACACAAGAGTGGGGGGAAATTCTCCTCTGTACTAAAGCCAAGCCACTTTGGGGTGGGGCATGGCTGAGAGGTGGTCTGGCTGGAGCAGACTTGGGTGCCTGCGATTCCCTGCTGCTGCAAACCCAACAAAGCTATGGCAGCAGAAGGCACAAGTTAGGGCAGCCCCAGGGCTGGCTTAGAGTCTTTCTTGGCTGGGAGCAGCAGTAAAACAGGGGAGATGCAAGCAGCATACTCTCCATCTCTGCCTTGACTCTACTCCTGTGGCAGCAATCAATGTGGCCCAAGTTAAGCAGTGGTGCCAGCAGAATTCTCTCCGGGGAGCACCTCCAGCCAAAAAGTTGTACAGTGTCTGAATCATAGTCTATGGGAGGGAGCCCTGTCTACAAACACTCAGGCCTGCTGGTTGTTTACCATTTAAAGGGACAAGACATCTAAAAGCTAATCACTTTTAAGAGTTGTGATCCACTTTTTCCTAACAAGCTGACTGAGGTAAATAAAGGATTCCTCTGCACAGAAAACCATATCTTGATAAGATGCCACATGAGAAATATTACAGTTCATTGTCCATGAGGTTGTGTCTTGGTTTAAGTGTATTTCCTTAAGCCCTGATAAAATAGCTTTAACATGTACTGAAGTCCAACAAATATACCCAAATCAATGAGCAGTAACTAGCTAACACCTGGCAAATGCAAAGTCTATAAGGCAAAACAAATAAGATTTTCTGTTAAGCCAGCTTCTCCACCCCCATCAAACCTAAAGCCTTTTCCAAGGAACTGCAGGGGATTTTATGCTGAGCTCCTCTACCACTGGGCCTTGAGACAAGGTTATTGTCTCCTCTCTAGCCTGTTTCTAAATGGAAAGTAGATTTGCATGGCTCCCCTTCCACTTTTGGCAGTGATTAAAGTAGATTGAAACCGGATCCCACTGCACCATCCACTCGAGGGGTGGGTGGGGTTGTTGGGAAGTACTGCTCCCCCAAGCCGTGGAGCTGCAAAAGGGGAGAATGACATTCTGTGCAGGAAGCCTTTTACTGTCACTCCTGCAGGTCCCTGTATTGTCTCATACACACTCATGCTGCCTCTCTGCATGTTTTGGTCAGGGAATGTATCCAGCTGTCCTATCCAGGAAGTTTTATAATAACTTACATTATGGGCTTTCAGTTTGCCCAGGCCAAAGGTACAAAGAAGATATTGAAAAAGAAAGGAGGAGAGAAAGAAAAACCCAACAAGAAAAATGGATTGCCCTTAAGGAGACAGAATTTTAGGAAAAGACAAGATTGGACTGCAGGATACAACTAATCTGGAAAAAGTCCCCTGGGATGGGGCAAATACTCTGAGCTTTTTTCATTGCCTGGGCAATGACAAGGATAGGGAGGAAAGAGCGCAATTACTCACCCTCCCTATTGAGAACCTTTTCGCTTCCCAGGAGGGGGCCGGGGTGGAATCCCTTAGGAGTGATTTTTGTTCTGTATCCTACTCCCTCTTGAGTCTTGCTGCTCTCATCACATGCCAGCAAACAGCACAAGGAGCTTGTGACCTCTTTGCAAGCTGATACCTGCCTCCAACTATACTGCCCACCATGCTTGTCTGCTGAGAGCAGACTGCAGTTTCACTCCTGCTCCACTGAAAGGATTCCATTCTGACTCTACAGCTTAGAGTTACAGTACAGTATATCTCTGAAAGCAACAAGCCAGCAGTGTCCAAAGGAAATTATTTAATAGCTCATCTTAAATAACATGACAATGTCAGCATGTGAACAATTTACACCTGTTAAAGGTTGTACAATATTTCCTGTTATTTTTACAATATATCCAGTGCATATGTTTGGAAAATATAAACTAATATTCTCCTGTCAGTGTTTCACTATATATTCCAGAGTCACTATTCCTTAAAAAGCAAAAAACGAAACAGATTGACATTGAAACAGAGGTGCAAAGCAACATGATATACAAACAAAATGGGTTTTTAATAGAAAAGAACAGGGTTAGGAACTTAACAGCTTTTTTTAAAAATTCAGCTTTACAGCTGCAATCTATAAATACAGAATACAAAATGCAAGTTTTACATGCTATTTCCCCCAGTATTTAGTGTTATTCCAACTGAAGTTTAACTAGCAGTGCTCTTCCAGAATAGAAAAACGCATATCTTTAAGAGCAATAATATTATGTATTTACATATAAAGTTATGAAGTGTTTGAGAATATAAATTAATAACAACACAGACACAAAAAATAAATTTACTATGAAATAAATAATTCAACGGGTTTACATACCATGGAATCTGTAGAGTACAAAAGCAGTTCATTATTATATATATATATATATAATATTATAATATAATATATAATATACAGGTTATGGGGCCCAATTCTGCAATCACTTAGACATGTGTGTCACTTTAAGCATGTGACTACTCCTACTGAATTCAATGGTACTCCTTGTGGGAGTGAGCCCTACCAACAGCGGGTCTGCTCACATGCTTAAAGTTGGTACATATTTAAGTACCTTGGTGAATCGGGCCTAAATGATGGCAGGATCAGGCCCTGCAACAGACTTTGTATGAGCAAATGGAAATGCTGTCATGTGTTTGGTCTTATTCTTGTGAGCTGAGATACTGTTGGCATTCAGGGTCGCCTTTCAGCTCAGGAGATCCAGGAATTCTTTTCCCACTCCTTGGATAGACACACCAACATCCAGCAGGCTCTCCAGCCAGCGAAGTTTCACACTAGGATGATTGGGGGGGGGGGGGGGGGAGGAAATGACACTATGAAACTAAATGCATAAGTGTTTGGAAATAGCAAGAACTAGAAATCAGGAAGCTGCACTGCACAGGGGTTTTGTATTATCACACCCTATTCTTACAGAACCTCTCACCCTCCTCATTCATGGCTTAGATTTTAGAAACCATATAGCAAATGGGCCTGTGACCCCAGTTGAACTACGCTGGATGCAATATTGCAGCCTACTAGTATTTAAAGCAGTTTGCAAAATTCGGCTTGCTGACTTCCTGACGGACAGTCATAAATTTCTCCTGGGGGAGGGGGAGGGAAGGCAGAGTGTAGAAGCTGGGGGTAAGAACATTGACGCAGGGGCCTGATTCTCACTCCACTGAAGTAAGTGGGAGTTTGGACATTGATTTCAGATGGTGCACCCAAGACAACGGCATGTCACTCTGTGTTAGAATAGAGCAAGAGGGGGGGGATTGGGTTGTCGGGGTGTGACGGAAGGATGAAATCAGGAATGCAAACAGTGGAGACTGTGGGTGTGGTGTAAATTTAAGGGACCTCGAATGGACTGGTAAATTTTCTTGACAGTTTTTCAAGGTTATATTAAATCATGACAAATCATCCAGAATTTGGAGATTCACGCTAGTCTCAGCCATGAAAAGGCAGATATGGACTAAGCAAGTATGGATGGAGTTTAGCCTAAAGTCTGAATTCCTTCCATGTTAGATTTAATCTGGACTCTTATTATTTGAATATAGTGTTGTGATTCTTCTAAAAAGGGGAGGAACTTAACCCATGTACATGGTCATGCGTACAAGACTTCTGTGAACCTGATATAATAGCCAAAGTTTGTAGATTGTTCTTAATATCCATTCGTAATACATCTCATAATGGCTTCTTCAGATTAACTATACTGTTTATGAATCTTATCAGTAATATCTTCCATATGCAATGTATTCAACTGTATTTTGTGTTCTATTCTTAGAAGGATAATCTCATCTCAAAACATGGAGGGTAAAATCCTGACCTGATGTCTAGGGGCCCTAGAGTGACCAGATGTCCCAATTTTATAGGGACAGTCCCGATATTTGGGGTTTTTTCTTATATAGGCTCCTATTACCCCCCACCCTCTGTCCCAATTTTTCACACTTGCTGTCTGGTCACCCTAGGCCTAGTGTCACCCACAGTGCATAGATTTCCTTCCCTCTACATAGGCCTTATTACACAATCACCATGCTGACTACAAAGCATATTGTGAATGTAGATCGGCTACGAATGACATAATGGATTAGGAGCATAGAGATGGAATTTGTTTAAGAATAGGCAGGAGGTTAAAGTACTTTGGAGGGGCTCTGTACTGCATCTGTTCTATGTATAACAAGAGGACTTTGGCCTCCTTTTCTGCTAATCTGAGCATTAAGATCACATAAAAAGAGAAAAAAGAAAAGAAACCCAATTTGCTCCAAATCTGAAAACTCAATATTCTTATTTTCACGATCAATTCATATAGCCACTGAAAACTCTGAGTTGGGGGATCAGTGATTATAATGGAAAGTTGGCGGTAACTGACCACTAGTCACAGTAGCGTGAGAGGGCAATAAAAAGAAAAATACCTGTTTGCTGTGGTAAAATCCATTCTTGTTGCAGTTTGGTAAATAGAATTTGTATATGTCTTCTCCAGTTCTCTGTTGAGCTTTAGCTAATTTATCCAGTGCTCTGTAGAGATCTTTCTGGCAAGGTCCCTGAAAGAATATATATGTAATGTAAATGCTAACTTAAAAAAAAAAAAAAACTGTAAAAATCGGCATAAAGTCAACTAAGAGATGAAGCTGCAATTTGGGCCTAAAATCTTCATTTTGACATATTGCCTGCAGTTTCCATTCATGTCACTAACTAGGAACCAAAATGGAATATTCAAGGGTGGGATTTAGCCCTTTGTCTTTTAGTCATTAGGGTTATTTTCTGATCCCCAAAACCTGAGGATTTATGTTCCTAAATTCCCATGCATTCCCCTTACTAAATAATCACATTAATGGTTAGACACTATTGGCCACATCATCAGCTGGTATAAATCAGGATAGCCCTGTTGGCTTCAAAGAAGCTATCCCAGTTTATACCACCTGAGGATCTGGCTTTACATTTTCAGGCATGTACGTTTCCTGTGTTATTTTTAATGTATACAGAATAGGCTTTTCGTAAAAATGAATACCATAATGTTTGTTGCCCTCTGTATGTACCGTATTGATATTGCAGGAGTAGATGGCAAATTCAGTCAAATGAATCATTATTCCTGATACATGCACAAAACATAATAAAATGTTTCATTTTCAAAGATTCTTACTTAAAAATTATTTTCTAGTATTTATTTTTGCAAATAATTATAATACAGTTAAACAATTGGACATGGTTGTCAACCAATCCTTAAAATGTACTGGACAATAATTTTATAGCAAAGGATCATATCAAATCAGTAATAAGAAACAACAAAATCCAGAAAAATGTAAAATTGAGGGTAACATACGCTCTGTAATTCTCATTGTTTAAAAAAAAAAAAAAAAAAAAAGCATCACTGCATGAACAAAGAACTGAACAGTAGCCGACATGTTTAACGTTGAATAATGGTAAACAGGAGTGCTAAGATCAAACTAATATTTTTACTTTAACAAAACAAAAATAACCTGAGTGTGTGATCCTGCAAAACTTTACATAGTGGAACCCTCATGTAAGCACTTGTGGCCTCAATTCAGGAAAGCACTTAAGAAAACATAAAGCTCAACTTTAAGCTCTGAAGTCAATGGGACTTAAACAGAATGCTTAAAGCTAAGCATCTGCTTAAATGCTTTGCTGAATACCAACAGACTAAGCACATGCTTCTGTGCTCCTTTGAACTGGGGCCCATACAAGTAAGGACTACTACTGTAAGGGTTACAGGATTGGTTCCATACCACATCTCTATCCAGTTTAGATCCATCCACATTCTACAAATACTCTGGATGTTGCCTTCTAACTTCTATTCTTTGGTGCCCTCAAGTGGTGCTTTAAATTACTGATATACACACCATGCTGGATTTTAATAGTCTGGCAGTGTCAAATGTAGAAATTAATCATTATTATTGGCCTTCCTAAATGTTTTATGTGCACGTGTTTAATATTATTTTGTGATCGTAAATAGGCAAATATATGTGGTTTTAGCTAGTATCTCATTAGCAGTGTCTGGAATTTCTGGGCATTGGAGAGCTATGACATAATCAGGTATTTATCATGGGATAAAATTTACCTCTGTGCAGGGGCTTACAAGGGGCTTAAGTGATACAGAGACCTTTTGCATTTACTTCTAATTTGCCTATCATTTAAGCACCCGATCAAGATATTCCAAAGGAAAAGGGCTATTGGCCGGTTGCACAAAATAATGTGAAGTCAATGGAGCTGCTAGGCTCATATGAAAATTTCATTCTGAATTTTCTGAATTCTAAATCAAAAGTTTATTAATAAAATGCTACTTGAAAGCTTGTAGGAGAACCCACCTGCTCCTTCCATTTCTTTAGTTCGGTGATTCTCTTTGCTTTCATGTTTTCATAAGCACTGATGGCGTTCCAAGGCACAGACTTGTCCTGGCCAGTGGGAAACGTCAGTTGATAGTTAAACAGCTGATCCTGTGCTATGTCAGTACTTTCTGGAGGTGCATCCTCAGGTTCCAGAGAGTCTATATGAGAACAACGTACCATTAGGGTAATAATCTATGATACAGTAATCTTCTGCATTTATTTGAGTAAACCAATAAAATGAGTCTAAGAAAAGTCAGTTAGTTCTAGTAGCTCACACAGGAATTAAACTGTACTTGTGTATCACAGCAAAATAAACCCGTCATAAATTTGTGTCAGCACAAATATAGCAGAGGGTCTTTCATGAGCCAATTATTTTGTTACCATTTAGAATGCAAACTACTAGAAATGAATGATCTCACCCAACCATGGTATGCAGTGCAGGTGGTGGGCTAAACTAGAGGAGACTCAAATCAAAATTGTAACCAACTTGGAGCCTTCAGTAGTGTAAGGAGGTGCAGTTTTCAATCTTGGAAGGGATTGCCCCAAACATGTACTCATGGCATGTTTCAGTTAGTTCCAGGGCCTAGCTAACACATGCCAACAAAATAATTCATCCAGATAGGCAACAGATCTGGCCAACATGCAGTAGATCAAATAAACAGGGACAAGCCCAAACAATGAAGCACTCAGGCCCTGATTCAGCAAGGTACCTGTACCTAACTTTAAGAACGTGAACAGTTCCATGGAAATCAACAGAGGCTGTTAGCACTCATTGAAACTACTCATATGGTTAAAGTTAGGCACATAGTTAAGTCTCTTATTGGATCAAGGTCTTAAACAGTAAAAAACAAGTGAAAAAAATATCAATTAGTACTTTTCCTGTGATAATATTTTGGGCAAACTGAGGGGGACAAGAGTGTAAAATCACCTACTGGCCCTTTTTACCTGGATTTCAATCACAAAAATTGCTGAAATTCTGCAATAATATCCAAATGCATTTCTCCTTGTAATGCATCTCAGCCACTTGAGCAACTGTGACTGGTTTTGCCCTCAGTGCAAAAATCTTATATCCACTACCATCTAACCATCTGTTACAGTTCAAATTAAGTTTTTCATGATCTTCTGACCATTTAACACTAAACAAACAAAAAACCAATAGATTCCTCTGAATCCCTTTCTAATGAGGTGTAGCTGATTCTGACTCTTCCACAACCTATGGTTTTGGTTTCTCCCTTGTCCTGCCTTCTCACCTTGATACTGCTATAAGCTTGTCTGAACCTTGGAAGGGGATGTGTCTGAGGGAGAGTGGCTCAAACGATGGGAAATTTTGTCTAGAAAAAATTGCTGATTCTACCCCCAACCCTGTTTTGCATCCAAATTTTAAACTTTTCTAAATTTTCCAACCAGCTCAGCCATAGCTGATCATTGTTAATGCCCCTCTCCTTCAGTGGTGCTGGAACTAGGGGTGCTGCTGCACCCCCTGGCTTCAAGTACAAATAACAAACACCAAATTCATGGTTTCCATCAGCAGCACCCCCACTGTAAAAATTGTGCCAGCACCCTCCCTCTCCTTCTATCACTGCTTATTCCATGCACCCTGTTCCCACAGTATAATCAACAGTAGAGAGGCTTTAAGTTCTGTATAGCACCTGCCATAAGAAGCCTGGAGTATATGTAGGGAGACACAGTATTGATATACCTGCAGCCTCTGCCATCCGCATCCCTTCTGCATCTGCTGTTGGCAGGCATGCCCCTTGCCCACGGGTCAGGGCATACAGGGGTCTGAGCTCCCCTGGCCGCACCTGGCAGCTGAGCCCCTGGCCACAGCGCGCTGTGTACACCCCGCAGGCCTCCCCCATCTGGAGGGCACAAGTCTGGCAGCAGCCACAGCCCGGCTGATGGGCCCTCTCTAGGCAACCGGCAGCCACCGGCGGGCACAGCGCCAGCTTCTCCTCCGTGCAAGGGGCACAGTGCAGCGGCTGGAGGGAGGCCCCGAAGGCGAGGCGTGGGCCGAGGAGCAGCAGCCAGCAGCCGCAGATCAGAGCCCTTCTACTGGTCATGGTGGCGGGGAGCTAGGTCCGCTACACCCAGTGGCTACAGGCTGCAGAGGCAGATTATTCACAGGCGAGCCCAACCGCGGCCCTTTATACCCTGCTTTGCCTGCCTATTAATCTTTAACCCCAAGTTAGCTATTATCTGAGCGGGAGGGTTGGAGAAGCATCCTGTCATTGGTAGTTCGGATCCCCTGCCTCTCTCGCCCCCCTTCAGGTCTCTTCCCCCCCCCCTTTATTAATTTTTCTCTTTAAAGTTGCAATCATACTTTTATTTGTTCCGCTCTGCCCCAGCCTGCTTGAAAAACAGGCGTGGGAGTGAGCAGAGGGGAAACGGATGGTGATGGGCTGTTGTTTTTCCTTCTTTCTCCTTTTGTTTGTCACCAGACTCTCCTTTTTCTGGACGCCCAATAAAGATTTAAATATAAAAAGGAAGGAGAGGGGAGGCGGCGGGGGAAAACCCCTTGACACAGAAGCAGCTGACCTAATAGCTCCACAGCAATGAAGGAGGGGAAAAAAACACAACCCCCCTTGTTTAATTTTCGTCATGTGGCTGTAGGTTATGAGGACACAGACATACCAAGCGAGAGGCCCCGAGGGCAATAAAACTATCAGGATCCGGTAACTACTGAACGCATGCACGTAGGAGCTCATGTCATTAACCTGTTTGGAAGGATTGTTTAGCCAAGATTGGGCTGGTTTCCTGTGGATGTCCTCCGTTTCTGCTGCTCTTTGATGAAAGTTACGGGGGGCGGGGGAGGGATCTCAGCCATGAGCACTTGCTGTTGTGGGAAAACAATGCTTGTCAAACAGATAGAGAAGAAATGTATCTTTCCTGCATCTCTCCGCCACTTTGCCTCCCCATCTCGTCTCAAATCTCATCTGACAACATTTGTTTTCTCTTTTGCATACAGTGGTTGTCACTAAAATAAAGGAAAAAGAAATCAACCTTTACTGCTGTACCACAGTAAAATAAATGTATCATAGCATTTGCACTATGTCCTAGACTTGAAATAGCAAATTCCTCAGTAAAGCCAGCTGCTGCAGTGTGTGAAATGGTTTCCTTTTTGTTCTTTAAACTGAATTCCTCTCCCCCTCTGCTCCTGAAAACATTTTGGGATACATTTTGCATGAAAGAAAGTGAAATAAAGATGCATTGTACTGTGAATTGTTTTGCATTGTGTCCTTTGGTCCTGTCTTCAAGCTGAAGACATCCCTCATTTACAGCTGGAGGGCTACATTTTCAAAAGTGACTAGTAATCTTAGGTACTCAGCTTGACATATTTTGATGAGGTCTGGTTTTCAGAAAATGCTAAGCACTGACCCTCTGAAAATCTGGTTCCTTTAGGTGTTTTCAGTTGCGTACCCAAAAATCAAAGCACTCCAAATCACTAGTCACTTGCAAAAGTTGTAAGCCAGAGTATCTCCAGTGACATTAAAAGAGTTACTCTGGATTTACATTGATGGAAATAGGAGCAGAATTTGGCCCAAAGCCCTGGCACAGGAGTTCCATGGTAAAAGCACAGCACTTGTGTCTTTTCCAAGTCTGATGCTTATTTTCTCATGGGCTTATACATTCTTCTTCACCTGCAAATCTTGCACAGAAAGAAGCTAAGGAGTCCCCAGGCAGTCTGCTGGGTGAGGAAAATTACAATTTTGTTAAATTCTCTTAAACTAGTTACTGGAAATGATAAAGACCCAAAGATCATATATGTTTTTGCTTTGAAGTGGACTATTTTGCACAGAATTGAGTATAACTACTGACTGTTCAGCATCAAGAATCTCCTGCACATCAAATGACTGTGTAGCACGTACTTTAGCAATCCTAATTGCTATCTCAAGTTCCTTGAAGCAAAAGGGGGACATGGAAAGAGGTGAAGCACTTTCACTACAACAAAGTGCAACCCTTTCTAAAATGTTTTGTTTGTTTTTAACTACATTATTAAGTGGATGGTTTAAAGGAAGAAAATGCTAATGCATATGTTACCACTCCTAGTTGAGCATTACCAACAATAGGTCTGATCTGCCAAATTCTGATTCAAATCTTATTCTTCCCAGGGTCCCTGGTGTTCAGGTCCTTGGAGTTCTATTTTTGGTTCATTATGTTAGGAGACAGCTGCAAATACCTGAGCCAGATCAGATTTTTTTCTATTAGTTGGGGGTATGTGGCTCTGGGATTTGTTCAGACTCACCTCTAATTATGAGCAAACAAAATCATGAATTATACAGTATCCTGAGGATTTTTTTTTTTCTACAGTTGCTGGTGCACATCAAGTTACAGTCCAGCTTCTCCACTGCTTTCCATCTTCTGTGGTTATTTACACCTCTGCACAGAGAGGGTAAAAATCTGCTAAACCAGATGTTGCATGGGTTTAAATGACTGCCCCAAGGTCAAGATGGTGGGGAATCAGGCTCTAGCTATCTTTTACTATGTAAGCAGTTTACTTACTTTAGAACAGAACAGAACTTCCTAAGACAGCCGTAATCAATGAAGTGATGCTAGTGCAGCTGTTTATGTATGCTCTGTTTGATGTAATACTACAACTTCCCAACCCAACCCACATCCCTGACCTTGACATAGCTTTAAAGAACACAAACAGTGCAGATAAGAGTCATAGGATAAAAAAAAGTGTTCACCATGTAAAATTGTGTTTACTGAAAACTGTTGACAGTAATTTTTAGGTGTTCTTACTAGTGTCATCTTATCTGAGCTATTCATCATGGAACAGCACATGCATCATAGTCTCTGTGTACTCGTATGCACTCACCAGTCTCTCTGTCATTTCATTCAGTGACCTCATTTTGTATGTTAAAATAAGTTGCTTTTTTTTAAAGAAAGATACGATTAAGGTGCTCCTTGAGGGATCATATCACATAAGTGTTATGTGAACCTTCTCTCAGTGTACGGAAACATGGAGGTGATCATTGCTCATCCTTTTCCCCTATTCAGCAGAAATTCAGTAGTCTTGTAAAATAATGTCCTGCCATTTCTGCTGGCCGTTCCCCAGGCAGTAGAATCATTGTTATAATTTCCCTCTATGTGCGATATTGATCCTGAGTTCTAAGTTTAATATCCAAACTGGTCCTTGCACACTAGAGAGCAGCAAATAATGTATTCAACCAACTTAGCCCTTTATTCTCTTTGAGAAACTTGTTTGAGTTTATGATTTTTCTCAAATGTATTCATTATTCAAATTTATTTATCAAATAATTTCTAGGAATAATTGTTGGTCTGTAGATTGCTCCCAAGCAGTTTCTTACAAGTGTCT
Organism: Emys orbicularis; assembly: GCF_028017835.1. Classification (NCBI taxonomy): domain Eukaryota; kingdom Metazoa; phylum Chordata; order Testudines; family Emydidae; genus Emys; species Emys orbicularis. Next base: position 193,877,959 of record NC_088684.1, read on the forward strand.
GAAATTACATCTATTGTTGGTTAATTTTGATTGGATACACAGGTCACATGGTGTTGTTTCTGTACTCAGAATGGATAAGTGTAACTCTTACGGTATGTTTACACTAAACACTTAAGTCAACCTATATTAGGTCAGTTTACAGCCACCACAGTAATTACTGCGGTGATTCATGTACACACAACCCACCTTGGGTCGGTGGTGTGTGTCCTCACCAGGTGTGTGTCCTCACCGACCTAAGAGGGGCAGTGTGGGGAGCAGAGAGCCTGGTCTCTCAGCTATGCTAGCAATTCCCTCCTGGGAACTCTAAGTCACATTGGCTCAGCTGCCCCACAGGCTCCCGGGTTCCCGGTGGTCTGCCCTTCCCCTCCCTCAGCTCCCTGTTCCCCGCTGGGAGTGCACTTCTTGCCTCCCTGTTCCCCGCCTGGAGTGGGGTCCATTCTTACCCTAGCTCCCAGCTGGGAGTGGGGTCCAGCCACCCAGCTCTCCAGGCGAGCAGGAGGTAGCTGAGCTCTAGGTGCCAGCTTTCTTATCAATTTCACAGATCCACTAGAGCCGTGAGATTTACAACAGAGATAACAGCCAATGTAAGTAACACAGTGTCTACACAAGCACTGGGTCTCCCTAACTCAGGGGTTCTCAAACTGGGGGGTCGGGACCCCTCAGAGGGTCGTGGGGTCATTACATGGGGGGTCGCGAGCTGTCAGCCTCCACCCTAAACCCCACTTGCCTCCAGCATTTATAATATGTTAAATATATTAAAAAGTGTGTTTAATTTATTAGGGGGGTCGCACTCAGAGGCTTGCTATGTGAAAGGGGTTGCCAGTAAAAAAGTTTGAGACCCACTGCCCTAACTACACTGACGTAAGCCCTACGCCTCTTGTGGAGATGGAGTTATGTCAGTGTAGTATGGCATTTACATCGGCAGAACAAGACTGTAGTATGGACACTAACATAATTAAGTCAGTATAAGCTGCCTTAGGTTGACCTAACTGTGGTGTGTAAACCAGGCATATGAATCAGAGCAAATACTCAAGTTTATGTTCAAAATTTGCTTTTCACAGATATTTTCTAGCACTTGCTTAAAATTTGCTGTTTCCATTTACTTTCCAGCAAGTAAATTGGTTTGCTAGAATATTTGTGGGTAGCTGTGGGATTTTCAAAAGCACCTCAGTAAGTTGAGATCACAACCCGTATGGAAAGTCAGTAAGACTTATACTCCCAAGTAGGGTTGCCAGGCATCTGTTTTCGACCAGAACGTCCAGTCGAAAAGGGACCCTGGCGGCTCCAGTCAGCACTGCTGATCTGGCAGTTAAAAGTCTGGTGAGTGGCTCAGTGGGGCTAAAGCAGGCTCCCTGCCTGCCCTGGCTCCGTGTGGCTCCCGGAAGTAGCTGGTATGTCCGGCTCCTAGGCACGGGGGCAGCTAGGGGGACTCTGCACACTGCCCCCACCCTGAGCGCTACCCCCACAGCTCCCATTGGTCAGTAAATGTGGGGGTAGCGCCTGCAGGCAGCAGGCAGAGCCCACTGCCCCCACTTTGCCTAGGAGCCAGAGGGACATGCCAGCCACTTCCTGGGAGCTGCCTGAGGTAAGCGCCGCCTGGAGCCGGCCTCCCTGCATCCCTCACCCTCTCCTGCACCCCAACCCCCTGCCCCAGCCCTGAGCCCCCTCCCACACTCCAAACCCCTCAGCCCCAGCCCACAATCCAGAACCCCCTCCTGCACCCCAACCCCCTGCCCTAGCCCTGAGCCTCTTCCTGCACCTCAAACCCCTAACCTCGGGCCCCACCCCATAGCCCACACCCCCAGCTGGAGCCCACACCCCCTCCCGCACTCCGAACCCCTCAGCCCCAGCCCAGAGCCCCCTCCTGCATCCCAAACCCTTTATCCCCCCTTATTCCCAGCCTCACCCCGGAGCCCGCACCCCCCAGACAGAGCCCTCACCCCCTCCCACACCCCAACCCCCTGCCCCAGCCTGGAGCCCCCTCCCACACTTTGAACCCCTCATTTCTGGCTCCACCCTGGAGCCCACACGCCCCCTCACCCCCTATGGCACCCCAAGCCTCTACCCCAGCCTGGAGAAAGTGAGTAAGGATGGGGGAGAGCGAGCGATGGAGGGAGGGGAAATGGCGTGACCAGGAGAGGGGCCTCAGGGAAGGGGCAGGGCCTCAGGGCAGGGCTGGGGCAGGGGACAAGGCAGGAGTGTTCAGTTTTGTGCAATTAGAAAATTGGAAACCCTACTCCTAAGTCACTTTGGCCCAGATGCTCAATGGAAGTTAGGTACCTAAATACCATTAAAAATCTGGCTCTTAGGCTCTTTTGAAAATGCCACTTACTGACCACAAAATGGGGCAAACACAACTCCTAGGCCACACAACAATGGTCCTGCCTGTCCCTTTCCCATCTAATTCAGAAAGTGGCAGGTGTGTGCAAAAAACAGAGTACTTGCACATTTAAAGAGAAGACATTCTATGTTTTACTTTTTTTTTTAACAAACACTTGCTTTTCACTTTCCGCAGGAATCCTCATAGAAGCTGAACTTTAATGTCCAGTGTGTCCTTTACTCAAAATTGAATTAACCACAATAATTCACTACTAATTTACTATGTACTGTACATCAATAAATGAATCCATTGACAATGATGACATCCCATGTGCCAAGTTATGGCTGCACAGTGCAGCGAGGGACATGCCAAAGAAAGGGAGGGCAAGATGGAAGCCTTCCACTCTGTTTTTGTCTTCCAAGCCCAACCTGTACCTTTCATAAATGCAGGAAGGCTTCTCTTCAATCCTTTGTGACTTGGAACATTCCAGGGTGGGGCTTAAGGTTCAAAAACTAATTATTATTATTATTTATTTTTGCTCTGGTAGCATCTAGTGTCCCTACTCATGGCTCAGGACCCCACTGTTCAAGGGGATGTAAAACCCAATACAAAGAGACAATCCCTGTCCCAAAGATCTTAAAATCTAAATATAAGATGACACTTATGCCCCCGTTTGACAACTGACATATCCTTTAAGCACCCCCCAGCTTATCTGGCAACATAACAATCTTCATCTATTCTGGAACATAGAATGCAGCTGCCTGAGCCACTACTCCTGCTGCAGGCATTTATTTAAAATTGCAGTGAACAGAAAACTGAATGATATCCCCTTTCAGTTACAGGGGTACATACATCAGCAGGGCCCTATAATAAGAGTAATTTGTGTAGGCGGACCATTTCCAATCCCAAAATGGGAACATATCATGACACTGCCTTTTCTACCCTCCTCTGGCACAAAGAAACTCTCAACAATGAGAGTAGAGCTCATCTGTGTGGAAAAGAAAACTTTCTTTGGGGCTGGTCGAAACTGCGGCATGAACTCCCTCCAGGAACTAAGGCCCATCACAAAGCTCCCCACCTTCTGCTCCACGTGCAAGGCATATTTCTTTGACCTTTCCTTCTCTAACATAAACACATAGCAACAGGTATATTTAAAAAAAAAACCTACCAAAACAAAACACTCCACTGCACATGCCTCTTCCCTTAGGGAGAAGATGAGGGAACAAACACCACATGACAGGTGTGTAGTCACATCTCGCAATGCACTACTGGAATGCACTCAGCTACTCCTAGTGGCGAGCGTGGTATAAAAACCTACACAGACTAGAATAGAGTGTACATGTGAGCCCCTATGGGAGAGCATTTAAATGGGAAGGAATGATGCATCTAATTATTTTTATTTCTTAAACCAAAATTTCCAGGCCTTTGATGAAACAAAATGACAGAGGTCCAAATCCTCAAAGCTAGTTAAGTGCCTAGCAGTCATACAAATCAATGGGAATTAGGCACCTAAATACCACTGAAAGTCTGGGCTGGCTGCAAAATATGATGCCCTGCTTCACAGTTCATGTGAGTCAAGGAGGTACGCTTTTTGCCTCCAGGATCTCAGTTCAAATACATCCCGAGGTTGGTAGTGACTGAAAGTTTTCTGCTAGCTGGCTTAGATCCCTTAGTGCAGTGATACTTAGACTGTGGTTCGCGAGCCGCAAGTGGCTCTTTAATGCCTCTCCTGTGGCCCTTTGCAGCACATGCTATTAAAACATTGTGTGATTTATTTATTAACCAATCAGGATGCTTTTTCTATGTTATTAACCAATTAAGTTATCAACTTGCACTAAGTTATTAATTTATTTGCTATGAGAATAATATACTAAACATTTCCCCTGCCATACTGTTTAACTATGAATATATAGTACTATAGTAAAGGAAACAGTTAATTCACACTGCTGTGGCTCTTTTAGGTAATATTGATGGCTAATTTGGCTCCTGAGTAATTGAGGTCTGGGTATCACTGCCTTAGTATGAAATGATTTTCTAGCCTCATGTGGCGTTCCCGGTGAACAAGTATCCAGATCATAAACAAATCATCACAACTAGCACAATTGTTAGCAGCCTAATAGAAACTAAGGTGACGGCTACACTATGCACCTCTTAGCCACACACCCGTGCCGCTAAAAGGTGCGCAGTGTAGCCGCTCTTTGTCAGCAGGAGAAATCTCTCCTGCCGACAAAAAAAATTCCACCCCCAACGAGAGGCAGTAGCTTTGTTGGCAGAAGAGCTCTCCCGCTGACAAAGAGCTGTTCAAACCGGCGCTTTTCATCGGTAAAACTTTTGTCGTTCAGGGGGTGATTTTTTAACACCTCTGAACGATAAAAGTTTTACCGACGAAAGTCCAGTGTAGACAAAGCCTAAGCTACCCTCCAGGCCTGCCGACAGCAATTCCGAGTCCCAGGGCAGAACAGCAAGGAAGTTTCGCGCCCTAGGCGAAACTTCCAGCTTGTGCCCCCCCCCCCCCAGCCCCGCGGCAGCTCCCTCCCCCCGGGGAGGCGTGGGGCAGCTCCCCACCCCAGCTCACCTCTGTTCCGCCTCCTCCCCGAGCACGTCACCCCCGCTCTAATTCTCCTCCCCTCCCAGGCTTGCGGCGCCAAACAGCTGATTGGCGCCGCAAGCCTGGGAGGCGGGAGAAGTGGAGCAGCGACGGCATGCTCGGGGAGGGGGTGTAGCAGAGGTGAGGTGGAGTGTGGAGCCCTGCGGCAGCTCCCCCCACCCCGTCCTGAGGCACACACACCCCGCGGCAGCTCCCCACCCCCCCCGGCCCGGGGAGCCATGCAGCAGGTCCCCATCCCAGCTCACCTCTGCTCTGCCTCCTCCCCGAGTACGCCGCCCCCCACTCTAATTCTCCTCCCCTCCCAGGCTTGCGACGCCAAACAGCTGATTGAGGTCTGGGTATCAGACCTCAGTGGAGCGGCCGCTGTGCTGGGAGAGGGAGTCTGAGCCGCACGTGTCAGTGCGCCGGTAGCCCAGCCCAGGAATGCTGTAAAAAAAAATTTGGGGGCACCGCTTTTTGGCGCTCCCAAATCTTGGTGCCCTAGGCAACCGCCTAGTTTGCCTTAATGGTAGCACTGGCCCTGAGCCAATGGCTCCCCTAGAAAGGGATAGCTGAGGTTTACGACACTATGTTTTATCCTATTGCTAACACATTAGAACCCACTATGTGTAAGTTGTGGCATTGCTTGATCTAGTTAACTTTTTTTCCTAGTATTAAACAAATTGTGAGACTAAATATAAGATGTAGAATTTGTTATTTTGAATTATATATTTAAATTAAATAAATACATTATGGAATGAAATTAATAATATAATATAATATAATATAATATAATATAATATAATATAATATAATATAATATAATGACACACAAAGTAAGAAAACACCTGAAGTATCAAGTAGGCTAATTAAACACTTAATCGTGATCCATGTGTAATCTAAAGACAAGGGGGAAAAAACTGATATACAAGGTGTAACTGAATATGACCAAAAAAGTTAAAATACACAATACAATAATTGTGCTGCTGGTGCTCTGGGACATCAAAACCCAAAGCAATGAGGAGACGGCAGCTATGGTGTGCCATATCTACTGGGAGATCTCCGAGGAGGCCAGGGATGAAGGCAGAGGCCAGGGGTGAATGCCTCATTCCCTGGCTGAGCGATGGAGGTGGCCCCTCATCTTGCGCTCCTGATAGTGGCTCGTCAGCTAGGCTGCAAAGCGGGGGCTAGCCTAAGCTGCCTCTAGGCAAACTTAGGGCAGCTCAGTTGGATGGGTGAACTTTCTGGCTTTTGTTTGGCGAGGAGCTGCCTGCTTGGGAATGAAATCTGGTAGCACAGAGGGAGCGTGTTCCTCTTTAAAGTCTCCCTGTCCTCAGCCCTGCAGCCCATAGGCACCGACTTCCCTTCTACCCGAGGGGTGCTCGACTCCCCACTCCACCCAGGTCCCGCCCCCATTCCACCCCTTCCCCAAGCCCCTGCCCCGCCTCTTCCTGCCCCTGCCCCTGCTCTGCTCCTGCCCCGCCCCCACTCCATCCCTTCCTCCAAGCCCCCACCCTGTCCCACCTCTTCCTGCCCCTGCTCTGCCCCCACCCCGCCTCTTCCCCACCTCTTTCTGCCCCCTCCCTTGAGCGCGCCCGTCCCTGCTCCTCCCCCTCATTCCCGTAGCCAATCTGCATGTTGCGAAACAGCTGTTCGCGGCGGGTAGAAGGTGCTGGGAGGGAGGGGGAGGAGTGATCAGCGGGGCCGCTGGCGGGGGAGAGGCGCTGGGGAGCGGTGGGAGCTTGGCTGCCAGTGGGTGCCGAGTACCCACTAATTTTTCTCTGTGGGTGCTCAGGGAGTCGGCGCCTATGCCTCAGCCAGAGAGCCAGCACGGCAGGCACAGCGGCTCCCGAGCAGCCAGAGGAGGCAGCAAGCTCTGCAGTTCCCCAGTTGCTGTTGCTGATGCTCTGCCAGACTGCCAGCCCAGCAGGCAGCGCTCTGGCAAACTGTTCCTGTCACACTGAGGGGCGGCGCTCAGTACAGAGCAGCAGCAGCAGGAAACTGGATTTCTTTTTTTTTATTCTTAATTTTTATCCATCCGCCTGGGCCCTTTTAAATTGCTGGGGCCCTGGGCAATTAACCCTCTCCGTCGGCGGGCCAGCCTCTCTACCTAGGGGCACTGTTATCTGTCAGGACAGAGGCACATGGATTAGGTAGTGTAGAGTAGCTTGGCTGTTGCCACCTGGGTAGTAAATATTGAGTACATAGAAAGTGGCCTTGAGCCTCATGGACTGTCATTCCAAAGCCCTTTGCAAGTGCTGCATTATTTTTTTTTAAGTTTGAAACAAACTTAAGTCAAACAAACACATTCATCCCTGAGTTATTTTCACAATTTAAACACAGTCGCTCTTTCAAACACACACATTAAAGCATCTCCTTCAAATTATGGCTTTGAATAGTAACAGAAGGAGAATTGTTTAACTTAAAATAAAGTCAGAGTCCGTACAGTGGGCCAGATGCTGCCAATGTTGTGGAAGGGCCCCCCGGTCCGCACTGGGGGAAAGACATATCGAAACGATATGGGAAGTCTCGACATCCTGGTGCATCATGAGGCAGTACAGTGCATCTCTCCATGTTGGCATGGTGAGGATAGGCTATAGAATGACTTGAGCATCTCCTTTGCTGCATTGCTTTACTGTCCCATGTACAGTAGGGTGATTAGGAGCACAGGAACTGCCCTCCAAATCAGACCAGTGCTCTGTGTGATCTGATGTCCTGGCTCAGACTGTGGACAGCACTTAATGCTGTAAAAGAAGGTGCAAGAATCACTTTAATGGACAGCTTCCTGCCCATAGGAAAAGTTTCTTCCAAGCCCCATCAGTTCATAGTTAATTTATGCTGCTCTGCAGTATGTCAGAATGACTTCTTCGAGACCTGAAGAAGAGCTCTGCGTAAGCTTGAAAGCTTGTCTCTGTCACCAACAGAAGCTGGTCCAATAAACGTTATTACCTCACCCATCCTGTCTAGCTTGTATGCATTGAATGCAAGTGTGGATGGTCTCATTCACCATATAAGGCTGGGATTTTCAAAGGAGCCTAAGTAGGGTGACCAGACAGCAAGTGTGAAAAATCAGGACGGGGGGAAGGGGGTAATAGGAGTCTATATAAAGACCCAAAAATCAGGACTGTCCCTATAAAATCGGGACATCTGGTCACCCTAAGCCTAAGGGAGGTACATGACCTCAATGGGATTTGAGCATAGGGTGACCAGACAGAAAATGTGAAAAATCGGGACGGGGGTGGGGGGTAATAGGAGCCTATATAAGAAAAAGACCCCAAAATTGGGACTGTCCCTATAAAATTGGGACATCTGGTCACCCTATTTGAGCCCCTAACTCCCTCACGCCCTTTTCTGAATGTTGCTAAAAGCTTTGTCTCAGTGATACCTTTTGGCAGTGAGTCCTACAGGCTGATTATGTGTTTGTTTCCTTACAGTTTTAAATGTGTTGTCTTTCAACGCCATTGACCATCATGTTCTTGTATTAGGAGAAATGGTAACTAGGAGTGCAGGATTTATCTTCCCTACACGGTTTATTATTTTGTGCATTTAATTCTGGTATATCCCTTCAGATCCATCTTCTTGCTAAACTAACCAGACCACAATTTTCTCAGCCTCTTCTCGGACAGAAATCTATCTGTGCCTTTGATCACTTTTGTCACCTGTCTCTGGACACCTTCTAGTGCAGCCAAATCATTTCATGAGATTGCAGAGATAGCAGCTACTATTACAACTCCAGGGCATAGGCGAGAGAGAAGTCCATTTCCTCTGGGTCCCATGGAGATCCTTTGAACAAAGCCCATTTACTCAGGCTACATCTACACTACGGGGGGGGGGGTCGATTTAAGATACGCAAATTCAGCTAAGCGAATAGCGTAGCTGAATTCAACGTATCAGATCCGACTTACCCTGTTGTGAGGACGGCGGCAAAATCGACTGCCGCGGCTCCCAGTCGACGGCGCTTACTCCCACCTCCGCTGGTGGAGTAAGCGCGTCGATTCGGGGATCGATTGTCGCGTCCTGACGAGACGCGATAAGTCGATCCCCAAGAGATCGATTTCTACCCGCCGATTCAGGCGGGTAGTGTAGACCTAGCCTAAGGCTGTGCACAGGGGACTAGAATTTTTGCATGATGTATTTTCAGATTCACAGTCTTCTATCTCATTAGCTCAGTTTATTAAGATCAGAATCTGGACCCTGAGCTTTGTCTAGTAGATCAAAATTAATTATTCCTGTTTACCATCTTAAGCTCTAACACCATGACACATTTGCATGGGATAGGGAAGCACTCAGACTTGCAGGGGTTAACGCAATCTGTTAATATATCAAAATCACACTGGAACCCAGTCTAAATGTCACACGAATATTTGCCTGCCCTCCCATATAAATAATCTGAGCCATCAGGCACAGAGATCACATAGAGTTACTGGATAAAAAAAGAATCAATACCATTAATGTATAATGAAACAAAACAGAAGGCCAAGATTAGATTGTTGAGCTACTTCGCTAAAGATGAAAGCAGAGTGCCCTCTTTTACAAACAGCTATTTGACTGCTTTCAGTAAATGAGCACTCTTTCTCCTCTGTGACTGAACCATGACATGTAACCTTTGGTACAGGAAAATAACAAGCTTTTAGTGACCTAAAATCAGTGATTTAGGGCCAGCTTTTCAATGGTACTTAAGCACCTAATGATGAAGACAGGCACCTAGTAGGATTTTCAAAAGCAAATTCACAAAGGAGAGCCTTGCATGAATTACTTGAGTATTCATGGAGGTGGGACTGGAATATGGGTCTCCCAGGTGAGTGCCCCTAACCACTAGGCACTAGTGTCATTCTCATGTTCTCTCTGGACCAATGACTATTGTAAGTATTTCATACAAATAACTGTTAGGCCGCTAAGTCCCTTTGTGGCTCTGCTGCTAGGTGCTAAATCTGGCCCCTAGTGACCAGTTAGTGGCGGTTTTATGCCCTGAAGTATGAGTTTATAAAAACAAATGTTTTAAACCTATTTAATTTAACTATAGATATTCTCATTCCATAATATAAATGACTAATCTTTTTCTGAATCTTACAAATCCCTTGGCCTCGATGATATCTAGTGACACTGAGGTCCACACATTAATTATGCACTGTACAAACAGTATTATATCAGTTTTAAAACTGACTTATTTTAAAACGTCTTTCAATTTCATTGAGTGTCTCCTTGTTCTTGTATTATAAGACACAAGAGTGTCTGATTTATCTTTTTTCTAATCATTCATTATTTTCTATACCTCTATCATGTCCTCTTGAAACTAAGCAGTCTCATTCTTTTCATTTTCACCTCACATTTTGTCTTTCTTCTGTTTTTTGTTTGTTTGTTTGTTTTGGGTTTTTTTTGCCACCTCTCCCCGAATCCCCTCTCATTCAGTGACATCTTTTTTAGCTATAGGGTGGCCAGAATTGGCCACAGTATTCCAGGTCAGGCCATACTCCTGATTTATATAATGGCATCATAACATTTGTGGCATCATTTTTTATTCCATCCTTTATGCAGCCTAACTTTTTCTTTGTTTTTTTGGATCATCCATGCACATTCAGCTGAGGATTTCATTGAGCTTCATTAAGTGTCACTCAAGCCCTTATTTGTTTTTTGGTTTTTTTTGGACAGTCACAGTTCAATAGATGATGAATAGCTCCCAATCAGGTTTAGGAGTTCAAATTATTCCTCCTTTTGTGCTTTACCTCCCATTTGGCACCAATGAAATCAGCAGTCACCATATTGCCTATTTTTCTAGTTTTGTGAGACTCCTTTTTAAAGACAGTCAAACATTTGCTACGCACTAGTCTCCCTGCATAGTTACTTGTGAGGAACATTCTGTTTGACCTACTTGCCAATTTGATCATGCAGACAATTGATCAATGATCTATTAGCTGGTAATTACACATCTAAGCCTACTTTATCTATGTTTTGTACTTTTTCCTGGCAAAAGATGCATCAGTTTGAATGTTTAAATAAGTCTCAACCTTCATGTGAGGTGATCCTGAACTATTTTGTTTTCCTAGGGAATTTTGATAGCAATATTGCTCAATCCTTAGTTTATTTGTTCCCAACTTACTGTATCTGAACTCATGTGACCCCCCCTTCCCCATTCCAGGGAGTTGTGTCATCCTTTTTCAGGGGGATACACATTCATGTCTCTCTCAAGGTCATGTGCAAGTTCTTTTCTACTTTTGCAGCTGCCATGTTTTTCTTGCATCATTTAGATGTCCCAAGGCAGCAGCCAGTGGGTAAGCGGCACATAAGCAATTTAAAGAGACAGGACTGCAAGAAAGTGAATAGACAAAAGCAAAGACCATGTAGAAGAGGAGCTGGAAGAAGTAGAGAGCCAGGATGGGGCAGGAGGCGAGGACGGGGAATAGGGAGAGATGAAAAGATAGTGGCAGTTAAAGAAAGTATGAAGAGAGAGAAGAGACGGGGTGCTTCTGAGAGTAATCAAAAACGTTTTTTCTGTTCAGACTGATTTTAGGTCACTCAGCTACTTTACTGGATTGAACAGAGGAAAAGCCCAATTTGCTGCTTGCATAAATAGGCACAACTCTGTTGACTTCAGTGGATTTGCAGCTGTGTATGGGGTGAATTTGGCTTACTCTCTTGTCTTTCTTTCAGTCAGTTAGCCTTGTAGCTCTGTGACAGTCAGTGGGTGGGATTTTGAAAAACAACTTATGCCCAGCTCCTCAAAGGTATTTAGGTTCCTATCTGCTGCTGTAGGCACCAAAGTCCTCCATTTAGGTGTCACTGACATTTTCAAAACGACTGCTCAGCTGCTGCCATTAGCTGCCATAGGTGCCAAAGTCCCAAAGGCAGCTAATTCACATTCACAAAGCCACCGAAGCACTGATGCTGCCCAACAGCTAATGAGCAACTCTGAGCTGTCACTCAAGCCAAAGCCTTAGAGGCCCTGAAGTGGAATTCTCCAAGGAGGCAGAGGAATGCCTATGTGCTAGCAGGACCCAATCCCCCCAGAGGCAAATTCAGAGTATGCCTAAGACCTGATAGCTGTCAAACCCCACATTAGGAGGGCTGGATGTAGGCCACCAATAGGCTGTGGGGGGTCCCAGCCCTGTGGTGCACCAATAGGATGTGGGGGGCAGCACAGGTCTTGTACAAACGACACACACGGGCACAGGGAAACATAAGGTGAGCATGAGAGCAGTATTGAGCAGGAGTCAGAGACATGGTTTTGGCTGCTAGGTCAAGAGCTATCTAAGCAGCTGACCGGGCTCAGGTGCCTAACTCCATAAGAGGGTTTGTGGCTGAGAATCCTAAGTGGAAGAAGGCCCCAGTCTCTGGCCCATCAGCCAAGCACATCAGGTCTAAGCCCTTCTCTCTATCCCTCTTCTCAGCATTTAATACTGACTAGCTTAGGTCACACCCGTTCAGCTTGCTGGCTTCTGTGAATCCTTTTTTAGGCACCTAACTCTCCCCATGTGTTGTATGAGGTGCCTGGGCCGTTCACTCTGGACTGTGCATTCCATTATGCTGCAGGGTGTCTAAAAGTTAGGATTTGAACGGCTGAGCCTCAGTCCCCTTTGTTGAGCTGGTCCCTAGTCACTTTTGAAAATGTTACCCTGTAGCTTCTGTTTTATCAGCTTCTTCTCTTGTTATATGGGAGACTACAAGAGCTGGCCAACATTGTTCAAGTTTCAAGATTTTGATCACATTTTGCAATATCATAATAAATAAAAATAAAAACACAGGGAATAATGTTGAGGAGCTTTCCCCCCCCCCTCAATTTTTCCCTCTCTTTTTCAACCAGCTCTTCAGAGTACAGATATTCCTGAGCTGAGAGAGAGTCTCCAAGCAGAGTGAGAAACCAAATACAAGGAGGGAGTTTAGACTGAGGTGTTGTCTTCACTCGGAAAAAAGGTGGAATTTTAGCATGTTATCTCACATGGTAAAATCTAGCATGGACACAGCTGCTGCGGTTTTAACGTGTGTTAACAGGTTGAGATAAACACTCGTAAGCCACCCCAAACATGACAGCTCCCAGGGGATCTGTGGGCAGTCAGTGCCATCCAAGTGGAAGCCCTGTATGCTCAAAGCAGTCTTTCCGCTGATGTCGCAGCGCTCATGTAGCCATGCTACCAGGGTCCCCCTCTGGCCAGGATTTGCAAGGTGCAAGGCAACATCTGCATTAAATTTAATACAGCCTGGGCCTGTGTGAACACCTTTGGAGGAGGTGGAGGTAGCATTGTGCAGCCCTCTGTTACCACCCTCAGTCTGTCCCTTTCTCCCCTGGCCCTCCCTGACTCCACCCCATTTTTTCGACATGGAGTCTTTAGAGGATCTATGGAGGGAGGCAGAGAGGGGGGTGCCATGAGGCACATGAACCCCATTCATGCATGGAATGGCTCGTCCATGTATGGATTTCAGGGGGCACGATCTGGTTCTATGGTCCTATGTAACTGTACATACCGGAACACAGTTCAGTAATACCGTAATTAACAGTACCATACTGTCTGCTGGTAATTTGCTACAGAGTATTTTTGTTTTGTTTTGTTTTTATTGGCTATGAAATTGTACTGTGACTTCAGAGGAAATAATCAATTACCATTACGTTTTTTTTTTCAAATAGCCATTAATGCATTAAGTGAATCATTAAAGAGAGGAGCTAGATGAAATATGGCAAATTCTTTCTTTACCATGAAGCTATTTCAAAAAATATATTTTAACCTGTCTCTTTACAATTATCTCTATATAATAGTGCTCTAGATTTGCACCCAACAGGAGTACTACTAGTTCTTGCACCTCTGATGTGAGTGGCAATTTTGCCATTGCCTTCAGTGGAAGCAATATCAGTGTCCTAGGCTCAAACTGAAGTCAATCTATGGCATTTGTTTTCAAGTAACCCACTTCTATAGAGTCTTTGTGGTATTTTGCACGTCTCCATCCAACATTCTGCTTAGTCACCATCAGCAGGTAGATTGTGTAACAAATGAACTGAAAAACAATGTTTGGGTCAAGGTCACCATTTAACTTCTAAAGGAAAAATATTGTAATGAGGGGGAACCCTCCAAGGGAAGATTGTTCCGAACTTCAGAAAAACACATCCCTTGTCACGTTTGAAAGGCAGCCGGATAGCATGATGTAAGAACCTGTTCAAACTCTTGTTTTCACTTGAATCCTACAAAAGGAACTTTTCAGACTCCCGTGCAAAGAGATGAGGACCAAGGTCTAACATTCAAAGGTGTTTACGGGAGATAGCCCTTTCCCCCCACTTATTGACTTTAGGCCCTTTTGGAAATGCCATCTCAAATTTTCAAACCTGGTTGTCTAAAGTTAGGCCCCTAAATCTACATTTAGGCACCCAACTAAAGAAGCCTTATACTGAAAGGTGCTGGGCACCCGCAGCTTCCATTGACTTCAGTTGGATTTGTGGGTGCTTAGCCGTGCTGACAAGCAGGCGTTTTGTTATGCAGTAGGCACTGCCACAATGCAAATAAATAATAATAATATGCAAAAATAAACTTTTTCACAATGTGTAAAGCAAGTAGCAGAACAAACCAGCCACTAGAGGATGAAAATTATAACATTGAAATGATGTGTTGCTAGTTCCTATAGCTACTCTGGACCTGCATGCTACAGAGGAGAAACAAGTCAAAGATCTGGTATTTAGTGCAAATCATAAAGTGAAAATCTAAATCTCTGTAACCAAAATAAATGTTGGGTTGTTTTTCCTTGGATATTGTACTCAAATATACAGTTGTTTAATAATAAATTAGTCAGCACATAGCCTTTTCTTTTAAAATAGTTGAACTGATAAGACACTGAAATGGCTCTTCTCAGCTCTTTGGGCAGTGACTGTTAATGACTATATGGCCATACACTGCCTAGCACAATGGGGGTCTTGACCCGGTTGAGATCTCCTCATGCTATCTCCACATAGATCATAATTAACAATAATACTGTTATCACGCGTCGTTACCTGTCAGGGTCTCAAACTTTGCTGAAATTCAATTTGCTTTGATGAGACTTTTAAGTGAGAGACTAAAAGGGGTGATAATTGAGTGTGACTTTTTTCTAATCCACAGAGACCTGAATTACGACAAGGAAATGCTTTTATTGTTTCCATTTATCATTTCACAGTCATAATTCAGATAATTTAGACTATCCAATTGTACTTAAAATAAGAAAAAAAAATCCATGGATAAATCAAATGCTTTTTCTCAGCGCACTCTCCTGGGAGCTGGGAGATTTTGATTCAGGTCCCTGCTCCAAATCAAGCAGAATAGGGGATTTGAAAATGGATCTGCTGCATTCCAGGAGAGTGCCTTAACCACAAGGATAGTGGCTCTACCTCGAAGGAGTGGTGAGGAAGGCTGACCTGTTTGAGGCACCTAACTCCAAGAGAGGACTCATGACTGCGAACCCTGAGTGAAGGAAGGTGCCTCCCTTTGCCTAGCATTAGACACTTAAGTCCTGCCCCATCCCTTTCCTCAACATTTCCTACAGGCAGCTCCCCACTCCGTTGCTGGCCTCCCTTTCTTAGGCAACTAATTCTCCCCATGCAATTCATAGGGAGCTTGGGCACCTAACTTGGGCTGCAAATTCCACTGGGCAGCTGGGTGCCTAGGAGTTAGGCACTGCAACATCTAATTCCTGTTTGTGGATCTAGCCCCAGGAGACTAGAAGATCCATTGTTGTGTTCCAAACCCTAATGGGAATAGGACCAGACAGCTCTTCCCACTATTAAAGATTAATTAGGAAGCTCTTGCTATTAGCTCCTGGAGTGAAACTCTCCAGGACAGGCATTAGATCGATGTCAGTGGAGTGTCTTCTTTGGAGTACACGCTCCTCAGCAGTGTGACAGAGGCTAGGTGTGGTGGCCATCAGGTCATGATCCAAGGCATATTCATTTGGTTTAGTATGTTGTTAATTTTCTGGTGCTTGTTTGTTTTTTCATGCTACTTTAGTGTTGATCTGGCCTCCCCAGGTTTCCACTTGCAAAAAGGGAATCCCTCCCTGGCAGAAGTAGAATAAGGGCTACTCCTGGGAGAAATTAGGGGTAGCTGCATAGTCCTCAGGCCCCAGCAATCCCCTTGGAATCATAGGCAACTGGGCAGCTGCAGTCATAGGCACTGACTCCATGGGTGCTCCAGGGAAGGTGGGTGCTTAGCACCCACTGGCAGCCCCCCTATCAGCATCTCCCCCTCCCTCCCAGCACCTCCTGGGGCCCTGCCAGTCAGCACCTCCCTCTCAGCATCTCCCACCCACTGCGATCAGCTGGTCCACGGCATGCAGGAGGTGCTGGAGGGGAGCAGTGAGGGTGGGGTGCACCCGGAGGAGGGGGTGGAACGGAGCGGGAAGAGGCAGGGAGTGGGTGAGGCCTTGGGAGAAGGGGTGGAGTGGGGGCGGGGCCTGGGACGGAGCCAGAGGGAACCCCCTGGCACATTAGAGAGTCAGCACCTAAGGCTGCAGTAATTTGCGCCAGAGACAGAATTAGGAGCAGGCAGCTAAAAGGATGGTTTAAACGCCGCTATTCCTGGGCTCAGTACAAATTGGTCTGACTACTGCAAGCTCAATTCCAGCTTCCTTGTGCATATATGTTAGGATACAGTCATTAATTACATGGTCACATGTTATTTTTTTCCCATAGGACCCATCTTGTCTCTTCCCACCTCCTAGCAATTTGTCTCAGTCGTATTTTCCTCACCTAGCCAGGCTCACTCCTCAGGGCTCTCATCCCAGTCTCCTTGCCCATCAATCCTAGTCTCTTCCCTTCAGACTCCCAGTCCCACTATCCTTGCCCAGCCATTACCAGTTCCCTCTCTCAACTCCTACTCCTTTGCCCCTGCATCCTTGCCCAGGCAGTCCCAATCCCCCACTTCCATCTCCTTATCCAATCTTTCTCTTCTTCACCCTCGCCTCCAGTCAGTCCTGCCCCAACCTTCCCCATCCCCATTGGCTCCCACTCCCAATCTTCCTCCTGGGGCAGGGGCTCCTTGTCCAGTCTCAGCGTCTGCACACACCCCTTTCTAGCTCTCTTGTCCAAGTCTCTTCATTCACCCAGTCCCAGTTCTCCCACTTGAAGACCTTGGCTCCTCATCAGATCTATCTTGCTCCCTCTCTCCCTTGTTCTCCATCCCAGTCACCTTCCCAACCAGTTCAAATCTCCCCACCCACTCCTCATCTGCTCTCAGTTTCACCCACCCCTACTGGCTTCCTTCCCAGCTCCCAGATTCTGCCCCACTCCCCCACCACCGTCACAGGATACTTGTCTTAGTGTATGCCCCACACGGACACCAGTCCAGCTCCTTCATGCTGCCTGGTACCAGCGAGGGGCGGGGGCGGGAGGGAGAGAGTTCATTGGAAGCACAGGAGAGACAGGCTTCCTGCTCTCAGTTCCACTTCTGTGACCTGGATGTGGCACAGCCTGCAATCACACAGAGCTGCAATTGCAGGGGAAACGCTGCTTAGCCCCAGGTTGGAGCATGCCCAGTGCAGACAGAATTTAGCCGCTAAAATTTAAGAAGTTGCCACTGAGCATGTGCAAACTGCCATTTGGCAAATACTTATAACTTGGCTGAATTTTCACAGGAACAGTGAGAGGCACATTCCCCTCCCCGCTCCCGTCAAATCTCTACTCTAACATGAGGGCACTAGAACTTTCCCAAGAAAGACTTTAACATAGGGAAAACAGCAAAGTTTGCCCTAGCTTTGTTTTTGGAAATGGGTGAGCCATTTTGGCTGAAACTTCCAAAAATATTCTGCCTGAGGTAGACATACTACCTGTAAAATTTCAAACCAAACAGTTACAATTTGGCAAAGTTATAAGCAACTGAAAACAGGGTCTTATAATGGGAGTGTCAGGCAACCTTAGTAATGCGTAGTGCTACCAGCCTCACCCCTAATAATGGCATTATAAACTGTTGGTTGGAACCAGAGGTGTACTAGGTGGTTTCTAATGGCGTTATATTCTCTACATTACTTAGTGGCCTATTATTAACATAGTTGAATGTCTGCAGTGAATTAAACAGACATTTCAGTGATGTCTTTCAAAACAGGTTGATTTTTTTCCAGGGTACGGTAGTTCCAGTGGGCACCCATAACAGCAGGAAGTGCTTGGGGCAAGTGGCAACATGGGAAGAGTCAGTCAGCCATAGGTGGTGCATTTAGCAGAATATCAAGGGCTAGACAGAGCAAGTTCAGTTAGAGTCAACCCTTCAAAACAAACTGTAATTAATTAGTAATCTCCAGAGGCTGGCCTCCCTCCTTTGTGCCTCTCACTATTTCCTCATATCTCCAGCCAACAGCAAGAACGTTCCTGATTGCATCAGCATTGATTACTCTATAGATGAAGAAATTCTTCTCTGGCTAATAGGTTTATATTGCAAGCAGCCTGGTGAAGCAGTTACTCGTGTTATTTAAGCTACATCCAAAGTCCTAGAAGATTTATGCTATGTCTACGCCACAAATTACTTTGGTATAATTTATGTCACTCGGGGGTGTGAATAATCCACACCCTAAGCGACATAAGTTATACCAACCTAAGCACTGGCATGCACAGTGCTATGTTGGCAGGAGAGGCAGGAATTATTAAGCCGAGGGGAGAGCTCTCTCCTGTCGGCTTAAAGCATCTTCACCAGCAGCCCTATGGTGATGCAGCTGCACCGCTGTAGTGTAGATATAGCCTTAGATATTACATGAAGAAACGTGGGCCCTCACAAGATGAAGTATAACCCTTAGGGGGGCAGTTTTCCACCCCCTGGGCCTGCTCTTAAGCTGGTGTTAGTGGCATGGGCTCTACTGAGGATCTGCCCCCTTGGCATCGGGTCTCTTAATGCTCTGGAGGTTCCTTATTTAAAAAATTTGCTACAGGTTTGCTTTAATGCCGTCCTTTCCTCCCCGCTCCGTTTGCCACACAGTTACAGCAGACCCAATAGCTGAATCTATAGTTTAATGGAACCACTTTTTCCAGTTGTACAGAGTGCAGCAATACTCATTTGGGAATTCACTACATCAGACTTCTTCAATTGTCAGCTCATGTCTAGTCGCCTCTTCGATATTTTTAAGTTGACGTAATTCCCATTCTCGCTGTTTTGCTTCCTATTTTAAAGAGAAAAATGTTTAGCTTAGCAAACTGTTCTGTACAGCCAACGCGACAGGACTTTTTTCTGCAATTAACAAACAAACCAAACATCTGCTCTATTTAGTAAAAGCCTGATTCTTCTTCCACACTACTTACACAGCAGTTTTACTGCACTAATGGTAATAGCTACTATGGATTCACACTGGCATAACAACTATCAGAAGTGGATACCGAGTCTGGGCAAATCGCCCGATCCAAAGCCCATGGAAGTTAATAGAAGGACTCTACTTTGTGACAGCCAGTAGACTAAATTGCAGGAGGTGGAGTCAGTACTTAGTGGAAAGCCTGGAGAAAGCCTACGTAAGATGCCTTTCTTTGTCTACACACATTTCCCTAAAATTCAGACTAGGTCTAAGGTTTAACTAAACCAGATATTTAAACAAATAAATAATGATATTTATTTCATTATTCCAGTAACTGGAACCTTTCCTACATTAGTGCTGACATCCGGTTTAAAACCAGTTTGAATTGCTGGGAAAGTTTCCACCTGTGAAGACAAAGGCTATGGGTGTTCTAAAAAGGAGCAGGATTTGACATGTTTTCATTAGAAGCAAATCCCAGAGATGAGGGCCTAACTTTAAGCAGCGACCTGCAGTAGCTTCATTCACGCTCTCCAGCTTTCTACTAGGAGTTAAATCTTTTTGTGTTGTTTTGTTCCATTGTTATTTTGGCTTGTTTATAGTTTGATCTTGAAGCATGATAAATGTAATTCTTTGCAAACTCAATTCATGCAGCCTCCAACCAAGAATCTGTTTCTTCATTCTGCATATTTACCAGTTTATCTCCAAAACGTAATATTAAGCATGTTCCCAGAAGAGGTTTATAGAAGACAAATAGTCATTGCAAAATAAAGGCAAAAATATTAATTAATCCACAAAATGTGAGCAAACTTTGCATTAGAACTGTGTGGAAGTTTTCCAACAGAAAATACTTATTTTATTGAAATAGTAACATATAGATTTTGATTAAGCCTGACGTAACCCAGGCTAGTTTCTGACAGAAACCTGCCTGGTTTCCTGACAAGTTATCCACCTGTCTACTTCCCCAGCTCCTTGGCAGCTGTGGTTTCCAGGAAGCATATTTTGTTTTGTTGTTTCCTAAACAAAATATTGTAGAATTTCACTTCAGCAAGAAATTGAAGGGGTTTTATTTTGGGGGGGGGGGGGGGAGGAAGAGGAATTTGTTCCAAATTAGGATGAAAAGCAAAAACCGTGACATTTTTCACAGAGAAATTCAGGTTTCCAGTGAGCAATACTTAGCATTAATCACTATTAAAAGGACACACATAAATGCAACACAAGTACAACCCTCTATAAGATTAGAGCTGGTGAAAAAATGGGATGAAGGTTGTTTGAAATTTTGTAACACTCCCCTAGATGTTCAAATTAAAAAGAGCCAGGGTTTTGAAGTATATGGATCAGGTCTATAACTGAACAAAATATTGGATGTGCAAAAACAACAACAACAAAAACCCCACTACAAACAAAGAAAACCGCCTTTCCTCCCAAAAAACTTGCAAAAATATCCCCCACCTGCTGAATTTCAATTTTTCTCAACAAGGTTTACTAAAGATGTTTGTATGGAAAGCCCAATTATAAGGGAGGCTACTGTGTATGTGCACCATAGCCCCTTTCTGGATGAAATCTGAACAGCTTAAATTCGTGTAGTGAGTAAGGCTATGATGTAGCCATGGGTATTTTTAGGTAAAGTCATGGACAGGTCACGGGCAATAAACAAAAATTCACGGCCCATGACCCTGACTACATCTTAACTGGGGGGAGAGGGAGAGGAAAGAGGGGCAGGGCACCGCTGCTCTGAGGGGCCTCTGGAGAGCCGCTGCTCAGGCGGTCCCCAGGGCCAGCCACTGCTCAGGCAGTCCCTGAGGCCAGCCACACTGGCTGCTGCAGAAGTTATGGAGGTTGCAGAAAGTCATGGAATCCATGACTTCCACGCCCTCCATGACACAGACATGGGCCATTTAATGGTAACAATCAATGGAGATTTTCCCTTAATTCAAGAGGTAGTGCTTGTTACTCGGGAGAATGTGGGTTCTATTACTTAACTATTTTTTCCTTTGTGTATTGTCTTCACAAAGATTGAGAGAGTCTCAAATGTATTTGTTATTTGAAATTAATCACTAATTTCTGCAAGGAAATAATTCTTGGGCTGCAGATTGTTCTATTAAAATGGAATATACATTTTGCAGTTCAAGCTAGTTAATTAGCTTGTTATATATTTGACAGTACATTACACAAGTCAAAGCTGATGCTGTATTTAAATATGGCATTTAAGAGAGTAACACAAGTTATCCAACCAGGGAACTGAAACAGAACCACATGACTTATGTAACTAACCATCAACATCTCATAAGTTGAGTTATACATTCAAAAATATTATTTGAAATTTGCTGTTGGCAGATATCTGAGCATATGGGCTACACGTTTACTTTGTGAGTATTCATGCTAGTAGAGTTCAAGCAAAGAATTTAAATTACACAACTTTTATCAGCAGATTTAAGACTGTCCTGAACAGTCACTGAAAAGGTTTGGATTCACCCACCAGATATTGGTAGAATGTGACGCAACTTAATCACCTCAGAAAATGTATGAAAAGTGTATTTACCAAAAGGTTTTTTTCAAATTTCCTTTTTCTTCTTTTTCTTACTGTGGGATCTTTTATCCCAGGAATTTCAGTAACCAGCCATGCAAATACACTTTTAGAAGTTACTTTGGCTGTCTTCTTAGATGGTTCAGCAGGGACTTCAACTGCTGCACTTACTATAGGGGGGACCATTGTCTTGAAGCTTGGCTCTTCACTGGATTCCTCTGAAGCCAACACTGTTGAAAGTCGTCTTCTAGGAACTGCAGCCCAAGAGCTGAGGCTCATCTCTTCACTTGATTCCTCTGGGTCCAATACTGTGGAAAGCTTTCTTGGAAAAGTGACTTGAGAAATGAGCTTGTCAAGGTGCATTAGTTGTTCTTGGGATGATGCTTGTTTCTGGAAGGATGATTTTGGCATTGGAGACCCATAGACTCTCTTACTTATGTTTTGTTCTCTGATAGATTGATTCGTCATATCCACCAGAGATAACATAGTTTGGGAGAACATTGAATCCACCGGAGTGCTATGTTTCACTGCTGCCTTTTTCAAAGATCTTTTGACATTTAAGAAAGAATCTTCTTCCTCTGACATCTTCTAATTCGGTTATGTTCTTCAATGCAAAAAAAATAAAAATAAAATAAATAAATTAGTCTTTGAAGGACTATGGAATCTATTACCATGTGTAACATGATAGCACAATAGGAATGAGAAAGCCACTATTAGGACAATTTCATTGTAAAACTCTATCATGTATATTCTCTGCCACAAGTTATGCATTTGTTTGTTTGTTTTTTTAAGGGGGGGGGGAGGATGGCAGTTTAAATCACCCAAGTGTTTAAAAAAAATATTATCAAGTGCTTTTATTTGTGCTCAGAAGTTACATGGAGTTACTCCTCTTTGAGGACTAGTGCACTGGAAATGTTTGAAGAAATGTCATTTTAAAATAAAAGGAAGGAGCATTAGAAGATTGCTTACTGCACAACTGATATATGCAGTTTTCTTTCTTTTAAAAAAATAAGAGAAGGAGGAACTCTCAGGTGTGGAGCTGTACACTAGGACCTTCATTTATTTAAAGATATTTCAGGATACCTGAAACATTCATTAAAATAATGGCGGTTGGGATATTCAGGTTCCTCCTAGGTCAGTACAGAGAGCTAATAATCCACTTAGGTTGCAGAATTTCAGTGGTAGGGGATAACTGCTGCATTCCAAGTCAATCAGTGTAGTGTAACCCAATTATAGAAGTGAAACTTTGCTATAAAAAGAGAGAAAACCCAAGAAATTAACAATCTGAGAATATTCCACTCTACTCCGAGCAAGAGCTCGAAGTCACTGGCAACATTCCCCTTGATTTCAGTGGGACAGGATCAGACCATATGCTGCATTCAGCTATGCTCAAATTGACTATAAAGTCAATGTATTTGAAAATAATTCCTTCTTTTACTTACCTGCCAGGCCCTAATGTCAGGATCCTGCAAGATCTGAAGACAACACAAACACCTAAAGAAGAAGCAAAAAAGCAGTTTTGGTCTCTGCTTTAGGTGTTCTGGCCAGATCCTGTAGTAGAAATCTGCCCAGGCACAGCCATATACAATATATGGGTCTTAATAATGCCACAAATGCTTGCAGAGGAACCTTTGACTTTTTAAGAGAAACCTTTGACTTTTTAAGATATATATATATATATATATATATATATTTTTGAAGGTCATGCAAGTATTGGGTCAGTTTTCTTATAAATTTTGTATTTTATAAAACAGTTCTTTTATACAATTTGTAGTGTTAACTATTTAAATGGCTGTTTAAAATAAACCAACTAATGTCTACACTCCAAACAAAATAGAGCAAAAAAGATCTTACAACAACAAAACAATCAGTTCTTCTACTGAAGAAGTGAGGCCTGATTCTCTGCTGCCTGCCACCCGTTGCACCTGTGCCAAATACTATCATTTGGGTTTAGTAGAGTTTTACACCCATTTTGCACAGGTGTTAAGCAACACAGGATGAGAAGCCCTAGAGAATCAGGAACATTAAACACTTTAAAAACCATTAAAACATCCTTTTAAAGATATTTCTCATCAGGACTACTTTCATCCAGGTGTATCTTTTTAAAAGAAAATTAGTTTCTGCTGCATTGTAATAGACGTTATAGATTAGAGGAGCTGCTTTTTCTTTCCCTATGAAAGGTGTCTGTGGCCACAGATTTTTTCCCATTAATTAAATCATGATTTTAAAAGAAAATAATATTTGTTTCTATAGAAGCCCTGTTCAGGTAGTTACAGAGCTAGTAGTATTAAGTGGGATTCTTTTTAATTAATAAAACTTAGGGGTAACTAGCAGCTAATTTAAAACGCCTTCCCTAATAAGCACTTTAATTAAAGAAATAAAATAATCACAAGCATTGGTTAAAGCTTAACTATATTAAATTGAACATTAGTTCTCTTCTAAAGTTGGAGTTCTGTTCTAGACTTCATTTCCAATAGAAGTGTCTGATGAGGCTAGCCATAAAGTGTGATAAGACTTTTGCTATAGTCAGATAGATTCCCTCCCTCCAGATCACTCATTTTAACAGATAAACAGGAGATAAAAGAAAAACCAACCCAAAACAACACATACTGGAACATTAGGGTCTCTAGTGTGAGGACCATTCCATAGCTTTTAATTGTTTTGGCAATAATGAAGCCAGCTAGACAAATTCCATCTAGACAAATTCAGACTGGAAACAAGATGTAAATTTTTAACAGTGAGAGTAATTAACTATTGGAACAACTTACTAAGGTTCATAGCAGATTATCCGTCACTGATCGTTTTAAAATGAAGACTAGATGTTTTTTTTAAAAAGACCTGCAATAGGAATTATTTTGGGGAAGTTCCATGGCCTGTGTTATACTGGAGGTCACACTAAAGTATTGCAGTGGTCCCCTTCTGGCCTTGAAATCTACTAAACAAAGTCTTACCAGTCCTACTGGACCTACTCAACACAAGTAGACTTCTTT
Source organism: Emys orbicularis (assembly GCF_028017835.1). Lineage (NCBI taxonomy): Eukaryota > Metazoa > Chordata > Testudines > Emydidae > Emys > Emys orbicularis. The sequence continues at coordinate 193,902,594 of NC_088684.1, forward strand.
GGCGTCACTCTCCTGGTTCCAAGTCAGATGTTTTAGGTTTCACCTACATTTGGGCTCTTGTAGCCTAAATAGCTTCCCAGAATCCTTTGTTGTAGTGGGGGATGGTAATTCATCCTCTAAATTCCTCTAATCACAAACTTGGCACCTCTAATCTGCTCCAAATTTCAAAGAGAAGAAAAAACAAAAACAAAATGAGGCTCATCACAGGGAACTGGGGATAGAATCTTTCTAGAGTTTGTAGGCTAAGGACATATTCAGTTGTGGAAATGGCAAATCTTTGTCTTGCAACAAGTGGGTGGGATAGCTCAGTGGTTTGAGCATTGGCCTGCTAAACCTAGGGTTGTGAGTTCAGTCCTTGAGGGGGCCACTTAGGGATCTGGGGCAAAATCAGTATTTAGTCCTGCTAGTGAAGGCAGGGGGCTGGACTCAATGACCTTTCAAGGTCCCTTCCAGTTCTAGGAGATAGGATATCTCCATTAATTTAAAAAAAAAATTAATTTAATTTAAAATGCCCCCCCAAATATCAGTTCCTGGATGAGAAATGTGCAGAACTGAAATGATAGAGTCTACATATAGCACCCAATTTAGCTTTCAGTGCCTATTAGAAATTTATTAAGGCTCCAATTTTGTCACGGAGGTCATGGAAGTAACAGAATCTGTAACTTCCAGAGACTTCAGTGACTTCGGCCGTGGTGGCCAAGAGCTGCAGAGTCCCCCCGCTGATGGTGGCGGGGCCCCCCGAGCTCCCAGCCACCGCTGGCGGCAGGGGGACTCCACAGCTCCCAGCCACCATGGGTAGCAGGGGCCTCCAGAGTTCCGGGCTGCCGTGGGCAATGGGGGATCCCAAAGCTCTGAGACACCACAGGCAGTGGGAGCCCCCAGAGCTCCGAGTGGGGCCTCTGCAGCTGCCCAGCCGCCGAGGGGGTTGTGGAGACCCAGGAGCTCCCCCTGGATATTTTTAGTAAAAGTCAAGGACAGGTCACGTGCTTCCATGAATTTTTCTTTATTGCCCATGACCTGTCCCTGACTTTTACTAAAAATATCTGTGACAAAATCTTAGCCTTAGAAATTATATATGCACAGTGTCACCACTGAACTACAGCCACCTCTGAGGTGCAAGATGGTAAACAACTTATGCACAGGACATTGCAAAACAAACTTTGTTGGTGGGGTCCACTTACAAGGACACTGAGGCAACTCCCTTCTCAGAATGTGCCATGTGATCTGTAATATCCACACAGCACAGCCAAGACCTGACCTCATTTCAGTGTCTTATCCAAGTGACTCCCACATTTTAAAGTGCATGGAATGTATTTAATCTATGACAGAAGGAGGAAGGGCTGAGTTGACCTTGCTGGGATTTGAACTTGCAGTTCCAAGGAGTCTAGGTATAGCAAACCTAATCTTAGAGCACTAAATCACCCCTTGTTAGCTGTATTAATAATTGCACTATGAATAGAGAACTAGGAGATGCCATTTAGGAATAACAATCTGTCAGTATATGGGGCAAGCTGCTTGGTTTAAGTTATGTGCCCCACAGGAATTGAAAGAGAACTTGAGAAATGGAGGCACACAATCACATGGCTTGCACAAGTAAACATCCTGAAAATAAGCAGTTTGTTCAGAAGAAGCTATTTATTTCATAGACTCCCAGTGGAGGCTCCTGACAAGAACATTTAGAGAACTGAACAAAAGCTATTTTGAGACATTTGTGGCTGGGCAAAAATCCCAGAGTAAAGCCCTCAGTTCTTAACAAACATAGGAGAAAGTAGACCAGCCCTTACCTCATTTTGAATATTAGTAGTTAGTTTTTCAAACCAGAGGTGTTGTGGTTTGGTGAAAGAACCAGCTTGGTCGTTACTGTACCTTGGAGAGCTGGAAAGTCAATTCCTTATATAGTGCAGTGCAGAGAGTGATGTCCCGACATAGCATTGGCGTGTTTTTACTGTCGTGCTGTGTCACACTGGGACACAACATTGTTGCTTGTTTCAGCAGGGCTATGATGCAAACATCACTGTAATGCTAGGCAGTTGAGGCTCTGAGTATTATTTTGTGGCTCTGAGTAATTTTGCATCACTTCATTCTATGGGTACAGGATGGGACGAGGAGGACACAGCATGGGCTAGCAAGCCACATTCATACCCAGGCCTGTGTCCCACTTGTACTACTTGCACTGAAGCCTTGGCTGTGCTGTTTTCGCTATTAATGTTACCCATACTAGTTGGATTCAAGCTAGCTCAGGTAAGCCAGCTTGTGCACAGCTTTTGCTGTGTATACATACCTTATGCAGCCCTTTACTGATTTCTTATTGTATATCAGAGCAAGTTGAAACTTTTCATCCTTGCCTCAAGCCCCTGTATAACTCTGTCCTGTACCTGCGTCTTTTTCCATACTGCCTCCTAGGCATAGAACTCCATTTCACAAAACCATTTCCCTTTGCTTCATTCCAATTCCTCTTTCAGGACCCATCTTTTCTGGAATGCCCACAAGAAGGGAGTTAATAATGTAACAGTAATTTCGGTGCTGATTTGCAGGCGAGTATTGCTATTGGTTAATCTGCCGATTTGTCTCTTTTGAGGGAAATGGAAGCAGGGGTTTGTGCTCAGAGTAGGGCCACTGTGATCTTTCTCATGCCAGAGGGGGGTGGTTTAGATTGGCATCTTTACCTAGTATCTGAGAAGTCACATGTTCAACTCGCCTCTAACTTTAGTCCTGATGCAGCTATAACAAAAATACCTATTTCTTATATAATGCTTTTTATCAATAGCTCTCAACGTGCCTCACAGTCTTTAATGTATTTATCCTCACAACATCCCTGTCGGGCAGGAAAGTATTAGCTCCATTTTATAGGGACTTAGCAGTTAAGGCTCAGATTTTTAAAGCAACTTAAATGTGGCCACACTCAGCCTCTCACCTCCTAACTGATTTAGGAACCTAAATCTCATTTTCCAAAGAGATTTAGACACTTAGGAGTCTGAATTCCATTGCCAGTCTATGGGCTTTTGAGTCCTAAGTGCCTAAATCCCTTAGGTTCCTAAATCAGTTAGGTATTGTTATGCTGAGAACAGCAGTGCCTAAAAAACAGGTTTAAGTGACTTAGGAAGCTTTAGGTAAAGCAGAAAATTGAATCCACCTTTGTTAAGTGCTAGGATAGTGTTCAAACCACTGGACCATCCCTCATCTACTAGAAAGTACTAAGTCAGGTTCTTTGACTGTTATGCAGGAGGTCAGACCCCCTAGAATGGTCCCTTCACTATTGCTCATGCTACCATTCTGCTGGCCTTTGGTGCAAAGGTTCCAAATCCCTTGGAGAGCAAAATCTGCCATGCAGCGGGAAAAAAAAGACTCTTGCTTCTATGCCTTCCTCCTCTCCGATTCCCCATTGCCATCTTCACCGTCTGTCTGTGGTGTGATGTCAGTGGACACTCTTCAGTTTGGAGAGATGAAAATGAGGCTGGTGGACGGTGGGCTTGATGGAGAACATAGCATGAACACACACAATGCAATGACAGCTAGAATAGAAGTAGAATGGATGGGACAGGCAAGAACAAGAGCAAATATACAGCAGAAAAAAAATGAGTTAGCTGGCAGGAACGGGACGGGGAGAAGAAGACAGAAGAAATAAAGTAAATGACGAAAGAAGTAAAACTACATTTTTAAGGTCACAGGGTAAAATTTTCAAAAGGGCCTAAGTGATTTAGAATCCTGTCCCATTTTTCAAAAAGATTTTAGATAGGTATTTAGGTGCCTAAAGATGCTAGTTGGATTTTTCAGAGGTGCCTGTCTGTAGATTTAGGTGCCCCAAAAACCATGACCCTGAGTGGTGATTTTTTTTTTTTTAAATAGGACTGATTTAGAATCACAAATTTCAACGAGACCATTGTGATCATCTGACTTCCACTATTACACAGGCCATAGAGCTTCCCCAAGCTCATAAGGCACCTAGAAGTAGGTATTTAAAGATATTTAGGCATTGTTGTGTTCAGTGTCACAATGTCTAACAGATTTAGGAACCTAAGACTCATTGTTGCTAAGGATTTAGGCACTTAGGAGCCTAAGTCCAATTCACTGTTGTCTCCTAGGCACCTAAATTTCATTTGACAATGATACAGGCTCCTAAAACAGCTAGCCATTAAAGAGCTGGAGGGGGGGCGGGGCTTCGGCTTCTTTTGAAATGTTTAACTCATAGTCAGTCAATAGTTGCATGGCACTGTTACCCTTAAATAGCCACAAATAACCTTTTTTTTAAAATAACATAAAGGTGATGGTCCTGCTTCTGGTGGCCTATCGCCTATTGAGGAATAGTGTTGACCCTTTCCTGCCAGAAGTGAAATCAATAGGTTTTGTAGATGCTCAGCAACCTTGGGGAGAACCCCTCCACCCCTTAGTTAGGTGCCAAAATATGGCTTCAGGATGAAAATTTCAAAGGCTTAAATGGAGTCTGAAAATCATTGGGGGCTGGGTGCCTATCGGCCCTTTGTACTCTTGAACATCTCCTCTTTAATTGCCTTTAACTTTAGGCATCCATTTTGGCCTAGGTTCCCCCACATCCCTACATAGCCAAGGAGTAAAGGTTAGCATTCTGCTAGCAGAACCTTTTCTGGATTGATATGCCGCCAGTACTGGCATAAACAAAGCATTGACGAGCACATAGGTGAGATATATTGCATAGACAGAGCTATGTGGGGGAGGTAAAAATTCATGTACAAGCTCAGAAATGAGTATTTTATTACCACCTACACCCCAATGGCCCAATATGCCCCTCAAATATATAACTTCAGTAGGAGCCCCACTTGTGTCTGCAAGAGGAGAATTGGGTCTTATTATTTAAAGATTTTTTTAATGCCTTCAAATGTTTTCAGTGGATCATGGGATAAAATCACTATGGCACTTTTGTTTTTAAAATGTCCCAGGGAATGCCAATCAAGGGAAAATATTTATTTTGCCCTATGAGCTGGCTACTTAGTGTTTGACCTCTTTCGTCTAATTACACTGGTCTACAATTTTTGAGAAGTCGTCTGCTTCAGAGATAAAATGTGCTATTTATTATGTATTTTGATGTGCTGAATTCAAATATGACAATTAAAACAACTGATTGGCTACTGTTTCTAAGATATTTAAGTTTTTACATTTTATGTCTATGTATATTGTGTAGATAGTAGAGTTTTAATAATAAATTGTAAACCTAGGTCTTTTCATGTGTTTATGGTTGCTTTACATGATAATATTTCACCTGTCCTGTTTAGGTAACACTTTAAAAATCAGCAAAAGGGTTATATAAATAAAATTTATTATGAAACAAAAGGCAAAAAACTATTATGTACATAGTTTAGTCCTATTCAGTGTCTACTCGGCGCTTCTTGGCTTGTCTCTTGTATTCATTAAATGGAGCATCTCTTGTCACTGTCCAGCAATAGTCTGCAAGCATTGATGGGCTCCATTTGCCCTGATAGCGTTTCTCCATTGTTGCAATGTCCTGGTGAAATCGCTCGCCGTGCTCGTCGCTCACTGCTCCGCAGTTTGGTGGAAAAAAATCTAGATGAGAGTGCAAAAAATGTATCTTTAGTGACATGTTGCAACCAAGGCTTTTGTATGCCTTGAGGAGGTTTTCCACCAACAAACTGTAGTTGTCTGCCTTGTTGTTTCCGAGAAAATTTATTGCCACTAACTGGAAGGCTTTCCAGGCCGTCTTTTCCTTGCCACGCAGTGCATGGTCAAATGCATCATCTCGAAGAAGTTCACGAATCTGAGGACCAACAAAGACACCTTCCTTTATCTTAGCTTCACTTAACCTTGGAAATTTTCCACGGAGGTACTTGAAAGCTGCTTGTGTTTTGTCAATGGGCTTGACAAAGTTCTTCATCAGACCCAGCTTGATGTGTAAGGGTGGTAACAAAATCTTCCTTGATTCAACAAGTGGTGGATGCTGAACACTTTTCCTCCCAGGCTCCAATGACTGTTGGAGTGGCCAATCTTTCTTGATGTAGTGGGAATCTCTTGCACGACTATCCCATTCGCAGAGAAAACATCAGTACTTTGTGTATCCAGTCTGCAGACCAAGCAAGAGAGCAACAACCTTCAAATCGCCACAAAGCTGCCACTGATGTTGGTCATAGTTTATGCACCTCAAAAGTTGTTTCATGTTGTCATAGGTTTCCTTCATATGGACTGCATGACCAACTGGAATTGATGGCAAAACATTGCCATTATGCAGTAAAACAGCTTTAAGACTCGTCTTCAATGAATCAATGAACAGTCTCCACTCATCTGGATCGTGAACGATGTTGAGGGCTGCCATCACACCATCGATGTTGTTGCAGGCTACAAGATCACCTTCCATGAAGAAGAATGGGACAAGATCCTTTTGACGGTCACGGAACATGGAAACCCTAACATCACCTGCCAGGAGATTCCACTGCTGTAGTCTGGAGCCCAACAGCTCTGCCTTACTCTTGGGTAGTTCCAAATCCCTGACAAGGTCATTCAGTTCACCTTGTGTTATGAGGTGTGGTTCAGAGGAGGAGGATGGGAGAAAATGTGGGTCCTGTGACATTGATGGTTCAGGACCAGAAGTTTCATCCTCTTCCTCGTCTGACTCAAGTGAGAATGATTCTGGTGCATCAGGAACCGGCAGTCCTTCTCCGTGGGGTACTGGGCGTATAGCTGATGGAATGTTTGGATAATGCACAGTCCACTTTTTCTTCTTTGACACACCTTTCCCAACTGGAGGCACCATGCAGAAGTAACAATTGCTGGTACGATCTGTTGGCTCTCTCCAAATCATTGGCACTGCAAAAGGCATAGATTTCCTTTTCCTGTTCAACCACTGGCGAAGATTTGTTGCACAAGTGTTGCAGCATATGTGTGGGGCCCACCTCTTGTCCTGATCTCCAATTTTGCAGCCAAAATAAAGGCGATAGGCTTTCTTAACCATAGTGGTTATACTGTGCTTTTGTGATGCAAAAGTCACTTCACCACAAACATAGCAGAAGTTATCTGCACTGTTCACACAAGTTCGAGGCATCTCTGCTCACTTTGGCTAAACAGAAATGTGTCCCTTTGCAAAATCAAACACTGACAAATAAGAGAGCACGACACTGTATGATTTCTAGAGCTGATATAGGGCAATTTGTTCAGCAGAGTGATGTAAGCTTTGTTATGATTGCATCATCCATGACTTCTAGGAATAACATGATGCAATTCATATCATGTATGACGCAATACCAGCTTCAGATTGCATCATTCATTGTTTTGCCTAAAAAGCAAGTACTGTCCAAACCCAGTCATAGATTTATTCATAGATCCAGTCAAAGATGTATTTTAGTCATTTCTGGTTTAAATTGAGATCCCTTCCCTTTATAACTCACTTATCCTCCGCCATTCCCAAGTCAAGGGTCGTATATACTGACCCAATAGCATATCTTGAAAACTAGAGCCAATCAACAATTTTAAGCATCATTTTCGTTCTCAGTGACCCAGAATTAGTAAAGTTTGACTACATTTATTTCAGAAGCATTTTGGCTGTAGAGCAGTGTTACCTTGCTGATAATGACCTAGGCACCATTTGATAGTTGTACAGGTCATTAACCTTCTGAAAATCAATACATCATCCGCTTTATAGTGACGTCAATGATTCCTCTGCATGAACTCCATCTCACTCATACATTGTGCCCATCCATTTCTGTCATAGCTTCATGCCACATAGTGCTCTGTCTTCACATTGTTTGTGTGTTACTTGGCCTCCTATACAATTTCTACATGGTTCTACAGAGTTGAAGTCAACCATAGTTAATGTTCAACAGGAATCCTTCCTCTGTACTTGCTGTGTATTTTCTGATGTGACTGCTCCCTTCTAATTCTGTTGGCAGTGTTGCTAAGCAGCACAGGATATTATTGCCAAAGTTCAATGAACATACATAGTAACTATAGAGTTTGAGGGGAAAACAGACAGTGATGCTTCCAAAACCTTTGGCAACAATACGAATGCAGTTTGACCAATGCCAAAGAAATGTCTAAACTCCAACTCTCTCAGTGATCAGTAAGTGATGGATTTTCATTACTTTGTTCTAACTACTAATAAACAAAAAAGTTTGTGTCACATTCGAGTGGTCGGACTGTAACCCAGATCTAAAATGCACTGAATTGTTGAAAAGATGCAGGAATTACTGGGTGAAATTCTATGGGCTGTAAAAACAACAAGGAGTCCTTGTGGCACCTTAGAGACTAAGACATTTATTTGGGCATAAGCTTTCGTGGGCTAGAACCCACTTCATCAGATAAATGAAGTGAAAAATACAGGAGCAGATATAAATAATGAAAGGATGGGGGTTGCTTTACCAAATGTGAGGTCAGTCTAATGAGATAAATCAATTAACAGCAGGATACCAAGGGAGGAAAAATAACTTTTGAAGTGGTAAGAGAGTGGCCCATTACAGACAGTTGACAAGGTGTGAGTAACAGTAGGGAGAAATAAGTATTGGGGAAGTTAAGTTTAGGTTTTGTAATGACCCAACCACTCCCAGTCTTTATTCAGGCCTAATCTGATGGTATCCAGTTTGCAAATTAATTTCAGTTCTGCAGCTTCACGTTGGAGTCTGCTTTAGAAGTTTTTTTGTTGAAGAATTGCCACTTTTAGGTCTGTTATTGAGTAACCAGAGAGATTGAAGTGTTCTCCTACTGGTTTTTGAATGTTATGATTCCTGATGTCAGATTTTTGTCCATTTATTCTTTTGCATAGAGACTGTCTGGTTTGGCCAATGTACATGGCAGAGGGGCATTGCTGGCACATGATGGCATATATCACATTGGTAGATGTGCAGGTGAATGAGCCCCGGATGGTGTGGCTGATGTGGTTAGGTCCTATGATGATGTCCCTTGAATAGATATGTGGTCAGAGTTGGCACCGGGGTTTGTAGCGGGGTTTGGTTCCTGGGTTGGTGTTTTTGTTGTGTGGTGTGTAGTTGCTGGTGAGTATTTGCTTCAGGTTGGGGGGCTGTCTGTAGGCGAGGACTGGCCTGACTCCCAAGGTCTGTGAGAATGAGGGATCATCTTTCAGGATAGGTTGTAGATCCTTGATGATGCGCTGGAGAGGTTTTAGTTGGGGGCTGTAGGTGGCGGCTAGTGGCGTTCTGTTACTTTCTTTGCTGGGCCTGTCTTTTAGTAGGTGACGTCTCGGTACCCTTCTGGCTTTGTCAATCTGTTTCTTCACTTCACCAGGTGGGTATTGCAGTTTTAAGAATGCTTGATAGAGATTCTGTAGGTGTTTGTCTCTGTCTGAGGGATCAGAGCAAATGTGGTTGTATCTTAGAGCTTGGCTGTAGACAATGGATCGTGTGATGTGGTCTGGATGAAAGCTGGAAGCATGTAGGTAAGTATAGCGGTCAGTAGGTTTCCGGTATAGGGTGGTGTTTATGTGACCATGACTTATTAGCACTGTAGTGTCTAGGAAGTGGACCTCTTGTGTGGACTGGTCCAGGCTGAGGTTGATGGTAGGGTGGAAATCGTTGAAATCTTGGTGGAATTCCTCAAGGGCCTCCTTCCCATGGGTCCAGATGATGAAGATGCCATCAATGTAGCGCAAGTAGAGTAGGGGCGTAAGGGGAAGAGATCTGAGGAAGCGTTATTCTAAGTCAGCCATAAAAATGTTTGCATACTGAGGGACCATGCAAGTACCCATAGCAGTTCCACTGACTTGAAGGTATAAATTGTCCCCAAATCTGAAATAGTTATGGGTGAGGACAAAGTCACAAAGTTCAGCCACCAGGTTTGCCGTGACATTATCAGGGATACTGTTCCTGACGGCTTGTAGTCCATCTTTGTGTGGAATGTTGGTGTAGAGAGCTTCTACATCCATAGTGGCTAGGATAGTGTTTTCTGGAAGATCACCAAAGGATTGTAGTTTCCTCAGGAAGTCAGTGGTGTCTTGAAGATAGCTGGGAGTGCTGGTAGCGTAGGGCCTGAGGAGAGAGTCTACATAGCCAGAAAATCCTGCAGTCAAGGTGCCAATGCCTGAGATGATGAGGCGTCCAGGAGTCCATAAACCTGGGAATCCATCGTGAAGCTGCAGAACTGGCAATAATTTGCAAACTGGATACCATCAGATTAGGCCTGAATAAAGACTGGGAGTGGTTGGGTCATTACAAAACCTAAACTTAACTTCCCCAATACTTATTTCTCCCTATTGTTACTCACACCTTCTTGTCAACTGTCTGTAATGGGCCACTCTCTTACCACTTCAAAAGTTATTTTTCCTCCCTTGGTATCCTGCTGTTAATTGATTTATCTCACTAGACTGACCTCACACTTGGTAAAGCCACCCCCATCCTTTCATTATTTATACCTGCTCCTGTATTTTTCACTTCATTTATCTGATGAAGTGGGTTCTAGCCCACGAAAACTTATGCCCAAATAAATTTGTTAGTCTCTAAGGTGCCACAAGGACTCCTCATTGTTTTTGCTGATACAGACTAACACGGCTACCACTCTGAAACCTGTCTCTATGGTCTGTGTTATGTAGGAGATCAGACTACATGGTCGTAACAGTACCTTCTGGCCTTACATTCTATGGGCAAGAACCTCAGCTGGTGTAAAATGATGTAACTGCAATGAAGGCATTGGCTTTACACTGATAAACAACAGCTGAGGATCCGTATCTGTTGTAGTTTAACAACACTTGTATGACATGTCAATTGCTAGAACCGTACCAACTGTTTCTATTGATACACCCACTGGTATATTCAGCCCATGTCTAGCTAAGAACAAATGTAAAGTAGACACCTACACTATTCAGTCAATATTCATCCTAAATATATAGCAAACTATAATAATATTGGGCCAAATTCTGGCTTCAGCCATGAAAACAGCATAAACCTGTGTCAAACAATGGGCTCAAGTGATGCCTTGTTAATGTAAGCACATATTCTGACTGTCCTTGGCCTCGTACACAGTAAACCTATGCACATTACTACTGCTGCCAGCAGCAGGAATAATCTGCATGGGACTGGGAGTGTAGGATCAGGTCAGGATTCATATGCACCAAACCGTGTGAGCCAGGCTCCCTAAGTCCCATCCTCAAGTATACCCTGCACAACTCCATGGGCCTGATAGGGAGCCAGAATCACAGTGACAGTTTTTGACATGTGGTTCCCTTTCCAGCTGTGGCATTTTGGGTATGTGTGTGTGGGCAGCCCCAGCCAGCACATGGGCCGTGATTAGTACCTGTATAACTATTCCAGTCCATTATGCGACAGCACATCATGTTCCACCATCAGCAATGGGAACCCAATTGACCTACTGATTCAAGAAATGGCTGCAGAACTCTGGATAAAACCGGCATGCTTTGACATAGGTATAACCCAGTGACAACCAACCAATAATGCCCAGCCAATGCACAGAATGTTCTCTTTTATTTTAAAGGTATAAAACTATTTCATAACAGCAAGAAGTGTTATTCCACTCCTTGGGTGGTTTGGCCTTCTTGTCCCAGAATATCACTTGAGGCTATGAACCAATTGCAATGTAGCACATTGCCTGTAGTACTTCATTACTTAAGCAATACAAAAATCTCAGAGCGTGTGATTATGCTACTGACCCAGCTCAGCTGTGTAGGGGGGCACAAGAGGAAACAAACTGTTCCCAAGGTTCAAGGTAGTTGAGCAAGGTCATTAATCAGCACAGATGCATGAGCTAAAGTGTCTCACTGAGATTGTTTAGAGAAACACTGTGAAAGTTACAAATTTTAATATTAAAAAAAATGGCATTAAGTACTTATGTGGAAAAGAATTCCAACCACAAAAGGCCAGCTCTTTAGCTAGTGTAACTCAGCATATCTCCATTGACATCAGTGGAGCTCCACTGATTTACACCAGGTGACAATCTGCTCCATAGAAAAAATGAATGAAAATAAATGGTTATTTAAGGTCTGATACTACACCTCTCACTTATACCAGGGTAAATCACACGTAATTGCATTATATTCAGTGTCATTGTGATCACTGTGCAGCATAAGCTGTGTTCTTTAAGTAACAAGCTAGTGTGTCTGGGAACTACAGTCCAGCATGCTGAATAAAGAATCCTTCACATGAATCCTGACTGGTTTCCATCACAAGGGGACTCCACACTTCCAGTCTCTCCAAGGTACCTCTGAGATCTCCTTTTCTGCAGTGCTAAGCTCTGACTACAGAACCCATTTCCCAAAGCAGAGTGGACTGACCAAGACACTCTCAGCTTTCAGATCAAAATGCAAAACCTGCTTCTTTGCTATACCTTTCCACCATCATACACTAGGAAGACAGAAGAGAATGGTGTTTCATTATCTATCTCTGGCTGCCCATGCCTTGGGCTGAGCCCCACCTGCCCCCATTGAACATATGTGAGAATTGTTTGTATATATCAGAGGGCAGCATCTAGGCCTCATTTTGAGTGAATGCAGCATGAATTTTCCTCAAAGCAGTGTAAATTCTTTATGCTTATCTTCTCAATAGCTTCAGACTTTCCCTCTAGGGGATGATCAATGCTCCATCACAGTCAATGGAAAGACCCCAACTGCTTTCAATGGGCTTTGGAACAGGCCATTAATGAATAAAGCTTTTTGGTAGTACCCATCACTTTTTCACACCATGATCATAGCATCAAGGCTTTGTCTTCACACATTTTAAGCACTGCCACCACCTCCTGTGAACACTCTTATTTCAGATTAAAAGCCTGCCCTATTCTGGGCCTTAAGTCTGTAAGGGACTGATTTAAGCACAATCAATGTAAGCTACAGTTTCAGAACATCCACAAAGGGGTTTTGTGCTAATGTGACTAAATCTGGTTTTAAACCAGTTCTGTTTAACCCAGTGCAGCTTTGTGTGTGGACCAGCCCACTGTCTTCATGCAGCATTCACTCAGCACAGACTTCCTTTGGGATCTGCCATACACAGCAGCTGCTCTACCCATTCTGAACATTGTGTGGATCCCTAAATACACGTTACTTGCAGGGAAGGACTGCTGTTAGGGTGGCAGCATATGATCTAGCTGCCATTCCCCTTCTACTCTTCTCCCTGGACGCACGCTGCCAGTATTTGAACTTCCCTTTGCATAGCTCAATAAATGGGAGCATATGGCCTGAGCTAGCTCCGGTTGTAGTCAATGCAAAGACTCCCATTGACTAAAATGGGAGACGGATTGGGCCCATAGGATTTTGTAGTCCAAGGCAATCCTGAATGTACAATGACAATTCTAGATTTGAGTTCTTAGAATGCAAATGTAAAAGCAGCGCTGTGAGCCCTCTGAAGCACAGTTTAGTGTGGTTAATGTATAGAACGTAGTAAAAGAAACAGCAGCTGTTTACTCAAGCAGATTTTTCCTTTATTTTTTTTTTAGTTAGATTTCAGAAATTATAATAGTGCAAACACTCAGTATAAAAGTTGCAATAAGAAATTTACATTCACATTTACCATTTCAGCCCATTCACTTTTTAACATAAAAATAGGACAAATATTCAATTGCTCTTCTCAAATTTAACAATGCTGAAAAAGAGTGGAAGATACTCTACAGTATTCTATTTACATAAAAATAGACCCGTATTTATGCAAATCTAACATTAGATGTTACCCAGTGTTGTTATTGTATTAATATTTTATATATATATAGTATATGTGTATGTGTGTGTGTGTGTGTATAATATTTCTTTAAAGCATCAGTGGGCTACAGTAGTTGGAAAACAATGACGTCTTGGCCCATTAGTCCATTCCTCAAAGCTATGAATATCCATGTTGTTTTACCTAGAGATGTTCTATTACAGCACAATGAGCCTCATTCTATTCCCATAGAAGTCAATGGCAAAACCCCCTTTGGGGAGCAGACCCTTAATATAAAACCTGACACAAATCCCATTGAAGTTCATGCTTCCATTGATTGCAGTGGATTTTGGATCAGGCTGACAGGATCTTCTGGCGTCTCTTATACCAATACAACTGAGGAAAATGTCTGATTGGCTTCCCATAATTAAGGATGGAATTACATTATATGTGGTGATAATGAACTCAAATACTTTCATTAAAGTATGCAAGTTAGTTTGGAAGCCACATCGAATTTACTGCAATCATCTGTGGTACAGGTAAAACAGCAGATAAAATTACTGTAACATGGTCTTCTTACTTAATGGCTGGATTCAAGTTAGCTCACAATAAAGTATAATAAATGAAGTTTTAATCCCAAAATTGCACAGTTCAAAATCAATCTTTGCTTTGATTTTTGGAGGAAAATATCCCTATAACACTCAGACTAAATGATCATTTCTGAAATTGCTTTACATATGTTATGTATTTTCAGCAGAAGAAAAAAAAATCAAGTTGCTTACACTATATCATTTGGGCCACGTTACTGCTTTCCTAATTCTCTCTAATAATATACACACTGTGTATAAGCCGCATCAAAGCATGTATTATCATATATATCTTAATACACAAAGCAGAATTATGTTAACATCTGAAGTGTGTGTGTGTGTACCTGGCTCTTTTTCTTCTTAGCATCACTCTATTTGTGGATAGGAGTTTAAATGTCTTTGGGATACTTTCAAGCATTCCATGGGGCTACAATGGATAGTATGGCTGGCTGTCATCTGACGACAGACAAGTTTTGATTGTGAAACATACGCTCCATTTTTGCTATCTACCTGCTTGGTGCGGGACAGTTTGTGGTAGAAAGCAGAGACACAGGAGTCAGAAAGCAGGGATAGTGCATCACATCTACCCTTTTCTATTCAACCATTTATAATTATTTGTTTGCTATCTTGTGAGGTGAAATCAAGCCCATGGAGAGGCTAGCACAAAGACTCACCAACACTTGAAAGTGCAGTAGGCCAAGGCACGCTCTGGAACTTCAGCAAGCTGTAACAGTGTCCACATTGGACGTTACATGGCAAGCTGCTGCTCTGGAGATTCACACACTCGCTTGCCAGGGAATTACTTGCCATGTAGACAAGCCCTTAGTCCTACTTGAGAACCACATAGGGGGTGGATAGTTGTTGGGTGAAATCTCGGCCCCACTGAAGTCAATGGGAGGCTTGCCATTGATGTTAATGGGATCAGGCTTTCACCCCTCGTGCTGGCTCTCTGCACAGAGCCAAGCTCACTCTTTAAACACACATCTAGGACACTTTAAAAGACCCAGGGAACATACAGAGGATTTCTCAGAGGAGAAACATAAGTTAAAACAAGGCATATTAAACTTTGTGGGCCAGATCCTGCCGAATTTGGCTGTGTTTTGTGCTAAACACCCAATCTTCCTAACGGCCCAGTTAGTAGGAGATGGGGACAACCCATAATGTCAAATTATGTTTAACTCAGATTGCATTTTTGCTTTACAGTTCAAATCAGGGGGTGAAATCCTGTCCCCACTGAGGTCAAGCCATAGACTTCCACAGAGCCCAGATTTAACTGAGGGTCTTTAATCAAGCTGTTGAAATTAATAAATAACAATATAGAATGGATATGTTTTAATAAAAGGACAGTTGAAAATTAAAAAATACATGTAGGCTGCCATATATTAAAAATGCTTTAGAGTAAGGGAAATGCAGCAAAGGAGCGTGGTGATACATGTTAACAACAATGCCATACGAGAGAGTCAAGCAACTACTGTGCTTCTGAAAAGGACAATCTTTCTATAAATGGGAACAGACGCGGCAACAAAGCTTACTCATGTCAATAGCCTCATTAACTTTAATGGGACTATTTGTGTGAGTAAAGTGAGCAGAATTTGGCCCATAGTGTTATGCATAAGTACACTTGTTCATACTTAAACCAACAATTCTTTCAAGATAATGGAGGAAAAAATATGTACAACATTGTGATGGGGTTTACAGACCTGATACTAAGGCTAAGGGAGTGAAGGAGCAGTATTGGGCCAAGAAGGCCCTGACCCTCAGCAGCTGCAGAGCATGCTCCAAATGGAGGATCTACTTAAAAGGGGACTCGGACAGTCAAGTAGTGAAGGAGAAACAGACTGTCTGGAGCTTTTGGGACACAGGGATCTACATGGGAAGGATCTGGAGTGTAAGACCTGAGTGGGAGAATAGGGGCCTGACCCCCCTTCACCCTGACCAGGGAAAAATGGGGATGCCCCAGCTGATTATCTGAATTGTTGACACTGTGTGAAGAACACCCTTCTGAGAGGGAAGCAGAATGTTGGGACTATGCCCCAAAGCGAAGAGAGAACCAGGGAGGTATGAAGGGGCCCAGGGAAGGTTGGTCTGGTGAATCAGCTAAGATGGGGCTGAGACTCTTTCTCCCCTCTTTCCCCTAGGGCCCTGGACTGGGAGCTGGTGGAGCGGAAGGGCCTGGGTCCCCTTACCCTTCCCTCCTCCTCTGGCTGATTGCAAGAACCCCAGGAGCACCACGCTGACTGTAACTTGGCTGCTGAGCCCTCAGACTGCCTGGCAAGGCCATTCCAAGGCTCTGAGAGACTGTTGAGCTGTGGCCTGCCCACTAGGCCCGCTGGCCCCCAGTGAAGCCTACTACAAACATTGAAAGAAAATCACTTGCAATATAAAATATATTGTACAAACTCAAAATGTTAAGGGCATGTTCACATGAACGTGAAAGCAGGCCAAAGATCTGTAAATCTGCAACATTTAAAAACAAGTTGTTATAGCTCCTGTACTACTAACTCCTGTTAAAAATGTTTGTGCATGAAAAAGTATGTACACACACATACATTGCTGTAAGACATAATACTTATGGCCAAATTCTGGTATAAGCAAAATGATCTGCCAAATGAATATTTATTGCATTAATATGCACCTGTGTTCTGGCTGATAACAGCTTCACACCCTGTTCCCAAATGGAGGCATAAATCTGTGCAAGTGTATGTGCATATGACCATTGCTGGATCAAAGGTGTAAATGCATCAACAAGTGAATCATACTTCCTGACTGCAGTACAGATTACACCTTGGCAGTTGTCACAGAAAGATTGTAGAATGTCTTCTCTCAAAGGCCATACGGGGGCAGAATAAGGGTTGTTGCTATGGGATTTCTAGCTTGCTAGGTAAAATTTGTTCCCAAAAGCTGTAATTTTGAAAGGCATATTTTTATTTTTAAATGTTACAGTGCCTTATTTTCAAAATTGCATGCTTAATTTTTGTGTACAATTACACCAATTCTGTGCAACAATTGGTCATTTGCACCTTAGGGAAAAAAACTTACAGAATTTAACAGAAAATTATACCTATCTATAGAATTTCTGAACCACCTGTACAATTTCATAGAAAATTATGTCCATGCTAGTTGCTATGGAATTCTATAAATTGGTTTAAAGTTCTAAAGAACGGATGTTCTCTATTGAATTCTGTTTTTAGAGTAGTTTCTATAGAAGCTTATTGGCTCCATCCCTATTAAGTTCTATAGGACTTTCCCATCTGGTTGCCTACTTGTGAGTTTAACTGCCTGTCTGGATGCACAGATAACTCATTATTTGCATATGCTGAATCCAAATCTGTAAATGCAAACGTTACAAATTTGCAGTGTGTGTGTGCAAATCAGGCAGTCAATTTACCGTTACACAGTTTTGAAAATCAGGCTGTAAATGTTCAATGGGTTATCAAAGCAAAAGCAAGAGTAACAACGAGAGAAAGTTTTTATTGGGGCTACTCTTTAAAAACATTAAGTAATTTTATTTAGTAGTACACACAATTAACCTTAAATTAATCTACATTTAATCAGAACACGTTGATGTATCACTTGGATTTCCAACTTTAAGTGAAGAAAAAAAAATCTCTAGGTTGTTTAGAGAATAATACAAGTTTTACAATAGCCTAAAATGACTTCAATTTGCTAATTCCAATCTGTCATAACTGCTCCCAGCATCAACACATCTGGGATAAAAGTCATATGCCAGGCACTTTAGCAGTAGACACAATGGAGTGTGCAAAAGCAGTAATTAATGCACACCTTGGCCTAGTCTACAATGAGAATTTTTAGCAGTTCTAACACCATTGGTCTAGCACAGATACAGTTACATTGGTGCTAATGAATGTGAGAGTGCCACTGTAGATTGGAAATAGGTGTTTTTATCAAGATGTCTGTTCTGTACAATATAGGGCCAGCTCCTCCATTTAGGCACCAAAATAACTAGCCAGATTCTCAAAATAGATTAGCATGTTGGATGCTGAGGATTTAGGAGAATCTGGCCCTTATTTAGCTTTCTAAATGGGAGCTGAACACTTTTTAAAAGCAGGCTCCTTAATGATAAATAACAACAATAATGGTGGTAAACATTCCCGTGTGTGGCCAACACAAGCACTTCCACAACTGATGGCACTGGTGCAGTTGTGTTTGTGCTAGATCAAATTGGGGAGGAAGTGGTAAAAATGCTCTATACAGATACAGCTCTGCGGCCTGACTCTCCATTCTGTTCCACCAGTTTTAAGACGGTGTGACTTCTTTGATTTCAATGGAAGCACAGTGGATAAAACTGGAGTAGTGGAAAGGAGAACCGGTCCCCTAAACCATACGGTAAGGCACAAGCAAAGCCAAGTGCTTCAGCACATCGGCCATGTACATTAATCAGCGCTAAGCCACAATCTGAAATATTGTGATTATAAAACAGACATTTAAAAAAAGAGAAAAATAACATTCCAAATTAGTTTAAGATTCTGAATACAGGTGAAAAACCAGCCTATTGACAGATCTTACACTTTATTGTGAAAATGTAAACAAACAATACAAATTTGGCCCTGATTCAGCTAAGCACTTAAGCAGTTGCTTAATTTTAAGCACATGCCTAAATCCAGTTGAAACTAGGCACATGCTTGAATACCTTGCTGAATGGGGGCCTAAGCACTGAACCCTGCACCACTAAATCCACTGGGAATTTCACAACTAACTTCAAAGGGTGCAGGATCAGACCAATACTATTCCTTTTCTTTAACATAGATTTTCATCCCCTGCAGCATTTTGGACCCCCTTCCTGCTTTGTGCTTTTGAATTGCCCTCCCAGTCCTTGCCCTTGCTGCAGTTTGGCCCATTCTAGGCTAGTCAGCCTCTGAGGTGCAGTTTGGCAGATCAAAAAGGGAAATAAGGACCAACAGGCAGCTCCCAGTTAAAATGACACTACCAGCAACATGGGCTGCGATGGGGCAGGTTGGGTGGCTGTGACAGGAGAATGTGTGTAAGGTGTAGTACAAACACTTGGTAAGGAAGGGGAGAAAATTAGATGGAAAAGGGGAGAAAGCAATATATGAAAGCAAAGAAGAGGGTTAGGGTGGTGATGGGAATAGGGGAAGAGATAAGCAGAGGTGTAAGAGTCCAGATTGTCATTACTCATAACAAATATATCACATTTACAATAAAAACATACTGAATTTGAGATGAATTAATCTATACATACTATTAAATGGGTTTAGAAAATCCTTAATTGTCATATGAAGCCAGTCATTCAATAGGATGTAATGATTCATGTATGAAGCCAATTTAGATACATGGATCGATGTCTGCATTTATGATGACAAGGTTACTTATAGAAACACTAGTGTAAATTAACCAGGCAGTCATGTGAAAGGATTTCAAGCCCTATAATAATACCAGATAAAAGTCTGCAAAATGTAAGAAGTCCATGTTAACCCACAGCATAAGTTATGTATACTATACATAGTGCATACACTTTTTCCACTTCCATCAGCCTCAGTGCTGTTCTGTGGTTAGTGGTCTCAAATATATTATTGAATTATTATGTAGCAGAATTGCAGTTGTGTAAATAGTTTGTCAAATACTATTAGCTATAGTAACAGATATTACAGCACAACATTATAAGGATTTAAAGTTTTCATGAGAGATTGAATAGGAGATTGGCTTTGGAATAACTTTCCCATCTTCCCTGCATTGAATGGGATTAAATTGCTTTGAAGCATAAACTACAATCAGTTAAAGGGGCAGATTCTGATCTGTTATACAAATGCACTTGACATCAAAAGCTGTCTCAGGGTCCGATACTGCACCATTGCAGCCAATGGGAGATTTGCCATTGACTTCAGTGGGAGTACGATTGGTGCCTTATACAGGAGGTCCCAGAAAAACCAACACAAAAAAGCCAAGTTTACGTATTTTTTTATCACAATTATATGCAGCACTCTTATATTTTGAGCTATGGTTCATTTTGCAACATGAGTCAAAAAATAAGGCCATAGAATGAAATGTTTATTATATACACACATATATATTTATATGAAAATGATGTATTTGTATAGTGCATTTCTCAGATACAATAACTGTAGTATTTATTACTACATTAAAAAACAATCTGGGTAACACCAATGGGCCAAATTTACTTTTTCCCCCTTCAAATGAATTGTGCCTGCTCACCGCACTTATGAATTTGACAACGGCTCTTTCTCCCTTGATGCCTGTCCTAAATCAAACAGTACCTGTTGAATGCCAGACTTGTTACACTGTTAGAAACTAATATTTCCATTCATTTTTATTTTACAGTAAATGGTGTTTAATTTATTGCTTCTAATGACCAAAAGGTACTTTTTAAAAGATAGCATAGATGTTGATAGCACATTTCATATACCATAACATGGATTTAGCAACACTGAGGTTGGCGTGATTATTAGGTTACAGTTTCTCTTTGTTTTGCTGTTGGTATTTTGCTTTTGCTTTGCAGAATGCACATGCAACTAGTGGATTAAACTCCGTCAAAAGTGATATGTCAAAAATATTTAGGAAAAACTTACTGTTTTCTTTTGTTTTACTGAAGTCAGGCATGTGTGGCATGCAGTAGATTGCAAGGAAAAACAAAAGGATGTCCATTTCCAAAGGATTTATAATCTTCATGCGCATGTAAAACCTCTGTTACAAAAATCATTAACATTTGTTAAAAGTGTGCCTTTTCTTTTTTTTTTATACAAGTGTACATGCAATAACCTGTCATAGCTAAAACTATTTACAAAATTTCATACAATACCTCTTAAGTGAATAATACATGAAAGGCCAATGTTTAACACTGTACAAGATTACAAATAAATAAGGCATTATAATACAGTTTTATCACAAATTAAAAAATGTTGGTTGTCACTGCAATACAAAACTGTAACTTGAAGAAAGAACATTATGGCTAAATAGTCCTCCTGACTGGACAGAACATGTACAGAATTTGGACTTGCTGATGGTAGAGTAAATGCTTAACTTGTGCTACAAGCAGATAATCAAATGAATTAAAATTATTCATATTGACCGCTTACTAATATATTCAATTCCTCAGTTTTGAAATGGCACAGGACAAACACACACAGATGTTTCCCAAATACTTTCTTTGCCTTATACTTACAATACAGGCAAAAATGGGAAAGACATTTAAGTCTGTAATCTACTCTGTTACACTGTTGTAAATAAGGAGCAACTTCAATGGCGTTACTGGAGATTTACCTTAGTATAACCAAAAGCACAATCTGGCATGCACTGGGCCAAGTACTAAACTCCTTCGACATCCCTCATTGATTTGAACTTTTGGGTGCATAAAGAATGCAGGTTCAGGCCTGATAGCTGAAAGTTCAGGCTCTCCCAAAATCTCACCTAAAGGGAGCAGAGCTCACTATTACAAGAGTGTGCTTGTTTTTCAGGTGATGGTAATGGAATGTCAATACTCACAGGTGAGAACATCTACAGAGAAAAAATGCACTTTACCTGTGGGGTAAAATTGCTTTTTAATCGATCCGCGTGTTAAATGTGTGGAAATATCTAGCCAGTAATTCAGCTGAATGCCAGTTTGTAATCATGGTAGAATAAAAAATAATCATTTAAACATAATTGTAACATAGGAACATTTTGAAATTAGTTCCCAAGAGAGAAGGAAGTTTGAAGACCTCTGATGTTTATCTGCTTATGTAAAGAATGAAAGACTTTAAAATTATTACTATTATCTTAAGAGAAAACATGCAAACTGATGTGAAATATTGTGCTTGCATTGACAGACATTAACGACATCTTGCCACAACTGGCACCGGTTTATTGTAGGGCTCCTCCCAGTTAAGTGTTCAAGCCAACAGCTACACAAGAATAAATGTAAACTTAGGACACTATTCTGCCCATGATGTCCATGTAACGTCCCTTAATTAAAATGGGAAGTACATATGTGTATCAAAGGGCAGCACTGACCCCTTAATGGGGCTACAGCAAGATCATCCAGTGCAAAACCTCAGAGCATGAATTGAAAAAATAATAAATCTAATATAGGTGAAATGCACCCTGATCCAAAGCCCACTGAAATCAATGGGAAGCTTTATATTTACTTCCATGGCATTTGGATCAGGCCAGTTATTATCTTCAGATGGTTGCCACAAAGAAACGTAAGGACATTTCTTAAATTTGTCAAGAATCACATGCTTTTGTGGGCTGAGCACAGTTATTACTGCTATTATCGTTCCTGCATAAAGCTTGCTAAAGGCATACATGGGAATGTAAAAGGGTGGAGAGACTACAGAAATATGTCATTTAAAAGAGGATACAAAAATGTACAGAGAGAAATTAAACTGGGAAAGTCAGACAAATAGGAAATGAGAGCAGAAAGGCAAAAATACACTTTTAATACAACATTAGTAGAGTGGGTACCTAGTAGTGCCTGCTGTAATGGCTGCAAAACAGTTTCTATTGTAACTCTGTTTTAATTTTTAAACCCTCTGTTTTTTCCCATTGGGAAGATGCAGCCATCACAATGTAAACCGATGTACTGCTGCCTTGTTAAACCAGCGTTTCAGAATTGCCCCCAACTACAGCAACAGCAAAGGGAGGAATTCACTCTTCCTCACTCTATCACCTCAGTGACATTAGATGTGAAGGCCATTTCCCCTTCATATTTCCTGCTTTTAAACATCCTAGACAATTATTTAGATTGTAAGTTTTTGGGGCCAGGGACCGGCTTATTGTTCTGTTTCTACAGCACCGGGCGCAATGGAGTCCTGGTCTGTGACTGGGGCTCCTGGTGGTACAGTAATTTTACTACTAAAAGTAATAATAAATGAAAAAAAATGGTTTTAATTTGACATAACTGGAATTGTAGTAGGAATGAATGACCCTAAACTGTATGGTTTAACTCACAACGTCAGTAAGTGCATAAGTTAACGGATGGTATTGCACCTATACAGAATTTTCCATTTTGGTTAAATGTCTAGCTTAACATAGGTTGGTTTACTTCACAAAAATGCATATTATAAACCATACAGGATATGCAATGTGACCAAGTTCTCATAGCTTTGGAACCTCATCCTTTCCTGACAACTTTTTATTTGAACAATACAATCTCAATGTTGCATTAATACAGTTTGCTTCAATTTAAATTATGCAATTTTTTGTTCTGGCTAATGTGTGTGATCTGTTTACTTAGAGGGCCCTCATCACCATAGTATTTGAATTAATGATTTTATTCCCAGCAACACCCTTGTGAGGCAGGGAACTATTATTATCCACAATCTGAAGACGGAAATACACAGAGATGAAGTGACTAGGCCAAGGTCACACAGGAAATCTGTGGCAGAGCCTGGAATTGAATCAGATCAATCTAGTTCAGTGCTTTAACCGCAAATCTAGCCTTTCAATCTCTGTACTGACACACTGAAAATCGTTACAGAAATGAATAAAATAATGTCTACAAATCCACGATACACAATATAGCATTGTTTTGGCTACATGGAGAGCTGAAAACAAACTTCATCATGTTTACTCCCACACTCTGCAACTGTTGGGACAACATTTGTCCATAAAGAGACCCCATTAAAAACCCTTTAAAATAAGAACAAAAGAGCTCCTATAGTGGGCAGGCCCAGTATCCTGTCTCCAAGAGTGGTCCATGGCAGAGGTTTAGGGGGGGTGTACAGAATGGGAAATTGTGGAGTGATCCACACATCTTCCACTGCCAGCTTCTGGCAGTCAGAGATTTAGGGTTGGCGTCCCTGACCATCCCGGCTAATAGCCATCGACAGACCTATCCTCCCTGAAGTTACCCAGTTATTTTTTTAACCCAGTTATGCTTTTTGACATCACAACATCCCATGACAATGCGTTCCACAGATTAGTTGTGCAATGTGTGAAAAACTACTTCCTTTTCTTTGCATTAAACCTGCTGCCTACTAATTTTATCAGGTGACCCCTGGTTTTTGTTTTTTTCCACACCATTCATGATTTTATACACTTCTATCATATCCCCACTTAGTCATTTCTCTTCTAAGATGAACAGCCCCAATCTTTTTCGTTTTTCTCATATGGAAGCCGTTAATCTTTGTTGCCCTTCTCTGAAATCTTTTCCAGTTCCACTATATCCTTTTGGAGATGGGGCGACTAGAACTGGACACAGTATTCAAGGTGTGGGCATACTATGGTTTTATATAGTGGCATTATGATATTTTCTGTGTTATTTTTTTATCCCCTTCCTAATAGTTGCTAGGATATAATTAGCCTTTTTGATTGCTGCTGCACACTGAGCAGGAGTTTTCAGAGAACTATCCAAAGTAATTCCGAGATCTTTCTTGGGTGGGAACAGCTAATTTAGAACCCATCATTATATATGTACAGCTGGGATTATTTTTTCAAGGTGCATTATGTTGCATTTAGCAACACTAAATTTAATCTGCCATTTTGTTGCCCAGTCACCCAGCTTTGGAGATCCCTTTGCAATTCCTCAGTCTGCTTTGGACTTAACTATCTTGAATAATTTTGTGTCATCTGCAAACCGTGAAACTTCATTATTCACCCCCTTTTCCAGATCATTAATAAATATGTTGAACAGCACAGGTCCCGGTACAGATGGCTGGGGGAACCCACTGTTCACTTCGCTCCATTGTGAAAACTCACTATTTATTCCTACTCTTTGTTTCCTATCTTGCAACCAGTTACTGATCCACGAGAGGACCTTCCCTCTTATCCCATGGTTACTTAGTTTCCTTAAGAGCCTATGGTGAGGGACCTTGTCAAAGGCTTCCTGACAATCCAAGTACACAATATTGACTGGATCACTCTTATCCACATACTTGTTGACTCTCTCAATAAATTCTAATAGATTGGTGAGGCATGATTTCCCTTTACAAAAGCCATGTTGACTCTTCCCCAAACAAATTGTGTTTTTCTATGTGTTTTTGTTCTTTACTACAGTTTCTACCAATTTGCCTGGTACTGAAGTTAGGCTCACTGGCCTGTAATTGCCAGAATCTACTCTGAAGTCCTCTTTAAAAATTGGCATTAGATTAGCTACCTTCCAGTCATCTGGTACAGAGTGATTTCAGTGATAGGTTACATACAAGTTAGTAGCTCTGCAATTTCATATTTGAGTTCCTTCAGAACTCTTGGGGTGAATGCAAAGATCATTGCAAGCACACTGGCATATGGATGGGCAGTTTACAAAAGAAGTGGCCTATAGAACTTGACTGGGTGTATGCCTTAAGGCTTAATATAGGTGTTTGGATACCACAGTAATGGGTGTGGTATAAGATGATAGACAGACTTATCCATGACAAAAGCCTACTCCAAAAAAAAGCCTCTAGTATCAGAATCACAGTCAGAATTTAAAACCCAATCCTGTTCCTACTGAAGTCAATAACGAACTTCTAGTGGCTCCTGCACTGAGATGGGAACTGTGCAACTAACGTGTGCATTAGATATTAGGAAACTTGTACAGCAAATACAACAGTTTTGTTCTGTTGTACATTCTGCACATTTAAAAATATTTTTTAAACAAAACTAGCTTCTAGCCTCTCCCAGTGGCAATGTGTATTTCACTTGTGTGTGCTGCCTGTACCTTGGAGTGTTGCGTGGCAGCAACCCCTGGACTACCTGTGGCCTAGACCTCTCTGCAATATGACCCACTGTCCTCATCTTTAATACATAAGTGCATGCCACATCATCTTGACTCAAGATGAAACACTGTATGCTGGGACAGGTAATCTTTGTGCATTGCATTTGTTTATTAGAGATCATAAGAGCGGCTGAAATATGTTCCCTTTTATGCGAATTAAGAGCAGCCCTCAAACTCAGGGGAAGTTTACCAACGTGATCGTCATTTGGAGAAAGTTTGATGTGCTTGCCTTTCAGAGTCCTATCTTCAAAAATAGGTATATACTTTCTGTAATTGTGTAACTAAGGGCTGGTCTACACTGGGGGGGGGGGAATCAATCCAAGATACGCAACTTCAGCTACGCGAATAGCGTAGCTGAAGTTGAAGTATCTTGGATCGAATTACCTGGGGTCCAGACGGCGCAGGATCGATGGCCGCGGCTCCCCCGTCGACTGCGCTACCGCCGCTCGCTCTGGTGGAGTTCTGGAGTCGACGGTGAGCGCGTTCGGGGATCGATATATCGCGTCTTAACGAGACGCGATATATCGATCCTGGATAAATCGATTGCTATCCGCCGATACGGCGGGTAGTGAAGACGTACCCTAAGAAGAACAAGCCTGGTGTTGAATTAGGATATATAATAAAATGGTGGCATCAAATTTTTTAAAAAAATGTTGGCAAATGTACAAATATAACAATACTAACAGCACATTTGTAACTGATACTGGTCAGCCCTTTGAACGGTTCAAACAGGCCTAAATCCTCACTGAGCAAGAAAATCTGTGCTTTCAGTGAAAGTCTGCTACTGCATAAAGAGAATGTCCCACTGTTCTCTACCTTCAATACAATTGGCAATGTGCATAAAACAGGAAAGATTGTTTCTATATTGCATAAGCATATTGCTGTGCTTGCAGGATGGCACCTCTGTCTCATACAAGGCCAAAATGTCCTACAGAAAGACAGTATTTTAGCAACCTTCTTTGTCAATGGAAAGAACATTTATTAGTATCTGGTCAAATTCCTAAGCCCTGTCTCTTGTCTAGCTCATAGCATTGTGCTGTAATTGTACCTGGAAAGCATTCAAAGCTACTGAACATGCAAATAAAACTTAAAAGATACCTCAATTTAGCAGTTGGCTTTAATTCAGCCTTCATTTACCAGTCGCTGACGAATTCTTGTTTCCTTATTTCAAGCAGTGGAGCAAGATTTCCATAACGCTTGCTATAGCCCCAGATAATTTTCAATCATCTCACCCTCCTTTCCTAATAGCAGTTTTACTAACCTCAGACCCAACAATACTGGATATGGTGGTAAGAGAAATCTCTCCCTTATGCCATTGCAGGTGGATGTGTAAATAAATACATATTTTATATATATATAAATCTCTGTTATCTATCTCTATATAGGAGTGTTTGTATATGTGCATATATAGATTTAATATATACATATACACACACAAATACAGTGTCACGTGTACACTTTTTTCAATTATAGCATTTATCCTTTAAAAATGCCAAGAAAATATTCCCTATTTCCAAAAAATTGGGTTTAGACTTTTCCTAACAGAATTGCTAGCCCTTATTTGTTCCATTCCAAGAGTTCGTTTATGCAGTTCCCAAGTTCTCTTTGGTTGGGTTGTAGTGATCCTTGGTTGATGCCATGGCCTATGATCCTTGACCTCCTGGTGAAAATTCAGGCAACCTCTGCTCTCTGAGTTCACTGCGAATGCCGTAACCAAATTTTCTCTGCTCTATGCTTCTTTCACAGCTGGCACAGAAGGAAGGTAATGTAATGTTTGATTTGTGTGGGTTGTTGATGCTTGAAGTGCTCCAAGCCCAGCTTTTACAGTAAAGCTGGCGACTGAGGACACTGACGGACAACTGGTGCCCAGTTTGGTTTGAATGTTTGTTCTCCCGTAGGAGTACATTTTCCGCTCTAAGTTTAAAGACCGTGGTTGTGAATTATTTCCATTGGCCTTTCCTTCAAGAAAATAGGTCAACATTTCGCCTTTTCCCTTTACACTGACTTTACCTCGGCACTCAAACTCGTAAGTGCACCTCTTTAATATCCGCTGAACTTCTTCTGTCACCTGTGGGTAAGAACAGCCAGTATTATATTTTACCATTCCTATCAATTAGCTAGGGTTAATCCTAGAGTAAGAAAACAGAATTATACTTCTCTATGGCACTTCCTTTAACTGTGATGAAAGATGCTCCATGGAATGAATGAGTAACTATTGGTTTGGGTTTCCCCTGGTATGTGCTTTGGTGGTAATAATTATAATAATGAATAATGAGATGGGCCCTAAGGAGCAAATTTCAGATCTCCAAAGTTCTGGGGCGTTCAGAGCTGGGGTTTTGGTTCTCTCATTAGAAACACAGGGTCTAATTCTCCGGTGGTGCAAGCTAGCACAGCTTCATTGAAGCTAGTTTACAGCAACAGAGATTTTGGCCAAATGTGAAGTTCAGATACAGGCAGTCCCCAAAGTTCAGTCTGTGCTGGGAGCTGCAGCTTTGTTTCAGGACAATCTCGAAGATTAATAATATTTTACAAGCGTGCGGCGCCTTTCATCCAGAAAGATTCCACAAGCTATACAAGATGTGACTAAATACAATCTGATATAGGTCCTTATCCTGTAGTCCTTATTCAGGCAAAATTCCCAGAGTGAAATGGAAGTTTGGGGGTGACTGGCCTGCGTAAAGACTGCAGATTCAGGCCTATAATCCAACAGAGTGCAGTACAGCACAGCAGGAATTTGAAGGGGAAACCTCTCTTTGTGGTTTGTTGATCCTTTGATTTCACCACTTAAAAGCAGTGGAGCAGATAACAGAAGAATAACTACACAGCAGGCACCTGAATCACCTTGGGGATGTTGCCACCTTCATAAGAAACATGAAGAGATTGAGGCTGAGCTTTCTAAGCAGCCTTGAAAATGTAATCATAGGATTGTTAATAAACAGGAACTTCAAACTGATAAAGAGTGATTGGAATGTACTCACCTGAATTTTACCCTGCACTCCAGTACTATCCATTCTGCTGGCAACGTTTACAGTGTTGCCCCAGATATCGTATTGTGGTCTTCTGGCCCCAATAACTCCTGCCACTACAGGTCCAACATTAATACCTAAAATCAGAACAACGGCTTTTATTTTGTTGTTGCTGCTTCAAGTGCTGTGACATAGATCTAAGAGAAACAGTCACTCTTTCCAACTGTTTCACCATAAATGACTTCAGTGTTTTTACCTGTCATAGTACACAATAGCATCATCTTATATTAGAGCTTTTCAACACCCAGGATCCCGAAGAGTGTTAGAAATTGAACTATACAGGCACACAGAGCTCACCTAAAATATAACATTATTTTAACTCAAATTAAAAAAACCTGTTCTAATCTCATGAGGGAAATTCTCAATTTCAATCTTCCTGGGGGGAGGAGGAGGAGAGGAAGAATCACCTCTGGCATAAAAAGTATCAGCTGTTTAGTAGCACATGTCATGGCAAGAGGTTATTGACCCTTGATTACTTCTTATGGGCTCTACTGTGCTTTTTAAGAGACAGCCTCCTAAGCAGGAGTGCACCGACCAGGCACCGCCATTGGCCTGGGAAACATCAGGAGTTGGGGCAGAGGGAAGCAGGTCACATGAGAAATTCTGATACCAGCACTAGACTAGGGATATATTCTGCATGCAGAGGCACACAGGCTCCCCTGGGAGTGCTATCAGGGGAGAAGTGCTCAGAACTGGCACATACATTTCCTTTTTGGAGGCACAGTATTAGCTCCCAGGCCTTATGCTGATTTCACCAGCTAGTGTGGAAGTGGGGAGCAGCATGACCCTACCGCCTTTTGCGGTTTCTTGCACAGCTGCTGGTTCTAATGGTCTCAGGCCCTGTGCAAGGATGAGAATTGTGGCTTCCCCATGACAAGTTGCACAAGTTAAGTGGGGAGAGGGATCCTGGTGCTCTGTCTGTCCCTTGCACACTTGTGCATGGCCAGCCACACTGTGGTCTTCTAAGGACACTTTGGAGGAAGGCATTGTACTAGTGATGGAGGAAAGCTTCCAGTTGCTGGGCGGTGGGGGAGTTCAGGACTGTAGCATGACTCGCCTCTCCTCACTATTGATGTCATGGTCTATGACCACTTTCACCACTTGGCTGCTAGTGTATCCGCTCCACTTTAAGTGCACAACTGATCCACTCCAGTTTGAGCGCACAACTCAACCAATGAGCGAGGAAACAAAAGGGGTGAGGGTGGGGGAAGCATGTCAAATTAGAGGATTTCACTGAGATGAGAACAGCTGTGGAGTTACCGTTGGGGAAGGGCTGGAAGGAGGGATGGCACTGAAGCAATGAAGGCTGCAGAAGGGAACTGGCTTCCAGGGGTGAGGATCACAGTGCAATTCTTCATGTGGAGGAGAGAAATGTGTGTGTGGCATGCGAGGGCTAAAGAAGGAAGCGGGGGGGGGGGGGGGAAGCAGAAGCTACAGCAACTAGGAGAGGAAATGAGCTAAAAGCAAGAAACCTTTTGATAACATAAGAAAGGTCTCAAAGATTCCAAAGCATTTTACAAACTATATATGCACACAAAACATGTACACACACCAGTGAAGTACAGCTAGCTCTGGAGTGGAATTCTGCAGCAGTTTAACAAGGCACAGCAATATTAGAGAACAGAGTATGACAGGGAATGAAAGCTAACCGTATGCAATTGAAACGCTAAAACAATTTTAGCTAAGCATCACGTAACTAACCAAACTGGAATTGGTCCTGGACATAAAGCCTAGCACCCTTAATCTTGATGCTTTCATTCCCACCTTCTGCATGTGTAACTCCCCTTAAATTAATGGCAGTTGTGCAAACATGCTAATGATAAAATGGCCATCGATCTAGACTCTTCTGGCTCCAAGTTTCACTCAAGAGCATGAATATGAGCATTTTCATTAAAATATATGGGCAATTCTCTACTACTGAACCTCTTAAGATAAAATGGGGAAGGCAGCCAACAGCAATGCTGCGTTTTATAGGCTAACTCTAGAAACATGACTTACCAACTCGGAGGACAAAGTCGTTGTAAGACTGATAGTTGATTTCATCAAGAACGTCAAACATCTCTATTGCAAAATCTGCCAGTGTACTCAAGTGGGAATCAACTGATTTTTTAGCCTAGATACAAAATAACATTTTACATTAGATTTACGCAGTAGTATGAGCCAGATGAAACACTGCCATACCCCTTCATTCTCAACTGCATCTAAACTATTTTGCTAAACGTGAAATGGAACTTTCAATTGTGTTTCGGATGTTTGTATTATTTTCTCCAGTGCTGAATTGTTTTTGTTTCTCTTTTTGACTTCTGGGAGTCATGGGGACAAATCAGGAGACACAGACACTCAATGGGAAAAAGGGATCACAACAACAAGTCAGATGTGGCCAAAGCCGTTATATGAAGCTCCTCCTTCTATATTCCAGTAATTGACATTCTTTGTCTATTTATTATGGATTAGCATTGCAGCTCTGGCACATGACTTACCAAGGACTTACTACCAGCTTAAACTTCAAGACAGAGCTGTCCTTACTTTTGACCATCATCTTTTCTGTCCGAAACTCAAATGCTCTGGATTCCTGCCTTCCTCAGGGGTTTTTGAGAGGAGAAACAGATGAGTAAACACCAGGAAAGCAAAATTGATGTGGGAAAAAGTGTTTCTGTTGCTGGGCAACAGCTATTTGTTCAGAGCTGTAAGCATTGCTTCCTGTGGTAACTGATAACTGGGGCTTTTGCTAGCTAAGTGGGTTCTGGGGGCTTCATGCTGCTCCTGTTGACAACATTCCTGTTGACCTGAGTAGTGCAGGATTGGATTCAATCCTGTCAGGAATGGAGAAGCCTTATCTCCCTTGCTTTCAGTAGGAGGTGAAGGCTGGTCAGACCCTTCAAGGTCTAGTTCCTTTGTAGAGATTTAGTCTGAATTATGTCAAGATTAAATATGAATAGGTAGAACAGATTTTCAAAGTGAAAAGCTTGGAACAACTGTAGAGGGTGGGAGAGAGGTGGAGGGGCCAGTGCAGGGGATGGTTTTGGTGGGGTGGCAGGAAGGTTTGCACAGGAAGGCTTTGGTAGCTGGCATGGGATGAATCGTGATAGGTGAGCAGGCAGCTCACTGGGTGGGTTCATGGTTGTGGAAGCAGAAAAAGAACTGTCAGAAAAGAACTGCAATGCATGACAGTTTGTTAGCAAAAGTCAGGCTAACTGTAACCCTGATAACGCAAGATTTGTAGAAGCGAGGATTGTGTGAGGCGGGTAAAAAAGTACTGTGTGAGAAGTTATTGTGACCCTGTATAAATAAGGTGTAGAAGACCTTGTGTAAATAAGGTATAGAAAATATTGTATGTTGGCAAAAGTCAAAACAAGTAAGGAATTAAAATATCAAGATGGCCTATGTATAAACAAAATGCAGCTGTCCCTCATTATTTCTGTAATGAAAGGTATAAATGCTTGCTGTAATTAGTTACC
This sequence comes from Emys orbicularis, assembly GCF_028017835.1. Lineage (NCBI taxonomy): Eukaryota > Metazoa > Chordata > Testudines > Emydidae > Emys > Emys orbicularis. The sequence goes on from NC_088684.1 coordinate 193,934,898, forward strand.
TGAGAGAGACCTGCTTAGCTCTCTCCCTCTGCACAATTGTGAGAGTTAATAAAGCTTCTGACTTGCTGTACCCAAACAAAAGAGTGAGAACTCAGTTTTTCTCCGACATGATGGTGAGGATGTGACATGTCTAGCTGGGGGAAGTCCAGAGTGGTCCCCAGAGAGATGCATTGTATTGCTGCTCTGTTGTCTAGCATTATTCTGATTGGGTGGCCCTTGATGTGTGGTGGGAACTATTGGCGAGTGTAACAAACTGCTCTGAGCTTCAGTATGTTGACATGGAGGCTCATCTCCTGAGGGGTCCATTTGCCCTGTGCTGTCAGTTTCTGGAACTGTGTGCCCCAACCTATCAGGGAGCATCTGTGATGATAATCCTTCTGGGAGGAAGCTGTAGGAAGGGAACTCCCACACACCCATTTTGTGGGTCCTTCCACCAATTTAGTGAAGCGAGGACTTTCTGAGCAACAGACGCCTGCTTGGATAGACTGAGATTGTTGGGGATGTAGATGGTTTTCAACCGTGCTTGAAGACACTGAGATTGAAGTCTTGCTAAAGGAGTCAAGAATGAAGAGGCTGCCATATGGCCCAAGCATTATAGGCAGGCCTTTGCAGTGATATGTGAACATTGTTGAATTGTTGAAACAAGGTTGGACATTGTGGCGAATCTGTCCTTGGGGAAGTACACTCTGGCAGACAGAATCTAGTGTGGACCTGATGAAATCTATACACAGGGGTGAAAGTAAGTTAGGCCACTTACCAGTATGGGCCGGGGGGGGGACGGGGACTACGGCCCCCGGAAGGGGTGGGGCCTCGGGTGGAAGGGGCGGGGCTGGGGGGGTCAGCATCCCCCAACCAGCTCTTTCAGGCCGCCTGGCCCACGCCACCCAGGGCTCCCGTGTTGATTTAAAGGGCCCGGGGCTCCGGACGCCACTGCTGCGCTAGCGGCAGCAGCGTCTGGAGCCCCGGGCCCTTTTAAATTGCCGGCCCCAGGGCAACTGCTCTCTTTGCCGCTCCTCCCCCCCCATCGGAGGCTATGGGGGGGGGCAATGGGGCAGGGACATTAAAGCACGGCAGGGCTCTTTGCTGCGGCAGCGCTTTAACATTGCTGCACCCCCCGCCAACCCCCACTGCCACGGCAAAGGACCGTCCTTAAAGTGCTGCCGCGGCAAAGGACTGACCTTAAAGCGCTGCTGCAGCAGTGCTTTAATGTCCCTGCCCCTTTTGCCTCCCCTGTCGACGGCCCTGCTGGTACGGACCCTACCAGCAGGGCTGCTGACGGGGGAAAGGGGCAGCGACGTTAAGCACTCCTTAAAGAGCCGCCGCGGCAAAGGACTGTCCTTAAAGCGCTGCCGCGGCAGCGCTTTAACGTCGCTGCCCATCCCGCCCCCCCGGCTCACTTTCACCCCTGTCTATACATCGTGTGGGTGTTAGAGTAGGCTTTTCCACATTGAGGCAGAAGCTCAGAGAGTGAAACAGAGAAAGGGCCTTGCTGATTGATGTCTGTGCTTCAATAAGTAAACAACCTTTCAGGGGCCAATTGTCCTGGTAGGGGAAGATGATTATGCCCATCTGGTGCTGCTGTGGCTGACAGAACTTCGGTAAGAACCCTTTGGGCAATGGAAAGGCCTAAGGATAAGACACAATACTGGCAATGATCCCTGCCTACCACAACACGCAGGGATTGTTTGAGGATGAATGATGACATGAAAATAAGTATCCTGAAGGTCCAGGGAAACAGACCAATCTCCCAGACCTAGGGAGGGAATTATCGTTGCTAGGGTTAGCATTCTGAACGGTTGGGAGTGGGCAAAAGTGTTTAAAATCCTCATGTCCAGAATTACTCTACAGCGTTTTTTTGGGGGATGAGGAAGTACCAGGAATAGAAGCTTTTCCCAACCAAGTCTGGTGGAACAGATTCGATCATCCCAAGAGCTAGCAGGGATTAGAGCTCCTGCCTTAAGAGGTCTTTGTAAGATGGGTTCCTGACGAGGGAGGGAGGAGCCATGGGAGGTGGTAGGGAGCTGAACTGGATGGAAAAGCTTGTAGAAATCACCCCTAGGATCTGTTTGTGACACTGACAGACCAGCTGCCAGCTCACGCCAAGGTCCGTAGGCCATGGAATACTGACAAATGCATAGCTGGAAACCAGTCTGGCTCACCTGTGTGTTAGCAGCGTTAAAATAGATATTAGAGTTATAAGAATGTGGTTAGTGTTTAGACTTAATGAAATGCTTGTAGGATGCTAAATGTATTAATCTTATTTATAATATCTGTATTCCATGTTACAAGGTAATATTTAAGTGTTTGCTCTGCAACTATAAAAATGTTTGCTAAGTCTGAAAACCCCACAGTCGGGAGAGAAGCATTACCAAGTGTGAAATACTGATTTACCACAAGAGGAGTCATCTCCTCCCCAACAAAAGAAGGCCTATAGGCACCAGACAAGCTATTGTGGAACATCAGTGGACATAAGACTTTATTGATTGCTTCCCCTATACCCATGAAGAGGGTATGTGCACAAGCCCTTGTCCCATCTCAGCTTGAATGCTAGGGGAAGGGAATAAAAATTCCTGTTAAGGAGAAATTATCATCACTATGCTGTTTGGGATTTGGAGAGGGCGATATTTCTAAGCATAAGCAAGGGATTACCAAGCCACTTAGTTTGGGTTTGTTAGTCTCTAAGGGTACGTCTACACTACCCGCCGGATCGGCAGGTAGCGATCGATCTATCAGGGATTGATTTATCGCGTGTAGTGTAGACGCGATAAATCGATCCCCGATCGCTCTCCCGTCGACTGCTGAACTCCAACAGTGCGAGAGGTGGAAGCAAAGTCGATGGGGGAGCCGCAGCCGTCGATACTTACTTCGCGTCCTCGTGGTGTGGGAATTTTAATTCGATCTAAGATACGTCGACTTCAGCTACGCTATTCTCGTAGTTGAAGTTGCGTATCTTAGATTGATTCCCCTCCCCCCCCAGTGTAGACCAGGCCTTGGGTGCCACAAGTATTCCTGTTCTTTTTGCGGATACAGACTAACACGGCTGCTACTCTGAAACCTGTCATTATGCAAGGCGCTGAATTTAGCCGTATGGAGTGGAAATCCATCAACTTAATGAAAAAAATCGTACAGAAACAGACAAACATCATCTTCCTTTCCAAATGCAAACAGATGGACATCATACCAAAAGGACTAAAGGTAAAAAATCCATTACAATCTACATATCACACAGACTATGCTGAGAGATTGTGCCACACACTCTCAAAGAAACTGCGAAACCACCTGATCAACATCCTATACAGCAAACCGGGAAAGATTAAGAATGAGCTCTCAAAAACTATGCATCTGATGAAGTGGGTTGTAGCCCACGAAAGCTTATGCTTAAATAAATTTGTTAGTCTCTAAGGCTAGGTCCACACTACCCGCCTGATTCGGCGGGTAGAGATCGATCTTCTGGGATCGATTTATCGCGTCTCATCTGGACGCGATAAATTGATCCCAGAAGTGCTCCCCCGTCGACTGCGGAACTCCTGCTCGCCGAGAGGAGGAAGCGCTGTCGACGGGGAGCTTGCCTGCGCCGCGTGGACCCGCAGTAAGTAAACTTAATTCGATCTAGGAAACGTCGACTTCAGCTACGCTATTCTCGTAGCTGAAGTTGCGTTTCCTAGATCGATCCCCCGCCCCAGTGTGGACCAAGCCTAAGGTGCCACAAGTACTCCTGTTCTTTTTTTAGTTTGGGTTATCACTAAAGGACATATACAGCTTGCATATATAGCAGCTACTATCACCTTTTGTATACGTTTATCTGCTTTAACCTTGTAAATAACCCTTATTTATTTTCTTGGTTAATTAGTTAGTTTATTACAAGATTGTCTACAAGGTTTGTGTTTGGTGAGATCAGGGGTGCAATTGATCTGGGGTGAATGGCTGATCCTTTGGGATTGTGCGTAACCTGAATATTGTTGTGATTTTTGGTGTAAGGGGCCATTTATCACAAAGGTAAGCTTGTCAGGTGGCAATACAGACTGGAGTGCCCAAGGGAACTGTCTGTGACTCCCTGCTAAGGCTTTTATAGTGCTTGTGGAGTTCACACTTGGTACTTGGTTGATGAAATCTAATGACAGAACACACAGCCTATTTGGAGTTTGTGCCCTCTTTCTTGACAGTCTGCCCAGAGCTTGGCTCCCATGTTTGTGAGCCTCTCTAGACTGCTTGACACCATCTGTCTGAGGTGATGAGATCCCAGGAAGTTAAGAAATGGGAGAGATGATCCTCATAAAGATAGGTACAACATAGGATCTGGGGTAAAAAGTTTAGAGACCCTTTACCAATGGGTCAAAATGGGCATTTCAAGGCTGTTGCTGTCTAAGAGGTTGCTGTAGAAGAGAAAACTTTCTTAGTAAATCTGGGTGATTTGGACCCTGTGATCTCAGAGAGTGCTCCATAGGCAGGAATTTAAATCTGACCTCCCTCCGTTTTTTAGATCTGCTTTTAAATCCTAAGCAGATCTTACATTTGGAGTGGATGTGAGTCTCTCTGTTGAATGTCTGTTGCTGGCAGGGTTTGAAGCCCGGGGTCTTAGGCAGAACCTGAACTTGAGGAAAAAAATACAAAGCCCAAGATGGGCAAACAAGGACAGAGGTGGAAAATGCCGTTCAAAGCACAAACTCCGCTAAATAACAGAACAAATAAAGAAAAACTAAAGACTAAGATAAAAGATAAATAAAGTGAGGTATAGCCAGGCACATGGCTGGCTAACGGATACCGTGATGCTCCATCTGAAGCTGCAGGCGGTTGAGAAGGAACTAGAGTGGCAGTGAGACTGCTCCTCCCTATATTCCCAGAGTATCAGGGCACAAGGGTGTCTAGAGCGCAGGCACGGATGCTCCTGATGAAAGTCTCTGATTAAGAGTGAATGAGCACATGCACATCATGACACAGTGTCCCATAGGGACACTACTCAAAGAAGAACAAAAAAGATGTAGACATCTAGCTACTCGATTTATGGGTGCATCAGATAGTCAAATGTCTAACACCTCTCATTTAGAATTATCTGCACCCACAATGATGTGACCACAATCTATTTTAGGCACAAACCTGGAAGTGCAAAATTAAAGGCTGGGTCAGATTTTCTGTTGCAGTTGAGATCCACTTGGCACAGAGGAGATGGGTAAATGTCAGGGAGCCTGATTCTGTGCTTGGTTCCACCTTGGACCCCGGGTAGGTGAGAGCTTCCTAGAGGCTGCACTAATTTACATCAGCTAGCAATGATCCTTAAGGGACCATATGCCAAATGGGGTTTGCCAGAGCTCTGGCTGTGTTCCTTCCACATCTCTAGTACTGGATGAAATGAGAGGAAGAGGAGGGACATAAAAGGCTGGCTACACCTATGCCGGATGAGGACTTCTTCATACCAGGAAATCTCCATAAGGTGATATACAGGGAGTTTCTACTCTCTTTGTACCACATGAACAACACAAAGGGAGCAGAGCAGAACTGAAAATCTAGCTCATTGTCTAAAATTTTGGCCTTTACGGTCTCTGTTTTTATGGAAAAATAATGAGGATATTTTTGAATTTCTATATGATTTTAACCATTGTGCCTGGCTATACCTTACTTTCTTTATCTTTTCTCTTAGTCTTTAGTTACTTTTTCTTTATTTGTTCTGTTATTTAGCGGAGTTTGTGCTTTGAGCGGCATTTTCCGCCTCTGTTCTTGTTTGCTCATCTTGGGCTTTGTATTTTTTTCCTCAAGTTCAGGTTCTGCCTAAGACCCCGGTCTTCAAATCTCTACTATAGACGTTTGAGTGAATATTTCCAGTACTGGACTAATTCAAATGACTCCTCTGCTAGCAAATATACAATACATGAGATAAACATATTTAGCTTTTGGAACATACACTGCTGGAGTTACCCAATAACACACTTGTTTTTGGGATTCTAGTTCAAAGAGCATTTATACCAGACATACTGATATGCCTCTGCTTGTTTGCCTGAGATCACACTGATACAAAATTCAAGTGATCAATTTTTGCCTGTCTCAGGACCTCAATTAGAGTCAACAATTTTACCACACACAAGTATTTTAAAAATACATCTCTGTAGGTTTGGATTTACGTTCGTTTAACAGTAGCACAGAAATGAAGAGAATTAGGAATGGCAAAAAAGCATCAGAGGCATCCTACAATCACAGAATATTCATTATGTGGGATATATTCCAAACTGATCCCAATAATTGATTCAGCTGTAGCCTTGTTTTTTATTTATTTAACAAGGTTAATTGTCTCCTTGAAAAGTTCATGGCTCGTTCTAGCCCTTTTGCCCTCCAGTGCACTGTTATTCTGCAATTCTATTTCAGCTCACTCAAGGGCGCCTCTGTGATTCATGGACATGGACATCAGATCAGGCATGGACAAATTAGGGGGTACATGCTAAAATGCATTGACCATGGCCTCTGATATAGAAGTCCAACTCCAGACTTGCTGTGATTATTCTGATTTATACTAGGTTAGTGCCCAAAGGATCCCTCATTGTGCTAGCTTCTGTACAAACACTTGGAAAACCATGATCCCTGCCCCAAAAAGCTTACAGTGTAATTTAAAATAAGACAATAAATAATAGGAGGAAAAAGTGGAGGGGCGAGGACAAGGGTAGCAGTAATAAGTTCACATGCTTACACAGGGTAACTGTGCACATGGGCAGACGCTCAGAACTGTGCTTAGAACTAGATGGCTCTGAAGTCATTTAAAATTTAAAAGGGAAAAAAAGTTTAACTATGGGGTTGGGGCTAGAGAAAGGATGAGGGGAAGGATGGAAATGGATAGGTTTTGGAGGAACGAGGATGGCAGTTCAACTATCATACCTGAGTTACCCTCCCTGTTTCTGGGTTTTTGGCTGGAAATGTAGACCAATGTCTACATTTGGCCTCAGACTCGTTAACAAACAAACAAACAATCCTTAAGTTATATTCTGGTGGAACTGTCACTGCAGGACTTCCTGCTTCTCTGTTGCACTTATGGAGCTGATACGAGTACAAAGTGGGTGTAAAACACTTCCATTCTGCTTGGGTAGCTTTCACACTTAATTTGCACTGGTGAAGATAACTCCATAAGGTGCAGAGGAGCACAGAATCAAGCCCCAAGTCTTAACCATGTGAGTAATGCTCAGCACACCATGCTCGCATTGTATCTCTAGAGTCTGAAGTTATTGTTTGTTTTTCAGATGTAAAAGAAGGTTCAATTGTTGCAAAGAAATCAAACTGTTATCAGTTCTATTTCTAGCCATATTTTTACGACGGATGGTGTTTAGTTGTTCAGTTGGAGACTGAATTAGCATCACTTGCACATGGAGTACACAGAGTCTTTCATTTTACTGTGTGACCAGCTTACCTTAGTTCCTGTAGTTGGTACAAGTCCTACAGCTGCCATATATGTACTGCCAATTGTCTTGATCTTTTCTATGTCCTTATAACATTCTTTGTCCAGAAGCTTTGTTTAAAACATAAAACTGTTAAACATTACATAATATTTTAGACAACAAACCATAGCTATCAGATAATATGTGCATATTAAAGTTGATAAACCACTTCAGTCTTTATAAGCCCAGTCTTGTTCCCATTCAAGGCAGTGGAAATATTCTCAGTGACTTCTGTGGGAGCCGCATCAGACATAAATGTTTTTAAGGGCATTTTGGGCCAGATTTTATAAAATATTTAAGCATGTACAGAGGCATATGGGTGCCTAATGGGATCTACAAAAGCACCTAGATTCCTAACTCCCACTGAAATCAGATGTTTACAGAGTCACATTATTAGATAGCCAAACTAAGAGGAATTTTCCACAAATAATCTTGAATTGGCAGAAGTCTGGTGGACTCAGTAAGATCAAATGACAGAGAGTTTAGACCTTACCTCATCAAAATCGGCAATAATTTCATTTAAGAGGCGTAAACACTCCACTCCCATGTTATTGCCATCCAGTTCAATGTAGAAATCGTTGAAATTTGGGATGGAAGCAAACATCACTCCCACTTGTGAATATGACTGGTAATAAAGGTCCTGCAATTTTTGAATTATATGGGTTTTTAAAATTAGAATTTGACATAAACAGGCAGTATCATCCTTGTGATTTCTTGAGCTCATATTTACTTTTGTTAAAGAGAAATTCCATAATGTTTACCAAGCTCTGTCCTATAAATGAAACAGGTCATAGAACGCTGTTTTATTTCCTATGACATGTCCTGCCTCATTTTCCACCCCTTCCCCTGGGAGGTGTAGAGGGCCTGAGATGCAGCACAAGCAGTGTAATTTTGGATTTACAGAACTCCTAGAAGGTTGCATGCTTGAGAGATGGGAGCTTGAAGCAAGGTGTGTGATGAAAGCAAAGAAAGACCGTGCAGGTTCACTGGCTATTCTTGCCTGTGAAAGAGGAGCAACGGTGGCTGTACGGGTTACTGCAGCACTGAAGATGCTGTAGCCACTACAGAGTGGCTTTGCTACCACAGAGCAGGCCGAGGGAGGAAGAGACAACTTCCTCCTGTTACAAGATATTACATATAGAGCCAAGTCCTTCACTCAACACACAACCAGAGTATTGAGGCTTTGAGCTGGGAAGATCTATAGGGTTGTATCTGTTTATTTGCTCCACCATCTTTTTACTGTGAGACATAAATACAGTCCACGCATGCATTGCGTTCGTACAACAAATAATTATAAGAGCTCAATCATGCCTCTCCCGAGGCTGGGCCAGACTGGGGATAGGCAGCAGAAGTATTGCTGGAGCACTGGTGCCTGTGGGAGAGCTGCTCCTTTTTCCATTTAGTCAATGTGTGCAGTATGAGCCCAGCAGTGCAGCTGTCTGGGATAGGGAAGGGCAGGGCCTTGGACTTACCCTCACACTGGGCCATAACTAATGGCCAAGCTGGGTCCATTAGTTCTGCCCATAGCTTTAGCACCTTCCCCTACACCCACATTTCCCTACAGATGTGCAATGGAAGTGTGGGAGGTGGGTAAGGAACTCTCTGCACAATTCTCCCCTCCCCCCATGAAAGCTGCATCAGGGCAACCATAATGTAGCCCTAAACATTTTTATGAATTTCACATTTACTACCTAGCATAATGGGATGCTGACCTCAGACTGGGCCTTCTAGGTGCTATTGCAACACTAGCAATAACAGTAATAATTCATAGTGTCATTAGTTGGTCAATTGGTCCATCCCCTGCATTACTACAGGATTTAATTACTCCTACACTCTTCCTTTAAAAAATAGGTGCCTAGATATTAATTATTATTATTATTCTAATCTCAAGTATTCCCAATTATCATGATTCCACGCTATCCTGTAGCAGTTCGTTCCCTTGCCCAAGCTTTAAGATTAGTTTTCACACTCAAAGTTACTGTATCCTTCTAGAGTTGTAGAATTCCTTATTTTGACTTTTAAATTTCTGTTTTTGTAAATGAGGCACATTTCAAGAACCTTGAGTGGCTCAACTGGAAGCGTCTGACATGTCACACTATATTCTATTCAGAACCAAACTGATCTCAGTGGAAGATTGTAATAAACTCCGATCTTTTGACTTGATTGGAAAAGAAATTGGTTATCTGCATGTGGGCACTCAACTGCATTGATGCGGAATGACACTGCATTCACATGAACGGTATTGTACTTAAGTCCTTCAGAAAAGATGAATGCTACCGAGAAAGTGAAACTAACCCTGAACTGACATCTGACAATGGCTTTTACCAGAACTATTCAATTTAATGTGTATGAAATGTAAATGTTTCAAGCTTTTAAGAAAATATATAATTTCCCTGACCTGGGTGTCACACAAAAATCATGCATATCATTACGTGCTTATTTCCCCCCCCATAGCCTTACCATGTTCCTAGGGTTAGACATAAGAAAGTGCTGTGCAACATGTGCTGGCAAGAGATTGAAGAGAATTCTTTTATTATCCAGCTTTACTCTCTCCATATCATCTCTCTCTTCTTCTGCCTAAGGGTGAGAGCGGGAAAAGCTCTTTAAAATTACTGTTTTATAATGAGCATAACATTAATTCAGATTATCAAATTGCTTCGTCCGGCTCCAGGCTTTAAAAATCAGATTGCACGGCAAAATAATAAATATCACTCTCTATTACAGTTGCAAGAGCTGTCTGCTTTTAACATACAGAGCAAAATCCTGAACTCCTTATTAGGGTAAACTCCCACTAAAGTCTGTGGGCCAATTTCTGCTCTTAGGTCTTGATCCGGAGTCCGCAAAAGTCCCCCATTGACTTCAATGGACTTTTGATCAGGACCTTAGTTATAGGTGTAACTCCACTGAAGGCAATGTGGTCCAATGAGAGTTTGTATGAGCAAGGATTGAGTCAATACTTCAGGATTTGGCCCACAAATCCTTCAATGCCTTTTTAAAATTTCAAGTATGCAGATGACAGTTTCCTAAGAAATATTTGCATTCTTGTATGATTTCTACATTATACAGGAATTCTTTGTGCTTCTATAGAGACTTTATCACTTGCAAATGACAGAATTTCTCCAAATGGGGCTGAAGATTCCTACACATTCAGACAACAGAGTCTATCATTTGCTGTAGCGGGTGATAATGCTCAAAAGGACGTTTTAAAACATTTGTACAGGCTAAGGAGCATGCGCACAAAAAGAGCTTGGATGTTGCAAGCTAATCTAACCCTGGGTGCCTAAAGTTAGATTCCTGGATCCATATTCAGGCATCCAAATATAAATGATTTGATCTGCAGAAGACAGAGGGAACTGCGGATTTTCAGCATTTTTGAAAATCAGACCACTTTTATTTAGCTGCCTAAACATGGACCTAGGAATCTGACTTTAGGCACCCTGGTTTGAAAATGTTAGCCTCCGCTCTGAGCAAACACATTTCCCCCAAATTGTATATCCCTAGTCTTTTCTCAAGACACAGTGCCTATCAGATCTTTCATCCAAACGCTCCTAGTGAATCAGACAATTGCTGATCAGGAGGGTAAAATTCAGCCTACGGAAATCACAGCAAGTAGAATTTATTCTTTTAACTTCAACTCCCTCACCAAGCTGTAACACACACTCCATTTGTCATCAAGCACAACAATAATTCTTGTTTACCTATTTGCAAAGTCAGCAAAAAGATGGAGGGCCAAATTCTCAGGTATTATAAATCAATATATCTCAACTGAAGTCAATGGTGGATTTACAACATCTGAGAATCCAGCCTAAAATTTCCCAATGTCTTTTTTATATGTAGACCTTGTCACACTACTAACATTGCAAAATCTGTTTGCTCTTCTCACAAAGACTATGCACATACTGACTAACATGGAGGGTTGCCTGGTACACATTTGCCTGGGAGAAAAATCAGCATGCTATCTCCCATATACATACAATCTTATGATTAGAAGAAAAGTTTTGATGAGGAGAAGCAGGTTTTGTTGTTTTTGATGAAAAGTTTAAATTCTGAATGGAAACTCCCTGCATTTTATTTTTGATAATCTCTACACAACAGTCATTGATCAATTATGGATGGCTTTGCTTAGCAGCCATTTTCTGCAGAGTGTTCTTTGAACTTCTTGTCATTCTTTAAAGAGATGCAGAAAAAGAAAAGCTGAAAAAAACTAATTTTGTCAAGTTGACCTCTTTGGGAATGATCACCCCCTTTGGAAATACCCATTCAGCTTCTGCTCTAATTTGGACTGCAAGAATTTATTATAATTTATTCTGGATCCCTTACTGAAGCTGAGCCCTCCAGTGACTCTGAATACAATTTGCAGTCCAACCAAAGTCTCTGTTTTCCATCTGTGAAGTATTTTCTTGACACTTTTTAATGCTTAGCGTTCACACTCTGTCTGCTTTCTCAAAACAGCCTCACCTCCTCCTATTTTAGAGATGCAAACACTGTGTTTCTTTATCATTATCTACAAGCATTTGAATATGTGAATGATAACAATCTGCAGCCTTATTGGTGGAGTCTGAGTATTTTATAGTAAAAACAAGAAGCTTTTCTTGAACTGCAAACTGAAACTGAGTTGTGTACGTCCTGGCTTGTATTATACTCAACGCATGAAGCTAGGGTTCTGAGAACAGTAATGGGAGTCCTGCATTCCTGAATTCTTACTCTATCTGTGGGCCTTACCAAATGCTTCTATTCCTTCATCTTTAACTCCCGGGAGTGTTATGAGGATTAGTTAGTAATGGTCTGATTTTAGAGGTGTGGAGTACAGTACTTGCAGATCCCATTGAATGGTTGCTGCTGAGAGCTCAGCATTTTTGAAAATCAGAGCACTTATTTAGGTGCCTTGTAAGGATTTTGGGGCACAATTTTAGGTGTCTATTTTTTAAGGCCACCATTTTCAAAAACAGGAACCTATGAAATCTAGAGAAACACTTGAAGGTCAGTATGATAATATTATGCAGGAGGTTGGACTAGATGATCATAATGGTACTCTCTGGCCTTAAAAATCTGTAAAAGGATACTTGTTAGTTAGCTGTGTCTTTACCAAAATGGAAGTGTGAATGATAAACAAGAAATACACATCAATAAACCAGAATACAAAAATTTATAAAGTTAGGTGTGAGGAATATCCCATGTAACCATCAGGTAACGTTCTGTGGTGATGTGCACACCATGATGTAAGACAGATGTAATGTTCTCTTCTGGGAGCACTTCCAGTTTTGGCCTTCTTTCTTGTTAGTATTTATTAGGATCAAGATACCTTTAAATGGTGAATATGCATAGTCATGTAGTCACCACAAACAGTGAACCATGGGTGTTATCATATAACTGTGTATGAAGCAAAATACCCTCCAGATTAACATTACGGGGCAGAACAGAAGTTAAAATAATAGTATACCAAATTCTTCCAGTCATGTAACAGATGTGTGGAGACATATGGTCAAATCAGAGTAGTCTAACAGTAGGGCTGGGTAAGTGGAGTAGAAAATTTGAAGCACTGCATGGATATTAATGCTATTCAATCACTATTTGTTTGGCCATCTGAGGCAGGAGTGCATGATTAGCATTCCTCTAACTCTGATTTGTCCAGTTTTAGGCCATGCTTCCGACTCCTGGGCAAAATAATTGAGCAAGTACTAACCATCAAACTTCATCAACATGTGATATCAGCCAACATCCTGGAGGCCTCACAATCAGGGTTCAGACCAGGGCACAGCAGAGACCGCTCTAGTGGCACTAAAAAAGGTAGGGACCACAAGGTATTACCACACCTACATGACACAACAGGAGTATATAGCCCAGCACTACAGTGGCTCCAACCACTGCTCTCCAACAGAACTTAGAGTGGTGTTCTCCTCTCCAAATGTCCTCATCTGCGGAGCTTTGCAGGGACCCATACTATTCCTGCTGATCTTCAATATCTACATATCTACCACTGGGAGAGATAGTGATATGTAGTGGGTTTAACTGCCAAGAGGAGGCCGACGACACTCAACCACCACTACTAAAATGTCAGAATGCCTGCAAGAAATTAGTTCTTGGATGAAGAGCAGCTGCTTAAGCTGACCCCAGGCAAGACCAAAGTGATGCTGGGTGCAAAGGGGAAACACTTCCAAGAGCCAACACTGGCCAAGATGGTATCTCCACCTTTCACCAGAGTCAGGCGGTCCCCATTAGTCAAAGTGGTGCAAAGCCTCAGGGTCTTGTTTGACTATTCACTAAACTTGGATGAAAAAGGAGGATCAGTTTCCAAAACTGCCTTCTTTCACTTCCAGTTTGCTATGAAATTTCATCCCTTTCTCCCCAATGAGAAACTGGCCACAGTGATCCATACATTTGTCACCTGCAGACTGGACTGCTGTAACTCACTGAATAGGAAGACAATGCACCGGCTCTAGCTGGTACAGAATGCAGCAACTTGCCATTTCCATGCCTTAGCCACAGTGGGCACTAGGGTGACCAGATGAGAGACATGAAATATTGGGGGGGGGGGAGGAAGGGGCACCGGCGGAGCAAAAAAACAAAAAACAAGAGCCGCCAGAGCATAGGAAAAAATGGTGGGGGCTGAGCCCCCACCAGCAGCTCCCCGCCCCGCCCCGCACTCACCTCCACCTCCCCTGAGTGGGCTGCCGCATCCTGCTTCTCCCCCTCCCTCCCAGCGCTTGCGCCGCCATACAGCTGATTCGTGCAAGCCTGGGAGGGAGTGGGGAGGAGGAGGAATGCGGTGTGCTTGGGGAAGAGGCGGGGCCAGGGCGGGGATTTGGGGAGGGATCCAATGGGGCAGGGAGGGGGCAGAGTCAGGGCGGGGCCGGGGCTGAGTTGGGGGCGGGGGGACGCGAGCCCTCTCTGCCTGTGTGCCGGAGTGCAAAATATCGGGACAATTCGCGTCCCGACCGAACATCGGTAGGGATATGGGACAAACAAGTAAATATCGGGACAGTCCCGATAAAATCGGGACGTCTGGTCACCCTAGTGGGCACATCAGGCTTGTGATCAAGACTCGCCAATGTCTCCATCAGCTTCTGATGCCAGCTTAAAGCTTTGGTCCTAATTTTCAAGCTAATTAATGGATTAAACCACAGCTACATCAAAGACTGATTTTCAATCTATGAACCCCCACAACATCTGGCACAATGCAGATCACAAATTCCTGGAGGGAAGCACACGAGAGGGGGCACAAAGCATTCCATGTCCCAGGGATCCAGATAGAGATAAGGTGAATCCAGAGCCTGACCATCTTTAGGGAAGACTGCAAAGCATTCCTCTGAGGAAGAGTTTCCAATATAAGTGACACTCACAATATAACCCCCCCACACTATTCCAAAGCCCTACCAATTCTACAACTCTACCCCCCTCCACAAAAACACCCAAACCATATCCTACGTAAAGCTTTGACCCCAAAAAAGGACAGGTGCCAGAGACCCCATGAAGTCCACTAGAGACTTTGCTATTGCTGTTGATTTTACATGGAAGGACTCAGATACTAGGGTGATGACAGCAGTATAAAACCCTAAGATAGATAGCAGAGCTTGGAGCATGCTGGTCATGCACTCTGAGTTCTGCCTGTGTTGGGCCCAAGCAGAAGGTAGTGTTTCAGCTCATGCACTCTCCTCTCCTCCTCACCAGATAGTGGGTGTGGGGAACAGAACCTTCCCCAAGTCTCAGGGGAAAGGGGAGTAAAGAATTCCACAGGTGCTCCCCTCTCATTATGCCCTGTTAGGGAAGAGGACTAAAAATTCTGCTGCTGCTAGGCTCTGGAGATCCTTCCTCCCCGTACCTCTTAAGGCAGCGCTCATCTTCATCTCCATGGAAGTCAGCAGGGAGGAGAGAGAAGATCTCCTTGCCTCAGTGGCAACTGCAGACTTCCTACCAGGCGCTAAGGAATGAAGATATCCCAGGTCTCAAAGTGAGGTGAGGAAAGACTTCCTTTGATTTTCATCAGCAGAGAGAACTCCAGTACTCCCCTCCTCAGGTGTCTGAGGTGAGGGGAGTGAGGCAGTCACTGTTTCCCTTATGGACCCCATTATCCTTCAGAGGGATGGACATGACTGCTATGACTCTAGCTCCACTCCTCGGGCTTCCTGAAGAGGATAGCAAAGACTCCTGCTGCCCTCCCTCCATGTAGCTGAGATGAGAAGATCTGGCTGGGCCCTTTCCCTGCCCAGACAGAGGCTGACAAAGAAGAAAAAATGGTGTGAGGTCTGCAGTAGGAGGAATAGACCCATATTCATAGGGGGATGATATTTACATTCAGGGACTGAATATTATCCATATAGTTCAATGCCTGAATATTATCCAAGCATTGCGCTGTGTGCCCTCTGTTTCTATTGGTTAGTTCAGGATAGCTGACAGCATGCTGTTTATATAAGAACAAAGTAGATTATTGAGAAAAAGCACGAGACAGGAACTCAGTAGGAATAGCAACAAGAAAACTAACTGTCATATGGACCACAGTAGTTTGGTAGTTATAACATTTACTGGCATTTTGGTATCATTTTGAGAATTCAAAATTGCAATATTGTAAATTAGGACCTTTTTTCCTCTGATAAAAGTAAACAGTTCTCTGATGTCATGTTTTCTAATGTCAACATGATACCTGGGTAGACTTATAACTTTGCATTACATAGTTGCATAACAGCCAGACCTACAAAAAGCTAAGGCAGAGAGGGAGTAAATTCCCATTAGCAAGTAAAAAATGTGTACAAGTACTGACAAATTCTCAAGCTCTATGTTATAGAGATCAGCTGAAACATTCTATGCAATTAGTTAATAGACAAGAAAGGATCTGCTTTGGTAAGGTAACTAACTAGGTAAAAATTATCACACAAAGTTTCACTATCTGGTGATACAGCTAAAAATAAATTGGGCTACCACAGTTCCTTTACCAATACATTCATATCACCTGAAGGGGGCACTAAAATCACAAGAAAGAGACAATATATCAATAAGCAATTTTGTGAACATGGAATAAACAGGGCCAGGTTTTCAGCATTAGGTATGTAAAAAACTTTGAAATTCTGGCCTACAGACTGCAAAACTGCAGTTAGGACAGAGATTCTAGCTTAGAAAATTATTAATGGCTGACATTCTAGTATTCCGTAAATAATTCAACTAAAGAAACAATCAGACAGTAAAGTATCAGGGGGTAGCCGTGTTAGTCTGTATCTACAAAAACAACAAGGAGTCTGGTGGCACCTTAAAGACTAACAGATTTATTTGGGCATAAGCTTTTGTGGGTAAAAACCTCACTTCTTCGGATGCATCCGAAGAAGTGAGGTTTTTACCCACAAAAGCTTATGCCCAAATAAATCTGTTAGTCTTTAAGGTGCAATCATACAGTAAGATTATCCTTATTTTCCTTCCCAGAAAAACAGGTAAATGTCAGAAGTGGGCAAACAATTCACAATGAATAATTTATCTGGTAAGATTAACCTCTTTTTCAGGTTCTTGACATTTTAATTTGTTCATTATTTGTAACAGTTTGTTGAATCTTTTGTAGAAGCAAACTTTATGATTGCACATACTGTTAAAGTACTCATGTGAATATTTGCAATTCACACATATGATTAGTCATATAAAACACATGAGCTGTTTGAAAACTATATCAAAACTTTTTTTTTTGGGATAAAAATGGCTTTTTGAGAAAATGGAAATTTTTGTAAGAACTTCTTTGGTTTTTGGTTTACTTTAAAGTTTTTTTCAGAAACAAAAATACATTTTTTTAACCAGCTCTATGCTGATTAATCGCAAGTGTGAACAGAAAATACGTACACAAATATTTTAACTGTTTGTAGCAATCACAAAGTTTGTTCATACACATGATTTGGCATATTATTAATTATTATTATTATTGTAATATTTCTGTTCCTTGGTTACATAACCTTAACCTTTGTAAACTACCTTTACTTCTGCCTGAAACAAATTTTGTTGATTTACTTAATTTTGGCTACAGGCCCAAAATTTGGTTTCCTCAAACAAAACTTTTTTTGGTGTCACAATTGGAGCTAAGAGATCTGAGACAGCCATTGTGTTAATGGGGTTAGAGAATTATCATATTACTCCTTTCTTAGCTCATGTTGTCAATTTTTACCTACCTCTAATGATTACCTACATTTATTGGGAATTACTGAAGAAGAATCTTACCATGTAATACTTTACTTAGTTGTTTCTCTTAGGGAACCCTAAAATGTTATTAAACAATATTCTCTTTCCTGTTTCTCAGTTGTTTCAGTAACACTCTTCTCTGAACGAAACTGGCTTAAGTCATGTACATTTGCAGTAGCAGACGTTTTAGGAGCAGTGGCTATTTAGCAGGTCTTGGCACATGTGGTCTACGGCGAGAATTTCTTACATGTCTCAGACTGTGTTTCCTGGCTCTTTGTGCACACACTGAATTTAAATTCAGCTTCGACACCTCCCCTCACCCCAGTCTTTCACCAAACTCAAATGTCTGAAAGAAATTGGAATTTCATGTGAGTTTTGCTTTAAGAGAGCAGAACTGAACCCTCAGTGAAGGAAAAAAAACACAAGCTTTTCATTTGGGGTCAGATTTGTAAAGGTATTTAGGCACCTAAAGATGCAGATAGGCACCTAGTGTAATTCTCAGAAGTGCCTAGGCACCTGACTTTCCATTAGTGCTGAGGTACCTAACGTCCGCTGGAGCCTAGACACCTCATTTCAACTTCCAATGGGAGTTAGGTGCCTAGGCACTTTTAAAAATCCTACTAGATGTCTACCTATATCTTTAAGAGCCTAAATACTTCAAAAAAAACCCACTGTCCCTGGGTCACCATTTTCCTAGAACACCACTTTCTATCTTTAAGACTCAGGTATTTAATTTAAGTGTGCTGCCTATGGAATTTGCATGATATAAAAGGGCTAGATTGTGGTCAATTAGGAAACAGAGGCTTGGTCTACACTAAACCCCCAAATCGAACTAAGGTACGCAACTTCAGCTACGTGAATAACGTAGCTGAAGTTCGAAGTACCTTAGTTCGAACTTACCTCGGTCCACACGCGGCAGGCAGGCTCCCCTGTCGACTCCGCGGTACTCCTCTCGTCTAGCTGGAGTACCTTATCGCATCCAGACAAGACGCGATAAGTCGAACCCAGAACTTCGATTCCCAGCCGCCGAACTAGCGGCTGGGTGTAGACATACCCAGAGAAAAACAGGGACCAAATCCTTAGCACCTGTCACTCCCATCAAAGTCAATTAGAGCTGTGGATACTCTACATTTTTCAGGATTTGGGCCAGACTTGTATTGCTGGATTTTCCATGGAGTATAAACGCCTATACATTTTAATCAGTCGTAGACAGCCATCTTATAAGGTGACATATACAATCTCTGCCATATGCTGTATCATCTGTTAACTCTATAAAGTATTAGGGGCAATGATGAAAATCAGGCTGAGATATTACAGAGATGGGCACTGTAGAAACGTGTAAGACATATACACTATACAAACAAATAAGTAATAAACACTATGTTTGAGTTTTGACCTAATATTATTCTGAATATTTAAAATCCATCCAAAATGCTAACAGGAAATATCTACATTTTAAACCAGCCTTCAGATAGTAGAAAGATTATAAGTAACTAATTGATTCCTCTTTATATCCTTATTAACAGTGGTGCTGCTCTCTGGACGCCTCTGTGATGTTTAAAACATGATTTTATTAGGACTAGATTGCCATGCAGCATGGGGTAGGCAGGATGTGGTTTATAAATCATTGGGCAATCAGTAGGAGCAGCATTAATTATTGGTACAAATGTAAATAAACAAAACATTGAACAAAAAGAAAATCCTTCACACTGCAGTGTCACAAATGGGGCTACTCATGCAGGTAAGGTTCTACAGCAGAGGTAGGCAACCTATGGCATGTGTGCCGAAGGCGGCACGTGAGCTGATTTTCAGTGGCACTCACACTGCCCGGGTCCTAGCCACCGGTCCGGGCGGGCTCTGCATTTTAATTTAATTTTAAATGAAGCTTCTTAAACATTTTGAAAACCTTATTTACTTTACATACAACAATAGTTTAGTTATATATTATAGACGTATAGAAGGAGACCTAAAAACGTTAAAATGTATTACTGGCACGCAAAACCTTAAATTAGAGTGAATAAATGAAGACTCGGCACACCACTTCTGAAAGGTTGCCGACACCTGTTCTGCAGGATCAGCCCGATGGCGAGCCTGGATAGAGCTAAGTGACATGAAAGACAGTGTAAAGTATATTTTGGTTGTAATGAATCTCCACTGGTGTAGAGTTTTGTCATTACCACCCCACTTCATTTGTCATTATTTGTGATTTCTTTGCCACTTTGAATGTAATAGGAGGCTACAGAATACACCACTTTGCAAAACACTTATAAGAAGATATCCAAATAAAAGTTTGGGGTACTACAGCCAGCGGAGTCAGCACCACCTCTGGGCGCAATGAGTCCCCATAGTGGCTCCGAGGCTGCCCACCCAAGCTCAGGGGGTGATTCTAGAAGAACAGGGACCTGGTCAGGGTGCCGCTATCCCCAGCAAAGTTCAGCTTCTGGAATGGTCCCTGCGGACCATGGGCTTCTGGGGATATGCCCCCAACATCAGGGAAGCACATGAAACTCCCGTTTCTTCTATACATTTGAGTTTGTAAAATTATAAAAGTAAGGCCTTTTAAGTTTTAAGGATCATATTCCTTAGGGATGCACAATTTTCTTCTCCAAGCCGGGTATGAAAAACTGAGTTTTGTGGAGAGTATTTAGCAGGGTTTGGAAGGATGGAATTCACCTCTGATTCTCAGGCAAGCTTTGGAGCTGCAAAGCATCCCCTCCACAGTTGCTACTCCTCCATCTCCTGGCTGGAATACTGACTACTGCGGTACAAAGCATTAAAGCCAATGGATCCACATAGTTACGGCTCAGAAGGTTCCTCCCACAAACCACCACTATGCACCAGCCTCTATAGGGCCAATTGCTACCCAATTATTCCAGTTATTTGCAGCACATGTCCCATACATTGTCCATACACAGAAGACCAAATGCGGTGATAATTTATACCTGGTGCAATCCCATTGCCACTGCATTCAATGGGGTATAGGTCAGCACAGAATTTGGCCACCAGGATATATAGGAACATTGGAATTCTCATTCTGGATCAGACCCAATGTCCACCGAGTCCAGTATCCTCTCTCTGACAGTAGTCATCACCAGATGCTTCAGAGGAAGGTGCAAGAACCCTGCAGTTAGCAGATGTGGGATATTCTGCTCCCACATCAGGACTCATCCTGACCTTGTATAGAGATTGACTTATGCACAAGGTTTAATATCCCTTTCATTTTTTAATTATGATAGTTCTGGATATTCCTGTTTTCTATGTAAATGTCCAAACCCTTTGAATCTTGCCAAGTTCTTGGTCTCAACAACTTCCTGTGGCAATAAGTTCTGCAGTTTAATTAAACATTGTGTGAAAAAGTATTTCCTTTTATCAGTTTTGAATTTGCCACTGTTTATTGTAATTGAATGCCGCTCCGCCCCGGCCCCGTTGTGGCATGAGACGAGGTGAGCAGAAGCTTTTGATCTATCTTCTCTATAACAATTCTATAACACTGTTTAGTTGATTACATTCCTTAATATGAAATTCCCAATATAGATAAAGTTACTCTAATTTTGATGTATTATTGTAAGACATTAACGCCCACAAGATTCAGTTCTTGGAGGAAAAATATTGTGAAGTTGCACGTGGAAAGAAAATAAGGGACTCCTTTGCTGGTGAGCCACAACAAATATGGAGTTTTGTTTTGCCTAGCCAATGCGTGAAATATGAATGGACAGCATACAAAACAATTAGACAACATTTTGTGTGTGTGTTTTGGAAAGAAAAAGAAGTGCCTTGCCTGCACAGCCCAGAGGTAGTCCAGACGTAACTTCAAGTCCACCTGCCTGGAATGAAGTGCCAAAGCACAAGAAAACAGCAAAATGGCTAATATAGGTTCATAGCCACGCATATAAAAGGAGCCACCCCTTTAAAAAAAAAGAAAGAAAGCATAAGTTAATACAGATCCTTTAAAGCAAAAAACCTTGGTCTAAATCCTCAAAAGTGACTAGTGATTTGGGGTGCCACACTTGAAACACACTGAAAGGGTATGATTGTCAAAGTGCTGAGTATTCATCCTCTGAAAATCAGGATCCTTTAAATTTAGGCACACAGAAATGGAGGCACCCCAAACCACTAGCCCCTTCTCAAAATGCAGGCCCTCTCATGCAAATACTGTCAGTGCACAGGCTGACACTGCTGTATGATCCCTGCACCATGCCCCAAAACAAAGTGTGCCCAATTGCTTCAGGGTCTTACCCATCAAGAGCATAAATGTAGATAATATGTACCATGTACTAATATGCACCATGTACATGTGTGTAGCTTTGTTTAACATTATTTCAGCATTTCAATTACACATAAGGGCTTCATTCACTGCTCTGTTAACACCATTTTTAAACCAGTGAGTGTGACTCCAATGAAATCAACTCTGTTACACCAGTGTAAAACTGGAGTAACGCAATGGGGAACCAGGCCATAGCTGTTAGTTCACAAAAGCAAATGTTCCACTCATGAATATTACCACAATAGCCAGATCCTGCAAGGTACTGGGAGTTGAGCATCTCTCAGTATCTGTCTCTTACACAGTACTGCAGTGTTTTAGAACAACAGTAGTAAAACGGAGTCGGCAATGTTTTGGACCATCCATAATGCTACTACTTTCCTTAATTTTACAGTGTACTTACCCTACTGCTTTTCTGTATCCGCTGAGTTCCAGAACAACTATGTACAAAATAGTAACAAAAAGCAGGAGGATCATTTTTGGCAAGGAAGAGACACGTAGAAATATTGCCAAGGTAAGAGTCCCCACAACGCAGGAAAGGAAAGCATAATGGGCTGTATCACATGGAAGTTCATTCATTGTTTTATTCATTCCACCGGGAGAAATGATAACAATGGAACTGCTGGAATTCGCACTCCATACCCAAGGCATGCATCCAACCTGGGGAAAACAGCAGGGTTTAAAATGAAACACTCCATCAGAAGTTCAGTAGCTCTTGGGCCTGGTTATAGCCCTCTTCCTTCAATCAGATTCTCAAGCCAGAAACAGACCTCATATTTCCCAACTCCTAGACTTGCCTCTTAATAACAAGACTATTCTTCCTCTCCTAGCACATTTCCACCTCTACTTGAGGCAGGAATCATGCTCCCAATCCACTAGATGGCAGCAAAGGTGGAGAATTAGAGTTTGAACATAGTTAAAAAAAACCTCTCCCTTTTCAGTGCTCAAGCAACAAAAGGACCCAAGAAAATATCTATTTATTAATATTTAAAAGTATTTTAATACCCATATAAGTGGCGATCTTTGCTAGAATAGTTCTCACTCACATCAGAGGAAGAAGCATGTTGATTATACACACACTGACTAACTCTAACAATTTAAAAAATCAAGTCACAGACGTAAAACAATTTTTAAATCTCTGATGAAAGATAAGAGGTATGTAATTATTCTCTTTCATCTATGGAGCTAAACGTGAATTACATCAATAACCATAACAGATTCAAATAAGCCAGATATGGATAAGCAGGAAAAGCAGAGATCCACAGATAATTAAGGCTAGGGATCCTATCTCCCTTTTCTCTCTAGTATAACCACCATTAGTTTGGCACTCATCCTCCAGCTGGGAGGAAGTATGATCAAATTCTTCCAAAGATGATGTCAGTGACACATCCCAATTCCAACAGCCCGGAAAGTGAGGAATCCCAAGTGCATGATCTTGTCCCAACATTTTTGTTATTATAATCACACATCAGCTTTTTATCTTACACCATTGGGGAGGACTGGAGTTAACATTAAATGGGAGAGTGTGGTGGTAATGTGGGTTTAGGAGGACATCAGTGTTAGTAGGCATCTACAGATAAGCTCTATCTGTACTCTCCTTCTATTCTGAAATCTATTATTAGTCTTCTAAAAAAGTATTAACCACCGATAATGAAATTTTATAGTGTGCCATAAAATCAGTGACAGTCTGAAAGGTGATGACGCAGTACATTTTATAGGCAGTTACAATCATTTAAGAAGATGAGACTACGAGATAAATACTTAATAGCTAATCTTGTGATACAAAATCAGAAAGAGGGAAGCAAAAAATTAATTGAACACAATTTTGTTCAACAGCTTACTTAAAAATGTCACTTGCACTACACAGCAGCCAACATTTCAAAACTTAGAAACGTACAAGGGCTTTGTAAATGATACGCAACTCATCCAGGAAAACACCATCTGCTCTGTAACTAACTAAGGTGAAACCTCAACATCTATCTGATCGTGAACAATTCTGGAAGGGTTTTTGCAGGAACTTATTCTACTGATTAAACAGCTCCCCAAAACATTTGAAAGGTTATAAGTTATTGCTACACTAAAGTGTAAAGCTACAGATGTGAGATGCAGCATGGTGTAGTGAAAGAAACTGAGGATTGGAGAGGTCAGGAACTTTTGAGTTTTAGCCCCCACTCTTCCATTGACTTGCTCTGTGGCCCTGGACATCACAATCTCTGTATCTCACTTTCCTTATGTGCAAAACAGGGGTAATATTTATTTCACAGGGGACGGAGAAGTGAGGCTTTTATTAAATACTTTGAAGATGTAAGGTGGTGTGTAAAAGCTGCTTCAGAAATGATTACAGACACATACAAGTAGATATTCTTACAACAGGATGGGATTAAATTCCTGGCGGCACTTCTTGGAACAGCACTGTAATTTCAGCGAGAAAGTCTGTGTTACTTGCGATTTTTACTCTACTTTAGGGAGTAGCCAAATAGCAGGATGTGAAAGTAGTGGTTTAGGTAATTCAAATACCTAATTTCCCTGCAGATATCTAAATACCTCTTGGGGAGGGGGATGCCTGTGAGGAGTTGAATCTTTTTTTTAGCCATAAAAGGTCTCCATAATACTTGGCACTATACATCTTTAAATGTTTTATAAACAGTAGGTAATCAACCCTCACAACACTTCTGTGAAGTGGATAGGTAGATATTACTATGTCAATTTTAGAGGTTAGGAAACTGAGCCACAGAGAAGTCATGTGACTTGCCCAAGGTCAGACATCAATTCAATTGAGGAGCCAGGAAAAGAATTTAGAAATACAGAGCTTCTAGCCTCTGCTGCACCACTCTGCTTCTCTAGCTTGGCTTTTAGTTCTAGAATGCCATATTGTGACACACCACATTTAACAGACAGCATCAGCCATCTTGTAATATATTCAAAGCCTAATGTTAATGGAAAGACTCTCTTTGGCTTCAGTGGGATCTGGATCAGGCCCAGTGTTATTTCTCTTGCTTTTTATATATATTTGTGCCCACATTTTCAAACCTGGGATCCTAAGCACTTAAAAAAGTGGCCTGATTTTCAGAAGTGCTGAACACCTATAACTCTATACCAGAGCAATTACACAGGCCTAAGAGATAGATGGACATTATGACTAATATATTTATATACCTCCTTTCATTACATAATACTGTCGTGATTTCAAGATCTGATCTCTCATGATCTATCAGGTATAGAAATAAATGTGTTATTCCATTTGAAAGTGTGGATTCCCTGACAAGTCACAAAATATCAGATGTTCAGCTGGTCCCTGGTCCAATACTGAACATTTCAAACATAATTCTTCTGTAAAGTATGTGACATATGCAGAACATATGATGGTGTGGTTTGATATGAAGATTTATTTCAGCACTAATTTGGAATGAATTGTATAGCTTACTAGTGGCTTCCACTACTCATAACTAATATAGCCTTTAAATCACACCCCATTGCTATAGATACTTTATTAATATATTTACATATTTTGTGCATGAGAGAGAAAGAAAATGGAATGAGGTGGGAGACTAAATGCGATCTATAACAGATTGTTCTTAAACTTAATGTTTATATATTTGGCTTATAGTTGTATACTCACCACGCACCCTTGAGCCACAGAGTAAATTAAGATCACAATAAAAATACATAAAATGGTACGAATCTGTATTGTCAGGCACCCTGGAAAACACTGCAGGAGAAAAAAAAAAGATTGTAAAATAAGGATGTTTTAAATCCAAATAATGTAAAAAACGGGTATGTTATTCTTTACAAGGATAGGATGTCAAATAAAATAGGGAATAGATATGTGAATTCTGCCTGTGCTGTAAATTCCAAATTTTAATAATAAAATAAGAAATGTGCACACATATTTTAAGGACAGTCATGTTTTCTGTAACAAAAAGAAAACAGATTTGTAAGTTATTTCTCACTATAATTAAAACTGGCTTTTATTTTATTTTTAATAGGATTTCTGTTCACGATAAATACAACAAATTAGAATGCTCTAATTAGCATTCTATTCTGTACATGTGAAGAAATGAAAACAAACAAACATTATAACTGTATGGTTTGGAAACTGTCAATTGTAGACAGCACCCCAAGATTCCAGACCATACATACCGCACAGAATTTTGTAGTGATAGTTCAGTAACAGTGAATGCCAGTTGAGTTTTAATTAGTAGAGCCCATATTTAAAAAAGTAATCTAATTTGTCAGACTAGGAAAAGCAGTATGGAGCAAAGATGGTTAATGAAGGCAGAGTCTTGAGCATCCCTCTCTCATCATTCATGTTCATCTAAGTATCTGAGCACTTGCCCTCAATATAAATGAGCTCTTGGGTAGAAAGTGGGAAAGGGAGGGTAACAGTTTGCCTGGAATGTGCACTCGTGCTGGGTTGAGTTATACTGATCTACTTTGGTCCCATGGGGAGCTGCTTGCTTCCTTATCCCCTTGGCTTGCAAATGAGTGGCACATTTGCTATAGCTTGGGGCTTGATCCTGCACCATTCAAGTCAACCCTCAATGACTTGAATGGGAGCAGGACCAGGACCTAGAAGACAAAGGAGTTTCAGTGGGGGAACATCAGTGTGCTTCTAAGACAAGGAAGGTGCTTAGCCCCATCTGGGCTGGATTTGGCTTAGGCCAGTGACGATGAGGGAGAACCAATTTTTGTATGCCTGCTGGTAAATATATGTAAGCCATGCTTGGTTGGTATGGCACTCTGTCCCCCTCTAGTGGTGGCTAGGCCAACTAAGATTAATGAGCCTGCTACAGCTTTGGCTAAGAGAGGTGCATCTTTTTGGCTCAGGCAATAGAGGGCCATCTATTAAAGATTCAGCTGTCCCATGTTCGATCCCAGCTGCTGACGATTCACCCAGAGGTTACAAATACTGGCCTGTACTGGGAACTGAATTCAGTAGATTCTGAAGCTGGGGATGCTTCCCCCTCTAATGGTGGCTAGGCCAACTAGAGATTAATGAGTCTTCCCAATTCAATTGGCTTACACATGATATCCTCCGAACTGCATGAGGAACAGAGAAAATACCATATACACTTCACTGCAGAGTACCACAAAGGGGCTTCTGTAGGAACAGGTATCATGCACTGGAACTCCTGCTCTCCCTTTCACATGTGGAGACATGGACTCACTGGGTTTATGTCACCCCTATGCATGGCAGTGACAGAATATACGGTCAGTGATTGCAGGTGAACTGTACTCATTTGTATTGCAAAAAACATAGGAATACCAATTCTGTGGCTAATTTATTACACCAACAGAGGAAAACAAAACTCAATGTGTATTATGTGATCTTGAAATACATCCTGGCTTCGATGTGGACCAAGGGATAATACCCACATGGATGTAACAAGAGAAACCATTATTGTAATATCAATAGTAGATTGCTATAAACAACATGTTTAAAACAGAATGGGATAAACTGATCCCTAGTGAGTGCAATAAAGTTACGCCAGGAATCAATTTGATCATCTGTCAATATCATTAAAATATGATGGAACATCTGGGATATAACATTAATAAAACAATGATAATATTGTGGAACAAATCTTTCCTACAGCAGTAAACTTGGTCTGCACACAGTATCTTCACACATTGTCCACTATGAGAATCAACTGCTGAAAATCTACTGTGTCATGATAAGGGGAAAGGGTCAGCATTGTGACAAATACTACAAAGTGCAGCAGGGGACAGAACTCATAGCCAGGAACAAAGTCCAATATGCGTCTTACACAGGTGATGTGATTCAGTACCTAACACAACAAAGGATAACTATAATCCCATCGTATGACAGGAAACATTTTTTCATTGTACAGTGAATGATGCAGTTTGCAGTGGAAGTAATTCAAGGATAATTTCCTTGTTCTTCACAAAAGCAATAACAGCAATAATGAAATGCAGGATATTCTGTTAGTACAGTGATAACGCTGCATAGTTAAAATGACAAACAAGTAACAAAAGGTTCCAACTGCAATCCTGCCACATTGTATATCCTGTACATTTTATGGTTTACATACAGTATGAAGCGTAATTAAATAAGCAACAAATTTAACGAGAAAAACTAAGTATAAGTAATGCATGTAAGACTTGGTCGAGTTAAAGTTACACTTAAACTTTTGCATTTCCTGCCTTTTTCTTATGATTTTAATATTGCAATCGCTATATTAACATAGGTTTTTGCATGTCATTGCCTTTATTTACATTTATTTTCAGGACCACTGTATCGTCATTAATTAATTAATCACCCCAGATTCCCTAAGAAGGTTGGTAAATACCTGTATTATTATTTTTTCCATTTTATATGTGAGAAACTGAGGCACAGAGAAGTTGAGTGACCTGTCCAATGTCATACAGCAAGAGAGTGCGCCAGAGCCAGGATTAGAATACAGGAGTTCCTGGCTCCCAGTCCCAAGGCTAAGCTGCTTCTCTAGACAATTGCTGATGTTACATATGGAATGTTCTCTCTCTGTTTTCAGATATAGGGTTCAATCCAGTGAAGTGATGAACACCTTTATAGGGGTTGTCATTGACTTTAGCAACAGCAGGAGCGTACCTTAAGTTTACATTAGCCTCAAAGGACCTTAATAATGGGAACGATTTCTTACAAACTGCATGAGTATGAACTACTGTGCCTTTCTGAAATAAAAGAGACTAACAAAATTACTCCCAAATAATTGTATATGTTTGTAAATAAAGATTTGCTTTTTACCAGTTACTCTGCTAATTAAACTATTTATGTTTCCAAGAAAACAATTCCTCTCCTCTAACCAAAGGGCATTTTTCTTAATTTAAAACAATTGTGTACTAATCAGCAGAGCTGATTAATTGTGTGGGTATTTTCTCCTGCTCTTTATCTGAGAATACCAAATAAAGACTAATCCAATGAGGACTTTCACCAGAAAAATTAGTCTCTGCAGATCCCTACCCTGATTTTCTCCTTCTACAGTGTGCAGAATGTCCTTCTGCTTTATTACCATTTTGAAAACCTGCTCAAAAACATGTCTAGCAGAGGGAAAGAGACATCTTTAAAGTGAGCCAGTCCCAGATTTGTTGGTTCTGTTTGGAGTTTCTAATGCATTGCTTTGCTACAGATTAGGCAGGTTAGAAAAATACACAGATTACATCATGCTATGAAGTGCACATAGGTGTTACCAGGTTCCAAATAACTACCACCAAATAAAACTCCTGAAGGAAGAGGTATCACGAAGACTCAAATCACTTACTTGTACTCGTGTGACATGTAGGTACATAATACAAGCCACTAGGAAGCATATGCAGAACACCAGGAGGACAAGGACTATGGTACTCCTAGAAGAAAAAAATATAGCAGTAAAGCAATGCAACTAAA
Organism: Emys orbicularis; assembly: GCF_028017835.1. NCBI lineage: Eukaryota > Metazoa > Chordata > Testudines > Emydidae > Emys > Emys orbicularis. The sequence continues at coordinate 193,964,101 of NC_088684.1, forward strand.
GAGTATATCTGAGCTAGCTGTACTGGTGTTTTTCTAAAGCCATTTGGTGGATCAGAGCAATGCATGTGGGATTTCCCCCCCAATATCAAACTGATGGACACAGAGGGAGTTTTCATTTTTTTTTAAACCTTCTTCCTATTGTGTTGCCAGAAATCCTTTAGTGAAATTCTCAAGAATGACAATTCAGTACTTTTTTTTTATATAGTATCTATCAGGAACCTAGTAAGGGGATCACACAATCTCAGAGCATCAACTGTATTAGGTCTCAGGTCGTGCAACATGGTGGTGCTGACCCCTGCGCTGATATATAATGGTTATCACAGTTCCTCTCTCTTTAACTCTTTGTGGAGAAAGAAGAGTTATAAAGATTAGAGGTTTGTCCACTCGATCACTTATTGAATTGGATCTTAGCTGCTCCATTTCAGCTGCTCCAGGCAAAGCAACCGGAAACTTAACAGATCTCAACCCTGAGAATGCCCCATGCACAGGGAAAAAATTGGGTACTGCAGAGTAGCTACAGTAACTCCTGTATCAAATTCCCTCCCAGCCCCCAAAGCAGGATATGAGACTAGGAGAAAGGGGATATGGCCAGGCAATCCTATATCTTGAGGATCCTTGGCTGCTGCACTAGTCGCTTGAGTATGTGGATAGTCAGCCATAAATTACAGCATACATGCAGGTGTGCTAATTTATGCACGGGCCAGGCTGGCCCCTGGTAAGCCCCAGGATTGAGGGAGCATATAAATTGCGTAACCTTTTTATAGGCCATTGTGTCTATGTCTGTGTTCTTTTATGTCACCACCAAAAAGTTCTTGCTCTTATAGGGGTTTAGAATCCAATAGTGGAAGAAGAAGAGATTGACTACTTTACAGTGGAATTTTTCCAAGTCACTATATGATCCCAATAAATGTCCCTGATTTAAAATTTAGAGAAGTCCTGCAGTACCTACTGAGACATTTTTTTAAAATTGTGAGAGACTCTAGCTGGGGGTATGTTCTTTAGGACAGGAATTACTGTTTGCTATATGATTGTACAGAGCCTGGCACAATGTCTCCATTGTGACAGATATGGCCTTTTCCTGCAATATCTCTTTGGGGGATCTTAAGTTTATGCATCATTGTGGGCCAGAGATTGCAAGTATTTCCATGGAGTGGGGAAACCACCACCCTCCAGAAACTAAGAAGTGGGCAGGGAGGGGATTAGGCAAATTCACTCAGGCTGTAACAACTTCCAAGAGGTACCACCACCAGGAGAGGCTCACATTCACTGGATTTTCTAGAGACCAACACAGGCAGAAAGGACTTTTGGATAAATAGCCTGAGTTTACACTGACTCAAGACCTGCTTTCTGATCCAGCAAATGGACAGAATCTTCTGTCCAAGGGAGGCTCCAATCGTTCCTGGAAAGTGTTGGAAGGGCTTGACCTATTCATGGGGTATTCTTGTTGTGAGGAAAACATGTTCTAAACTTGTAACCACAGAAAAAACAGTGGGGGGTTAAAAGAACTGTCCACCTGCGAGAGCCCATGCTGGAGTTGGGATGATCTCTGGTAAGCTTATTAGCATGTGTGTATGTTCTTTTATTGTTTGTAATATGTTTTCTCTTTAATGCTTGTACCTTAAGAATAAATGTGCTTGTTTAGAAACAGCTGTGTAGTAACTTAACTATGGGTAATTATGCTGGTTATAGCCTCTGAGGAGAAGGCAAAGCAGGCCTGCTGAAGCATTCTGACTTGCTGGGGAATTCACAGTGTAGGCAGGGAACTGTGCAGCCTGGAATCACTCCGATCAGGAGGAAGAGAGAGATGCATGTCTTCATCCAAAACCGATGATGGCTGATGCGCCTAAGAGTGGGTGCCCTTTCTGGACCACGGAAGGGGAACACAGGTACAGTTGCCCTGAATTGTGACATCCATGATCTGGCTGGCCTGTAGCTGCTGCCGCAATATAAATATTAATAATAATAGTAGAAAGCAGGTGCTACCATGCTTTTAAAGCACTGGCTTCTGTATGGTACAGCCTCATACCACCTTAGCTGGGAGGGGCGCATCTGCTGCATCACCCCAGAAGGTGGTGAAGCATACAGTGTCCTCCATAGTTGGCCAGCGTAGGTAGACAGGATCATGGCCTAACTTTCCCCCACTCCTTTTGGTGAGGCAAGCACCACTTGTCTGTGCAGCCCTTTAGCTTAGTTGATCACAAGGACTGTGAAAGTGACAGAGCCTTGTCATGGTCTGTATCCCTATGTTTACCGTTTCCACAAGACTATGATAAATTTGGAACAAAGTATGCCTTGTGAGGTATCATTTGAAAACTCATAATCTGCTGAACATTACTGTCCTGGTAAAATGTGTGTGGCAACACAGTATGTAAAGTTATTAAATTCTACTGTATAAGACATGTTCAAAGTTTAGAAAAGCAGGCACAAAACAGTTCCTTAGGGACAAAAGGCAAACTAACACCTCAGCTGGGTGTTAATCAAAATCAAATGGACTATCACCAGGTTAAGCGACCATTCTTTAGCAGGAAAGAAAAAAGGGTGTGAGCGATAAATTTACATGTTGGCAAAGAAACAGCTGGAAGTTCCTGTCTCACAAACTTGCTGTTGCCTGAAGCACAGCTGAAGATGATTCTCAAAGAAGAGAAATGTTATAAGAAAGGAGAACAAACTCCTCAGATTACCTCTCTCCCTTCATCTCTACTCAAGGCATCAACAATGCTTGAAAGACAAAAGAAGCATCACTGGACCGGGGAGTGATCCTGGCTGAAAGATTCAGCCAGCAAAACTGCTAGAACATGTGGTGACAGAAATCTGTTGCTTTGAATTCACTCTTATGTTTGTGTTGTGTTTTACCTTTATTTTCTTGTAACCAAATTCTGACTTTTATGCCTCATTACTTGTAATCACATAAAATCTATCTTTTGTAGTTAATAAACTTGTTTATTGTTTTTATCTAAGCCAGTGTGTGTTTGAATTGAAGTGTTGGGGAAACTCCATTTGCGATAACAAGGTTTGTGCATATTAATTTCTATTAATGAAATGACAGACTTTATATGAGCTTGTACTGTGCTAGGCAGTAGAAGACGCACACTTCTGGGGGAAAGTCAGGGACTGGGAATTTGCTGGTGTCACTCTGCTGTATATTTCAAGGGTGGCAGGCTGTCTGATTGAAGCATTCTTGCAGTATAACTGGGGGTAAATTTATATGCTGGAGGCTGTGTGAGAGCAGAGAACTGAGGGGCACAGCTGCCCAAGAATCCAGGTTGTACCCTGGGGAACGTCACAAACCTTTAATAGACAGCACAGTGAGCAAAGGATTCTTCCCCTTTATGTGCTCATGCAATGACTGACCAGAGTCTGGCTTTTAACACGGAGAAATAATATGAAAGATTTTGTTGTTGTCATTGCACGTTCCCTCTGGCAATATTTCTCCCGTTAGAGTCGTCAAGCTTTTTGTTGCTTTGTTATATTTTCGCTCCTGTTGCAATAACATGACCTACATCCTTCAGCCTCTCTTTGTCTCTACTGACCAGAATCTCCTTCGTCATCACATGTGGCTTTTGGCCATTTAAATAGCATTTCCAAGTCAAAAGTGTTGTGGGCAAGGGAGATCAGGGCTTTCCTAACAAGAATTTGCTTTTTCCAAGTTTTGCAATGTGGGCTGTGATTTTGTCACAACCTTCAAAGGAACTGCCCAAGTCAGTACTCAGAAGAAACATTGTCCAAGAACCCCTCCTGTGGATCCTGCAGAGAGTGGTACTAGTTATTTGGGAAGTGCAGCTTTTCTGTCTAAATCAGTAAATAACCAGTGCAACAGCATGGTGTTCAGTAGTGCTGATCAGCTGGTGGGCTGTCAGATTAGATGTTAACCTGAAGGCCTGACCAGATGGTCACTAAATAACTACGCCCCTTTTTATAAGAGTCTATTTCCTATATTTCCAATTCCCTATATTTTTTGTCCCCTTAAGTTCATTCTCAAGTTTCAACTGCATCTGCTATATTTTGACACTTCCTGTCCTGAACTCCTAGATGCTGCTGCTTGAAATTAAGTGAAGCAATTCCTAACTATGTTTTACCTACTTCAGGGAAGCCTTTTGGGGGTTAATTCCCTGATTTTTGTAACTGGCTTTGAAATCCTCAGATGAAAGAGGCAATAACCCTTTAAAGTATTATTATTATTTCAACAATAAACACGTGGCTCAGACTTTCATATTACAGAACCTTATTAAACTACAATTTAATTTAAACTACCAGGAAAATTTAGTAGGGAATCACTGAATTAAGACACCTTAGAGACTAACAAATTTATTAGAGCATAAGCTTTCGTGGGCTACAACCCACTTCTTCGGATGCAAGTGGGTTGTAGCCCACGAAAGCTTATGCTCTAATAAATTTGTTAGTCTCTAAGGTACTCCTGTTCTTTTTGCGGATACAGACTAACACGGCTGCTACTCTGAAAACTGAATTAAGAGTTAAGGGTGGGTGTCATAAGGCAGTGTTTCTCCCCAGCTTGCTAATGGCTCACTCACACCCACAGTCTTTTTAGGCAAGATTTTATTGTCCAAATTTAACAACCAGCCAAAAGCACAGTTTCTCAGCTCACCCTTCATGTCTCAGGCTCTCATTGCCTTCCCTCCCAGGGGACTCTGGCAGTCCTGCCACTCCTGCTTCCTGCAGCTAGCTAGCTAGCTAGCTTGCTTGCTTTCTCTCTCTCTCTCTCATTCTGTTTCCACAACCATCCCTTCACTGGAACTCCCTCTAACCATTTACAACCTCAGATGTAGCCCTGCCCCCTTAATTGGCCCAACTGGGAATACCTGCTTCTGCAGAGGGGCGCTTGACCCACTTCAATTGCAGGGGTCAGCCACTCCGTGACAGTGGGATTTTCAGCCATGGCCTACCTCTATTCACATCAAAGTCCTAATGACTTGGATGGGAACAGAGTTAGCCTAATATTGAGTGCTTCTGAAGATCCCACCCTAAAAAGGATATTGTCAAAAACATTTTTTTTTTAATAATTCTCCCCACTTGCTGACTATAATAACCCCATGGAAACTTGACTCTGATGTCTGCTTCTTTACCAGTTAGAATCAATTCATGAGACTCCGTGCTAATTACTGAATTATATGAATTAGCCAATAAGCAAATGTACAATCAAAAGACAAGATACTACATCACAAAATATTCCTGGCTCTGTTATTTCTCCAGTGCAGCTTAGTTTTAAATACTCATGATAAGACTTCATAGAAAACTAGTAAATATTCTAAAAGTTAAAGGTATTAGTAATATGAGACCTCACTACAGTGCTGCTCTGCTAGTAAACCTTTGCTGAGAATTGGGGAGAGATCAACATTTTGTGTGTGTGAATTATCTAAGCAATGTCCCATTTAGCAAGTTTCTACTGTATTCTTCTTCTGCATGCATACTTTACAAATTTGTTCGTTATTAAAGGGGTTGAGCATCAGAGGTAGGATGCTGGCAATGTGAAAAACCCCCAAAGATGAGCACTGAAGCATTTGTTTTGAAACAAGCCAGCTAAAAATAATTATATGGTGATTTTGTAGACAGGTGGAAGGGACAAGGCTGGAGTTTGGATTTATTGTTTTACCACTGAATTCAAAGTTTACCAACCTTGTCTGTATACTTTCAAAATATCCCTTCAAATGCCTTTTGTTGTTTGGGGTCTCATTTTCCCTGCTGAGTTACAGGATCTAGTAGTATGTACTTCAGTTCTCGCTCCAGAGCAGCTAATGTTTGAATCTGTGTACAAGATCCTTGAAAATGCTGTGCTTTGAATTTAAATAGCAAGAGATACTTACTGTGGGATTATTAGAAGGTAGACAAGGCCAAATAAGGCAGCTAGAATTAGTGAAAGAACTACAGCACTGGTGAAGTATTCATCCTGAAGCTGGTGGTACTGTGAATGAGAAGAGATGCACAAAGACAGTTAGTGAGGCGTCTATACCATATCTTCTGACTCTAAAATAGGAACAACTGTGGTTTAAAATAGAGTGTGCTGCTATATTTCCACATATTTACAAACGTAGCAATGAACGTGTTTTAATTCACACCCAAAAAATATCTTTAAATGTTATGTATATGTAAAGGTAGCCATCCTACAGCAAAAAAAACCTTCAGGACCAGACTCCAAAGAGAAACTGCTGAGCTTCAGTTCATTTGCAAATTTGACACCATCAGATCAGGATTAAACAAAGCCTGTGAATGGCTAGCCAACTACAAAAGCAGTTTCTCCTCCCTTGGTGTTCACACCTCAACTGCTAGCAGAGGACCTCACCCTCCCTGATTGAACTAACCTCGTTATCTCCAGACTGAATCTTGCCTGCATATTTATACCTGCCTCTGGAAATTTCCATTACATGCGTCTGACGAAGTGGGTATTCACCCATGAAAGCTTATGCTCCAATACTTCTGTTAGTCTTAAAGGTGCCACAGGACTCTCTGTTGCTTTTTACAGATTCAGACTAACACAGCTACCCCCTGATACTTTAAATGTTATTATTCAGTATCTGATGTAGTTAAGGCTGCATGACACTTTCCTTTCTCACCCTTTGTTTCTGTACCCCATATCTTTCCCAAACATTCACCTTTCAGTCTGCAATTATTCAGCTTTGCCCTCAGCCCAGAGGTGAATTGGTTTTTTGAAAGATTGAGCAAAAAGAGTTCAGCTACTTTGTGACAGAATGGGGAGGAAAAAATAGACTTTTCCCATTATTAAGAAAAATCTTTGCTGCTTTCAAACAGCCCTTCAACTGAAACAGCTGAGGGAAGAACACTCACTTGTGGCATGGAAATACCTCTTATTGAGAGATGTGAGTGAATCCTTGGTTTTGGTGTAACCAAGGCATGAGTCTGAGAAACCAGTATGCTGCACAGGTAAAGAAGAATTTGAATATGTTTTCTCATTAAGTGCCAGATTCCGATCTCAGTTTCACCAGCACAAACCTGAACTCATTTTACTCAGAGTTATTCAGGATTTACACCAGTGTAACTGAGATTGGTATGTGGTGCTAAACTTAGAAAGTGTGCAGCTACATAAGACTGCATGTGCACCATTGTAAAGTGTGCAGAGGCTGAGCCTAGGGTCCCACATGCTCAAACCCTGTGAGTCTGTAAGATGTAAGTGCACTTTGAAAGTGCACAGGTGACAGCCCTGCTATAATGCACTTCACAAACAGCTTAGGGGTTGTCTTCTGTGGAATTCTTAGGGGCAGGGCTCATCTCCTGGGGTTTAGCCCCCAAAAGTTCCAGGTTATGGAATTTACAAACTATTGCTTTTTTCTTCTTCTTCCCAAATTAATAGAACTTTGAAGCTCTTTCTATGGATTTTTGTTGTTCACACCACCCCCCACCCCATCTCTTGTCTTTGCAGTGTCTACTCCTTCTACATGGAAGCGAGGGAGTGGGAGGCACAGAGCTGGCTAAAATGGCTTTACATGACTCGAGGATTCCCTTCTCTCCAGTGGAATCCTTGGCTCCTTCTTTAGGGCAGCTTTGCAGATGCTTTCTGCTGTAAACCACACAAAATCACCAGCTAAACAAAATGTCTTTTTTAAAAGCTCTAAACATATATTTTCACAAGATTCCATATACCTTTACCCCCAAAAAGAGCTGTTCCATTTTCACTGGTAAACCTCACCCTTTTTTACAACTATACAGGAAGGGCTTGTTTGCTTTTTAAAGAATGAAAATTAAATGATTAATCTGTGGCATCTTGAAATGAATATTAATGGGTAAAAATTCAGTTTTGTGTGTGGGACACTGATCAGAGGTGACAACGTACCCTTGACTGTATGGCTTACATCTGAGGGGGGGAAAAAGGGCTACTACTACATTAGTCTAAAATCAGACCACTTCTGCCTTCCTTCACTTAAAAGAAAAAAATAACCATGTGAGTTAAGACGAGGTAGGTCAGGGCTGGGTCCAGGAGAGATGAACATCAACCCCTGGCTCCAGCTTTACAGAAATTCTCCAGAAAAGATAATGTGGCCTTTTTTCACGGGGTAGGCTACTATAAGGAACCACAGAACCTGTGGAGGCAAGTGCCTCTGCATGGATCCTGAGCCTCCCGCATATGTCCCTACGTATGGGCCCTGCAGCCTATTACGCAGGGCAGGAAATACAATCCCCATGCTCCCAATGGAATGACAGAGGAGGAAATCCACAAAGGAATCATCACTGGGATTTTCTCCTCTTTAGCCCCATCCTGTGGATTTCTGCAGGAGCGAGGTGTCAGGCCTTGTAATATTGTTTAACGATAATGAGCAAAATTTGGACCTTGTCTATGAAGGTGCAACTCCATCTGTCCAATTAGCTTTGGTCAGTGAACTTATTCAAATTCTCACTTACTTTATGCTCACGTTCAATTTGTTTATACTTGAGGGTAATGAAATTCAAGTCAGCCATCTCGGACTCAGTTTGCCGGGCCTCTATCAAACGGCTGATGTATCTGTTTACTCGAGTTCCTGGGGTGGTGTATACCACATTCGTAGAAAAAGAGGAACGATTCCTGAGTTTTTCAGAGGCTGTTCTTAATGCTCTCCTCTGCAGCAGAAAAGAAAACAAGAGCATGACAGCTATTCACTGCAATGACATTATTCGTGACTGAAAATGTCTCATCATTTGTATTGCCAAGTCCCCAGTCAGCATCAGGAATCTGTTCAGCTAAGCAAATACAAATTTGTAGACAAATACATGAAAAGACATAGTCCTTGCTCCTGTCAATTACAGTCTAATTACAAATTAGTTACAATTTCTCAGGTAAAATCCTGGCCCCACTAAATTCCATGGCAAAACTCCCATTGACTTCAGTGGGGCCATGATTTCACTCCTCATCCTTAAAAATCCCTCTACATATTGTCCTTGACAGCACTCTACTCTGCCACTGTGGAGAAAGCCAGCTCATCCCAGATCAGGGTGACTTGATCAGCAAGGTAACAAGAAAATTGATCTCAAATGAGAAAAACTCAATTCTGTGGCTTAGCGGAGACAACTCAAATTAACCTAGACTGTCCATGCCTCTGAACAGTTCTGCTGTTCAGGACGACATGGATGGGATAGTATTTGCAAAGCAATTTTTCTTCACCTTCTCCACATCCACAGCATAAGACTTTGAATAATTTTACATCAGAAGTTTAGCCACAAATATAGGGATAATGAAGGGATTCCCTTATAATTATATTTCCTCTGTTACCATTTCTCTTGTGTTACTCACTCCTGTGGCTGCTGTCCTGCAAGCCTGGGCCTGGCTCCCTGCTCCAGGTGTTGCGACTTGATGCATGGGATGACTGCGCCACTCAAGTTTGGCCTGGCTGTGCCCCTGTCATGCCTATACAGAAGGGCTCAACCTGTTTCTACATAGTCAGAAACATATTTCCTTTATGAAACATTTGCAGGTGTCAGGGAAGGCCATTTAATACATTAGGTTATGACTAATCAGCTTGGGAAAAAAAAAACAGATGTCTACCACCTAGGATATAATAAGAATAATCTTTCCTGTCACTATTAGAAACTTGTTACAAGGTCTCAGTGCAGTGCTGTCAATGTTTAATAGCCCACTTTTTAAAAGGCTATATACCTAGAAAATATCTCTGAGATTTTACAATTCCCTTTCAAAGTCACAGCTCAGGGGACAAAGGTGACCAGCTAAATGTATGGAGAATGAATAGATGTTTCTTTTCTTACTGTGTGTGAAACAGGAGGGGCAGCTCTTCTTAAAATCAAAACGAAACACAACACACAAACAAACACAGGTCAGCAGCTAGTTTACTACCACACATAAGCAGACTTTCCTGTAAAGTAGATATATGAAGCTAGTAATCAGTCAGGAAATACTACAGACCAGTGGCTTGGTTCAGGAGTGGTCCCTGATAAGTACTGGAAGAGAGTCCAAAGCATAAATAAAATATCTTTTCAGTTCTCTCACTGTTTTCTTGTTCTCATATTTACACTATAGTATTGGTGCTAAATGCTTATGCCACAGCTAAAATACCTACTTGAGTTTTGCCGTTTGAGTTTAATATATTGAATAAGCATGTAATCTGAAGGGCCACTATGTTAACATGTACTTAAAATTCCAGTTAACACACACAAATAGATGTGTCATTTCAGATGCTTATATTTTGGTGCCTAATAGTTTTGCTTTCTAAACTAAATTTTGCAGGCTGTTTTTTCAATTAAGTGACCTAGATTTTGTTTGAGTTTTCTGTTGAAGAGAATTAAAATGGAGTGAGCTATTAGCCCACAAAATCAGCTACTGTGCACATATACCTACTTTTTCATTTATTTTCTAACATGCATTTTACCTCTTTTTTCATGTTACAGACTTTCATGATGTCTCAAGTTTTTGCAAGGTAAAGTATTTTGTCAGAGAATTTTTTTAACTTTATTGTAGCACAGATGCAGATAATACTGGGTCAGCTTCAAAGAGTTTTGAGCTGTATATGGCTTTCATGATTTAAGGAATAATGATCTCTGAAGGAAGCCTGGAGAGCAGGTTGGTTTGTATAGATTAACCTCTTACATCATGTTCCCTGAGATAAGAGTCCCATATGAGTTGCAAACACTTGACACACAACTAGGTAAGTTAAATATAACATTATAGCAGTGACTTTGAATGTTCTGACTGTGGGGAATTTAAGCCAGTTCCCTAACATACTATAGGTTTTGTATGTGTACTATGTATACACGCACACACAAAAAAAGACTAAATTGTCACATAACTTTTATAGAATAAACATAGATTTTTCAAAATACTCAAAGAGCGTTTAAAAGACGTAATTCAGAGCAATGATGTCATGTGTGAGTTACTATGTGAGTTACGCTATTTCTATAAATGGTAAATAAAGGCTGCAATAAGAGATTTAAACCAAAAAGAGCTGCTTTTTTAATTTTTGTGTTTCTGTCAGTACTGGGAGAAACAAAATTTTCACGAACAGGAAAGTTCTAATACTGCCAGAAAGGCAGATTTGACGTTTTTCAAAATGTATCTTGTTTATATCAGAGACAGTCCAAGACATAGTTCAAATCCCAATGAATGAACTTCCTGTTCTACCGCAGTTGACATACAAGCAGTAAACTATGTAACATTGCCACCTACTGGCAAAATAAATGATCTGACAACTCTTCCAATCTTTTGGTTTCAATACCAAATCAGCTTTATGATTCATGGTTACCATTCACATTTTCATATAGAAATGTGTAGGCATACAAATATACTTACTTTCTGTATGCTACTGCATGTACAGTGCTATCAGCTGAAAACTGTGGAGGACTCCAGGGATTTGCAAAACAGCTGTTTGAAATTTCTGCAATGGCCTCAGGGACTCTTTTCTGAAGGACAAGGCCCAGATGGTAGCCAGTTGTGAGATGTGTGTGCACGCACTTGTATGGGGGACTCTGCACCTGAAATCTGCTACACTTAAGCTTTGTCTATACTGGGGAAATTCTGCAAAAGTTTCTCATCATTGCTAGCAGTTCAGCTCCAGGACTAATGGGAACACTGGGATCCCTAGCACAGACAGGACGCTGGTGCCATTTGCCTTTTCAAAAGCCAAGTCAATTTACTATGCTCTAATTTACCTGGTGCTTGAAATGTACAGATAAGGCACCTGTGGCTGCCTCAGGATTAAAGCTGCTATTACCTACTGAGCAAAAACCATATTAGCAACGATGGGGAATTTTTTCTAGACAAGGGTTTATTATATTGACAGCACTTATGTAGTAACAACCTGTTTTGGTTTAGTTTGTGAGACAACATGGAGCAACAGACATTTTAAAAGCACACATTCAAGGACCTCAGAGAATCCTTATTAATTACCTTATCATCATCCTCACATGTCATGACATTGGAGAAAGGTATCTCAGCTTTGAACATCTTACGACAATGCATGAGCTGGACCAGCAGGTAGCAGACTGTTTTGAACTTCATTCTTTTGGCAGGCTTTATGTCTGAGAGAATCAGTCCTGGAAATATCTGTCAGGCAATTAAAAATATGAAAAAGATACACACAGGTTTACATACATGTAGACATACCTACATACACATATCCCATCCAATGATCAGAATAAGCATGAAAATATTGTGATCAAACAATGTATTTTATTACATGCCATATTTTCTTAGGGGTAGAATACTTCTCCTTTTTATATCTAGTATATAGAATATGTTTAACATATTATCTTTAAGCACAACAGAACTAATATTTCAAAATTGAGTTTCTATAGAAACTACGAGTATTAAAACCCATTAGCGACTGATGTAGAAGAGAGGCATTATTTGTATTTCTTCTTCTACTTTATATTCATTTGATTTAATAACCATTTTCCCCATGAAAATAAAAGCAGCACGTAAGAAGTATAAGCATGAGTGAGCTTTTCTGTTCATTCCTTTTCTTTTTAGAACATTCCTGTCATGTTCTACTTACCTTCACTCTCCCATTTTAGCAACTAGAGTTCTGGTTCCAGGATACTCGCACGCATCCATGGAACCATGATCAAGCAGGGAACCGGGGGACCCAACTATTATACCCCACATCTTGCTTCTTCAAAACTGGGGACATTGAGCCATGGAGCGGAATTCTGGGGTGAACGTTTATGGGTCCACTTCTTTCAGCACAGAGGACCCGGATTCAGAAAAAGCACTTGCTTAACTTTTAAGCCTGTGTTTAACACCCATTGACTTTGATGGAATGTAAGATATGCTTATGTGCTGTTCTTAGATTAGAACCAGGGCCAGAACCCCCCGATCTATTTTCAGGAGCCATGCAACCTCCTCTGCTTGGATTATTTATGCTTTTGGCATGTGTCATCTGTGACGGAGGATCTGTGAGAATTTTGAAAGGCCACACTACCTGCCAGCACTGTAACACAAAGAAGTACTGTCACTCTGATCAAATTATTATGCACCTATTTTAGGAGCAAAAGTGAAGAGACCCAGAGTTTGGTGCATAGTGCCCAGACACCTGAAACATATTCTCAACCCCAAACAAAGCTCAGATCTTTGTCCTTAGGAGCCAAGGAATATGGCCACTGAAATGAGTAAAAAGGATTTGGTTTATAATTGCCATTAAGAGTCGAGAAGTATGATGGTTGTTTACTGCAGCATTATGTGTCTACCACATGTTCACAACTGGGAGTTGCCCATGCCTATCAGGATCCAGGGAAACAATCCCTTACTTCACCAAAATCATTTCTTCTATAGCTGCCCTCTACCTACACCAACCATGGGAAATGTTACAGAAATTTTTTTGGACAAATTAAAGGGAATCCAACAAAGTGATTCAGAGGAGCGCACTGCAGATGAGTGAGAGTCCCAGCATACATGGAGGGCTGCACTTCTCTATCTTGATAGCACAGATCCAATTTACTATGGCCATGTGTCAGCCAGATAGAATACACTAAATGGAAATGTCATCTTGGTCACTAAAAGTTCTATCCATAAGAGAAAATGTTTGGTCCAAGCTTCCATTATTTGTTTATATCACTTTTTTGGGGAGTGCTCACTTTAATGGTTGGCATTTAGGGTTTGATATCTAATGAACATGATGCAACGGTGTCGACTGCTTCATTACATCAAATCTTAATGAGCAGGGTAGAAAGGAGGAAGTAAATCAGAACTGTTTGCTCAGATACTAGGGTGAACATGTACATACTTGGTTATCTGAATTTAGAGAAACTGGGACAAATTTTCTTCAGTTATACACCCTATATTCAACTTCAGGACCAGTATTCAAAGAGAAACTGCTGAGCTTCAAGTATCAGAGGGGTAGCCGTGTTAGTCTGAATCTGTAAAAAGCAACAGAGGGTCCTGTGGCACCTTTAAGACTAACAGAAGTGTTGGGAGCATAAGCTTTCGTGGGTAAGAACCTCACTTGCATCTGAAGAAGTGAGGTTCTTACCCACGAAAGCTTATGCTCCCAACACTTCTGTTAGTCTTAAAGGTGCCACAGGACCCTCTGTTGCTTTTTGATGAGCTTCAGTTCATTTGCAAATTTGACACCATCAGATCAGGATTAAACAAAGCCTGTGAATGGCTAGCCAACTACAAAAGCAGTTTCTCCTCCTTTGGTGTTCACACCTCACCTGCTAGAAAAGGGCCTCATCCTCCCTGATTGAAGTAACCTCGTTATCTCCAGACTGATTCTTGCCTGCATATTTATACCTGCCTCTGGAAATTTCCACTACATTCATCTGACGAAGTGGGTATTCACCCACGAAAGCTTATGCTCCAATACGTCTGTTAGTCCCACAGGACTCTTTGTTGCTTTTTACACACCCTATATTATACACAGAGTAAGTCAGTGTGGAATTTGGCTTTATATCCAGGTTAAAATATGTATATTTAGGTACTGAGAAATGCATTGCATTTTATGGTGCAATACAGAGCTTTTCCTATTGAGTTGTGTGGGTACTGTTCAGAAGACTACATGTTACACTGCGACAACCAAACACAAAAATCAATTAGTCTGTTTAAATATCTGCATAACATTTTAATTAATGTGTGACACAACCTGTTACTAAATTTAACAGGAAAAATATTCCTGAATGGGCACAATTAGTGTATTGTGCACTTGAAGGATGATTAAAGTAGATTAATACTATCTACATTATACTGCACATCTGATAGTACTTCAATTTAAAGGACAATAGTTTACTGTGCATGTTATTCTGCTATATAAGGAGTTGATTATGTTTAGGTTAGAAATAGTGAAAAAAATCTCTCTTAAGTGGCTTCCCATATAATCTCTCAGTTGAGGAATTTCTGGCAAGTGACTCACTGCTGGAAAGCAATATTCTGCCCAAAGGACATTGTATAGTGACATTCACTTCACTAAATATCTTGAACACATTCCTTAGTTGTTCATACCAAATAAGATATTTTTAGGCATAGATAGCCCTTAGGTCAGAATATGGCAAATGGGATCTACCTTCAGACCAATGCTCTTCAAGGCCCCAAGCTAGAACATAGCCTTTGGGTAGCTAGTTGTGATGTTACGGATTAATCCTATCATGTTTTCTTAACACATCCATAGCTCTTCTAGAAATATGAGTATTTTGCTGCATGCCTTTCTCTAAACCCAACAAAAAATGTAGCAGCTTTTTTTTTGCAATTAACTCCAATACTTTTGCTCTATTTTCCAAGTCGTAGTAATAGAAAGGGAACATATGGAAGGCACTAGGTGAAATAGATCTTAGCATCACCACTGGAGCTCAACTCCAAAACAACTAGTCCCCTTTCCTCTGTCTGTCAGACAAGGTCAGACCTCTCACCTGGAAGTCACATTGAGCAGATCAGTGATTTTGCCACACATCTTGATTTTGGGGGCCATATTAGGCTGATTCTGAGTTGATCTTCTAGGTAAAGAACGAGAAGCTCCTTTGCACCTCGGAGTACCCACAAAAGAGAAACTTTAATATAGCTGGGTGTGCTAATGGAAGTTTCTGCTAGCAGAGCTAAGAGGGCATGTATGAGAGAGCGGCAAGAATAGGGCCATGGTCTCTCTCTCCCCCTGGAAGTGCTGGGAGGAGGGTGCTTTGGAGAGTACAGTCTAAACTTACTTCAGTGTATCAAATCTCCTGTGAACACTCTGCTTCTGTGACTGCCCAGAACCATTATGACTAAGGCCTGGTCCACACTAACCCCCCACTTCGAACTAAGATACGCAACTTCAGCTATGTTAATAACGTAGCTGAAGTTGAAGTACCTTAGTTCGAACTTACCGCGGGTCCAGACGCGGCAGGCAGGCTCCCCCGTCGACTCCGCGTACTCCTCTCGTGAAGCAGGAGTACCGGTGTCGACGGCGAGCACTTCCGGGATCGATCCCAGAAGATCGATTGCTTACCGCCGGACCCGGAGGTAAGTATAGACGTGCCCTTATAGAGGAATAATGTCGCCTGACAACTTTGCTCAGGCAGTGTATCTCCTTCCTTTCCCCAACCTGGCTCTCCCTCAGAAGAACCCTCATGTGTGCAGATAATTTTTATCCAGAATTCCAGAATTTATAACAGCTTCTTTAATATAGCTTCAAAGCAGCAGATGGAGCAAACTGTTTATTTACCAGTCATTAAGCATGGTTGGGCTCCTGCTATAACAGAGACACATGGTCATTGCCAGGAGGGTAGTATTACCTTTTTATGCCACACCTAAAAAAAAAAAAATAGGCCATCCTTGACAGGCATCCCACTGAACTTGCTCATGGCCTGCTTTATTTTATTTTGGCACTTCCTTTTTAAGTGCAGTGAACTGATGCCTGTTCATTTGCAACATAATTTTAGGAAGGGTTCTTTGTAGTAACATAGCCAGCAAATCAGGGTAAGAACAGGGATGTTCTATCAGACCCCTACAAAAGGCAGCCAGCCTATTTACAGCTTTGAGAGTGCATTGAAGCATGTGGAATACAACAATCATTGATTAAAATTCTGAGAAAACATCCCTCTGTTTGCATCTCTTGTAATACTCTGGTAAAGGATCCACTGGTGCTTATCTAGGCTCCTCAGAAACAGCATCAGACTGCAGTTCATTTTGCTATGGTCACCTAGGGGCATGAAAAAAAAAATCACAGAAAAGGAGGTACCGTTGATATTCAAAGTGCATTCACAGAACGCTTCCGTGCTGTATTGTATGTGTCTCTCTTGCTTATGCCTTCAGGTAGTCAGGTCTGAACTTCTTGGTATTAGCATCTTTCCTGTTATTACTTGCAAGTTACTGAGCTTTCCTGTGGACTTTTTTTATCCTGAGATAAGTGAGCAGGTTTGTTCAGGTTTGTCTTTTCACAGCTATGGTAATTAGCAATTTTTAGACAACTCTCTCATATGCCATTTTATTTATTTGTAATCATTTCTTTACTAATATACTAAAGTCCATTTTACTTAGTGGTGAAAGAATACAACTTGTCTAAGAAAGAATTCTCCATAGTTCAAACCAGTTTACCTACCTATCCAACACAAATACAGCAAATATTTCTAATGGTTGCAAGTGTTAAAAGATTGCTGGGAGACCAATAAAATAGATACAACCATTCTCTAAGCCCCTCACCTCTCTCGTCTCCAAGTGCCACATCTTTGGGGAGTAAAATAAAATGGGAGCAACAGAACATAAAGCAAAGGACAAACCCCACTCCCACTGACAGTGATGGAAAACCTGGAATAATTCCAGATTGGGGGGCATCAGACTGACATATGTGCATTTCTGTTCCTAGCGCCATTCACAGTGACAGCAGGAGTGATATGTGACCCTGGCAGATCAGGTCAGATCAGGGCCATAGGCCGATTCACTTGTGTATTAGTGTAGATCGAAGAGAGTAACGTTTTAAACTTCATGAAAGCTAGTGGAATGTTATTCGTATTGTTTTCACTTATCTGTTTCCGTTATAATGTAATAAAACATTTACATTGTATATGCCCATGTAACTCAATAACCCAAAGAAATCTTGTGAAATGCTAATTACCGAATATATCAGAAAGGGTGCTAATTCCAAAGCAAATGGCCATTGTGATGATGACTGGAGGTCAAAAGACTAAGTGCATTCCTCACTCACTGTCATCAAAGGAAAAACCTACATGGGTAGAGACACAGTCAGCTTGCTTTCTGTGTGAAGATACCATAAATATGGATTCAAAGAAAGATCCTTTATCTCTGACAGTTTGGACTTTTACAGGGAAGTGTACCAGACGCAAAGCAGAGATCCCTAGAGACAATTTGGGTATCTTGAAAGACTTTTGGGAAACTGGCAGTTTATTATATCACTGCTACCATTTGGAGTTACAAACTGTGATTCACCTGTACATCTATTTTACCTGCTTTAAACTCTCAATAACTCTCATTTTTTGTTCTTAGCTAATAAACTTTTAGTTAGTTTACTACAGAATTGGCTGCCAGCATTCTCTTTGGTGTAAGGTCCAGAGTACCAATTGATTTGGGGTAAGTGACTGGTCTCTTGGGACTAGGAGAAACCTGATGTGTGATTTTTGGTTGAAGGGACCTTTTATCACAAAGTCCAGTTTGTCTGGGTGGCATGACAGGCTGGGTCCTAAGGGTCCTAAGGGGACTGTTTGTGACTCTGTGGTAAGACTGGGATAGTGATCCCGGAGTTCACATGTGGTGCTGGCTTGGTGAAATCTAATTATAGAATATACTACCAGTTGGTGCTCTTGTTTTCTGACAATCTGCCCTGAGGTAAGCACTCAGTTGTGAGCCACTCCAGATAGCACAACACCCTTATCTCCTTCTTTGGTCAGTGGTAAGCTACTTCCAATGCTAGTTGTGTGTTTGGTAGACCTACAAATAGTGCTCTTCATTGTTAGCACATTTCTGTGCACAGTTTTTGAATTAATACAGATACCCTTCAGTGGAAGCTTTGAACAGTAATTATGTCCCTTCACTGTGTCAGATCTGCATAAACAATGATCAGAATGTTCAAATTTAGGTGGCTAAAGTTAGGCATTTAAATTCACATTTAAGTGCCTAAATAAAAGTGATCTGATTTTTCAGAAGTGCAGGACACCCATTTCTCCCACAGACAAGCAGACAATGGGAGCTGTGGGTGCTCAGTATCTCTGGAAAAAAAAAATCAGACCACATAATTAGGTGCCTAACTATGGATTTAGGTGTCTAACTTCAGGAACCTGAGTTTGAACATTTTGGCCTAATATTTTGGTTTTGTGGTCTCCTCTGCTTGTACAGAACACAAGCCTTAAAAATTTCACCTATGCTGCTGGAAGAGAGTGTCTTTTCTATAGGGACACACTGTTATTCAATGGAATTCACCTTCCTGCAAGGAAGGATATTGCCAGCAAATAAAGATAGAAATTTAAGTCTCTGTTAGTATATAGATGGATATAAAAAAAGAAAATAAAATGGCTGGAATGCTAATTTTAATCCTTTTCCTTCTCTCAATTTATTCTCCCCCCCCCCACTCCCCGCCCCATTCCTTTTTTATTTGTTTACACATTGCTGACTAACAATTTTTCAGCTCATTAAGTTCAGGGGGGTTTGGGTTTTTTTTGGTTAAGAGGAGTGAAAATCTAATCCCCACCATGGTAAAGTTTCTTTGGTTGGTCTGACAAAAACAACAACAGCCTGCTGTCAAAAAACGTATTCCAATAAGAATCATACACATCAAACAACCTACACTTGATGAATAAAAGTCACTTGAAAGCCTTTGCAATAGAATGAAAAGCATCCAGGGACCACATACAGAAAACCAAATGCACTTGATAAATCTGAAGAATGCAAGCTGCTAACAATGATTCACTGATAAAAGCTAAATTGTAAAAACCACGCAGTAATTGTATATTCTGCCTGTTCTTTGACAATGCTATCACTCTTTGATATTGAGTGTTAAATTCTATTTTTGGAGGCAGCTTTACAGGGAGGCTACCAAAAAAGTATTGGTAGGCTAGCTGAAGTGATATTTTGGGGGTACAGGGATATGAGACCCCTGGTATGTCCTATTAATTGTTTTTACTAGAAGATGGAGCCATGAATGGAAGGGTGGAGATCTGAGGGTGGGGGATACCATGATAAAACTTGAGTTCGCTACCCCCTCATACATGAATTCTCAGTCTTTTTCATACTGATATCCCACACTCAGGTACCTGTAATCCATCCTTTGTACTGGTTTTCACACTGCAGTGGGAATTAGCACAATGCTTTAGTGTCTACTTTCAGTATCTTTTTATATGCACAAGTGTCTAAGGAAACTGTTTCAGATGAAAACCAGAGACAGAGAATGAAAGCAGATTCCTATTATATTTGGATCCAGCAGAGGAGATAGAAACACAGCTCTCTGCTGTGCTCCCTTTATTGTTCTTGCAGCAAAACTGAAACCAACATGAAAGTGAGGCTTTGCACTGGGTGGGATAGGGGAGTGCTCAAATATTTAAAGGGACAGGACATCACTTTCGTCCACCCTATTTAAAATTTCCCCCCCAAATATACATACATTTGTGTGTGTGTATATATATAGGCTATATAGTGTTTTATGTTAGCCATGTAAATGATGATGATGATGATGATGATGTGTGTGTGTGTGTGTGTGTATGTGTATATATATATATATATATATATATATATATATATATATACATATACATATACATATACACACACACACACCATCATTTACATGGCTAACATAAAACACTATATAGCCTAACTAAAAGTTGTGGGTAGACTACCAGAGATTCTCAAATGGCAAGGAATTATACTGCCCTGAAATAGCAACTCACTGCCATATAAGATCAGGCGCACCACTGGTTTTCACACTCTCTTGGGATAATGGGGTGATGGTTGTGTGACAGTGTCCTGAACAACAGGAACAGTCGGTGGTAAGGAATCTAGTATGGCTCTAGTATGGAATCAGCTGTGATCCCTTTGGGAGCAGATGCACCTCTCCTCATATCATGGTGTGAGCTGTGGTGCGAGCTGTGGCAACCTGCTGCAATAATCTTTGCACCTGTGTCCCTGACACAGTGAAGGGCAGTTGGAGTACATACAGATCAATAAGAGAATACAGTTCTGTGGGGGGGAAAACACAGCACATAAAATGGCACATTTACTTTGTCAGTCCTTATGTCTGCTTATTATAGCGCAGTCCTAGCATACCAAAGCATACTGACAGTATATCCCCACTGGTTCTGGGGGCAGAGTTAAGGTTGCGTGGCATAGCTTATGTGTACTGTAACTCTGTATTTCCTGGGTTTTAGAGATTTAAGTACAGGTGCACTCGACATTCAGGAAGTACATGGTCATACTTAACTCTGCATTAATGACATTTTGGGGCAGTGAATAATCAAGGTTGCCTAACGTTTTCCACTGTAAGACTCTGTTTTCAGTTACTTATAATTTTCCCAAGTTTTAACTGTGTGGACTGAAATTTTCCATATGGGGTGTCTGCCTTAGGTCGAATATTTTTGGAAAGTTTGGACAAGTTCAACAACACTGGTTCAGTCATTTTTGAGAACAGGGTTGGAGAAAATAGATTGTTTTGCCAATGTTAATTTTTTTTACAACTGTTTAATTGATAATCTCTAGCACCCCATGCTTTGCAGTAGAGACTTTAAATTTGGCTGGGGTCAGAGAGATGTGTTTTCCTCCTGTCCCTGTAAAAATCCACCCACATTTGGCAGTTATAAGCCTCTGAAAATTGCCATTTGCACATGGCTAGTAGAGGTTTGCTAGAGGCTGGCTGCTAAAGAGTATCTGTATGCATGAGCATGCTCCAGCCCAAACTGGCACAGATGAGCAGGATTTTCTGTGCAATTTTCTTCTCTTAGAGGCTATAGTGCTGGACACTGGAACTGAGAGCAGGGAGACTCTCTCCACTGTGCACTCAATGCCTCCTGATGATCCAGGCAGCCTGGAGGAGGAGGAAGCATCCTGCATCAAATGCAGAGGAGGACAGGACAGGCTGAAGTCAAAAGAATGGCCATACTGGGTCAGACCAAAGGTCCATCTAGCCCAATATCCTGTCTTTTGACCGTGGCCACTGCCAAGTGCTTCAGAGGGAATCACCAGAACAGGTAATCGTCAAGTGATCCATCCCTTGTTGCCCATTCCCAACTGTTGGCAAACAGAGGCTAGGGACACCATCCCATCGAGATAAATGGGGTCTGTAGTTTTTTGTGTATTACTGAACTTAGAGTGTGTGTTGTCATTAATGTATCAGATTCCACAATTCATGTTATGCGGCCTATCGTAAAATGTTTATTTTGGGCTTTGTGGAAAAGTGCTAATACAGAACATGCTTTTGCGTGAGTTGGTAAACTGTTTGTAGTGAATAAGTGAACGGACATAGCCCATTTTTACTTTTTGTGAGTTATCTACAGACAGGCTTTGTTTTTTACAAATATGCTATTTATTCAAAATTGTTTGGTGAATGCTTTATGCAAACATATATCAGCCTATCAGCTAGTCCAAACTATTTGATTATATCTTCAAATATTTACTATTCTTCATTAGTAGTGTGTGCCTGGTCATCTATGTCTACACCCAGCCGCTTCCCAGTTCGGCGGCTGGGAATCGAAGTTCTGGGTTCGACTTATCGCGTCTTGTCTGGACGCGATAAGTCGAACCAGGAAGTGATCGCCGTCGACTGCGGTACTCCAGCTAGACGAGAGGAGTACCGCGGCGTCGACGGGGGAACCGCGGCGTCGACGGGGGAGCCTGCCTGCCACGTGTGGACCGAGGTAAGTTCGAACTAAGGTACTTCGAACTTCAGCTACGTTATTCACGTAGCTGAAGTTGCGTACCTTAGTTCGAATTGGGGGGTAAGTGTAGACCAAGCCTAAGTCACCAGGTGTTTGTATTTCTGCTCTCTGACAGGATGACAAAGTGTTCTGAACAGGAGATTTTTAAGATGGTTACCATAATCAATTCTGGCATGAACTTTTGCGCAAACATACATTTGCATGAGTACTTCCCAGACTTCCAGCTTCCCCACAATGAATATTTCATTTTCTTTCTGAATGTTGATTGAAAAAAACAAATGCTAAACTTATTTCATATTGTTTGCACATCACAAAATAAGCCGCATAATATCATGTTGATTTCCTCTTCAGCCTCCCTAATTTCTTAGAGCCCAATCCTGTAATCTTTGTGTGTGTCACTCCCATTGAAGTCAATGGGAGTTTTATGTGAAGATAAATCTCACAATGGCCTAAACAGAACATTTCAGTAAAATATCAAAAATGTTTGTGTTCTTCACATAAGAGTGGGAAATATACTGAATGCTGATAGAATCTGAAGTCTGCTCTGTGCTGTTTGCTCTATGCTATAATAGGCAACATTTGCTCTATGCTCATTCCCAGTGGCGGCTTTAGAGTTAGTGGGTCCCTGTGCACAGCTTCATTTTCCAGGGCTCCCACTCAGGACCCAGCCAAGAAAAAGAACATTCTCTCTTATCTCCCCCCCACATTTTTCCTTCTTTTTTTCTTCATCCCCCTCCTATATTATAAGTAATGGGAAGTAAATGAAAATAAAGTGAGGTTCCTTGATTGGGGCAGGGGGTTGGGGTGCAGGAGGAGGTGTGGGCTCTGGAAGGAAGTTTGGGTGCTGGATGAGGGCTCCGGGCTGGGGCAGGGGGTTGGGGTATGGGAGGGGGTGAGGGGTGCAGGCTCTGGGAGGAAGTTTGGGTGCAGGGTGCAGGCTCTGGGCTGGAGCAGAGGGTTGGGCTGCAGGAGGGAGGCAGGGGGGGAGGCGCTTAACTCGGGTGGCATGGCTCCCAAAGCGACCGGCACACACACCCTTCCGGCAACGGCTCCTAAGCGGGGGAAGCCAGGGGTCTCCATGCACCCCCGCCCGCAGGTGTCACCCCCGCCCGCAGGTGTCACCCCCGCAGCTCCCATTGGCCGCAGTTCCTGGCCAATGGGAACTGCAGAGTCGGCACTCAGGGCAGGGACAGTGCACAGACACCCCACCATCTCAAAGGGCCGCAGGGATATGCCGGCCCCTTCTGGGAGCAAAATGGCGTGGAGGAAGGGAGGCAGACTGGGCAGGGAGCCGCCTTAGCCCTGCTGCTGGCACGTCTCTGTGCACCTCTTGGGTGGAGGGTGGCAGCGGGTCTCCATGCACTGCCGAGGGTGGGGGCAGCGCACGGAGCCACCTCCCACCCCCTGCCAGGGGCGCGCAGAGATGTGCCAGCAGCTGGCCGCTCCCCAGCAGCGGCGTGGGGCCACCGGCCACAGCATGCAGGCAGCTTGCCTGCCTGAGCCCTGCTGCGCCGCTGGCTGGGACTCAGGGGCAGGTTGTCAGATATTTGTCCTGCATTTTGGGGGGCCCGTGCCACCGCATGGTTTGTTTCATGGTAAATCCGCTCCTGCTCATTCCAAGCTGAACAAAACCATCAAATCAGTTGCAGATAAGATACATTAAACAACATGCATTGTTTAGTGGTGAGAAGGCATAGGGCTCAGTACAACATACAGGGACAGATTCTCAGCTGATGTAAACTAGCAAAGCTCAAGTGAAGTCACTGAAGCTACACTGATTTACGCCAGCTGAGGATATTGCACTGTGTCAAAAACAGTGTTCTGATATCCTTCTGAAGCATCAGAATTCTATATAATCTGTTTACTTTACAGCCACTCACTTAGTGACAGGATTGCGACTGCAGGAAGTTTAAAATCACATCTGTTTATGTTAGATGAAAAACAGTGTATGACAGTGATGTGACAGCCATCAACACTTCTTCTGCAGCTGCTGTCACACAATTTAAAATGAATCCCAGGTTACTGAATTTCTGCCTGTTACATCATGAGTCTAATGTAAGAAATTAATTGATCACCTTTTGAGCTATCAAATGTAATTGTGGTTTATAGTAAGTTTTCCTCAGAGGTGTACTGTAGATAATTGCTCTGGATCTCTCCAACACTCAAGCCAGCTGGTAAATTTTAAGCATTTAGTGCTACATATTCCAAAAGATGATCCCAAGGTGTCTCATATGGAGAGGAATCCTGCACTTAAGTGTTTTGAACAGGTCTCTCCTAAAACAAACAATTATTGATTTCCTCTCTATTTGTAGATACGTCATTGGTAGCAGGGTCCATCTAGCTCTCACTTCCTCCTGTCAGGAATCCCACCTGCTGAACACCAGAGAGATTAATGAGGGACAAGGAAAGATCCTACGCCCATTCACCTGGGAATTTCTGATTGGTTACAGTCCCACTGAGTGACCACAACTAATTAGATATGAATAGGCTTTTAGAGGGAGTTGTAGGGAGGTTTTGCTGAGATTTCTTGAGAGTTCCATATTCATATGGTGAGGAAGGAGGGAAAAATGCTAGACCTTTCACAGAGAAAATGGGAAAAATAAGGGAAAGACGAGACAGAGAGAGTAGCCATATGAAGGAATCTGACTAGTCACAGAAAGTAAAAGGAAGGAGATCTTTTTACAGTAGGGTAAGTTGAGTATAAGCCAGCTGAGTGATGAGAGAGCCTAATCAGAGAATGGACTGCAGATCAACCAGGAAGATAATGGATTTTCAGAATTTGAAGAGAGGCAGTTAGCCAGCCTAACATAAAGGGGGCTGAGACTTGTTAAATGCAGATGTAGATTAAGCAGGCCTAGTGAAATGTACAAGTATAAGCTAAGCAATATTCACTCACAAGCAAGCCAAAACCCATGATCCCTGCGATGATAAGATCCATATACATTGACTTGCTGCCCCAAAACGAAAACAAAAGGGAGAAAAAACAGGAATTGGTCACTGACCGGAAAGGCAGCAGGAAGAATCACCTGACACACCTCACCCTCAGTTATGAGCATGTAGAACTGTCACAATACCAGGCCTGAGTATTGAAGGACCTGGGATACTCATTTGCATGAGTAGGCCCTTATATCTGTGCACAGTCCTACAGAAATGAATGGACTTTCCACAAGAACAAGGGCTCTTCTGCACAGATCCCTTCGCAAAATCAGGGTCTTCATTGTAATTCCCTTTTAGACAGTGCACTTAACTGTCTTGTGAATATACAGTTTTTACTGTTTCCCTATACTAATTTCAGTCACACTTCATATTAATAGAATATTTTAAATGATTAGTAGATGTTGTAAGCATGTTACAGAAATGAGTAGCATGCATTATGGATGAACATTAATGTTATCCTATCAGAGAGCAGAAATAACTACCACCTGATTTAGGTGACCAGTCACACACCACAAATAAAGAATAGCAAATAATCAAAGGCAATTCAAATTGTTTGTTAATAATCCATAAGCACATTAGTAGAAGGTGTTGCAGACAGCTGTAAGGAAGCCATTACCTGTTGGACTCTAACAATTCATTACAATTTAATAACTATTAATTAAAACCTCCACGATGTATTTATTAACCCTTTATAAACTATTTATAAATGTACATTTGTATTTAAGTATGACCATTATAATTTTAGTATCACTTCCATGGGTATAACTCCCTCAGATTTTTTTTACTGGTGTTCCACAGAATCATTTGGCCTCTTCTGTTTTTCGGGGTTATCTGTCTTTCCCAAATGGTACTGAATCAAGCAGGAGAGCTTAACTAGTCAAAGAGTGACACTGATGGCATGTACTATCCAGCTGACCACAGAAGTTGAGACTTTCTGGGATAACTTTTTGTACGTTTCTCCCCCCCAGGTAAGTCCAGAGTTGGCCACTGTTTAGGCGTCTGGTAAACTATCTGGACACATTACATCATTAAATGTTTGTTGTTTTCTTAGCATGTGAGATAATGAGGCTTTTTAAGAGGCATGAAAAGAACTAATGCAATGGTTACAAAGGAAGTATACCTAAGACTGTAACTGTCTCGATATTACCAAGGCCAAAGACCAAACCTCATAGATGCAAATGTGCCAACTATACAGCTGGGAGCCAGCTGGAATCCATGTTTCAGCTGTACAAATGAAGCAATGATGCCTTGACTAACTGGCTCTGGTGATTATGAAGACCAGTGAATCAGAGAATGCAGTCCGGTGAAACAAAGGAAGTTAGTCACACACTAAAATTTAATTTTGAATGCAGAACAACATTAGAGTTGGAAGAGTATAAGCCAGGAAAGTTACAAGGGTAATTATCAGATCCAGAGATTTAGCTGGGGCTGATCAGACACTCTTGCAGGGAGCTCCACTGCTGCTAGGAACTGGCCTGGAATTTTCTACAGGGAGCTGAAGTACAGTAACATCAGCAGTACCTCAGCAGGCCAAAAACATCTTTATAACTGGGGGTGTCCCCATGTGTTTCAAGTTGAAAGCTCAATAATTAAGCCAAAATTTTAATTTGACTTCAGTGGGAAAGGTCCATGTTCAGCACCATTGAAAATCAGATGAATTATTTAGGTGGGTTTAGGAGCCTAATGTTAGGTCACCAAGTTTGAAAGTATTGGCTATAATGCTTGCTGATTAAAAACAACAACTATAATTAACCAAACCCTATAATGTAATCTCATGCTTCCATGGAAATAATAATTGTAACGAAGCAAAACATAAAATAAAAAATGACTCAGTGGCTGCTTCCAATAAGTCCCTCTCCACTTGCTAATGTGCATTTTAAGTCAATAATCACACCAGACCTCTAGAGTTGGATGTTAATGGGCCTCATATAAAAGATTAAAAAGTTGTGAATATTTTATAATCTGTTCTCATTTAAAGTGCAACTGGTACATGAAAGGGCTTTCGTGTGTTATTATTCTCGTTCTTGGCTTACAAAATCATCGTGACGATAGATCATTCCAAAAGATTTTGAAGGAAGTGGGGAATATATCTTCCTCTTAATTAAAACAAAATATTCCAAACTGCTCCTATTTACCTTTCAAATTGAACAGATTCTTGGCCATCTGTTGCTGATAACATTGATTTTCATTCCTCTTGGCATCGTACCTGCTAAAGTCAGTTCATATTAATGTCAGAGATGATGCATAAAGAATAAAAAATGTGACCATGTTTCAGCTATTGAGGCTCAGGAGGAAGGAATACAATATTAAACCAGTGGACATCTGAACTCAGCTAAATGTATCAGATTTTGTCCAAGCTTCAGGGACAGTCTTCCATTTATCTGTCTCTAGAGACTTAGTGGTTGATTCAAGAGGGGTGGGGATACTATGTGCTTTGTGGTGAATGTAAAGATAATATAAAACATTTTTAGTCAATGTTTTATGGTCCAGTGATCAATATGCAAGTATACAATGACTATGGAAAGGTTTGATATGCTGCAATGAACTGCAAAGTGACACATTGATTGATCTGTGAGCAGAGTGTAGAAGTCAGTTGATACCAGTAAAATTCATGAAGTGTTTTTCTGCCAGTTTCACAGACACTCCATTGATGCATACCAGAGAGCTAATGTTATTAGCTAAGTTGTACAGCAACATCTGGCACTTCCATAAATCAATCAGTGACACAATAATGGGGAAGGTGCCATTTGCTTTTTGCAGCTGATGACAAGCTAATCATTAGCTTCTCGCTATTCAACACACCCCTTGCAAATATAAAGAACCGTGTGCTCACTTATTATTAGCCCTTCATCCTTGCAATTAAAATGCATGTTGACCTGGTTACCATAATATTTAAAATGGTTTCAACTCATAAATTTTGCTTTGCCAACTCCTCCCTCCTTTTTCCATTTGTCTCTATGCATCAAGTTAGCTTGCTCTTCTCATTTAAGTCCCTCCTAAAAGATCACTTCTTTTAGTTAAGACTTCCTGCTTCCAAACTACCACCACCATCATCATCAATATAATAAATTAGAGATATAATGCTCTAGAAGTTATATTACAATAATGGAGGGGAAAAATCTATAACCAAGAAGCAGCATTTCTAGCCTAAACAATTCCTCCTCCTGCCCCTTCCTGTGTCTCTACATTGTTTAATTTAGGGCCTAATCCTGTTTTTATGGAAGCCAAAAGTAGAACTCCCTCTAGCCATGGGAGCAAGATCCAGCCCCTTGGTTTAAAGGGCCACAAACTTCACAGCAAGTTTATATTGGACCAACAACCTTTACAGAAAAGGCCTCTTAGGAAACATAGGAACATAGGAATTGCAATATTGGATCAGACCAGTACCTCATCTAATTCAGTAATCTCTCTTCAACAGTGTCCAATATGCTTCAGAGAATGTGCATAACCCCTACAACCACCATCTGAGATAACCAGCCCTGAAGGAAAGCTTCCTCCAAACCCCCTTTACTAAGAGGGTGGCTAATGCCCTGAATTGTGGGGACTTATATCTCTTCCACATCTCTTGTTTATTTTTTTCATATTTGCTCTTATAAAACTCTTGGTTACACATATAAATGTCCAGTGCCTAAGAAAAACTTGTTAGGATAGACTAGGAGGGTCAGGTGTATGGAGGTCTGTGTCCTAAGTTGTCTGACGTGGTGTGACGGGGCGCACTCGTCCCGCACTGAACGGGGAAGGGTTCTGCACTGAACGGGGAAGGGTTAAGCCTAAATTGTGGGCTGAGGAAGCCACATCCCCTCAACTCTACTGGGCATGCTCCAAATGCACCAGTATAAAAGGGAGCAGCTCAGCTCAGTTGGGGCTGACTGCCGGAGAGGAAGGGCGCATGACGCTGGCTCCAGCCAAGGATCAGCCGAAGCCCGAGGTCATGAGAGCTGGAGATGCCACAACGCAGGCAGACGTCAGGCTACCCACGGAGGTCCCACAGAGTCCAGAGTCGCCGGGGACAGCACAGACCAGGGAACCCAGAGACAGCCGAGACGCCAAGACCGCAGCAGCAGGAACCACGGTAGGAAGCAGCCCAGGGGAATCAGACAGTGGCCCAATTAGTGAACCAGAATATTGAGTCAGCATGTTTCGGTTGGACTACCCCCACTGACTCAGTGGCATGCACTCCTGCCACTACCAGGGCCCTGGGCTGGAGTCCAGTGGAGAGGGACGGCCCGGGTCCCCTACCTGGGCTGCCACCATCCCCCTTTCTGGGCATGGCTGCCCCCTTCTCTGATTGAGGCCACTTGGCCTCTAGGCCTTACTGCCCTGTGAACAGAGACGAAACAATTGACTAGCCCCTACTGCCCTATTAGAGGGGAAAACCTATTGACTCTGGCCACTGTGCTGCACTGACCTGCTAACGGGCAGATGCAGATGCAGTGACGTTGGTCCCCAGGCCTTGGTGCCCTGCGGACTGGGGCAAATCCATTGACTTTGGTCACTAGGTCTTACTGCCCCGTGGAGGCAGGCGAATACATTGACTTTGGCCACTAGGCCTCATTGCCCTGCTAACAGAGGCGAGTATATTGATTCTGACTACGGAGACATAGAGGCAGGTTATGCACACCCTGCCCCTACACCCTAAGGGAGACGAGGCGCACTCACTCTGCACTAGATGGGGTCCCCCCAACCATGTCACAGGTGGTAGAGAATGTGGGCAACACCCCAGGCCTGAGGAGAGGCCTAAAATAGTAGATCCGAGGGAGGTACGGGTTCTTCCCTTTACCTCCCTAGCGTTCTAGTTACCTGAAATTAGTAGACGCCAGCATGGAATTGGACAAGGTCTTGAAATGGCTCCTAGAAAGCCAGCAAAAACAGGTAGCACAACAACAGCAGCAGCAATATGCACAGGTGTTGCAACAGGTTACTAGCCACCAACAGGAGTTGGCCATCCAGCAGCAAGTCCAACAGCAAAGGCTAGTCCAACAAGTAGCGGTGTTATCAGGGACAGTGGGATACCTTTCTAGCCCATTACTTAACGGGGCCAGCCCAGGTGGCCTATCGCAACCTTGACCACCAGGACGCCGCGGACTATGAAAAAGTGAAGGTGTCCACACTAGACCAGACCGATATCAGCCCCGAGACATACCGCCAGTGCTTTAATCAGAAATGGTACCCTGCAGGGGCTAGGCCACGAGCAGTGGCTCAATGTCTCCGGGACTACACTTGGCGATCACTAAAGCCTGACAAGCGGTTTGGTGCTCAACTGGCAGAAGCGGTAATTTTGGAACAGTTCACCCAAATCCTCCAGAACAGGGGGAAGGAGTGGGTGCATAGAGACTGCCCTGTAACACTTACGGAAGCGGTTGGACTGATGGAGGATTACTTGGTGGCCGAAATTACGGAATCCCAACCCCATAAGATGGAGGAACCTGGGCGGAAAGACCGGCCAGCCAAGGGGAAACCCCTCCCGGCCCCACTGGGAGGACTACAACCCCTGTCGAGAGCCTCAACGAGGAACACTGACATGAGTCTGAAGCCGACTGCTATTCGAGGCCTTACACGGTGGGATGAAAGCCCACTCATCGGAGCCAACCCGATTAGAATGGACTCGCTACCCAGAGGGGCCGAGACCGTTGTTATGAATGTGGTCAAGAGGGGCATTTCCGACATGATGGCCCCTATATGGACTGCAATTACGAGCAGCTCTGGGTAGCCAGCCCCTGGGCTCAGAAGAGGGGCCCAGAGAAGCTCCAGGTCCCGGTGCTCATAGAAGGGGTTCCTGCAACAGCACTGATTGACTCTGGCTGTAGCCAAACTCTCATCCGAGGCGACCTGGTACCAGACCTTGAGCCAGACGGGTCCCCCATCCACATCCAATGCGTCCATGGAGACCTACATTTGTATCCTGCTGCCCGGCTGATGCTGGAGATATACCACCAAAGCGCGGCCCTCTCAGTCGGGCTTGATTCCTAGGCTGGCCTATCCAGTGATTCTGGGGGCGGGACTGGCCGTGGTTCCTAGAACTACTGCAAGAGCCCTCTCAGTACCGTCCGACAGGAGAAGACGAAGGGCCAACAAAAAAGGGGCTACTTGTGAGGGATTGGGATGCCAACCCAGGGGAAGGGCCCTCCAAGTCTGCCATGATCTCGGTGCCCCCGCCTACACCAACAGACTCCTCCGTCAATGATGCACGAACAGAGCTTGAACAAGATGGCGACTTTATCTGGGAACAATGAGAGGACCCTACACTTAGTCATGCCTGGGAGCAGGCTACCGCTAGAGATCAAGAGGGGAGGGGTGCTCCCCAAAAAACCCCAAGGCCCATGCTTCGAAATATGGCATGACCACCTCTATCGCCTGGTGGAAGAGCCACATACTAGAGAATTGCTTCGCCAGCTGCTGGTCCCTCGGAGGTTGCGCCAGGGTCTTTTACACCTCGCCCATTTGGTGCTCTGGGCAGGGCACCTTGGAAGAGAAAAGACCCTCCAACGGGTGGCACGGTGGTTCTTCTGGCTGGATATCCACCAGGAGGTGAAGAATTATTGTGCCTCATGTTCAGAGTGCCAATGCATGGACCCAAAAGGAGTGCTGAAAGGGCCCCTCATCCCCTCCCTGTGGTTAGGATCCCCTTTGAGGGAATAGGACTTGACTTGGTAGGCCCACTAGACAACAGTTCCTCTGGCCACTGGTATATCCTCATGATAGTGGATTACGTGACACGCTACCGAGAAGCAGTCCCATTATATGGACTGCCATGCCCCCTAAGATAGCCGCTGAGCTCATCAAGGTCTTTGCACGGGTAAGGATACCCCACAAAATCTTAACAGATCAGGGGACGAACGTGACTTTCCGATTGATGGCCGACCTCTGCCATCTCTTAGATATATGAGCCCTCAGAACTTCCCTATACCATCCCCAGACAGACAGATTGGTAGAATGTTTTAACAAGACCTTAAAGAGCATGCTACGCAAATTTGTGGAAGAGGATCGGCAACATTCGGATACACTACTCCCAGCCTTGTTGTTTGCCATATGGGAGGTACCCCAAGCATCAACGGGGTTCTCCCCCTTCGAACTCTTATATGGAAGACCACCCTGTGATATCCTCAACCTTCTGAAAGAGGGCTGGGAAGGGCAAGAGACACAGGCAAGGGGGGGTTGTCCATCATGTGATATAGTTGCGGGAGAGGTTTCAGATGGTAGGGACCTTTGCCAGAGAAAATCTGAGGCAGGTGCAGCAGATTCAGGCACAACAGTGTAACAAGGGAGCCAGGCTGCTGAGCTTTGAACCAGGAGACCAGGTCCTAATCCTGCTGCCCTCAACCGAATCCAAACTATTGGCTAAGTGGCAAGGCCCCTTTGAAGTCACGTGGTAGACTGGGCCGGTCGATTATAAGGTCCAGCTGCCAGGCTGCTGAGCTTTGAACCAGGAGACCAGGTCCTAATCCTGC
This sequence comes from Emys orbicularis, assembly GCF_028017835.1. Lineage (NCBI taxonomy): Eukaryota > Metazoa > Chordata > Testudines > Emydidae > Emys > Emys orbicularis. The sequence continues at coordinate 193,996,713 of NC_088684.1, forward strand.
TGCCCTCAACCGAATCCAAACTATTGGCTAAGTGGCAAGGCCCCTTTGAAGTCACGTGGTAGACTGGGCCGGTCGATTATAAGGTCCAGCTGCCAGGCTGGCACCACAAGACATGCACGTATCACGTCAATTTGCTAAAGTCCTGGAGGAGCAGGGAGGCTTTACTAATCACACCCTACACCCCTGAACCAGAATTAGGACCCCTGGTTGATGAATCCTTTGAAGATGGGCCAATGTTGATAGGAACAGGACTCGTCCAGACCCAGAGTCCTGTTGATAGGAACAGGACTCGTCCAGACCCAGAGAGAGCAACTGCAAAGACTCCTGCAGTCCTACCCAGATGTCTTGTCGGCTCATATTGCCACCATACCAGGACAAAAGGTACGCAACCTCCACCGACCTCTGCCCAAGAAGATGTGGGGGGCCGTCCAGAAAGAACTGAAGGTCATGCTGGATATAGATTTGATGGATATAGATTTCATAGCGAGTGGCAAAGCCCAATAGTCTGAGTCCTGAAACCAGACGGGTCCATCCGGTTTTGTATTGACTTTAGAAAGGTGAACAGTATATCCTGATTCAATGTCTACCTGATACTGCGGGTCAACGAACTCCTCGAGAGGTTACTTTGGATCTTACCAAAGGGTATTGGCAAATCCTTCTGACCCCAAACTCACGCTCAAAAATGGCCTTCCCAACCCCCTTTGGCCTGTATCAATTTATAACCATGCCATTTGGGCTACATGGGGCAGTGGCCACCTTCCAGTGACTCGTGAATCGGGTATTACAACCACATGGGCAGTACACCACCGCTTATATCAATGACATCGTCATATATAGCACGAGCTGGGAAGACCACCTTCAACACCTCTCTAAATTCATACATGCACTCAGGGAGGCTGGACGCACGAATCCAACGAAATGCCATCTTGGGCAGAACGAAGTAACATACCTAGGTTATACTGTTGGGGGCAGAGAGCTGCGACCCTTAGTTGGGAAGGTACAAGCGCTGCAGAACTGGCCCATGCCGACGACAGTGACAGGTTCAGCAATTCCTCGGCCTAGCCAGATATTGCCAGTGTTTTGTACCAGATTTTGTGAATTTGGCGGTCCCCCTGACTGACTTGATGAAGAAATCACAATCCCAGAGAGTTCAGTGGTCTTGGGAGTATGAGGCAGCCTTTCAGGCATTAAAGGAACGGCTGACCCGGGAGCCGATCTTGGTCCATCCCAACTTTCAGAAACCCTTCATCCTGCAGACGGACGCATCGGAGGTAGGGATCGGGGCAGTACTGTCTCAAGGAGACACCAGAGAGGAACATCCCATATTATACCTGAGGCGAAAACTGTTCCCCAGAGAGACCCGTTACTTGACTATAGAGAAAGAGGCCCTAGCTGTCAAATGGGCCACAGATTCTCTACAGTATTAGAGAAGGGTCAGGAAAGCACAAGTGCCTCTTCTTTGCACACAAGCCTGCTCTTCACCCCCCACCACATCTCAATAGATCTGGCAGGGGGCAGAGGAGGGGAACAGGGATAGGGGGAGCAGAGCTTTGGGAAGGCTGTGGATTGGAGGGGGGATACTGAGGGCATGTGGGGACTGTGGCTGAAGTGGATGAATGAACAGGGGCAACGAATCTGAGGCCTCAGGAGCAGCTCAGCTCATCAGGAGGAGGAGAATGAACACACTGGGCAGAGTATTGAGTATTTGCTGTGCTACCCTTTTAAGATTTGCTCTAAGGCGCTTGAATGATTAGCAAACACCGATCCAATGGTATATGGACTCAAAACCGGGCTGGCTAACTCTAGCTTCTTCCCCTGACCTCGATAACTAGGCCTGTGCTGTAGAGCTCACATGGCAACTTTTTCAAACTCCCATGGTATGTTAGGTCAATTATGGGTGAGTTCATTTCACTTACTTTTCTGCTGCAGGCAAGACATGACTGTAATCACTATTTTTGCTGCTTCTATCCCCTGGGGACTCCTTCAGGCCTAGTAAATGGGCCACTAGTATCACACATTATTGTAGGAAGGGTTAGGGGAGCATGACTGGGAATGTAAACATGTCCAAATGTGGACATGGGAGAGGGGAGAACAAAAAACAAAAACAAACAAACAAAAAAGTACAAAGATGGAAGGTTTGATGTTCAGAAAGCTTATATAAAAGAAAAGAGGGAGAGAAGAATGAACTTCAGTCACTGGGGTGATATTTTATCACGTACTATTTGACAGTACAGTTGCAGGGTTTGAATGAACCATCTGCTTTTCTGACAGTTCATACTTAAAAGTAGATTATTTTTCAGAGAATGATCAATTTTCAGAACTAATCATGTATGATGTCCCCCTCCCTCCAAAATAAAAGATCCTATTTTCACGGACGGTTTGAAGAACTGTTAATAATTAAGACATTACTTGCAGATTTGTTGTAGCTGTGTTGGTCCCAGGATATGAGAGAGACAAGGTAGGTGAGGTAATACTTTTTATTGGACCAACTTCCGTTGGTGGAAGGGACAAGCTTTTGGGCTTCACAGAGCTGAAGAATTGCTCTGTGAATCTCACAAGCTTGTCCCTTCCACCAACGGAAGTTGGTCTGATAAAAGGTATTGCCTCACCTACGTTGTCTCTCTCAATAGTTAATATATATAGATATTGCCTCTGTTTTAAGGGTGGTTTCACAATATACTTGTTAAACTATGAAATTACACCATGGAACAAGCTAGAATTAGTGAAGCCTACCTTCCTCCGATGGGATGGCACAATAAAAAATGTTTCAATATTATGCTTCTTCAAGAAACTGTTCCTTTCATGGCCATACCCTGGTTCTACCTCATAGTCACCGTTTAGGCACTCTAAGGTGGTCTTTGTTATGTGAACTTTCCTAGAGAGAAAGACAGGAAAAAAGAATTTAAAGCAATGATGCATTATGAGCCAGGACCTATTCATTTGGGTGAAATCCACCACTGTGCAGAGGGCCAACACAAAGGTGAATTACATGCACAAACAGTAGGTGAACTTTTGTTGTAGGGCAGCTAAATTCTTGCAACCAACTAGAATGCAGAGGTGTTTTTAGCATATAAACTTCCTAAATTTAGCAGATGCTTTGAACAAATGTAAGTAACTATAGAGTACCACCTCAAATTGCAGTCTTGTTGATTTTACAAAGTATACAGGCATACATGTTATATTTCAAGTACTCTAGCTTTCTAAGTATTTATTAAAGCACTTGCTGGAGATACTGGCCCTCTGTTTGATGCATGCCACCCCACTCTTTAAATCTTACTAATGGCTGTTCTTTTTCTGCTATATAAAGGTCAGGCTTTTGTATTCACTTTCCCGTCCATTTACAACTCTGAGGGCTCGTCTGCATAAGTGTAATCGGGAAACTGAACCTCAATTAACTTTCAAAGTGGATTAGTTAAACCACATTAGGACTCTGGGTGGACACTCTAAATCAGCATTAAAGTGCCCTTAATTCAGTTTAGTTTAATTCACTTTGGAAGTGAAATAAGCTACACTGAATTACAGTCACTTTAATTTTGAATAAGAGGGTCCACACAGGGGTTTAATGAAGTTTAATCCACTTTACATACACATAGTTGGTTAATTTGGATTAATTTTCCTGAATGTCCCCATGTAGACAAACCCTGATGGTCTCAATTTAGCCAACCTATTTTATTAGCTGCCCCCGCCCATTCTGTTCTCCCAACAATGCCAGCTAGGTTTCTCCCCATTGGTCTATTTTTCCTATAACTGTTTTTATACTTTCTTCTATGTCACCCTTTACACATGGAACATTTTCATAGAAATTAACTGTAAAGGTATTACTTCTCTTAAATATCTTTTCAAATTCTTTTTACTGTGATGCCTTAAGATAAGAGTTTCCAAAGCAAACTAAACTAAACTACCAAAATCATCTATGGTAAACAAATGTCAGCCAAGTAGGAAATTTCCCATCTTACCCACAAGAATTAGCAGGCCCCACTTCTCCCTGTTCAGCAGAACACAAATTGTTTTGTAAAAATCCAACAAATCTCCAGTTGATACAGGGGGTTGTGTTCTAACATGCTTGCATGCACTTAACTTGTACTCAAGAAAGCTCAATGCATCCTTGAAATTTCAGTACCTGCTTGTGCCCATACCCAGTTAAATTACTAGTTCTCCAAGAGCACATGCAAATACATGATTTGCACACATACGCCTAGTATTTGGATACATATTTTAAGCACAAACTAATGTTTGCATGGCATTGGGCATGACTAACTTTGAAAATCTGACTTTGTAATGGTAATACTAAGCCACATATTTGGAGGCAGAGATGGGCAAACCCTCCCCTCCATTACACTGAGGTAACTCCATTTTACTGAGAGGAGTATTTAGCTCTTTCTTTACTAAAATTTTATCATTGCCTCATTCCTACCCTTCATATTTGGCAGTTTCTAGTGAAAAGCTTATTCAAAGGACATTTACATTTTAACAGAATGTTGTTCACATTTACTTCTCTGTACCATTACTAACAGAAATCTACAGGTCACTCAACCCTAGTGTTCCTTAGGAGATGTTTGAACAGCAGGTAATACAGCCTATGAGAGTTCTTAATCTGAAACACCCTTATGTATCAATTATTATAGTAATTGGCTTTGCAAAATACTTTCAGTTAAAGAGAGAAATAATTGATGCTCTCATTCAGGGCTGTAGTTTTTTCTCTGAGACTTACCCAGGCAATCCTCCAGTTTCCATTACATTTGCTAGAGTCACGTCATTTGACCAGACATCATATTGCCATTTGCGGAGACCTAGGACCCCACAAAGCACCCTGCCTGTGTGTAGTCCAACTCTCATGTTGAGATCCACTTCAGTGGCTTCTGCTACAGACCTGCAATAGATGGTATCAGATCTTTAGAGAAGAACATTTCTTTCCATCACCTTCCTGTCTCTTTCTCCCAAGACTCATCATTTCTACACATTGCCAACTGCAGAGAAATGATCTTTAAAAATTTCAGACAGGTGACATAGCCAGTTAAGGTTCTTGCCTTCCCAAGCTTTTGGAAAAGTTCAAACCCTGATTCATATCACTAATGAAATAGATTTGGTGATCTCATCCCAGCCCCCGGCGAATCAAAATCTCAGTATCCAATAGTGGATTTTCGCCTAGAATCTGGCTACTTCATGCTAATTGCAAAATACAAATCCAAACAGCTCTGTGCTAGATGGGCAGTTCCCTGTTCTATCAGTGTAAAAGAAATGATCCCAGCAGTAGAAAAGTTGCTGCCACCACAATGTTCCCCAGAGGTGGATTTTCCATCGTCAGGACCCCCCATGTCACTGTCTATAGCACACTTGTAAAGCTGATTTATTTTCTCTTATTGCTCTCAGTTTTATTTCCTTTCACTTTTGCTCCTATAAAAACTTCTCTTTCTGGTCTCTTGGGGTAATGGCAAGTTTACCCAAGATCTAAACCATAATAATAATAGAATGTTTTGTTTCTTACAAGGAGTGAGTGTTTTAATTCCTAACTTTCAGCACCAAATGAAGTTTTGATTTGATTTTCAGGTTTGAATGAATCCAAACACTCAAAGCAAAATTCAGTCAAAGATTATGTTTCACCTAATTTCATCCAGAAAAAAATTCAGGGTTAAAGCAGATGTTATACATGGCTTCAATTTATATTGTGCCAGGGTCATCTGAAACTGGGTTAAAGTTCATTTGAAAAGTCTGTTCCTCTTAGCAAACATTTTTGTGAACGTGGTCCGAGATTCAAGTTTTGCAAACTGTACTATGAAGTTCTAGTTGCCACCTTCTCAGTATTTGCTATTAAATTCCTTGTGAAGCTTAGATCTCCTATCAAGATAAACAAAATACACTCTACTTGTAACTCAACTGATCCAGTGACAGCCAAACTACAGCACTTGCTTGTTTATCTTCTGTCTCCACTTATTTACCCACAGTTTTTTCTGTCATAAATTTTCCTGTTTCCTAATGCATATTTACTTTAGGCAGCTATGACAGCTGACAGCAAACTGATGGTGGAATCAAAAGAAAATTGTTGAAACTATCTTATTAAGTGTAATTTTAACCTGACATGCATCCAAGCAAACATATTTAAATACAGTATTACAAGGGATTGCTTTCAATTGAATATTAAAATGGACAATATTACTTTTAGAGTTCCTTCATTTCATAGAAAGCATATATTCTATTTATACAGCCTTTTTTTGTGTTAGAGGCTGGAGAATTTTGCCTGGTAATTCGTCTCACACAAAGACCATGGGATTTATATGGGTAAAGGGATTTCACCATAAGCATTCATACAGGGCACTGAGGGGAAGGTTGGTCTTGTGGGTAGAGCACTAAACCGGGATTGAAGAGCTCTGGCGTCAATTCCTAGCTCCACCCTAGACTTCCTGTGTGACCTTGGGCAAGTCACTTAATCTCTCTTTCTCTCAGTTCCCAGTCTGCCAAATGGAGATAACATTTCCCAGCCTTTGTCTGTAAATGGCACAGTGGTTGGCCTCTAGGTGTGACTGTAATACAGATTCATAGCAATGATAATAACGTGATATGGAGGAGATGGTGCTAACCCTCTGTACTAAGGTGAATTCCATCCACTGTTTTCTCTTTGTGCATCAGAGAAAGTCCTAAACAATAAACATCAATAAAAATGTTTATCTTCTCTGATTTATTTCCTTATTCTGTAGTAATGTATTTGCTTGGCATTCTATCTTTTAGTTTTACTTTAGTTTTATTTGATGAACAACTCCACTTCATTTCATTGATTTAAAACTTACTGAGGTAAAAATAATTTTTTGAAGCGTCTCTGATTGTTTAATTTCCTCCTCTACAATGATGCATATTTAAACACACCAGTAGTCATTTTCTTGTATTAATTGCTTACTGCTCTCAAGATTTCAGATTCAGAATCAGTAAGCGGGAAAGATCTGCCCTCCCCCCCCCCCCCCCAAGTCACACAAACATGATATTCCAGTCCTGATCCCTGTGCTCCTGCATGTAGTTGGGTTAGCTATTCAGAAATACATGGGGCTAGATTTTGTCTAGTCCTATGAGACCACCCAGGGAAGTAGGGTCCCCCTGACAGCCAGACACTAGATTCTCTGACTGAGGCTCAGGGAGCAAGGCTGTGCACATAAGACTTTCCCCTCACCTTACCTCTGTGAGCAAATGGGCATGAGGAGATGCCAGTGGGGAATATCAGGGATGGGGCAAAGTCTTGGCTCCACCCTCCATGCATCAGGCAGCTCAGCTGGCAAGACACAGGGGTGGTGGTAAGTAACCCAACAAAGGGTGAAGTAACACGATTCCTCAGCATAGGAAGGTAGCAGGGGAGGAATTGTGACTGAACCGTAATATCTTTCCTCCTGTAGTAGCAAAGCTACCCACTGCCCCATATGCAGGGCTGAGCCTGAAGGCTCAATCTAGCCTGAAGAGATTTACATTTTATACACGCAGGAACTGTAATCAGGGCCGGCTCTAGGCACCAGCAAAACAAGCTGGTGCTTGGGGCGGCACATTTTTAGGGGCGGCATGGCCGGCGCCAGAATGCCACCCCTAAAAATGTGCCCCGGCTGCCCTAGCTCACCTCCGCTGCTGCCGCTCACGCGCCACAGCGCGCAAAACAGCTGATTCGCGCGCCGCTGCTCCCCCTCCCTCCCAGGCTTGAGAGCCTGGGAGGGAAGGGGAGACTCTGAGTGGCCGCGGCGCGCGCGCCGCTTCTCCCCCTCCCTCCTAGGCTTGAGAGCCTGGGGGGAGGAGGCGGCAGGGCTGGGGATTTGGGGAAGGGGCGGAGCTGAGGCAGGGCCGGGGGTGGGGTAAGAAAAAAACGGGGGAGGGGGGCGGCCAAAATTGTTTCTGCTTGGGGCGGCAAAAATCCTAGAGCCGGCCCTGACTGTAATTAGCTGTTAAAGTCATCTCACTCGGGTGGCATTAAGAGGACTTTTTATTTCTAACAATTGACAACAATCTATTGCACGGAAACTGCAAAATCTTACACGTGCTTAGGAGCTATCTCCACAGTTAGGATTGCATTCTAAAATGGGGCATAAATTCCTGTCTCTCTTTAGAACAGGGGTGGGCAACCTTTCAGAAGTGGTGTGCCAAGTCTTCATTTATTCACTCTAATTTAAGGTTTCGCGTGCCGGTAATACATTTTAACGTTTTTAGAAGGTCTCTTTCTATAAGTCTATAATATATAACTAAACTATTGTTGTATGTAAAGTAAATAAGGATTTTAAAATCTTTAAGAAGTTTCATTTAAAATTAAATTAAAATGCAAGCGCCCGCCGGACCGGTGGCCAGGACCTGGGCAGTGTGTGTGCCACTGAAAATCAGCTCGCGTGCCGTCTTCGGCACGCGTGCCATAGGTTGCCTACCCCTGCTCTAGAAGTAGGTGGCCAGCTGGGGTGAATTTCACACAGGGTTAATTTTATGCTGTTTGAATTTTCCATGTAGGTTTTAATTTCGGTTCGCCTCATACATTTTTAATCAGAAACTTTTGAATTTGGGCTGTGGCTAAAATTTCCCTGCAGCAACTTTTCATTGTTGACAGACATCTCTTTGAAAACATTGTCTTTTTCCACATAACTTGGCAGAGAGGCAGACCCTGAAGAAGACTGATGCAAGAGGGAGTTTGTTTTTGAAAAATGCTGAATCTTATGTAATTGTTAGCTGAATCTTATGTAATTGTTTATTCACACTATACTCAAAAAGTTTATGCGCTGAGCACACAAACCTGATGGGGGCCAGGAATACACAAGTCTGATTGGTAGATGGTGGCGGTGCCAGGTGTATATAAGTTTGATTGATTGGGGGTTGGGGGAGGGCCAGTTCATAAAAGCTTCTCTGGGAGGAGCTACATTCTTGTATAAGATTTTTTCCTACAGCAGGGAAGGGCTAACATGCAACTGCCAAGGGATGAAATACTCTCTTGTTGCATTTCTACCCCCCGCCCCCATAGGTCCGCCCCCATCCAATACCCAACCCAGTTAAGTATTAACACCCTATGAAATTAATACGCAAAAAACTGTTGTGAAGCAGTTAGGATGCAACACACACAACCTACCTGACACTAACCCACAAAATCAAGGAAATGGAAAATTAATCCACCTAACAGTACATACCCTTCACCCCCACTCACAAGCACACACCTTACCATTACCACACCAAGAATACACCACAGACCATGCACTATGACAGGGGTGGGCAACTTTTTGGCCTGAGGGCCACATTGGAATTGCAAAACTGTACAGAGGGCCAGGTAGGGAAGGCTGTGCCTCCCCAAACAGCCTGTCCCTTGCCCCCATCCACCCCCTCTCACTTCCCGCCCTCTGACTACCCCCCTCAGAACTTCCGACCCATCCAGCCACCACCACCCCCGGCTCCTTGTCCCCTGACCACCCCCAACCGCCCCCCCGGGACCCCACCCCCATTCAACTGCCCCTGCTCCCTGTCCCCTGACCCCTATCCACACCCCTGCCCGCTGACAGGCCCCTTGGGACTCCCACGCCTATCCAACCCCGCCCCTGTTCCCCATCCCCTGACTGCCCCCCCCAGAACCTCCACCCCATCCAACCGCCCTCTGCTCCCTGTCCCCTAACTTCTCCCCACAACCCTCCGCCCCCTTACCATGCTGCTCAGAGATGCAGAAGCTCGCAGCCCCGCCGCCCAGGCGGAGGCAGCTGAGCTCCCCGCGCGTCAGCGTTGCTGCAGGGGGACGGGACAGCAGGGGAGAGGCCGGGGGCTAGCCTTCCTGGATGGGAGCTCAGAGGCCGGGCAGGACGGTCCCGCGGGCCGGATGTGGCCCGCGGGCTGTAGTTTGCCCACCTCTGCACTATGACCTTAACTTTGCCCCTACAGGGATACCAGCCTTCCATCACCTCCTTTAACCACCCATCTATGCGCAGCCTTTTACCAAACTAGCTTTTTGCAATACAATAACCTACTCCCCCAAACTTCCACAACTGTTAGTGCTGGGGAAAAAGTAAAGTGTGTATGCAAAATGGCAAAAACAGGGCAAAGCTAGGTTTGCAGTGCATGGTCTGTGATATATGGTAGGAATGGTATTGTAAAATATGTGCTTGTGGGTGGAAGAATGGAGAGTATGTACTATTAGCTGGGTTAATTTTTCATTTCTTTGTTTTCGCAGGCTTGTGTCAGGCACCTTGCGTGTGTTGCATCCATAATTTCTTCATGATGGAAGTTGTGTATTAATAATTATTGTATTTATGTCCTATTCTGTGAACTATACTCTCCTTCCTGGTAAGTGGTGCTTCCCTATTAACTTCAGTGTTGCCTGGTGTTACCGAAGGAAGAATTAAGCCCACATGTACATTAACATCGTTAACTAAAAAGACTCTGGTTTATCATTTAGCAGAGTAAACACACACGTTTGCTCACTTTTGACACGTCAAAATGCTTTGAAAAATAATTTTTAACATTTGTTCTTATGTTACAGTGTCAGGGCAGCTTTGCAATAGTTAAAGTTGAAAAATCCTTTCCATTCTAACCCCCTAATTCTAAACTGTCATTACTTTCTCAAAATTATACCATTTGGGTTATAATTTCTTAAATCGGGTCTTAACCAGAGATGAATTTTCACTGGAAATTTGAAGATAATCAGTTTAAGATATATCTGAATTAGGTAAGAGTTAAAAAGAGAAACACACACTTTTTTAATTAAAAAAAAAAAAAAACAAGGAGAGAGGTAACCACAAATGTTTGCACATTCTTACTATGTCTAAATGTTTGAAAAATAATTCAGCTCTTGCTCTTCTGTTATAGTGTTGTGGGTTTAGTGTTTTTATTTTAAAAACACCTTTCATTTTTGTGTTTAATTAATTCAAACTGATCATTTTGAACATTCAAACTAAGGTCACAATCCTGCACACACGTATGCATGTGCTTACCTTTACTCATATGAGCAGTCTCACTGATGCCAGCGAGACGATTCACATGGGTAAATGTAAGTACATTCATGAGAGTTTCAAGATTAGGGCCTTACTAGCCTTTATATAGTCTATCACATAACATAGTAGCTGTATATTAACTGGAGTCAAGTACCTGCAAGTACCTGTGCATAAATTATTATTTTGTATTCACAAAATACTAAAAAATCTTTCATATTACAAAAAAGGTATGTTGAAACTCACATTAAATGTAAAGGGAAGGGGAAGGAAATATTCCCAAAAAGGGAAAAGAGGCACAATCCATCAAGACCTTGAAACTATTCTTTCCTCTGTTCTAAATGTCCTCAAAGGAAAACAAAAACTCATCTCTTAAGGAAATATGCTTCTCAAAACTGGGAAATTGTAACAAAATTTGTCTTCAAAGTTCTAGTTAGAGATCTCAAAAGATAGAGTAAATACTACATTACTGATTATTACATGTTAAGGAAAGCGAGCTTTGCAATATATTCATGGATCATGAAGTAGAATCTGAAGGCATTTTGTGCTTTGTTCAATTAATACAAAATCTAAATTGCAAATGTATTTCTACCCTCTTCCCAGAGACTCCAAAATGTGTCAATGATATTTGTATCACTATTAAAGCCAAGCAGAAAAATTAAAGACACTGTTCATGTATATTTGTTCAAATTTTAAAATTCCCAATTTGCTTTGGGTGTGTTTGTACCTCTTTTGCAATTAGTTTCCATGAATTTTCTAGCAAACATATGAAAAATGGGGAATATTAAGCAACTATTAATGAATACATTGGTGAGCAAGTTTCAGACACAAAATTTCAGCGTGTCCTCCTAATGTCGTGACATTTCTGTCTAATCAAAAAACGAATAAAAATTGTTCTATGTGAATATTAGAATTCACTACAATCTGCTCATTAACAATCCACAGGCCAAGAACTATTTGCCAAAAGTAATCAGTAAATAATTTCAAATTATGAATACATTTCTGAAAGTCACCAGCTATTCAAGGACAACCATATTACTACAAAAGAAATTGAAGTTTGTCAAATTATTCATTCCATAGATTATTTCTGTAGCTAATGATTCAGTTTTTTGCTTTCTAAACTGGACCCAGAAAGAAACTGAGGCTGAAATTCACTCTACCCTCATAATCCTAGTATATTGTGGATCCGTGTAAATGGCCTATGGGTAGATGAAATCCACTCTACCAGCCCAGCCTCTGCTGCTCCTTTAATTTTAAGAAATTATGGATTTAGCTACAATTATTTCACATAGCTCTTACAAACTATCAAACTCATTTTAAAGAAGCTGAACAGTTATCAGATGGAAATGCATTTCAGAATAGATCAGTAGTGACTGAGTTTGAACTGACAGCACTGAAATAAGAAAATGCTTTTTATCCCATTTCCCACAAGTCATTCAGTTCCCACCTTCATTTACCATGTAAGTCCAAAAGTGTCTGCATACAAGTAGATATTTCCTGGTAAAGCCAAAAATGAGCTTTTCTAGCTATTTAAGTGTATGAACTCTGCTTTCTAAGTCTAAAGAATTCCCAGCTGGTGGTCCTTAAATATTAGGAACAGAGTATGTCCCTTGAAGTTTTCCTAGATACTTTTAGGATGGTAGTTCCATTTAAGAACCATCAGGAATCAGTTAGCTCTTGGATGCTAATGACAAAGACTGTCTTACTATGAATTGCCTCCAGATTATCTGGATGTTTTTGAATAAATGTATTAACTGCTATGATAGATGCCATGTCTGGGAGGACCACACACTATCATATTCTTCTGTTGTTTAATATGGGTGTTTCACTGGAGAGTACAGAATACATAGCAACTGAGTGCCATTTGTATAGCTACACAGTGTATACTGTGGGTCAGTCTTTGAAAGGCAAACATCTTAATTGGATCCCTAAATCCCAATGCCAAGATTTAAAAAAAAATAGAAGGCAAATGTTAGGCTCCTAAATCCATGTTCAGACACCTAAATAAATTGCCTGATTTTCAAAAGTACTGGGCAGTCAGCAGTTCTCACTAAAATCAATTCACCTGATACCAAGTGTTTATAAGACTTAACAATCTATTACACATCCTCATCAGTAGGAATGGATAAAGCAGTCTGGGTAAAATATGGGCTGAAATGTTGCCACACGCATGAACTGAACAACACAGAAACTTCTATGACCCATGTCAAAGTCACACCTGATTCTGTATTGCAGGCAACAGCCTTCTGAGAATGCTCCTCAGCTGACTTAGAGCTGTTGTAACAGCTGTACGCTAGCCAAGCTCTCAGGCCCTAGCTTAGGGATATATCTGCTTAGGGAGAAAAAGGGTAAAGGCGGGCCAGGAGTGAAAATGGAGTATGTCTGTAATAGCCATTTTCTGCTTGTCTGAGTCCATAGGATGCCATGAGAAGCAGAACAAAAGTAAGGCTACGATTTAGACACGGGTATTTTTAGTAAAAGTCATGGACAGGCAATAACCAAAAAGTTATGGCCAGTGACCTGTCTGACTTTTACTAAAAATACCCCTAACTAAATCTTACCTGCTGAGGGGGTGGGGAGAATGGTGCTCCAGCGGACGCTGCTGCTCATGGGGGTGGAGGGCAGTTTGGGGCTCTGGCGCTGCTGCTGCTCCTGTTGGGAGGGGCAGTCCAGGGCCCCGCCACCGTCGCTGCTCCTCTGGGCCGAGGGTGGCCTGGAGCACCAAAACTGCTCCTGGACCGCTGCTCCAGGGCAGCACCCGGGACCAGTTGCCTGGGGCCGCCGGAGCAAAGGCTGGTGCGACTGCAGAAGTCACGGAGGTCCCAGAATCCATGACTTCCATGACCTCCCTGAAAGATTCGCAGCCTTAAACATAAGAAAAAGCAGCTTCAGGTCTGCTCTAATTTACCCCAGGGAAAAACAGGCTCTTTGCTGACTCAGAATATATAGTGGGATAAAGTGGTTTAAAGCCACTTTCCTTCACATTCCCATCTATTCTTGCCCCAAATGCAGGGAAGAACCTTACCGTATCCTGTTAGCTCCCACAGTTAAACAGAACTGGACCAGGTGAATATTTGGATGGGAACACCTAAGTGCTGCTGGAAGTGCTATTAGTGATTCAGCTATGGCATGCTTCCCTCTGTATTGAACTGCGCCCCAGCGTGAGACTGTAGTGTGATATGTGCCATCTAGCTGAGGAGAGGTATACCCAAGGATAGTGATTAAAGATCCCCTAACACTTTTCACAAGCTTATGAATGTTAACCCCAGTGTTCTGGCCACATTCCAACTGTAATATTTATCTCCTCCTTACCCATATTCTGTCTTCATTTTCAATTGGATACATTACACTTCATTTCCTGCCCTGTGGCACTACTGAGTACGATTAAATAATTCCCACATTACATCCCTGAAGAGGCTGTATTTCCATCCTGAGGAAAGGAATTCTTTATATGTAATTAGTATATCAGTTTTTGAAATACTTTCGGATCCTTTGGAATGAAAGATGCAAGTTATTATTTTCTGTTTAAAGACTCATACATCTCCCACCTTTAAACGAGGCTGAGGCTCCCACTTCCACCCACTCTACTGGGGAGTAGCCAGCAGCCTGGAAAACTTGAGTTACATAATAAATATACCCTGGCAGTTACATAATAAATATATGATTTTTGAAAGTAAAATACCATCATAAATAATACTGATGACTGAAACCTTCAAGGTGTGACAAGCAATTTAAATAAGATGAAGTGAAAGAATCCCTGGCTTAAATACTATTAAAAAGTGAGATGATGACACCTGCCACATACTGATGAGAAGCTAAAGAATAAGGGCATGTTTAACTATGTCACTAATGAATCTAATAAAAAGAGATTTATGGGCAGAATTCACACCCATGCTGTGGGCCAACAAATTCTATGTAACACTTAACTCTACCTCAAGTCCCACTTAAGACTTAAATGGGGCATACGCCTTGTGCTGTACCCCTGCACAGTGGTGAATGTTTCCATTACCCTAGGGCTATGTAGGAATTCAGCATGCAGAACAAGGATAGGATTGTAGTCTAAGCATTTTACTACTATGAAAGAGATGCCTCACACACTGACCATAGTCTGACTTGGATTGCGCATTTGAAGAGTTTACTCTGAGGAAGAAAGAAGTTGGGGCAACGATAGGAAATTTTCAATATATTTCTTAGAGAATCTCCCAACACCGCTTGGATCACTTTACTGGTATCAAGGAGAAGCACCATCAAATGGAACCTAAATGCAGGGCCATATTTAGGGCATTTAGAAAAGGAGCATCTGCATGGACATGTTAGAGAGTACGTACCTTATTGAGCCTAGGGACTATACAAAAATGTAGTAAAAGACAGTCCCTGCCCTAAAGAGCTTGCAGTTTAAGACCCTGTTACTGCAAGCATTTGTGCACATACATAACATTGCACAAACAGAACTACTCACATGTGTAAGTGTTTGGAGGATCAGGGGCTAACTCTATACACTGAGGACTTTTTTGTCCATCCCAAAGAAAGCTTTACTCCTAGTGTTCCTGTAAATTGGAAATGTCTGTTGCGATTACCTAATCGTTAAACCTTTCCAGAAGATCCACCAGGTGAATATCAAACAGCTCAAACAGATGATTTTTCATTTCATTGTGTAATGTGACAAGGCTGATACTAGGGATGGAACCTTTCTCCAGCCAAGGATTTATACCAGCAATACACCTCTTCTGCAGTGGGGCAAATAGACCTTGAGAAGCCCACTAGTTCTACAGCTCTGATGTTGCCTGAAATGAAGGGTAATTTAAATACCTAAAATGCTTCCACAGGTCATGGAACTGATGAACAACAGCATCTTCAGCTTTGGAATCACTAACCAGACTGATGGACTATAATTAAAGTTGAAATTCAATTTCCATTATAAACTGTGCCTTAAATCCCCTTTTTCATTTGCTCATTACACACTCAAACTAAATTCCTTTGTAGTCTGAAATTTTCCAAGCTTGTTCTCTGCACAGAAGTAAAAAAAAAAAAATTTTTTTTTTACCTATGCATCGACAAAATCCGGTTAGCAGCTCTTGAGTTCTGTGAACGTCTGTTGGCTTGGCTATACATTCCAATCAATCTAATCTCTGCACACATAGCTCAACAGTGTCGGACTGGATGATGCTCCCTGTCGCAGTGTTATGTACTGGGCCTGGATCCAGGCTAGCCTCTGCCTCAGTTTCCCCTTTAGTTCCAAGGCCAATTGCCTGTCCGAATTTCCCAACCTTCCCAGGAAGGCCTCACTGCCATGCCCAGAGTATTTCAGGCCCTTCTTCTAGGGCACCAGTTTATTAATTCAATAAAAGCTCACAATCAGTGCAGGCTGCTGGGACCCAGAGGTCTTTCATTCTACTCCCCTATCTTTCTGTTCCAGGGCTAGTCATAGGAGCCAACCTCTCTCCTGCAGCTCCCCCCTTTCAACTGAGGGCTCTCAGCCCTTTGTAAGGCTCACCTGACCCCCTCTCCAGCTGAGTCTGATAAACTGAACAGGGCTGGTTGGTCCTAGATTCCTGGCCCTTAAAGGGGCAGGCCACCCTGGTACACTCATATTAAAGTGAGGAAAATGTTTGCAGTGATTTCAAAGGCAACATTAGCTGTTCCCTGACCCCCTTCTGATTTCTGAGATGATCACAGTTTCTATGTTAGTTAAGGCATACGCAGCAGGTCTGGGTCTTGCAATCCTTACTCACACAAGTAGTTCCATTGAAATCAATGGATTACTTAAATGTGTGAAAGATGAAGGATTGGCCTCTGCCAATTTAACTCTCTCTATAAATCTGACACCACCAATTACTGCTCCGTCAACCTTGACTCTTCTTCATCTTGCCCTCTCGCACCATCTCCTAATCTCCAATGCACACACTGTGCTGTCTTTTCCAATTTATTAAACCCTGTCAAAAAGAAAATGCTGAAGTTGCCTGTTACTTATCTTCTACCATGAGTTCTCACTGACTATGCCTAGATAATACACAGCAGCCCATCTGCTTCATTCCCTCTTTTCTAATCTGACTTATTGATGTTTACTTTATCATGATAGCAGACATAAACGCAAACATAAAAAGAGAATATGCTCCATTTCTAATATTGGCATAAATGAGATATCCAAAGAGTGGGCAGCTCAAGTGATATCATTACACTACATATATTCACATGAAAGAGAGTCCAACTAATGAAATTATAGATTAACTTTCATATTTAAAAATAGGTAAGAGGAGGAAGCAGTGCCTTTGCATACATTTTAAATGAGAAGTTTACAGAATCTGTAGAAGGTCTATGTGTCTAACTTTACTTCTCCCCAATCCAAAGACTTTCTATAAGTGGAACACCTATGTACTACAGAAGGAATGCTATGCAGAGATGGCTTTGCAGGATACATTTATTTAGTAAAGACAATAATGATTCTGATCCCATTGTGTATATCTGAATTGCTGAAATATCCCTGGTTACTATGTTTTAACTGTGTTTACATAACAAAAATAACTAAAATAATAATAATTATTATTACATAGTAAAAGACATAATAATAGATCTTTAGGTTTGTATATCACCTTTCATCCTAAAATGCTTTACAAATTTCACAATATATACAATACAACAGGAATTTATACTGGATGAATGGATGCCTGAAAATGGACAAGTTTATCCAAACCTCTTAAAATTTTGGTTATTTTGATAAATGGGACATAGAACCAAATCATGCCTGAGCTAATGTATCACAAGGAGACAGAAATGCGATACAGCCACTACCTATATCAGATTCTTCTCTGCCTTTCTCTGCACTATGGAATTCTCCTTAAAGGAAGTCTAAAGGAGCTATGCCACCACAAAGCTCCAGAGCTGGTATGGAGATACAGAATTGTGTGTCTATTGCCATGTATCTCCAAAGGATCTGCAAGGTTTAGAAGACACAATCCTTGCCGTGACTTCAATGCAGACAAACCCATCTCTCAAAAGAATTTGGAATAATAATAATAATAATGATAGAGGAGAACCCCATAAAATTTTCCACAGCTCCAAGCCCCTTCATGAAGCAGCATGATCTGGCTCTTATACAGCTATTTTATATGAATGGAACACACGATGGTGTGGTATTCATCAGCACACATTTCAGGTTCTATCAGCATGCGTTTCAGATAGTCACATTACATACAGGTGGCAAAGTCACTTTTGAGTTATGTAGGTCGCAAGTGCCAGTAAGACTTTTACAGCACAGCACACCATCATATATTGTAGGGCTGTCACATATGATAGACAAAAATACTCATAGCAATGTTTGAGAGAGTTTTTTCAAATGTTATGAGGACTGTTTTTTTCATAATGCGCTGACTGTGAAACTATGGCCTCAATTATCCTGTTTGCTTGTGCTCTGGTCTGATTGCTTTAAATGGACTTTGCACACGTATAACAGACAGCATGCTCTGGCCCCCAGTATCTTCGTCCAGATGTTCAGGTCTCAGAAATATAACTAATGCATTAAAAATACCTCTAAAAAGTACTTAATATCTCACCAATTTAAACCTAGCATTCAGAGCCATTCCTAGGCTAGGAGTGAATGCCAAGTCCCCGCCATAGGGAAGTTGGGAAGCTTCCATTTCAAGACTTAGTGTTTTGTCAGATATCTGTCCTTAAATCTGTCCTTGACCAAGAACTGAATTTGCCCATTCTGCAACTTGGGCAATTAGAATTCTGGGAGCGGGGGCAGGAGGGAGTGCTGCAAAATTCACCTTTGGACTGCAGAGGAAACATTTATTTGGCAAGCTGATTTAAAAAGTAGACAAACATGGTAACTGTGCAGAAACTACTCAATAGTGACTGGAATGTTAGTCTAAGTCCTAAGAGAGATGGATCAGTGAGCAGCGCGGAGGTGAAACGATCAAAGTTACATGCTAATTCATTTATCACGTGGCTCTGTAAGATAACACATGGATATTGCCTCCAAATATGTGGGATAGATAAAGACTGAAAAGCAGACTAAGGCCTGGTCTACACTAGGAGATTATGTCGAATTTAGCAGCGTTAAATCGAATTAACCCTGCACCCGTCCACACAACGAAGCTATTTAGTTCGACATAGTGATCTCTTTAAATCGATTTCTGTACTCCTCCCCGACGAGGGGAGTAGCGCTAAATTCGACATGGCCATGTCGAATTAGGGTAGGTGTGGATGGAATTCGACGCTAATAGCTCCGGGAGCTATCCCACAGTGCACCACTCTGTTGACGCTCTGGACAGCAGTCCGAGCTCGGATGTTCTGACCAGCCACACAGGAAATGCCCCGGGAAAATTTGAATTCCTTTTCCTGTCTGGCCAGTTTGAATCTCATTTCCTGTTTGGACATCGTGGCGAGCTCAGCAGCACTGGCAACGATGCAGAGCTCTCCAGCAGAGGTGACCATGCAATCGCAGAATAGAAAGAGGGCCCCAGCATGGACTGATCGGGAAGTCTTGGATCTGATCGCTGTGTGGGGCGATGAGTCCGTGCTTTTGGAGCTGCGATCGAAAAAACGGAATGCGAAGATCTACAAGAAGATCTCAAAAGCCATGACGGAGAGAGGATACAGCTGGGATGCAATGCAGTGCCGCGTGAAAATCAAGGACCTGAGACAAGGCTACCAGAAGACCAAAGCGGCAAACGGACGCTCCGGATCCCAGCCCCAGACATGCCGTTTCTACGAGGCACTGCATTCCATTCTAGGTGCAGCCGCCACCACTACCCCACCACTGACCGTGGACTCTGACGATGGGGTATTGTCGACGGCCGCTTCCTCGGAGATGTTCGTGGACGGGGAAGATGAGGAAGGAGATGAGGAGGACGAGGCAGTCGACAGCGCTTACAACGCTGATTTCCCCGACAGCCAGGATCTCTTCATCACCCTCACGGAGATCCCCTACCAACCCTCCCAAGGCGTTAACCGTGACCCTGAATCAGGGAAAGGATCAGTCGGTAAGTGTTTAAAACATGTAAACATTTATTTTGAACAGAACAGGAATATTAACAATATTAACAATGGGTTTTTCATGATTAGTTTGCCCTAAGCGCTTAACGTTTTAGTCCTTGGCAGTGCAACTACTGCAAAAGAATCAAACAATGTCCAGTTTATGATGATTAGTTTGCCCTAGGCGCTCTACTTTTTAGTCCTTGCCAGTGCAGCTACTGGAAAAGAAGGTCTACATGTCCGGGGATAGAGCTAAAATCCTCATGGGACATCTCCATGAAGCTCTCCTGGAGGTAACTGGAAAGCCTTTGCATGAGGTTCCTGGGGAGAGCGGCCTTATTGGGTCCTCCGTGGTAGGAAACTTTTCCACGCCAGGCTATCATCAAGTACTCCGGGATCATTGCCTTGCAGAGCATGGTGGCATACGGCCCTGGTTTTTGCTGGCTTTCACGCAGCATGCGGTCTTTCTCTGTCCCAGAAATCCTCAGCAGAGTGATGTCACTCATGGTGACCTGCTTTGAATTAGGGGAATGTTACTGTTGGGACTGCTTGCCTGTTCCTTTACAGAACTGTAACCGGCGGTTTACAGCCATGCGGTGGAGGCGGGAGAGGGGCAGCATACAAGGATCTTTCCCGGGGACAGCCGCGAGGGGGTGGGACAGGGGCAGAGTTCATGCTTGCCGGATTGCCGGCAGCAGGAACTGGCCAACGCTAGGAGCATTGCTTTGAACGTGAAAGGAGGGCACTGCTATAAATTAAGCTTTCAGCAGCCAAAAGTCTACGGCTTACCATGTCCGCCTGCTACCTGAATTCTGCTGTCCTGCCCCGCTTGTGTGATCTGTACTCCAAGACCCCAGGCACTGAATGGGAAGGCCGAAAATTCGACCTTGTCCTGAGTGCGCATGTGATAGGTGCTGTGCATGGTCTTGTTCACAGAAAAAGACTATGTTCATTGTTCATAAAAATGTATCTTTGTGAGGAATTCACTCCCTTTTTCCCATCCCACAGCTGCGAGTGTCTCCCGACATACCCCGGCATCCCCCTCCCAGTGGCTGGCGCAGATTAGGCGGCGAAAGAGAAGGACACGGGACGAGATGTTCTCAGAACTTATGGGCTGCTCCCAAGCCGAGGCGGCACAGCAGACCCAGTGGAGGGAGAACATGTCGCAATACCAGCGATCACACAGCGAACGGGAGGACAGGTGGCAGCAGGAAGACCAGCAGGCGACTCAAACGCTGCTTGGACTAATGAGGGACCAAACGGACACGCTCCGGCGCCTTGTAGATGTTCTGCAGGACCGGAGGCAGGAGGACAGAGCCCCGCTGCAGTCTCTCTCTAACCGCCCTCCCCCGCCACAAAGTCCCATCCCCCCTTCACCCAAAGTCCCAAGAAGGAGGGGCGGCAGGGGCCGTGAAAACAGTCACTCCACCCCTGCAGACTGCTCAAGTACCAGAAGGCTCTCATTCCCAAAGATTTGATAAGTCCTTTCCTTCACTCCAAAAGCACCTCACCCAAGCCCCCGTCCCAGTGTCATCCCCTAACTGTGTAGTTGTTAATAAAAAATACGTTTATCTTAATTACTGTTTCTGTCATGTTCTTTTAGAGGACAGTGTGTTTGAAGGGGGGAAAGGGGGTTGGTAATTGGAGAGGACAGTCACCTTTACCAAGGTACAGACACGGGGTCAGGTTCAGCAGCAGGTCACACACACATTGCAGTCACTAGGCACCCTGGTCAGTCTGGGAGGTGGTTTTCATGTTCTGTGGGGGGGGGGCTATGTGAGTTTGTGGCGGGGGAGGGCGGTTACAGATCTTATGCAGCGGTCCTTAGCCTGGATGACAGAGCCACGCAGCAGGGGATCTGTAACCGTCCTCCCCCGCCACAAAGTCACATAGCCCC
Organism: Emys orbicularis; assembly: GCF_028017835.1. NCBI lineage: Eukaryota > Metazoa > Chordata > Testudines > Emydidae > Emys > Emys orbicularis. The sequence goes on from NC_088684.1 coordinate 194,018,496, forward strand.
CACACAAAGAGTCCCGAAAAGGAGGGGTGGCAGGCTCCGTTGAAACAACCAGTCCACCATTGTGGACCGCTCTAGGAGCAGGAGCCTGTCATTCCTCGAGTTTCAACCCTTTACCACGAAACCCTTAATAAAGAAAACGGTGTTAATGAACAAAGTTCCATTTATTTAATTTTTAAAGGTGTGTTGGAAGGGGGGCAACAGGGTGAAGGGGGTATGTAACTGGAGAGGACAGTCAACATTAAGTGGGAAAAGAAACAGGGGCAGGTTCAGCTTCTCTTTAAACAAACTTAATAGTCTTCTAATCGCCCGGCTGTCTGGCTGGGCGTAATCAGCAGCCAGGCGATGTGCCTCAACCTCCCACCCCACCATAAACGTCTCCCCCTTGCTCTCATAGAGATTGTGGAGCACACAGCAAGCTGCAATAACAAGGATATTGGTTTCGCTGAGATCAGAGCGAGTCAGTAAGCTTCTCCATCTCCCCTTGAGATGTCCAAAAGCACACTCCACCACCATTCTGCACTTGCTCAGCCGGTAGTTGAAGAGTTCTTTTTCACTGTCCAGGGCGCCTGTATAGGGCTTCATGAGCCAGGGTATTAGCAGGTAGGCTGGGTCCCCGAGGATCATTATAGGCATCTCCACATCCCCAACAGTTATTTTGTGGTCCGGGAAGTAAATACCTTCCTGCAGCCGTCTAAACAGACCAGAGTTCCTGAAAACACGAGCGTCATGAACCTTGCCCGGCCATCCGACGTTGATGTTGGTAAAACGTCCCCTATGGTCCACCAGTGCTTGCAGCACCATTGAAAAGTAGCCCTTTCTGTTAATGTACTGGCTGGCCTGGTGGTCCGGTCCCAGGATAGGGATGTGAGTTCCATCTATAGCCCCACCGCAGTTTGGAAATCCCATCACGGCGAAGCCATCTATGATGACCTGCACGTTTCCCAGGGTCACTACCTTTGAGAGCAGTAGCTCAACGATTGCGTTGGCTACTTGCATCACAGCAACCCCCACGGTAGATTTGCCCACGCCAAAGTGGTTCGTGACTGACCGGTAGCTGTCTGGCGTTGCAAGCTTCCAGAGGGCTATGGCCACTCGCTTCTGGACAGTCAGGGCTGCTCGCATCCGGGTGTCCTTACACTTCAGGGCAGGGGACAGCAACTCACAAAGTTCCAGGAAAGTTCCCTTACGCATGCGAAAGTTTCGCAGCCACTGTGATTCATCCCAGACCTGCAGCACTATGCGGTCCCACCAGTCCGTGCTTGTTTCCCGGGCCCAGAATCGCCGTTCCACAGCATCAACATAACCCATTGCCACCATGATGTCCACGGCGTGGGGTCCCGTGCTTTGCAAGAGGTCTGTGCCCCTCTCAGACTTAATGTCCTCACCGCGCTGCCGTAGCCTCCTCGCCCGATTTCTCAGCATCTGCCTCTGAAAAAGGTGGATGATAAGGTGCGAGGTGTTGACAACGGCCATAACTGCAGCGATGATCGCAGCGGGTGGCTCCATGCTCGCAGTGCTGTGGCATCCGCGCTGTCATTCACCAGAAAAGTGCGCGAACTGATTGCCCGCCGGCGCTTTCAGGGAGGGAGGGCGGGAGTGACGGTTGAATGACGACAGTTACCCAAAACCACCCTCGACACATTTTTTTCCCCAGCAGGCATTGGGGGCTCGACCCAGAATTCCAATGGGCAGCGGGGACTGCGGGAACTGTGGGATAGCTGCCCACAGTGCACCGCTTCCAATGTCGACGCTTGCCCCGTTAGTGTGGACTCACAAAGTCGAATTACTGTTCGTAGTGTGGATACACATGTTCGACTTTGTAATATCGGTTCCACTAATTCGATTTAAGTAAAATCGAACTACTCTAGTAGTGTAGACATACCCTAGGACAGAAAGATACTACATTGTAAGGCACTATAGCCTCTTCATAACATTTCTTTAAAATCAGTACTGAAATGTTCCTGAGGACTACAAATGCATACAAATTATGCCTTTCAAAAATTATATAACTTCAAGGCATTTTAATTTTTTGATCACTCTACATAAAACTATAGCACAAAATGTTTTACTGCCTGTTTTCAAATTAAAGGCTAGACTGTACCCTGATTTATGTACCTCTGCTGGGGACTAAGGGGCTGCAGGTGTGTAAGGATCACTTCTCTTCCTCCCCCAAGCAGGTAAGTAATGAGGAGAGGTGGAGCCTTGGCTCTGGTCCCTCTCCTGTCAATGGGACAGCCAGTGCAAGGGGTAGGGGTAGGGGCAGGGGCAGTAATTAGCTACTGATAAGAACTAATAGCCAATTACTATCCCCCCTCAGAACAGGGCTCCTGGAGTGTCACTCCCACGGGGCTTGTGGGAGAGCCATAATCTAGTCCAAAGGCACTAGCATTACATAACTCAGTGTGGCAATGTGTATTTATATGTAGCATGACTATGTGTCTGTGTGTTCACATATATATTGTCTTTGAAATATTAGATACATGGTAGTGAAGAAACCACACAACAACGTCCTCCCCCGCTCCCTCCCCAGTGTCACTATATGAAATACATTTCCAGCTCCTGCTTAGTAACTAGCAGGTCATTCAGAACTCTCTCACATTCACACTTTGCCTTTTGGTAAAAAGGCAATCAGTTCAGAGCTCTGAAGCATAACCAAAACTTCTCTGAGAGGCAAAATGAATTTCACATTACAGCTCTGATGAAAGGCAAAATAAAAGTTTCAAAATGACATACAGAAAGGCAAAAATCAGAGTGAACAATTGATTTGGGAATATGAACACACACAATGGATATACATCAAAGTCTGTTTGGAATTTACATACAAGTGGGTGAACTGAGAGTCGTTTTAATATTGAACAAGCAGGAATTAGATTCCCTGCTTACTGGTTCAATGCACATTGCTATGGCAAATAGTAATAGAGGTAGTTCATGAGTTCCCCTTTTCTCTCCCCCCTCACTGCGCGGCGCATGTGCACGCACACACAAACTCATTTTTTCTCATCAAACTGATTAAATGGAGTAGAAAAGCAGTGCCTAGAATGCACTGTGTAAAAACAAGACTCTCTCATGGCACAAGTGAACCACTGTAAAGGTTTACATGAGCATAGTTCCAGCAGAAACTGCCACTCCCTTAATAACGCAAATCACAAACATGGCAGGGATGATACTGTTTCCCATTGGGCACTGAAGCCTGAGAACAATGACTGAGATACTTACGTGATGGTGTCAATCATATCCAGTCCCATTTCGACACAGCAGTGGGCATGGTCCGTTTTGGGCTGTGTCAATCCTGATACACAATAGTAACAGTCCCCTAGAATTTTAATTCTTCTGCAGTGGTTTTCCTTTAATAAAAACAGACAGGAATAATAGATTATAAAAAAATATTTACAATAGAAATCACATATTTCTGCATAACAAACTTTTTTCATATAAAGTTTATTTGGTCATAGTAAACAATCTACAATGCAGAAGCCATGAGGTCCCAATGCTGAACTGTCACCTTCTGTATATCAAATAGGGCAATCAGTCCAGTTTTGTTCAGTTGGGCAGTATTATAATTCCAGATTACAAAGCAACATTGTGACAGTATGTCTTCCAATAGAGAAGCCTCAAATCAAAACACCGTATCTTAACAGTCACAAACAGTGCATAAGTTTGGATCCAAACTTTGCATCTGGACTGCATGTCTATAATAGTTCAAACCAAAAGGCTGGAACCGAACTACCTCTGAACATTGGGGAAATTTGGATTCAGATGAATTCGTGACTCAAACCCATCTGTAATTTACAAGGCAGGTGTTTTTGTTGTTGTTGTTGCTATGGTGGTGGTATTTTGTTTCTTTCTTTTTTTGTTTTTTCCTTTTTTTTTTAAGAAGATGCTCATTGGTCTGTATTACCAATACATAAATCTGATAGGGCAAACTCATTCTCAATTTAAATGTGCGAACATGACATATGGGTAGAACAGAAGATGCAGTCATGCACTGTTACTGAATTTGTCTCATATTTACATGGGCTGGCAAGTTTTTCAGTAGCAAGCGTATGACTAAATCTCCCATGATTTGAAGAAGAAATGATGGGAGGTGGTGACAGCTATATTATTTTCAGCAGCACCTTCACCACTTGCAAACTAGAACACTGCTTAGTAATAATGCAGCATCATAGGGGTTGAGTTGCTTGCCAGATCTCTGTCCAAAGCCCTGACATGGAAGGTGTTTCCAGTGATCCAATGCACAGCTGCCAGCTAGGACCTCACACATAGAACTATACTGAAATTGTTACTCATTTGTTTGGGACAGTGACTATGTTGAATGGTGAAAGGTAACAACAAATTGGAGATCAGGAAATTCAACTAATGTAGTTGGTACATGATATGAAATATTACTATATAGTCCTGACCAACAACCCAGGATAATGTAGGTAGGGACTGTTTTCCAGAAACCCCTGGTCAGGATCTGGCAATAACACAGTTAAACAAGAAAAGACGGTGATGGTATCCATTGCAACAAGGACTGCACAAAACCCCTGGTGAGAGCAGTGACACAGAGTACCTAAATAAACCAGATTAAAGGCTCCCACTTTTATGGCTGGGACTATGAAGGCACGTGCCTCACGGGAACAGGGAATCAGGGAACAAAAACAATAGCACATGTCTCACCCCATCACCACATATACTTGTATCAACAAATAGCAAACAATTTGGTAAAAACTTTAAGATTAAGAGCTGTTTACTGTGTTTTCATAAAATATATAAGTATTTCTGACTAGTGAACAAGTCTGTATGTATACACACACACACACACACATATATATATATATATAAATTATATATAAAATAAACATCTGTCCTTGAACAGAAAAGAGGGCGAAATCTGTAAAATGAATGGTGAATAGTTTGCCCAACTCCTTTTATACAGCAAATAAAAGAGTAGGCCATTCTTTCCAGGTATGTTCTAACTAGCAGCATAGATATTTTAGTAGGTCAGCTAACTGTTTAATATGCCTTAGCGCATGAGTTGGACTGTATTAGTCTTTATCTTTGTCCATATATATTTTTTATTAATTTCATCATCATTATTTGGAAAAGTCAAAATAGCTTTATGATGCAAAATAACTTCTGGTAAAGAATACGTGTATTTGGCAGTTATTCTTCAAAATTACGCTTTATTGCCTAGGAACCCAATATTGCAAACACATATGAATGTGCTTAAGTTTAACCACTACAACTGGGGCCTTAGTTAGGGCCATTCCTGCAGCCCATACTCAGGAATATTCTTATAGATTTTATTGCAAGTTTTAAGTAAGTAAGGACTACAGATCAAGCCCTAAGTATTTTAAGATCCTTGACTGAATGACAGTATTAATGGAAGGAATGATTACTACAAACAACATACCTATGAATATACAATCCAGGAAGTCCAGCCTGACATGAAACACCTCTTCTTACTCCATGTACTAACTTTTGAACAGGAACTGCTAAATTATGCTGACAAATTAAGCATTTTTAATGGAGCAAATTATGGAGCAGTGGTAGCTGCTCCAGAGTAAAGACTGAAACCCACTTTTTGGCCTACCCTACATAAAGTTTTTTTCAGCTTCAAATTTGGTGTGTGTGGTCTGTGACCAGCAGATGACTGCTTGACCTAATCAGAAGTTAGTTGAACAAAGCCACTTAGAAATATGGATGCAGAAAATTAATTGTGCCACATTGCTTCTTCAATGCCTACTTACAAAATGGCTTGAATGAAAGACTTAGTTTTATTAGAGAGAGCTTGGTGTACAGTACTGCATAAACCACCTGTGAGATGGTGTCAAGGGAACGTACTAAGTTATCAGGATCATCACAGCAGCAAATCAGAATCCAGCAGATTTAAGGATTGTTGGGTACTCCAAGGTGTAAGATAAGACAGAGTTTTTATTATAACTATGTGTATTACCATAGCGCCTGGGAACCCCTTGTACTAAGCATTCTACAAACACAGAACAAAGGATGTTCCCTGCTCCAAAGAGTTTACAATTTAAGTATAAGACAAGAGAAAACAGATGGATAAAGACAGACAGACCAGGAAGAACAATGAGACAATGTTGGTCAGCATGACAGCCAGCAGTCCCAGCACATCAGCAACCTAACTGTTGTCAAGATTTTTTTAAGCATCATGGGAAGGAGAGTTTTAAGGAGAGTTTTTTATTATTATTCTTTTCTATCTCTGTAATTTTTTTAATTCTATTTTTGTTCCTTTCCCTTCCCGAGCCTGGACATAAAATAAGGGAGAAATCAGTTGCATTCCCTTCAAAAAATACTGTATGGTCGATAACTACTCTTCCTACATCAGCTATAACTCAGACAGAGAAAACCACCCCATTGCAAAATTTTCTTTAGGATTGGTTGCGATTTAACCACATGTCTTTCATCAAATTTAATGAAACACACCTGGTGGTTGAGGTAATATCTTTTATTGAACCAGCTTCTGTTAGTGGAAGGGACAAGCTTGTGAACTCCACCATCATTCCTTTAGCCCCCTCTCCCCTCCCAAAAAAACAAAAGCAAAAAACAAAACAAACACGCTTATGGAGGACCTTGGCCTAAATCATCTGCACGGCTTTGAAAAATCCCACTATATTCTTTATCAGCTCTTTTCCTCACTCATATCTATTTATAGCAACTGACTAATGCACAGTGATCTGTAGGAGCTTGTTTGATTTTCTTCTTGCTGCTCTCTCTCTCTGTATGAGGTTGATTTCCAGTGCTAATAGTGAATCTATATGTGAACAATCCCTTTAACTTGATATGCAAGTTAACAAAAGAAACCCTTTCTTTTTCTCAATTTTGTTTTATTGAAACTCCCAGAAACCACCTGAGTCAACACAATTCCACAACAGTGATAGTTATAAATTCAAGTCAACATTGATTCAGGCAGCTCCTGTAATAGTTGATCATTTTGGCCTCATATGCGTAATAGAAGGCACCAGGGTCTGCCAGCATTTCCAGCCCACTGCACCCGCCAACCAGGCCGTCCACCTGCAGGGTTTAATCAAAATACTTCCAAAATGAGCTGCAGAGAGTTCCCTCCAGACAAGAGAGCAATTTGTTGGTATCAGGTGGATGCCTAAATCTACAACTTCACAGATGGCAGACTCTTTCAAGTTGCTAAGTAACCTTTAAATTTTCAACTGAAATGTCTTATAAACCCGTTGGTCTCCTCTGAGTGGGACAAGGGGAGCTTTCTTAATTCAGAAAGGGTTCTGCTGTTTTTACATCTCTTCAGATTTTCTTGCAGAAGTCCTGTTTGCCACCTCGGGATACGGAATACAAAACTGGAATCTCAGACACATTAGATGAAGCCCCTTGTACCGCTCAACCCAAATTATGTTTCATGCTCAGCGGTTAAAGATTTTTAAACAAAATAAAGGGAACAGAATTCACAGAGGAAGAAAGGACCACATAAAAAGGTATTAAAGTTTTGACCTTGAAGGAACTCTTAATAAATGCTTGAGTCCCCCTGAAGCCAATGCTTTGCTGGCTCAGCACTTAGGACTATAACTGAGAGACCTTCTCAACTGCCAAATTCTAACAAGCTCTAGAATTGCTTTTTGTTTGTCTGGTGCCAGCAGAGGAGATAGACAGATGCTGATGGGCATACAGCTGTCTGCTCTGCAGGCTTTATTGTTCTGGCTACAAAACTGAAACTAACTAACATGAAAGTGAGGCTTTGCACTAGGGACGGGGGAGACCATAGAGCTCCCTGAACATTTAAAGGGACAAGGCATCATACTGTTGATCAATGCAACTCCCTTTTTGTACAGGACTGATAAAGAAATTTGTTGTTACATGAACAGATCTAGGTCAACACTTTGAAAATATTGGACATGTCTACACTCGAGACATCTTGCTTGAGCTAGTGCATTGAAAATAGAAGTATAGCTGCAGCAACATGGGAAGTGGGAAGGGGTAGCCACCCCAAGTGCAATCCTGCCCAGGACCCTGGGTACATAATCAGGCAGCTAGTCCATACTAATGCCCACACTGCCATGACTAAACTTCTAGTTTAGTACAGGTATGTCTGCCCAAGCTGGAGATTACACCTTCAGCTCAAGTATAGATGTAATCACTGATGCTTTTAGTTTATTGTTACAGATATTAGAAAGTTACCAATGCAGAGATCAGATGCTTCTCTATTTAGAACACAGTGGAAGCTCTAGGGTTGCAACTATCTATCAGGGCTACAGCATAGTTTCTGCGCACCAAACCCTCCTCCTCCCCCCAAAAAGAGCAAAAAATGAAGACTATTTAAATTTAATTAAGACGAACAAACTCTTAAAATCTAAATGTCAAATGTAGCCCTAAGGTAACTCCATTAACTTCAGGGATAAATTTGACCTTATTTGACTTAAATACAGTTAACTCAGTGTTTGACATATGGATCCAACTTACTTTCTGTAGGCCTATTTTAACCTGTTTTGCAGTTATGTTCTTTGAACAAGTTTATTGCTTAACCCCTCTGGAGTCACAATCCATGAATGGGGGCTGGAGGGAAATCTGTTAAGAGGTAACATTTTTTATTAGTAGAAAAAGCAAGAAAATGTATATCAGCTGAGCCACAGAAAGAGCTCGTTCACCATAGGAGCTAGATTTGGGCTCAGTTCTGCTGTGCAGAGCTACAGGAACAATTAACAAGAACTAGGAAAAGATGCAGAAGCAGGGCTCCCCATTTCTTCCGCCACAGACTCCAATAGCCCTACTCCCTTTCTCAGACAGCTCATGGACATGATAAAGAGTAATACTTAGCTCTTATACCAGCTAGACAGAATGAATGTGAATTCAGTTACTGCTTAACAACCTATTTAAAATGATTACAAGAACCAGAGTATTTAAAAAAAGCAAACAACAAAAATAACCTCCCATATACATATTCAGCTATTTAAATTAAATGCGGGTGTCAGTTTGTGCTGGATAGGCACAGGCCTGCATTGGAAGATGGTGCTGAGTTTCACTCTCTCAGGGGAAGCTCCTACCTAACCTCAGGCTTTTGGCCAGAGACCCAAGCTTTTGTGAGATTTCTCAGTCCTGCCTCCATGGTGCTGCAATCATGAGACTGGCCTCGCATAGAACAGAGAAGTAGGCATATGGGTCTTGTCTGGGCAGGCTGGAAAGACAACAGCTCTTGGGCTCTTCTTCCTCCATACACATTTGGAATCATTATTGCCCTGGTCTTTTAAAAAATACATTTCCTTTATGCTCATTTCCCGCCTCGCATGTCAAAGAGGAGAGGGAAACTGCTAAAACTGGAACATCTCTGGCTTTTCAATTTCTCACTGAAGCCCCAGGAGGGATTGTGCAAGAGCTCCAGGGAGTGCAACGGGAATGTACTCAGCATGGTGAGCAAGCTCCCCGCTCTGTGGCTAGCCAGTGCAGAAGAGAGGAAGGACTGCAGGGCCTCATCGCCCCCCTATTATCTCTGGGGTGTCTTCAATTCATGGCGGTCACAGGTGTGATCAATGAGTAACTGGCCCTTGACTGAGGGAGCAGTCTCTTTGCACTCCCTCTCTCCTTATATATTTTCCTTGCTTCTCTCTGTTCCCCATTTTCACTTCTCTCTGCTACCCCCCCTTCTCCCCTCATTTTTCTGTTCCTCTACACCAGTCCCCAACGTCCAGAATAGCCACAAGCTTTGTTGGCAGTTTTGGTCCTGCAGCCTTTATGTGAGGAGCCCACTGTAGTTATTCACAGGAGTTAGGGACATGGGACCAGATTTCCCGCTGCAGACAAGTGGCATGGCACCACTGATTTCAATGGAACTACACTGATTTACACTAGTCAAGCATCTAGCTCTCAGGATCCAGCCCTTAGCCTATTTAACACCCACTGAAACCATCACAAATGTATCCTTGTTTTAGGGACTAAATATAAAATGATTGTTAGAACAGAAACAACCCCTCCTTCCCCCCACAAGATCATATCATTGCAAGACAAAAAAACAACAACAACCCCCTCAATATTTAATCTGTTTCCCTAATCTAGGACCTAATTCTGCTCCCACAGAAAACCAATGGAATTTTTACCATTGACTTCAGTGGGAACAAGATAAGGCCCCTATTATTTCATTAATGGCTGTACAGACCTTTGAAGATGTGCTATAAAAATGATAAGTAATGTTGCTGTTGTTATCCAGTCTAGCTTCTTTTCAGTTTAATAAATATGTCCAGCTGTAAAGCCCTATGAAGCTTAATAGAAAATTAAAATGGTTTTAGAGGCTTTTTGAATCACCCTATAGAATTTAATAGGGAAGTACTGTACATCTCTACTACAGAAATATATAGGATGGCTAAAAAAAAATAAAATCTATAGGTCCTTACTGGTTTCATCTCTATTAAATGTTATAGATTTTTCCATTAAATTAGAATATTTTATATAGAGACAGAAAAACAGATTATCTTGGGTATAACACTGCACAAACATTCATACACACAATTCTGTACATTCAAATATTCAGCTTCTGACCTATAATTCCTTGAATTCAGTTATTAACTAAGGTTAATGGTAATAATTGTAGGAAGCTTTGTAAAAGCCAAATTGAATAAAATGTATACTCCCATACCACATTAAAATCACATTTAAAAAAACCAGATCTCTTTATTCTTCTTGCCTACTTTATTTCTGCTTCAGTCCAGGAAAGAAACATGCCAGATTAGAAAATAAAAAGGAAGTATAAAACAAGAATAATAAAGGATGGGTGAGTTCCCATCCATAACATTTTCTTAAATTATTAGATTAAACAGAAATCCTGCTACTGCAACTCACTTCATTGGGGCAGTGTGCAGGTATAGGGGTTTGCCTACAGGAATGCAGTTGCAGGATCAGCATCTCAGCTTACTGTTTTATGTATTCTATATTGTATTGTATGCACCTGTTGGAAATTCTGAAACTATTTAAGATGGTGGGAAAGTATGGGTGTTCAACACAACCTGAATCTAATAGCTTTTTGTCTAGATGCTAACCTAAAGTTGTTTGTTTTCAGGACAATATCCCGTATTTCCCTTTCCTACATCATATATGAAATGTATTCTCCCGACACTAGAAATGTGAAATATGAACATAATGGAGAAAATAGTTGGCATTTGATCAAACTGAATAAATAGTATTATCTGTACTGTGTCTTTCATAAACATCTGCCTCTCCCTCCCCCCCCCCCGCACAAGAAAAATATTTTTTTATTTCAATTAGTAAATCAACTGACCACTTGGTGGCTCCAAGCAAAATTTGTAGTCTCTAAAAAATACAGCATTTTGAAAAGACTGCAAAATAGCTACTGACAAGTTATATACATTGTTTGCAGTGTTGTTGTAGCTGTGTTGGTCCCAGGATAGGAGAGAGATAAGGTGGATGATGTAATATCTTTTATTGGACCACCTTCTGTTGGTGACAGAGAGAGGCTTTCGAGCAACACAGAGCTCTTCTTCAGGTAGCTTGAAAGCTTGTCCCTTTCACCAACCGAGTTGGCCCAATGGGCGTTATAGAAGTGTTATTTATTCCAAAATGGCAAGTGTATAAGCAGCTCGTTTTAAGCCAACAATACTGAAGAGCTGTTGAAGAATGTGGAAAAGTAATTATAAAACCACCCCCCTTTGTTACTAAACTTGTTCAATCCATGAGTGCTGAAAAGAGCACACGTCTCAATAACCAACAAATATAGTTATGAGATCACTTGACCTTAGTTCAAAATGAGCGTTGGGAAGGAGTTAGAAGCTTATCAGGCAGAAGAGTCTTCCTGTCCCTGGAAGATGGATGGAGCAGGCACTCTGCACCCCCGCCCCTCCCGCAATCCCATCTGCCCAAAGGAACTGTTGTCTCTGAAGTAGCACGCAGATACTATAGTGATTATATAAAGTGGATCAGCCATGAAAGAAGGAGTTGACCTTCAACGACTCTCACATGAAGTGGTCTCTGGAAGCAGGAACATGCCACCAGTGGCTTAATCATTACAATATTTGTTGGCAACAAAATATTTGAGGCTCATTTTCCCTCAGGTATCTCTTGTAATATAGGTCTCTCTAATTTATTTGAATTCTTTGCGCATGACAACAAAATAGTGGATAAAGCATAACTGACTCTCACAATTTTAGAGTTTTAAAAAGCCTTTGACAAAGTCCTTCACAGGATGGTCTCAGGGAAACAATGTCCACCTTGCAATCATGGGGTGTGACTATAGCACATATGGACCTACTCTAGCTAGCTTGGGTTATTGGTAGCAGTGAAGGCACGGTAGTGCCTGTAGAAGCTGTGGAAGCCCACCCAAAACCCAGGGTACTTACTCAAGTGGCTAGTCTACGCTGAAGCCTGTGCTGTCGCAGCTGCTCTGTTACTGGTACCCAAGCTCGCTGGATTAAAGTTAGCTCAGGTATATCTACACAAACTGCAATCACACCCTTGACTGCAATTTAGACATTCCCTAAATTGTCATGGGGTGAAAACTATGGATTAGAAACTGGCTAAGAGAGTAGGCAGATTAGGAATAAAAAGTCAATTTTCATGATGGCAAAAAGTTAATAATGGGATGCCTCAATGTCCTTTACTAGCATTGGGGCTGTTCAATTATTTATTGATGATCTGGAAGGGGCAGTAAACAGGCAGGTGTCAAAAACTGCAGACTGCACCAATTTACTTAGAAAGAAGAACAGGAGTACTTGTGGCACCTTAGAGACTAACAAATTTATTTGAGCATAAACTTTCGTGGGCTATAGCCCACATCAGATGTAGCCCACGAAAGCTTATGCTCAAATAAATTTGTTAGACTCTAAGGTGCCACAAGTACTCCTGTTCTTTTTGCAGATACAGACTAACACGGCTGCTACTCTGAAACCTGTCAATTTACTTAGGTCATTCATGCCTAGAGATGGCTGTTAGGAACTTTAGAGGGACATAAGAAAACTAGGTGAATGGGCAACCCAATGGCAGATGAAGTTCATGGTTCAGAAATGCAAGGCTATGCACATGGGTAGGAGTAATTCCTGAACTACTCAGGCATCTCATTAGACTCTTAAGTAACTTTAGCCACTCAGGAAAGAGACCTGAACATCACTCTGGACAGCTCAATGAAAACCTCTGCACATTGTGTAATGATAAACAAGAAGGATATTGCAGAAATGTCAAACAGGTGAGGAAAGTGACCCCCCCCCCCAAAAAAGTGACAAAAGTTATTCGATGAATGGAAAGAAGATGAGGATTGTTTAGAGACTAAATTAATAAAAGAGGAGGTATGCAAACTGTAATGAATGGTGCAGATAACATCAGTTGAATGCTCTTCTTTACCGTTTCTCATAAAACATGGAAAAGGGCCCCATCAATGAAACGGAAAGGCAACAAATGCAAAAATCATATGACAAAAACTGTTTACCTAATGCCTAACTAGCCTGTGGAACTCACTGCTATAAGAGATCATTGAGGTTAGCAGGATTCAAAAGAGGACTGGACATTTATATGGATAAGGAGAACATCACTGTAACACTAAGTAGGAGTAAAAACAAAACAGAACTGCAGCAGTTACATGCTTCAGGGCATAAGCCAACCTCTAACAGATGAAGGTTAAGAAGAAACTTTCCCTATGAGCAGGATATTCTGTAATTGTTCACTTTGAGGTTCCTTGCAGCTTCCCCTGAAGCATCTGGTACCAGTCACTGTAGGAAAGAGGATGTTGGACTAGATGAACCATGGGTCTGATACAATATGGAAATTTCTGGGTCCATATGCTATTGTGAGTAAGGGAAAATGGCTTATGAAATACGTGCAGCATTCCAAACCTCTATATTTTGTGGGTGGCTGTCAGGAGAGGTGTATACAGTAGAAGATGCTTATGAGATGCTTATGCTTACACTGTAGTGAAACGCCTGCTATAGTGAAGTAGCATGAGTTATAACTTGTTTCAATGCACTGCCGTGTGCCAATAGCACTTCTAGTTAGAGGGATTCTCCACTTATGAGAGAAGTAATGCTGTCTGTAACGGTGCGGGACTCACCCCTGCGGCGCCTCCTGCTGGTCGTTGGCTCTTTTTCCAGCTCCGGAGCGCCCTCTGCAGGCCGGTTTCCCGCTTGCCGCTGGCCCTCATGTCCCTCCCGGACCCCAGTGCCCCTTTACCTGGGGGCTGCCCCTTGGCAATACCCCCACCAGTCTCTATGGGTCTCCCCTCTCTGGGAAACCCCCAACCCTCTAATCCCCACCTTGCCTCAGTCTGGGCTATTGCCAGTCATCACCAAGCCCCCGCTCCCTGGGGCAGACTGCAGTGTAAAAGCCACTCATCATAGGCAAGGGGGTTCGGACCTCCTGCCTTTCTCTGCCTCCCAGTACCTCTATGGGCCTTGGACCAGGCCCTGCAGCCTGGGGAGTTGCTAGCCTGGAGCGCCCCTGCTCCTCTGGCCTTTCCCCAGCCATGCTTCACTCCCAGTACCCTTTCTGCAGGCAGACAGGCCCTGCTCTCTCCCAGCCTGGAGAGAGACTTCTCTTGGACCTCTGTCTCACAGCCTTTTTATACACAGCTGGCCTGATTGGGGCATGACCCAGCTGCAGCTGCTTCCCCAATCAGCCATCCGCAGGCACAGCCCTCTCCAGGGCTGCCTTTAACCCCTTCTATTTTAGGAGCGGGGTAGCCACCCCGCTACACTGTCTAAAACAAATTACTTAACTATAAGTGTATTTCACTATATCCTGTCCATTACAGTACACATATTTAAAGGATATTTCTGCTGCATTTAATTTTGAACTTTAGGTTAAAAAAATACTGCTCTGGAAACTTTTTGGCTTCAGTGCAGTCACATTCCTGGAATTTAATGTCGGTAACAGTAACTTTACAAAGTTACACTAGTTTTCTTTCATTCCATGATCCCATGCATACAGAAAGCTTAAGAAGGAGCAGCATGCAAGACCCTACCGAGTTCAATTTAGCTGGGTAATGGAGACATGGGCATAGCAATAATAGTGAATATGAGCTTAAAGGGAAGTAAGGCCTTTTACAACATGAGAGGAATAATAGAAAAGGAAAACAAATCTGACTCCAATATAGAAAGTCCCACAGCAAATGGCTTGATGGCTTTGATGGCAGAAAATTGGTTGTCTCCAGTCAAGCCTACATAAATTTGCAATTCAGTGATGTGTTTGTGAGGATGAAGTGAAGTCATAGTAAATGCCCCACCATCCTGGGAACTATATTACAGATGAAACAAAGCAGAGTTATTTACAGTAACCATGAAATGGAAGACACATTTTGTTTCATACAATTTTACTTAGTGTTAAGTATGTATGTTAATTTGTAAGAGTCCAGTGGCTTCTCAACCTTTTTCGTATGTGGAACACCTCTCCCGCCTTGGAATTCCCCTCTAATCTAGTTGGGATCTATCTCTAAATTAGCAATATGGGAATGTCAAAGTGGTCGCAACGCTGGGTTGAGACCAGTTTAATAGTCACATATGTTAATTTACATGCTTGACTACTATAAGGCACGTTGCTAAGAGAAATTTAACATGACAGACTTAGACAAAACTTTTCATTGTCACTCTAACTGTTGTACACTGTGGATGTTGTGGTCTTAAGCCTAGCTTTCAGCCTGTGCCCCTAGGAGGCTGTACTTTGGTCATGCTTTATGCATGTCCTATGCAACTACTAGCACTAATGCAACATCAAGGTTGAAAAGCCAAGTGCAGAAGAAAAAATAAATAAATCGGGAAAAATCAAAGGATTTCTTTCCCAGTCTCTCACCCCACAAAAACCACTGAACAGATTTTGTTCAAGCTTTCCAAAAATAATGTCATTTTAAGCAGGTACTAAACATGGGGAAATTAAGCCACACCCCAAGGTGAATATTTTGGAAAATTATGCATGTGTAAATGCCTGGCAATGGCAGATGACCTTGCATAATAGACATTACTGAAATATGGTGAAATGAGAAAAATCAAAGGGCTGCTGTAATACCTGGCTATAAACTGAACAGATCAAAGGGCGGGGGGGAGTAGTGTTATATTTAAAAGATACCACAGAATCTAGGGAGATAAAAATTCTTAGTGGAAAGGACCACAACTGAATAGGTGTGGATACAAATCCCATGTTACGAGAATACTGGCAGGGTAAGAATTTTGACTATGTTCTACCAACAGCTTCCAGACCAGGCCAAGAATTGCACAGTGCTGAGAAAGCACAACGAGGCAATGTTTAATGAAATGGCAATCATGGAGCAATTCAATTATCTGTATATATTAACTAGTCAGAATGGGATAATGTTTACAGAAACAATTTCTTACATGATTGCTTCTTGAAACAGCTAGTCCTAAAGCACAAAAGAGGAGAAACTATTCATTCTTGATGTAGTACAAAGAAAGAAACAAGAGTTGGTTCAAGAAGCAACTACCGTTAAACCTCTGTGTAACAGTGACTATAATATAATTAAGTTCAAGGTCTCTGGGTATGTCTACACTACCGCGGTAGTTCGACGGCTGGCAATCGAAGTTCTGGGTTCGATTTATCGCGTCTGGTGTGGACGCGATAAATCAAACCAGGAAGCGCTCGCCGTCGACTGCGGTACTCCAGCTAGACGAGAGGAGTACCGCGGAGTCGACGGGGGAGCCTGCCTGCCGCGTGTGGACCGCGTCTGAACCGCGGTAAGTTCGAAGTAAGGTATGTCGAATTCAGCTACGTTATTCACGTAGCTGAATTTGCGTACCTTACTTCGACTTGGGGGGTAAGTGTAGACCAAGCCTCTGAGGGAGGAAAGGTACCGCAAGCTAGCGCTTAACTTTAGAAAGAGGGGAATTTAATAGAAACGAGAAAGCTAGTCAAAAAGGTCTTAAAGTCATGAGTAAATAAATTAAAATACTTAGATTTAGCATGGATTCCATTGACACAGAGTTTCATAGCATATATAACTCTAAACTGAAAGGGAAATAGACATACAAGAAATAAATCAGTGCAACTAAATGGCAACATCCAAGACATTATACAAAGCAATCAGAGATCTTTCAGCATATGGAAGCCCAATCCTAGTGAAGCCAATAGGCAATTTGTAAGAAGGAAATTAGGTGTAGGACAAAGGTGGAGTTTGAAAGGCAGATAATTGAAGGCATACATACAAATAGTAAGAACTTCTCTATGTATATCAGATGTAGGAAGCCTGTGGGGAAATTTTGGGTTCACCACTATGACAGGGAGTATAAAGCCCTCACTGGACAGGAGGGGATTAAGAAGCAACTGTGGGCTAAGGAGGCCCCGCACCTCTGCCCGTGCTTGGGTTGGAAGTGGGGTTTAACAGGTAGCCAGACAGCTCAGTCAGGGCCTGGCAGGCCAGGGAGAAGGACATGCTCTGGGAGCACCTGTGAAAGATGTGAGCCGAGCCCTCACCAAGCCAGGGAACGGGGGAGCCAAAGCACCTGGACACTGAGACCACGGTTGGAAGCCCTGAAGGCAGTGCTCCCAAGGGGTGGCTGGCGGGGATGTAGAATGAGATAGGACGTGACCCAGGGAAGCTGACTGAGGCTGAAAGAAGACACCACAAGGTGAGCAAAGCTGAACCAGCCTTCCAGGGCCCTAGGTGGAAATCCAATGGAGTGGGAGGTCCCGGGTTCCCTACCCAGCCCCAGGACTGCACCCGCTAGGAGGAACGGCTGCTTGAGAGCTGCACCCACTAGGCAGAACTGCTGCTGGGGATGAATCATTGGGTGTGACTGCTGCCTTGGGCCCTAACCGCTAGGGGGAGAACCTGCTCCAGCTCATGACCATTACAGGGAACAATTAAAGAAGACCAGAATATTTGTTGGTTGTTTGTTTTTGGTTCAGTCTTCACCACACAGAATGTTGGGGAGATACCTACTCTTTTCTGGTAATAAAGATGAGGAACTATCCACAAATTAAAGTGTCAGAAGAAGGGGTGCTGGAACAAATGGGCACACTAAAAAGCAACAAGTTACCCAGTGCAGATGGCATACGCCCAAGAGTTCTGAAGGAAGATGAGGATGAAGTGGATGAGCTGTTAAGAAAAATACACAATCTCTCATTGAACAAGTTACCACATGTGACCCAAGGGCCTCTTGATGCCAATTGGCAGTGGGCACAAGGAGTAATAGTAATAGGATGAAATTTAATAGTGAGAAGTGTAAGGTGATGCATTTAGGGATGACTAACAAGAATTTTAGTTATAAGCAGGGGACGCATTGGTTGGAAGTAACAGAAGAGGAAAAGGACCTCGGAGTCCTGGTTGATCGCAGGATGACTATGAGTCGGCAATGTGACGTGGCCGTGAAAAAAGCTAATGCGGTCTTGGGATGCATTAGGCGAGGTATTTCTAGTAGGGATAAGGAGGTGCTGCTTCCGTTATACAAGGCACTGGTGAGACCTCATTTGGAGTACTGTGTGCAGTTCTGGTCTCCCATGTTTAAAAAGGATGAACTCAAACTGGAACGGGTACAGAGAAGGGCCACTAGGATGATCCGAGGAATGGAAAACCTGTCGTATGAAAGGAGACTCGAGGAGCTCGGTTTGTTTACCCTAACCAAAAGAAGGCTGAGGGGGGATATGATTGCTCTCTTTAAATATATCAGAGGGATAAATACCAGGGAGGGAGAGGAATTATTTCAGCTCAGTACTAATGTGGACACGAGAACAAATGGATATAAACTGGCCGTCGGGAAGTTTAGGCTTGAAATTAGACGAAGGTTTCTAACCGTCAGAGGGGTGAAGTTCTGGAACAGCCTTCCGAGGGAAACAGTGGGGGCGAAAGACCTCTCTGGCTTTAAGATTAAGCTTGATAAGTTTATGGTGGGGATGGTTTGATGGGATAACGTGATTTTAGTCAATAGGTCAATAACGTGCCATCGCTGGTAATTAGTAACAATGGTCAATGAGGGTCTGGCTGGAGAATCTTGCCCGCATGCTCGGGGTTCTGCTGATCGCCATATTTGGGGTCGGGAAGGAATTTTCCTCCAGGGTAGATTGGCAGAGGCCCTGGAGGTTTTTCGCCTTCCTCCACAGCATGGGGCAGTGGTCGCTTGCTGGAGGGTTCTCTGCAACTTGAAGTCTTTAAATCATGATTTGGGGACTTCAACAGCTGAGTCAAGGGAGAGAATTATTCCAGGAGTGGGTGGGTCAGCTTTTGTGGCCTGCATCATGCGGGAGGTCAGACTAGATGATCATAATGGTTCCTTCTGACCTTAAAGTCTATGAGTCTATGAGTCTATGATACACAGGGATCCCATGGCTTCACCAAGAAATGTCAGATAAGGTCTCTAATGAAAGCCTCCGTTACAGTGGTCATCAATCATTGTAAGATGTATGTATGGAATAATATGTGAAGAGTTACATATATATGCTGAAAATTACATTCTCTAGGTCTTGTAGTTAAAGCCAGGTTACTCAAAGATAGCGTGCTCTGAGACAGGAGGTGGAATACACTTATCTCCCAGTGGACCATTTTGCGTCTTACAACAGAAGTTGATTAGCATACTGAGTCAAACGCTAATGAAGGGCTTGTGGAGACTTCAGAAGGAAATCAACAGGAAGAGGTAAACAGTGGGGAGGGAACGCTGTTTTCAGATGAAGATCAAAGGTCTGATCTATCTGGGGATGCAGAGAGATGTTCTGGCATCCTTCCATCTTTGAAGACAAGCTGCAGTGGGTTTGATCTTATGAAATGGGAATTTCATCCATCCTGATGGAAAAAGTACTAGGAAAAGGACTTGGGCCAAGCTATCCTGTAGGAGACAGGGGAATGTCCTGAGAGTTAAGTTTAGGCCCTAGAAAGAGTTTTATGACTTTGCTGTATCCCTTACTATTTGTTAAAATATTCTTGCTTACTACCATTTGAATCTCTGTTCTTTGATAATAAACTTCTTATCATTTCCACTATAAAGATACCTAAGTGCTGTGTGTTAAGCAGAGCAGTGATCCTGAGTTAAACTAGTAAACTGGTGTGTACTATTCCTTTGGAAAGAGAGATCTGAGTGTTCAATGAATCAGCGGCTGGGCACTCCAGAGGGATGCTTGGAGGACTCAGGGCTTCGTGTGTGCTTATTGCTAACCGTACAGAGACAGTGAGGTCTGTGGAGGACTGGAAGGTTGTGCTTGTGTTGCCAGAGTCTGGTGGATTTAGGGAGCTGACTCACAGCAGGTGCAGTCATGACTTCCTCTTGCTAAGGGCAGGTGGTATCGAGGTGCCTCATAACCCTGGATACCCCTAGGAGGCATCACACCATATAAAAGAACTGAAGTGCAGCAAGTATTGTACCTATATTTTAATAGAGTGATCTGGGATTTACACACCAGTAAGACTTTTGGTACCTGGTGAACTGACTGAAGTTATAATTAAAACTAAAATACCTAGCAGATACATTCACTTCTAACTAGCACAGCTGCTACTAAGAAAATTGTGCCTCCCTTATCTCTCAGAAATTATTTGAACATGCCTATGAAATAGTGGATAAAGGAGAACTGGTTGATATAGTTTATTTAAACTTTCAAGAGGTCTTTTTGACAAAGTCCTAAACAAGAAGCTGTTAAAGGAAATAAATAGGCATACCATAAGAGGCAGGTGTGAGAGTGCTGTCACGGATCAAAAACCGATTAAGAGAGAGAAACAAAGAGTAGGAATAAATGGTCAACGTTCATCATTGCAAAAGGTTAACAGCAGGGTGTCACAAGATTCCATGCTAGAACCTGTGCAGTGTAATGGATTTATTAATGATGTGGAAAACAGGATGAACAGCAAGGGTACAAAATTCGAAGACAAAGTAATGCATGCTGGAGGGAATAATTTCCCCTGCTCATACACCTTACTGGATTCTAAATTAATTGCATCAACTCCAGAAAGTCCTGGCATCTTTGCATACAGTTCAATGAAGATCTCTGCTCAGTGTAAAAAGAGCAGTCAAGAAGCAAGCAAAATATTAGGATGCATAAGGAATGGGATGGAGAATAACAGAAAATATTACGTCATTATGTAAATCAGTTGTGTGCCCTCTGTGTTCAGTTCTTGTCACTCCATTGTAAAAAAGGACATAGCAGAAATGGAAAGGTTAAAGACTAAGGACTTGCTACATGCCAACCAATACTCAGTGCTAGGAACAAAGACTCAATATAGCCCTTAATGATTATTATAATATATTTTAATCTAGTTTGGGATCATTTGGGATGAAAGGTGCTATTTAAATATTTTTAAAAAAACTAAGCACCAACAACAAACACAATGTACAATCACAGATCACACTTCAGTAGTCACAGGGACCGTACACATTGCAACTAAATGACCATAGATTTTCCTTGCAATTCCCCCCACACACACCCTGGAGTTTTAATGCACACCATTGTTTTTAACCAACACAGACTAGGTCTTTGAACTAATCAGGTACAAAACACACGCAGTAGTTGTTCTAATCAGTAGATTAGAATCCCTGTGAAAAAATCATGTATCTCTGTGCACATTTCATCTGACTGAAAGAGACATGATTACAAGACTCTCTTTACTGCAGAAAAAAAAAAGACAGGTTTTGTCCTCTTTCACACTCTGCTGCCGTACATTACAAACTACTGTCGCATGCAAATGCTGGTTCATGCCTTTGCATCGTTAAGAAGAGACAAGAGATTTCATTTCATTCTCAAAGGAAAACTGTGTGTAAGATTTTAGAAAGTTGAGGCGGGGCGGGGCGGGGGGAGGGTTCACTGCCCCAATCAGAGGATGAAATTCACCCATGAAGTGAAGCTCCAGAGGGCAAGAACTCAGAAAGGTACTTAAGCACATGTGTAGTTTTAAGTACATAGTAGTCCCATTAGCTTCAAAGTTATGCATATGCTTAAGTGCCTTGGGCACTAAGCCCCACATTTTTTCTGGGCAGGGATTCCAATGGTGAATTGATCTTGGAGAGATTTATGTGCAACCCCAGTGTGCCATGTAAACAGTTTCACTATTGGCTCCACATATATTGGCTCAGGACACAATGGGGCTGAAATGGGAAGGAGCCACACATTCACATTTATGCAGCTCCAATAGTGCTAATATTCAGTGCAAACAGCTCAACTGGGCTGTTCTAGTCCATAAACTACAGTAGCAGCCCTGCACCCTGGCCCTGGTTTGGGCAATGGATTTAATCTTTCCAGTTGCTCCATGCTCTACTCACATGCAGCCTGAATACTTGGGATTTATGTGCAACTGACTATCTTGCAAGTGCATAACAGAGTCACCACGTAGTTTTAAAACTCTACCATACACCTTCTTTAGTGTTTATATCTGGGTTAGATTTATGCTCTTGATTTGTTTATTGTCACCATTTGCATGAATCCACTGCATGCTGCCTCAGTGCTAGAATGATGGTGTGGAATGTCCTAGAGTAGACACACCATGAGAGGAGAATCAGGCCTTTCATGTTCTCATTAGATGCAGAAACAGACTTACTACAAGAAAATAAATCATAAGAATTAGATAGCTTTCTTTTATAGCATAAATGCAGCCAAAGCAGAAACAAGACTTTGATGACCCTCCCTAGAAGAGGAACGATGGTCCAGTGGTTAGGACATGAGCTTGAGGTTCAGGAGACCTAGGTCCAATTCTTTGTTCTGCCACAGGCTTCCTGTGTGACCTTGAAAAAGTGAGTCTCTCTCTATGGCTCAGTTCCCCATTTGTAGAATGGGGATACCTCACAGGGGTGACGATAAATGCATTAAAGATTGTGAGCTGCTCAGATTCTGCACCTAAGTACCTTAGGCCTGGTCTACACTATGAGTTTAGGTCGAATTTAGCAGCGTTAATTCGAATTAAGCCTGGACACGTTCACACAACGAAGCCCTTTTTTTCGACTTAAAGGGCCCTTTAAACCGGTTTTTTTACTCCACCTCCGACGAGGGGATTAGTGCTAAAATCGGCCTTTGCGGGTCGGAATTGGGGTAGTGTGGACGGAATTCGACGTTATTGGCCTCCGGGAGCTATCCCACAGTGCTTCATTGTGACCGCTCTGGACAGCACTCTCAACTCAGATGCACTGACCAGGTAGACAGGAAAAGTCCCACGAACTTTTGAATTTCATTTCCTGTTTGCCCAGCGAGGAGAGCACAGGTGACCACGCAGAGCTCATCAGCACAGGTAACCATGATGGAGTCCCAGGATCGCAAAAGAGCTCCATCATGGACCGAACGGGAGGTACGGGATCTGCTTGCCATATGGGGAGATGAATCAGTGCTAGCTGAACTCCGTAGCAGTAAACGAAATGGCAAAATATTAGAAAAGGTCTCAAAGGCCATGAAGGACAGAGGCCATAACAGGGACGCACAGCAGTGCCGCGTGAAAATTAAGGAGCTAAAGCAAGCCTACCACAAAGCCAGAGAGGCAAACGGAAGGTCCGGGGCAGAGCCGCAAACATGCCGCTTCTACGCGGAGCTGCATGCAATCCTAGGGAGTGCAGCCACCACTACCCAAACCGTGTGCTATGACTCCGTCAATGGAGAAACACGCAACAGGGAAGTGGGTTCGGGGTATGAGGAAGATGAGGATGAAGATAATGTAGATAGCTCACAGCAGCAAGGAAGCGGAGAAACCAGTTTCCCCAACAGCCAGGATATGTTTATCACGCTGGACCTGGAACCAGTAACCCCCAAACTCACCCAAGGTGTGCTCCCAGATCCTGAGGGCACACAGGGGACCTCTGGTGAGTGTACCTTTGTAAATATTACACATGGTTTAAAAGCAAGCGTGTTTAATGATTAATGATTAATTTGCCCTGGCAATCGCGGCCAGTACAGCTACTGGAAAAGTCTGTTAACGTGTATGGGGATGGAGCGGAAATCCTCCAGGGACATCTCCAGAAAGCTCTCCTTCATGTACTCCCAAAGCCTTTGCAAAAGGTTTCTGGGGAGGGCTGCCTTATCCCGTCTGCCATGGTAGGACACTTTACCACACCAGGCCAGTAGCACGTAATCTGGAATCATTGCATAACAAAGCATGGCAGCGTATGGTCCCGGTGTTTGCTGGCATGCAGACAACATCCATTCCTTATCTCTCTTTGTTATCCTCAGGAGTGTGATATCATTCACGGTCACCTGGTTGAAATGGGGTGATTTTATTAAGGGGACATTCAGAGGTGCCCGTTCCTGCTCGGCTGAACAAAATGTTCCCCGCTGTTAGCCACGCGGTAGGGGGGAGGGGTGAAGTGATCATCCCAGAGAATTGGGTGCGGGGGGAGGGGGTAGTTGGGTTTGTGCTACATGTTAACTCGGAAACCGCAGCCCCTCCTTTTACATTGCAAACCCATTTTAAATGGCCAACCCAAGGAGTGCTTGGTATGGGAAATGAGGACGCTACTGTTTGAAACCATTCCCACATGTTAAGAAGGTTAAAAAAGCCAAAAGACTGTGGCTTACCATGGCTGCCTGCAAGCCGAAATCTGTTGCCTGGCACTGTGTGAGTGATCTCTCACACCAAACCGGCAGGCCCTCAATATAAGAGGAAAAATGCAACCTTGTAATGAAAGCACATGTGCTGTGTAATGTGAACAGCAACATTTAACGTGAAAGAGTGTACCCACTGTTCTCTAATATGTGTCTTTTTTAACCACCTCTCCCTTCTCCACCACCAGCTGCAAATGTTTCCCCTTCACAGAGGCTAGCGAAGATTAGAAGGAGAAAACGGCGGACTCGGGATGATATGTTCTCGGAGCTCCAGATGTCCTCCCACGCTGACAGAGCACAGCAGAATGCGTGGAGGCAGTCAATGTCAGACTACAGAAAAGCACAATATGAACGAGAGGAGAGGTGGCGGGCTGAATCGCGGGATGAACAGAGCAAGTGGCGGGCTGAAGATGATAGGTGGCGTCAGCTTGCAGACAGAAGGCAAGAGTCGATGCTCTGGCTGCTGGAGCATCAAACTGATATGCTCCAGCGTATGGTTGAGCTGCAGGAAAGGCAGCAGGAGCAGAGACCGCCGCTACAGCCCCTGTGTAACCAACAGCCCTCCTCCCCAAGTTCCATAGCCTCCTCACCCAGACGCCCAAGAACACGGTGGGGGGGCCTCCGGCCACCCAGTCACTCCACCCCAGATGATTGCCCGAGCATCAGAAGGCTGGCCTTCAATAAGAGTTAAAGTTTTAAACTGCAGTGTGACCTTTTCCTTCCCTCCTCCCGCACCCATCCCGGGCTACCTTGGCAATTATCCGCCTGGTTGTGTGATGAATTAACAAAGAATGCATGAATGTGAAGTAACAATGACTTTATTGCCTCTGCAAGCGGTGCTCGAAGGGGGGAGGGGAGGGTGGGGTGGTTGGTTTACAGGGAAGTAGAGTGAACCGGGTTGGGGGGGGGCGGAGGGTTCATCAAGGAGAAACAAACAGAAGTTTCACACCGTAGCCTGGCCAGTCACAAAACTCGTTTTCAAAGCTTCTCTGATGCGCACCGCGCCCTGCTGTGCTCTTCTAACCGCCCTGGTGTCTGGCTGCGCGTAATCAGCGGCCAGGCGATTTGCCTCAACCTCCCACCCCGCCATAAATGTCTCCCCCTTACTCTCACAGATATTGTGGAGCGCACAGCAAGCAGCAATAACAATGGGGATATTCTTTTCGCTGAGGTCTGAGCGAGTCAGTAAGCTGCGCCAGCGCGCTTTTAAACGTCCAAATGCACATTCCACCACCATTCGGCACTTGCTCAGCCTGTAGTTGAACAGGTCCTGACTACTGTCCAGGCTGCCTGTGTACGGCTTCATGAGCCATGGCATTAAGGGGTAGGCTGGGTCCCCAAGGATCACGATAGGCATTTCAACATCCCCAATGGTTATTTTCTGGTCCGGGAAGAAAGTCCCTTCCTCCAGCTTTCGAAACACACCAGAGTGCCTGAAGACGCGAGCATCATGTACCTTTCCCGGACATCCCACGTTGATGTTGGTGAAACGTCCCTTGTGATCCACCAGAACTTGCAGCAGCATTGAAAAGTACCCCTTGCGGTTTATGTACTCGGTGGCTTGGTGCTCCGGTGACAAGATAGGGATATGGGTTCCGTCTATCGCCCCACCACAGTTTGGGAATCCCATTGCAGCAAAGCCATCCACTATGGCCTGCACGTTTCCCAGAGTCACTACCCTTGATATCACCAGGTCTTTGATTGCCCTGGCAACTTGGATCACAGCAGCCCCCACAGTAGATTTGCCCACTCCAAATTGATTCCCGACTGACTGGTAGCTGTCTGGCGTTGCAAGCTTCCACAGGGCTATCGCCACTCGCTTCTCAACTGTGAGGGCTGCTCTCATCCTGGTATTCTGGCGCTTCAGGGCACGGGAAAGCAAGTCACAAAGTTCCACCAAAGTGCCCTTACACATGCGAAAGTTTTGCAGCCACTGGGAATCGTCCCACACCTGCAACACGATGTGGTCCCACCAGTCTGTGCTTGTTTCCTGGGCCCAGAATCAGCGTTCCACGGAATGAACCTGCCCCAGTAACACCATGATTTGCACATTGCTGGGGCCTGTACCTTCTGTGAGGTCTATGTCCATGTTAATTTCCTCATCACTCTCGTCGCCGCGCTGCAATCGCCTCATCGGCTGGTCCTGGTTTTGCTTTGGCATTTCCTGGCCCTGCATATACTCCAGGACAATGCGCGTGCTGTTCATAGTGCTCATAATTGCCGCGGTGATCTGAGCGGGCTCCATGATCCCAGTGCTATGGCATCTGGTCTGAAAAAAGGCGCGAAACTATTGTCTGATGGAGGGAGGGAGGGAGGGAGGGGCGAGTGACGACATGGCGTACAGGTACAGGGAATTAAAATCAGCAAAGGTGGCTGTGCATCAGGGAGAAACACAAACAACTGTCACACAGAATGGCCCCCCCAAAGATTGAACTCAAAACCATGGGTTTAGCAGGCCGTTGATTTCACGGAGGGAGGGGGAAGCAAATGAATACAGAACAAATCTATTTTTTACATCTTAAGCTGGCAGCCGACAGTGCAGCATGACTGATAGCCCTCGGCATCTTCTGGGTGCTTGGCAGAAAATAGTGTATTACGACTGATAGCTGCCATCATCATTGGGAAGGCAGCAGAATATGACTGGGGGACATACAGAGTTTCAGCCATCATCTGATCGAACTGCAGTATGACGACAACGGATACCAGTCGTAATACACCATCTACTGCCAAAAGGCAAGGGGCTGCTGCTGTGTAGCAATGCAGCCCCACGTCTGCCAGCCCCACGTCTGCCAGCACCCAGATCGCCGATGAAGGCTACCAGTCATACTGCACCGTCTACTGCCAAAAGGCAATTAGCTGCTGCTGTGTAGCAATGCAGTACCACGTCTGCCGGCACCCAGATGACATATGGTGACGGTGAGCTGAGCTGAGCTGAGCGGGCTCCATGCTTGGTGTGGTATGTTGTCTGCACAGGTAACCCAGGTAAAAAGGCGCAAATCGATTGTCCGCCGTTGCTCTGACGGAGGGGGAGGGGCCTGACGACATGTACCCAGAACCCCCCGCGACACTGTTTTGCATCATTCAGGCATTGGGATCTCAACCCAGAATTCCAATGGGCGGCGGAGACTGCGGGAACTGTGGGATAGCTACCCATAGTGCAACGCTCCGGAAGTCGACGCTAGCCTCGGTACTGTGGATGCGGTCCGCTGACTTAATGCACTTAGAGCATTTTATGTGGGGACACACACAATCGGCTGTATACAACCGATTTCTATAAAACCGACTTCTATAAATTCGACCTAATTTCGTAGTGTAGACATACCCTAGATCGCCTTCTGTGCCATTCTCTCTGTTTGGGGTATCAAACACTTGCATCTTTGAGTTCTGGGAAAGAAAGTGAGAAGAACGAATAGATGTGTAGGAATAATTGTGAACCACTGACAAGAATCCTACTCTAATGCTGAGAAACACTTTAGTGTCTCCTCATGCTGTTGGAAGGAATTGCAAGAGATCTTGCTCACTTAAATCATGTCTGGCTCTCATGGTCTTCATTAAAGAATTCTCTGAGTCTTCTGGCTGGACCTCTATGGCACATTGAAAACTTCAGAGGATTAATCTACTTTCTCATCTGGTTTCTCAAAGGGTGTCCATGCTTTCGCTACATTACTCCTCAGGAAGGCGTCCTGCCACTGGGAAAGGCATCCCAGACAAGAAATACAGTGCAAGAAATGAATGATATACAACAGAGAATAGGTAGGAGCTACACCTGCAGGAGATAAAGTGTCAACAAGATGAAATGGAGCAAGACAAGATGGTGAGAGCTCAGAACAGGGAAAAGAGAACTGGTGGCAGGGACAATCCCTTTCCCATGATAGTCATATATTCAATGCACATGCCCTACAAAAGGGCAGTTTCAGGTTCTCCCAAGGTGTCCTTGTATGATCTTACTACTAGGCTCCTCTTTGTCTCCTGACACAGGCATTATCCTCATTCTCATCTCCCCTCTATAGCACACAACGTGCAGTAGATTCCTCTTATGGAAGTCATAGGAATCAGAGGAAATGCAAGCACCCTTATTAAAATCCAGAGAAAGACAGGCTAACTCACACCATCTATATACCACTGCTCAATCAGAATGCATCCAATACAGAGATACCCTATCTGGCCAAAGGCCAGGGACACCAATGCTGTAGGCACATTTTATAAATAAAATAATAAGAATAAATTTCACTGAATTCCTGGAGTTTGAATATTTTTATTTTAAAATATTTGTTCTTATTAGTTCCTTAACAAAGAAAATGCAGAAGTCACCTTGAGGTCGAGAGCTAGGACCTAAGGCCTGATCCAAAGACTCCCATTGACTACAATGAACTTTGCCCCATTGCGATTGGTGATTTTTTTTTAATTGTGAAAAACACTCAAGCGTAAAGGGCATCGGGAATGGCCCAAATGCTTATTTATTGTCACACAGGGTTGACATTCATGGAGCTGTGCTGGTATTTAGAAATTATGCAAAGCTTCCCACCTAAATCCATTGTCACTTGGCATCCATCCCGTAGGCCATCAGTCTAATCAGCTCTGCCCATGCTAGTGTTTGGTGCATCTGGCATCCCTAAATGCAGCTCTGAGGTTGAATAATTGTTAAAGATAATTATAAACGCTTCTGTGGCTACATGAGGCAAGTTTTTAGGCTACTTTGATCTAAAAGGAAAAGTGAATTTCTCCCTCACTTTTGTTACGCTACAGGCAGCCCCTACAGAAACAGCTAACACATGTGGGATGGGGCTTAGGGGACACTAGCAGCCCTGCCCCCCAATCATACAGGCTACAGAAGGAAGAACATCTCCCGAGGTGGGGCCAGATCCCTGGGAACAAACAAGGCATCAGCAGAAACTGTAGCTACTCCACTTGCAGGACAAGGAATTGAGAAGCCCAGAAATGGCCATTGTACAGAGGGATGGAGGGCACTTCAGCTGGAATTGCTGCAGCAATGGGGCAGGGAGGCTGCAGCCCAGCCAGTGCACCTCTTTGGGCCTGAACACCATTGGGTGGGGGGACTTTAAGGGATGGGAGAGAAGGTTCTGTCATGGTCTTCCTTCACAGTTTCTGGACTCCTGTGACACAGAAGGAAACTGACATTTTACAGTTTGGCCCTGATCACCTCACGTAGAAGTCCCATTCCCTTAGACAACTGAGAGAAAAGGAGGGCCCCGTAGGTCACCACACCCTCCCCACCCTCCGGTATCGCATACAGCAGGAGACTTCCTCCCACCCAGGAGACACTGCCAGCTATCTTATCAGCAGGCAGTTTGGCAAAGGAATGGGGGGGATGGAAACTGCTCATCTGTCTCCAAGCTTGACATCAGAGTTATATACAGGGACAGGGGATGTGTACTGAGGAAATTAAGGGAGGTTAATCCCTCGGAGGTGCAGAAGGACACACTCTGGGTTGCTGTGTGGAGTCAGGAGAGGAGATGGTAGGATGGTGAGAGAGCACAGTGCATGGGAGGATGTTTTTAGATGGTGAGCGCCCTGTGGGAAGGAATGGAGAGTCTTGATTAAGGGATCACTATATATTGAAAAGGACATTTGTGGAAGAAACATTTTGTACATAATATAGAACATAATTTGGAACAGGACATGGGTGTCACACAAACACCACGTGAACTCATTTGGTCATCTGCAACCACACATCCTCCAACTTCCCCACCAACTGTTTGTATTTCTCGACTGCTATGACTTTGTACCATTAAAATATCAGATCTTATGGGCAAGGAATGTGTCTGTCTTTTTATTCCATAAGGCATCTACTACTCTGTGGGTGCTGTGACTAGATAATAAATACTTGTAATACATCTATTACATCCATAATAGCCTCTTTGATGAGCCATCACAGTTTCTGTGACATGGGCAACTGTCAGCGAGGAACTGAACTGAGGCTCTGAACTCTGGTCACCAACACATAATAGATTTATACTATACATTCAATATTCACATCTTCCACTATACTATTTCTTTTCTATGAATGGTAAAAAAATTACATTTTTAATAGTTACCTCCATTAATGGTAAATAGGTCCAGTCAAGAGCACTGGGGAAAAGTATTTTAAAAATAACAACTGCAGTTTCTTTTCTTACCATTTAAATGGATTGCTTTATCTCAGAAATATAAATCAATGAAAAGAAACATTAGAAACTCATGATTTATGGGCCTCACAGTGGAAATGGGGCTAGCAATCAATCTATTTAATGTCTCTAACATATGTAATCCACCCAAGACATCATTATTCAAAAAGCAATTAAATTAAATAGGGAAAGAAAAGAAAAAAAAGAGAATGACATGCTTACTGTAGCTAATTCATCAAACTTGCCAAAGAGTTCATTCAGAAGCTTCACCAGCTCTTGAGCAGTGCACTGTGATGCCAAACTAGTGAACCCCACAATGTCTGCAAACAAAATGCTGTAAAGAGAAGGAAGGAAACATGGAAACATTAGTGCAAAACACACCTTCTTATTCTAATTATCTTCTTCTATGCACTGAGTGCAACCCAGACCACAAACCCAGACCAAAAAGGATTGCCACCATTAAAGTGCTATGCAGAGCACAAATATCAAAGATTCAGGATCATCTTGCATGTAAAGCACAGAACTAGGAGTCAGGGGAATCTGTGTTCTGTTCCTGGCTCTGCCACAGGCTTCCTGGAACCTCAAGCAAGTTTTGTCTTAGGTACTTATATCGCTCCCCTCCCCATCACTGTAGGGGGTCTGAGTGCCTCAACACCCCTGTGAGGTAGGACAGTACTATTATCTTCATTTTACAGATGGGAACTGAGCCACAGAGAGGCTGAAGTGTCTTGCCCCACATTAGAAAGGAAATCTATGGCAGAACAGGGAATTTAACCTGGAGCTCCTAAGTCCTAGGCTAGCACCCTAACCACTCGACCATCCTTCCTCGCTTAACTTCTAAATTGTATAACCTTTCTGTGTTTCAGTTCGCCTACATGAGAAATGGGGCTCATGTACAGAAAGTACTGTGAGGCTCAACTGATTAATGCTTACAAAACACTCTGAGGAATTAAGGCTGTGGATCAGGACTCAAGAGATCTGGGTTCAATTCCTGCTTTGCCACAGACTGTAAAACCCTGGGCAAATCACTTAGGCTGGAATTTTCAAAACATCCTTAGGGAGTTAAGTACCCAAATCCCACTGACTATCAGTGGGACTTGTATGCCCAACTGCCCTCTCTGCCTTAATTACACTTCCAAACCTCATAGCGATGTTGAGAGGATAAATCTAAACGTATGTGGGAGTTACTCAGATACTGCATTGAAAGGGGCCATATAAATACCTAAGTAGATCCTTGAATGGAAGTGTCTACGGAAGTATTAATTATTTAGATTTACTCACCTGCTGGCCCAGGCCCTGTGGCAGCTGTGGAAATGCTATGGATCTACTCACATGCAGTACCCAGCCTAAATAACATCAAATAATTATTTATTTAGGTTTATAAAAATGCCACCTACCCATATGCTCTAGATGTGCGTGCATGACTTAATACATCTTGAGGACAGCAATTTAAGATAACCCAGCACAAATCTCCCTCCTCCAAAACAATTCTCCATTCTTACAATTGCAGCTCCTTCCCTCCCAATTAATGTAACAGATGCTAGAAACACAAACCTAACCAGTCCCCCATTCTTGCTTCCAGACAAGGTCACCAAATCTGATCCCTCACCCGAAAACCCAAGAAAGGGAAAATATAACCTTCTCAATTCCCAACCCAGCCCTTTATCAAAGGCACATAAGTCACCCCACTGCCACAAATCCTCCCAATACCTAATTTGATTCCATGCAATTGCTAAAATAACTTCTGCCCCCAAAATCCTTTTCACCTCCCCAACCTTGGTAACCTAGCCCAACAAAACACTGAACCTTCTAAATTTCAACAGCTCCAAACCTCAATACAGGTCTAGAAGCTCATGTATGTGCTGTCGTGCATATCCTTAGAGCAACTCCTCTTCACTTCCTAGAACATACTTTGTTAGAGCATTGTTTGAACATATTACACTCCAGAATTTGATCATTTACATCATACATGTGTTTTATCATCATAGTAAAGATTTTTTAAATATAAAATATGTATGGATAGATTAATCTCTGGTGCCTTGTGACTACAGTGTCATGACCATGAGACACCATGGAGATGGCACAGTGAAAGACTTAAATAGAATATAAATAAATATGGTAGTGCCAATAAGTGCTCTTCAGATTTACCCCCAAAGCTCTGCCAATGTACTTCATTTTGGACCTACAACATCACTGCTTGATAGACCTGGATCTGTCTTTCATGAAATCAGTCAGCCAGTGCCAAATCATCATACTAAATTCCCTGAAGTTTTTGAAATACACTCAGATGTGCATTAAAGATTTCTAGAAATTGACCCAAACACACAGGAATTCAGCTATCCAAAAGGTAAAAAGCAAGGACTGTTACAATCCAATGTACCACCTAGCTGTCAGACTTCAATTATATTCAATTAGACATCACTGGTATTTTCTTTCATGAATTATTACTATTCGATTAGAAATTATATTTGGTTTCTCTGTCACGCCAGAAGTTCCCAGGATCTATATAAGCATATGATGAGTTTTTCTGTTTATGTCTGATGTATTGCTCTATGCGTTTTCCTATTCCTGGCTTCAGCCAAATTTTCAGCAGTGGTCACTGTTTTTGGCTGCTCAACATGAGACAGCCAAATGTCTCATGAGATGCCTCATACTGGGCACCCAAAATTAGTGGCTACTATTTTAGAAAATGGTAGCTTTAGAATTTTATGGTTGTTTGTCTTTCAAATCTGGACACTTCTTTAAATCTTTCAAAACATATAAGACAGTAAAACTCAAGTATTTGCTAATCAAGAAATTTTCAAATCGGCACTCGGGGTGAACACACACACAACACAGACTGCCCGATATTTTAATGGAAAGAATGTAAATGCTCAAATAATTAAATGCTAAATATAGTAGGTGACCTACAGTTACTGTTAAGAACAGGTATGCTGTAGGGAATTACATCTAGAGCTCTTCATTATTTAACCATGGCCTACAGTAAAGGTGCTCATTTATTAGCTGTTTACTTAAAGGAGGGTTATTTTACAGAATTGACACAATGAGTTATACAACAAATACATTCATTTAAAAGGAACATTTATTTGGCACATATGTTGATCCTTCTATTTCACCATTTGGTCCATAGGGTTTTCATTTATTAGCAACAGGCCAAATGGGGGATGTATAAAGTGACCCACAACACATACTTGCAAACACTTTCATTTCATACATCACTAGTATATGCATAACTAACTATGTAAAATATATGAATAGTTGTGTGTTAAGAGAGTTCTGAAGTGTATATGGTTACATTTGTTTGTGAAATCTGAAAGGTGAATTTCTATATATCAATACTGTTAATTGAATGTAGACATTTTTTAAAGTTAACAAAATCTTTATATATGTTATCTTACCTTATGGTCATTTCCATTTAAGGTTTAGGGGTTTTGTTTGTTTTTAATAACTGTAAGTTCTTGAACATTTTAATTGTAATGTTCCAATTATACACAGCTGAATATTAATCACAAGTCTTTATTACAAATGTACAATGTTCAAAAATGGCTGTTTTGAGTAAAAAGGCAGTGAAAATGTCAAGTCAAAATTGGACTCAAAATTAACTCTGCCCTCTTGTGCGTATGCACAACAATACAGTCTAATTATATTATTTCAAATAACTGCAGGATACCTGCCTCATTCCATGTATAGCTTGGACAACACACACTGAATAAGACAGAGGTCCTGTGAATCTGTGCCTTATGTTGGATTAAATTATATTTTTCCATTACCACAGTGAAAACCTATAGCAAGCCATAGATTTATTCTGTAAGTCATATTATTCATTCTATAAGTCATATTATTTATTATTTAGGCATGGATTTATTCTGAACAAGTGATAGCAAAACTGAGTCCTCAGCACAGAGAACAGACAGAATGCAATGAATGAAGTAGGGGTCTTCCAAATCCCAGGCCGCTGCTGTATTGCAGCCTCGCTCATTAAATGGTTTGTTGTTGTGCAAACAGTGGGGTGCATTTAGGCCCTATCTTCTATTTATGAAAAAAAAAAAGTATTTAACACACACAAAAGTGGAACGAAGACTCATTTTCCAGTTCAAAAATATTTAACACCATATAGGTTAGTACTGGTCAGCAAGATGTTTCATTGGTTCCATGTACTCCCCATCCGTCAGTATCCATCCGGTATCTTTAGTATTATATTTTGGTTGTAAGCTGCTTGGGGCACAGACCATGTTTTTGTTCTGTGTTTGTAAATCACTTGGCACAATGGGGTCCTGATCCATGACTGGGGCTCATATGTGCTACAGTAATACAAGTAATAAATAATAATAGTAATTCCATTTTGTGGGATAAACACATTGCTTTTCATGATGTCCTTCCCCATTTGTTGGAATGGAAGGGACACTGAAAGGAGGAGGAGAAATTCATCCCTATAGTAAGAACATGAGAGGATTATATGCTTTGTGTAGCCACAGGATTTATAAAGTTGTTAAATAGAGAAATTACAAGAAAATAATACACTAGAGCTATGTTGTAACCTTCTAATTATTTGTAATGCAACCAGTATGTGAATGATCCAAGTCCTACCTGGTCCTCAACAGAGCACACCAACCCTGAATTAGCATCCAAACTCACTCCATGCCTTTGGTTTGGCTTTATTGTTCCCTCAAAAATAATGCCTAATCCATCCCTCGAGGATCTTCTCTGCCTTAGCTCCCTCCCACCGCCCTTATGGCCTTGATGGCATTAACGAGCTGCACCTGCCACAATGAGTCAGCAGACCTTCAGCAGCTTTCTGCTGGGTTCCAACATCTGCTAAAAGTGTGCCTCAAAATTCTGCTGCATAGCATAGCAGATCTAGGCTGCTACGGTTCACTGCTATATCCCATTATTTATATAGCATCCTCGGTTTTGGAAGGAAAACACTGCAAATACCATAGCAAATTTAAATTCTACAGATGGCGAATGTTCACTTTTTAACAGTGTTCATGCATACACTTTATTCACATAAAGAGTCCTATTGACTTCATTGGAACTACTCACATAAGTAAGTGCTCAGCAATGTGAGTAAGGATTGCTAACTGAGCCTTTAGGTCACCTTCAGTCAACATACAATAAGAACAATTTTCTAGTATAATATACTGTCACAGGACGGAATCTATAACAGTTTGATAAATAAAACTGTTTCTACGGGTACATCTACATTTGAGCTGGCAGGTGTGATTCATAACTTGCGTAGATGAACCTGTGCTAGCTCTAAAAATAGCAGCGTTCCCAGGATAGCACAGGCAGCAAGTTGGTCTAGCCACCCAAGTATGTACCCAGGGGCTCTGGGTGGGTACATATTCCATGAGCTAGCCTGAGCTGCCACCCCTGCTACCCAGGCTATACTGCTATTTTTAGCATGGTAGCTGGAGCACAGCTGGCATGAGTATGTCCTATGGGAATGAGCTGGGAATCACACCTCCAATGTAGACACATTCTAAGTCACTAAGATCTACAGTAGGCTGTGTGAATTATGAACTAGGTGCTCACAAAAAGAACATGGGGTTGTTGGAGTGAAATCATGAAAGGAAGAAAATGTATTCTTTATTTTTTTAGAAATTTCCTTAAAATCAATTCCCAATGAACCATCTGCCTCAGGAGCATCACATAACACAAGCTTTGAAACCTCGCTACAGGGTAAATTAAGGGCATTTTTAAAGTCATCTTGACATTTCATAAACATCTGATTTTTAATGAGACTGGTATTTCTGGTCTGATCTTTCTTGGGACTGAAGATGCCACTATTAATCTAGGAAATGTACTGTTTCTTAAGAATAGTAGCCT
The DNA here is from genome assembly GCF_028017835.1 of Emys orbicularis. NCBI lineage: Eukaryota > Metazoa > Chordata > Testudines > Emydidae > Emys > Emys orbicularis. The sequence goes on from NC_088684.1 coordinate 194,054,849, forward strand.
CTATTTAGGCCTTGAATGTCCAACTCTTACATAGTGGCAAGCATTTACAGGAATAATCCCAGAGATTTTCAGTGGGACTACTTTCACAAGTAAATGTCCAAAGAACCTATAGGGTCTGACCCAAAGCCTGCTGAAGACAATGATAATGTTTCTACTGACATCAATGGGCTTTGGATCAGGTGCTCAGTTTGTAAGAGATCAATATTTTCAATTTCACTCTATATTGTTGCCTGCATTTAGTGTATTATTAAAATTAGGCTAAACTAAACTACCATAGTAGAGACTAGAAAATTCGTAGTAGCTTGAATGCTCATTATCCATTTATATCTTGAGGAATCTGATTCACAGAGCAGAGTGAGTACTTGTCTGTTTACATTCTAAACTGGCCACATTTCTGTAAGCTGCATATATTAAAATATCTCTATTAGCACCTGATTATGAGTGGGAAAAGCTAATTGCAAAGTAGATGAATAGGCAGATTCTCTGGAGGCCCCATATAAAGTGTGCACATGAGATGATTATGTTATTTTGATTAGTCTTATAAGCAGCACCTAGCAACTCCAACCAAGCTTGGAGTCCCATTGTGTTAGGCACATACATATATATATATATATATATATATATATATATATATATAGTAAGAGATGGTTTCTGCCCTGAAGAGTGTATGATTTAAATAGATAAAGCAGACAAAAAGTGGGAGAAAGTATTATTATCCCCATTTTACAGAAAACTAAGGCAAAGACTGATCTTCTGCCCTGATCCACCCTCTTTGTGCCACGCTAAACCTGCTTTTCAAGACCATCCCCCCTCCAATGCCTTTTCCACATCTTTCTTGATGCCGTGATCATGTCAGACAAGCAAATGTAACCACATCTTTCTTTTCTGCTTTCATCCATTTATTCTATGAAGAACTTTTTTCAGGTAACCCATGGCATTTGCATCTGTTCCTATTGTTACATCGAACAGCCCCATTAAAAACAAAACATAAGCAAGCAAACAGTTCTGTTGCTTTCTTGATAACTGACACAACAATTGTTGTCTCTCTGAGGTCAAGGTCCATCCATTAGATAATAACTAATTATTACACACAACATGTAGGAAGAGGAAACAAAGCTACCCAGAAGAGTACAGATTTCATCTGCACAATATTGACTCCCATCAGATTATGAAAAGTCCATTTGACCTCTTCCCTGGAAAGCTTCCAAAGATCAATGTTTTCTGTTTTTAATCATGATTTTTATGTACCTCGGGCCACATCCTAGATATAGTGAAACTTTGCCTTGGAAAGATTTCTTCCCCGCACCCACACATATAAATACACACACAGAAGCCTACCATAACATAATATTTTCTTGTGCAATTATTTGGCTTCTAAGTCTGTGGTCAATTTTGGGTTCATTGATCCTTCTCTTTTGATAGGTAACAGAGCTCAAACCCAAAGTTTTCATGCTCTTTATGGCTTCAGATGATACAGGTAAAAAATGTAAAGCCTTTCTTAACATACTGTCTTTTTAACTGTAAATAATATAAAAAGATACTATGCTATAAACAGCCATGTACTTCAGTTATAAGAAAGCAAGCAAGAATAGCTTATCACTGCTGTGGCTGTGAGTATGATGGAAAAAACAAAGGCTGTAAATAATTATTTGAGAACCCATTTAACCATTTAAATTCAGAATGATATAGCTACAGTGATATAGGCAGAAAATAAGTTGTCTTCAAAGAAAAAAATCTGTAAAAAGATGAATGATGATAGGGAAAGAAATGCAGCACTGATAAGGACCAAAGAACACTTTAAATCATAATTAAAACTAACATTCTAAAGTAATTTATTTAGCACCAACAGTTAGCACAGCATTGCATGAACAAGAGCCTGATTCTGCTCTTTCTTACACTGGAGTAACTCCATTTATGTGACTGAAGTTAAAAGCAGGGTGATAGGAGTGTCAACCTTACAATCTCCGTCTCATTACTGGTGGCACTTCACATTAATAGTCATAACAACGGCTCCTTCCCAAGGAGTTTACCTTGATTTTTTCCCCCTAGGCAAGAGCTTGTGACTTTGTCTTCCTGTCCAGTCTAACCTCCTCTGTGGAGTTTGCCTATGAGAGAAGGTGAGTCAAGATTCCTGGGTATTATAACTAGCCCTACACCTGGCTAAATGAAGACACTTAATCTCTCTGCCTCAGGCTATTTCATCGTAAAAATAAGACTTTATTTATCCTTTTTACTCACAGAAGTGTTAAGAGCCTTAATTATTTTATGCTCATGGCTTAATGTTTGTGACATCCTTGAATGCAATGTGCTGGATCCTACAGGTGTAAATTATTATTTAGTTGATATGATTATTAATGACAGATTTATTGCACCTGTAAGACCAAGTGAAAATTCCTTTGAGTAAGCTTTTAAAATTTCTCATCTAAAATGTATTAATTTTATTTTCATTTAGGATCATCACTTGGAAAATAAATCACTACAAAATTACTGAAATTGCCAAAATGCTTGCAAGTTTCTGGGCGGGCAGGATTTACTGATATCACTACAGTCTCAACTTAAGAATATAATGGTGTCAGACTTAAGGAAGAAGGTAGCTTGTTCTTTGACAGGATGAAAGGTTTAAATGTGATCCATTGAGGTTTATGGAGCAGCATCAAGTTAAAAGCAAATGTAGTTTAAAGTTTTAATCTCGCCCCCACTCTGCACACACGGCTTCCATTCATGTTAAAGGGAGTTTAATGCTTTGAACTGCCGAGTGAGAATAAACCCCTACAGTATTAAGAAGGAAGCTTGAAGTGATTTACAGCTGGAGAGATTCATCTGTGAACAGATGAGAATAAAGAGAGACAAAACTCACTGAGAAACATGCTGGAAAAATGTTTTGGAATAAGCTAAGAGAAACATTTGTTAACATTTCCAGCTTGCTCCACAATGGTGGCCAAATCCAGAAGAGTGGGTCAAGGACACCCAAGAGCTCAAGATGTGACATGTACTGTCCTCACTTCACTTTCTCAATAACCTTCCCTGAAAACATTGGGGCAGAGACTGGTAGCTGGCACCACGCTTTAATAACTCACTATTCAGTGAATATGATGCATCCCTCCCTAGTGAATGCTCTACAAAGGATAGTCTGATAGAGACTCACATTTCTTAAGCACTGGAGGTCCCAAATTCAATCCCCGGTGATGACCTGTTATGACAATCATTACCCTTTCACCAAGGAAAGCATTAATAGGTCTCAATAATTAGCCCCAAGCTTTCTTGATCATGTTTACAAGCCAAGAAGTGCAGGTCCACCTGCCAGCTACCTGGCTGTAATTACCTCAACATTGAAGATTTCACTGAACAAAATTGTACAAAATCCACCCAAGATGGTACTGCATTGAAAACATCCTGGTGACACTGATTCCAAGTGTCACTCACTCAGCTTGGGTAGATTGTTGCAGCAAAGCTTGTAGATTGAAAGCTTGTAGATAGAGAAACTCAACTCTTTAAAAGAGTAAGATAAAAAGGGTTCACTACAGAGCCCAACTCGACTGGTTCTGTTGGACAAGGACTTGCTGATGGTATGTCTGAGGAAGAGAATGTCTCCTTTGACTCAGTCACAGTCACAGCATAGGAATGTGATACAATCTATCTGGCTTAGAAGGTGTTTTCTTCAATCAGTTCTCCAACCTCCCATCCTTATTACTTTATCATTTGTAGGCCATCTGTAAACTATTATGAGATGCAAAGATGATGGGGAGGGTGGCATTTTAGTGCTAGGCACAACAAATAAAGATAGGGGGCAAGATTTTTAAAAAATAGGGACCTAAAATTAGGTTCCTAAATCCATTCTTGTACCTAAAGAAATGGCCTGATTTTCAAAAGTAGGTAGTTCTTTTTTAAGGGAGGAATTTTCAAAATGTGTATAAGTGACTTAAGAGACCAAGTCCCATTGACTTTGAAAGGGACCTGTGCTCCTAAATTGCTTAGGACCTTTGAAAATCTCATCCTAGGTGCCTAGTTATAGGCACCTATTTTTGAAACTCTCAATTTGGGTTTTGCAAAATCCAAGATCAATATGAATGCAGTATTACCAACCCTAAGCATTCAAAAATCATGAGCCAGGACCCCCCAAAAATAATGAGACTGGCTTAAATCTTACCTGCCTTTTGATTTCTGAGCCTGTAGGAGGCACTTGGGTCACATTTTCAAGCTTTTCTCTGAAACTTTGAGGGTTAGAAACTCATTTAAAAATAAAAAGGAAAAGCTGAGATTCTCACGTAATCACAGGATTCCAGGAACTGAGGCTTTAAAAAAACCAAAATCTACCATGAGACCTGCACTAAAATCATGAATGTTGGTAACACTATAAATATGAACTTCCTGACCCTAGTAAAAAGGTTTTTTATTTGGACTTTCCTGCAGAAGTGTTTGGAAACCAAATATTTTTCTGACGTAAACCCAAACCTGCAGCACTGCGCTTGTTCAGAGGAAACAAAGTGAAACTGACTAGAAACTGAGTGCAAATTTCAGTGAAAGTAATTTCTCTGTTTTCATTATCCAAGCTGAATATTAGAAGCAAATGAAAACAAAGAGCATTAATGGTGGAAAGCAGTGTTTTTAAAAATGTTTTCGGTTTTTATAATACAAGTTTCTGCTAAGAACACCATTAGTAGATAAAGAACTTGAACTATTGGATCATTTAACCAGGGCTTTGCAGTAGTAAGAAAAAAAAAATGACTCTTTGTGGAATGGAAGGCACTGTACTCCTGAGCACTAGCAGGACCAGGTCATTTGAGAGGAGAAGGGTGGGAGTGGGATTGAGAAGAATAGCAAGACTGAGATAACAACAATTGATTTCAGAGGGAGTGCACATGGAACAGCACGCTACTTAACACGAGAAGGGTGGCAGAAACAGGCCCTCAGTCAATCATCTGTGAGGCTGAATGATCAAGTGATGGGGATAGATATACATTGTCCTAGGATGACAAATGGATGCACTGCACCAACATTTACTTCCTTCCCATTGTCCGGATAAATGAGCTATTGCACAAACAACCAATGCTTCCTGTTTGTAGGGAAATATAGTCTGTCACTATCACGCAAAATAAATATTCGTATCCACCACAAATATAACAGACTGTATCAGATGACTACTAGGTCATATAAATTTTGGTTCCTCCTAGCATAACTATTCTAAATTATTTATCAACTCAAAATTGTTATCCACAGTCTCTATAGGCAAGTTACCACTCAGCCATCCCAACCTCCCCCAAACCAACACAACGCATCTCCATTGGGCTTGCTTTCTTGTGCTGTAAGATCTCAAAGTCACTGTGTGTCACTCTATTTGCACTACATGTTATCTGCTTTACATTATTTCGTGAGCTGGTTTCACTCCTACCTAACATTGTCATGCCTCTGAATGTAAATCTTGTGAAAAATCCTTTCGGGTGGCTTCAGGAAATCTTCCTTCATTTCCATGGCAACGTTCCTGGGCAAAAGACTCATCAGGAGACGCTCCTAAAAGAAAATGCAAACCCATTAGTTTTGGGGTATAATTTCCCCCCCAGTCAGCAATTCTGAATAAAATCGAACCATTTCCCCTATTCCAGCATATGTCCTGAGGATTTCTGTTCCATAAAGAACATGAACCCTTCCTCTCTTATATTTCTGCTGCCTGTGGGAGAGTTTTTTTCAAATTCCTCTGTACAACATAAGAGACCATACAGTAAGGAAACAGCTAGTTTCAAGAGTAAATCATTGTCCATAATTATACTTATAATCATAAAACTAATAATAACAACTTACTGTATCACCAGTATCATTTATCTGGGAAGGAATTCCAAGATCATTTGCTATGCTTTTGTATCTACTGGTTTGGAACTTAATCAAAGTGTTACTGGGTCTATTAAAGCAGGTTTTTAAACAGTGCAATCTGCTATAATTTTTTCCACACAGCCTGAATCAACTGAACAGTAATAAAGGTACATTTTTATAAAATATAGGCCAGCATGGAAACAGTGGTTTTATCATATGGCGCTCTCCTGCTTACCCAAAATCCCATATTTCCAAAGGTTTTGGATCCCTCTGATATTGGTTAAATTATATTCCCCAAATGGTGACCTACTCATAGGCACTTTAAAAACTTGTGAAGGCTACCCTATTTAGATAGTCCCAGAAGTCCTCAAAGAGAACACAATCTGAGCACCAGCACTTCTTCACATTTTAAACTCAAATATGCCAATTTTTGCCCTAAGATGCATTTGAATGTAAGGACCCAACTCTGCAATCAGATCTGTTAGCATCCCATATGGGAGATGGAATCCATGCTGCCACATCTGATTGCAAGGTTCAGAGCTAAAATAGTGGGAGTTGTGAATGACTGCCCAAGAGCAAACTTTGGCCCAACATTTCTCCTTATTTCATTTGGCCAAGAAAAATAAAGGGGACAAAAATTAAATAAAGTGAAATAAACAGTAAAAGAAAGAAAGAGAATGGAGAAAGAGAAGTGGTTAATAGGAGGTCTGATCAGACTAATGCTCTGCATTGTTTGGTAACATTTTACCACATACTCCTTATGCTCTAGCCATGAGCTCGGGACAGGGCTAAAGTACAACACAAGTCTTCCAACTTTGAGTTCTGACCTATAGTGTTGCTTCCAAAGGCTAATGCTTCAGATATTTACATCATGGAGGAGTGAGTTAAATTTCGCAAGAAAAAGATTACTGACCCCTGATTCTCATGTACAGTAAAGCCCCTTAACATCCCTGTAGCAGCATAAATGGACGTTAGCATAAATGAGAATTAAGTCCCATTAATTTTAATTAGGTTTCTTAATATCCAGGTATAAACTATAGTAAATAAAGTCAAAGAACATGCAGAAATTAAATATTTGTGAGTGGCTTTATACATCAACCAATTCCCTTGCAGAAAAGTCCTAGAGCATTTTAGGAAAATATACTCTTACTATAAGTTTCTGTTTAATTACCTGTGTAATTTTATATTCCTGCTATTGATGGGACTGGACAACAGGATATATCACTCGATTAAATTGCCCTGTTCTGTTCACTCCCTCTGAAGCATCTGGCACCAGCCACTGCTGGGAAATGGGATACTGAGCTAGATGACCCAGTACGGCCATTCTTATATTCTTAGAATTTTACAATGTGGTTCAAAAAACCCAAGTGGGCCAGGCTATGACAGACCCTTACAAAGGTGAGTGGGGGTGGAAGGGATATCTTGCGTAATCCCTATCCTCACTTAGGGTACGTCTTCACTACCCGCCAGATCGGCGGGTAGTAATCGATCCCTGAACGCGCTCCCCGTCGACTCCGGAACTCCACCAGAGCGAGAGGCAGAAGCAGAATCGACGGGGGAGCCGTGGCTGTTGATCCCGTGCCGTGAGGACACGAGGTAAATCGATCTAAGATACGTCGACTTCAGCTACGCTATTCTCGTAGCTGAAGTTGTATATTTTAGATCGATCCCCCCCCCAGTGTAGACCAGCCCTAAGGAACATAGGGACAGCTCCCACAGTACACATCAGAAATGTACAGAGCTCCATAAAGTGCAGAGAAGGGAGTGGGACAGGCACTGCATAGGCTAGATGGAATGCAGGCTGCACCACCATATAGCTGATCACATGTGTTAACAAGAAAGGTACACATCTGAGCTGGAATTCAATTGGCTATAACAAGAAAGTATGTTTTAAAAGATTTTTTTCATGGTAAATTTTATTTTAACAAAAATTAGAGACATTGCCAAAACAAGTCATTAGCAACCGCACAACAGCCACAAAACCTTTACACAAACAAGGTTAGTTGCCTAGAACTGACTGAATGAGTAAAGTCCAATTACAGTACATCCTTGGAAAGAGGACAGACATTGGCGAGCTTTCCAGACCAAGGAGGGAGGTAGCAGAAGGGTTGGATAGCAGAACAATTAAAAGGGAGGCTGGCAAGTATAAGAATTTATAATTTTCTAGTGTATAAAGCAGCAAACAACAAACAAACAAACCCACCCATAGATGACATCAAAAAGTTTGTCTTAAAAAACATGAGAAAAGCCCATTTCCTTTTGGCCAAAATTTGAGCTCTTTCAAGCAATATGGGATTGAATTCCAGATTACCTGAGTAAGGACTGGTTAAGAAACCCAGGGTTTGGACCTATGAAGGAAATAACAGTCCAAGCTATGCAGAAACATGATCAGGTTCAGGAAACAGCATTGTCTGGATCTCCATTAAGTGAGCGCCACTGTGTTGTATCTTCATTTTCTCAGAGAGGGCGACAAAAAAGACCCACACAAGCGACAAGGAATGGAGATCAGCATGGCTGCATAGAACACTGAATGGGAACAAGAGACAGCATAACAAGCAACATTTGTGTTGACATTCATGCTCGAGCAGCTGCTGCCATTGAGGATGACAGAAAAAAGTGAAACAGGTAGAAGAACAGGGAGCACCAACCGATTAGTAACAACTTTGACAAGGAAAAAACACATATGTTGCAGGCCTCCTTTTTAGTGACAAACAGCCTTGTCTTGCATATATCATCAGGATCTAGTGAATTATCATATTGGATCCAAACAAACAGACTCAGCCAGTACACAGAAAAATATAAAGATATATCTGGCTTTCTTGCTGACCTTTGGAACTCTTTAAACATACCCCAACATTACAGTGTAGCTGGACACTGCAAAGAGGGTGACATGCTGGTCTCATTGAAGACAATGGCAAAACTCCACTGACTTCAATGGGGCCATGATTTCAGCTAGAGTATTTTTATTCTGTATCCAATCCATTCACAACATGTCAATCTTCCACAAACATTATTGGATTTAAAGTGTGGTCATACTCTGCGAAAAAACATTAAAGGGTTCTCTGTTTATGGTCTATCCATCTAGAGGACCCAATCTGGCATTCCTTGTACAAAATCTCATTTAGGCCAAGGAATGGCAGAATAGGCTATAAATGTCCTCCATTAACAATGTTGCATTAGGTTTGTATTTTAATTGCCAGTCTTACAAACTCAACTGGGAATCTGGGAATGTCAAGCTTGGCTCTTTCTGTCGAATGTCTCATCATTAATGAAGATTTCTGTGAATGGAACTTAGTTAATTCTAATGATAATGCTTGAGTCAGAAAAGAATCCAGAGATCACTGTCTCACAGTTATATTGGTTCTGCATTGCTAAGAGAAGTAGTAAAAATATTTTTCTTACTAGAGTCAGCAGCTATGACTTAGAATATTAGGGTTACCATTCGTCCGGATTCCCCCGGACATGTCCAGCTTTTTGAGCTAAAAATAGCGTCCGGGGGGAATTTGTAAATGTCTGGACTTCCCCCCCGCCCATGCAGAGCGCGCGCGACTAACAGGGCAGCCGGCCAGATGGTGCCATTTACATGGGGCTCCGACAGCCAGAGAGAGCCCCTCCTCCGCTTCCCCTGCAGCAGAGATCACTCCCTCCCTCCTTCCCTCCCTGCATTCGCAGATCGCCTCCGGCAGTCTGGAGCTCCTCCCCCGCTCCTCCTCCCCTGCTGCCCAGCATGCCGGGACGAGCGGCAGGGTAAGGGGGCCAGGGGGTCGGAGAAGGGGCAGGGAGGTTCTGGAGGGGGCAGTCAAGAGACGGGGGGGGTCGGGAGTTCGGGGGGGGGCTTTTTTGGGGGGGTGGCTAAGGTTTTGGGCAGTCAGGGTACAGGTAGGGTGTAGGGTCCTGGGGGGCAATTAGGGTGGGGGGTCTTAGGAGGGGGCAGTTAGGGGACAAGGAACAGGGAGGCTTAGGTAGGGGGTGGGTTTCTGGAGGGCAGTTAGGAGCAGGGGTCCCAGGAGGGGGCAGTCAGGGGACAAGGAGTGGGGGGGGGGTTGGGAGTTCTGGGGGCGGGGCTGTCAGGGGGCAGGGGTGGGGAGAGGGATCGGAGCAGTCAGGGGACAGGGAGCAGAGGGGTTTAGATGGGTCGGGAGTTCGGGGGGGGGCTGTTAGGGTGTAGGGAGTGGTTGGATGGGGCATGGAAGTCCCAGGGGTCTGTCTGGGGGTGGGGGTGTGGATAAGGGTTGGGGCAGTCAGGGTACAGGTAGGGGGTAGGGTCCTGGGGGGCAATTAGGGTGGGGGGTCTTAGGAGGGGGCAGTTAGGGGACAAGGAACAGGGAGGCTTAGGTAGGGGGTGGAGTCCTGGGGGGCAGTTAAGGGCAGGGGTCCCAGGAGGGGGCAGTCAGGGGACAAGGAGCGGGGGGAGGGTTGGAGGTTCTGAGGGGGGCGGGAAGTGGGAGGGAGTGGAAGGGGCAGGGGCGGGGCTAGGGCAGGACGGGGGCGGGACTAGGGCGGGGCTCCTCCCGTCCTCTTTTTTGCTTGCTGAAATATGGAAACCCTATAGAATATACATGGTAAACAAAGTGGGAAATGGCAATTTTAATGTTGTCACTATTCTGACCAATAGAACACTAACTTTAAGCACACAGTGCAAAAGGAAAAGATACATAAAAGATTGCCATACAATAAGATCTATTGCATTGTTATTGTCTAATCTGGACATTAGCAAAAAAAAAAATTTCTCAAAATAACTGCCCCAAAAACCTCAAACTATACCTTTTCTTTTTTTTATGGTCTTTATATTCTAGCCACACAATAAATTTCACTAATATAATGGACAAATTCAGACAGTATACATTATTTTGGAATGTACAGTCTGTCTTCATCTTCTTCTCCTGGCTACTCTGATAATACATCATTCTAACTATACGTATAGTATTGTTCAGATAAACAATTCCATTGCCGTAACAGATATTAGGAGAGCAAAATAGTATTTTGTTTTGCACACTGTTCAACACTGATTGAGAATACAAACTCTCACATCTTTAGTAAGTTATTGAATATGGTGACTTACTACTCTGATTGCACCAAAACAGATATTTCAAATAAATGAAATTGATGGCAAAACTCCCATTAACTTCAAGATGAACAGTATTTCACTCAATGTATTTTTGGAATTACCAGTATGGGGCGGTGTTATTGTATTAGGAAAATCTTCAATATTTTAGTACATTGGAACTATAACTTTCATCTCCTGCGTATCTGTATTTCCAAACTTAAATTGCCATTAACATAAGATTTTTGTACTTTATTACTTAAAAACTGAAATGGTTTATATAATCTTACATCTTGTACAGTACAAAGAATATATCTTACCATGTTCAGTTAATACTGAATTATGGTAATTTGTATTGCTTCTTATTAACCTATATTAAATTTACAAAATAAACTCATTAAAAAAACTGAACTTTAACTCACCCAAAAAAACCACCATGATGTACACTTGCCACATACACAGTCAAGGAAAGATTTCAACTTCCAGAGTTTAAGATTTCCTCGATTCTGTGATATTAGACTTTTGGAGATTATAAATTCCCTGATCTAGAGCTATTCAACAGCCTGAAATCAGCCATTCTTATGTAAGGCCTCTTGAACCAAGTCAAACTTAACTCACTTGCATTCTTGACTGAATGACATGCTTAACTCAGATGTTTTTATTTAACTTCTTTTTCCAAACGTTCAATACTTTCTCAAACAAATTCCTTCTAAAGGTTCTATACTGATTTATAACACTTTAGGCAGCCCCCAAACAATAGCTTCCAACACAATATAAAATGCTATTATTTTTCTATGAAATTCTTTGTATCAGTGTCCATATGGGATATGGCTGTGACACATTTTTGAATCCTTTCAGCAATCTGTAAATCACTTATGAAACCAAACTCTCATCAGAACACCGGTCTCAAATCAGCAAATTCCATAATGTTCTTCGCCAACATTTCCCCTCTCCCTTCTGTTGCACACTGTGCTGTGGGATGATTGGTTACAACTGTCTACCCACAAACTGGCTGCTTTTCCGTTTATGCTCTTCATTTAAAATAATCTATTTCTAGTGCACCTATGAATTCATAAAATACCATGAGATCTAGGTGTCAGTAGAACAATTAATAGTAGCAGAAACATCACAGTCCGAGCATGGAACACCTTAGCTGCCCCCTCACTATGTCAGGTCATATTTTTAAGGATCATCAAAGGAGAAAAATATATTTAAGAAAAGGGACATCTCATTTGATAGTTTTGTAGATTACTTTATCAAGAGAGGAGGTGTCCTCCCTTATGCTCTAAAAAAAGGTAAGACAAACTGATCTTCAAGATAGGTCAGGATGTCCAAAAGGCCAAAGGCCTTCTATCTAGACTGCCCTTTCCTTACCTCTATTGAGTTTCACCTTGGGCTCTATTAGCAAAAATATCCCTGTGCTGTGGTGGTATTGCATATATCTCCAGTAGAATCCAGATACAGCATTCAGTTATAGTGAAACACTGCTTAGAATGAAGTAAAGTGAATTGCTGCAGTGCATTCCAAAAAACTTTCAGACCTCTTATATAGCTCTCATTAAGAGAACATATAAAGATGTATGCATAACAGTCTTATTCAGCAGCTACTTGCTGGGATTAAAAAAAATATGATTTTCTTGACACCTTCACAATTGCTAGAGTCCCTTGCATTTTCAGGAGGTAGAAACAGCTTGCATCACATCCATGGTGAAGGAACAGGAATATTTTACCAGTCCTTCTCCTGCTATAGTAAAACTCTTTATGTTGACAATTTGAGGGGAGAAGTTAATAGATATGTAGATTTTAAAGCACGAAGGGACCATTAGGAGTCTCACCTCCTGCATAATACAGGCCATAGAACCTCACTCAGTAATTTCTGCCTCAAGCCATAACTTCTGTTTGAGTTCTAGATGTAATGAGTTATTTCACTATAAGGTTCCATCTCAGTTTTTATTTCTTTTTGAGAAAAAAGGCACTAATATCATTAATAAGAGAGCATCACAGTTCAATTTACTTTCATTTGGGAGCTCAGAACTTACTTTATCAACAGAAGCTCCTAAATGCACCCTAAATATTATCACTTGCTACACAATAATGCCTGCATAAGTTGCATGCCTGCATCAGTTTTAAGATAAATCACTGAGCAGCAGGCTCTCTGCTACTCCTACACTACATTGCATAGCTATTTTAATTCCTTCTAGAGCTAAACTACTGTAATGCCCTCACAGTAACTTTATGTAAACTTTACTGAGAGAGTCAAGATAGGTGAGGCAATATCTTTTCTTACAACAGCTATATGTGTGAAACCAGACAATCACTACCCTCCTTGAATGAACTCACACACAGAAAAGTGATAAAAAACAAAGGCAACCCATCATCCATGGGTGAACACTTTTCACAAAGTGATCACTCCGTATCTGACCTCTCAGTCCTCATCCCCAAAGAAAACCTGTACAACACGTTTACAAGATAAGTCTGGGAACTTAAATTCATAACTGTGCTAGACACTAAAAGCCAGAGATACTAGTTTTATGGCCCATTTCAACAATTTGTAACACACCCTGTTGCCTGCTAACATTTAATTGCCCACTTCATTTTAAGTGGTAGCCTACAGCATATGTGAACACCTTATGCTTAACAATCTGTCCCAACTTGTATTTAGCTTAGACACTCTGGTTGCCCTCTCCATACCTGAAGAAGAGCTCTGTGAAGCTCAAAAGGTTGTCCCTTCCACCAACAGAAGTTGGTCCAACAAAAGACATTACCTTGCCTATCTTGTCTCTCATATATCCTGGGCCAACATGACTACAGCACAGTGCAAACAACCATGTGAAGTTTACTATCATTCATTCTTGTAAGCTGTAAAACAAAGGCAGAAGACTTCATTTATACATTATTTTAAATTAAATTATGTTGTGAATATAGTGTTATTGTTATGTATTCCCTAAATAGTGTTAGAGGAAAGAACTACTATATTAAGATGACTTTGCTTTTTTTTTTTTTTTTTTTTTAAAGACCACTAGATGGCAATGTTTCAGAGCATTACTGTAATGTCTCAAAAGTTATCATAATTTGTTAGTGCTTTATTATTGAAATCATAATTGTTGAAGATCATTAGTGATGCTGTACTGCAATACACGGGTTGTGAATATCAGAGAAGCTGGTGGCTCACTGGAGTGTTATGCTAGAAGATGATCAGTTGTTAAAATGCAGATTTTACACCTAGCAGGTGATTTGTCATTTGAAGCTACCAGACGTAAATCTGACAATCAAGCTAAATGATAGCAGCATCAGCCTCACGCAATCCTTCTTAGCACTCCCCAGGGAGACATTCCCACACCACTGAAACCTAATTGACAATGGCTATAAAATGATCAGTGGCCTATCCCAAAGCAGGTGTACTTTAGATGCAAGAGCAGTCCCCTCCTTAGGCCTGGTACGGTAGAGAACATTCTACACACATAGCATTGTTGATATGTAAGAGGCAGCTGGTGAATTTCTGACCTCATAATAGCAATTTCTAGCGGTAAAACCAACTTTTTAGTGAGTCTGCTGTTTTGTAACACATTATTAGCCGACAGAAACCTAAGCTGCAAGTTCAATGTCAATAAGAGGATCAGAGATCTGTTGACAGGAAAAAGAAGAATCTTTACTAAGTTCACGGAGAGCCTTCTCTTGGAAACAAACAATATGAAATGAAACTACATTTACATAGCCAGCTAGCTAGTGACATTACACAGAAAATGACATTGCTTGCCCCAGCCTCTCCGACACAGTAATGGCAGTAAAGAAATCTAGCAGGAGCTATACACAGAGTGCGTCACTTGTACTGAAACTCTGCTCATAATGAGATGGAATGAAAGCGCCACTTGACTGCATTTCAGTGCACTGTTACTCCGTTGAGTCCAAGTTTCACTCTGCTACAAATTGGTGCCACCCTGATAATCTCCTTGAAATGACGCAATCAACACTTACCAGCTTGGTGTGGAATGCTGTATTTCACCTCCCTTTCCTCCTCTGTTCCCAAAGAGAAGAGTAAATGGGAGGAAGAAAAAAGAAGGCATAACTAAGCAGCAAGGAGTGTGGGAGAAGAGAGGCTGTTAATATTTCTACAGTGGCTACCAACAGGGAATGCAAAGGAAATGGAACAGCATAACTGCAGCTGTTTCCTACTACAGATTAAGATAAGGTCTTCTCTCCCCACAAACCTATCAGTGCCATATCATCTGCAAAGAGTGAATTGAGTTCCTAGTATTGCTATTGTGATGAGGAAGAAAAGCAATTGTACCCTCTCCCTGTTATAAAGAAAACCCTGCTTATATTGATGGGAGAGTTTTCAGACAAGAAAAAGACATTTCACAGTAGGAGGGTTTCACTGTTCCTATTTTATGGCAACTGAGAACTTCAGCCAAATTAGAGAGGGGTGAAACTGTCCATCCAGGGAGTAGTGCCCTGGGAGGAGAGGAGTTATCATAAGATAGAGATATTCTTACCAGACGGTGTGTGTCAGGGCCCTGACAAAGTCCTTCAACCCCAACACTACGCCAGGATGTTCAATAATTATGGAAACAGTGTTACTTAAATCCTGCATTTTCATACAGTCCTTATATCAGTGTTCTCCTCCCAAGGACAGAATGACTGAGGCAATGTGGTAAGCCTTCACATTTACCACAAACTGTACGTGTCAGTCTTGTTCATGTCATTGCTCAGTAAACATTTTACTTTATTCAAAGAGTTTAAGGGTCTAGGAGTATCGATGACATCAGCTGTTCAGAGAAATACCTGAAGCTTAGAAGGCCCCTTCGAGGCAAGGGTTCAAACTCATTTAAGTTTGAAGCTGACATAGTCTATCAGTAAATGTTTGTTAGAAGTTGTTAAATTAAAGGTGTGAAAACATATACTAATTAAGAAGTGTTATTGTCTTACAGTCCCCACATTAAGGGCCACACTCCTTCCTTTTTTTGGTTGTATGTAACTCCTATCAACTCGAGTGGGAAGCACATGTGTAAGTCCCTGAGGGTATATTATGGACTGTAAGGCACTCTCATACTCTGCTAATGTGTGTGTGTGTGTGGGGGGGTGTCACATAAGTACCTAAGATACATAAATACCACCCACTTACATAACTTCAAATCTTCATGTTTGTGTTCACTATGGCAAACTAAGAATATTCTGTGCACCTCCTATTTCCACTGAAATCAATGGTAAAACTCTCAGTGAGTATAACAGAAGCAGGATCAGACCCACCGAGTTTGTGTGTTTGCATTTTAGATTAATTATCCAGCCATATCAGCAGTACTGTCCAAATCCTGCTACACGTGCTAAACAGATGTAGAAAAACAAGTGAGATATTAAAAGCACAGCTTGAAAAGCTGCTTTACTTTACACAAGGCTGGTCTTGTTCAAATAAATAAATGAAACTATCAGAAGGAACGTCGGTTACGTGCTACCATAATTCTTAATCAGGCAAGTACCTGGAGATGTGTGTGCTAGTGACTGCTATACACTGAAGTGTTCCATGGTCATGGCATTGTAAATCTGATCCTCACTTGATAATCGCAGCATTCTATTGTCATTATGAAGTTGACAATAATACTGTCATTCTGATCCTCTCTCATTGCTGCTGCTAAGGTGATGGCATTATAAACGGCATCTTCACCGACACTGCTCATTTTCAAGAGAAATGGTAAAGCAGATGGCACTTCACACATAGTGCAGCACAGAACAGAGACGTTTCCTCTCTTGCTTAAGGATCTCTTGATTTCCAACCTTGAACCATGCCTTTGTTGTTAGTCACACCAAGCTAATATTAAACCCCCAAGTAAACACACTTAGTCCTCTCTCACTCTCAGGGAGCGATAAGTCCTTTATGCATATGATCTCTCCACCATCTGGGACAACTGCCCTAACTTTCTACATCTATCTGAATGCTAAGAATTATAATACGTGGAGACATTACAACATTAATGTGAGTTAGGGGAGGGTGAAGGTGGGGAGGGAAGAATCAGACTTCATCTCTACAGGTTAAAATAAACACATATTTAGAGGCGAGGCACCTCACCACAACACATCGCGGGATAGAAGAAGTTTTTTGATAATTCTGTCCAAACGTACAGAAAAAAAATAAGTACGTATGAAAACCTTGATCTGTAGATTCTTAATAGTGGTAGAGCAAGTGGGCGTGCCATAGGCAGATTTACCTTTAACTCAGCAGAGAGAAGCATTGTGATTGATCATGCTATAACTGATCTAGACTTCAGGAAAATAAAAATACACTGGACTCCTAGTTTTGAAAATCTTGATCTTAAAGTTAGGCTCCTAAATCAATATTTAGGAACCCAAATAAGTGGTCAGATTTTCAAAAGTGTTGAGCACCCAACAACTCCTTATTGAAAAATCTTGGCCTAATAGACAAACCACAAGCACATTTATACCTATGCAATCAGAATCTCATTGCAAAACTAAAAACCAGAAAATCTCTCTAGACTACCCAAAAACCAACCTGGGGATCAAATCTGGGAGTAAAACCATAAATAACTCAAGGCACAGAAAACCAATTGATATGTTTCTGAACAAATTATACAGCTCTAGTAACACTTGTCACTGGCTATTTGTCCATGTTATCTCTACAATGGAAAGCAAAGCAATCCTAACCATGCAATCTGCCCCCCCCCCCAAAAAAGATTGCAATTTAAAGAGGGGGGGGGGGGGAAGGAAGGAAAACAGCCTGGAATAAACTAAGGAAGCTGTAAGGGAACTCACCAATTTTAAGCAATCAAATTCACTTGATGCTAATCTACACTTACCATGTACAATAGATTTCAGAGTAGCAGCCGTGTTAGTCTGTATCCGCAAAAATAACAGGAGTACTTGTGGCACCTTAGAGACTAACAAATTTATTAGAGCATAAGCTTTCGTGGGCTACAACCCACTTCTTCGGATGCATATAGAGTGAACAACTCCCTGACAAAGCACAGGAACAAATCTGTACAGACACATGCCTAGAACCCCGACCAGGGACATTCTATTTGCTACCCAAGATCCATAAACCTGGAAATCCTGGACGCCCCATCATCTCAGGCATTGGCACCCTAACATCAGGCTTGTCTGGTTATGTGGACTCTCTCCTCAGACCCTACGCTACCAGCACTCCTAGCTATCTTCGAGATACTACTGACTTCCTGAGGAAACTAGAATCCATCGGTGATCTTCCAGAAAACACCATCCTGGCCACTATGGACGTAGAAGCCCTCTACACCAATATTCCACACACAGATGGACTACAAGCTATCAGGAACAGTATCCCCGATAATGTCACAGCTAACCTGGTGGCTGAACTCTGTGACTTTGTCCTCACCCACAACTATTTCACATTTGGGGACAATATATACCTTCAAGTCAGCGGCACTGCTATGGGTACCCGCATGGCCCCACAGTATGCCAACATTTTTATGGCTGACTTAGAACAACGCTTCCTTAGCTCTCGTCCCCTAACGCCCCTACTCTACTTGCGCTACATTGATGACATCTTCATCATCTGGACCCATGGAAAAGAAGCCCTTGAGGAATTCCACCATGATTTCAATAATTTCCATCCCACCATCAACCTCAGCCTAGATCAATCCACACAAGCGGTCCATTTCCTGGACACTACTGTGCTAATAAGCGATGGTCACATAAATACCACCCTGTACCAGAAACCTACTGACCGCTACACTTACCTACATGCCTCCAGCTTCCATCCAGGACACACCACACGATCCATTGTCTACAGCCAAGCTCTACGATATAACCGCATTTGCTCCAATCCCTCAGATAGAGACAAGCACCTACAAGATCTCTATCAAGCATTCTTAAAACTACAATACCCACCTGCTGAAGTGAAAAAACAGATTGACAGAGCCAGACGAGTACCCAGAAGTCACCTCCTACAAGACAGGGCCAACAAAGAAAATAACAGAACACCACTAGCTGTCACCTTCAGCCCCCAACTAAAACCTCTCCAGCGCATCATCAGAGATCTACAACCTATCCTGAAAGATGATCCTTTACTCTCACAGATCTTGGGAGACAGACCTGTCCTCGCTTACAGACAACCCCCCAACCTAAAGCAAATACTCACCAGCAACCACACATCACTGAACAAAAACACTGACCCAGGAACCTATCCTTGTAACAAAGCCCGATGCCAACTCTGTCCACATATCTATTCAAGTGACACCATCATAGGGCCTAATCACATCAGCCATACCATCTGTGGCTCGTTCACCTGCACATCTACCAATGTGATATATGCCATCATGTGCCAGCAATGCCCCTCTGCCATGTACATTGGCCAAACCGGACAGTCTCTACGCAAAAGAATTAATGGACACAAATCTGACATCAGGAATCATAATACTCAAAAACCAGTGGGAGAACACTTTAACCTGTCTGGCCATTCTTTGACAGACCTGCGGGTGGCTATCTTAAAACAGAAAAACTTCAAAAACAGACTCCAACGAGAGACTGCTGAGCTGGAATTGATATGCAAACTAGACACAATCAACTCAGGGCTAAATAGGGATTGGGAATGGCTGAGCCATTACAAACATTGAATCTATCTCCCCTTGTAAGTATTTTCACACTTGCTTCTTATCAAACTGTCTGTACTGAGCCATCTTGATTATCACTTCAAAAGTTTTTTTCCTCTTACTTAATTGGCCTCTCAGAGTTGGTAAGACAACTCCCACCAGTTCATGCTCTCTGTATGTGTGTGTATATATATCTCCTCAATATATGGTTCACTCTATATGCATCCGAAGAAGTGGGTTGTAGCCCACGAAAGCTTATGCTCTAATAAATTTGTTAGTCTCTAAGGTGCCACAAGTACTCCTGTTACATGTACAATAGAGATTTTCCAATCAATACTAAGACAGAAAAAGAAATGAGACCACATAGGAAAATTAGCACAAGTCAAAAGATGTACTAGATACCTGTTTCTTCTGTGAAATCTGAAGGAATCTGGAAATCTAAACGAAATAAAAAAATATTCCCCACTCCAAAATGATAAAATCCAAACAAAATACTCCTATACAGCATACAAAATGCATTATATTACAAGAAAAGGGGACAGGTTACTACATAGTCTGGTATCTTCTTACCAGCAGAGGTGTGGTCTGCTAGCTTAGGACACATGTAGGGCAAATCATACGTTTGGACCGTATGCTGTCCTATTTTAGATCCAAGCAAAGCGCACCTGCCAGAATACACATAGCTTGCTGAATTAAGGGCAGGATTCATTTCCTGCAATGCCCTCTGATAACGCATAAAACACAAGTAGGGCCCAATTTTCAGCTGATGTAAATTGCTGTTGTCCTACTGGACTCTGTGGAGCTATACCAATTTATAGCACCTGAAGACAGACCATGATATTTTAAAGAAAGAGATGAGAGCATACGTTAACTTGCACTACAGAGCTGGTTGGCTTTTAAGATGAACGTATGGGTGAACACATTTGTAGGGACATCAGTGAGGGGGAGGAAGATTTGATTTAGAAACATGCAGGAGATACAGCCCTATAAGAGTATTCAGGATATCAGTCTTCTACTGCTGAAATAAGAACAACAGTCTAACCACACATTCATAAGTATGTACTGTTTTCACAGTGGTTTGTTAGTGCCCCCACCTCCCGAGGCAACTAACTGAAACACACTACAAATGCTTTGTTGACTTGAAACTGTCTCCCTGTATTTCCATCCTACAAAGAACCCAGCTCACATCCATGAACGTGTGAGAATGCACGCACAAGGTTACATTAGAAAACAGCGCTTTAGACTTAAAAGCCAACCTTGACAAAATGCCTTCTCAAGTATCTGCTCTCATTTAACTTCAGTGTCATATGTTCTGACTTTCTAGAGTTCTGATTATGATTATTTACAAGGTGTTATCTACTGAAAGCAATATGGTAGTCTAGCCTTAACTATGTAACGACAAGCTTTATAGCCTGGATCCACAAAGGTACTTAGGTATTTAAGTCCTGTTTGTAGGTGCCATTGAGATCCACAAAACTCCCACCTGGCTACCATCTAACCCTGTAGACACCTAATCACTGGGCGATGGGATATTCCTCAATCTCACCTATTGAAGTTGTTCCAATTTAATCAAATAATTGAATAATTAAATATTAATTGGGCCAAGGAACAAGTGAGAATGACTCTATAGCCCAGTGGTTAGGGTATTCACCTGGGAGGTGGAAGATCCCTGTTCAAATCCCTTCTCCATATCAGGCAGAGGGGGACTTGAACTGGTGGTTTCCCACATTCCAGGTGAGTGCTGTAACCACTGGGCTAAATGTTATAAGGAAGGGCATCCTCCTCCCCCCTCCACTTTGTGCATTTAGGTGGCCTCTGAGCATGTCCACTGGATCGGATCCCACATGCAACGTAGGCAGAGAAGCATCTATCTTCCCCTGGTTTGTGGATCACTAGAAGACACAGGTAACTCCCTACAGCATGGACTTGGGTGCCTAGCTCCATGAGGGGCTTAACATACCCCCCTCTCATCAGCATCTCTCATTGGCTAGCTTAGGTGGCTCCCCACCTAGCGTGCTGGCTTTATGGATCACATTCTAAGGCACCTATCTCTCGCTGTTCACTGTATAGGAGCCTAGATGCCGGATTCAGACTTTGTGAATCACAGCGTTGTTCCTGTGGCTTTCTAGGTTTCTAAAAGTTAGACCCTTTGTGCATCTGGCACGATGTGTTTGTGTCTTTATCCTTACTCCCTTATCCTCTTTCATGGAAAACAATGAGGTATCAAACAGGCAAAAACAAAACCACCACCAACACCAGAGGCAACACATGGGCGGGTACATGGGGTTACGTGCCCCCCTAGATTTCTTGAGCCGCTTCCAGGGCCAGTTCCAGCTTTTTTGCCGCCCCAAGCGGTGAAGAAAAAAAGAAAAGAAAAACCCGATTGCGCTGCCGACGAAGTGCCGAGAAAGAGAGGGAGTGAAGGACCTGCCGCCAAATTGCCGCCGAAGATCCGGACGTCCCCAATAATGGACAGAGTGCTGCCCCTTTCTATTGGACGCCCCAGGCACCTGCTTCCTTCGCTGGTGCCTGGAGCCGGCCCTGGCCGCTTCTCGCTGGGAAGCCCAGCAGGAGGCAGCAGCTCCCCCGGTGGCAGCACTCACCATGTGTCCATGCAGTGTGGGGAGGGAGACTCCTGGGGGAATTCTGCACCACTATGTATGCACAGAATTCATGTGCCATGCAGAATTTTTCTTCTCAGCAGAAAATACATTCTGCTGAGAAGTGCAGCAGTTACATCTTTCACCCTACAGGGGCCACTGTGGCATCAGAACAGAGAGCAGCTGCTCCTAGGCAGGAGCAACCCCAGCTGTGGATAGGGAAGAGAAGAGGCTGTGTTCCTCACAGTGCCCTGCCTGTGGGGCCAGGTCAGGAGGCCTGGGATATAGGGGCACATGGGGCTGCTGTGTGGTCACAAATTGGGATTCAGAAGGGCTAATGGGGGGGACAGACTGGGGCTGAATGGGATGGGGCTGCAGGGACAAATGGGGATGGAGAGGGACACGGCTGAGTGGGGGTGCAGGGCCACATGGGGGAGGGAGGCTGGGTGAATGGGGGTGCAGTGACACATGGGGATAGGGGCAGATGTGCCTGACTGAATGAGAGAGGCTATGGATCAGCCCGGTCTGCATGGGGAAGGCTCCCTAACAATCCCCCTTCGCCCCCTCCCTCCCAAAAAACCCTGTTCCATACTTCTCCCATCCACACCCAACAACCCTCTAAGTTCACATCCAGGCTCCTTCCCAGCAATTACTTCCTTCTCCCTCAGCTCCTCCATTACCCCTGATTCCCCCAAGCCTTTGCACTGCTTCTGAGGGGTCTGGGAAATACGTTTCTGTATTGTCATTTAAATGAATTATTACACAAAGTTCTATATTAATATGTCTAGTAAGGAACCTATTTGTTAAAAAACATTTCCTGAATCTTTTTTGTTCCTGAATCATACTTGCTGACAGCTATTTTGAAATAAATTACTAAAATAATTGAAACTGGCATGATTATATTGCGTCATTTTGAAAAATAAAATATGCAACATTTTGCAGAATTTTAAGATATTCTGCGCAGAATTTTAATTTTTTTGGCACAGAATTCCACCAGGAGTAGAGGGAGGAAGCAGCAGGGTGGCTGGCTGACGCCTGAGCTCCTCCCCACTGTTACATGGGGCTCCTTCTCCTTCCCTGCTGCTGAAATCCCAGCACTTCCCACTGCCTGCTTTGCAGACCGCCTGCTGAACTCAGTCAGGGGGTATTTTCAAGATTGGGAACAGGAGCTGTGATGTGGTGCTCAGCGCCAGGCCCCATCCAGCCCAAGAGCTCCAGGGGTGAGTGAGGGGTCCTGTCTGGGGGGGACCCTGCTGCTGCCGCTGGGGGAGCATTGAAACAGCAGCGGCCTCCTATGTGCCTATCAAGGAGAAGGTGATTTGGGGGTGTCATATTCCCTGTTCCAACAAAAAGTGACTGATAATTCTCCTACTTCTTGTTAACTGAGATGATCCAAACCCAAGCACCATCCCACCCCGGCGCCACCCACCGTGATGGCGCATGGGGGACTGTGCATCCCAACTGTGTTGCCCCTTTTGTTGGTCTTGTTTTGAACACTTGCTAAATTGATCGAGAATAGTTAAGGCAGGGAGGGTGGGCCACCACAGGACACAGAGCAGGAGGTAGCAGTTCCTAGTGTATGTTGACTACATACATATCAAGTTTCAGGGGGGCGGTGGCAGAGGCAACACATGGGGCGCTCACATGCCCCTACAGAACCTTTCAATTGTGCTGCTTCCCCCCCCCCCCCCCCGCCACTATCCACCGTTATGTGTTACTTCTGTACCACCACTGCAATCCTTTATATGTTTCATTGAGGGTTTTCTAAAAGAGAACACATTTGAAAGTTTCCAGGAACAATACTATGTTTATCACTGAATCCCCCGTAGCTGCTGAAGTTTCAACAGTTTTTAGAATGCTACAAAATGGAAAATTTTAATTTAACTGTTTTTGTTCATCTCTTCAACCTACAATGAGCAAGCGAAGGTTCCATTAGGATAATTAAGAGCTCATTTCATTTTAGTTGCCTTAAATATTTCGCCACATCTATGAGAAAGATATACTGGAATGAGGAATAGTTCAAAACCTCTCTCCTACATTATATCAATTATTAATAACTAGAGCCTGCCCTGTGAAACTGGGAAGAAGTTAATAGAGACATTAGCTTAACTGAGACTTGTGCCTGGGAACCAGAGTTCATGTACTGTATTTATAGGCTTTAAAATCTGTTTACTTGGCATAGCTCTGAGACCTTGTGCCAGATAATGGAAATGGCTGAAAGCTGATTTTGTTGTTTAAATGTCAGTGTGCTATTGGGGTGGAATTAAACTGTAAGTGCAAGTGTTAAAGTGCCTGATATGACAGCAGGTATGAGTAATGTTCTTTTATGAATTTCTTAAGTTTTCTGTATTTTTAATATGATATAATGATTTTATAATTATTTTGTAATTTATAAAAAATTTTATAATGCAAGTACAATTACATTACAATTAAAATGTGTAGCTAATACAGTTTACAGACCTATACTCTACAAGATGCCTTGGGTGTGGTTTTTGTTTTGTTTTGCACTTCTAGATACCAATGCTACATGAAAACCCCACCTTCTGCTATTAGACACATTCAGCTAATTGAGACATTTCTCTGCCTACTAACAGGTCCCCAGTGACCACATTCTACTGTAAAATGAATGCAGGTACTAATTCAGCCACGTGCACCTTCCACTGCAGGTTGCAGAGAGGAGCAAAATGGGGTAGGATAGCCAAACCTGCAGAGGGAGGGAGCATCAACCTAAGGCCCCACTCCTGCAAACACTTACACACATGCTTAACTTTAGTACCGTGAGTAGCCTTAGGATTTACTTGGATTTACCTGGTACTTAAAGTTAAGCATGTGAGTAAGTGTTTGCAGGAGCGGGGCCTAAGGGATGGATTACACAGGAGTGGGGCCAAAGGGATCTTTGTAATTACTGCTGTGTTGACCAGCAATCACTCCCCCTCTACACCTTCTACTTTGGAAAGGGGAAGGGAGGCAAGGAGTAGGGCAATGTGGTGGACGCAGCCAACAGTCTGCCTGAGATGAAAATAAGATAAGCATTTAAATGGTCAACTGGAGTGGAGAATGGGGATGTTCAAACCTTTGGTGCTTGTTATTGCTTGGCGAGGGACTTTTTTCCCTGAAAGCCTGGGTTAGCAGGGCCTCTCAGCACATCAGTTTACAATGCAAGGGCTCTTTTCAAAATGGACAATGGTAAAACCCAACTTAAAATAAAAGAAACAGATTTTTCAGAAAACTGCAAGCTACAGCAAAAACTTCAGTGAGAGCCTGCAATTGTGAACATCATTTTCTCCTCTCCCTGATGCTAAGGAAGGGTGTTCTGTTTTCATGGACGCAGGGATTTTAAGGCCAGAAGGGACTATTAGGGTTATCTGTTCTGATATCCTGCATAAAACGGACCATAGAACCTCACCCAAGGATGCCTGCATCAAGTCCATAATTACTGGTTGATCTAGACTCAGAGTATAGCTTTTAGACATAGACAGTGTTTTACTTGTTTGGAGGGAGGATTGTACTGTGTAAGTCTCAGTGATATATTTAGGCTTCAATTCTGCACGGCCATGTATACAATGTTGCAATTATAAATTCAAGTCACAAAGCACTAAGAAGGACAGGAAGTGTCGGGGAAACCAATTATGCATTAACTAGAGCACAGCTGGCAAGTTACGCTTGCCTAACTGCAAGAGTAAGGCATAAGGGAAACAAAAAGCTGAGCACTTACTACCAGGATACAGAACGTAGCCCAATCCTGCAAACAATTTTATATATGTACAGTTGTATGCACATGAATCATCCCCTTCCACTCAATAGGAACACTTACACATGTAAAGTTACACAGAGGTGTGTTCGCAGGATCTGGGTAAATAGGTACTTAAACCCACCTTTCCTCAGACACACTCATACTCCATCTGTACCAAACCTCATTTTTTAATCCTGTTCACTTGCAAGTTGATTGGTTCATGCTCCTATTCCTTGCTGCCCTGAATACCATGATTAAGGGCCTGTCAACAGGACAAGTCATTGCACAGCACATCGGGTGTGAATCTACCATGCACCAGCTTGCCACACAGTAGTGTCATCCCGTGTCGACACTGCCACAGCGCATTGTAGCAGTGGCCATACGGGATGCTGTTACTGCCTAGCAAACTGGTGTTCTATCGATTCACACCCTGGTTTGCTGTACCGTAATCTGCGGTGTAGACACGTCCTAAGAGTCAAACCTGGACCTCTCCACAGCAAAGTAGAGACTTAACCTGAGACCACTAGGTAGGGCTAGAAATCTTTTTTAATACAATAGTCTACATGAATTAAACACAAAGATGTAGTGGACACATGGAGGGGTTAAGAGGGATTATGTAGAGTGGTGGGAGATTGTCACTAAACTAGAGAAAAATCCTGAGCCCAACTTGCCCTCATTGACATTAATGACAAAACCCTCTATGATATTAGGACTGGTCCCTGTGATTCGGCAAAAAGTCAGACTTTTTCACCTTTTTTGGTGAAAACAAAAAGGCACTTTCACAGGTTGTTAATGCTGCAGAAAGTACATCATTTGGCTGGTGGAAGTGATGCACTTTCACCCTGGATCAAACTCAGGAATATGGGTATGTCTACACTACGACATTAGATCGAATTAATAGAAGCCAGTTTTATAGAAATCGGTTGTATACAGCCGATTGTGTGTGTCCCCACATAAAATGCTCTAAGTGCATGAAGTTGGCGGACCGCGTCCACAGTACCGAGGCTAGCGTCGACTTCCGGCGCATTGCACTATGGGTAGCTATCCCACAGTTCCCGGAGTCTCCGGCGCCCATTGGAATTATGGGTTGAGATCCCAATGCCCGAATGATGCAAAACAGTGCCGCGGGGGGTTCTGGGTACATGTCGTCAGGCCCCTCCCCCTCCGTCACAGCAACGGCAGACAATAGATTCGCGCCTTTTTACCTGGGTTACCTGTGCAGACAACATACCATGGCAAGCATGGAGCCCGCTCAGCTCAGCTCACCGTCACCATATGTCATCCGGGTGCCGGCAGACGTGGGACTGCATTGCTACACAGCAGCAGCAGCTAACTGCCTTTTGGCGGTAGACGGTGCAGCATGACTGGTAGCCTTCATCGGCGATCTGGGTGCTGGTAGCTGTGGGGCTGGCAGCCGTAGGGCTGCATTGCACCAGCCCCTTACCTTTTGCCTTTTGGCAGTAGATGGTTTATTACGACTGGTAACCGTCCTCGTCGTACAGCAGTGGCTGTCAATCATGGGCACCTGGGCAGACATGCTCTGTCCCATCGAACTGTCTTGACAATGATGGCTATCAGTCGTAGTATGCTATTTTCTGCCAAGTGCCCAGTATTTTCTGCTAAGCACCCAGAAGAGGCCGAGGGCGATCTGGGTGCTGGCAGACATGGGGCTGGCAGACGTGGGGCTACATTGCTACACAGCAGCAACCCCTTGCCTTTTGGCAGTAGATAGTATATTATGACTGGTATCCGTCATCATCATACTGCAGTGGGTATCAGATCGTGCAATAGGCCTGAAGGCTAACTGCCAAGCGCCCAGTATTTGCTGCCAAGCACCCAGAAAATGCCGAGGGCTATCAGTCATGCTGCACCGTCGTCTTAAGATGTAAAAAATAGATTTGTTCTGTATTCATTTCCTTCCCCCCTCCCTCCGTCAAATCAACGGCCTGCTAAACCCAGGCTTAGGAGTTCAATCTCTGGGGGGGGGGCATTCTGTGTGACAGTTGTTTGTGTTTCTCCCTGATGCACAGCCACCTTTCTTGATTTTAATTCCCTGTACCTGTACGCCATGTCGTCACTCGCCCCTCCCTCCCTCCCTCCCTCCTTCCCCTGGTCCTTCAGATACTAGTTTCGCGCCTTTTTTCAGACCAGACGCCATAGCTAGCACTGGGATCATGGAGCCCGCTCAGATCACCGCGGCAATTATGAGCACTATGAACACCACGCGCATTGTCCTGGAGTATATGCAGAGCCAGGACATGCCAAAGCAAAACCAGGACCAGCCGAGGAGGAGGCGATTGCAGCGCGGCGACGAGAGTGATGAGGAAATGGACATGGACCTAGACCAAGTCACAGGCCCCAGCAATGTGGAAATCATGGTGTTCCTGGGGCAGGTTGATGCCGTGGAACGCCGATTCTGGGCCCGGGAAACAAGCACAGACTGGTGGGACCGCATCGTGCTGCAGGTGTGGGACGATTCCCAGTGGCTGCAAAACTTTCGCATGCGTAAGGGCACTTTCATGGAACTTTGTGACTTGCTTTCCCCTGCCCTGAAGCACCAGAATACCAGGATGAGAGCAGCCCTCACAGTTGAGAAGCGAGTGGCGATAGCCCTGTGGAAGCTTGCAACGCCAGACAGCTACCGGTCAGTCGGGAATCAATTTGGAGTGGGCAAATCTACTGTGGGGGCTGCTGTGATCCAAGTTGCCAGGGCAATGAGAGACCTGGTGATATCAAAGGTAGTGACTCTGGGAAACGTGCAGGCCATAGTGGATGGCTTTGCTGCAATGGGATTCCCAAACTGTGGTGGGGCGATAGATGGAACCCATATCCCTATCTTGGCACCGGAGCACCAAGCTACCGAGTACATAAACCGCAAGGGGTACTTTTCAATGCTGCTGCAAGCCCTGGTGGATCACAAGGGACGTTTCACCGACATCAACGTGGGCTGGCCGGGAAGGGTACATGATGCTCGCGTCTTCAGGCACTCTGTTCTGTTTCGAAAGCTGGAGGAAGGGACTTTCTTCCCGGACCAGAAAATAACCGTTGGGGATGTTGAAATGCCTATCGTGATCCTTGGGGACCCAGCCTACCCTTTAATGCCATGGCTCATGAAGCCGTACACAGGCAGCCTGGACAGGAGTCAGGACCTGTTCAACTACAGGCTGAGCAAGTGCCGAATGGTGGTGGAATGTGCATTTGGGCGTTTAAAAGCGCGCTGGCGCAGCTTACTGACTCGCTCAGATCTTAGCAAAAAGAATATCCCCATTGTTATTGCTGCTTGCTGTGCGCTCCACAATATCTGTGAGAGTAAGGGGGAGACATTTATGGCGAGGTGGGAGGTAGAGGCAAATCGCCTGGCCGCTGATTACGCGCAGCCAGACACCAGGGCGGTTAGAGGAGCACAGCAGGGCGCGGTGCGCATCAGAGAAGCTTTGAAAACTAGTTTTGTGACTGGCCAGGCTACGGTGTGAAACTTCTGTTTGTTTCTCCTTGATGAAATCTCCGCCCCCCCACCCACCCGGTTAACTCTACTTCCCTGTAAACCAACCACCCCACCCTCCCCTACCCTCCCCCCTTCGAGCACCACTTGCAGAGGCAATAAAGTCATTGTTACTTCACATTCATGCATTCTTTATTAATTCATCACACAACTAGGGGGATAATTGCAAAGGTAGCCCGGGATGGGTGGGGGAGGAGGGAAGGAAAAGGACACACTGCAGTTTAAAACTTTGAAACTTTAACACTTATTGCTCGGGAAATCATCTAGGGTGGAGTGACTGGGTGGCCGGAGGCCCCCCCACCGTGTTCTTGGGCGTCTGGGTGAGGAAGCAATGGGACTTGGGGAGGAGGGCTGTTGGTTACACAGGGGCTGTAGCGGCGGTCTGTGCTCCTGCTGCCTTTCCTGCAGCTCAACCATACGCTGGAGCATATCAGTTTGATGCTCCAGCAGCCGGAGCATCGACTCTTGCCTTCTGTGTGCAAGCTGACGCCACCTCTCCTCTTCAGCCCGCGATTCAGCACGCCACCTCTCCTCTCGCTCATATTGGGCTTTTCTATAATCAGTCATTGACTGCCTCCACGCATTCTGCTGTGCTCTGTCAGCGTGGGAGGCAGTCTGTAGTTCTGTAAACATTTCATCACGCGTCCTTCGCTTCCGCTTTCGAATATTCACTAGCCTCTGTGAAGGAGAAAGATTTGCACCTGGTGGAGGAGAAGGGAGAGGTGGTTAAAAAAGATACATTTTAGAGAACAATGGGTACACTCTTTCACGTTAAATTTTGCTGTTCACATCACACAGCACATGTGCTTTCGTTACAAGGTCGCATTTTTCCTCTTATATTGAGGGCCTGCCGGTTTGGTGTGAGAGATCACTCACACAGTGCCAGGCCACAGATTTCAGCTTGCAGGCAGCCATGGTAAGACACAGTCTTTTGGCTTTTTTAACCTTGTTAACATGTGGGGATGGTTTAAAACAGTACTGCTCTCATTAACCATACCAAGCACCCGTTGGGTTGGCCATTTAAAATGGGTTTGCAATGTAAAAGGAGGGGCTGCGGTTTCAGGGTTAACGTGCAGCACAAACCCAACTAATTCCCCTCCCCCACACACTCAATTCTCTGGGATGATCACTTCACCCCTCCCCCCCACCGCGTGGCTAACAGAGGGGAATATTTCTGTTCAGCAGAGCAGGAAGGGGCACCTCTGAATGTCCCGTTAATAAAATTGCCCCATTTCAACCAGGTGACCGTGAATGATATCACTCTCCTGAGGATAACAAAGAGCAATAAGGAATGGATGTTGTCTGCATGCCAGCAAACACCGGGACCATACGCTGCCATGCTTTGTTATGCAATGATTCCAGACTACGTGCTACTGGCCTGGCGTGGTAAAGTGTCCTACCATGGCGGACGGGATAAGGCAGCCCTCCCCAGAAACCTTTTGCAAAGGCTTTGGGAGTACATGAAGGAGAGCTTTCTGGAGATGTCCCTGGAGGATTTCCGCTCCATCCCCATACACGTTAACAGACTTTTCCAGTAGCTGTACTGGCCGCGATTGCCAGGGCAAATTAATCATTAATCATTAAACACGCTTGCTTTTAAACCATGTGTAATATTTACAAAGGTACACTCACCAGAGGTCCCCTGTGTGCCCACAGGGTCTTGGGTGAGTTCGGGGGTTACTGGTTCCAGGTCCAGCGTGATAAACATATCCTGGCTGTTGGGGAAACCGGTTTCTCCGCTTCCTTGCTGCTGTGAGCTATTTACATTATCTTCATCCTCATCTTCCTCGTACCCCGAACCCGCTTCCCTGTGTGTTTCTCCAGTGAGGGACTCATAGCACACGGTTGGGGTAGTGGTGGCTGCACCCCCTAGAATGGCATGCAGCTCCGCGTAGAAGCGGCATGTTTGCGGCTCAGCCCCGGATCTTCCGTTTGCTTCTCTGGCTTTGTGGTAGGCTTGCCTTAGCTCCTTAATTTTCACACGGCACTGCTGTGCGTCCCTGTTATGGCCTCTGTCCTTCATGGCCTTGGAGACCTTTTCTAATATTTTGCCATTTCGTTTACTGCTTCGGAGTTCAGCCAGCACTGATTCATCTCCCCATATGGCGAGCAGATCCCGTACCTCCCGTTCTGTCCATGCTGGAGCTCTTTTGCGATCCTGGGACTCCATCACGGTTACCTGTGCTGATGAGCTCTGCGTGGTCACCTGTGCTCTCCACGCTGAGCAAACAGGAAATGAAATTCAAACGTTCGCGGGGCTTTTCCTGTCTACCTGGCCAGTGCATCTGAGTTGAGAGTGCTGTCCAGAGCGGTCACAATGAAGCACTGTGGGATAGCTCCCGGAGGCCAATAACGTCGAATTCCGTCCACACTAACCCAATTCCGACCCCCTAAGGCCGATTTTATCGCTAATCCCCTCGTCGGAGGTGGAGTAAAGAAACCAGTTTAAAGGGCCCTTTAAGTCGAAAGAAAGGGCTTCGTCGTGTGAACGTGTCCAGGCTAAATTCGATTTAACGCGGCTAAAGTCGACCTAAACTCGTAGTGTAGACCAGGCCATAGTTGCCAAAAACAACAAAAACAAAAAAAGCATTGGCAAGTGAATACCCAATAAACAAGCACTGCTAATATCACACAACTCTAACATGGTGGTGGGGGGTTAGTAGTATCTTTACAATCTGCCCATGGTAAGGAACAGCAGGTAGCTGCCCCACCCCAAATGCAGACCAGGAAGGGAATTATTACTCACCAAGTCGCAATTCCCTCCCTGGTTCCCCCTTTGTTCTCTGCACTGGCCAAGATTCCACTCACTCCCCACCAACCTGCAATGGAGGGGAAGTAGCAGCTCCAGAAAGCTGCTCTTCCCGCTGTGCTGTGACTTCCAATGCAAGTAGCTAATGCAGTATAGGGGAAGGGAGCTCCTTGCACACGAGGCAGGTGACAATCCCCACCTAAATTAATCTTTTCCTGCTTTCTTGATTGTAGAGCAGAAAATATGGGTAAAACAGAGAGAGAAGAAAAATGCAGGTATTTTGGTTGCAATTACACATTCCGGGCCCAAAGCCTACTCCTTTGGGAGTTTGGCCATTCATTTCAGTAGCAGCAGGATGGAACTCACAATATTTACATTAAGAGGCTTGCTCTAGAAAGGATGGTATTGCTGCTGAGATTTATGAATAACAGGAGCAGCATGCTTTTCCCAAGAGGCTGATCACAGTTATTCTCTTATGCGCACAGTCTCTGTTGGCCCAGAGCCTTGGATTCAGTGGTTGCTTTTGAACCTTAGCCTCCCATCTGGCAGCATAATGAATGCATGCTGCCATGCCAATGAGATAATTTATCTGTCTTAACTGCACGCAGCAAAAAAAGTTGTAAATGCTAAATTAATTTTTTTTAAATCACCCTGCTTCAAATGCCTTCTTGCATGCTCCTACTACAGGGGATGCTGACTTTCTGAACATGCTGTATACAAAAAAAGAGAGATCTTAGCTTTCCCCATTATAAACAGATTTACCACAATTACCATGTGTATCTGCTACTACAGATGTAGTAGCAGGAGGAAATCTCACAGAGGAGGAAATCCACAGAGGAGGAAATGTCCCTTGCAGGTAGATACAGCTGCAGCTCTGTCTTCACAAAGTCACCATTTTAAGTCTAAAAGATTGTGTGTGTTCAAAAGTCAACAGGGGTCTGTTTTTGCTGTTTCATTAATTACATGCATAGGAACATCAGGGAAAGGGTTTTAACATTTTGGTTTGAAATTCTTAATGTAAAAAGGCTACAGTATTTGGGTCAGGGCATTTACATTAGAACAAAATCGGATTAAAAGTATCAGTACTTTTCTTTTTTTACATTTAATATTTGTAATTCTCCAAATGAAGGTACCAGGATGCATATACATGCCCAAGTAGTTCACTAATGTCATTTTATCCCCACCTCTCCACTTTTCAACAGCCCTAGAGTTCTCAGTGGAACTAAATCGCATGATAGGTAGGCCTCAGAGTGTTATCAACTGGAAACTTGGGCTACATTAGGCCATAATGGACTGATAAGAGTATGGTAGCTTGTAATCAGGTCTTGGTGGGGTTTTGGAGGGAGGGAGTTGGGGTTCCCCCCCTCACTGTTTTAAAAGTGTTGTTATTTAGTTTGTGTTGAAGTCACCAAAAGTTGTTTGAAGGTGCTGTATATTGGTAAATGAGTGCTTTTCACCACTGCATATTGTACTGCATAAAGTAATTTCTGCCAATGTATTAAAGTGAAGAATGTAAGCTACTAAGTGTACTGGTGTACTTGCTTATTCAATTAGAAAAATGTTTATCACGTGTATCTTACTTTTAAAATTGTGCAAAGTGCCTCTCTTTTGTCTATTGTTTTTGGGGAGGTGTTTGCTTCTTTGCTTTTTTACAGATAGTTATCAAAGACACATATAAAATAACTAGAGATGGGCAAAACAAACGGTGCTTTGGTTTGAGAACACAGAAATAGATTTTCAAAAGGCACAAATCAGAGTTAGGTATCTAAGTCCCACTGAATTTCATTGTGACTTGGGTGCCTAAATGCCATGCACTTGGAAAATCTGCTCCCTTGTCAATTGGGTTTAATCTTTGTAAAATCATAACCAAAACAAAGAGTGATTTGAATGAAGGTCACATTTTATCCAAACTCCCAAAATTCAAAGGCAAGGAAGTCAGAGGTATCTATGTATGTGTTATATAAATACACATGCGCATGCGCATGCACACAGTACATCTATCTATGCAAGGAGTATGGGGAACAAACAGAGACCACTGGAAGTATTAGTACATAAGCTAAATTATGACTTAAGTAACATAATCGAGACTTGGTGGCCTAAATCTCATGACTGGAATATTGGTATGGAGCGGTATAGGTTTTTCAGGAAGGACAGGAGTAAAAAAGGGAAGAGACATTATATTATCCAGCAAGAATATATACACTTGTTCTGAGGTCCAGAAAGAGATGAGAGAAACGCCAGCTGAAAGTCTCTGGGTAAAGATAAAAGGAGGGGAAATAAGGGTGGCATCATGGTAGGGGTCTACTATAAACCACCAAATCAATAAGAGGCATTTCTAGAACAATTTGTAAGCACCTAGAAGATAATTGGGTTATAAAGAATAGCCAGCATGGATTTGTCAAGAGCAAATAATGTCAAAACAACCTAATTTCCTTCTTTGACAGGGTTACTGGCCTAGAGGAAAGGGGGAAGCAGTAGACTTGATATACCTTGATTTTAGTAATGCTCTTGACACAGTCCCACATGATATTCTCTTAAGCAAACTAGGAAAATGTGGTCTAGATTAAATTACTATAAGGTGGGTGGCACAAGTAGTTGAAAGGCTGTACTCAAAGAGTTGTTATCAGTGGTTCACTATCAAACTGGGAGGCCGTATCTAGTGGGGTCTCACAGAGGCCATACTCCGCTACCCATAGATGTACCATGTGGTGGGTCCGGTACTATTCAATAGTTTCATTAATAACTTGGATAATGGAGTAAAGACTATGTTTATAAAACCTGTGGATGATCCCAAGCTCGGAGGGGTTGCTAGTACTTTGGAGAATAGGATTAGAATTGAAAACAGCTTTGCAAAAAAGGAAAATTGATCTGAAATCAATTAGATGAAATTCAATAAAAACGAGTGCAAAGTACTTCACTTAGGAAAGAACAATCAAATGCACAGCTACAAAATGGAGAATAACTGGCTAGATGGTAGTACTGCTGGAGGTTATAATGGACCACAAGCTGAATATGAGTCAACAAAGTGATGAATTTGCAAAAAGGCTGATATCATTCTGGGACGTATTAACAGCAGTGTCGTATGTAAGAGATGAGAGGTAATTGTCCCACTCTACTCAGCAGTGGTAACACCTCAGCTGAAGTGCTGTGTCCAATTTTGGGCACCACACTTTAGGAAAGATGTGGACAAATTGGAGAGAGTTCAGCGGAGAAAAACAAAAATGACAAAAAGGTTTAGAAAACCTGTCCTATGAGTAGTGCTCTACTAATTTCACGGCCATGAAAAATGTGTCACAGACTGTGAAATAAGCCCTTCCGTGAAATCCAATCTCCCCCTGCTGCTAGGAGTGCCCCAGCCACGGGGCTCCTAGCTCCGGCTGGGCTGTGGAGGGATAGGACTTGTCCAACCCCTGCACAACTGCTTTCAGTGGGAGCTCAGACCCACCTTCGGGTGCCTTCCTCTGCTGCAGTATGCTCTGAGACTGGACAGCAGCCCCAGAGCTTCCTGCAGCTGGAGGAGGCTTCTGGAGGTGGGTCTGATCTCCCCCTGCTGCTAGGAGCGCCCCAGCCAGGGGACTCCTAGCTCTGGCTGGGCTGGGGAGGAACAGGACTGGTCCACCCCTGCATAGCCGCTCTTGGGGGGAGCTCAGACCACCTCCGGGAACCTCCTCCTGTTGCAGGAAGCTCCACGGTTGCTGCCTTCAGAGTCCAGCTTTGAAGGCAGCACAGAAGTGAGGGTGGCAATCCTGTGATCCCCCTACAACAGGTTTGTGACCGCCCCATAATCCCCTTTTGAATCTGGACCCCCACGGTTACAAAACTATGAAATTTCAGATTGAAACACCTGAAAACATGAAATTTACCAAATTTTCAAATCCTATGGCTGTGAAATTAACCATAATGGACCGTGAATTTGGTAGGGCCCTACCTATCAAGAAAACACTAAAATAAAAAATAAAAAAATGGGCATGTTTAGTCCTAAGAAAAGAAGACTGACATAGGGCCTGATAACAAATCTTTAAATATGCTAAGGACTGTTATAAAAATGTTGGTGATCAGTTGTTCTCCATGTCCACTGAAAGAAGGACAAGAAGTAATTGGCTTAATCTTCAGCAAGAGAAATTTATGCTTGATATTAGGAAACACTTTCTAACTATAAGGGTAATTAAACTCTGGAATAGGCTTTCAAGGGAGGCTGTGGAATCCCCATCATTGGAAGTTTTTCAGAATGGGTTGGGGAAACATTTGTCAGGGATGGTCTAGGTGTGCTTGATACTGCCTGAGCACAGGGGGAAGGACTAGATGACCTCTTGAGGTCCCTTACAGCCCTACATTTCTATGATCTATGGTCCCTGTTTTGGACTGTGTTACAAAAAGAGATAGACAATGATAGGGTTGGGGGAAGACCTGATTTTGGAAAATCTCACCAGAGCAGGTTTTGTTTCACAAAACCAAACCTAAGAGCAAGGAGTGACTTGGATCCAAGTCCCATTTTACCCAACTACCCAAAGTTGTTTAAAGAAAAGGCCCTACTTATTCATCATAGACTATGAACAGAATACCACCATGAAGACCTGATCCAAACTCCACTGAAGTCAATAGAAAGACTGACTGGGATTCAGCGGGATTTGGATCAGGCCTCAAGAGAGTGATAATAAGTTTTGCTGCAGTGATTTTCCTTATCATACCTTATTTCCGTGTCAGTGTGGAAGGCTGATTGCTGTAGTTTTAAGTGAAATATACTAAAAACAGTACTATTTTTAAATGAGTGGAGGGATGGGTTGTGGTTCAAACTGTTTGGCTGCAACACTGGAGTCTGTTCTCCCTGTAAAGTGTGTTTTTACCATAATTCTCATTAATATTTATGGAAGGTGCAGACATACACCTAGGCGAAGAGAAATTTGTACAGGATGTCTAAAATCCACCTTACATTCCACATGCAAATAAAAATATGATTTCTATATTGTCTAAAATGTTACCTTTCTCCCCAGCCTAGAAATTTTCCACTTTGGTGCGTGAGCTAATGCTAACTATGTGGATGCTCCTGCATGTTATGTTTTTCTGGCAGATCAAGAGTAAAATGCAAAGCAGAGAAACTCCCCTGGCAATAAGGTAATTAAAGACCTTTCCTCATGAATTAGTCTCTCAACTTACAGTACATGTATCTATAATAATACCAAAGAAAGAAGAGCACTTTTAAACTGACCTGTTTTTCATTTTCATCCTCCAGCTTTAGCCTGTCTTCTATGCAGTTCCTGGCTTGAAGGAATGCCTTCCTCTGAGCCCTTTCCGTCAAAATCCTCACAAAGACCCCATACAAATTTACACTGACAAACAGGATAGCATTGGCCATGAGCTGTAAGGGAAGAAGAAGAAGAGAAAAAAATAAAAAAAAATATTGTAATATACAGATTTTTTTCATATTACTACTCATTAATGAAAAAGTGACTATTTAAAATCTGGCCCTATAGACTACGTTGGTGAAACACTGTCCTATATTACAACAGTGTAGAAGCAACGATACCAGCTGTCATGCATCTAGGCAGGCATATATCACAGTCTACAACTTTTAATTTGCTAAAGGTAACTTTTCTTAAGGTGACCAGTGGCTTATTATTATTTTTGTTCATCATTAAGTCTTTCATTAAGTCATTGGCAAATCTGTCTATGTACCAATATGACCCTTACCACCATCACCTCACAAATCAATAACAGATTTTAGCCTCACATCATCACTGTGAGGTAGGGAAGTATTATGCCCATTTTACAGATAGGGAACTGAGGCACAGAGAGATTAACTGAGTTGCTCACAATCACACAGGAAATCTGTGATTGGGCCAAGAATTGAACCCAGTTATCCTAAGTCCCTCTTCAGTAACTCATCCACTAGGCTGTCTGGCCTGCATCTGTGCCATTAGCAATCATATTGTGTGGTTTTGAACGTCTACTCTAGAGATTATTGACATAACGATCCTGCAGCTTGCTGAGTGCCTTCAAATCTCATTGACCTTAACGGGAGTTGAGGACACTCAGTATGTTGTAAGAGGCACTCAACAGGATCAGTCCCTATCAAAATACTGAAGACAGGAGGAAATGGACTAGCTAGACAGTATACAAATTTCACATTGAAAACTGCACTTCTACCTACGAAAGAAGGGAAACAAAAATGTGTGTTAATCCAAAACAAGGCACTCTTGTGTGAAGTACAACCTTAGATTCATCCCATTAGGTCTTGAGCTGGATTAAGAAGTGAGGCCCTGCTCCAGCAAAACACTTAAGCATATCTGTAACTTTAAGGATATGAGTAATTCCATTCTACCCTAGTGAGAAACTTAAAGATGAACTGCAAAACAGCACCACAACAGTCTGTGCTCCTACGGCTCCATTTTTGTGTCTACCGGAGACCTCACTTTGCTACTGATTTCCTCCTCGGCTTTAAAATATTAAGTGCTGGCTTCCTTTTTCTTTGGAGTGATTGTCAAAATGACATCACCCCAAAATCAGAACTGAATTACAGGTCTTAGAGCCCCTTCTTGAGAGAGGAAGGAATGAAGTTGAGTCTTAGGTTGTCTTCTTTACACAGGCACAAGATTCTCTATGGCCTTGGGCAAGAAAATATGTGGCCTCTCTCCCTCCATGTTCTATAAAATGGCGATAAACATATTTACTTATATATCCACTGCTCAGAGGTGATCATGGGGATGAGTTACTGCTTGTACAGCACTTTGAAGATGTAAAACACAATGTGAATGTTATTATTTAGAGATATTGAGGGCATAGAGAGATGTCTCCGGTTCTTGTCTCCATTTATCTTGTATTGTAATAGAAAGCTGTTCATGGCGTTATCAAATTTCGGCACAAATAAAAGCCACTGAAAATGTACAAGAGAAACTTCAATGGAGCCTGATTTTTAGAGGCATGAATGGTGCCACTATCACTGAATATCTACATTTTATCATACACTCTGCATGATCTAATGGTTGTGACTATTGCAATACTAGTGTGTTGTAAAGCTGATTTGTGCTGGTCCAATGGCTGAAAAACCACATGGATATTTAGCAGTCAAGGCTGGAGGCAGCTATCAAAGACCACAGACTGAACAATCAGAACAACTATGGACAATGCAAATTGCATGACTTTGCTCAGAAGTGGTTCTAGCAACATGACTGTGTTAACAAATGGTGTCAAAACCTAATATTCTTCTTTGGATATTGATATTACAGTGAGATCGGAGCTGGATAATTGTTTTTAGATGGAATAAAAAAAAATTAATTCAATTTCTTGGCCTTCTATTGGAAGCAGTAAAAGAGCATATATTTTAACAATCTGCCAGCTGTTCCGGGGCTGTCATTACGATTTCACTCAAACTCTGGTGATCATCTGGACCCTGAGCAACCAGTAGGTGGGTCGTTGCAATCATGCAGCCACTTTCAAACGCAGCAGGGTAAGTCATTTTCTGACAAAGTTTGAACAGTTCAAGATAAAACAGAGGCTTAGCTGTCAGCATTGGCCTGCAGGGAATCAGGAAAAGCGATAAAGCAAGTAAAAGTCACAGAATTAAGAATGTGAGAAAAGAAAGTAGGGTAGATTGTCTCCTGATAGAAGATTCTCTCCCTCCCCTCCCAAGGCCCTCTAACTTTTTTTTTTTTTTCTGACTGGAAATGCCATATATTTCTTTCACTGTTGGTTTCATGGATGTATGCCATTTTGTGGTCCCAATATACATACACTATCTGACATATGACCTAGGAAAGGTTAGTAAGGTTTTCAGAATTAAAGCCAATAACGAAATGGCTTTTGCCAACTAGATGGACTCAAGCAAGAGGCCAAGATTAGGCCATGAGTCTTAAAAATGATTAGTGACTTTAGGGGTCTCAATTTCTGGGTGCCCAAATCGAGACACCTTAAAGGGGCCTAATTTTCAGAAAGTGCTGAGGGAAAATTCAATACTTTTAAAAGGTGTCTTGGGTTGGGCACCCAGAAATTGAAGCATCAGAAAGAAAACCACTAGTGATGTCCAAAAGTCTTAGTTTAAATTCTTGCTCATAAGATTGTAAGCTCTTTGGGGAAGGGACAGTCTTTTTGTTCTGTGTTTGTACAGTGCCTAGCACAACAGTGTCCTGGTCCATGACTAGGGCCCCTACTTGCTACAGTAATTCAAATACATTCATAATAATAATACTCAGAATATACGCCACGTATTACACTAGAGGGTAGCAACAAAAAGGTGGTATTTTCTAGGTAATTACCATCTTCTATTCGCTTAAAAAGAAACAATTATTTTTTGTTTAATTCATATGACAAGAAATTGCAAAGAAGCTTTTGGGGTCCTCATTTGGAACTGGAAGCACGCAATCAGGCAGCAGCAGAGACCCCCTCCAAAAAAAAAGAACCAAAAAACAAATACAGTACAGTACTGTGTTAAATGCAAACTACTAAAAAAGGGAAAGCAGCATTTTTCTTCTTCAAGTACAGTTTCAAAGCTGTGTTTAGTCAATGTTCAGTTGTAAACTTTTGACAGAACAACCATAACGTTTTCTTCAGAGTTACGAACATTTCAGAGTTATGAACAACCTCCATTCCCAAGCTGTTTGTAACTCTGAGGTTCTACTGTAAATAACTGATGACGTTCATAACCAGGTTACCCACTAGCTGGAATAACAAGGTCCTCAGTAAATTCTTTCCTGAAAACCATTTTCTGTCTTTGATTGAAAAAACTTTTGAGGTTTTGATTACCAGCCCTTCCCACTGGACTATAACCTGGTGCATGACACAAACCTGAGAAATTACAAATGCTAAAAGTTTCTTGATTACTCAGAGGGCCTGCCTCCTATGTAATAGCTCTAACAGGGAAGGATCCTAAAGTACACAGCTGGAATAGACTAAAAGTAAATGAGAGATGTAAATCACTGTGGAACAGTTTTTAACGAGAGCCCCTAATCAAATGAGATTTTGCTCTCTGAATGAGAAAGTCAAGGTCGTGATCTTCTTTAGGATTGAAGACTGATTTCAATGGGAGTTGCAGATGCTTGGCATTCTCTGGATGAGGCCTTAATTGCAAATATCAGTTACACCTCTACCTTGATATAACGCTGTCCTCGGGCGCCAAAAAATCTTATCGTGTTATAGGTGAAACAGTGTTATATTGAACTTGCTTTGATCCACCAGAGTGCACAGCTCCCCCCCCCCCCCGAGCACTGCTTTACCGCATTATATCCAAATTTGTGTTATATTGGGTCGCGTTATATTGAGGTAGCGGTGTACTTGAGTCACTCCCACAGTGGCACAGCTGTTCGTGAGCTGTCACATTGTTCTGTGGGAGGTGGGGAATGCAGCAGAGTGGAAGAGTGAGGGGTTGCTGTTAGCAGTTCTAGTAGAAGGCCAAGATCTGCAGAAAATGCTGGTCCAGTTCTTGTGGATCCTTAGGCATCTGTGGCCAACTGAAAGAGCATAAACTAGTAATCAGAGAAACTGAGTGGTATTCCCAGTTCTTTTCATTGACTTGTTGAGTGACATGGGGGCAAATAACTTATCCTTTCTGTGCCTCAATTACCGTCTGTAATACTGGAACAATAACATTTACTCACTTTTGTAAAATACTTTGAGATGTATGGATGAAAAATGTTATAATTTTTACTATAGACAATACATTTGCCATTATAACTCATGCATCCATGAAAGAGCAACAGGTTTCACAGAACATTGGTAATAAGAGTCTTACTGAAATGAGTTTTAGGCCTGGTCTACACTTAAATTTAGGTTGACATAGCTATGTTGCTCTGGGATGCGAATAATCCACAACCTTGAGAGATGTAGGCATGCCAACTTACTGTGTATACAACTAGGTTGACAGAAGAATGCTTTCATCAACTTCACTACTGTCACTAGTGGAGATGGTGTTCTAACACAGATGGATAAATTCCTTCGATCTGTTAAGACTGCATCTACACTATGGGGATATGCTGTAGTGACGCTGGTATACTCCCCATAATAGAGACATGGCCTTAACGTTAACACTATAACACAATACCATTAAATCTTTGCTGAAAAGTGAGACAAGACTGCTTTTTTGTGTGTGTGAGAATTAGAGAGGATGTAAGTGATCAAAAAGCGAATGAACAAGGTTTTATCAGAGTTTTAAACGAGAGTGTCAAATATTTTTCTTTTTTCTTCCATGGGATATGTTAACATTAGAGCACCTCCTTTATTTACAGCACACGACAGACAGCGTAGAAGAGAATTTCAAGATGCCGTCAATTCTAATATTTCCCGATGCACGATTGCCTCTTGATCCTGATGTGGCTTTGTTAGGTCTAGTAATTCACCTAATCAACTCATTTTACAGCCTCTTGAGAACACTTAATTACTACATCTGCTACCTCCTTGTGCTGAAGTGTCATCACACACAGGAGCAGAGTGCTGACAATGTTCCTTTAGTTCATAACTGCTTCCCAAACAGCACTCCCTGGTACCAGTACAATAAAGTCCAACCAAACAGATGATCTATAGATTTAACATGTATTCCCAGCTTGTATAAAGCCTTCCCTTATTCTTGCTATTTTATTTTTCAATTGGATTATGCCATTTATTAAGCAGATCTCGTGCTTTTGTGCTGACCACTCTTTCTTCTTCCTTTTCAGATTCAAGAGGAAAGTAAATGGTAGTAATGTGGCCTAATAGGGGACTAGCCATTGTGGATATTTCAATGTCCCTATAAAGTGACCACAGGCAACGCACAGCCTTTATGTGCCATATTTTTAGGAAGTGCACATGCACAATGCATGATCTGCGCATATAAGTCAAGGATTTGCACATACGCTCACTTCTGTGTGCATGTGTATTTCACCAGGGTGCACACAGCTCATGAGCATGGTTTTAAAAATGTAAGTCTCAGCATTGTATATAATCCTGGAAATTTTTAGATGAAAGATGTATGATAAGAACAAAGGATTATCTTCAAGCGCCATCAAGTCCTACATCTTATTACTACTAAAACCAAAAGAAGATTTTTGTGGGGAGGAAGAAAGCTTTGAGGAATGCACTTAATATGTTTACTTTTTTCTCTTTCATTTAAGGCATATAGTACAGGGAGATTAAATATATTTCTATTTTCATCAGGGCTTTCATTGAAATAAAATCCAACACTGCTTTTTTTTTGTTTTTGTTTTTTAGCAACTGAAACCCCTTTTTTTTCAGATTTAAACTAAAAATTGAACATATTTTGGTTTTCAGTTTTTCAAGAAAACCTCCCCAAAATATCAATGAAAATAAATAAAAAAATTAATTTCCCAACCAGCTTTAATATATAAGCATCTAAACATTTGGCCTCATTTTTTAAAGTGAGGACCACCTACTAACTGCTAGGTGCTCAACAAGCTTCTTATTTAGGTTCTTAACTATGGCTTTATGAGATTAACTTTAGGTTTCTAATTTTGAATGTTTTGGCCATTGTAACTATTTAGATTCTAAATACAATTTAATACTGAACAGTTACAACCCCTTTTTTGTATTACGTGAACAAGTTACAGAAATATTTTCTTTAAACGTACACATGTTCATGG
Organism: Emys orbicularis; assembly: GCF_028017835.1. Lineage (NCBI taxonomy): Eukaryota > Metazoa > Chordata > Testudines > Emydidae > Emys > Emys orbicularis. Next base: position 194,098,415 of record NC_088684.1, read on the forward strand.
AAAGCAAATTTCAGGCTGTAGCCAGAGTTCACTTAATCATGAAGAAAAAGTTGTTTCATGGCAAAATGAAATTCATTTCACAAGGAACCAACAGTCAGTTATAAAGTTTCAGTCATCTGATCGAAGTGTGGAGAAAAAAAAATACCACGTGTCCTAGGGGACTAACCTACATTCTAATATTAAAACCTAAACTGCCACTCAAGTATAGAATTGTGCAGATGAAATATAGGAAGGAATAATCACAACAAACATTTTGTAAGCAACTCACAGGCTGAAGCTTGTTCAGTCATAAGATTCAAAAGATTGCAAATAGTGCAGTGCAGACACTGTTTGTTATGAATAGTTGGCCCAGCTCTACTCAGAATGCTATAAGCTGTTGCCAAGTACAGCAGTGGCCTGCAAAGTCCCAGCTATTAAAAAAAATAAAATAAAAATGAAGCCCCAATTTGTTTCCATTTCAAGCCAATTTCTTACCCATCCCGATATGCTCTAGGTCTCACTCACTGGATTTTGAACTCATAATATTTGAATGGATTATTTTTCTTGTTTTCTTATTGGCACTTACTCAGCCATACTGAAGTTAAATACCAACCATATTTCCATACGTATAGTCAGGTCTTATCTACGTGCAAATGCAGGTTTCCTTTTTTTTCAAAATTGTGCAGGGACTACAATGGATGGATAGCAATATTTGAAGGAAAGTCAAATAAGTCAAAAACATTTCCCGCACCTCAGAACAAGTCTGGCAATTCTGAGAACATAGTTTAACACCTCTCTCCTTTTGCTTTGTAACAATATAGTGAGAAATGCAGATAATGGTTGTTATTATTGAAAACCATAACATTATACTAATGATTTTGAAATTTTGCACTGTCACTTAGTGGCAATGTTGCATTAGATGCCTAAAATGTTACATTTCCACCACTTTAATATAGGTGAGTATTCTGAATATGAGTGTTCTGAGCAGAACATATCCCTTTACTATAATTATAGGGCCAAATCACTCCCTTTCTGTGAAAAACCTGCAGGAGTGGGCTACGGGGGAGGAAAGCTTGGGGAGGTTCCTTTTCTGGAGTTTCTTGCAAATGTTTACATGGTAAGGGAAGGAATGGACAGGGGTTGGTCCTATCCACTTCCCCAAGAAACTGCTGGATCCTCTTGCACCATACTGTGGTCCATTATTGGATATCACTTCTCAGGTAATCCACAAGGATAAATAAATAATAATAAACTATTTAGTGTTTCTATAGTCTTGTTGCAGGGTGTTTTTTTTTGTTTTTTTTTTGACATTGCAATTATTTCTGTCCAGTCTGAATAGCTATCGAATCCTACAAAAAAGTATTGTTTCTTTTTCACACAAATCAATATAAAATGTGTCACTAGAATGGTTTGCTGCCGTTTCCACAGAAATTATGGCCAGCATGCCTTTTTCTATTTATGCACAATTACTTTCATTACTTATTAAAGTTCTGTTAAAGACAGTGCCAATTAGTCCCTGCTTGCTTCGCATCAAAATGGGAAAATCACAGCCTCTATCCCCCACACCATGTAGTACAGTGGTAGGCAACCTGAGGCCCGCGGGCCGGCAGACAGTTTGTTTAAATTTGCACGGCTGCACACAGCTCCCAGTGGCCGCGGTTCGCCATTCCCGGCCAATAGGAGCTGTGGGAAGCGGCGGCCAGCACGTCCCTACGGCCCGCGCCGCTTCCCGTGGCGCCCATTGGCCAGGAATGGCAAACCATGGCCACTGGGAGCTGCGGGTGGCCGTGCAAATGTAAACAAACTGTCTGGCGGCCTGGCAGCAGATTACCCTGACGGGCTGCAGGCTGCCCACCACTGATGTAGTGCAATACAGGCTAGATGAAGTGGGTTTTGACAATTATAGCAAAACAGACAGCATTGCTGTCTTAACATTTATTTCCTTGTATTAAATGCAACCACTTAGTCCTTTGACCACCTCCTAGGCTTGTCCCTGTGCAACAACTCATTTAAAAGTTGAAAGATTTTCTAAAAAAGCCACGGTAATTAAAACACACTTAAAAATAATGTCTTCGGGAAATGTTTTCCAAGCTATTTTTGCAGCTTTTGGTGGAGGTAGAGTTGCTAGGTGAATGGATGTGTTAAGCATTTATGCACAATTTTTCTGCATCTATGTTCCAGAGACTCCATGCATGGTTGTGAGAACTGACATACAGTCAGCTTCATTAGGGCTCTATATTGCTCTAGGTGGATAAGCATTGCTTCCTGAGCCTGCAGTACTCATTCTAAAGAGGTACAGGGTTAGACCGTGGCTTCAGTTCAGATCTGCCCTGAGCAAGGGAGAGAACATTGTACTCCTGCCTGTGGAATAGCCTAGGAAGGAGATTGTCACTTGGGCCTAGATTCACAAATGTACTTAGGCACCTAAAACCATGACTTAAGTCCCACTTTTAGGCACCACTGTTATCCACAAAATTCCTACTGAATTCTGTAGGTGCCTAAAGTCACTCTCTACATTTTTTCAGTAAAAGTTCCCTCAGTGCCTATGTTTCTGCCTTTGCGCATGCACATTGCTGCTTCCCTATAGGTGCCTGGACACCTATCTCCTGCCTAAGGCTCAAAGTAATACACAAAGCAGGGAAGACAGTTGTTCCGCTGCCTAAGCCGTGTGTGGGGCCCAATCCAGTAGGCGTCCTCTGAACACACCTACCAGATAAGGCCTCTCAGACAAGTTCACAAAGAATAGTCAGGGGAAGGACCTCACTCAGTGGTCAAGATGCTTGTCTGGGGATGTGGGAAACCCCTAGCTCAAGTTCCTCCTTCATCTGAGTGGTAGAAGGGATTTAAACAGGGATCTGCCACTTTTCAGGCGAGTGCCATGGGCTCCATAAACCTTTCCATTAAAGCTGTCCCACTGTGGATAAATAAAGAAAGACTTATTGGGCCTGAGGGAGAGGACGACCATGAGAACAACTGTGTAGCCTGGTGATTAGAGCAGTCACCCAGGATGGCAGAGTCCGATGGTCTAGAACTCTTGCTCCAGTGACTATTTATCCACAGTGGAACAGCTTCAACAGGAGAGACCGAGGGAGCCTCACCGTCAGAGTATCCCATAGCCCAGCGGTTAGGCCCTCACCCGAGAGGTGGCAGATCTCCTTCCCCTCAGATGGAGGGAGGACTTGAACTCGTATCCCAAGTGAGTACCCTGATCACTGGGCTAACGGTTATGAATGAGGTCTTCCTCCCTTGCCCTCCACCACCACTTCTTACAAAAACAGCGTAAGCACTTAACTCCAAAGAAGGTCCCTGGCTGTAAATCATTAGCAGCACTGTCACCTCCCTGCAGCCCAGCCTGACGCAGCTATCTCCGTGAGTGGAGTGGGGCTTAACACACCCTACTCTAGTCAGCATCTCCTGTTGGTTAACTTAGGCAACTCCCCAGCAACACTGGCTTTGGTGAATTGTATTCTATGGCACACATCTCTCCTCAAGCTTGGATAGGGAGCCTGGGGCCCATCTCTGGCTTTGTGTATTCCAGTGATTTTCTAGGCGCTGTGATGCTCAGCGTCACTAACTCCTTTTGTGCCTCCAGGCCTTGGAGACCAACAATCTCCCAGTTTCCCCACTGTTCTGGGGAGGAAGTAAACTGCACTGTGTCTTTACCTGGTGCAGCACAAACGGCCTGATGTGCTAGTAGCAGCTATGTTGCTGGCCACATTGCCCCCTACCCACCTCAGTGGTGACCACATATTCAGAATATGGGTTTGGTATTACAATTGGTACTGTCTAGCGACTTCTTTCTGACCTTGATTGTCAACTGACTACATGGACATTATCAGCTCTTGGTTCACTGATGCTTGGAGTGTCCAGTTTCTCTCACTAGGTTTGTGAGATAATGGCTGGGCTCCAGGGTAAAATCTACCCTTTTCTTTAAGCTTTACAAGGGGGGTCCTGGTACTCAGTTCTGTGTGAGTCTTGGATTCTTTCACTACCTTATCCTGGTGTATGAGAAAGTTACTCACCTTGTGCAGTAACAATGGTTCTTTGACTAGTGTCCCTATGGGTGCTCCACTATAGGTGTGTCTGTCCCCCTGCACCTCTGATTGGAAAATTTAGGTAGCAGAATCCATTCGGCCTGCACATGCACCCTCCCTCCCTTGTGGTCTGCCTCGAGGCTATCTAGCGTTGCGTGGGCAAACCGCCCTCAGTTCCTTCTCAACTGCCCTCGGCCTGAGACAGAGCGAGTAACAGTCCAGTTTACTTACTTACTTCAGTTACGTTTGTTAAAGATGTCCCCATTTCAGAAATCTGCAGGGGAGCAACCTGGGCCTCTGCCCACACTTTCGCGGAAACTCTATGCAATTATTCAGGACTCAGCCTCTGATACCATCTTCAGCTCCACAGTCCTACTGTCAATAACGGACTCCACTTCAAAGTCCCACCTTGTGCAGTAACAATGGTTCTTCAAGATGTGTGTCCCTATGGGTGCTCCACAATTCACCCTCTTCCCCTCTACTTCGGAGATCTCAACTAGGAACTCTGCAGCAGAGAAGGAACTGAGGCAGTTCGCTCATGCAGTGCTAGATAGCCTCCAGGCAGACCAAGAGGAAGGGTGGACGCATGTGTGGGCCAAACAGACACTGCTACCTACATTCTCTGATTAGAGGTGCAGGGGCCCAAACACACCTACAGTAGAGCATCCACAGGGACACTACCCGAAGAAGAAAGTTCTGTTTTGTCCAGGTGAAAGACACTGGTTCCGTTAGATACTGCTGTTTGAGCAAGTAAATCAACCTATACAGTTATTACTATCGTTAAATCTTTTCCTCACATTTAACAGGGACTTTAATATGGCTTACGACAGGCATTTCATACCCAGAAAATGTGACAAACATTATATACATTGTACCGAGCTGTATGTTGGCAAAACAGTGAGCCAAGCATATTTGAATGATTGTTCCAGTCTCCTGCACTATCTCCCTGGCTGCAAACACTATAAATATTCCCAAATCATTAATTCCCAAAGAAGCAGGAAGTCACTCTTCAATATGTGAAAGCAATGTCTAGATTTTGGGCCATATTCTCTCCTGAGCCAAAATCTGCTCAGTGGAGGGCATAAAAGCAGTGAGCCATCAGGGAGCCAGTCACAGCTCCTTGATTCATTAGCCATATCTGCTTCTGCTCCAGCAGGAGGAAGGACGCAGAGTAGTCTGTGTGATTACAGTGGAAGTAAATGCCTTATTAGTGAAAATCAGGAAGTGTCAAAAAAGATCAGAGGGGTAGCCGTGTTAGTCTGTATCCACAAAAACAACGAGGAGTCCAGTGGCACCTTAAAGACTAACAGATTTATTTGGGCATAAGCTTTTGTGGGTTAAAACCCACTTTTTCAGATGCATGGAGTGAAAATTACAGATGCAGCCATAAACATATACTGGCACATGAAGAGAAGGGAGTTACCTTACAAGTGGAGAACCAGTGCTGACAAGGCCAATTCAGTCAGGGTGGATGTGGTCCACTCCCAAGCTTCTAGGCATAGTGAAATCTACAAAGTTGTGGCCTGAATCTTGCAAACAGACACTCACACATGATGTTGTCTTGACTCTCAATGAACTACTACTTGTGTGGGTAAAATTTAAAGCATTTTTGTGGTTGCAAATCAGAGACTAACTCTATCTGCCTTAAGTGCATAGTCCATACCATTTCATTTAAAAATGCAATTCTTTATTCTAGAGGTCTAGTAAAAAGTACAATCAGAATGCCTCCAAGTAAGAAAAATGGGTTGGCTTTTTTTCACCCTTATGCACAAGAACAGCAGAAGGGATTTTGGTCCTTCCACAGACCAAAGCTGGGAAATTTCAGCTCATATTTGTGAATTTTTCAGAAGTTGTGTTTAAAAGCAAGGAGTTACAACAGACAACATTTTGCAGGCTTAGCAAAGGAAATGTAAAAGTAGAGAATTGTTGCAAGGGAGAGCAATCTGAGCTTTTTTATTTGTTAGTTTGCTGATAGTGGGATATACTGAATTATACTGCTATGTTTTAGTTGTATTTGAGTATTAATTTTGTTGTATGTTTAAGTTATGCCAAAGCAACTAGAGCACAGGGCTAGGTGATCCTTTGTAACATAAATAAAAATACACTTTTTAAGGCGTGTGCAATCTAAATCAACAAGACAGAAGAAGGGTGGGTGAAAGCAAGAATTATTGCTGAGGCACAAAGAATTAAGTGACTTGTGCAAGGTCCCATAGGAAGTTTGTGGAACAGCCAGGAATTGAATCCACATCTCGAGTCCTTCTAATTTACCTAAATGTGATTATAGACATTTTTACAGATTGGGAAACCAAGGTACAGAAAGGTTAAGTAGTGGCAGATTTGCAAATGGAATGTAGAAATCCTGCCTCAGTACCCTGCTTTAAAAACCACAAAACACTCCTTTCCAACTTGTGCAGCATGTACTTTATAATTAAAAAGTCTGTGTCAGACAGAGATTTTAAAAAACATACCACCTGGCTTCACATTTATTTTAGGCTTAAAAAAAAAAAGTTCACCAAATAAATGCCAAATATATAACACACACACACACACACACACACACAGTCCTTCTAACAACTCACCTGCAAATTAAATTGAGTGACTAAATGGTAAGGCCCTGGTTGGTTCTCTCTGCAAAAACACCTGATCCCTTTCCAACTGAATGAGGGCAGTTTGGGGGGGGAAAAAGACAAAGGGAGGGAAAGTACGTGCACTATTGCTCTGACTACCTGCATATTGCTAAGTGACAGCATGACTGCATTAGGATTAAACTGGTTTCCGTCAGTTTCTTTCTCCCCCCAAATATTGCTTAGACCTGACAAATGTTCTCTTGTTCTCGCTCTCTCTGTCTCTTTTTTTTTTTCCCATGCAGATATCGGAAGCAGTCAGTGAATGATGTTCCGTTTGGTCAAATGTCCTCGAAAGATGAAAGTGTTTGCCTTGAGGAAACTATCTCGAACATTGATTTTCATGTTTTATTACACTGAGTTGGTTTACTTTTCTCCTATTGTGCTTTATGACTTGCAAGAGCTGTCACTGCAGATAATAAGATTTTCATTCTGCAGGGTCATTTAAGGTATGGCTTCTTCTGTCAGCATTGGCACTTGAGAGCTTTAATACGGACAAAGTGGCTGAACAGTAATTTAAACTGGGAAAATAGAGGAGGATAGTTTTAAGTCATTTTCTATATTTTTCTATCCAACTTTTAAAATCATTTTTCAAAAGAGAACACATTCATACAGCATATCGGCACACAGCTGCTCAGATACTATGATGATGATAGTCACAAGTAGGCACATAGATAAGAGATAGTACTTTTTATTTTAGTTTTAATATTTGGGGGGGGGGGGGGAAGTGGCAACTTTGGGCTGTAGAATGTCTTTAACTTGAGAGACCGAGTAGCAAAACAAACAGAAATATTTCCGTTGAGGATTAGATTCTTCATAGAAATCATAGGACTGCAAAAGACTAAACATTAAAGGTTACACATTTCTTGGGTAACTCCACTGATTTTAAGGGAATTTTACCAGAAATTAATTTGACTGTAACCTAATCTTCATATAGTACTAATAAAAAGGTCTGGATGTACTAACAAATGTAGGTCCTGATTCTGCAAATGGGGCCACATGGATAGACACAATCTGACCCATGCAGCTCCAAGTGCTGGACCAGGGCCTTACAAAGGCTAACATGCCATTTAAATGAACAGGATGAATTTAAAGAAATATTCCTTTCATGAGAATTTGATTAATCCTTTCTTGACTTTTACAATCTTCCTGTACTCTGTAGAGATTTTTGTTTTGTTTTTTAAACGTGTCACCATTTAGATATAAAGTTTATTCTGGAAAAACTGCATGATAGCACCGCAATCCCCAAACATTAAAAAAATCAGGAGTCGGGCTGCAAACATTCAGGATACTGATTTTAAAATGGTGAGGATTTTTTGTTTTGTTTCTTAAAGTACAGATTTTGCTTTTGGTTATTTGCCTTCTGGTTTGTGAGCTGTTAGGGTTCACACGTTCAAGATTTTCTCTTCAACCAGAGAGGCTAAAAACTTCTTCTTTTTTTTTAAATGAAAGCTGGGATTCTCACATAATCACAGGAGCTGGCAACATTGGAATCAGGTCCAACTGTACCTAACTGGGGGGGTGGGGGAGAGGGGGGAGTGGGGAGTGTGCATGTGGAGGGCATAATGTGGAGCCATCAATCTGCTATGCTCAAGCTCCTCCCTGCTCACTTACTCCGTGGGGGGGGGGCAGGGGAGAGGGAGGGGGAAGCTGTCCTCCCCAGGTCCCAGAGCTAAGATCCAGGTATCACAATAGCTAAGCTGCTCTGCTTCCATATCCAGACTGCTGTAGCACCTGACCAATTCAACATCCATGTTTTCCCTCCTCAGAGGTTGAGTGATGGATGTGAAATGGGGGAGACATTTCTGAGTCTGGGGAGAGGAAGGCAGAGAACTCAGAGTGAATGAGTGTGGCATTAGGTAGGAGGAATGGGCAAAGAAAGAGCAAACAAAAGCATAAAGACTAGAAGAAGAGAAAAACAAGGAGAGGGAGGATACGGATTACAAAGCAGAAGAGGAAGAATTCAAGCAGGACCTGGAGGAAAGGAAATTTAACAAAATAAAAGCACAGGCCACAAAGTGTCTGAATTGAGAGAAAACAATAAAGGTGTGCAGAAGGATAAATGCTATTATCACCATCTTTTACTTTGCCCTGTTACAGTTTTAATTTTTTAAGGTGAGTGTGTGGCCAGGAATGAATTTGGAGGAACTGTTGCTTGGCTGAACATGGAGGGAGTTACCGTCTTTTCTCTCCCCTCCTCCCCCAGATACCAAAAGCCACCATTGTATTGATCCCTGACTCTCACCTAAATGATCACATGGCCCATTCCCTCCTACATATGACAGGTATCTCTGTTTTTCACTTTGAAAGTCTGGTCAACTTTTCTGAGACTGAAGCAGTCAGAAAAGGGGAATGTAGGTAGTTAAGAGAGAGAGTGATATTTTCCTATATGACATATTACAAGAGATTGCAAACACAAGGATTATGTAACCTGGTAAAAAGAATGGGATTTAATTGAGGTATCAAGAATTATGAAGGCTATAAAACAGATTAGTCCCTACTTCTTATCATGTTCCATAACTAGAGAGCAAGAGGACACCCAATGAAATTAATCCCCATATGGCTTTATTTCCAGAGAAGGTAATTAACGGAGTCAGTTGCTATGACTAGACTGTAAAAAAAGATATTGGAATATTTTATAACTATTAACGATGCGAATTATAGTTATGAAACTAAGACAGGAAATCAAAGATCCTGTTTCAGTGCCTGGTTACACCAAGTTCAGGAAGCAATTCCCTGCACCCTCACATACAGCACTACACTGGAAGCATGGTTGCAGGCAGGATATTAGAATTATAGGTCGATTCTCTAGATCTTATTCAGACAAAACTCCAATTGAAGTCGGTATTCTTGAAGGCAACAGAAATTTTGCCTCGATAAGGACTACAGGATTAGATCCTTGCTCTCTTTTAGTATAGCAAAATCTATGACTCTCTTTTTGAAAGAATCCACTAACTTGGGATGTCTCAAATTTCAGGTCATGATGCTATGGTTTGAGTCACAAAGACTGGTGCCAAATCATTAACTGCAAATCCATTTGAGCTGATAATAAAAAGGTTATATAATAAATAAAGCAACACTGCAACATTCATTAATTAGGCTGGAGTTCACTGTATGTACACAAGAATTACATTATACAAAAAATGAGTCAAGGTCATCATTACTCCATGTGAAAGCTTTGCTACCCATTGAAAGATTGAATACATTAAACACGAACTCATGTATCAATTTCATCAATCATTTCAAAAATTTCTATGCCTACTGAATGATCTAAAAAATAACTCAGTAGTTTCTCAATCAGTATAGCATCAAGACAAGCAAAACACTGGAAATTATGAGTCAATACCACAGAAGATGAGTGGATTACAGCAATGATATAGGTAGCCTCAAATTAAGGCTTCATAATAAACACGTGGATATTTATGGTCTAGACCAGGGGTCGGCAACGTTCGGCACGCGGCTCGCCAGGGTAAGCACCCTGGCGGGCCGGGCCAGTTTTATTTACCTGCTGACGCGGCAGGTTCGGCCGATCGCGGCCCCCACTGGCCGCGGTTCGCCGTCTCGGGCCAATGGGAAGCCGCGGCCAGCACATCCCTCGCCCGCGCCACTTCTCGCCACCCCCATTGGCCCGGGACGGCGAACCGCGGCCAGTGGGGGCCGCGATCAGCCGAACCTGCCGTGTCAGCAGGTAAATAAAACTGGCCCGGCCCGCCAGGGTGCTTACCCTGGCGAGCCGCGTGCCGAATGTTGCCGACCCCTGGTCTAGACATATTTAATTCTAAATACAAGCAACAAAATATAATATCACAGTAGGCTGTATTTATCCCCTCTAGAGCTCTCCTTCCTTTTCTTTCTTTTCCCTTGTGTGAAGGAGAATAAAATGAAAATATATATATTACTGTAATAAATAGTAGAATCTTGGTTATATTAATGTATATTCCACTCTGTACAGTTATAAATTGCAGTTAATAGAGATCAGCTTTCATTGTAAATTTTACAAACAATTCTCATCCTGGTCTTTATTTTTTTTAATACAAAGAGTATTTGTTTTTTCAAAATCTGTCATGTCACTTTGAAATCCTCACTTTCCCAATGGTAGAGTGCTATCCTATGAGGTTCTCAGCATCCCCTGGGGACGTAAGTGCTCTCAGCTCCATTGAAAATGTAATGCCGTTAGCCTTTCAACGTATCCCAAAAACTCTTACATGAGTAGCCCTTACAAAAGACAGTTAAAGTAACTCCTCACTTAACGTTGTAGTTATGTTCCTGAAAAATGTGACTTTAAGCAAAACGATGTTAAGCGAATCCAATTTCCCCATAAGAATTAATGTAAATGAGGGGGTTAGGTTCCAGGGAATTTTTTTTCACCAGACACCAATACTGGTACACAGTGATGATGATTGTGAAGTTTGGTTGAGGTGGAGGAGTCAGAGGGTGGGATATTTCCCTTACTGCTAAATGATGAACTAGCATTTGGCTGAGCCCTCAAGGGTTAACTCTCACACTCTACAAGGCAGCAACAATGGAGGGAGGGGAGACAGCATCGCAGACAGAGACAGAGACACACACCATGTGTGTGAGAGAGAGATGCACATTTCCCCTTTAAGGACACTGCCTTGTTAATTAGATTAGGGTTACCATATTGCAGTCCTGGAAAAAGAGGACACTCCAAGGGGCCCCGGCCCTGCCCCAACTCCGCCCCTTCCCTGCCCTGGCCCTGCCCCAACCCGCCCCTTCCCCGCCCCAACTCCGCCCCTTCCCCAAAGTCCCCGCCCCGACTCCGCCCCCTCCCCTGAACGCGCCGCCCCCTGCTCCTCCCGCTCCCCTGCGTCCCGCGAATCAAATGTTCGGAGAACGGAGTGGTCTCTAGTAGTCAAAGACCCTTCTTCCCCGTCCCCTCCAGTCTATGTCTATCCTATTGCTGTCTAACCCGCCCCAGCTCCTCATCTGATTTCAGCTGCCCCCCACTACCGCTCTGGATTCCTTGTCCCAGTTTCCTGGTCCTGTCTCACTCTCCTCTCTCCCCGCCCCCATCCCTCAGATGGGATGTTCGTTCCAGACTGGCAAAATTATAAGGCTTCCCAACATTTCAACACTTCCCATTCTAAATTTTCGGTTGCTTAACTATAGGCTAGTTCTGCCTACAACAAAGCATATTCAGAACCTCTGATTAAAGGGATTATAAATGTAGCAACCTCCATCATAGCTAGTCACCAAAGATTGAACCCGAGCCATCCAGACTTAAAAGCATGAGCTTCTACTACTTGAGTTCAAGCTATAACTCCCTTAGCTGGTAGCTATACAGTTATCCTCTGAAAATCCACCAGAGGAGGGCACAAAACATATGTTGGACAGTGAATTACAAAAGTGCCAAATATTATTATTAGACCTGCAATACTTTTCACAATGAACATCAACGGGGGCAGGGACTGAGGGCAGTGGGTTCGGGGTGGGAGGTACAGAGGGAACTGCGGGGGGAGGCTGAGGGCAGTGGGTCGGGTCTACACTGGCACCTCTCAGCATTGCTATGCCGGGCGGCAGACCTGCACCAGCGCTATCCTGGCGATGGAAGAGTCCTCAGTGGAAATGCAGACTTCATGACAGAGACCCTCGTCACTTCAAACCTGGCGCTGCTCTGGTCAGTCGCTAGGCTCTTGTCACTTTCAAACCAATGCAGGGTATCTGGCTCTTTTTCAGTTCTCAGGTTAAGAAAAGCCTCTGCATTTTGTGAGGGCCTCAGCATTCACTTTCCTACTTGACAAACTGTCTGCCTGACACACTGCTCCCAGGGCATTCATCTTTATTCATTATCGGCAGGTCCATCAGATTAACGAGCAACACAGGGGGAAGCAACACAGTGGTGTCATGGATTTTTAATTTTTCAAACCACTTTGGCCTCAACAGGGATAACAGCAAATCTGGACAGAGCAGATGGGTGTCAGGATGGGTTTGGGTATTTATTTATTTATTTTTTTAAGTGAAAATGTTTGGGTCTGAGCAAAGGCTGCAAACTTCCCTTTGGAAACCTCTGCTGATCTTTTGCCCCAGGGGCTAACGACAACCTGGAATCCGGGACAGATTTCCACATCCATGAAGGGTGAGATGATCAGGGGGAGGGGAGGGGAGGGACTGTGGGGAAGGCTGTTGGAACAGGGGCAGGGACTGAGGGCAGTGGATTGAGGGTGGGGGCACAGGAGGGACACTGTGCGGGAGGCTGAGGGAACAGGGTCAGGGTGGGGGCTGAGGGCAGTGGATTGAGGGTGGGGGGCACAGGAGGGACACTGTGGGGGAGGCTGAGGGAACAGGGTCAGGGTGGGGGCTGAGGGCAGTGGATTGAGGGTGGGGGGCACAGAGGGGACTGTGGGGGAGGCAGAGGGAACAGGGTCAGGGGGACTGAGGGCAGTGGATTGAGGGTGGGGGCACAGGGGGGACACTGCGGGGGAGGCTGAGGGAACAGGGTCAGGGTGGGGGCTGAGGACAGTGGGTCGGGTGAAATGATCGGGGGGAGGGGAGGGACTGTGGGGGAGGCAGAGGGAACAGGGTCGGAGGGCTGAGGGCAGTGGATTGAGGGTGGGAGGCACAGGTGGGACTGCAGGGGAGGCTGAGGGAACAGGGTCAGGGTGGGGGCTGAGGGCAGTGGATCTGAGGGGAGCCCCCCCAGAGGGACCTGCCAGGGGGCCAGGTGAGCCCAGCAGAGCTTACCTGGAGCGGCTCCCAGGAAGCATCCAGCAGGCAGGTCCCTCCCAGTCCCTCTGACTCCTTCCTACGGTTGGGTCGGGTCGAGGGGAGGGGGGCAGGGGCGGAGGGGTCTCTCTGCCCGAGTCTATAAGTCCCGCCCCGCTGCAGCACGCAGGGGAGCGAGACCTCCTCGCTGCCTCTCTGTGTGCTGGGGCAGGGGCAGGGCTGCGTTCTGCAGGCTCCTGCCGGCCGGGCGACGGGCCCCGTGGGCTGACACCGCCGCGCCAGGAGCTCTCAGCTGCTCGCTGCCCCAGGGCCCAGGGAGGAAAGGTGAGTGGCGCCGGCTTGCCGCGGTTCCCCCAGCGCGGCTGCTCTGTCAGCCGCTTTTGGGTCTTTAAATAGCCGTCCGGGGGGAAATCCCAGACATTTTTAGTTTTTACAAATTCCCCCCGGACGGCTGTTTAAAGACCCAAAAGCCGGACATGTCCGGGGAAACCCGGACATATGGTAACCCTAAATTAGATCAGCTTGCTGAGATGCAGCTGCTGCCAGCAAGCTCCCTCCGTCCTGAGCCCTGTCGTGTGTCCCCCCTGCTCTATGGAAGATGGGGTAAGCGGGGTGCAGGAGCAGGGGGGAGGAGGACATCCTGACATTAGCCCCGCTCTTCCTCCCCTCCCCCGGCACAGCAAGCAGGAGTCTCAGGGAGCAGCTCCAAGGCAGAGGGCAGGAGCAGCACATGGCAGTGGGGGAAGGGACAGCTGCAATTGCTAGCCTGCTGGGCAACTGCTGCACAGGGAACTTAGGGGAGCAGAGAGCTGATGGGGGAGCTGGTAGGGGTGCTGCCAGTCCATCCTAGTTCCAAGCCCCCACCAGCTAGCTGCAACGGGCTGCTCTTCCTGCAAGCAGTGGACAAAGCAGGCAGCGGCCAAATGACATTAGAAGGGAGCATTGCACAGCTTTAAACAAGCATGTTCCCTAATTGATCAGCAATGTAACAACGAAACAACCTTAACCGGGACGACTAAGTGAGGAGTTACTGTACCTTTTCCGTAACTGGTGTTCTTCGAGGTGTGTTGCTCGTGTCCATTCCATATTAGGTGTGTATGCTTGCCACATGCACAGATGCTGGAAGTTTTTCCATTTAGCAGCATCCGTAGGGGACTGGCTCTGGTGTCCTCTGGAGTGGCGCCCACATGGCGTGGTATAAGGGGCACCGCCGGCTCTCCCCACCCTCGAAGAACACCAGTTACAAAACAGGTAACTGTCTTTTCTTCTTCTAGTGCTTGCTCATGTCCATTCCATATTAGGTGACTCCAAAGCAGTACCTCTGGAGGTGGATAGGAGTTCCCGGATGTGTAGATTGCAACACAGCTCTGCCGAACCTAGCGTCGTCTCTGGCCTGCTGAGTGATGGCATAATGAGAGGTAAACATGTGAACAGAGGACCACGTTGCGGCTCTACAGATGTCCTGGATAGGGATGTGCACCAGGAAGGCCGCCGAAGACGCCTGCGCTCTCGTTGAGTGGGCTCTGACAATCGGCGGCAGCGGAATCCCCACCAGGTCGTAACAGGTCATTATGCACGAGGTGATCCAATAGGAAATCCTCTGCGAGGACACTGGGTGACCCTTCATCCTATCTGCTGTAGCGATGAAGAGTTGAGTCAATTTTCGGAAAGGCTTGGTATGTTCTAAGTAGAAAGCCAAGGCCCTCCGGACGTCCAAGGCGTGAAGACGCCTCTCCTCACTGGTCTTGTACAGTCTGGGACAGAACATTGGGAGGAAGATGTCTTAGTTCATAGGGAAGGTGGAGACCATCTTTGGCAGGAAGGCCGGGTGGGGCAGCAAATTAACCTTATCTTTGTGGAAGACCATGTACAGAGGTCCTGAAGCGAAGGCTTTAATTTCAGAGACCCGTCTTGCCGACGTCACCACCACTAGGAACGTGACCTTCCATAACAGGTGGAAAAGAGAGCAGGAACCCAGCAGCTCAAAGGGCGGGCCGGTGAGCCTAGAGAGGACCAAGTTAAGATCCCACTGTGGGACAGGAGTCCGTACCTGTGAGAATTGTTTCTTGAGGCCACTCAAGAATCTGACTGTCATGTCATAAGAAAACACCATCTGGCCATGGATCGGTGAGTGAAAAGCAGAGATGGCCAGAAGCTGCACTCTAATGGAAGAGAGTGTGCCCGGCTCTGGTTCCTCAAATGGAGCAGGTAATCTAACATAGACTGTACGGAAGAGCACGGGGAAGAGATGCCACACTCTGACGCCCAGTGGGAAAACCTCGTCCACTTGGCCAGGTAAGTCTGGTTGGACCTGTTGGACCTCATCTGAGCAGGTCCGCTCCTCCGGGTTCAGCCACGCAGCATCCACGCTGAAAAGTGGAGGGATGCAAGGTTGGGGTGCAGGAGCCGACCGTGGTCCTGTGACAGCAGGTCCAGTCAGTTGGGCAGGGGCCAGGGAGGGGCCGATGCCAGGTTCATGAGCATGCCGAACCAGTGCTGGCAAGGCCATGCCGGGGCAATCATGATAACCTGTTCCTTGTCTCTCTTGATCTTTGCCAGGACCCTGCTGTTGAGAGGAATTGGAGGGAACGCATACATCAGATTCCCTGACCACAACAGGAGGAAGGCATCAGAGAGGGAGTCCTTGCCGAACAAAACCGGTGGCATTTCCTGTTTAGCCTAGTGGCAAACAGGTCCACATGGGGAGTTCCCCACCTCTGGAAGATCATGCAGGCTACCTCTGGGTGGAGTGACCACTCGTGGTGAGAGGAGAAGTCCCTGCTCAGGTAATCTGCTAGTGTGTCCTTGACGCCAGGAAGGTGACAAGCTTCCAGATGGATTTTGTGGCTGATGCAGAAGTCCCAAAGACGGAGTGCCTCTTGGCAGAGAGTCGACAAGCGTGCTCCCCCTTGCATGTTGATGTAGAACATCGAGGCCGTATTGTCCGTCAGGACTCTCACCACCTTGTCCGACAGGTGAGGTAGGAAGACTCCGCATGCCAAGCAGACAACCCCGAGTTCGTTGACATTTATGTGTAACGTCATCTTCTCAGGGGATCGCATACCCTGGGTCTGGAGGTTGCCAAGTTATGCGCCCCAGCCAAAGTCCGAGGTGTCTGATACCAATCTGATGGAGTGATGGGGGGTGTCGAATGGAACCCCCGCTAGGATGGTCGTGCGATCGGTCTCCCGTTGCAGTGAGGTGAGTACTGTCAGGGGAATGGTAACGACCTTGTCCAGGTGATCTCTGGACTGGGAATAGACCGTTGCCAGCCATTACTGCAGAGGCCGCATCCAGAGCCTGGCATGGCAGACAACGTATGTGCTGTGACAAAATTCCTCCTCTATCTTGGTGGGTCCTGCGCTTATTGGCGGATTTTCTTGCCTCAGAGATTCACCATGTGGGTTGGGGAACAGCCCAGAGACCTTCCCCTCTGGAAGAACCCACAGTCCAGGTCAATTGGGAGGTTTGGGGGGAACCCGGGCCCGCCCTCTACTCCGGGTTCCAGCCCAGGGCCCTGTGGACTGCAACTGTCTATAGTGCCTCCTGTAACAGCTGCATGACAGCTACAACTCCCTGGGCTACTTCCCCTTGGCCTCCTCCAAACACCTTCCTTATTCTCACTACAGGACCTTCCTCCTGGTGTCTGATAATGCTTGTGCTCCTCAGTCCTCCAGCAGCACACCCTCTCACTCTCAGCTCCTTGCGCCTCTTGCTCCCAGCTCCTCACACTCGCACCACAAACTGAAGTGAGCTCCTTTTTAAAACCCAGGTGCCCTGATTAGCCTGCCTTAATTGATTCTAGCAGCTTCTTCTTAATTGGCTCCAGGTGTCCTAATTGGCCTGCCTGCCTTAACTGGTTCTAGCAGGTTCCTGATTACTCTAGTGCAGCCCCTGCTCTGGTCACTCAGGGAACAGAAAACTACTCATCCAGTGACCAGTATATTTGCCCTCTACCAGACTCCTGTACCCCACTGGTCTGGGTCTGTCACATATCCCTCCCCCCTGCTCAACACCAAGGGGTTGGGCAGCTTGGGACGCCAGACAGTGCACACATGACAAGCCATCGGCGTTGCCATGACGGCTCCCTGCTCTGTGTTGCACACAGAACTGGAAAGGTTGGAGGGATAAGAACCATCTGGTCACCCTTGTGTTCTTCTCCTTGTTCCGCTGCATCCATTGAAGAGGGGCATGGTCGGTCACGAGGACAAATCTGCGCCCGAGCAGGTAGTAGCGCAATGTTTCCATGGCCCATTTTACAGCGAGGCATTCTCTCTCTACCACTGCATATTTTTGTTCCCTTGGAAGGAGTTTCCGACTGAGGTATAGAATTGGGTGTTCCTCCTCCCCGACCATCTATGATAGAACGGCCCCCAACCCTACTTCCAATGCATCCATCTTCAGGATAAACTCCTTGGTGAAATCAAGGACTATCAGTACGGGGTTACTGCAGAGGGCAGTCCGTAGGTCTATGAATGCTTCCTCTGCTGCATCAGACCATCTCACCAGATCAAGTCCACGGGCTTTCACTAGGTCTGTCAGGGGGCTTGCCCTTGTGGCAAAGTGGGGGATAAATCGTCGGTAATACCCCACCACACCTAGGAACGCCTAGACTTGTTTCTTGCGACTTGGTCGGGGCCAATTTTGGATGGCCTCTAACTTGTTCACTTGGGATTTTACCAGACCTTTTCCCACAACGTAGCCAAGATATTTGGCCTCTGTAAACCCTACAGCGCACTTGGCAGGGTTTGCTGTAAGGCCAGCTCGCCTGAAGGTATCGAGGACTGCCTCCACCTTCTCCAGGTGGGTTTCCCAGTCTGGGGTATGAATGACCACATCGTCCAAGTAGGCAGCAGCATAACTGTTATGCGGGCGTAATAGTTTGTCCATGAGGCACTGGAAGGTAGCTGGGGCCCCATGTAGTCCAAAAGGGAGGACAGTATATTGAACAAGACCCTCTGGTATAGAGAACGCAGTCTTTTCCTTTGCGTCTTCTGCAAGGGGAATCTGCCAGTACCCCTTTGTCAAGTCTAGGGTAGTCAAGTACCGGGCATTACCCAGACGGTCCACTAGCTCATCTATGCGAGGTATGGGGTACGCGTCGAACTGGGATACTTCGTTTAGTCGCCGGAAGTCGTTGCAAAATCTTGTGGTGCCATCAGGTTTGGGCACCAGCACGATTGGGCTGGACCACTGACTGTGGGATTCTTCGATGATCCCCAACTCCAGCATTTTTTTTACTTCTGCTTTTATTTCCTCCCTTTTTGCCACTGGCACCCGATAGGGCCTCATTGTTACTCTGGCCCCAGGGTTCGTGACGATGTGGTGATATGTCTCGGTTGTTCGACCCGGTTTTGTCGAGAACACATCTTGGTTCCGGAAGATCATCTCAGACACCTCATTCTTCTGGTCTGGTGTTAAATCGGGAGACACTCTCACCTGTTTGGAAGGCTTGTTTTCCTGGGTTAGGTCTTTTTGGACTGTTGTGCATGCCTCTTGTGCATGCCAGGGTTTCAGAAGGTTAACGTGATAAATATGTTCTTGTTTTCTGCGTCCTGGCTGCCGCACCTTGTAGGTTACTTCCCCCACGGGTTCAACCACCTCATAGGGCCCCTGCCACTGGGCCAGAAGCTTGCTTTCTGCGTGGGTACCAACACCATAACCCGATCCCCTGGTTGGAACTGTCGCACTTTTGCCTGGCGATTGTAATGGATTCGCTGGGCCTCCTGTGCCTTCTCCAAATGTTCCCGTACAATAGGGGTAACCCGGGCTATCCGGTCTCGCATCTGCATTACATGCTCTATTATATTTCTCCCCTCATTGGGTTCCTCTTCCCAGATCTCTCTGGCGATATCTAGTATGCCACGGGGGTGATGCCCATATAATAACTCGAAGGGGGAAAACCCAGTTGAGGCCTGTGGTAGCTCCCGGATAGCGAACATAAGGTAGGGTGTCCCAATCCTTCCCGTCCCGACTTACCACCTTCCTTATCATAGCCTTGAGGGTTCAGTTAAACCTTTCTACCAACCCATCAGTCTGCGGATGGTAGACCGAAGTTCTCAGGGTATGTATATGGAGCAGCGTACAGAGGTCCTTCATTAGCTTCGACATAAATGTGGTTCCTTGGTCGGTTAATATCTCCTTCGGTAGCCCCATTCAGGCAAAGATCCCCACCAGCTCTTTGGCTATAGTTTTAGAGGCCGTGTTCCGCAGGGGGACGGCTTCTGGGTAGCGAGTAGCATAGTCCAAAACAACAAGTATATATTGGTGGCCCTGAGCCGTCTTCTCCAGGGGTCCCACTAGGTCCATGGCTATTCACTCGAAGGGGACCTCTATGATGGGAAGGGGTACTAAAGGTGCCCTCAAGTGGGGACGGGGACTGTGCAGCTGACACTCCGGGCAGGAGGCACAGTACCTCCGCACTTCTTCATGTACTCCGGGCCAGAAGAACCGTCGTAGGACTCGTGCCATGGTCTTCTCTACCCCCAAATGCCCCCCCAAACGATGACTATGAGCAAGACTTAATACAGCGTTCTGGTGTTTTTGAGGTACTAGGATCTGCTGTACTTTCTGCCCCTGTACTGGTGCAACCCGGTATAAGAGATCCTTCTTCATTATGAAGTAGGGTCCTGGTCCCTGGGTTTTCCCTTCCACGGGGACCCCATCTATTTCAGTCACCTCCTTCCTAATGTTGTCATACCTTGGGTCTTCTGCCTGGTCCCATCCAAAATTTCCTCTCCCGGGGCTAATCTGCCCAAGATCTAGGGGCCCAGTCTCTGTTGCCTCTACTGGTTCAGAAGCATTAGGGTGAGGGTCAGACTCAGGTGCTTCTCCCTCCTGCGTGGCCTCCTTTTCAGCTGCGCGGGTCCGCCTACCTACAAGAGCGACCCTCTGGCTTTTGGTCAGTATTCGGGTTCCCAAGGCCTTAGCTGCCCTTCTTTCCCTTTTTGTCTTTCTACCCTGTCTGGGAGTGGAGAACAAATCTGGGGATATTTCAGAGAAGATTGGGGGTTGACAGTCTGCTGTGGATGCCTCATCAATTTTAGGGTCCCCATCTTTCTCCAATCCCCCTACTGGGAGTAAGTTTCCAAACCCTGGGAAGTCCCTCCCTATGAGCACCGGGTATGGGAGTTTAGGGACTACACCTGCTGCTACCTCAGTAGTGTTCCCTTGGATCTCGATTTTTACTGGGATGCTGGGGTAGTAACTAACTGTCCCATGGACATATGTTATCCCCGTACGTTTAGCCTGCAGCAGCTGACTACACTTCACGAGCTTCCCTGAGATAAGCGTGATAGCACTCCCCGAATCAACCAGTGCCGTGGTCCCTACCCCATTTAGTTTCACTGGTCTGGTATACATATGTGGGGTTAGTGAGACCCCCACAAAGTGGATTAGGGAGCATGGATCTGCCCAGTTCCCCAGGTTACACTGCATAGGCTCCTCAGCATTGGGACACTGTGCAGCTATGTGTCCCCACTCCCCGCAGGCATAACATCTGTATGGAGCCCTAGGCGTTCCCCGGTCTCTTGGTTTGGGTAGTCTAACATCACAATCCTCTTCTCCCTCAGTGCTCCGACTCTTTGTGGCCTCTGATGGGCCTTCAGCCTCTCTCTTTTTCCATCTGGGCCCTCCTGGTGGCCCAGTCACCCGAACTTTAGGGCTTGGTGCTGCTAGTTTAACCCGGGGTGCCTCTTCCTTAACTGGTTCTAGCAGGTTCCTGATTACTCTAGTGCAGCCCCTGCTCTGGTCACTCAGGGAACAGAAAACTACTCATCCAGTGACCAGTATATTTGCCCTCTACCAGACTCCTGTACCCCACTGGTCTGGGTCTGTCACAGTGCACACTGCCATGTGACCCAGCAGGCGCAGGCAAAGAATGCGGAGACCTCCGCGATGAGGTCCGTCAACGTCTGGAACCTTTCTAGCGGGAGGAATGCTCTTGCACAGGTTGAGTTGAGCATCGCTCAGATGAACTCTGTCCTTTGCACTGGAACTAACGTAGACTTTTTGTCGTTCACCAGTAGGCCCAGGGAGCAGCACATGGCTTATAGCACCATGACATCCTCCTGGACCTGAGACCTGGAGTTTCCCTTGACTAGCCAGTCGTCGAGGTACGGGTAGATCTGGATACCCTGACACCTGAGATAAGCAGCCACCACTGACATGCACTTGGTAAACACTCTGGGTGCTGTTGCCAGGCCGAACGGTAGGACAGCCAACTGGTAGTGGTGGGGGCCCACCGTAAATTGGAGGAAGCGTCTGTGACCTTGAAAGATCGCTATGTGGAAGTATGCATCCTTCAAGTCGAGGGCGGCATACCAGTCTCCCGGATCCAGGGAGGGGATGATAGAAGCCAAGGAGACCATGCAGTACTTTAGCTTCTTTAGATACTTGTTGTGGTCCCTCAGGTCCAGGATGGACCGCAGACTGCCCTGGGCCTTTGGGATGAAGTAGTACTGGGAATAGAACCTCTTGTTCCTGTACTCGAGAGGAACTTCTTCCACCGCACCCAATTGCACCAACCCCTTTACCTCCTGTGTGAGGAGACTCTCATGAGAAGGGTCCCTGAAGAGGGATGGGGAAGAGGGGTAGGGGGTGGGGTAGAAGTAAACTGTAGGGTATTACCCTCCACCACAGTATTGAGGACACGGCAGTCTGAAGTTATAGCTGTCCATGCGAGGAGGAAAAAAGAAAGGTGGTTGGAGAACAGCAGGACAGATGGATCCAGAGTAAAGTCGGGTAGATCGCCATTGAGCGCACCCTCAAAATGCTCGCTTGCCCCCCTGCTTATTGCGGGTCAAGCCCGACTCGGCAGAGGGAGGAGATGGGTGGCTCAGGTGGTGCTTGAGCCCCTATTCTTCTTATGGGGGGACTCCTGGTGGGGCTGACTCACTTGGCCCTGAGATCATTGCAGTTTGAACCACTTACGGGCTGGACCTGGAACGTACAGCCCCAGAGTTTTCAGGGTAGTGCGGGAATCCTTAAGGCCATGCAGTTTACTGTCCATCTGCTCTGCAAACAGGGCCTGGCCGTCAAAGGGGAGGTCCTGCATCGATTGCTGAGCCCCCGTTGACAGACCCGAGAGGAGCAGCCAGGACGCCCTTTGCATGGAGATGGCCGAGGCCATGGTGCAAGCCGTGGAGTCAGTTGCGTCCAAGGCTGCTTGGAGGGCCGCTCTCACTGCAGACATGCCTGCTACGAGGATCGCCCAGAATTCCTTCTTGCGAAACCTCAAATTTGGCCATAGAATGACACATATTGTAGTCTTAGCAGCCAAGGAGGACTTGGTGGTTGGCCACGCTCAACTGAAGGCTGAAAGACGAATAAATGTTTCGCCCAAACAGATCCAGTCTCTTCGAGTCTTTATTCTTGGACATAGCCCCGGATTGACCCCGCTTCTCCCTCTGGTTAACGACCTCAGCTATGAGGGTGTTTGGGGTGGGGTGAGTATAGAGATATTCATAGCCTTGGCGTCATGATTTCCTGTGCTGCAAGCAGGGCCTCAGGCATCGACGGGTCTTTGAGTTGACAAAGGTCCTCGTCACTGTCCAGTGTGGCAGGCATAGTACGGGAGGGTCTCGACCACTCAACATGAGCTGGGGCCCGACTCCCTGACAGAGGTGTCTTGGCTCTCCTCCGGCCCTCTCTTTCCCCTTACGGGAAGTGGGAGATCTTCCCCTCGCGGACCTCTTGGGCTTCTTGGCCTGGATCAGGGAGAGAGATCGGTGTTGGCTCACAGACAGCACCGGCGGGGCTCTCTGTACCGATGCTGTGGTG
Source organism: Emys orbicularis (assembly GCF_028017835.1). Lineage (NCBI taxonomy): Eukaryota > Metazoa > Chordata > Testudines > Emydidae > Emys > Emys orbicularis. Next base: position 194,121,516 of record NC_088684.1, read on the forward strand.
CCCGGGGCCGAGTTGGTCCTCTGCTCCGGTGCCAGGGTCAGCGCCGACTCCATCAGGAGTGCCCTGAAACGGATGTCTCTTTCCTTTTTCGTTCTAGGTTTGAACGACTTACAGATGCGACACTTGTCGCTTATGTGTCCTTCTCCTAGACTCCTTAAACAAGTAATGTGCGGGTTGCTGATGGGCATGGGCCACTTACAACAATTGCATGGTTTAAAGCTTGGGGATCGGGGCATGCCCCATCCCTAGGCTGAGTCCCGTCCAGGACCAACTAACTAGAACTAATACTAAGGGTAAATACTAAACTATATTCAACTATTTTACAAAGAAACGTTCATGAGACACACTGAACTAAGTGAGAGCTAGCCGAAGCAGCAGAAGTTCCAGCACCATCACTGGCGGCAAGAAGGAACTGAGGGTGGGGGAGCCAGTGGCGCCCCTTATACTGCACCATGCGTGCACCACTCCAGAGGGCACTAGAGCCAGTCCCCTATGGAAACTGTTAAGGGAAAAACTTCTGGCACCGGTGCATGTGGCGAGAACAGACACCTGATATGGAATGGACATGAGCAAGCACTCGAAGAAGAGGTGAGCTCACTGGACACAATCTCATTACCTTCAGAAGCAAACACTACGGACTTATCCAAAACCCCAATGAAGTCCATTTGGAAGACTTCAGAGGACTTTGGATTGGACCCTATGTCTTGTGGTGCTTGCAGGGTCAGCTCCTAGTGGAAATTCAAGGAGACTTCATTAGAAATATTCATCTGGGCTGAAATCCTGAGAGTTTTGCCATTCATCAAAGTGTCCACTGGAGTTGACACTTCACAGTCAATAATATAAATTATCCCACCTACACTGAGGCAGTGGTTCTCAACCAGGTACCCCTGTACCATGTACCTGTGGGGGTACGCGGAGGTCTTCCAGGGGGCACATCAACTCATCTAGATATTTGCCTAGTTTTACAACCGGCTACATAAAAAGCACCAGAGAAGTCAGTACACGCTAAAATTTCATACAGACAATGACTTGTTTATACTGCTCTATATACTGTACTCTGAAATGTAAGTATAATATTTATAGTCCAGTTGACTTATTTTATTATTATATGGTAACAATGAGAAAGTAAACAATTTTCAGTAACAGTGTGCTGTGACACTTTTGCATTTTTATGTCTGATTTTGTAAGCAAGTAGTTTTTAAGTGAGGTGAAACTTGAGGTATGCAAGACAAATCAGACTCCTGAAAGGAGTACAGTAGTCTGGAATGGTTGAGAGCCACTGCACTAAGGTTTTAACATGTTAACTAATGTGTTAAATCACATCTTTTTTCCTAGTGAAGACAAGGCCTTAAAAGCACAAATGAGAGTAGAATTTGTCCGGTTTTCAACCTCTATATCCAAACAGTTTTCGAAACAATACTTGTTTGCACTTGTATAGTACCTTTCACCTGATGATATCAAAGAGCTTTACAAGTACAATTATGCATTTTTACCAATATTTAAAATGAGAAAGTAAGAGGCTTGTCCAAGACAACAGACCAATTAGTGACAGAATTGGGCATAGAAGATGACTCCTGACATTTTTTGAATTTATTTTATTTTTATGTATATCACTTTTATAGCATCAAGCTCAAGGTCTTGGCACTTCATAAAATTTTAAAAAAAAAGAATAACTGGCACCAAAAATAAATAACTAGAGTCTAGATACATTAATATGTAAACACTTGTGAATATATAATTTTTTCAAAACTAATTCCCTGTCTACTTTACATGTAGCATTTTAATAACCACCAATTTTACTAGCTATACATTACCTAGCTCCTCCTCTTGTCCCTGGAAAAGTGATCCCTTATTTATGCAGTAGAACAATCTATAGCCCACTAACCCCTCCCACCAGCTTTTCAATTTTTTTCTCTTTTCCTCCACTTCACCTTAAATGGCCCCATTGAAATTAGGGTTGCCAACTTTCTGATTGCAGAAAATCAAACACCCTTGCCCGGCCCCTGCCCTGGCCTTCTCTGAGGCCCCGCCCCTGGCTCACTCCATCCCCTGCTCCCTCGCTCATTTTCACCAGGCTGGAGCAGGGGGATTGCGTGCAGGATGGGGTGACGGATCTGGGGTGGGGCTGGAGATGGGTTGTAAGAGGGGGTAAAGGCTCTGGGCTGGGGGTGTGGGCTCCGGGTCAGAAATGAGGGGTTCAGGGTGCAGGAGGGAGCTCTGGGCTGGGGCAAGGGATTGGGGTGCGTGGGAGGTGAGGGCTCCGGCTGGGGGTGCAGGCTCTGGGGTGGGGCCAAAGAAGAAGGGTTTGGGGTACAGGAGGGAGCTCTGGGCTGGGGCCGAGGGTTTCAGATTGTGGGAGGGGGCTCTGGGCTGGGGAAGAGAGTCGGGGGGTGGGGTTATGGGAGGGAGTTTGGGTGTGGGAGGGGGCTCAGGGCTGGGGCAGGGGTTTGAGGTGCAGGAGGGGGTTCGGGCTCCAGGCGGTGCTTACCTCAGGTGGCGCCTAGAAGCGGCAACATGTCCCTCTGCCTCCTAGGTGCAGGGATGACCAGGGGGCTCTGCGCGCTGCCCCATCCACAGGCACCACCCCACAGCTCCTATTGGCCATGGTTCCCAGACAATGGGAGCAGCAGGGCCGGTGCTTGGGGCGGTGCCTGCACCGCGGGCAGGGTCAGCGTGTGCAGCCCCTCTCGCTGCCCCTGTGCCTAGGAGATGGAGGGACATGTTGGCCACTTTCGGAAGCCAGCTGCTGCAGCCAACCAGACTTTTAGAGGCCCAGTCAATAGTTCTGACGGGAGCCGCCAGGGTCCCTTTTTGACCGAGTGTTCTGGTCAAAAACCGGATGCCTAGCAACCCTACTTGAAATATGTTTAACTAATTATGCTAAACAATCTGTTCCACCTTGTATTTAGCTATGACACTCTGAGTACATTTCCCAGACCTGAAGAAGAGCTCTGCATAAGCTCAAAAGCTTGTCTACAACAACAGAAGTTGGTCTAACAAAAGATATTACTTCACCCACCTTATCTTTTTAATACCCCTTGTTTAGGCAGAACTCCACCCTCTTTGGTAAAGATAGCAAAGTACCTACTTTGCTCTCCACTCTCTTATTATTATTTATGTCACAGTACTGCCTAAGGACCCCAATCACAGGCCAGAGCACCACAGTGCTAGGTGCTGTACAAACACAGAACAAGAAGACTGTCCCTTTGCTGAGGTATCCTTGGTGTATAAAAAAATCCTTATTGTTAATATTATTCTGTAGTTTGCTAGCAGATTTATTGCTTTTTGCTCTTTTAATATTTCAGTTTACTTTATCTACTATTTTTATATAAACTTCCATAATCTCAGTCTTTTTTCTGGTTTTCAAATGACCCGTTTGCCTTTTATGTTGCTCTTTACTTCCCTATCTAGCCACTTTAGTTTCTGTTGCCCTTTAGTTCTGTTGATTTTACTGGAATTAATTTTGCTTGTAGCTTCTCCACCTGAACCTTAAATACTTCCCACTGTTTCAGTATTGATTTCCCATGTGGTTGAATTCCAGTCAATTTTCTTATCTTATTTCATATTTCTTTACATTCTACCCTTCTAAGGCTGAATATTTTTGTGTTCCTGCCCTTTCCGTATACTCTCAGAGATATTAGACACTAAGAAGTTATGCTGCTAGTAGTTTTCCAATTTCAACATTATATCTAGCTTATTTCCTATTATTACACCCCGAACAGCCTCTGACCTAGCTATCTATTCAACATACTCTGTACAGAAGTCCTGTGTATCTGTGTACAAACCTCCATCTTTAGATTTTTACATGCAAAACTTTGAGTCTTTCTTTTTTCAGGACAAAACTTGCTGTCAGACACATGGGTATTGCTTTTACTGATTTTAAAGGTCCTGTTGCATGTCCTTCAGTCATATCTGGATATCTAAAAGCTAATGTAGTGGCCACAGAGGATTTCTTAACTGAACTAACATACAATCTGTCACATGCAGAAACATTTGTTTATCTTTTTGTTCTATCCAGGAATCCTCCAGCAATATCCAACAGTCTTTACTGCCATTCACCCCAGAAATCCAACCACCAGCGAGTGATCAAATCAGCACATAAAGGAGATGCCATCACAGATTTCAACCCTGAAGACTACATTAATGAGGTCAACCAACCACTCTCTGACACCACCTACTATAAAGAACTCAAAGAAAGTCCCACACCACAATTCACACAGGAATTTAAGGATATCATCAAATCCTTTCCCAAACAATTCAAAGAGAAATTCTACAAACTCATCCCCCATGAACCCACCCCAGGGGCCTTCTACATGCTTCCCAAGCTACACAAACAAGGGAACCCGGGCAGACCCATTACATCTGGCCCTGGCCACTTACTGAAGGTCTATCAGGACTCATAAAAACCATCCTCAAACCACTCACACACAAAGGGTCAGCTTCCTCCAGAACACAATCAACTTCCTCCAGAAACTGCAACATTAACAACCTTCCTCAGAACACCATCTTTGCCACCATGGACATCACCTCCCTAAACCCCAACATCTATCACAATGACAGCATTGCTGCCTGCCTCAAATATCTCCAAGAACATGGACACTTAGATATCCACCCCAAACATATTGCCAAACTCATCCATTTCATCCTCACCCATAACAATTTTACATTCAACACACACTTGGTCCAAACCATGGGAACAGCCTTGGGTACTAGGATGGCTCCCCAATATGCCAACCTCTTCATGATTCACCCTGAGGAAGAATGAACCACGAAACCAATGATGTACCTCAGGTATACATCAATGATATTTTCATCCTCTGGACACACAACCTAAACTCTGTCACAGAATTCCACCACAAATTCAACAACCACCACCCATCCATCAAACTCTCTCTAGAACACTCCCAAACCAGCAGCAACGTCCTGGATTCCAGGAGCAGCTTCAGCAATGGAACCCAATGCCAGAAACCCATGGATCCCCACACTTACATTCAAATATCCAGTAACCACCCCAAAACACACCAAGAAATCTGTTATCTACAGCTAGGCACTCAGATACCAAAGAGAAAGTCAACTCTAGGATACACGCCTTAACACTTAAAACCACCATCACCAAACCAGGCACTCTGCCAGAGGAGTAGATTGCATCATGGAACAGACCACTTAAATACCTCAAGAGAACCTGCTTCAACAGGGAAATAACCCCCACTCCCCGACTGCACACTCCTAGTTGTCACTTAGCAACCCAGACTGGAACCCATAGGGGGTACCATTAAACAATTACAACCCATACGCGATGGGGACCACATCTTGAAAGAAACCTTTCACAAACCCGCTTCTTCTGGCTTTCAACCAACCCCTAACCTCATTAAGCTCGTCATCAGAAGCAAGCTCCCTACAGACCAAGACACACCAACTCAAGGTGGCACCAGACCCTACCAGAACCTTGAATAGTCTCTTAGAATATGTATTAACTACTTATGCTAGACAATTTGTTCCACCTTGTATTTAGCTGTGACACTCAGAGTACCTTTCCCAGATCTGAAGAACAGCTCTGTGTAGAAGTTGGGCCAATAAAAGATATTATCTCACCCATCTTGTCTCTCTAATAGTCACTCCTTAAATCTAAATAGTCTCTAAAGTGTCAATCAAAACACAGCCTTCACTCAGACAAAGTTCTCACTCACTTTAGTAAGATCAGGCCCCATACTTTTATGCTAATTTGATATTCTCTCTCATCCATAGTACAATCGCCCTTCTTTTCTTTTAAAACTCACAAAAGTAAATGCTATTGTCACTGAGCTCAATTCTGCTCTGTTACACCTGCGCGATGTCAGGGACTTCAGGGGAACAAACAGGTATAACTGAGAGCAGAATTTTGCCCTGATAGTTTAAATGTCCCAGTCAGTATTCTAAATTTTAGTTTTTACATGTATAATCACAATTCTCCATCTACACATAGGCTTTTAGTATAACTGTGACAGGTTCCCCCCGGGGTGCCACCTGGAACTGGGGTACCATTAAGCCACCCTGACCCACCAGCCTGGGCTCCCTCTCACACTGTGCTGCTGTGACGAGTTGCTAAGCTCTCCAAGATTTCTCTTTCAATAAGCATACACCCAGGTAGGGACACACCCAGCTGTGGTAACATGCAGACAGGCTTTCTGACCAGCTCCTGAAAGGGAAGGTTATACAGCTAGGGCACTTACCAGCTTCTCAGGCATACACCTCCTCTGGAGGGTAACCCCAAAATTATACCATCTTGCGCTGCACAGAGATTTTCACAGCGTAAGCTCATGAGATTCGCCCCCTCCCTCAATGTGGAGAGGAATATACACAGCTTTCTGCCCCAAGTTATGATTTCCACACACTGGTTTTAGACAAAACAAAAACAATTTTATTAACTACAAAAGATAGATTTTAAGTGATTATAAGGGATAGCAAACAGATCAAAGAAGATTACCTAGCAAATAAACAAAACACACAATCTAAGCTTAATATACTAAAGAGATTGGATATGAGTAGCAAATTCTCACCCTAATTGTTGATTTAGGCAGTTTGCAGAGATTGTTGTGGGCCAGCTGCCCTTGCTTGCAGCTTAAAACCCCAGGTATTCCTTTCACTGGCTAGAAATCGCTCTAGCCTGGGTTCAGCCCTTCTCCGACAGTCCAGTCCTGGTTCTTCAGGAGTTTCCATTAATCTTCTTGGGTGGGGAGTCAGTGAAGAACCACGATGATGTCACTCCCCTGCCTTAAATAGCTTTTACATATGGTGGGAACCCTTTGTTTCCAACTTTAGTTCCCACGTCTTTCAGTGGAAAAACACTGGTATTCCAAGATGGAGTCCAGTACCAAGTGATCTGGTCACATGCCCCTGTAGTGTTATAGCAGCCATGACTCGGAGGCTGTTTGTAGCATCCTCAGGAAGGCTGCCAGATGGAGATTAGCATCTTCTAAAACCTATTGTTCTTCCTAATGGCCTTTCCCAGCCAGCCATCTAGACCAGTGTTTTTCAACCACTGTTCCGCGGCACACTAGTGTGCCGCGAGATATTGCCTGGTGTGCCGTGGGAAAAAAATATTAAACCATGCTTGAATGTCGGAACTGGTTACTAAAATTTTTGAATCCCACCACTGATGTTAAGGACTATAAATAGCTCAGAATATCAGCTTTGTGTTCAGCCAAACAGGCCCAGGTTGCGCACTGAATAAAGTATTTTATAATTTTTCATATTTCTGTTTACTTACTATTTCATAATAAAGTAATTATAAAATACTTTCTTTGTGTTTATTTGATTCCTATTCAAGAGAATTACTTTATATATAGTCAATATAGGCACAGAGTTAAATTTTTTAACATTTTCTAATGGTGGTGTGCCTCGTGATTTTTTTCATGAAACAAGTGTGCCTTTGCCCAAAAAAAGGTTGAAAAACACTGATCTAGACTGATTGCATTCTGCCTAGTGGGTGTTCCCCAGGTGTAAACAAACTTGTAATAGATGCATATACAATATTCCTAACTTCAGATACCAAAATGATACATACATACAAATAGGATAATCATATTCAGTAAATCATAACCTTTTCAATGATATCTTACATGACCTATCTTGCATAAAATAGATCATAGTTATGCCATAATCATATCAGAATAATATGGGGCGTAATGCCACAATAACAATCTTGTTTCTTTGTCTTATTTCAGCTTCCTATCCCACGTTCCTATCTTTTTCCTATAGCATTTGCTAATAATGTTTATGGATAGCTTTCCTTTGTATTCTTCCTAAACTCTTAGTTTAAAGAAAAGGATCAGTCTACTGAATAATCCAATGAGGAGATAGTTTTGCAATATAGAAATTTAGGGCATGGCTACACTTGCAGATGTAGAGCGCCAGGAGTTAAACCAGCCCTCGGAGAGCGCAGTAGGGAAAATGCTGCCGTGTGTTCACACTGTCAGATTCAAGCGAGCTGGTGTGGCCACATTAGCAGCTCTTGCAACGCCACAAAGAGCAGTGCATTGTGGTAGCTATCCCAGCATGCAAGTGGCTGCAACATGCTTTTCAAATGGGGGCAAGGGTGGAGTGTGACAGGAAGTGTGTTGTGTGTATGTGAGGGGAGAGAGAGTGGGTTTTGAGGGGGCTGAGAGCATGTCAGCATGCTTTCTTGTAAGTTCAGACAGCAGCAGACTCCCTTCTTCCCCCTTCTTTCTCACACACACTCTCAACAGCAACATTCTACAATAATGGCTTGATTTGTCCCGGAGCAGAGAAGCATGCCAGTTGTCAGAAATGGAGCTTTGAAAGGGCATATCCGCATTCCTACAGCCAAGTTCAAAACAATGACAAGAGTGGCCACTTGACTTAAGGGGATTATGGGACATTTCTGGAGGCTGATTTAAGTGCAGTAATGCAACATCTAGTTTACACTGACGCTGGGGCGTTTCAGCCGAGGCGCAGCAAGCGTTATGCTTCTCGTGGAGGTGGATTACCAGGAGCGCTCCAGCTGCAGAGTCCAGGCGCTCTAAGTGCCTTGCCAGTGTGGACAGGTCGTGAGTTAGGGCGCCTGGGGCTGCTTTAATGCGCTCTAACTTGCAAGTGTAGCCAAGCCCTTAGACATGCATATTTCCATACTGTGTATTATTAAAAAGCTTATGCACTACAGTCAATATGTGGAAATAATTGATGCAGATGGGCACTGTGGTAAATATTGTTGCTGGATTTTTATAAGAAGTCTAAACAATTTTCTGACCACTAATAAACACAAAATCATGTCCTCGGAGGCATTATGTGATAGCCAGTGATGACCAACATGACATTTCTGCCTCCCCTCTCACCATGTACAGCATTACTCAGTTAACTTGATATATTTCACACATGAAGCTAATTGCATTTTGTCTATCTAAATTACCCGAGTTTCAGCTAGATTACAGAAGTCTACTACCTGTTAAACAGCTTCTGTATTTCACCTAACCAGTGATTGTATTTCAGTGGTACAATAGGCAAAGTGATCCCACTAAGTTTGTAAACTCTCTTGATGCTTTTGAAAGAAGTAAAGAAAGTAAAGAAATAAAATTGAACCTATCTGTAGTATTACAAAAGTAACTAAGTCCATGTACTGCCTTACACAATCAGATCCCTTTATGACTGTATTACAACATTGCACACTTGAGCTTAACATTGTCAGCAGATACTGTGGTACTTGAGAGGTTAATATTGTAGAATACTGTAGTATTTGTATAAGATCTAGTGCATGTACAATGCTCTGCATTAGTCTGGTGCATCAAGTTGTGGTTAAGGCCAGAAATGGGACATAAAAATAGATGGACTCATGATCTGACCTGGTAAGGAAACTCCTTGGAAAAAATGCATTACATAATTTTAGGAAATTTAAGGGATCTGAAAACCCAGCAGTCAGCCTAGGCTTATTCTCAAACTCTATAGTAAAAAGCCAGATTCTCTTGTTCAAAAAGAAGAATAAAAGTAGTCTACTGTACTTTTCCATTTTTCACTATCCAGACACAACCCTAATTAATTATTATTATATTCCCAAGATTATTTTGATTTGGAGTATGATTTCCAAGCACCCATGATTAAAGAGCCTAAATTCCATTTTCCCCAAAAAAGTGATTTAGGCACCGAGGAGCCTAAGTCCCATTGACTTTCAATCACAGGCACTTCTGAAAATGTTATGTATAGTTTACAAATAATTCCACTTTCTGAATGTGTGAGCCTTGTGAGATTTAGCACTTTGGAGCAGTAAGTAATGTGTCACATACCACAATGTATGTCTGTATTCCAAGTGGCTGAAGATTATGAAGCAGTAAGATACATCTGATCCTACTGTATTATAAAATGTTCCCACAGCCTGTTTGCAAGGGAAAGTAGGAAATGGTTATAAACGTGTGGACCTTAGAGATACTTAACTTTTTTGTGTGAAATAATCGCAAAAGGGGACTGACAGAGAACTTTAAATTATCAAGGCTATTTAACAATGGAACAGATACAACAAAAATTTGAGCTTCTCATTAGGACAGCTCTGACTAGAGGAACAGCCTCAAAGTGAGGGAGGATAGTTCAGTTTTCATGTTCAACCAAAAAGAAGCCTCTGTGCCTAAATCTCTAGCTACAAATTAGAAACACATTCACTTGTGAAGCACTTCTGAAAGGTCCTGGAAGCTGAATCCAATACAATTAACAATAAATAATAAGCATTGTTTGAACTGTGGGGAAGAACTGCTCTTGAGGGCAGAAACACATTCTGAAGATGCCTAGGGCTACAAGATTTGCAGCAGGAGGTTGTACAATATAAGAGCAAGAGGGTAAGAGTGTGTAAAATTGAAAGGTTTCTTCATTAATGAGAAGATCTGAATGGTGAATGTGATATTAGGGTGCCCTACAAGGGGTAGAATCTTCAGGAAAGAGAACATGGAGAAGATAGGTAGGGTTCCATTTCTAGCACCTGCTCCATCTGAGGTCAATGGCAGTTTTACCACTGACTTCAGTGGAAGTAGGACCTGTCCCATAATCAGAGGTGAAAGTAAGCCGATATGGTATGGCGTACCAGCAAGAGCCAGTACGCCGTGCCAGACTGGACCAGCTTCCGCGGCGGTAATTTAAAGGGCCCGGGGCTCCAGCTGCTGCGGGGAGCCCTGGGCCCTTTAAAGCGCCATCGGAGCTCCGGCAGCCGGGCTCCCGTGGTGATTTAAAGGGCCCGGAGCTCCGCGGCGGCCGGAGCCCCGGGCCCTTTAATTCGCCCCTGAGCCCCGGGGCTCCCAGCCGCCTCTGCAGCTGGTAGCTCCGGGGTGATTTAAAGGCCCTGGGGCTCCTCGCCACAGCCGGAGCTCCAGGGCCTTTAAATCGTGAAAGGCCCCGCCTCTTCCGGTTGAGGCCATGCCTCTTCCGGTTGAGGCCACACCCCCGCTCAGGACTCTGGTGTACCGGTAAGTCCTTTAAGTTACTTTCACCCCTGCCCATAGTAGAAATAAATCAGGTTTCAAAATTCTGTGTACCAATTTGCCCAGGGAGAGCAAACCATTTCAGTCTCTTGTTGACAATAACAGAGTTTTTGCTGGAATCGTGATCACGATAAAGGGTGGGTCAAGCTGATTTTGTGATTGGGCTGGTAAACAAACTGGGTGAATTAAACAAAATAGTAATGTACATGGGATTAGCTTTCGGCTCTACAGGCAAGAAGTCCCAGGAGAGAGGTAAAAGAGAGACAGGGAGGGCTATAAAGATTCAGAAATGTTGATTTCAATCTGCTAAACCCACAGATAGACAGACAAACAAGAAAAGAGACAGGCTGCTTTTAGGTCCTGAAGACAGCAAGGCAGACAGAGGAGAGGAAAAATTGGCAGTTAACTATTTATCATCTGGGAGATCCAGTCAGGCAGCCAAAATTCAGTAACAGATAATGAACTTATGCACCATACAGGGTGGAAATGTTAGTGGTAGCAGCCATCTGTAAAATGAGCCAGCTAACTCTGCTGCCAAATCAGTCCCAGTTCACTTGATAGCTACCAGCTATCCATGTGACCAGAGAATGAACCAGCCACTGCCTACTGAAAGAGACAGTCAGATAGCCACCTACTGTGCAGTAATTTAGGGGGAATTACAGATTGCAACAGTCAACCTAAGGTACCAAAGTTTCAATGATTTTTCACTAAACGCAGTTTGGGGCTGAAGCTCCAAATCAATACATTTTCAACAGCCACTGAAAGTTAGTGACTTGTAGTGACATGTAAGCATGCTGTGCTTTTGTAGCTTTTATCATTTAGATTAGATTCCCATGAATGGAATGCAAAATATCTGCCCTCTCTTGTTAATTTACCCCAAATAAATCAATTTAATTTCATTTACAAAAAGATTTGGTATAAATAGCCTTGGCCAGATTAGATTTTTATAAGTAAATATTGGTAAATTTTGATTTCACTGTACACACGCAAACCAACAATACAATATTTCCATCAATAATCATCAAAATTTACACACAGGGAAACAGTGCTGCTTGAAAACTTATTAAAATTTGATGTAATGATATTTGCTTTATATATTTTGATGTAAGGTTGACAATTTGTGTTTTAATGGTTATAAAGTGGAACTTTTTCAATCTCAAGGTCTACTGTCATTAAATAATGATTGTCTGTTCCCCCACACATAATTCCCCATAGCTGTGAAAAATGTAAACCAATACAAATAAAAATAAAGGTTTATTTTTAAATGTTGATATTATCCATTACAATTATAAAAATAAAAATTAAATTCCGTCAACCTTAGGTATAAATAGACTTTTTATTGACCCCCTTTATTGATTTTAGAGTGGAACTCAGCCAGTCAGTGCAAAAAGCCAGCCAAGACTTATGGATCATTCCTGACCCATTTAAGATCTATTTTGTAGTTTAAAATGGGACCTGAATAGGCCTCTTGTAGGTTTAAATGGGAGTGATGCTGGCTCTCCGTACACAGGAGAAGCACTGCCTCAGTGTTAGAACACCAAAGTGGCACACGGCCAAAGACGGTGAGAGGAAAAAAATGACACATAAATTACTGTAATCTCTCCTGATTGTTCTGCTGACATATAAAGAGACTTAAAACAAATGTTAAGGTAAGTTACTGGAAAACCCAGCTTTGCACGTCCTGCAGTCCCACAATAAACAAACAAGTCCATAGTTTTCTGCACAGTCTGATAGAAATATTTCATTATTATTGTGATTGCGATTAAATATGATCATAAATATCTGTCAATTTCATAAATGAGTAATGTGCTTGACTTCTAAGATGGGATGAGACTGTTTCCACACCCTCATCTCCAGAGTATCAGGTCAGTGACTACAACTCATGGAGAGTGAATGTGTTTAACTGCTCAAACAATGGAGCAGCCATCATTCTCCTGGATAGCCCCTAATGGATGCTTCTGCTGACTGGAGGAGGAAAAACACAAAACAAAAATAGTTTGAACCATCTGATGAGGACCCGCAGACTATCACCAGCACTCAGAGAAGGAGGAGAGCAGCAGAGCATGCTGTGAGTGATAACTGGTGGGGGGTGGGGGGTTACAGAAGGATCTGGGCTGCTGAGAGAGAATGTAAATAGGGTCTGTCCTTTCCTCTTACGTTACAGGAACAGCCCATCTAATTTAGCTTCTAGTGAAGCATAACATTAGATTATGATCATTGAGAATCATTGAGATTAGATATGCCTGTAGGCTGTTTGCTGTTTTAGATTCCTCTGCTCTTGGATACTTTATTCCAATTGCAAAATAAAAATAAATTGTTTTAAGAAGTCTGTTTGGTCATTATCACTAGTCACAGGTTCCCGAAGGGAAGAAAAGCTGAGGCCCAAAACCCAGTTGGACCTGCAGGGGGATAAGCAGTTGGTACACACAGGATAGCACATTGCTCCAAGAACTGAAGAATCACGAGATTCTACCCAGGGCCCAAGACCTAGAATCCCGTTACTGTGTCAGAGATCCAAAATAGAATAGTAGAGAATCCCTGGCTGACCTATATCCTGGGTTGTCTCATTTCAATTTGTAATGATCTAAACATTTTTCTACAGAAATTAAAATTCCCCTGTGGATTATTTGATAATTGATTACTCAGAATTATTCAAAAGGCAAATTGGGCTGACAGATCTGTCTCAATAACAGGAAATATTCCTTTTCAACAAAAACTCCTGAGTAATATCTCACCTATTTTTTAACATTACAGCTACATGAATGTAGGTCAGAAGGCAGTGACTATATTTGACCGATCATCTGACTAGAATCCCCAATTAAAGCAGCCTGAATTTAACTTACTGCAATATACCATTTTAGAAGTAAGAAAAACATTCCTGATTCCACGTCAGAATAACTAAAAAAATTATCACAAATATTATTATAAATTCAAAACACACAAAGGTGTCCATGTACATTATGGGCCAGATCTCTCCTTTTACAATATACACCAATTTGCCATGTTTCTCTGACCAGGCTGTTCCCTCCCATGAGACAGAGCTGAGCTTCCAGGTAGTGGCCATGCAAGTGAGAAAGCGATGCTAACACTTTGATACCACTCAGTTCCAGGTGGCCCTTGACAAGTTTTACCTGTTGTGTGATTATTTAGCTCTCCTCCATCCCTGCAGCATATGGACACACACACACACACACACACACACACACACACACACACACAGAGTCTCTCTCTCTATCTACACACACATGCACACACAAGCACACAACTGTAGATCACATATATACTATTCGGATTTGATTATACAATGCAAGGTTTACTATAAGGCTTTAATATTTTCTAAAAGTTGTTTGATCACAAAGTAAATAATAAAATCTAAAGCACAATGAGCAATGTGTTTACCAATATAATAACAGAAGTAACATGCGTTAATTGCACAGTTTTGATGCAACAGTGCTCTAAATAGTTACTTTGTAGGTATAACTATTGCCAATGTATTTGTCATGTAGTTATCATCAAATAAAGTCCACTGCTACATATTCATAAAGTCCAGATTACATTAGCAAGTTAGCTGGTGTCAACCAAGTAAATTCTGGTCTTAAATTCTGCACTCACTACTGCCATTGGAGTAAATGGATTTATTCCAATGCAGCTGAGAGCAGAATTGCTCTACGGTTTGGTTTTTATAGTTGTATTGGTTTTGTTTAGCTGTTGACCCTTTTGATTAGTTATTGTGGAATGTAAACAGAATGCAAGGCACAAAGTCAACAACTAAACCTTTTAGTGCTTTGGGAGTTAACCAGTTTGACAGCCCTTAGGACTGACCTATCTATAAGCCACAGAACATGGATGATTTTGGCTCCACCAATTACCTCATTGTGCCCTAGAGGAATGGCCTCCCACATTGAGAAGGTAGCTCATTCTACATACACATACATCGCTAGACACTCTGCTGAATCTGGCAGCAGTGGTGCCACATTGTGAGGTCAACATACATCCACTAGTATTGACAGAGCCCACCAACTCATTTTATTTCACAGACTGAACAGCTGTCAAATGGTAATGATGTGATCACTACAGACCTGAGATTAAACTGAATCAGTGATCTGGATGTGAAAACTCCCTACTCTAGTCCCCAGTCACCCTTTGTGATTTGGGTTATATGGACCTGTATCTTCTGCGGGGGATGGAGGGAAGTGGGAGGAGCACAAAATATCTGGAACATATTTCTGGAAGGTGCAAGATTGGAACACAGACTACTTAGTGCCTTGATGTTGTGACGGGTTGGATCACAGAAACCCCCTTGGGAGCTGCCACCCAATGTGCCAAGACTACCCCTGCTTCTGTTTTCCCTGCCAGCTCAGGATTCCAGCACCCTGTCTTGCTGAGCCAGACACTCCAGTCTGCTCTAACAAAGACTCAGGGTCTGAATCACTTGTCCCAAAGCTGCAAGTTTACCTGAAAACCAGCTCACAGGAGTGTGCTTGTCTTTAGCACTCAGATGCCCAACTCCCAATGGGGTCTAAACCCAGATAAATCCGTTTTACCCTGCATAAAGTTTATGCAGGGCAAACTCATAAATTGTTCGCCCTCTATAACACTGATAGAGAGATATGCACAGTTGTTTGCTCCCCCAGGTATTAATACATACTCTGAGTAAATTACTAAATAAAAAGTGATTTTATTAAATACAGACAGTAGGATTTAAGTGGTTCAAAGTAGTAACAGACAGAACAAAGTAGGTCACAAGCAAAATAAAATAAAATGCGCAAATCTATGCCTAATCAAACTAAATACAGATAATCTCACCCTCAGAGATGCTTCAGTAAGTTTTTCTCAGACTGGACACCTTCCAGGCCTGGGCACAATTCTTTCCCCTGGTACAGCTTTTGTTCCAGCTTAGGTGTTATCTAGGGGATTCTCCATGATGGCTCCTCTCCCTCTCTGTTCTCTTCCACCCCTTTATATATCTTTTGCATAAGGCGGGAACCCTTTGTCTCTCTGGGTTTCCACCCCCTCCCCTCACTGGAAAAGCACCAGGTTAAAGATGGATTCCAGTTCAGGTGACATGATCACATGTCACTGCAAGACTTCATTACTCACTTGCCAGCACACACATATACAGGGAGACTCACAGGTAAACAGCCATCTGCAGACAATGGGAGTCATCAAGATTCCAAACCATCATTAATGGCCCACACTTTACATAATTACAATAGGCCCTCAGAGTTACATTTTATATTTCTAGTTTTAG
Source organism: Emys orbicularis (assembly GCF_028017835.1). Classification (NCBI taxonomy): domain Eukaryota; kingdom Metazoa; phylum Chordata; order Testudines; family Emydidae; genus Emys; species Emys orbicularis. Next base: position 194,137,719 of record NC_088684.1, read on the forward strand.
ATACAAGAGTGGTGCATTTCTACAAATAGGATGATCACACTCAGTAGCTTATGAGCTTTATAATGATACCTTACAAGAGACCTTTTGCACAAAGCATATCCCATTTGCATTATAGTCACTTATTATCAAATTTTTTATAAAACTATCCCAGTTACATTATATTCACTTATGATCATGTTTTTATAAAACCATGTAGACTGCACAACGTCACAGATGTATGTCTGGAGTCAGTGTTTATTGTTCTCTGGGTGTGTCAGGCTAAAATATTTGTGTGGGGAGTATGTGTAATCAGGGACCATCTTAAACAAAACTGGGATAGAAAGAGGAAAATTCTGTGCACATTTGATGTATGCTTGTACTTTACTTGTTACTTTCACCCATTATTGTTTTTTATTTACAATTGTTATTGATGATGTGGATGGGGTAGCTTCACTGACAACTTGTTTGACGCTGTAGGTTGTTGTTATCTGTCTTCAGATTTAGCTGCTTACTTATGATTGTGTCTAAGTGGGTAACGTGATATGTATATTGACTTGGGATTTGATGTTATCCTTGTACAACACACTATGCTGGTTCCTAGAAGAGTGTGTTCAGAGCCAATACAAGTACCGGAAATAACTTCACTGGGAGTCTCTCATTCTGCAGCAGAATAGGGGCCCTAGAGAAAAAGTACAGTGATCTCCCAGGCCACTTAGCAACAGCAAAGGGTATCAAGGAAAATGAGAGATTTATCAGTGAGAGCTTCAGTGGAGTGAATATGCCACAGGCAGTGGGAATGGAATGGTGAGGCCCATAAAGCAGAGCATGAAGTGACAGAGTGACAGCGCACAGAGTAATAAAGAGGCTTTTCTGACAAGCTGACACACCATGCTCTTGACCTAAGAATAGATTATCAGAATCTTGAAGATCATAGCAATGTAAAGGATAATATCTGGGCAGAAAAACATCAGATAGCCTGTCTCTAAGAGTAAATACAATAGGGCTTCCCTTAGCCATAGTCCAATGTAAATATGTGTAGTGTGCCTCAGTTCAGCAAAGTTCCAAGGTGAAGAGTAAAACACTCCAGTTCTTCTCTCACCTTCAGCCCTTTTCCTGGAGGCTTTTCCTTTGTGAATCTCACTAAGAGATTCAGCTTCCCTCAGCACATCCCTTTTACAAGAGTATTCCAGGAAGAGGGGACAGGATAGGATAGTGTAGGAATTAATTAATCCCAGCCCTCTTCCCTGCCCGCATGACAGGCAGATGTTGTCCCTCTAGCTTCGAAGAGGATTAATCCTTCCCTAGCAGAGGTCTATGGATGGGTTCTAGTCACCCACGCAAACATGCAATACAGCGTTTCTTATGTCAGGAAGTGTTCCACAGACGATCTTGTAATTAGGAATGATTAGGTGACCAGGGCCGGCTCCAGCTTTTCTGCCGGCCCAAGCGGCAAAAAAAAAAAAAAAGATGAGCGGTGGCAGCTAAATCGCGCCGCTTCTTCGGCAGCAGTTCGGCGGCGGATCCTCCCTCTCTTCCTCTTTGGCGGCAATTCGGCGGCAGCTCAAAAGGGAAGAGAGGGAATGAGACCTGGATGTGCTGCCCCGATACCAGACAGAGTGCCGCCCCTTTGAATTGGCCACCCCAAGCACCTGCTTCCTACGCTGGTGCCTGGAGCCGGCCCTGTAGGTGACTGGCGGCACACTGCAATAGTAAAAGATCAAGGGCCTGGTAATTGATACATTTTTAGGAGACTAAGAAGGTTAGGAACATAGGTGACAAATCTGGTTCTTTCCTCTCACTGAAATAAAGACCCTTCTTAAATCCATTGTATTGAAATAGACATCTCATCCTTTTCCTTACACCACCAGGGTGGATATCACTTGTTATTGACATGATCAGTATTAGGCACCAGTGTCCAAAGATCACAGGTCATGTCCTACTTTCTGGGACAGAGACGGACTTTTTGTTGTGCTTGGCCAGCACCTAGCACAGGGGAGTTCTGGCGCAGGAGTGGAGCTCCTAGGCACTACCACAAAACAAACAACAGCCTCTAGCCTACAATGATGGGGGGTAGAATGGAGATTTACCAACCCACAAGAAGCACTGGCAGGGATTCTGCCCAACATCATTTTCATTGTCTTTGGGGAACATGAAGTTTTTCACTTGCTGTGACCGATGCAGTACAAGGAAGTCCCTCAGGCTACTGCTCAAGTGGGTCCACAGTCCTGGATCATCTAGACTTAAGGAACTAAACTCAGCAGCAGCTGTTTCTTGCGCCTCCACCACACTCTTCTCTGATCTACACTTTTCTTCAGGAATGTGCATGGTTACATCCATTTGAGATGGAGATATGGATGCTGCAGTAGCTGCCAGGTCACCTGCATTCTGACTAACTGGAAGATCAGGCATCTCCTCACCACTCACATCCTCACTGGGGCCAGAAGGCTCACCATGAACATTTGTGTCTATGTATCTCAGGAGAGCTCCCTCCTGCTTAGATAGAAAAGCTTCCTTTGCTTTCTTTATTTTTCTGAATGCAGCCCCAGAGGGGTGTTTTCTTCTTTCACTCATGACTGCTGTTCTGTGCCAGCTATAGTGGCTCTCAACACTCAATTGAAGGGGACAAATAAGCAGGCTGGTAGCAGGGCCTGAATGAGGGAAGATATCAGCGTCTTAAGGGCCTAAATAGCTCCTACTACTTCAGTTGACTGCCTGTTTTCCTCAAGTGGGTTCAGGGAAGCAGCAGGAAACAGGAAGCTCCCTGAGAAGCTGATGTTAATCAGTCCAGACTCCTGGGGGGTGCTAGAGAGGTACATAAGAGGCTCCTCCTCCTCTCTCTCCCTGCAACTCCTGCTGCTTTCCGTTATTCCCTCTCACCTTTTCTCCTGCCTGTTATGTCTCTTGTGCCCTCCTTCCTCCAGCACAGCACTCCACCATCTCAGTGCATCTAGAGCAGAGAGAATACATATGCACCAGCAGCAGTCACAATTTTCTACACTCTGGGTCCTAGTGGCGCTCCCCCCACCCCACAGTCTGGCACCTGAGGCGGCCGCCTCAGTTCGCCTCATGGTAAGGCCAGCCCTGAGTTGCTGCACTGTGGCATAGGGGCCAAAATCTCTGTTAGGTAACATGTTAGTTCTGTTGTAGGTACTGCAGCTAAGGCAAGTTCATTTAAGCAGCCCTAGTGGTATAGCACGAGTGGCGCACACAGGGCCTAAAATGTTATTCTAGAGCTTAAAATGAGACTCTTGGGACCACATTTGAGACAGCAGGCCAAACTTTCCGATTTAGGCATGCTCAAATCTATGCCTGTATTGGTGTATGCCTAACTTATCCCTGCAAATATCAGATGTCTGTGCACATATCATGCATGTCCAGGAAGGTACGTCTTAATTGTATTTTTATACGGATAGTCTATATGCTCAGAGCACTGGATAGGCATTTTTTCTATAAATCAGAAATGGAGGAATATAAAAACAGATAAAAACAGGCAACGGTTAAAAGAAATCTAAGAGAGAAAACAAAACAAAAGGTAAGCACCAAGTAAATGTCTTTGCTTATACCTCATTGAACTCAATGGGACTTCACACTGGCACAAAGAGCTACACTAGAAGATCCCAATCCAGGACCAGTGCTTAAGTGAGCTAATTTACAGACAAACTGGGAGAGGGAAAGGGATAGAATAAAAGCCTGAAAATATTATTTGATCCTCTGCCAAATTCCCACTTTTCATTGCCACACAGCCCAGACCAAACTGCAGTGATTTCTGTTGTTTGTTGTTGTTAACCCTCCAGTTAAAATGGGATATTTATAACATAAAAGCAAGCGGGGGGGGGGGGGGGGGGACGGGGACATAACACAACACATTCTAGCAAGAACCCAAAATGACTCATCATCTTCTGCAGTTCACCTTCAAAATGACCTGCCCAAAGATTAAACAGAAAGTCAGGGTAGAACCGGGATCAGAATTAACATCTCAGCTTCCAGCCCCAGGGTCTCTCCAGCAGACCAGAGGTTCTCAAACTGTAGTCTATGAAGCATTGTTGCACCATAGAACACTAACTGGTGAGCCTTGGAGAGTCAGATAGACATATGCTAATGGCTTCCCTCTTTGTGTCAAGCTGAGAGACATAGAGCACATGGAAAGGAGAGATGAAAGAAAGATCAAAAGAAGATACCAAGATTAACTTTAGGGGGAAAAAAAAAGACAGACCATTTATCACACTAAAGACAATGAAAAAAACATCAAATACTTTCTTATCTATCTTAGGGTTTTATACAGCCACTCATCACCCTATTATCTGAGTGCCTTCCACAAAAAAATAGAGAGCAAAACCAAAGTCCCCCAGGGACCTTGAAAGAGACTGTGGTGGTTTTCCATTTTGGGGATTAAAAAGACTGCTTGGAGTAGAGAATGTTTGCTTTGACTGATTGGTTTATTTGTGTCAGGGTTTGTCTGTTTGCCTGCTAATGTTGCTCTCAAGGAAAAGTAACTTCTGTAGTTCGAGTAGGGATGTTACTTAGGAGGACAGGGAGAGGAGGTGGTGAGATGGTCCCAGAGACAATCTTTCTATTAAGATCACCTGCAGGCATGTCACCTCTCATATATCACAAGAGCTTGAAAAGCAGAAGCTTTCTCAAGCAGTGGCCTAACACCAATAACACTAGTGACCTGAAGACAAACTCTGTGTAAGCTTGAAAGCTTGTCTTTCTCACCAACAGAAGCTGCTCCAATAAAAGATATGACCTCACCTAGCTGGTCTCTCTAATATCCTGGGACCGACATGGCCACAACACAACACCAATAAAATCACTTTTAAAATGAGCTTAAGTATTTCCTAGGTACATTTGTCTATTGGTTGCTTTGTGAAGGAGCGGCTTTCCTGTACCTACCGAGCTAGCACTGGTCTCCAGCTGCCGCAGGCTCATTAAACTTCTTAGCATGAGAACACAACATATGCATCTCACATGCTCTGCCTTCAATAATTGCTAAGCGCCTGAAAATCCCCAGCCTTGATGCTATATTATTGTGCTCATCAGCATGATTAGAAAACAAAAATCCTAATCTGTGCACTAACAAACACATGCTACCTTGGACACAAACCCTCCTAGCAGGGCAGAAATCACTTATCTGTGTGATTCTGTCTGTGTTGCTCTCTCCTCAGACTGATGTCACACACAATCAAGCTGTATTCTCCAACTGTAGTACAGTATACTCCCCTTTTCCAATTATCCGAACCTCTGCTTCATCCAAATTCCTTCCTTGCCCCACAGCATGAGAGACATGCCCGCTGTAACATGCATCTTATGCTTTGATACAAGGAAAGGATTCAGCTAATGAGGAGGTTTGGATAATAGAGCAGAGACTCCCGGCCAGGACTGTGAGGAGAACAGCGAGGAGGATGAGCTGCTGGGGAGGCCACACTGCTTTTTGAATGGCTCCTGCGGCAGTGCAGGGAGCCCTGTGCAGCACAACTGTCATGAGAGTGAGTGAGTAGGGCTGTGACAGCGGAGCTGCAAAGGGCTCTCTGCACTGCTGCAGGGCCAGTGATGCTCAAGCCCTGCAAGCACAAGGCGCAGGGAAAGCTGGCAGGGCAGGGCAGAAGCAGAGCAGAGCCACACACTCTTCCCCCGGTCACGACTGTGAGGAGGCTAAATGACTCCTTCCCCCTCAATTTTCCAAACTCCTGATTCTCCATATAAAATCCATGTCCCCGTGCTATGTGGGAGTATACTGTATATCCCTTGCTTGAGTGCATGACTGTGGAAGAGAGACTATTAATAATATTATTTTCTTCCTAAATTCTTCAAAGTACTAGTTCGGTGATGGTAAATGTATTATGGCCTGATCCTGTAGGTGCCTACTACCAGGTGCAGTGCTCAATGGACTCACTCCTAGTAATTAGTACTATGGGGCAGATCGTCAGCTGGTGTAAACTGACATCAATAGAATTGTGACAATTTACACCAGCTGAGGATCCGCCCCTATGCCTGGTAGTAAGTGTTTTCATGATCAGCCCGTGGGTCTCAATTCTTATTGATGGGTGAGTTCATCTGTTTGCTCCGGTTTACATAATTAAATGAAGCACCTATCTAACATTACATTATTTTGGGAAAGATCATAGATTGCAAGGCTAGAAGGAACCATTGTGATCATCTAGTCTGACTCCAGTATACCAAAGGCCAAAGAACTTCCCCAAAATAACTCCTAGAACAGATCTTTTCGGAAAAAAACCCTCCAATCTTGATTTAAAAATTGTCAATGATGTAGAATCCACTACAACCCTTGGTAAATTGTTCCCATAGTTAATTGCCCTCATTGTTAAAAATTTACACCTTATTTCCGGTCTGAATTTGTCTAGCTTCAACTTCTAGCCATTGGATCATGTTATACTAGAATGAAGAGCCCATTATCAAATATTTGTTCCCCGTGTAGGTACTTACAGACTGTAGTAATCAAGTGACCCCTTAACCTTCGTTTTGTTAAGTTAAATAGACTCATGGAGCTCAGTCATTATAAGGCAGGTTTTCTAATCCTTTAATCATTCTCATGGTTCTTCTCTGAACCCTCTCCAGTTTATTAACACCCTTCTTGAATTGCGTACACCAGAACTGGATACATGATTCCAGGAGCAGCCACACCAGTGTCAAATACAGGAGATAAAATAACCTCTCTGCTCCTACTCAAGATTCCCCTATTTATGCATCCAAGGCTCACATTAGCCTTTTTGGTCACAGCATTGCACTGGGAGCTAATGTTTAGCTGATTACCCATCCCCAGCACCAAATCTTTTTTTAGATTCTTGCTTCCCAGAATAGAGTCCCACATCCCGTAAGGATGGCCTATGTTCTTTGTTCCTAGATGTAGACATTTACATTTAATTATATTAAAAACACTTATTGTTTGCTTGTGCCCAGAGTACTAAGCTATCCAGGTTGCTCTGTATCAGTGACCTGTCCTCTTCATTATATCCACTCCCCTAATTTTTGGGTCATCTGCAAATGTATTCAGTGATGAATTTATGTTGTGTTCTAGGTCATTGATAAAAGTGTTAAATAGTGTAGAGAGAAGAAACAATCCCTGCAGGATTCCACACACCCGCTTACTAATTATTCCCCATTTAAAATTACATTTTAAGCCCTATAAATTGTTACATATTATAGCGATTAAACGTTGGCTAATTTTATATCATTCTAGTTTTTTAAAATCAATGTCAAGGCGTGCCTACAGAAGTCTAAGCCTATTACATCAACGCTATTACCTTTAGCGAGCAAACTTGTAATCTCATCACTAGAAGGTATCATGTTAATTTGACAGCATCTATTTTCACCAACCCATGTTTATTGGCATTAATTATGTTACCCTCCTCTAATTCTTGATTAATTATGTCCTACATCAGCTGCTTCATTATCTTGCCCAGGATCAGTGTCAGACTGACAGGCCTATAATTACCTGGGTCATCCCATTAACCCTTTTAAAATAAGTTCTCTGGCATGGGCTATACAGAAGATCAGACTAGATGATCACAATGGTTCCTTCTGGCCATGGAACCCACAAAAGGCACCATATTAAGGGCCTATACATGGTTGCTTTACTGCCACAGCACCACCTGGCATTAAGAAATTACATTGCAGGAGACTTTGCCTTTCATGCTCCCTGTTGACCATTTCCTTGGACTCATAATGGGTACCTCTGTCTGGTCATTCTCTGGCCTGGCCTTCCAGCCAGGTCACCTCTTAAATTCAGCCGCCTTCTAGGATAACAAGAGGTTCAACTGAAAGTCCAAAAAATTTCCAAATAGTAATTCTTCTGTCTCATTGGGCTATGCTGAAGTTCTCCACTTTTTGATGCCTACTTTTGGGCCCTGCAGAATTTCTCCTATGCTACTTCCTCCTAGCAGGTTTTCCCCCACTGCCTGTCCTCCCCAGGAACTCCGGTAGCATCCCTCAGGGAACCCGCCGCTCCTTGTAGGCCCCAGCTCAGGACTCCCCCACAGGAGTTGAGCCTACCCTGCTCCAGTGGGAATTCCACTTATTCATCTCTCTTGCGTCTCCACACCCAGAGGGAGTTCACAGCTCAGTTTCCTCTGATTCTCCCACAGCTGGGGGCAGTCATTATAATTAAGTCTCCATCACCCCCAGCTGGGATCATTAATCATCACTATGTTGCTCGATCACCAGTGAGGCTGAGGGATAGCTGCTAAGTCACAGGCAGGCTGAGCCTGTGAGAGGTACCAATCCTGTGAATCAGCTCTGAGCTAGATCCATAACAAAGACTTAGGTTCAGCATTGCAATGGCTAACGTTTAAGAGCCCTGCCGCTCAGTGGAATCCACAGCCCCAAGTTAGGCACCCAGGCTCCCTATATAATGCATGGGGAGAGTTAGGTGTCTAACAATGGGATTCACAAAAGCCAACAAGGTGAGCAGGGAGCTACCTAAACTACCCACTAGGAATTGCCAAAGACAGGGGTGAGGCCTAAGCCCTGCCCTTCAAAAGGAGTCAGTCATTTTCTGCCACTTGGAATTCACAGCTGTGAACTCTCACTTGGAGGCAGGTACCTAAAACAGATCAGCCCTTTCTCATGAATTGTTGTGGTAGTGGGGGTGCAGCTACTACCACTACTGCCTCCAAACACTATAGCCCAGTGGCTAGGACATTTTTCCGGGAAGTGCGAGATCTCAGTTCAATCCCTGCTCCAAACCAAGCAGAGGGGGAACTTGAACCTGGTTCACTCACATCCTAGGTGAGTGCTCTAACCATTGGGATAGAGAGTAACAGTGAGGAACTTCCTCCTTGGTTGTTATGTGCAGGGTCTGAGGCAGCAGGTGGCGTCTGTGCACACCTACTGCATCAGATCCCACAGGAGAGATAGGTGGAGGAATACTTAGTTTGAGCATCCCACTGGAGTTTTGGAATTGAACTGCTCAGCAGCATCAAGAGTTAACGAGCTTTGCGCACGCGCACTGGCAGACACTTAGAGTGTGCCTATAATGCAATGTAAGCTCGTGCCTGAGCCTGGTCTCAAGCCTAACCCCCTTGTGTCTACTCTGCAAGTGTGTTAAGCCAGGCTCCTAGGACACGCTCGAGTTAAGCCAGGACCCACGGACTGAGTGCTATTGCTTTGCAGTGTAGACACAGCCCCATTTGACTCAGGTCCTGGGAGTCAGCCAGACATATCCCACAATTCCATGGGACAATTTCCTTAGTCCTTTCTATCCCAACAGTCTGCAATCACTCCACTGAAAACGGAAGCCACCCCACCTTTGCAAAACGGCAGCAGCTCAAGTCAGCATTAACCCATTCTGTTCTGATCACCAATCTGCAAGCACACTATCAGAGGGCCTCCTGGGTTTGCAATGGAGAGTGAACCAATCAAACCTTTTCCAACATGAGCTGTTTCCTGGTAACATGCAGCGCAGGCAGTAAAGTTTTCCCACAGTGCACTGTGGTCCTAGGGCTAGAGCAGCCACATTTTGGTGTGTGTGTGGGGGTGGGGGGGCGGGGTGCTAGGGACTCTGGGCTAGGATTTCTTTGACTTGGGTCTGCACAGTGCAGTTTGAATGCCAGAGCCCTAGGTTCCAGCACAGGTTAGAAAATCTTAACCTAGGGTTATAATACAGTGTAGATCCTCAAGCCCAGGGTTCCCTAACATGCTTCCTCTGCAGCCAGGGGCACAGGTCACTTGCTGGTGGATTCTCTGTACCTTGAAGTCTTTAAACCACAATTTGAGGACTTCAGTAGCTCAGACATAGGTTAGGAGTTTGATACAGGGGTGGGTGCGTGAGATTCTGTGACCTGCATTGTGCAGGTCAGACTAGACGATCATAATGGTCCCTTCTGACCTTAAAGTCTATGATTCTATGGGTCAGCTGACTCAAGTCCCACTAACCCTTGGCTTACATTGTAGTGTAGACATATCCTTAGGGGCCTATAGGGTTAGTTGGAAGCTAAGGATCCAAATTTTGGATTGAGGCAGTTTAAATAGCAATTAGGCACCTAAATCCCTCTGTGGCTCTAGCCCTATATGCTTTCTGTAATGTACTACTAGTGGAATTTTCAAAAGCATCTACTCACATTTGGTGTACAACTTCCGTTGATTTCAGTGGGGAGTTAGATGCCTTGCCTGTTTAGGTGCTTTTGAAAAAAAAATCATCCTGTAAGTGCCCTCATTTTTTACTGACTTCAATGGCAGTGAAGGGCTCTCTGTAGCACACTGTGCTATTTCATATTGGCAAAAAAACTATGATAAATATTTGTCTCAAACACCATAGTGGCAAATACTGAGGAACTAAGCACCTCTAAATCTCACTGCAGCTAGTGGGTCAAATCTTGAAATCTTTACTCCCTTTTTTCTTAGGACCTAATTTGTAAAGATATTTAGGTGCCTAAAGATGCAGATAGGCACCCAGTGCAAATTTCAAAAGGAACTAGACATCTAACATCCATTGATTTCAGGATCAGGCCCTTCAGGAATAGAGTCATGGAGCCAAATTCTGATCTCATTTACATCAATGTAAATTTAGAATAATGCCATGAACGCCAGTTGAATTGTTTCAGATTTATACTGGTTTAATGAGATCCTAATTTAGCTCATTAATTCATATTCTGTCCTTAGAAGTGCTCAAAGCAGTTTTCTAAGGAAATCAATAGAATCTGTGCAAGTGCATCTGAGGGCAGAATTTGGACCATTTTCCATAATTACAGCAGTTCTCCTTAAAAATCTTCAGTTGCCTCAGATTACTGTAAATGTGGTGGTAACATTATTTCATTTTCCCCAGATATTTCCCAGACTAACCATACTGTAAATACCATGGAAAGGTTATCTAAGGCAAACCTGGAAAGCTTTTGAGCACAACTACTGTATCTTTGAACTGACTGTGATTTCTGATACAACAATAACCCTCTTAAATCCTACTGAAACCAAGAGTAAGCAGGCACTCGTATTATGGTGATGAGCATGGCATAAAGACCTATGTAGTGTAGAAGAAAGTGCTTTACTGAGTCAGGGCCTAATAAACTGAGTCAAAAGGCAAGCTTGTAACTCCACTGACTTCAGTGGGGTTGCATACACTGTAACTAAAACCAGGATTGGGTCCAGTCCTTACTGTTCAACAGCAGTGGTACCAATGCCTTTTTTTTTTTTAGGAAACAACCTCCTTCCTAGAATGATTTAATTCAAGTTATGGAGGTACATAATATTTGTTATGTACATAATGTTTCTGTATTGCAACATTACATCTTTCTCCTCTGCTCCATAAAGTGTGTACAATCTTCTCAACCAGATTTTGTCAACAGAAAATTATGCTGCTTATTTTCCCAACTCTGCTGAAACCCATATATCTTCTGCCAGACAAAGCTGTTTCCTTTTCAGTGAATTAATAGCAACAACTTTAATCTGGGATTTGAAGATCATCAGATACATATTACAAACAATGCAGCGTTTTGAGGGGGTTGTTTGTCAGACTGCTTATTGGACTCAGTGAAGATGATACTGGCAGCACAAGGGAAAACGCGTCAGGTTTCTTTTAGTATAATAGTCATATTTATAGTTACAAATGCAGTTATACAATATATTTTAAAGCCTTACTTTCAAATAATCCTGATCTGAATGAGTATGATAAAAGACATTTTTTTTCACTGGGGGATATGATTTTCAAGATGAATGTGCTTAAATGTAAAATAATCTTCCAGCAGACAGGCAAATGTTTCTAGTTGAGAGCACAGTGATTATGAAAGAGAAGACCCTTTAGTTGCCCTGGAAACTATATTTGTAAAGGGCCACTATTTATATTGTCCCAGAAGCTTTTAACATCTGCATCAAAGCTTCAGAAGAAGAGAATTGTCAGTGAGTATTTATTCACAAAAGAAAACGTCATTTCAGGGAGGTGGAGTGATGCACTTTTTTTCCTAATTCATAATAAATGATCTCTCTTCTTGGGAGGTAAAAAATGAAAGTTGTGGAGTTGTAACATGTTCATGGAAAGACAAGAGCAGCACATTTTCATTGTTAACACTTGCCGGCTTGGGTTACACAGAGAACCTTCACAGATAAACATGAAGAAAAAGCAACACCAACACCGCCATAGTTTTAAGTAGTGTCTCTGTTTCTATTTACTCTTGTTAAACAGTTATACTGAAGTTGCACCAAGAGGCCTCAACCAGGTCGGGACCCCACTAATCAGGCCACAGTACAGTTGCATAGTCAATTACATTCCACACACCAAGAGTTTACAATACAAAAAGGCTGACACGTTGGCAGTAATATTTTGATTTAGCTTGAAACTTAACAAGAAGTCTCAACATTCAGAACAGGGTGGATTTTATTTTTAAAAGGATTATTTCTTCATACTTTTCAAACTTATTGGTTTGTATTATTTCTGTTTTACAAAAAATAAAAAAAATCTACTTGTCTCTAATACCTGCCTTCACACATATTAATGAAAAGCAGCTTTGGAATGAATCCTGAAGTCTATGGTACAAGGGCTGAGTAAAAACTTCAGGATTTTACCCTTCAATTTAAGACATTTCAGGGACTATTCTCTTTACCCAAAGATTTTGGCTCATATCCACTCTTTTGTGAGTGTGAGGAGTGGTGACATGAGATGCAATTTGCATAATAACTTACTAGGAATTTCCAGGGTAGAACACTGCATATAGTGACTATTTCTCCAGTTCTTGCCCCCTTTGACAGATCATGCTCTACCATACTTCCTCATACAGAGCTGAGTTGAAAGGCAATAGCCAAGGAGGTTCTAGAGAAAGCTACATGGTCTGGATATGTTACCAAATAGCTCAGTTTCTGAACTCTCCATCCAGACCTCAATGCCTCTGCCCATTTTCATTTTTTTATTATTATTTTTTGTTCTGGAGGAGCTCATACGCCACAATAATAGTAGTTTCACACAATGGGTGGGGGGCACCCCTGGCCAGAGATTATTCCATACTTCCATGGTTCTCCCAAGCCAAAGGGAACACCGCAGGCTCAATAAACCAATTTCTGTATAACTGTATTTGCCTCACTTGCTCATAAGAACGGCCATACTGAGTCAGACCAAAGGTCCATCTAGCCCAGTATCCTGTCTTTTGACAGTGGCCAATGCCAGGTGCCCCAGAGGGAATGAACAGAAAGGTAATCATCAAGTGATGCATCCCGTCGCCCATTCCCAGCTTCTGACAAACAAAGGCTAGGGACACCATCCCTGCCCCTCCTGGCTAATAGCCATTGATGGACCTATCCTCCATGAATTTATCTAGTTATTTTTTGAACCCTGTTATAGTCTTGGCCTTTACAACATCCTTTGGCAAGGAGTTCCACAGGTTGACTGTGCGCTGTGTGAAAAAAGTCTTCCTTTTATTTGTTTTAAACCTGCTGCCTATTAATTTCATTTGGTGACTCCTAGTTCTTGTGTTCCTGTTGTATAAGTCTGGTGGACAGTGGAAATCCTGGAGGCTCACATAAATGGTAGCTAAGTGGACCAGTTTCCTGTGGAGAGATGGGAACTGGAAAGGGACAACTTGGGGGAAAGGTAGGTAAAAGTAGCATCAAGGGGCAGATCAAGTCCTCAAGCAACTCCTCTGGGGGAGAGAAAGGCACCATACACATGGATTCTCCAGCTTAACTGTGTGAAGCAGCAAAGGAAACCTCCCTCTTTCCAAGAAGCTCTCTATAGCTGCAGAAATAGAGCTGAGACTCCATCACTTGGAGTCTTTAAAATGAAGACTGAATGTCTTTCAAAGAGATATGCTCTAGCATTCAACCAGAAGTTATGGGCTTGAGGCAGGGCAAAGGTCTATAGCCTGTGGTATGCAGAAGGTCAGAGTAGATGGCCATAATAGTTCCTTCTGCCCTTAACTATGGTTCCTGTGGAGATGCATGGAGAGAAAGTTTGGGATAGGAGAGAACTTTGGGGAAGGAAGAGCATGGAGTAGAGCCAGAATGAGAAAGAGAGACTGAGGGAACAGAGAGAACTAGGGGCCTTCGGCCTGTTTCCTTTGCAAAGGAAGAAAAATGGAAGAAGGAAGAGAAGAAATATTAAAGAAAACCGACCTGATTCTCCTCTCACTAATACTGGTTAAGTGTCGCAATAACTCTCCTGACTTACACCTGTTCTCTCCTGGTATAGGTGAGAGGAGACTCAGGCCCAAAGCATACAAATTGAAAAAGAACTACGGTTAGAGACATTAAAGGACAGACGTACAGTAGAGGTACAGAAAAGCAACGCAAAACCTCACAATGGGGAAATGATAATTTTGTACATACAACTCTACCCCGATATAACACGATCAGATATAACATGAATTCGGATATAACGCAGTAAAGCAGTGCTCCGGGGTGCTCTGCACACTCTGGTGGATCAAAGCAAGTTCGATATAACGCGGTTTCACCTATAACGTGGTAAGATTTTTTGGCTCCCGAGGACAGCGTTATATCGAGGTAGAGGTGTACTATTTTATTTAACTAAGTTTAATTATGATACTGTACATATTACTGGCATGAAAAGCCATTTTATTAGTACTGATAAAATACATGACGCAGACAAAAAGTCCTTAATGTGAGTCATGTATCTCCTTGTTATCCTGTTGAGAGTTATGCTTTCAACCACAAGGCTACAGCTAAAAGCTACCATCCTTCCAGGCCCATGAGACTTGGCAGGATTCATTTCTGCACCCGTGATCCCATCACAAACATCTAAAGGAACTGCTGTTGAGCAACACAGATGATAAAATGAGGACAGCTCCCCCTGCTCTGCCTGGCTCGGGTGAGTAGTGCTCTCTTGTAGCTCCCCCTCTATCTTGCCTGATGCAGTGAGAGCTTTCCCTCCTCCCTGTTTTCATCTACTTTAATCACTGCAGTAACATAAAGCCAAAATTCTCCCCGGGGGGTAGCAGGAAGATGCTGCTTCCAGGCTGTTAATATTCTTTTAAAATATCATTCATAAAAGAAAAAGGAATTCAACATAGTTTTTAAAAAAAACAGCGTTTAAGAACCTTTTTTGGTTCTTTCTTTTTACAGAATCAAGCACAATCAGGTCCTGGTTCATCACTGGCACTCTTAGGCACTACTGTAATACAAATAACTAATAATAATGATTATGGTGTGACACAGACTGGCAAGAGTTCCTTGATCTGTATCCCTGAATCCTCTAGGCTGCTGTGTTTAAACAATGAATGTTTTTGTATAACATGTTTGTTGCATCAGATAGACCACAGTAGAACAAACTGTAAAGTGAAACTATCTCAGCTATTAGTGGATAAAAATAAACCAACATGAATAAAATTATTCTTCTTGCTTTCATTCATTGTCAGTCTTGATTAGGTCAAACAAGAACAACATTTCAGGCAAAGTTTATGCTGTTAATAATCAAACTACTGAGAGAAATACATTTTTTTTAAAAGTCTAAGCAGCTCCTAAACATGCTCCATTTAACTGTAACATGAAATGCCTCATTCTTTTGTGAGCATCGTGCCCCAAGTCAGAATGCTGACCCAAGAGAGAGGAAAGTGTTCACCTCAAAGTAACTGGAAAGAAGAGAACATGACAGCATAGGATAGCCCAAGCTAAATTGAAATATTTTAAGATAATCCTAGGGGGTCTATAACCCTCAAGAGAAACTCTTATTTATGACATCCTGGTCTAGTAGACAGGACACTGAACAAGGAGTCAGGAAACATGGGTTCTATTCCCCATTCTGCCACTGACCTGCTATATAAGCCTGGACAGCGATTTGACTGCTTTGTTCTTCTGTTTCCCTTCCAGCTCTTTGTCTGTCTTGTCTATATAGAGTGCAAGATCCTTGGGGCAGGGGCTGTTTCTTAAGTGTTTGTACAGCACCTAGCACAATGGGAAGGGGGGAATCTGGGTTATGACCTGTAGGTGTTACCCTAACATAAATAGTAAATAATATAAAACAATAATGAATTGAGCCTAGCATTTGTAGTGGGTGGCTGCAGAAGCTCTCTCTGTGTTAATATTATCTGAACTGGGGATGAGAAGACGATAATGCAAATAAAAGGTTTTCCTTATCTAAGCTGTGCTTAACTGAGACTAGTACAAAGATACTTGTTTCAGGATATGTAACTAGTGAACTTTAAAGCACTGGGTCACAAAGTTACTAATTTTCAGAGAGGCATCTTTTGCCTTTTCTGTGAGTTTGCTGCAAGATGATATTATCTGAACATGTGTGACTACAGCATCATGCGAGCTCACTTTTTGCAAAATACTGTGGGGGGCAAATTTAAAATAAAATATCATGAGGCTTCTTCTGCTCTTGAGTTCTACTGGCTGGGAATGCTCAGGCATTGTAGAGTACAGCTTATTATAAGATATAATTTGTGCTCCCATAATTAAGGTTTTCTTTGGTGTTTCCTTATAATACAGGTGTTTCAAACTCAGGCATTAGTAATGCAATGGAATTATTGCAAGGTTAATATCAAAGGTGGAACAATTATGTATGTGGAATAAGAACACAAGAATGGCCATACTGGGTCAGACCAAAGGTCCATCTAGCCCAGTATCCTGTCTTCTGACAGTGGCCAATGCCAGGTGCCCCAGAGGGAATGGACAGGAAATCACCAAGTGATCCATCCCCTGTAACCCATTCCCAGCTTCTGGTAAACAGAGTGTAGGGACACCATCCCTGACCATCCTGGCTAATAGCCAATGATGGACCTATCTAGTTCTTTTTTGAACCCTGTTATAGACTTGGCCTTCACAATATCCTCTGGCAAGCAGTTCCACAGGTTGACTGTGCATTGTGTGAAAAATACTTCCTTTTGTTTGTTTTAAACCTGCTGCCTATTAATTTCATTTGGTGACCCCTAGTTCTTGTGTTATGAGAAGGAGTAAATAACACTTCCTTATTTACTTTCTCCACACCAGTCATGATTTTATAGCTAGTTTTTTATTTTTATAGCTAGCTTTATTCCTCCCCCCCCCCGCCCTCAAGAAATAGCATGTAATGGAACTGTTATTTGGATAAAATGCAAAGTCCCATTGATTTCTTATCCCAAAGTACAGTGCCTAGTATTTTTAGTACTCATTGACCCATTCTCTGTACCTGCTCCAGAGCTAATGACTCCACATGATGAACTGATTTAATGCACTGTGGCTGATATCAATACAATGGTACTTTAAGGGTGCTGGGCCACTTTTTCAAAATTATTTAGGCACCTAAAAATGCAGATACACATCTAGTGAGATTTTCAAAAGTACCTAAGCAGGTTAAGTAGAAATCAATGGGACTAAGGCACCTGTGCTTCTGAAAATCTCAGTAGGCACCTCTCTGCATCTTTAGGCACCTGCATACCTTTAAAGATCTGGACCACTGTGTATAAATGGCTAGCGGATGCAGTGAAGAGGAATTGCAATTTGCTTAGCCTTTACACGTATCTTCTGAGATTTACTTCTTGCCAAAGCATCTGGATATGGATTAAAAATACATGTGCTTGGACATGAAATGAAGAGTAACATGATGAGAGGTTGCATTTTCAAAAGCACTCAGCATTGGCTTAACTCTGCGCCCACTGAAGGTCAATCAGAGTTTTACCACTGACTTCAGTGGGAATAAAGTTAGGCAGATACTGAGCACTTTTGAAAGTCCCACTAGCCGTTTGATCTCTTTTACCCAATATGTCAATGTATTGCAGGGGTCTTGGAACAGATTGCAGTTTCATGATAGCACAGGCACAGGCAAAATTAAGGTAAAATGAAAACTGGAGGGAGGGACTCTATGGTGCAGCTCGTCAATGTGCCAGAATTCTATCAGCAAGTTAGTTTACTAATGCACTAGCCTTCCACCTCCCAAGTCTCAGGTCCCAATCCCGTAGGGCCAGAAATGAAAATCCATTAGATTGAGTTGGCATCAAATTTACTGGGCATTTATACACATTACGAAAAACAGCACAGCCTTTGTACACAAGGTCTAGAACTGGAACAGCATTTGTTTTGCTGATCAGGACTGAAGTGCATTAGCAGACATGTGCAAGCAGAAGTTTACTTAGTGCCTTTCAGCTCTATGTCTGGCACTGTCAGTGCTATTTGTCCATCAGTTTAATAAGCCCTAAATTAATCCATAAATCTGAAGGCAGGATCAAGCGGTTAGCATTTACTAATTGCAATCAGATGATAGTCTTACTTTTATTTATGTGTAATACTCCACTGGGGATTTTGTTTAAAACAACTTCCAATGATATTTCCCTTTTAGGAGGGTATGCATTAGAAGAATTACTGTATTCAATTTATGTAATACCAAAATAATCCTGTTAGATTGTGGACTAACTAAATAGGTTAGGCTTCAATTAAGTTACAGCAGTAGAAGACCCTTCGGGGTAATGTCTGTCTGTTGCACAAACAACATGTGTTTCAAGATCATTACTGTTAAAAATGTTAACCAACAAAAGACCAAGTTAATTTTGCTCATAAATATTTCTCTCACACACACACTTGATGCGCAGATGCACACAGCTGCACTCCTAATATGAACTGGGATTTGCAGCTCTGTCTTTGAAAGACTTTAGAGAGTTAGTTATTTTAA
This sequence comes from Emys orbicularis, assembly GCF_028017835.1. Taxonomy (NCBI): domain Eukaryota; kingdom Metazoa; phylum Chordata; order Testudines; family Emydidae; genus Emys; species Emys orbicularis. The sequence continues at coordinate 194,156,233 of NC_088684.1, forward strand.
CAACTGCTTCATGAAGCTTTTCTATACAATTCTTTCCAGAACTTACAATTTTTTTTTATATAGGCACAAATTACTATTCATATTCGAGACCTCAGTCTTTTATTTCTAGATGCCTTATATCTGGGGCTTCTAATTCAAGGTTTTAACCAATAAAATACCAATAAACCACTCAATAAAAAAGGAAAAAAGAAACTGTTTATCCAATAAACACCAGAAATAGTTAGTTGTATCTATGGGCTTGTATCTATACAGAGCAGTAACGCAGACTATAGGGGGTGTGATTTCTAAAGCACACAATCATGTTGCGCATAACAGGTCCATGCAGCCCCAGCAGGCCTGCACTAAAGTTTCCCTAGTGCGCTTTAAAACACTACTACATTAATGCCCACTAGAGAATATTATAAGGAGATAACTCATTACAGAAGTACATTCTGTAATGAGTAATGTAAATAATATTCATTACTCATTACAGTGTATACAAAGAGAAAGCACCAAAAAAAAAAAAATCAACTTTATGGGCATCTACATAAAACTTGAACCCAACGCCCTAAAAATAAAATTAATAAACCCTCTAAAAAGAAAAACCCTACATATATTCTATACCTAACTTGAATAACGAATTATATAAAAACACAAGTTGGCCAAATCCTGAGGTCTGCTCTGAGCAGGGCCGGCTCTAGGCACCAGCAAAACAAGCTGGTGCTTGGGGCGGCACATTTTTAGGGGCGGCATGGCCGGCGCCAGAATGCCGCCCCTAAAAATGTGCCGCGGCCGCCCTAGCTCACCTCCGCTGCTGCTGCCTGGAAGGGAGGCGGAGATCCCGAGCGGCCGCGGCGCGCGAAACACCTGTTTCGCGCGCCGCTGCTCCCCCTCCCTCCCAGGCTTGAGAGCCTGGGGGGAGGAGGCAGGGCTGGGGAAGGGGCGGAGTTGAGGCGGGGCGGGGGTGGGGTAATTAAAAAACGGGGGGCGGCCAAAATTGTGTTTGCTTTGGGCGGCAAAAATCCTAGAGCCGGCCCTGGCTCTGAGACAGATCTTGTCCTCTGGCTCTGCATGAAGAGGGGACCCTCCATGTGCAGATATCCCAACCCCCAGATAGAAAAGGGGGCATTCAGTTGCCTCCATAGCATCATCCCCCTCTCCTCTATAACCCACACAGAATTCTACGTGAGGAGGGATCAGGAGCTAAGTGGACCAAGGATGAGAGATATCCTCCACTGGACCCAGTGAGCAAACGTGGTGAAAACTAAGGCTGTCCTGTCCTGTTTCTGTGGAGCTGCCTCCCTGGGAGAGAACCTCCATGAAAGTTGGTACCCAGGTGCTGCAGAGAGTCCAGAGGCACAACAAAGAAGACACTAATGTCTGAGTGGATGGGGCCATGCCACCAGCAGATCTCTGAGATCCATGTTGATCCCAAGGGCTTCCTCAACAGAAGACTGCACAAGAAACTCTGTGAGGGGAATTTCACTGAGTTTTTTAGCCCCTATGTAGGTATTTCTGTAGAGACAAATGATCTGGCCCTCAGTTTTCACTTGATCTTGACTTAGAGTCTATGTGAATTTTGCCTGAATAAGGATCTCAATATTTGGCTCAACACATTAAAAAACAAACACACACACAAACCCTGACACCAGCCTATATGTTTTGTTCCTTCCACTTTGATGTATTAAATAAGTTAATACTAGCAATGGGCAGTAGTGTGGAAGGTCTGGAGTAGTTACATTCTCTGCAAACTAAACCTTAATATTCTAAGATGTGCATGTTAACTCAGAGCAATTTTTGATACTTCAGAAAAATGCCTCTCTTCTGGTCAATAAACCAAGTAAACAAGAGAAAAGGTGAGCAATTCTGGTTTAAAAACACCAGCCACCTAGTAACCATCCCTATATGCAAGTAGCTACTATGTCATGGAAAAAGTAGTATGTAAATCATAACTTGTGAACTGTTTTCCTCTGGTGCACTCTTCATGTTGAATCATGTCTGCAGGCCCGCCCTACGGTCCACACAGGATGATTTGTATGACCAAGGGTTTATCTTAATTTTTTAGTTTTTGATTAAATGTGGCAGATCAAAAGGCCTAATCTGCTGTCCACACAATAGCTATGGTATAAGTGACCATGGATGCTTCCCCCACAATATTTGTCAACCCTGACCTCGAGGGGCCATCTCTAAGTCTGCATAGGCATGGGGAATTAAATCTTTGGCCACTCTTTGCTAAAACTGCAAAGGGTGCCAGTTAGTGCTGGTGGATTTTTGTGTCAACTGTAATGATTATTTGTACATGTGCCCTGCACGAACTGGACTAACACTATCAATCCATTTTACATGCCGTAGGGCATCATAAAAGATATTAGATGGTAATGGTGTTCAGTCATTGTCAACCTAAATTAACTGGAGCTGCTGACCTAGGAGAGGAAAAGCTCTTCATCGCTTTATTCCTCTCATGAGCTATGTAATTTAAAAACAAAACAAAACGCCCTTTCCAGGACTCTGATTGTGGAATAGAACAGTCTCTTTTAAAGTTTGTACTTAGAAGGTCTATAGTAATTTAATTTAGCAGCATACTATAAATCAGCTTTGGAGTTCTTTGTTTTATTGCCAAAGGACAGTCTCAGAAACAAGAGCCTTCAGTTGCAATGTCTTGTATAAAGTAGTTCTGGCCTTGGAAGTAGAATTCCCTTATCTCATCTCTTTCTTCTGAACGACAGACCTATTACTTGTGATCATTCTGGATAAAGATGAGTTTTGATTGGATTATTCATTGCCAGGATGCATCTCCTTCCCAAATCAACTGCTGATTTTCCTTCTACTTCATAGCCCTGTACTTCCCACAATTAGCACATCATTTTTTCTATGCAGTTGCAGCAAATGTCAGAAACCATGCAAAGCAAGTCTACATACTATTTGACTCCTCTTTTTCACTACACAAAGGATCTTTTAAGGTGGGCTAGGTTATGGGTTTTGTGTATGAGTGAAAGTCATCCCTGTGCAGCGATCCAGGCCTATTCACATCAAGTCCCAGTTAATCCCCTCAAAATAGATCTAGGATTTTAGGGGTGTGTAGGCCTCATGCAGACAGTGTGCATAGAGGCTGATTTTCACTCACTTTAAATATTGTGCATTTCATTCAATAAAGGGCAAATTCCCTGAACTTATGCTCTAAAGCTGAACCAGACTCATCATATGAGTGCACTGGGAGATGAGAGAGACTGGTTCAGAGATCATGCTGCTATATCTCTAGATGTTGTGGAATTAAATCAGAGTCTTTTGACTACAAGGTCCAAACACCTCTGAACTGGAGCTACCAGCCACAGTGGATGAACCAGAAGGTCTCCTATTCCTGAATAGCATGGGACATCTCAGCTCTTGCCCCAATCACATCCAAGGCTTCCTCATCCACATGGGAATACTCTGTCTTCTCATCCCTGGTCCATTAAATTTATTTAATTTAATTCTCACTTGGAGCAGATCTGGTAGGAAAACTGTTATTAACTACCAAGGAACCCCCAATTTTCTTCTGGGGGTATTCCAGCTCCACTGAAGTCTTTGTGTTAATATACCTTGCACTTCACTGTGTGCATTAATGACAGAAATACCATCATAGTGGGCTCTGTGAAAGATATTGCAACCACATGCAATATCTTTGGAGGAACATATTGTATTAAGCAGTGGTGGAGTGAATAGGGGGGCTAGAAGTGGTACCTGCCCCCCCAGCAGTTGTTAGGTGTACATGTGGCTTTTCAAGCCAAGAGGTGGCTTGAATTGAAGGTGGTTCCACCACTGCACAAAACCCAGCTCTGCTACTGGCATTAAATTTATGAATAGTTTATGTATCACTCTGGAGCAGGGATTATATGCAACTCCAATGGGAAGAAGGGTTGCCACAGCTCCATCAGAAACTAAAAACACAGGTGATTAAGGTAAATCACTCAGGTTGTAGACACGTCCAGACAGGTACCACTCTCTGGGAAGGCTTGCATATGCTGGTTAAAGCTGGGTTTTCCAGAGACCAACAGACAAAGCTAGGGCTTTTGGAATTAAAAAAAGGCTGCATTTAAACTGAATCAGAGCCTTCATTCTGATCCAGCAAATGGACAGAGCCTTCTGTCCAAGAGGGCTCCCAATCCTTGTGGAAGAGTTGAAAAATCGTTGGCCTACTAGGCCCCATAAGATGGTGAAACCTCTAGTGAATTTTTAGCGTGTGCATAGGATGAAGATCAGAAAAGTAAATAGAAACTTCCAAAGTGGTAGAATAGTGACAGCTGCTACAGTCAGTTCATCTCCTCCCTTTCTCAACTGGGGGTGGCTCCATTCACTCATTCAACATAATGATACTGATTTCAAAACAACCAGTAACTATGTGTCAAAGCTTAGTTGAATGCAAGGAGGGCAGACTTATCTCCACTAATGCAGACATAGGGAACTAGGTTTCTTCTGACTTCTGTGTCTACCCTGCTACAATCCTAGCTACAGAAAAAAGACAAGGATCGAGATATAAAGATAAGCAAATACTAGGTTGTAATACAGTGGAACCCTGGCCGAGTGGTGCTGATGTCATTTTTTGTTTTACAGACGAATTTCTCTACAAGCATAGGTTCCCTCTCACTGTGGTTGCTATTTACAAATTACAGTGCACGTAAACACACTCTGACCTTCTTAGCAAGTCCCATTAAATGGAATTCCACTATATTTGGGTTCACAGTGAGTGGAATTCACCCCAGCGCAGAAGACCTATGCAGGACCCGCACACCCCACAAGTCTCCACGAAGCCTGTAGTAAGGGCTTAAGTGGACCATAAGTGGGATGAGGGCCTTGCCTGGTCCCTCTGCATTGAGACGGATGCTGCTGTATGAAGGGGTGCATTTCATAGTATCAACAAAACCAAATAGCATAGCAAAACACAACATTACTAATTTTAAAGTAGTTTTTATGAAAATGTGAACTGACCCAGTTGAACTGCTGCCTCCAATATGGAATTTATTAATTGTCTCTTTTAGCTTGCTTTCCTCCCAAACCTCAAACATGAAACCATCCAACATTGTGTTCAACCCCAGTAACAGGCTGGTACAGGAAGAGGGAATTCTTCACTCTGAACTAGATGATCTAGTTGGCAGTTAATGCTATAGCAAACATTAGAAGCACTGGCCCATTCTCCGCTTTTAAGTAGGGAATTACATAAGTACTATTCAAGCAAAGTATTTTTTTCTGGCTTGTCAATACTTCAGATTATGAGTATATTTTAAGCAAGACTCTATTGTAAATGTGTTTATTAATGTTGCTTTATTTCCTAATTTTGTGTGGGTGGATAATTACTTATAGTCCTCAGAGCTTCATAAGTGAATTACAGAAGTCTAAAAAATGTCTCTGCTATTATAGTATATGAATGAACAACTAAAGTATTGTGTGAAAGAAAGGCAGACTAGTAGATTTGCTATAATTAGAAACATTATTCTTGTGGCAACAGTTGGAAAGGACAATTAATTGTAATCCTTATGTTTAGCTCAGAGGCTGCATAACCATTGTTAGCAAATTCAATAAAGCATTCCTTTGTGCAAAAAGGCAACTTCTGGATTGTGTCAATAGCACTTTCTACTATAGCTATATTTTAATGCATCCAGGTAGTGTGCATTTCTTCTTTCCAATGGAACATTTTACAGCCCTGCAGTTTCTGAAACACCCAAGAAAATAGTGTCTTGGGCAACACTGAATCTGTATTTCTGTTGTAATCTACCTGGCTTGGCCTAAATAAGTTCTCTCCTTACATCACAATTTACTATTTCATTCTGTACAAGAATGTTTGGGATACTGTTTGTATGAAAATGCTACTCAGAATAAATTTGCTTTGTATTGTTACATTTATCCATACTGAGATGAGAATTTGGCCCAGTAACACTAGTGTAAATCCAGAGTAACTCTACTGAAGTCAATATTTCCTCCAGATTTAGTACAGATGGATGGACAGTGTAGTGAAAATGCTGTTTCCTCAAAACTCCTGAACTATGTACTTCAAATCGTTAAAGATTTTGAGCTATATCATCTTGTCTGGAGCAAAAGTGGAATTTCCTTATGAAATTTCATTAATTTGCTAGGGAATAAAGCTGCATAGAATGGCATCACCCTGTCCCCCTTCTATATCCCTCCAAAACCTAGAGATCCCAACAACTTAGTGTTCATGCAGAGAAGCAAACATGAGCTTAGGAACAGTGAAGGATGATGCTATTAGGCTCTTCTCACGCCTTCCAAATGTGCCATCTGCATTTGGCTTTGATTTGTGCTACTCCCATTGTCACTACATCTAAAGTGAAAGTGAGGATCTGGCCCTCTGAATTTAAAAATCATGACAGCCAAAAGCCGTTATTTTATGTTTGCCAGCTGTTTATGGAAATGAAAGCAGCATAGACCACTGTATGAGAGAGAGAGTATAATTTACCTACATTGTCAAGCAACAAAATTTAATAAGAAGGTTATAAATGAAACTTTTCACCACAGCCACCCTAGTTAGAAAGGATCATATCACACAATGCAAAGACACACTGAAACATGTAGAGATTCATGATTGCAGTTAAATCTGATCAAAACAATCTGAAACCCACCATATCTAGATACTGGGCTATACCAGATATATACAGTAGTGTACTGTATTACAACTGTAATTGGGAAAGTCATATTGAGAAAAAATACAATAAACAGTTGGAGCCAAATTTTGCACTTACATTAGGGGGGAAATATCTGCCCCAACCTTAACTATGCTGCTGTGACCAGCTCAAGCCTAAATTATAAAAATATAATTACACATACACTCTGTGTGATGCTCCTACCCAAATGATGACCACCTCTCTGTCTGCATTCTGCCCACAACTCCTCCTCCCTCCGCCATACCTGGGCTACTTCTAACATTCCAAGGCATCAGAGCTTGAGACAGGTTTTTTATATTGTTAGAAAGCCAGAAGCTTTCATTCTAATGGGACATTTGTTTCTAGTCCTGGTAGAGCTCAAGATATCCAGCCTTCGAATGTATCATTACTATGTGTTGGAACACTATTTTAGTTAATTCTGTAAGTTTCTAAACTATATTAGTATAACATTTCCTTTCCTCTGAGGTCTCTACAGTTGTACTCATGGTTCTAAATGAGTTTACTATTCCCAGAAATGGGATATGAAAAACAAACCCCCAAAAAGAAATGTTTACATTCTCATCCAATCAGCGGACAAAACTGTAAACTCTTTGGGGCAATGACCTTTTTTTTTTTTTTTTTTTTTTTTTTAAATACAGCACCTAGCACAATGAGAGTTCTTGGTCCATGACTGGGGCACCTAAGTACTGCAATAATACAAATAAATAAAGAAATAAAATAAAAATCTACATTATTTCACCAATCACAACTATCCAGCCTAGCTTAAATAATGAATACTTGTAAAGAAATGCAAACAAACTCAGAGGATTTTTTTTAAGTGCAAAAGAATTTGATAAATATATGTTTGAAGAAATGTGAGGGAAGCACTGTCTGCTCACAGACATTCTGTAAGCAGAAGAAAAGTAGCTAAACTTATCTGACAAATTATTCATTGTTAATGATTTCCTCAGCTCTATGTGATTTTTGGCAGTTTCACTGATGCCCACTGGTTCTCAAACACAGCTGAGAAACTGACTAGTTTTGAAACTGCATTCTGTTGCTGCCTAATCCCTAAGCAGCAACAGAGGTACTAAAGATGCCTGTCTACAGACTTATGAAGCCAAAGCTATTAGTTTATAGAATCATAGACTTTACGGTCAGAAGGGACCATTATGATTGTCTAGTCTGACCTCCTGCACAACGCAGGCCACAGAATCTCACCCACCCACTCCTGTATCTAACCCCTAAGCTATGTGTGAGCTACTGAAGTCCTCAAATCGTGGTTTAAAGACTTCAAGGCGCAGAGAATCCTCTAGCAAGTGACCCGTGCCCCACGCTGCAGAGGAAGGCGAAAAACCCTCTGCCAATCTGCCCTGGAGGAAAATTCCTTCCCAACCCCAAATATGGTGATCAGCTAAACCCTGAGCATGTGGGCAAGACTCACCAGCCAAACACCCAGGAAAGAATTCTCTGTAGTAACTCAGATCCCTCCCCATCTAACATTCCATTACAGGCCATTGGGCATATTTACCGCTAATAGTTAAAGATCAATTAATTGCCAAAATTAGGCTATCCCATCATACCATTCCCTCCATAAAGTTATTAAGCTTATTCTTGAAGCCAGATGTGTCTTTTGCCCCCACTGCTCCCCTTGGAAGGCTGTTCCAGAACTTCACTCCTCTGATGGTTAGAAACCTTCGTCTAATTTCAAGTCTAAACTTCCTGATGGCCAGTTTGTATCTATTTGTTCTTGTGTCCACATTGGTACTGAGCTTAAATAATATATATTCAGTTCACATTTGCAAAATCATCTTCACAACTGTAGCCCTTCATGTGATTTTTAAAATGCAACTCTACGCTCTGCAGAAACAAATGGCACGCCATCTCCAACTCACCAAGAACTTACCTATTCACCACTTTTCAAGGTATGTTGTAACTGAAGACTAAAATTCTACTTTAACTACAAAGACATCAGTGTCCTTCACCCTTCCACAAGTAAGTTTCCTTCAAATACAGGATGAAATTCAGCTGGAAGTTATGCATGGAGGCTGAACACACTACCAATATTGGCCCCAATCCTACAAACGCTTTAATAACAGGAGTACTTGTGGCACCTTAGAGACTAACAAATTTATTAGAGCATAAGCTTTCGTGGGCTACAACCCACTTCTTCGGATGCATATAGAGTGAAACATATATTGAGGAGATATATATACACACACATACAGAGAGCATGAACAGGTGGGAGTTGTCTTACCAACTCTGAGAGGCCAATTAAGTAAGAGAAAAAAAACTTTTGAAGTGATAATCAAGATGGCTCAGTACAGACAGTTTGATAAGAAGCAAGTGTGAAAATACTTACAAGGGGAGATAGATTCAATGTTTGTAATGGCTCAGCCATTCCCAATCCCTATTTAGCCCTGAGTTGATTGTGTCTAGTTTGCATATCAATTCCAGCTCAGCAGTCTCTCGTTGGAGTCTGTTTTTGAAGTTTTTCTGTTTTAAGATAGCCACCCGCAGGTCTGTCAAAGAATGGCCAGACAGGTTAAAGTGTTCTCCCACTGGTTTTTGAGTATTATGATTCCTGATGTCAGATTTGTGTCCATTAATTCTTTTGCGTAGATATATATGTTTCACTCTATATGCATCCGAAGAAGTGGGTTGTAGCCCACGAAAGCTTATGCTCTAATAAATTTGTTAGTCTCTAAGGTGCCACAAGTACTCCTGTTATTTTTGCGGATACAGACTAACACGGCTGCTACTCTGAAACCTACAAACGCTTTGTAACTTTAGGCATGTGGAGAATCCCATGGATTTCAATGGGACTACTGATATGCAGAAGCATTTGCGAGACTAGGGACATACTTGGCACTTCTTGTACATAATGCTTTCCAATATTAACTACTGCATAAACGTGGAAAATGAAGCGAGGAAGTAAGCAACTAGTCCAATGCAACAATATAAGACTGCATCAGATACTAGATTAGAATTTAATAGCTCTTGACTTCCACTCCTTTTATTATACCACTAGACCTCACCTCTGTTTTGCAAAGGGAACAGGGGGATCAACAGTCCTGTCAACGATGTGGTTAATTAACTGCCTTTTCCACACTAGCAGAAAAATACGAACCATATAAAACACAAAATGTGGACAACTCTGTGTGATATTGTGGATTATTTTGCCAGTGGCCTGGGAAGTGCTACAATAACTTAATCAAACTGTAAATATTAAAGGGCATAAAATGTGTTCTTTCAACATTTTCTAAATCACCAGCCTCCCTCCAGCTGCTCTTTCCATAATTTACCACTTCCCCTTTACTCATCCATTTTCCAAGTTGGCCCTATTTGGTTACTGGCTTGACCCAATAAATTTTCAGCTTGAAATACATTTAAATATAAAATAGATTGAAGGGTACACTACAAAAATATTGCTCTGTCCACAGAGTTGAAAAGAAGAAATATTTATGGTCATTTAAAATGGCATCCATGTTTCTGCTTTGTTCTGTTAACTTGTGTTGCAATTCTTTGGTTTGCATACACAATTCTATATCAGCTACCACATGCCTACTACTTTACAAGACTCACCTACTGTACTTGCAGGTGGATATTATATAATAGGTATATGATATACCGATATATATGCTGTTAATGAGCAAGAGAACAAAATATTTAAAATGTTGTACAAAGTTAATTTGTTTAACAGCAACTTAAGATATGAAGATGAGCCCACAGCACAGATAAGTAATTACAGTAACCCTTGCTTACCCCATCTGCCTTTAGTGTCTATAACGCCCACTCATTGCATCTCAACATAAATTAGACTAAGCTTTTGGAGCAGGGATTATATCTTTTAACTGTGCTGTTAAGCACCTAGCACATGTTTGGGCACTGCATAAATGAATCAAACTAGTGCAAATGTAATTAAATCTTCCTTTGTAGGTTCTATCTTTTCCAGATACTGCTTTATGGTTTTACTCACAAAAACACTGGGGGCGAGGGAGAAATAGTCAACATGCAATCATGACTCCCACTGCAGTCAATGAGAGTCATGTGGCTAAAATGCTATTGATTACATATACTATGTAGACCTTTATGACTATGTTGTAGCTAGATATACAAAAATAGTTGAAATCCTGCCCCCAACGAAGTCAGTAGGAGTTTTATCATTAACTTCAATGTCAGGATTTCACCCTAGCAATGCCCCTCTGCCATGTACATTGGCCAAACCGGACAGTCTCTATGCAAAAGAATAAATGGACACAAATCAGACGTCAAAAATTATAACATTCAAAAACCAGTCAGAGAACACTTCAGCCTCCCTGGACACTCAACTACAGACTTCAAAGTCACAATTCTTCAACAACAACAAAACTTCAAAAACAGACTCCAATGAGAAACTGCAGAACTGGAATTAATTTGCAAACTGGACACCATTAAATTAGACTTGAATAAAGACTGGGAGTGGATGGGTCATTACACAAACTAAAAACTATTTCCCCATGCTAATTTTCCCCCCTACTGTTACTCACACCTTCTTGTCAACTGTTGGAAATGGGCCATCCTGATTATCACTACAAAAGTTGTTTTTCTCCTGCTGATAATAGCCCACCTTAATTGATTAGTCTCGTTAGAGTTGGTATGGCAACCCCCATATCTTTTCATGTTCTCTGTGTGTGTATACATATCTTCCTACTGTATTTTTCACTCCATGCATCTGACGAAGTGGGTTTTAGCCCACGAAAGCTTATGCCCAAATACATTTGTTAGTCTCTAAGGTGCCACAAGTACTCCTCGTTCTTTTTGCTGATACAGACTAACACGGCTACCACTCTGAAACCTGGCACCCTAGGTATGTTATACATAAGTAACATTCAATTCTTTATATTTTATTTTACTTCAATTATTCAGTTAATGGGGGATCCCAATCCCCAATGTTAAGTCACAAACAGGTACAGAATGGACAGCTACAGTGCAATTTTTTTCATCTTACCCTGTCAATGTGCTTTATCCCTGACTTGGAGGGAACACCTCGAGTGGTGTAGAAGGCTATGTGAAATAAGCCAGGGAGTCCCCATAAACAACTCCCTGCATTACTAACCACAATTACATTTGATCTAAATATTCCCGAAGTTCACTTAAGGCTTGAACCTCATGAAAAACTATTTTCACAACAAGCTGGTGTATTGGTTTTAATATGCAAAATTGTTCATATTTTTATATGAATGCAAATTTTATGCATACAGAAGAGCCCATTTAGGGACTGATCCTGCACCACGGAAGTCCATGGGAGTTTGGCACTTCAATGGGAGCAGGAGCAGGGCCTGATGGAGGTCTTGGATATAAAGAAACTCTGTTTATAATGGAATGAAAACCTTACGGCCAAAAACTTTTCAAAAGTGGCCTCTGTATTTGGTCACCTCCGTTTTTGCAAGACCAGCTTCAGACACGTTGGGCCTGATTTTGCTGACAACTCACTTCAGTGGAAGTCATGGGCACTGAGCATTTCTGAAGATCAGAGCCAATGCATCTCAAGTTGGGCTCCCAAAAGCTGAGGCACCCAGGAGTCAGAGGCCATGTTTGAAAAAGCTGACCTCAGTTGTTCTATTGCTTTGTATGTCTGGTTGCAGTAAATCTCTGTATACAGGGTCCAGGCAAACCCTTTCATTCGGTTGCAGCTCTGCACAGCTCCACAAGCCTGGACAATGGACTGTGTCCTGCGTTCATACAGGCCAGCACAGAAGGGAGCACTGAGGGCAGGCTGAATTAAATCCTGTAACTAGAACACATCCCCTGCCTGAGATACAACTGCTATTGCAGCTCACGCATAGGAGCAGCTCCTCCAAAAGGGCTGTGCTACCCCCAGGATGCCCACATAAGATTCAATTACTCTGGTATTATGCAGGCTTCAGAATTTCAACGGTTGTGAAAATACTGTGCGAAAAACCGACAACTTCATCATAAGCAACACACATCTCTGTTAAATTCACAGACCGATTAATTTGCTCGATTTGGAGCAGGTTTCTGCCTAATATTCTCACCAAAGCATAATACCCGTGGGACTTTGTATAAATGACAAATTACTTTGTAAGGGGGAAAATGTACAAATGCTATACCAGCCTCTAGCAGGATTTTTTAACATTGCCTGTTGATTAGCTGAGGGGAGATCAATAAGAGGACAAAAAGCTTATCAAAATGTTTATCGTCAAGCCCTGGGTAAGAGAATACCATAAACAGACGTGGTCGTGCAAGTTAGATCCTTTGTGTAATTCTGGTGGAAAAGCAGGTGCCACTTGTAGCTGTAACCCAGCATCAGTGAATATCTGCCTCCATGTCATGGGGATTAGGATTGCCTGGGCCCCACTTGGGAGTAAAAGGTTCCCGACTTCTGGTACAAGAAGCAGTCTGTAACCCCATTCAAAGCAGAGTATTTTTGTGTTTTTCTTTTATTCTTTTGGATGTTTTCAATGAAGACTCCCTGAATTTCATCAGCACTCTCTCTCATGGAAATTCTAAATCACGCACTTAAAAATAGACACATCAGATTATCTGGGTAAATCATAAAGCTCAGCTTATCTCTCTCTTCCCCTTCAAAACATACAATTTATTTTGTCCACCAGCATCAAGCCAAGAGTAATCCTGTAGTCCCAGCAACCTCACTTCCTTGGCTATCTATTATATGCATATATGTGTGTCTGAGATTCTAGGTGAGGGTGTATGAATGCATGCCTTGGTGCATGTGACTGTGTTTGTGTTACTGTGTCTGGGGGTGTATGTCTAAGTGTCACGACGCAGCCTGATATGACCAAGGAGAATAACATCAAAACTCAAAAGCAATAAAGTAGCAAATAATCTAAACAAGGAATAAAGTATCACTAAATATTAATCTAAAATCCCTAAGATCCATTATTGTTCCTCTTAAGAGAAAACATAACTGATCCAGTACTAGAGAGAATAAATCAGTCTCTCCCAGTGGTTCAGATACACATCATAATAGAACCTAAACAGACAATCCTGACTCCTAGCCCCACCGCTTCAAACATGCGCATCTCCCTACTCTCCTCCCCCATTCCCAGTACAGCCCATCAGACCATGGGAGCTGGAGAAAGCCCTGCAGGGCTATAAATAGCCACTCCTGGGAGGGGGCACAGAGGATGGAGGAAGTGCAGCAGCACATTCCCAAAAATGCTGCAGAGGGAGGCATCACCGGCTTAATTCTTGGGGGGGGGGGGGACTGTTAGGAAGTTCAATGACATACTAACTAATCTGCATGGGGAGGAGGAAATGGCTGGAATTGGGAAACTAAACTGGGAATGTCATGCACACTGGGAGAAGAAGGGGGTGGAATTTCCATTTCTGGCTCCCCACCCTCTTCCAAGGAGTTTCTCCAGCTCCCCTGAGCTCTGCTATTTGGGGTCGAGGGTTGGGGAGGGTCTCCTGGGGGTAGAGCCTGTGGAAAAAATGAGAATATCAATTCATGGCGATCTCACCAAACAAGTCTAGCTACCTATTCCAAGTCTATAGTGAGTCAGATGGAATTTATTTATATTCATTGACTGCACCTCCCGCATGAAGTGTCCCCATCGACGAAGTACTGCTGCTGCTTTTTATTATTACTATTAGACAAAGTCAGAAAGCTTTTCCTTGCCTTTTCACCCAGCAGCCAAATATCCCTCCCTTAACTCTGACCCCACCTCTGCCCTACATCCCCCCTCCAAACTTTGTGATGCTGGGAACCAGCAGGCAGACGGCGACATGCCTTCTCTAAGCACACACGTCCCAACACAGATTATTCAGCATCCACTGCTTCCCACGAGCCGCTACACAGACCAGATACCCCGATATACTATTAACACACCAGCCATAGGCACACTCCATGCGTCCAATACGCACCACACAGGCACCGTATGTCTAGCTCACACACTCACTTCCCCAATACAACTACAGACACACTGCAACACGAACTCATACACACACACACACACACTTCCCCAATGCATAAACATACAAACACACACCCCGCATGTCCCACAATGCACACACCGTCCCTGTATTCTATACACATCCCAGGTCCAATACACACACTCCAACACACACAAACTAAACTCCTCACACTCTGGACCCCCTAACCCCCCCCCCCCCCAACGCACACAGCAGCTGCAGCCTCCCCCCCGCTGCTCCCCTCCTTTCCCTAGGACTTACCGTCCTCCAGAGCCGCTGCCTCTTGGCACTGACCGAGGTGGCGGTGACGATGAGGTGGGAGACCGCCACCACCAGCCCGAAGACGATGGCTAGCAGGGTCCGCACGGGCAGCAGCGAGTAGGAGACGAAGGTGACCAGCATGAGCTGCCACATGCCCTGCTCGGGGGCGCTGGGGGGCTCCAGGCCGTAAGCGCCCAGCGAGAAGGGGCAGCAGAGGAAGGAGAAGGTGAAGCTGAACAGCAGGGTGAGCTTGACGATCTGCTGCAGCTGGGTGACCTGCAGGTACTTGACGTTGGTGACGATGAAGAGGGAGAGGAAGATGATGCAGTGCACCGGGTGCGAGCCCTTGGAGATGGTCAGGCTGGGGCCGGAGAGCAGCTCCACCAGGGCCAGGCTGGCGGTCAGCACGATGAGCACGGCCAGCGCCTTGAGGGTGGAGGTCTGCTCCAGCTTCAGGTTGTAGCTCTGGAAGAGGGACTCCAGCTCCTTGCAGTCGAACTCGTCCTCGCAGGCGATGGCATCCAGCAGCAGTAGCGGAGGGGGTCCCCCCAGCCCGGCGCCCGCCGCGGCCGGGGGGGAGCAGCAGCAGTGGCAGCACTTCTTCCTCTTGGTCTTGACTTTCTGAAACGGTATTTCCTCCATGTCAGTGCCATTCATAAACCCCGGGGAAGGAATGCTCCTCCTGGCGTCCCCTGCTGCTGCTGCTCCTCTGCCTCTCTGCTCATAGAGAGAGAGAGAGAGAGAGAGGGGCTGCGAGCTGGAGCAGCAGCAGCCGCCAACTAGGAGCCGGCAACCCCCAGCTGCAAAGCCTCCTAGGAGCCGGCAACCAGAGCCAATCTACTAGCAACCAGAAGCAGCCCTAGGGAGGGATCCAGCCACCCCCAGATGCAACCTGGTATCCAGAGATCACTGGGATGGCTGCAGGACAGAGTCAAAATCTCAGTTGTGTTATTATTCCAGCCTCTCCCCCCCACCCCCTCTCTGGAGCTCCAGGGATGATAATCTCCTAATGACACCAAAACACCATCCAAAGGTTTGAAATCAAGCAAGGAAAGGTGGGGTGGGAGTAATCAACAGGCAGAACTGGCTTCAGAGAGCCTGGTTAGAGAAGCGGGAGCTGGGGGGATACTGTTTCCTAGGGAGTAGGCGACGTTAAAAACAACAAGGGGGCCTGGACTAAGCAGAGGAAAAGAGAGAGGTGGGGGGAGGAGAGAGAGGGAAGGAGACACAGACAGGGAAAGAGGGTGATCCCCTTCCTACGTCCAAGAGCATTTCACTGGGGCTCGGGAATGGTATGCGCCTGCGCACTGATTGCTTGAGAAGCCAGACACGTCTCCCCATTCGGAGCAGATTGACAAGAAGAAAACACAGATCTGACAACAGGACCACGTTTGAGTCTGCTTTGCAGCCCCCCTCCCCCGCCCGCTGCCGCCTCCCTCCCGCCATCGGAACACACACATCCAGCCATCGCTTGCCCAGAGTCAGCCGTGCTTTGCTTCACTTCGTGCTTTGATCAGGCTCCGCATTTGTTTTACGTCCCTGCAAACGCAATAGTGTGTGGACCCGCCAGCGGCAGAGGAGGAGAAGCCTAGCCTTCTTGGTACAAGTATAGTAATAATACGAGCCACGAGAAAGATAAAAACTTTACACCTACAGCCTAGTTAGTCTGCAGACATTCTGTCTGATGTGGGAGAAATATAACCCATTACAGTAGGATGCGAAATAGCATAATTTGATTTTAATGGGATATGTAAAAGAAAGATTGCAAGTTTTTGAGTAAAATGTAGAGCTCACTTAATGCTTGTCTCTGCCACTGCTAGTCAATTATACATTAAATCAGTCCTTAAATCATGAAGAGTTTTACTTTCTTGTGCACCGTTACATATTCTGCGCCAAATTCTGTCCCTGTTTATATTTATGCAATCCTATTGACTTCACAAGCTGTCATTTAGTGCAGAAGTTAGTCTCAGATCTGTATTTAAATTGAAAAAAAGTGATATTATGCAAGTGCATGTTTCCGAAATAATTTATATACCTGGGGTGCGCCTACTCCCTAGGAAACATTTTTAATCAGTAGCTGTCAATCTCACCACACACACAATTTCCGTAGATAATCAAAATTTATAGATAGGCAAAGTAAGAAAAATGGTTTTGAATTAAGCTTGTTACAAATAAATTAGCAGATGAATTGTAAAAACAGATATACTTTGTTGATTTAAGGATATTGACTTTGTATATGTTGACATGTGATGTTGACAATTTGGGTTTTAAATGTTTATAAAACTAACTTTTTGAATGGCAACATCTCCTGTCATTAAATAATTGTCTGAATCTCTGCTCTTAATTTCCCACATCTGTGAAAATTTAAAATCAATAACCATCTAAAAATGCTTACAAATAAATAGACATTATAAAAAAAATAATCTACCAAGCATATATATATAAAAATGTTGTGTGTGTGTCCTGCTTCAAAATGTGTGCAGATATTAAAAGTGAAAGGCAACAAAGAACATAGAAAATTATCTTAAAATCTCAAACAACATTTCTGTCAGCACTTCTGACTTTTTCAGGGAATAAATCAGGTCAGTAGCGGGGGGGCAGATAGATATTCTTATTATATGAGTTATTTTCCATTTGACATAGGAGTATATTATGCTTCAGCAAGATTTTTTTTAAACTTTCAGTGCTAACACTACACTACTGCCCAGTAATACTGCCATGTTATCTCAAATTTTAAACTTCTGTAACCCTTTTACTCAAGTTTGAGGCTATTGACCTGATTCAAAGCTCATGACGTCCAGGGGAAATACTCCCATCCTCTTCAATGGTCTTTGGATCAGACTTTAAAATGCTTTCCTAATTATTTTCATATAAAGAGCCAGAACAACATTATAAACTGTACATGCGGATGATATTGTTTTTTGTCTGAAAAAGACCATAGGATTGCTTTAATGATCTTGTGGGTACATTTAAGTCTTGATGGCCTAATCTCTCTCTCATTGATGTCACTTAAATCTTGATCATCAACTTCAGTGGATGACCCCGAAGTCTGATGGTTTGCATTGCTTTCTTGGTGTTTACATTGCTTTTCAGGATGCTATATATAATTTCTGAAAGGTAAAAATTGCTTTAAAAAGTCTCTGATAAATGTTCTGATGTAGTGTCAAACATAACAGAAAAGAGCAAAACACAAACAAGGTTATCTGTTATATTCCTGTAATCAATGTTATTTAAAAAATGCCAAGAGTCCAAGTAGCTTTGACAGGTTGGCTGTTTTGTTTAAAAACCTTGGATTTTACCCAAAGTCCTTGATGATCTGAGTTTTAAAGCATGAAAAATAAAATTTATGATATCATGACCACTCATTGTGTGGTCTACATTTGAGAAAATAGCTACAGTGCTCAAACATTAAACAGATATAACACTGTTTATAAATACTTTGCAACTTGCTTTTCCTGAAAAGAAAAAAAAACAGCAGAATTTGGATAACTTCTCTTAGCTGCAAAGTGCATCTTTCAAAGATGGAACTATAAAGGTGGTACTGCAAGTCCCGAGGTAATAAAATATATGCCTAAATTCTATTAACAAGAGTAGTGGTATAAATCAAACTTGCTTTAAATGAGTTTGTAAAAACCTGAAAAGCTGTTTTATTTCTTTTACTGTTATAGTTGTATATGGTACCAAAGAGTTAAATCTCTCTTCTACAGAAAGGATAGCTAATTGGTACTCCTCATGCTGCCCAATAATAGGGAGAGAGAAATTCTTTGGCCAAGAACATCTAACTAAGCTCCTTCTCCTTAAATATCTCATTGCCCCTTTGTTATGTATATGCAGAGCAGACAGGAACTCGATTGTTAAAAAAATAAATGTCTCGGTGTCTAGACTCAGTATAGACAGAGAAAATATACTCTACCACAATAGGGTTGCATTTACTTCTTTTCCCTAAGTCTACAGAATTGAGTGTCCCTGCACATCAGGGGGTCTTCAACTTCTTCAACTCTTGCTTCTCATCTAAGCTTTCCAGGACAGCATGATGCTCCTGTGACCTACTGAACTTCTATGTTAATACTAATGAATCATTTCAGCAAGCAGGCAAATACTGGCTGCTTACTTTTCAGCCAACATGATTTATGGCAGGTCAGCTTAATCCTCCTTGCTTTTGACAAATCATTCACCTCCATCAGTACCGTATCCACGCTGATGTATCTGTTCTTCATTTAAAAAAATATACACACCTAAGGGCTGTTTAATAAGATAACACGAAGATTATTCAGTGCTATTTACATGAAGAATCCACTGATTGATTACCTGGCTTCACTGGTCTTTTCTATCATTGTTCCTCTTCAGGTGTCTTCAGAAAAAGGAAGCAGGACAACAACAACAACAACAAACATCATCATCATCATGTAGGCTGAGATTTCCAAAGCTGCCTAAGGAGTCTGACACCCAGGTCCCATTAATGGGCAGCCAGCTCCCCAAGGCACCTTTAAAAAAACATCAGCCTTAGTGTTAAGACTAAAATGTTTCTATGTGTCCTAGACTTATTGTCCACTCTATCCTGCAATTCACATTTAGGATTTTAGCAAAATACCGCATCACAGGAAGGCAATAATATTTCATGGTTATATATGGGTCTGATCCTGTTTCATCAAAAGCAATGAGAATTTCACCATTAATTTCAGATGGATAAGGCCTGAGGTGCTCTGCACTTTAAGCAACAACCCACTCTTCTCAGGGAAGATCCTATCTCCATCTCTTTGCTTTCACATTACCCTTTTTCCATGACAAGTGGATGGCATTGACTGATCTGATTGGTTGCATTTGCCTAATCTGAATTATTTTAATTGCCGTTTAAGGAAAAACCTGGCCATAATATTTTGAAAGTTCAAAAGCTAAGGAACTTACAAAAAAAATGAAATGTATGCAAAAATAGAGATTGTAATTACAGTTGCACTTCTGAACTATTGCTGGTATCATATTGTATTCATCCAGCTACATATAATAAGTACTAAAAGAGCAATGTACTCACAAGAACTATTGAACCCCTTACATGGCATACATATTCCTGGATCTACTGCTGAAAAGATTAGTTCCAAGTCCTCAGGGGAAGGGGGTGTAAAGAACTATCTCATTTTGTAAGATTTGTAATTTACTGTATCAATTTCATTTTGCAAATTTTCCTTCTCGTATGTATGTTTTCCTTCTCTGAAGCCTTCTCTCTCGATACTATTCATTACTTTCCATCATATTGAATTCATTCTGCTGAACAGCCACCTGAAGACCTCAGATTCCATCCTGGACTGATTCAGGCAAGATTCCTCACGGACTTCACTGGGGGCGATTTTTATCTCAGTAAGGATTACAAGAGCAGGCCCCTAATGGGCACATTTTCATCTGGAAAATTTCTTGTCTTATTGGAATGAAAAGTACATTCTCAGTAAGATCATCATCAACAAAAACTTCTGTTTCAATTCCTGCTGGAGAAAAAAATATGTCCCTCTATTATGGCAACACCGTGGTGCTTTCTGTTTATAATGATAAAGCTAATAATAATAAGCAACAGAGGGTCCTGTGGCACCTTTAAGACTAACAGAAGTATTGGGAGCATAAGCTTTCGTGGGTAAGAACCTCACTTCTTCAGATGCTAATAATAATGTCACCTGGTTTCAAATCCACTGCAGCACATAATAAACTCTTTTTTTTTTTTTGTAAGTCATTGTGGGCCTAAGCCAAAAGCCCATTGAAGTCAATAAATAAAGAGTCCCACTGATTCAATAAGCTTTGCATCAGGCACTAAGTTACTGACTTCCAATGGCCAGTTATATGTTTGTATAGCACTTAATACAATGGGGTCCTGGTCCATGATTAGAGCTCCTAGACACTACAGTAATACAAATAAAATAATAAGATTAATGCAGATTTACAAATTTTCCACACAGAAATTTGTTACCCCTTTGGGGCTCCAACTCAGACATATTAAACATTAATTAAAAAAACACTTTAGTGTGCATGGGGGACAAGAACAGGGACCTGCTCAGCTTCATTTAAATAGATAAAGCCATTGGATTTCCCTACTAGTTACTACTGACATTCTATCACCCATGAGATAAAAAAGGTCTATTTCTTTGCACCTATAACTACAAACGTAAATAGAGCATCCACATAAGAGGGCAAGACCTTGAAAAGTATCATTAAGATTTTTTTTAAACAGAAGATGGTAGATGTTTTCTAGAACTTCAACCCCACCCGCTCTGCAAATACTGGACATCATACCCAGATAGAGGATGTATCCGGTATTTACTGATACTACTTTTGATCTTTGCCAAAGGCCAAGATTCTGTCTATCTTACATCTAACCTATATAATGAGATTCTTCATATAATTCCTGGAACTAGTAACAACTAATTAGGTCAAATTAGCTGCACATATGTTACTGGTTCTATTTTGAGTTTAACCCCTCAAGATGGAGCTACCCTCTTCTTTGAGGTTCAAATGCTGCTCTAGTCAGATGATAGTAAAAAGCGTATTGTGTTTCCTATTCCCTTAGTCATACCATTACCCATTTTAAAAACAGATTTCCATTGGTTTTCAATGCTAGGTTCATTCTCTTGTCTTTTACTGTCCCACCCTTCACCCTAAACAAGTTGTATAAATCCACTTAATGCTATTTAGCTTATGTCTCCATTGTTACTATAAATAAGTGAGCAAGAGCTGCAGCTTAGTGAGGCAATTCTTTTCTTGTCTCATTCTTCCTTATGTCTGGATAAGTGTGAAAATTAAGTAATAAATGTCATTATGCTCACAAAGCACAAAAGTCTTTTGAGGTAATACAAAGAAGAATAGCCCTAAAAACAACCCATAATATTGTAACATTTCATTTGACTGTTCATGACGTAGGATTCAGTGATTTTTTTTTTTAAATTCAGAAAAGGGAAATATCTTTTTTTTTTCTTACCAGAGAAGCTGACGCCACAAGAGACGAGACCTGTTTACTGAAGTAAAGAATACACTGCTAGAATCTCATCTAATAGATGTCTTTAATGTAAAGAACACATGCAGAGTCTACACACTGACAGTTCTCTTAAAATAATTTGTGTTCTCTCTTTTTGTTGGACTATCATGACCAAGATCGTCAAACATTGATGACACTGGACACTCAGGCCATTTCTTTAAATGCCTACATATGAGCTTACAAGTCTACTTGTAGACACCCATTTTTAAAAATCTCTGCCAAGGCTCTGAAAGGTGAAGATTTTAAATTCTCTAACCATTAATGCTACTAACCATTCCTCACTTCTCAGAACAGTGACAGAAACCGCACCGGTTTATATATAGCACTTCATGCCGATGAAATGTATTCATTTCTGGAAAAGCTATTGCCATAGTACTTTAACAGTTAATTCCAGAAAACCTTTCCTCTCCCCGGTCCTGAGGGTAGCACGTTACAACACAGAGAGATATTATTCTATATAAAATAAGCTTACAAATGCTTATAACTCTAGACTGAATACCGACAAGCCCTAATGCATCTATTGTAGAGTAGGTCTTATCCCTTAGCCTGAAGTGTACCTCACTTGTCACAACAAGGTTAAGTGCTGTTTTTCCTCTTCTAATCCTGATTAGAAGGACAGCCCTAGTAGCCCAATTTAATGGGACAAAGGTCACACAAGATTATTTCAAAGACATCAGGTGGCACCAAAGGGGGATTGCTTTTTCCTAAAGGATTTTGGCTCATTTAGGTAGCAAATAGAAAGAACACAAGATCAAGAAAGACGACAGAGGAAAGAACATAAGAATAGCCATACAGGGTCAGAGACCAGTGGCCCATCTAACTAAGTGTCCTGTCTCTGGCAGCAGCTAGTGCCAGATGCTTCAGAAGAAATGAAGAGAACAGGGCAATTTCAGACATCCTGTTGTCCAATCCCAGCTCCTGGCAGTTGAAGGTTTAGGGGCACCCGGAGCATGCGGTTGTGTCCCTGATCTTCTTGGCTAAGGAAAGGAAGGAAAATATTAATATTGGGGAAAAAATGAAAGAGTTCAAACATTTCAATAGTGATCTCTGCTAGTGGCTTAGGAGATTTTGTGATTATGTTTTGGAGTTTTATACAATGTACATTAGATCTTGTCCTTTTTTAGCTCTTGATCCAACTCTCATTGAAATCAAAAGGACTCTCCCATTTGACTTCTGATCTCATGTACTGCTCTAAACTATGTAAGAAGGTGCTCTAATATGCGATAGCTAAGTTTGGAAATCTGCTACAAGAAGAATTAGATGGCTCAGAGTACAGGGAACAGACTACTCATGTCTGGTTCAAATCCAACCATGGTCAGTAGCATATAGAAGCTGTTACCATCTCATGGCTTTTTGGCACCCTAAGTGAAATGAGTTTGGTGGATTAGTTCACCAGACAGGTGTCCATATTACAGAACCCTTCACCCAGGGCCGGCTCCAGGCACCAGCTAAGGAAGCAGGTGCTTGGGGCGGCCGATACAAAGGGGCAGAACCCACCGCCGAACTGCCGCCGAAGACTGGAGTGGCGCGATTGAGCTGCCGCCAAAGTGCCGCCGATCGCCCTTCCCCCCCCCCCCCCCGCCACTTGGGGCGGCAGAAAACCTGGAGCCAGCCCTGCCTTCACCCTGTGCCAGTGCTAACCCATTGGGGGACCTAAGCAGGAATATTTTGGGGCCCTGCCCCACACAACACATACTAATGATTAATAGGGGGCCCTACCACAGGTTCTTCCTTCCCCTCTGTTGTTACTCTGAGCAGAGGTAGCCAGGGACATAATTGTACTGCATACACAAAAGGGAGCACTATGTTCTTACCTTGATAACTGAAGTTTTCACAATGGCTGAACCTTTTGAACACCTCCTTCCCAGTGTTCCCTAGAGCATATAGTTTCTAGACACTCCCTACTGTTGCTGGCTAGGGTTGTTGTGGCATGGAGGAAACATTTTAGTCTGAGCCCTGTTTCATACAGCCCCTTGAGTCTCTCTGTTCTGCATTATAGGAATGTGCTATACGTTTATGCTTTAAAGAGTTCTAAAACATTTATTGCCTCCATATAAAATGGTTTAAAGTGCTAGGAATATGTTGATACAGAAAGTAACTTGCAGTCTGTTGTTTTGCTCTGTTGGGTCAGGCCTTGAACACTATGTACTGTAAAGGAGCAGAAAAGCTTAAACTACATGGCTCATTATTGTTAGGCTATTAAATCAAGTTGCCCAGCCACATCAAACTGTGTTTAAGACATTTTAGTTTGAACCCTGTTCCATGTAGACCCCGGAGTCTCTCTCAGCTCTGTATTACAGGTGTTTATGCTATCTAAGATAAAGAATCTGGTGCCTTCAAAGAGCAGACGCTGAATTTGAAGTGTGTTACATAATCAGCATGGAGAATTAACCAACTCCTAGAGGAAGTTTCTTCAAGTCAGGCTAGAGGCACACTCCTAGGGAAGCATGAAGGAATGTGTACTGTCACTGCATATTTGAGCTGGTTGGGAAGACATTGTGTTTTCTTCCCAATTCTCTGACCATCTCTACTGCCATGTTGTACCTGCTCTGTGGGACAAGGACTTCATTCTCCTTCAGCTGGCTCTCCCCACCCTGAAGGATATGAGTAACTCCCACAGACTTTAAATTGGGGGGAGGGATAGCTCAGTGGTTTGAGCATTGGCCTGCTAAACCCAGGGTTATGAGTTCAGTCCTTGAGGGGGCCATTTAGGGATCTGAGGCAAAAATCAGTCTGAGGATTGGCCTTGTTTTGAGCAGGGTGTTGAACTAAATGACCTTCTAAGCTCCCTTCCAACCCTGACATTCTATGATTCAAAACTCCCTGAAGTCAATAGAATTTTTCCACTGACTCACTGGACTTCAGATCAGGCCCCAAGTGTATATATTTTGTGCTCACATGAGAGAGGAAATTAATTCTCTCCCTCTCAAGCCATTTTTCACAAGTATTCTGTCTCTAGGTACCAAATTTCAAAGTGTATTTTTCCAAAGTTTTCATTTCTAATGCTCTAATTTAATAGCCTTTGTATTATATTGTAGTTTCTCCCTGCCCCCTATTAACTACTTCATGATTTCCATGGCTTTTTGATTGGCATTATCATTTTTTTCCTCATGCTTGCATGTACACTAGTTTATACGATTAAACTACACAATAAAACCAAAGGAAAGGAAATGCTGACTGCATGAGACACTACTCAGCTAGTAGATCTGCACTGAAGGCCATTTGTCTTGGTTCATTAACATCCTTCTGTGTGTCCTTTTTTTGTATTCTTGTGACCGTGGTAAAATTCTTTATAGACTCTTTATATGCAACAATTCCTTTCGCCTAGTCTGCTAGTTGAGCTATTCAGATTAGATGAAACATAACTCTGAAATATCATTTTTCTTTCAAATGGATCAGTCTGGCTTTTAAATAGATTCTCCGAGGGTTGATAGATTTACCAAGGGGTATTTTTGTTAATGTAAGCAGTATTATGCATACATTTATGGTAATGAGTACAAGCTATTATGCTAGTCATAATACCCAGCAATTCATCTGAGATTATTTTCATAAAGAAGGTTTGAGACAACACACACCTACAGTTTAAACTAGGTGAGAACACTTACCACTTCTCCCTGCCAGGTGCACCCCAGACTCAAATGACATTCCTAGCTAGATGAGACAAAATAATGACTATGGGATTCTATAGGTTCAGGCGGGGATGATGCAGTATTTGTAGACTCAGATGGGCATCACTGGGATAGCATTTGATTTCCTCACCATTGTAGAGTCCTGTGTATGGGGTGGTGCATTATCCCATGGAAGCACCAGGGTAGATAGCGCCCCAAGAAACAACACTCCATCTTGGGGTTCCTTGGGGTGCAAGAGGGAGTTAGGGGATCCTTAACTTTGGAACTTGCTTCCCCCCCACACCCTGGGTTCACCAGAGTATTCAGATTTGTTAACGTTCAAGTACATTGCAAAGCCCATTAACTTCCTGAGGCTACTGCATATAGGGTGAGCATAGGTCAATAGCTCCCACACCCAACAGCTTTGCATGGGCACCTCTACATATTTTTAAATGCAAATACATACATATATATGAAGCAAGCCATTCTTCCCATACTACTGTTCCAGTTGCTCTGAAATCATTGCCGTCTCCTGTATGGATTGAGAATAATCCATTAGCAGCTGTTGCTCTATTCTTGCTCTAAATTAGTATTTGTGTGTTTCATCTGGAGATCTTTAAAGCAGATGGAGGCTTATGGACCTTTTCCTGGCACACTTCAAGAGATCATGGCTGGTACTCTGTTTGGAATTTGCCTGTTTGGCTGTTAAGTTTAAAGAGTCTGAGAAAATGAGGAACTGTTTTAAAGTAGCGAGAGGGTGGAATTCATCCACTTTTCTTTGCTGTTCCTTGTAGAAGTAATGGGGATAAGGAAACTCCTTTATATTGTAGCTGCTTGGGTATGGCTGCCATGGCAGATACACCAATATCATCTTCCGTATTGGTGGTGTGCAAGAGAAGAATGAATGAGAATGTAATTTACTGGTTAACAGTCTGGAGGTAATATCTGTAATAATGTCATGTTTTACCAGGATTGGTAGTGAATTGTATTCTGATAGCACAGTGGAGCTCTGTTTAGAGCTTCTAGGTACTAAGTGCTGTATAGATACCTAGCAAGATACAGTCCCTGTGCTGAAGAGCTTACAATCTAAACAAACAAGACAGATGAAGGCTGTAGGCACTAACAGACATGAAAAATACAAGGAGACTCTTTCACTGAATGTCTGAGGCAGACAGATCTGGGAAGAAATGCTGTGTTAGTTGTGAGACGATTCTTTTAGAATCTGTTGAATCCACAAGTAAGATTTGTTCACGGAGTCCGTTTTTTTTTCTGATCAGAATAATTTCTCCAGTGCAGAGCTGCTGCTTACAGAACACTCACACAAAGGAATAGAGGCTGATTCCCAACTGTGCCATTAAGATTGTTTTCCTTTATGCACAAGTCCTACTCTGGTTTTATTTCTGTATCTCCATGCAAAATGGCTCCCACTGCACGTGCCGTAACAAAGTATCCATTACGTTTAATGTCAAACAATTAACAATGACTATGGGCATTTGGACCTTTCCTCCCCTTATTGGCTCTCAAAGCTTAATCTCATTTGTTTCCATTTGTTTTATTTATCCATATTCTTGTTTACTCTTCCGCACATGAATAGGCTCATTGCTTATCACCAAAAGAAGTTCATGATCCAGCTGTGACAGCCCATATCCCTATGTTCACCTCTTTTATAAATGATACATTTCATACAAAGAATGCTTTGTGAGGTATCATTTGAAAACTCAATATACTGATCAATATTGTTCTGGTAAAATGTACATAGCAACATTGTATGTAAAGTTATACGACTCTACTAAAGATGTTCTAAGTCTGGGGAAAAGTCACAAACCAGTTCCCCAGAGCCAAAAGATTAGCCGACACCTCATCCAGGCATCAACAAAATCAAATAGATTAGCATCTGGTTAAGGGGCCATTCTTTGGCAGGAAAGAGGATGTGCGTGAAAATCTACATCTTGACAAAGACACAGCTGGGGGTTTCCATCCACACAGACTATCTGTCTCCTGAACCTCAGCAGAAGATGATTCTCAAATAAGTGAAAGAGCTATAAAAAGGGGGAGCAGATGCCCCAAATCATCCCTTCTTTCTCTCTACCCACAGTGTCCACAATACCTGAACAAAGGGAACGGCTTTGGACTGAGGGAGGGATCCTGACTGAAAGATTCAGTTAGTAAGACTGCTAAAACATGTGAGAGAGACCTTTGCTTCGAATTCACTCTAGCTTGTTAAGTTAGGCATTAGTTACAATTTACTTTTATTTTCTTGTAACCAATTCTGACTTTTATGCTTCATTACTTGTAATCACTTAACATCTATCTTTCTGTAGTTAATAAACTTGTTTTATCTAGACCAAGGTGTTTGTACTGAAGTTTTAGGGAAGCTCCATTTAGAATAACAGGACATGTGCATATCATTTTCTATTAATAAAATTACAGACTTCATATGAGGTTGTATTGTCCATTTCTGAGGGGAAGTCTGGGACTGGGAATTTGCTGGTGTTACTCTGCAGTGTAATTCAAGGGTGGCTGGCTATAGCACTCTTGTAGTATAACTGGGATTAATTTACATGCTGAAGGCTGTGTGGGGGCAGACCAGGAGTGGTTGCTCTCACAGCAAAGCAGTGTAAAAGACACTCCAGGATGGAGAACACAGGGGGTGGGGGGGCAGCTGTTCATCAGTACAGATTGTACCCTGGGTAATGTCGTACTGGCCTTTTAGTTATCAGAAGTACAGGGTGGTGAAGTAGTCACATCATAGCTCAGAGTGGGATGGTTGAGCCAGGGACTAGTTCCATTCTTACCATACTTATCGGATAAATCCTTATTATAAAAACCTAAACATATAGGAAGAATCTGTTTCAAAGCCCCGTGAAGTCAATGAAGTTTTTCGGCATACTTCAGTGAGCTTTGAATCAGGCCCATAGTGATTGTCAGGCTCTACCTTCTTCTACACAGAGTCTTTAAAAGAAGTTGTAAGATAGGCACTGGTGAGGAAGAGATCCAAAAGGAGTCAGGCATTAACAAGAAAACTTAAGAACATTTCTTTAATATCTTCTCAAATAGTATATAATTAAAGCTATATTTAATAACTGGTCAGCTTAGTAACAGAATTTCTACTAATGCAGAAATGGAAGTACAATTGTTGCAAAAAGGGGGGAAAGTGCTGCTGAAAACAGAAGAAATCTATTTAAAAAACAAACAAAAACCGTAAACTTGAGAATTATCCTGAACAAAATAGCAATAGTATTCCAGAGGATGCAGAAAAAAGTGTACCACTGACTTTTAGCTAGAGAACTAATTAACTGAATCTCCCACTAGGTTTTAACTTGGAAACAGAAAGAGTTCCCCCCACCTACATACACACAAAAGATACTAAAAGTATGTGTCAGAGGACCTACACACAAGTAAGCTGTTGAGGTTTAAACATAAAGGAGATGGTGCTGGAAAACATACAGGTTTATTATATTGTAAAAATTCAAGATGTGTTATATAAATACCAGAAGACATTAGTGGCGTAGTCTGGGAATGTTCTATGGGTTACAGAGTGCCTGTTCTTTTTAATCTACCTCTTAATTGCTGAAAAATGTGAGAAAACCCACCATGTCCCTGGTCCTGTGATGATTTATATATGTGAGTATCTTTATGCACATGGTTAGTCACACTGAGCTCAGCACATAAGTCGTGGCAGGAACTGGGCCTATTTTTATTATATTAAATTCACATCCTGAGCCAAATTTATCTGAGCTACTTACCCACTTATACCAGGCTTAAAGTCAATATACCTCACTATAGGACTTTTCCATTTCTAAAGCCCATTATGAACTGAAACTTCCAACTGATATTCTGGCTCAGGGGGAAAAAATGGACATACCCCTAGGCACACAGTATGCTTCAGGTTCCAAGTTCACCTGTATGGACTGAAACTGAGACAAGGCCTTTCTATTTGAAACAACCAACCAGAGTCTGATCACAGGGGTCAGATATATAATATAGTCAGTTTTTCCCCTTCTCTCTCCCCCACAACATATATATAGCCAACCAACCTGAACCTTCTAATGAAATAGGTGTTACCCACCAACATTTCACAAAACTGAATAAATGTATTACTCCTTTAAAAACTGTCAAATCCCCAAATCCCAGGTGATAATAGGAAACACTGTAACGTCAAAGATATTGAATATAGAAAACCACCAGTAAATGTGTCAAGAATATCCAAAAATGTTTTGCTACGTTTGTTAAAAAAGTAAACAAACCAAATATGTGATATTAGAGTCTTCAAATTAGTACAGAAAAACCACTTTACTACATACAATGTAAGAATTAAGGATTAAAGCATTAAAAAGGTGTATTTCCAGGGACAGATATAATAAGCATAGCAGCAAAGTTAGCAATGTGAATTTGATCCAACTCTCAGTGAAATCCATACAGTTTTCATTTAATTCAGTGGGAGCTGGATCAGGTCCCGTTTGGATAATTTTAATCTCCTTTATAGAATTTTGTGCTAGAAAATAAACTGTAAAGGAAGAAGATAAAAATCAACAACATGCTGCTTGTGTTATAGGTGGTAAAACAATGTTCGAGAGCCTAATGGGAATAGACACTGCCTGTAAATCTTGTCACATATAATGAAGAGCAAGAGTATAAAAAGAGATGTGAGCAATCGGTTAGAGTACGCTTAGGTCATACATGCTTTAAAATACCTTAAATAATGTTATCTAGATGCCAAAATAGCATTTTCTATATCAGTCTGCAATAGCCAATATTATAGATTGTTTTAAGAGACAACTGGTATGCTAGTCAATTAGAAAAAAAAAAATCTCCTCCTAAACACTCCCTCTCCCCTGCCACCTTTTTGTGCCTTTAAAGGATATAAAAAACATGAATGTGTTTTTTTTCTTGCAGCAACAGAAGATAAACTAACACAAAATGGGGTGGAGGCAGCTGACCAACTGAAGTCCAGACATGCCTGAAGTAGCTTACACCATGATCAGTGAGACTCTTTGCAGAGGAAGTTACTATTTAGTGTGACTAAGGGAAGTGAGGGAGGTGGGGGGAGAGAATCTGGGCATTATTGATAAGTTGGAGGAACAGGTAAACTGAATTCACACAAAATCCTGTGGAATGCACAAAACACAACCTTTTTTCTGTAAAAAGCGTCATGCATCTGACGAAGTGGGTATTCACCCACGAAAACTTATGCTCCAATACGTCTGTTAGTTTATAAGGTGCCACAGGACTCTTTGTCACTTTTTACAGATCCAGACTAACACGGCTATCCCTCTGATACTTGACAACCTTTTTTCTGTTATACTTACTAGAGCTGATCAAAGAGATTTAGATGAAAAGTGGCTTTTTGACAAAATGAATATTTTTGCAGAAAGTATCATAATTCCTCATTTTGTTCAGTGAAATATTCAAAAGAATTTTTTTTGTTTCATTTTGAGGTTTTTTTGAAAGGGCCCAATCCAGGAAGAAATTGTGTGTCACTAAACCTCTGCACGGACACAGCAAATTCAGTGGGGATCTGCATGGGTGCAGGACCCACCTTTGGGCAACAATCTGTAGGAATAATACCACCTCCACCAACAAGCTCTTATTCATCAGTAGAACTCAAAGCATTTTACAAAAAGAGGTTTGTCCCCACTTTACAGAACTGAGGCACACATAAGTGGAGTGACTTGCCAAGGTCACCCAGTAGGCTAGTGGCAAAGCTAGGAACAGAACCCAGGTCTCCTGAGGCCCAATCTAGTACTCTATCCACTTGATCACACTACACCAAGCTTTAGTTGAAAGTGATAAAAAACATGACGGGAATGATAAGCTCTTGGGTGCAGGTACTCTCTTTTTGTTCTGTGTTTGTGCAGCAACTGGCACAATGCAGTCCTGGTCCATGACTGTGGCTTCTCGGCACTACTGCAACAGACAGTAAACAATACTAATTACAGACAATGCTTGGAAAAAGATTTGTCATGTGTCCATCATCAATTCTACTATGCCATCATAGAACCCCAGTCTTAAGATTTCAATCCTTGATACATAATATTTTTGGGGGTGGGCTGGGGGGAGGCAAAGTTGAAAAGTTAGTAGAATAGAATTTATGTTTACATATCACTCTTCATATTCAAAATGTCACAAACTGATTTACTAGCAAGGAACTGCATATCAGGTTGCGTACCCAATTCAGAGTCAACTTTTCTGCTTTTTAAAAATTCTCCCCGGACTCACTGCTCCCTCTTTTTGTTTTCTTGTTTCCTTCGCCCTATTTTATGGTTATACAAATCTTTGCCAGAACCAGAGATCTGGAAACAATGCTTATAGCCAGATCACCATACTCAGGGATAGGTCACAAAAAAGTAGTCTGTGTTGCAAGTTGTGCTGCAAATAGATACAGCTATTTTGAGCCATTTGGAGGAAAAATGAGCCCTTTAGTCCTTTGTGAAGGTATTTTTTGATTCTTATAATGCAGAACTGTTAAAAATGTATTCTACAAAATGTGAACTATTTTACTAACAATAAAGAGTCTTTTCCCTAAGACACTCACAGTTATATAAAGGATATCAATATGAATATGTCCTGGCCTATCATTTTGGTGCATCTCTGGCAGTTTGCACAGAAAAACAGCCTCTCTCCAGAATAGCTACCTTTTCCTTTGGCAAAAATATGATTATGTTATTACTACTAGTATGATTGGAGGTCTCATACAATTAAGAGCTGACATATTGGGTGGATTATTGTGTGTTATTTTTCCAAGGTCTAAGAGACTGACAGCTTTTATAATCACATCATGTAGACAGAAACAGCAAAGGAAATGGTATCCCCCTGCCAAAAAAAAAAAAAAAAAAAAGGGATTTCTTCTTACCTTTTTACAACACTTCTTAAAATTACCATCCTTTAATAAGAATCCATGATCCCAAAAGCGCCAGCACTGTAACAATCTTCTCTCTCATGACAATGCTGGGCACCATGACACAGAGAATGACATGCTCCCTCCCCTCAGGAGCCATTCTGCCTCCCTGATACGCTGAAGCCCTCTTTGTCCAAGTCTCAGAAACTTGGTGAAATCGTGGTCTTACTAAAGTCAATGGCTATTTGGTCATTGACTTCAATAGGACCAGGATTTCATCCTGGACTTTGGATTCCCTCCTAAGGGCAGTGCATACACTGTTTATGGTGCCACTAAGGTTATTGGCCCAACCCAATGGAAAAGATCTTAACTGGCCAACCAACTGATTAAAGCCAAACACTATCTATAGTTGACATTTTAAAATCTGGATCAGCTCTCTTGTGGCTCCTTATTGTACCTAGAACTATTTAAGGAAGAAGTAAAATTTCATTCAGTCAGCACCTTGTTTAAAAAAAACAACAAATGCTGACTGACAGCCCTTGCCAGCATAAGTCAGATGCAGATTCCGAAGCTTCAGACTGTGCAGCTAGTTTTACAGAAAAATTATATAGCTAAGGCCTGTTTGTCTCACTAAATTGAGATAATCATTCATGTATTTGCACCGGTTGGCACACAGCCAGTTTAAAAATCAGACACTTCCAGATTTTACCTTTCAAATTTCTACAGCTTAATTGGTACAAACAAAAAACTCACTAAATTTAAAGTTGAAATAAATTCCAAATGATATAATCTACATAATTTTAATAGTTTATCTGGCAGGAAATTAAGTAAGAGCATGTCCAAGAGTCAGTGGCGTCTGGTGTCTGGAAAGGCCAAGGCATGCTTATGAATTTCACAATTGCAGTGCTAATTTTTCTTTGGTTTTATTACAGCAAATATTAATTTTTTAATTTAAAAAGTGTTCACTCCCTCACCCAGCCAATCTCACCAAAGAACAGAAATGAAAGGAAGCAGATCTTGGTTTTGCTGGAGTTGTTTAAACAGTCTGAAGCAATAAAAGGCAACAACTCTCACCTAGGTTTCAATTAACCCCCTACAGACATAGCTAAAGGTATTTACCACAGCCCTAATGAGAATGGGGAAGCTCCATCTATCTGATAATGCACAGCTGATTGGCTGCTTGGAAGAGACCCAGTGTAATTCAACTCAACTTTTAAAAGGATCATCTGAAAATCTTTGACACTGCAAATGTCACCTACAACAGGACCATAACACAAACAAACATTTATATGCTAACAACTATGGCATTCTTCCACCAGAAGAGACTCACAATGGCCCTGTTTCCTTTTTCAATTTGATAGTGATTGAAGAGCATTTTATTTACTGTCCCTACAGAAGGTAGATTGTATGGAGGGGTTATTTTTTGTTTTGGTTTGATTTTTACACTTTTCCATTGCTCTGGGAGACAGTGTGGCTGGCAAGTAAGACAAAGATTGGGAGTCAAGAGTGCTGGATTCTATTCCCAATTTTAAACTACAACTTGCTATGTGAATTACTCAAGTCACTTATTGTTATAACCTCTTTCTCTCTCTCTAATTTGGGTATTTTCCTAAGAGAGGCACTGTGAGGCTTAGGATCAGATTATGTTCAATAGAGACATACATAAAGATGGTGAACAATCCTTTCTTGTGTCCCAGAAATTGCAAGAGGAGTTTATATACTGCACCATCCCTTACCATGGGACAGCTTGCTCCAGTACTAGAAAGCTCTGATATGAAGATTTTTCAGTAGACTTCATATATTCCTCAGAGATAGTCATCAAGCTAGGAAATCTGGAGTTTCAGAGTGAACTGTTGAAGCTACAGAGTCTGTGGAATTTATAAGCTTAACAGTCCAGAGAGTTACTTGGGCCAGAACTCCTGCAGTGCTTAATAAGCTTCATAGGTCAGAAGCTCCAGAAACAGCCAACGGATCTGGGAAGTCTGATGTTTCCAAGTGCCTCACAGCCAGAATGTTTCTGCTGCATAACCTCTCTCTGGCTCCATGGAGCTTGTAAGTTCTGCAGTTGCTCTGAACCTGGTAGTCTTGCAGCACTTATAGTAATTCCATGCTCTAATAATAAGAATATAGCAGTAGGGATATATTACCGACCACCTGACCAGGATAGTGGCAGTGACTGCGAAATGCTCAGGGAGATTAGAGAGGCTATAAAAATTTTTAAAAAACCCTCCATAATACTGGGAGATTATAACTATCCCCATATTGATAGGGTGCATGTCACCTCAGGATGGGATGCAGAGAAAGTTTCTTAAATTGACTTGAATGTTGAAGTTCCTTAAATGACTGCTTCTTGGAGCAGCTAGTCCTGGAACTCACAAGAGGAGAGGCAATTCTTGATTTAGTCCTAAATGGAGCACAGGATCTGGTCCAAGACGTAAATATGGCTGGACCACTTGGTAATAGTGACCATAATATAAATTAAATGTAACATCCCTGTGGCAGAGAAAACACCACAGCAGCCCAACATGATAGCATTTCATTTCAGAAAGGGGGACTACACAAAAATGAGGAACTTAAACATAAAATAAAAGGTACAGTGCAAAAAGTGAAATCCCTGCAAGCTGCATAGAAACTTTTTAAAGACACCATAATAGAGGCTCAACTTAAATGTATACTCCAAAATTAAAAATAAATAAATAAATAAATAATAATAATAATAGAACCAATAAAAAGGCCTCCGTGGCTAAACAACCAGGTAAAAGAAGCAATGAGAGGCAAAAAGGCATCCTTTAAAAAAGTGGAAGTTAAATCTTAGTGAGGAAAATAAAAAGGAACATAAACTCTGGCAAGTGAAGTGTAAAAATAGAACTAGGAAGTCCAAAAAAGAATTTGAAGAACAGCTAGCCAAAGACTCAAAAAGTAATAGCAACATTTTCTTTAAGTACATCAGAAGCAGGAAGCCTTCTAAACAACCAGTGGGGCTCTGGGCGATCGAGATACTAAAGGAGCACTCAAGGACGATAAGGCCATTGCGAAGAAACTAAATGAATTCTTTACATCGGTCTTCACGGCTGAGGATTTGAGACAGATTCTCAAACCTCAGCCATTCTTTTTAGGTGACAAATATGAGGAACTGTCCCAGATTGAGGTGTCATTAGAGAAGATTTTGGACCAAAATGATAAATTAAATAGTAATAAGTCACTAGGACCAGATGGTATTCACCCAAGAGTTCTGAAGGAACTCAAATGTGAAATTGCAGAACTACTAACTATGGTTTGTAACCTATCATTTAAATCAGCTTCTATACCAAATGACTGGAGGATAGCTAATATGATGCCAATTTAAAAAAAACGGCACCAGAGGTGATCCTAGCAATTATAGGCCGGTAAGCCTGACTTCAGTACTGGGCAAACTGGTTGAAACTATAGTAAGGAACAAAATTGTCAGACACATAGATGAACATAATTTGTTGGGGAAGAGTCAACGTGGTTTTTGTAAAGGGAAATCATGGCTCACCAATCTACTAGAATTCTTTGAGGGGGTCAACAAGCACGTGGACAAGGGTACTTAGATTTTCAGAAAGCCTTTGATAAGTCCCTCACCAAAGGCTCTTAAGAAATGTAAGCTGTGATGGGAAAAGAGGGAAGGTCCTCTCATGGATCAGTAACTAGTTAAAAGATAGGAAACAAAGGGTAGGCATAAATGGTCAGTTTTCAGAATGGAGAGAGGTAAATAGTGGTGTCCCCCAGGGGTCTGTACTGGGACCGGTACTGTACAATATATTCGTAAATGATCTGGGGAAAAAGGATAAACAGTGAGGTGGCAAAATTTGCAGATGATACAAAACTACTCAAGATAGTTAAGTCCAAAGTAGACTGTGAACAGCTGCAAAGGGATCTCACAAAACTGGGTAACTGGGCAACAAAATGGCAAATGTTATTCAATGTGGATAAATGCATAGTAATGCACATTGGAAAACATAATCCCAATTGTACATATAATTGGATGGGGTCTGAATTAGCAGTTACCACTCAAGAAAGAGATCTTGGAGATATTGTGGATAGTTCTCTGAAAACATCCACTCAATGTGCAGTGGCAGTCAAAAACACTAACAGAATGTTGGGAATCATTAGGAAAGGGATAGGTAATAAGACAGAAAATATCGTATTGCCTCTATATAAATCCATGGTACGCCCATATCTTGAATACTGCATGCAGATGTGGTTGCCCCGTCTCAAAAAAGATATATTGTAATTGGAAAAGGTTCAGAAAAGGGCAATAAAATTGATGAGGGATATGGAACAGTTTCCATATGAGGAGAGATTAATATGGTTGGGACTTTTCAGCTTGGAAAATAGATGACTAAGGGGGGATATGATAGAGGTCTATAAAATCATGACTGGTGTGGAGAAAGTAAATAAGGAAGTATTTACTCCTTCTCATAACACAAGAACCAGGGGTTGCCAAATGAAATTAATAGGCAGCATGTTAAAAACAAACAAAAAGTAGTATTTCTTCACACAACGCACAGTCAACCTGTGGAATTCTTTTGCCAGAGAATGTTGTGAAGGCCAAGACTATAACAGGATTCAAAAAAATAACTAGATACATTTATGGAGGATAGGTCCATCAATGGCTATTAGCCAGGATGGACGGGGATGGTGTCCCTAGCCTCTGTTTGCCGGAAGCTGGGAATGGGCGATGGGGACGGATCACTTGATGATTACCTGTTCTGTTCATTCCCTCTGGGGCACCTGACATTGGCCATTGTCAGAAGACTTGGCTAGATGGACCTTTGGTCTGACCCAGTATGGCCGTTCTTATGTTCTTATATATTCAATAGCCTTCCTGACTTAATTCTTGCTGATCCTCAGAGTTGATAAATGCCACCAACACCCCAAGCCTCAGCAGCATTCTCTGATAAGCCTGACAATAGTCATCGGCTAGTGGCTCTCTCTAGGTAGCCTCTGGAGTTTATAAATGCCACTGAGAAGCCTGCAAAATTTATAAACTCTGCAGATTCCTTGATAGAATAATTCTCAGAATGTAAAAGGGACCATCAGAGAACAACTCAAAAATGCATTGTTTAAAATTTGGTACTCCAAGTTGTCAGGAATAAACAAACACGTTAAAAATTGACTCTCCTGTTTTAGAGATATGAAACCTCATACAGGTTTCATATAATTTTAGGAGACTTACAAACAGGAAGTCTCTACATTTTCAAAGCTCAGCTCTTATTAGTGTCTTGTCTGATTAGCTTAGTTCCCCCAACATACTTCGGTGGCATAAGACTACACATGAGAAATGTCAGGCAGAATGGCACTTTTCTCATGAAGTAATAGAAAGGGGCACATGTCAGAGAGTGAGAGAAAACAGAAAAGCAGAAATCTTGTTACAGCCCTAATTGTGGGCTTACTGTTGCGGCTTCGTAGCTTTTTTAAATGTCAAACTTACGGTCAAATGAGCACCTCTGAGACAACAAACAGCAAAGTATGTTACCTCTCTAAATCAATCACACCAGAAGGCAGATAATTTGTCTGATCTTGTGGATATCTGAAACTGTTAAATAGCTTCCAGTAGTTCTCCAGTTGCCTTAATATACCCATGGCCTTCCCAGCTCTCTATGTATCCTTGTCTGCAGAGGATTCTTTAACTACACCCGGAGCTTCTTTGATTCCCCCCTCTCCCTCACACATACAATACCTTCAGCCCTCTAACCTTCTCCTACTATGTACCAGTGCAATCCTCACCCATAAGAACCAGCATTTTGTCAGGATGTTTTAAGTTGGTATTTGAAGTTATTTTGTAAAAGGAACAGGATTAAACATTTGTCTGAGATTTAATTTTACCATGGGCACAATGTTGCATGTGTGCTTGATATCCAGAGACAGAAATGTCCTACATCTTGTTGACTAACAACAAAACAGATGCCATTTGCACACCCACCAGTTACCATCAAGCATCTCATTCTGCAAGTTCTCTCTTTTGAGTTTTGTCCTACAAAGCACAGGTACATTTTTGTTGCACTGGAGTGCAACTACTTTGTGTTCCCCACTGAGTGCCAAATGAATACTAGTATTAGTAGGAAAAACATAAAGGCCTTGTACTATTACTAGTTTTTCCTTCTTTCAGTGACACATTTGAGAGGTGAACATTTACTAAAATAGTTTTTCCAACAAATGGCATAGTATCATAGATGGTACATACTGACATAATTCTGTACTCCTCCATTCTATACACAGTAGAAGTCAGTGCAGTTACACCAGGGATGGATTTGGCCCATTGTTTACAAGAGACTTACACACACCATTTAACACTGGAGTACGTTTTACTCCAATACAATTGAAAGGACTTGAGAAGTTAGGGCATAGGCTGAACAAGTTTTTGGGGTGAAGGGCATGAGGGGATGGTAATAAGAACCCAGCACCAAATTTTTCAGGAGAGAAGGCATAGAATGGTTTCTTCAACAGCAGGAGCATTCAGCTCTGTCCAGAACTGTTCAAGCTTTGGAAATATTCTGTTCACACTGGGCATGCCAAGAGGCATTTGCATAATCAGTCCCCATACTAGTGATTTGATATCTATCTTTATGTATAGGTGTAGAGGAGTGGACTCACTGCTAGAGCACCCCTTTGTGGCTATGCTTGGTGCAGCAGCTCTTTCCTGTCTACTATTCCCTGCCAACCGTCACATCTGTCCTGTGGTGGTCTCCGTCTTCTTGTGACTTAACCCTCCAGCAAGGTCAAATTACAGTCTCGCCCCTTCTGAGGTATCAGTGTCCCAAACATATGGATGTGACACTGGTAAATGGTATAAGTTGTCTACCTCTCCAGGGCTTGTCTTCCATTGCACTCTGTTAGAATAGTGACTCCAGGACTTCTCCCTGGTGTCCTTCAACCAAATTCAAAAGCAAAACAAAAACTACAATGAAAGAAATTTTTGCCATCTCCCTTGGACTGGAACTTTTAATCCATCCTGGGTCCTCCCCAGCTGTATGTTCTTCTCCAAAATGCTGACTCCCAAGAGTTGCCTCACTGCACTCTACCCCCAACACTGTTTGTCTGGTGGTTGGCCATCTCTAAGGCCCACTTCAGGAGTCACTTTAATCTCTGCTGCCCTTTTTCATCCAGGCCTGTCCCCAGGTTTAAACTCCCCCCTGAAGCTCCTTTTCAGTGGAGAACCTTCTTGAGTTTCTTCCCTGAAGGTCCAGGCCCTTTTGTTAGGACTCACCACCAGAGCATGCTCCACCCTAGTGGTTTCTCTGTATCTCTCCAGGTACCAGTCTCTACTGCTCACTCAGAGGGACTGCAGAATTCCTCTTCCTCTCTCCCTGCAGACTCCATCCACTCTGGACTTCCTCTCTTTACAGAAACTATCACAATTCAGGGCAACTGCATTCTCTCTCTATGATCCAACACGGGCACCCACTCTCAGTCTTCTGGATCCCCAGCCGTCACCTACATTGGGTGGAGAGCTGCCTGACGGGGGGGTTTCCACTCTGCAGAGTTCCCTGCCTACAATGAGATCCGTAGCAAGTCCAACTGCCTAAGCAGGCCTGCTTGGCTGTCTCCTCAGAGGCTACAAACAGCACAATTGCTCATGGGTATATGTTACCACACAGCTCTTTTTAAGCAAGCACATTTATTCTTAAGGTGAAAGCATTACAGAGAAAACATATTAAATCAACTGCCTACATGCTAATAAGCTTACCAGAGACCACCCAACTCCAACAAGGACTCTGGCAGGTCCTTCAAACCCCACCAAGGAGTTTTTCTGTGGTCACCAGTTCATAACCACCTTGGCTCAGAACAAGAACACCATGAATCTGAGAGTCACTCCTTTATACAATTTGGGCCTCTAATATTGTCCTCATATAATAGGTGATCAACAGACAAAAGGTACCTTCATCAGGGTGCAGCTTCAAAAGGCTTGCATAACCAGAGCGGGTACATTTGCATATATCTCCCCCTATAGATTTCCTGGGAAACTCACTTAACTTTGAAAGTTCATTCTTGTCTGGCCCATTGTTTCAAATAGTCCTTTGAAGCTCATAGCATTTCCCACGATTTACATTAATGTCTCCCCCTAGAGATGTTACATACAATACCACAATAAACAGTTGTGTTTTTAAACACAATGAGCTCCTAGACACAAAATTAATTCAGTAAAGTTTGTCCAGGATATTACAAAATATTACTATATCTGTCATAGAAATTACCCAGCTCTCCATCAGGGACTCCTTCTAGGTGCAACTGGGAGCCCTAAACAAGCTCTCCATCTTCAGTTAACTTTTTTAGAGCCAGGATGAGCTATACACCCCATCACAGTGGGGTTGCACTTTCATGAAAAATGTTGCTTCCCCACCCCCGCTACCCCTTAGTATCTGATCACACAATTTTCAAGAGTAATGCTATGGTATTTTTACATCTTTGATTAATAATACTCCTTATGCTTTGCTTTCTAATCTAATTATATTTGAAATTAAAGGATGTATCACCCCCATCATCTCAGATATGTACTACCCAAGATTATTACAGATGAAACTGTTTTGTCCATAGTAGGTGGGCAGAGAAGTGAACCACAGGCCTCAAAATCAAGGCACAGTATTTTCTCTTCCAAAGAAAAACTGAAAGGACTAATACTGAAGTGCAATCTTAGTATCTCAAAGTTTCAGTCTGCATCATATGCTGTAGGCAAACACAGAAAGGACACAACATCAAAACATCTGGACATGTACTTTCATGTATTTAACTGTGACACTGATTACATTTCCCAGACCCGAAGAAGAGCTCTGTGTAAGCTCAAAAGCTTGTCTCTTACCAACAGAAGTTGGTTCAATAAAAAAAAAGGTATTACCTCACCTACCTTGTCACTCTAATATCCTGGGACCAATACAGCTACAACAACTCTTCTCTATATTGGAAGACATTAGAAATGGGGCCAAGCTACGTAGTTTGGACAAAGATTCAGGCCTAAATCTGAACTTTCCTAAAGTCTGGAAAGGTTTGGATCCAGGGCTCCAATTCAGGCCTTTTTTAACTGAAAGGGGTTATACATCTAAATGTCTTTAGTTCCCTTATTTAAAATATGTTCTCTTCTTTTTTCCTTTACGAAAACTGTCATCCAAATAAAGCAAACACTTTGCTCCTGAAGGGAGCAAGGAAACAAAGACTAGCAAATAAAAGTGACAAGGGAAAATATTGCCACAGCTCGTGTGGTCCAGTTGTGCATTCATATTGAAATATAAAGCTATAGCATTCCATGCCAAATCAGGAACAGTTTGTTCTTCATGGGAATAAGTTCTGTGGGGAGGCAAAGTGATACATTTTAAATTTCAGTACCTTCTTATATACTAGTGCAGCATGTTATGAAGGAACAGGCCCATAACACAAGTAGACATAATCTTCAATAACTTAAGAGGCCCTTTGCCTGCTAGCTTCCTTAACTGCCCAACTGTAATTCTAAAAGGTGTGTAACAAAATATCTCAGCATACTTATTAACAGTCCATTCACTGCTGGCAACGCATTGATTAAAAAAAAAAAAAAAAAGCCACAGAAAAGACAAAAAGAAAAACAGAAAGAAAAAGAATCCTTAGCTACCCTGGAAAAAAGTCCTTTACAAAAGTCAGGTTGTGCATTTCAGTGTCCCCAAAAAAGTACTCAACCTGTCATGATAAGTACCTCATTTCCGAGAGAACACGGGTGGAATTCACAGATTTCTATAGAATATTTCTCATGCAATGCATATGTTTGGATGGTCACTGAACAGAGACCAATCAGATTCCTCTCTCAGTGCCCGTTAATCTAAGGGTATTCATAACAACCAGGAAATTTGAGATGATCAAGGATCCCGTTTTCTCCATTTTCAATAGTGTGGTTTTGAATGTTGTCCATGTGAATAAGATCAGCATTCTGTTTTATAAAATGAGCCAGCCATCTCAAGGTATCAGACTATCTGCTCTACCCAAGCTTCGCTCAGCACAGGAAAGATGTGTGTGTAAAAAGCATGAGGAAGTAGGTGCCTTTTAGTCACCTTTGTGCCTTCCCGTGTACGGGAGTTGTGCAGGGCCAGTTCAGCCCTCATGCAATTTAGGTTTAGTCTACCCTATGAAGTTTTGCCAGCTTAGCTATGTCAGGTAGGAGTGTTAAAAATAAATTGCACCCTTTAGCTGACACAGCTATGACAACAAAAGCTATAATGCAGATGCAGTTATACTGGCACCAGAGGCCATTTTCTTAGGTCCTTCAGGGAGGTAGTTTACTATGGCAGCAAAAGAATTTAATTTTGTTGGTTTAACTGTCTCCACTAGGGGGATTCGCTAGCATAGCTCTACTGCGATAGTATTTGTAGCCTAGATAAACCCTTCGAGCACCCTCAGGGCTTCTCTAAATTTCACCTTAAGGGCCACAAAGCCAGTCAAGAATAGCCATAGTATAGCATGTTTGGCCACACCTTTT
This sequence comes from Emys orbicularis, assembly GCF_028017835.1. Taxonomy (NCBI): domain Eukaryota; kingdom Metazoa; phylum Chordata; order Testudines; family Emydidae; genus Emys; species Emys orbicularis. Next base: position 194,198,960 of record NC_088684.1, read on the forward strand.
CTCCAGCCACATCCTCTACACTAGGGGAGGCAAGGAGGAGGAGTGAAGAGCCACTTAACATGGGTAACACCATGTATTTTTTTCCAAATCTCATTCTTGGAAACCATTTAGCTGAAATTTCACGAATAAAATAAATACTCAGCTTGAGGCAGACACCCGCCATGGAAAATTTCAGCCTGAGCTGTTTAAGTTTGCTGAAGTTATAAGCAACTGAAAGCAGGGTCTTTATAGTAGAAAATGTCAGGCACTCAACTACAGGCAATGCTGCCAGCTCTGCCTAGAATACAGAGATTACCTAAATAGCACTAGTCCCCTCTCTAATTGCATAAATTAGATTCCAGTTGCAACATAATACCTTGAAGGCTGGATTATCATTTCAGATCCAGTTCTTGTGCATGGCACACAGCACAAAAGAGCTGATTTTTGCCAGTAACTAGCCTGTTGAAAAGTTCCCCAGCAGGTGGCAATGCTCAGCTTGTGGAGCTTACTCCTATGCAAACACCTCTTCCTCAAGGATAGGGGTGTGCTGAGGGTGAGGAGAGTGGGGGCTACACTCTGCGGATGGAGGGTGTGATAGACCATGCACCACTGGCATAACTCATTGCAATCTCTAGAGCTAGGCTGCTAGAACTCATGCTGGAACTAGGGCTGGCACTGACCTGCTCAGAGAATCAAGGATCTATATCCACCACCATACATAGCTGATCTTGGATGCAGGAGTCCTGAGTGTTGTACTTAATACATCTTTTGTTGAAAAAAAAATTGTCACATTCTTTGCAATTACTAATCTTTAACATCAGCAATTTAGAACAGCACAATACCACTACACAGGCATATTTGCTAAAGAAAGAAACAAGCTCCAGAAGGGAAACCATATATACTATAGCATGAAGTAATTCTATTTTTTTTCCATAGTGCAGTCAATAAAAAGTTGCCATTTGTCATTAAAAATCTGTTTTATTCTGAACACCAAATATTGTTCTCATAACCTGCAGCCCAGGAGAATAAGGTAATCAACTCCATTCTCTTGTAGGCAAAGCATCTGTCCAGTGACAGTGCATGCTGCATTCCAATACTTCTGTTTGGTGCAGTGATGGCAGGCATTAATGACTGTCATCAAGGGGTCCCATGGGATCCTTGCCAACATTTCTGCATTAAGCTGTGTTATGCCAGTCAAGGCGACAACTACATTTGACCATGATGGTTCCATGTGGACTCTTTAAACTTGCCCACTGCTAACTATATCAAGGAGCAATGAGTATGTAAAGCACAACCTCAGGATCCTATTGGGAGTTCCAGAAGGCATCAGGCCATGTTCTGGCTACAAGCCCCAACACCCCAATCCTCCTGCTTTGCATTGCTCTCAGTAACACAACATAGTCATAAAGCTGATTTACTCAACTCGCTGGGTCATTAAAGGGGAATTGCCTGAGTGACAGGGCAATACCTGCTCTATGCCACCTTCTGTGCTGGCCTTGGTATTAAAGTGTGGCTGGGAAATAAGAGGCATGATAATTGCTATACTCTGGCTATTCCTGGCTGCTGGAATGATCTCTTAAGGTGACAGAGAGCCAAGTGTAAGTTAGAGGAGACAGAGGGTTCTAACTTGTACAGAGCACTCTGGACCAGTTCCCAGCCTGCCTCAGGATACAGGAACTGCAACAAGGTGATTTGTTGTCTCCTCTTTCCAAGCACCCCAAAGCTGCACTGAGCACAGTACAGCTGTTACTGAGATTTGCAGCCATTGTGTCTCAAGTAGGCACTCATGAAATTTCATTGATAAAAGGTGCTACACCCCTGAAGGCTACCCTTCAAGAGTGGCCAGCTCCTGTAAGATAGCACAGCAAAGAGGGAGGTATGGAGTTGGCCAAAAAATTAACAACAAGGAGAAACATTTCAAAGTTGTTTCATGAGAGTTGAGAGACCCATTTTCATGAAATTCTTTTTTAAACATCCTGATGATATTTTTTTCATTTCTCCTCATTTCAATTCCTCCTCTCCCCCCCCCCCCATCATTTTTCAAAAAGATAGATATGGAGTTTCAAAAATGACTGGAGAAAAGAAAGAAAGATAGAAAAAACAAATGACAAAATAAAAACGATAAATGAAAAAATTGAAAAAAGGAGAACATAGTGAAACAAAAATATTAAAATTTTGGTGAATTATTTTTAATATATGGGGGGGGGGCTTTTTTGAGAAGAAACTGTTTTCATTTGAAAAATATTGACCAGCACTAGTAAATGTCAAAATAGACTGATAGCAACAAATAATACCATGTCCGCACTGTACCTCAAAAGTAACACCCTGTAACCCACATATTAATCATTTGTATATGGTTGTGATATTTCATACAAAGTATGCCTTGTAAGGTCACAATTTGCTGAAACTCATTGTTCTGTCAAAATATGTATATTGTTATTGTGTATGAAGTTATGAGATTTTGCTATATGGTTGTTATTGAAATATGTTGTGATTCTGGGAGATGCCCACAGCTAGTTCTCCAGTGACAACAAAGGAGGTGACGCACATCCAAACTGGCGTTAAGTGACCAATACGAGCCATTGACCAGCAGGGGAATTGTAAACAAGAGATTTACAATTCTGTAAGGGGCGGTTGCCCAAGCACTACACAATGGAGATTACTCAAGTGTGACTCAGCAAGCCCCACCAGGACACGTCTAGGCCAGGATCTTCCCTGGGACATGAACTGAGATTATAAAATAAGGGGCAGTGGCCTCATGAGACCACCTCTCCTCCCCCACCTACGCTGAAGGCAACAAGAATGCTGGGAGGACTTTGAACTGAGGAGATTGGTCACAGGCCAAGAAGGAAATTCAGCCTGTATATTAAGATAGGGTTACCATATTTCAACAATCAAAAAAGAGGATGGGAGGAGCCCCGCCCTAGCCCCGCCCCCGTCCTGCCCTAGCCCCGCCCCTGCCCCTTCCACTCCCTCCCACTTCCCGCCCCCCTCAGAACCCCCAACCCTCCCCCCCACTCCTTGTCCCCTGACTGCCCCCTCCTGAGACCTTCCCCCCATCCTAACTGGCCCCCTAGGACCCTACCCCCTACCTGTCCCCTGACTGCCCCAACCCTTATCCACCCCTCCACCCCCAGACAGACACCAGGGACTCCCATGCCCCATCCAACCCCCCTCCACTGACAGCCCCCCACCGAACTCCCGACCCATCTAAACCCCTCTGCTCCCTGTCCCCTGACTGCCCCCTCCTGGGACCCCTGCTCCTAACTGCCCTCCAGAACCCCACCCCCTACCTAAGCCTCCCTGTTCCTTGTTCCCTAACTACCCCCTCCTGAGACCCCCCCCACCCTAACTGCCCCCCAGGACCCTACCTCCTATCTGTACCTTGACTGCCCAAAACCTTACACCCCCAACCCCCAGACAGCCCCCCCGAACTCCCGACCCATCCAACCCTGCTCCCTGTCTCTTGACTGCTCCCTCCAGAACCTCCCTGCCCCTTCTCTGACCCCCTGGCCCCCTTACCGTGCCGCTCAGAACAGAGTGCTGCGGAGCGGCGCGCTGGGCAGCAGGGGAGGGGGAGCAGGAGCAGGGGGAGGAGCTCCAAACTGCCAGAGGCCCAATGCGAACGGCTGGCCGGCGATCTGCGAATGCAGGGAGGGGGAGGGAGAGAGCGAGAGGAGGGGGAAGTGGAGGAGGGGCTCTGGCTGTCAGAGCCCCGTGCGAGTGGCATGATCCGGCCAGCTGCCCTGTCAGCGCACGCGCTCTGCATGGGGGGGAAATCCGGACATTTACAAATTCCCCCAGGACGCTATTTTTAACTCAAAAAAGCTGGACATGTCCAGCAGAATCTGGACGAATGGTAACCTAATTAAGAACCGTAACCTACCTGCAACATCCACTGGGGTGAGAAGGGCTGTTTGATTAAAATCTTCCTTAGTCTGTTAAAGTTTAGAATTAAGACTGTGATTTTATTTTATTTCTTTTGTAACCATCTTTGTCCTATATGCCTACCACTTATAATCACTTACAATCTTTCTTTTAACATTTTAACCCCTACCAGTGAGTTTGTCTAAAGTGCTTGGGGAATCTGCTCAGCTTATAACGTTTGGTGCATGTCCACTATCGCTTCATGAACTGACAAACTAATTAATGAGTTTGCATTGTTCAAGACAAGGTCTTGAGCAGTGTAAGATGGTACATTTCTGGGGTGCAAGGCTGGGATGATTTACTGGTGTTTCCCTGTGTCTGGTTCATGAGTCGCTTAGAGATCATTCATGTAACTTAGCTGCAGGGCCGGCTCCAGGCACCAGCCCTCCAAGCATGTGCTTGGAGCGGCACCTGGAGGGGGGCGGCGCTCACCCGGGGAGAGCGGGGCCGCGGCCGGGCTCGCCGCCCTCCTCCCGGCGCTCCGGCCGATCGGGGAGAGCGGGGCCCCGGCCGGGCTCGCCACCCTCCCCACGGCACTCCGGTCGGCCGGGGAGAGAGGGGCCGCCCTCCCCTGGCGCTCCGGCCGGCCGGGGAGAGCGGGGCCCCGGCCGGGCTCGCCGCCCTCCCCACGGCGCTCCGGTCGGCCGGGGAGAGAGAGGCCGCCCTCCCCTGGCACTCCGGCCGGCCGGGGAGAGCGGGGCCGCGGCGGGCTCGCCGCCCTCCCCCCGGGGCTCCGGCCGGTCGGGGAGAGCGGGGCCGCGGCCGGGCTCGGCGCCTTCCCCCCCCCCCGCGCTCCCCGCGGGGGGGGGGTGCACGCGGCGGGAGGCTTTTTTGCCTGGGGCGGCAAAAAAGCCAGAGCCGGCCCTGCTTAGCTGGGGATGTCCCTACATGCTACTGACTGAGTGACCGCAGGACCTGGAGAGGTTTGATGCTTGTCACTAGCAAAGCATCATGAGAGACAGCCCAGCCTGTAGGGGCCACAGTGGTCCCCAGTTCCAGGCTGTACTCTTTGGAGTACTAGCAGTACTAGCTCAAAACCAGATTGTGACCAGATGACATGTTGAGCCATACTGGTGTAGAGGCTAAGGCTCTATAACCACTCATGATCCAACCAGCCACCACCTGGCACTAAAATCAAAAGGGAGTTAAATCTGAGCAATAAAAACAGAATCCCACCCACACTTAATGGTCACTGTGCATCTGAAACTCTGTTTTATTAGGACATCAGCATACTAAAGCAAGAAAAACTTCAGGTAGCTATCTGCCTTAGAGCCCTGTTGTATGGATAAGAGCCCAGTCTTGAACGTTCTTACACACAAGGGCCCATCTTCACGGGGATTACTCACATGCATAAATGCTTGCAGGATCGAGCTCTGAGACTCACCACTGATATTACAAAGTTCTGTTATCATTCTAAATTTAATATTTATATGATTGTAGCAACCTAGCATCCAATTATCATTGGAACTTCATTACACTTGGTACTATACAAACAGATACAAAGATACTAGGTTTTCAGAGCTAGCTAGTTGTATTCATAGAGACAAGAACAAAATCATCACTGGTGTAACTGCTTTGATTTCAGCTGCCACCGTCTACTCCAACAAGCCCTGTGAACTCACCCTTTCCTTGGATTTGGCAGCCACATTTTCCAGAGGGTTTTTTGGTTGTATTGTTCATCCAACCATTTGCACATACCATTTTTGTACACTATCACAGACTAATGATAGACTTCAAACTATTTTATACGCATAACCCCCCCCCAAATATTTGTACATATACCTCGAGCACAAATTTAATGTAAAGAGTATTTGCAGGCCTCTCATTTGTATGCTAGAGTCTTAGTCTGCAATAGCTGTACACAAAAGAAAATTGAGTTGAGGCCCCTTTGATAATATGGGGCTGGCGGTCTTCAGAAGCATCCCATGGCTTGTTTCAGGGAGGGGGGTAGAAGAAATAAGTGGCTGGCTGAGGGAGATTCACAGGCTTTTCTACAGCATAAACAACCTTGTGAGCTGGTGTCTTTCCCAACCTGCCCTAAAAAAAAAAAAAAAAAAAAAAAAAAAGTCCACACACACTGTGCAGTCAGAAACTCATCCCCTTCTTGTGGGTTCACTTGAAAGATATTTAAATAACCAGCTATGAATTTTAAGGCCAGAGGGGACCATTAGATCATCTAAGCTGACCTCCTATATATCATACACCATTACATTTCACCTAGTTATCCCTGTACTAGGCCTAATAACTTGTGTTCAGCTCAAGCTTATCTAATAGAAAGGCTCCAGTCAGGATTTGAATGCTTTAAGAGATGGAGAGTCCACCACTTCCATTTGTAGATTAAACATTAAAACAATCACCCTCAATTAAAATTTGTGCCTTATTTCTAATTTGAAAGTGTCTGACTTCAGCTTCCATGCACTACTTCTTGTTATCTCTTTCTCCGCTAGATTAAAGAACCCTTCAGAACCCAGTATTTTCTACCCATTGAGGTATTTAAACACTGCAGTCAAGTCACTTCTCAATCTTCTTTTTGATAAGCTAAACAAACTGAGCTCCATGTAAGATGTTTTTTCCAGTCCTCAAATCATTTTTGCAGGTCTTCTCTACACTCTCTCTAATTTTTCATTTTTTTTTCCAACTGTGGACACCAGAATTATATGCAGTATTCTATTATCAGTCTCATCAATTCTATATAAAGAGAGATTAAATCACCCCCCTACTGTCTACTTCCCTGTTTATATGTCTAAGGATTGCATTAGTTCTTTTTGCCACAGCATCATACTGGGAGATCATATTGAGTAGCCCATTCACTGTGATCCCTAAATCCTTTCCGGAGTAACTTCTTTCCAGGAAAACGTTCTCTGCATTTCTTGTTCCTACATGAATAACTTTGCACTTGGCTACATCGAAACACATTTTGTTTGAATGGGACCAGTACCACGGGATCCAGACTGCCCTGTCATTATGTACCACTCTGCCAATCTTTGTGTTGTCCACAGATACAATCAGCAGTGATTTTATGTTTATTTCCAGGTCACTGATGAAAATGCTGAATAACTTAAGGTCTACTTCTGATCCCCGAGGAACCCTACTAGAAACACTCCCATTTGATGAGGACTCTTCATCAACTACTTTGAAATCTGTCAATTAGCCAATTCTTAATCCATTTAAAGTTATTGATATTGTACATTGCTCTTTTTTTAATCAGAATGTCATGTGGTAAGTCAAACACCTTACAAAAGTCCAAGTATTTCATATGTACACAGTTCATTTTATCGACCAAACTCAAAGCATTAAATCAGATTTGTTTGACAAAACTTATGTTCCAAAAATCATGTTGGCTAGCATTAATTATATCCCTCTCCTTTACTTCTTTATTAAATTGGATGCAATATGAACTTTTCCATTATGTTGCTTGGGACTGATGTCGGTCTAATCAACCTACAGATATTCAGGTCATCCTGCTTGCTTTTTTTTTGAATATTGGCACCATATTAGCACTCTTCCAGACTTCTGGGATTTCCCCAGGATTCAACGTTTAGTAAAAATGATGATCAGCAGGGCAGAAATCTCAGCCATCTCTTTTTGGACTCTTGGGTGCAAAGTTATACAGGCCTGCCAATTTAAAAATGTTTATGCCTAGTAGATGTCTAACATCCGCCTTACATGTTAATGGACTGGAAAGTACTTCATCATCCTCATGCACTATGAGTGCATCATGTCATACCAACCTAATACCTCGTCAAAGAAAGCTAACAAGCCTTTTGGATAGGAGGGAAGTGGTAGATGTGGTATCTTGACTATAGTAAGGCTTTTGATACTGTCTTGCATGACCTACTCATAAACAAACTAGAGAACTGCAACCTAGATGGAGTTACTATAAAGGTGGATGTGTAACTGTTTGGAAAACTATTCCCAGAGAGTAGTTATCAGTGGTTCACAGTCATGCTGGAAGGGCATAGTGAGTGGGGTCCCACAGGGGTCAGTTCTGGGTCTGGTTCTGTTCAACATCAGTGATTTAGGAAATGGCAGAGAGTACACTTATAAAGTTTGTGGACGATACCAAGCTGGGAGGGGTTGCAAGTGCTTTGGAGGATAAGATTAAAATTCATGATGATCTGGACAAACTGGAAAAGTGGTCTGAGGAAAATAGGATGAAGTTCAATAAGGACAAATGCAAGGCACTCCACTTAGTAAGGAACAATCAGTTGCACACATACAAAATGGGAAATGGCTGCCTAGGAAGGAGTACTTCGGAAAGGGATCTGGGGGTCATATCACAAGCTAAATATGCGTCAACAGTGTAACACTCTTGCAAAAAACCCAATCATCATTCAGGAATGTATTAGTAGAAGTGTTGTAAACAAGACACGATAAGTAATTCTTCCACTCTACTCTGCGCTGATATGGCCTCAGTTGGAGTATTGTGTCCAGTGCTGGGTGCCACATTTCAGGAAGGATGTGGACAAATTGGAGGAAGTCCAGAGAAGAGCAACAAAAATGATTAAAGGTCTAGAAAATATGACCTATGAGGGAAGATTGAAAAAATTGGATTTGTTTAGTCTGGAGAAGAGAAGACTGAGAGGGGACACGATAACAGTATTCAAGTACATAAAAGGTTGTTACAAGGAGGGAGAAAAATTGTTCTTAACATCTGAGGGTAGGACAAGACGCAATGGGCTTAAACTGCAGCAAGGGCATTTGGATTGGACATTAGGAAAAACTTCCTGTCAGAGTGGTTAAGCACTGGAATAAATTGTCTAGGGAGGTTGTGGAATATCCATCATTGGAGATTTTTAAGAGCAGGTTAGACAAACACCTGTCAAGATAGTCTAGATAATACTTAGTCCTGCCATGAGTGCAGGGGATTGGACTAGATGACCTCTCCCTTCCAATCCTATGATTCTGCTTCTTTCCAACTAGAGAACAGAAATATTTATTAAACACTTTTGTCTTTTTGGCATTAATAACAATCTTACCCATCTTTATCTAATAATGGGCCTATACCACTGCTAGGATTTTGTTTGTTCCTAAGATACTTACATTTCTTCTTGTCCTTATACCTGCCAACTGTAGATTTTTTTTCCTGATCTTTTTAGCTTCCCTTATCAAATCTTTGGCTCAAACCTCCTCCCTATGCATGGCTGTTCCTAGAGAGGCTTCCTACCTCAGCCCACTAGAGAGCCACTCCTAATTCCCTTATGTTCAGGTTGGGTCATACACCACCTGCTTCAATGTGTCAGCCAAACAGACAGAGCCATCCCGTCCATAGGTCAGAACGGGGCAACCGCCCTGGGCCCCTGCTTTAGGGGCCCCTGCACTTCAGGAGGATGCGGGGGGGGGGCAGGGCAGCCCAGGGGGCTAACAGGGGGCCTGGCTGGTGCCGGCAGCAGAGCTCGGGCCCACGCCCCGCACTCACCGGCACGGGCTTTTCTTTCTTTTTTTTTTTTTTTTTTGCCGGCAGCTCCCGGGCTCGGGCTCAGTCTCTGCAGCAGCAGCGAGCGACCCGGCCCCAGCCTGCTCCACTCTGCTGGCTCCTAGCGTCGCCTGCCTCTGCAGGGTCCTAGCACCCTCTACCACTACTGCCAGGGCAGGCTGACCCTGACACTGCCCTTCTGCCTTGGACAGAACCTTCCCTTTTCCAGCAGGAGCCTCCACCAGCACAGGGGGCCCCCCTTGTCCCTAGCACAGGTGAGTGCCAGCCAATAGTCTCCATCATCCTTCACCTGTCACCCAGCACTGGTGTCCCTCCACTGCCCTTTCTCCCCTCTCCCAGCACTGGGTGGGGTCCTCCAATGCAACCTCCAGGCCAGGGCCAGCCCTTATCACCCCCCCGCGTCTCAGGGTCCTCCTTGCCTTTCAGCTCTCCAGCCTTGGAGTCCCCTCCCCGCCGTACCAGGACCTGGGGTCCCACAACTCTGCCCTCTCCACCACCCACCAGGACTGGGGTCCCTCAATCCATCTGCTTTTCTGCCTCCCCTCCCCCTCCCCTCCCCTCCCCCAGACAAAACAGATCTTAGAGCCCCTCCTCCATGCTGGAGGGTCCTGGGGTCCCCCCCGCACCAGGGTACATATAGGCCCTCCAAGAGCCACCCAGTTCCCGAGACCTGAGCTCCCAGTGTTGCGAATGTGTAATTACATTTTTAAAAAGTCCACTGAGGGTAGCGAGACCATATGCACCTGGGAAGTGTGTTTGCTGCAAGGAAGTCCAGGAAGGTGGATTTCAGAATGTAAGTGGCACAACACTGATCGTGATTGGTGAATTGTTTTTTTTTTTTAATTATATGAACTTCATTATAATTATAAAAAAGAACTACAATATACCAACATAATTATACAGCTGGGCGCTATCAATATTTAACCTGCGGCCAGCAGCTGCCATTGAAGTTCACTGTAACCAGATTTCACCTGCATAAAAAATGTTAAGGGGGGGCCCCATGCAGGCTGATTTGCCCCGGACCCTGAACCTCCCTAGGGACGGCCTTGCAAACAGGATGTGCTAACAGAGTCTGGTGTTTCAGGCAAACACTGTCAGCTTCTTCCAAACTCTTCATCCATGTTAGCCACACTCTTTCAAGCAGAGGCTGAGCTCAGGGAACATATCAGACCACCAAGAACAAAAGGTTAAACTGCAGTGGGCTTGAGGTTCAATGAAAATCTCTTGCCCAGCTCTATTGTGATTGGCTTCCATTTCAAAACATACACCCGCCTCCCTGTGTCTTCTTTTGCTTAAAGTGCATTCTGCCACCATATGTGTAAGAGCACAGACTGTTCCTGCAAGCAGCTGTTCATTTTTTCTTTCTGGTCCACATTATTTACTAAAGTGCTCCTAGCATAGAATTAAAAAGACACAGAGTTTAGTTGCACAATAGGTACTCTCTCCTCTCCTCCCTCTTTTCCTTCCCCTGCCCCTGCCCATCTCTTGATTTTTGGTTCACTTGCAGAGGCATGTGATATCAGGTGTATAGTTTGAGAGGGGAAATACTTGGTGAATTTGGTCAGAACTGTCTGTTGCCCACAGCAACTCCTCAGTTTAAGAATTTTTATTAAAAAAAGTTTTAGCGATACAGGTTACATAAGCAGGCCGAACACAAGGAAAATAAACCCTAGAGATCTGTTCACAACATGCAAACTCATTTACCAGGTAATCTTAAAAAAGGACCTCGGGGCAAAAACATCAATTGCATTTTCTTCTTTCTGTAGGTATTTTCATTAGTTTGCAGCTCTGACAAGTTAAGTAAGCATCAGATTTAGGGGCAAGTGAGCACATGGAGCTCTGATTTTTATTCTATTACAGGACATATCCTCTGGTGTAGAGGAGCTCCCCCCTCCCCAACCCACAATTGGTCAGAAATTAAAGATGGCCTATTTGAGCTAATATAGCTCACTGCCAAAGCTGGATTTAATAGAGATTTGGGTTTCTTATCCTTGGCCACATGCATTGCAATTTCCCTTGGGTTAGGAAGCTAGTTTAAAAACACATTTTGTGACACTAGTTTCCATGAATGTGGCTATACTTTTTGCATGTAAGGACCAATTGCTTTGCAGATTGGTAAGATAAGCTTACTTTGCCTATTTATTAAACATACCCAGAATAGTTAGTTTCTGCCTCCCTTATTTACCATAAGCATATTCATAATAGTTAATTGTTTCAGCAATTACTTGTTCACTTTTGTTCAACAGTTACTTGTTCAGGCATGGACCTGCTCATGTCAGCTAAGTTAGCCCTAAGTTAGGGGGTAGCAGAGAAAACCCAAACATCATGTTGCCAACTCTCATGTTTTTATTGCAAGTCTCGTATTTGGTGTCGTCTTAAAGCTACAGCTACTGGAGTCTGGTGATCATATGGGAACCCCAGCTTTCATTTAAAACAAAAAGCATGTAGCCCTGGTGGATGCAAAGAAAAGCTTAAAAATGTGAGCTAGATGCACCCTAAAGGTAAGAGATTAAAATAGAGAGCGCCCCCCCCCCCATAATTTACTATTTAAGACTCTCAAGGTTTGCGGTTTTTTTGTTTTTGTTTTTTGGATAGCTATGACTCATGATATTTGAATGCTTCAGATTGGCTATACTGCAAAGGAGGCAAAAAGATAAACCATTTCTTGCTGCAGCTTCTTCTCTTTATCCAACCATAAATTCTGGATCCTACCTCTGCTTTCCTTTCCTCCATTTCCAAGCAGGCCACCATCCAATCCCATTTCCTGTGCTCCCTTCTCCCTCAACACACGTTTCTACTCATCATTGCCACACAGCTTGCTTGTATAGTCATTAACTATAGTCCGTGCAAAGCTTGTGTTACACCACCATTCTGAAACACGATTCCAGAGTGAGTTCGAATCTGATGACCAGTGTCGTCATTTCCCTGCACAATAGGTGCATGGCAAATGGCAAATCAGGCTCAGAGGTTCCAGCCAGTCCCCTACAGAGCAGTTGATTGCAATGCAGTTTATTTAATTTGGTCTGAGATTAAATGATACAGAAACAGCAGAGTCTTGATGAAGGCATTTAGTTTGGAGACCCAGCTCAGTGCTATCCTCCCTCTGGGAGAGTGGTGAGGGAGGACTTCCCTCTTATTGTAGCCTTTGTTAGAGGAGGAGAAAGAGGTTCCCTTGGGTAAAGAGCAAACTTTTCTTGAAAATATATCACAATAGCTCTCCATAAAGGCCTCTCAACTTTGGAACCCACTTGCTGCCTTGATATAGCAGAGCCTGGTCTTGTTAGCCTTCCTGCCTTTTCCCCCCACAGCAATTTAAGGGGTGCATCTGTGTGTGTCAGCATCAGTGGTCTCGACATGGGGGGTTAAACTGGTTTTTTTAAGGCTGTTAAGATAATGTATGAAGGTGCATCTCTGAACTGGCTAATATATTTTATTTGGAATCACCACAAGCATGGACACATTGGGGAAGAAAGGGGAATTGAGTTAGTATTTATAATCTGTTTTATTAATGCGTCTAGTTAATATTTTGCACCAGATAGTTATTTTTAGTTTTGTGAAAGAGAATTTTGATATCTGTGCCATATTATCAAAATACATACATTAAGTGATCTCAAACAGCAGCTTGATCTAAACATTTAGAATTCTAGAGCACCACTGGACCTTCTATAGTAGTTTACAGTTTAATGCCAGAAGGGACCCTTAGACCTTCTAGTCTGACCTCCTCTACAATCACTGGACATTAAATTTCACCTAGTTACCCCTTTACTGAGCTAGACAACTTGTTGACTAAAGCCCTGTTCAGTTGCAAGCAGCATTTGACTATAAAGCTGTTTTAGGTTAGGTGCCCCTTTCTACTATTCTTAATACTTTAAAATTCTCATATTTCTGCTTCATATTTGTATGCATGATCTTTGGACAGAGGCAAATCACATTTAAAGTAAATCTGGCAAGCCATTTCTGAAATATTGGAAACAGCTGGCAAATTCTGGTTTTGAAAATTCTTATACTTTTTCACCCCATCTCTCAAGAATGGTTTGACTTAGAAACATCAAATTTGGTGTATTCAGTGTTATCTGGGAAAAAGTGTACCTTTCATCTGTAAAAAAGTGATGTGGATATTTGGTAAAATTATTCATTAATTACTTAGGAGTGCCAGAACAATCTTCAGGGTTCAGTTAAAATTTTATAAAGTTGACTCCGATTGACAGGTTTTGTCAACTTTCCAAAGAAACGAAGAGTTTGTGTAGTCTAAGTGGCAGGATAATCAGTATTCATTCACTGAGGGTCAGGGAGACCCAAGCAGGGGCAAGACTGGGCACCATTTAAGACCTATTTTGTGCATCAAGTGGTCTCTTGCACAGGCCTTCTGCACAGGGGTGAATATCACCCTCTGGAAGCTAAAGCTACAGGGCCAGTGTGCAGTCAGCATCTTGAATCCCCTTTGTATTTACTATACCTGAGTCTTACAGTGGCCATCAGGATGGCCACTGTATTTGGAACAAGGAGACAGCAGTAACTAACCAAGAAAATATTAGTTGTGTCCTGATTTTCTGTTTTGCTGGTGCAGGGGGTGGAATGTCAAAACTGAAAATCTAGCCCCAAGAAGCTGCAAAACAGGGCTGAGAGGGAGGAGCCTTAAAACCCATACACTGCAGTAGGCTTAGTTTAAAACAGATACTGTGAAACCAACTAACCCTTCTAACTGGTGGCACAGGGTGCCCTAAGCTTCATAAAGGCAAAACTGTCATACACTGCGAGGCTCTTTGTAATTAAACCCCTAATATTGTAGATTTTTTTAAAGATACATGAAGACAGATTTTTTTAAAATGATTCGGGACTGTAGCAATGGACTAGAGTTCTGGTGGCCTTTGTTTCAGCCACTACAATGCAGACAATTGTTATAGCCCAAGTTCAACATGTTTCCAGAATTCCGTTTCCTCTACATTTTATATTATACAGGTACCTCCAAAGAGCAAATATTTTAGTGTGAGCATTGAGGAAAGGATACAAGTTAAACATTATTATGCTGTGCACACTCTTTAAATGTTGGCAGGCAAGCCATGACATTTGGGAGCCCAGCAGTAAACACGGTTTTGTCCTGAGACATCTAGCAAGCGAGCTCTCTATGATCCCTTCCAGAAGGCATTTTTTTTTAATTTATTTCCTCTTTGTCAAGTTCTTTTGGTTCTGCTACTTATGTAACCAATGAGGTTCAGGTCCTAGGTCTCGATTTAGCAATATTTGACCTGCATGATATCTATTTATGTGGAGTCAGACAGAGCTATTGGATGCACTGCCTATAGCTTTGCTACATGCAGTACCTATCCCATTTTTTTCCTTTGCGGTCTTGCGTGACCTGATATACCTAGAGAGTTTTCTAGTAATAGAGTTACACTCTGCTTACAGTTCACATAGGCAAACATTTTTTAAAAGGCAACAGGTTATTATCATAATAGAACTGGTCAAAAAAGGGAGGAAAACCGATATTTTTTTAAAAAAACTTTTCCCCTTCCAATTAATTAAAAAAATAATTTAAATGAAATTTCATAGAACAATTTTGACCAGTTCTACACCTTTATTGTATTATCTAATACAATTCTGGCTCCAGTGTAAGATGGCATGTCCAGTAGCCATGCCCCTTAAAACATGGGTTGTTAAAGGCTGAGTAATTTTCTATCTACTGGATCCCCAGACTCACTTCCTGCCACTTTCAGGGGTGTTGGAAGATGCTTTTGACCTTCAGGTATCCCCTTGTGGTGCAGTTGGGTAACACAGCAACTCTGCCTCAGTTTCCCTCCTTTAATGACTGATCACCATCTAGTTCATTTCGGCTTTTTAATATGTTTAATATGTTTTGAATATGACATTGGCCCTCTGGCCTAGTCGTTGGTAGTCCAGAACATCAGCAGGACAATCACCCTAGAGGAAGGGTGTGCAGTCCCTGCTCTCTTCAAGTATGGCTTATTTGTTCAAGTCTTTAATAAACCCCTTGCTGGGTTTGGTTGGGGGAACCCAGGCCTGCCCACTCCTTTGAGTTCTAGGTCAGTGACCCTTTAAGAAGTGGTTGGCACCAGTCTCTCCCAACTCCTTACTGTTTCCCTAGCATACTTCATACCATGCCTCTCTCGCAGGCTGTTCTCCTCAGGATCATGCCCTCTCTTCCAGGAGGTCCAGCTTGCTGGGTGGCTTCTCACCAGCCTGTGGTTGGAAGGTTCTGCTCTCAGCAGCTCCTCAGTCTCTAAGGGAGCTCCCTGGAATCCTTTTATGCTTCCTGACCTCGGGTCAGGGCCAGTCCCAGGGGATAAATTCTGTACTTCAGCTCTCCTCTCTCAGTTCTTCCCTATTGGCTCTGCAGTCCTTTCTTTATAGGAACCACCTAGTCTGGTTCACCCCACCTGAGTCTAATACTTAATTACCTATTTTCTCGCCAGGTGCCACAAAACAGGCTAATCCCTTAACACCATCACTGCCAGTGTGGGGTCTATACAACCCATCACAAAGAGATTCCTGAAAGTCTCTCAGCCAACAGTGCTTACCTCTGCTCAGCTAGTGAGATCGGCCAAGGTCACAATAAACATCTATATGTCCTGTGTATGAACAGGTAATCAGTTCTAAAAGCATACCGGTTTTGTCATGTTTTTTAAGTCTGAGTATTACTAATCATGTTTTATTATATTAGTGTGTAAGGGCCTACCTAGAACTGCACCCCATTGTGCTAGGCACTACAGAAAGAGAGTATTAGACAATCCCTGTGCCATAGAGTTTGCAGGCTAAATAGACAAGACAGACAGAAGGTAGGGGATAGGGTATATGTGTGCATGCCTAATTATATCATGATCAGCTGATTGCAGTGTTTTCAGAATGTTTAGTCAATTTGTTTGCAATAAGGAGAAATGCATATAATATTAAAAGAAATATATAGAGAGCACTTATCTCCAAAGTACTTTATGAGCAAGTTATACTACACTGATGAGTGCAGTATAAGAATCTATATCTAAGAGAATAGAATTGGTGTCTTTAGTGTTATTCAGACTCTCTATAGGCAAAGACTTGTGTGTGTGTGGGGGGGGGGGAGTGAATCATTGAAGGCTGAATCAGAAGCTTGGGGGGGGTGGGAAGGGTGGAGAATCTAATTATCTGTGAATTGGAAATCTCAAAGGCTCATTTTAGTGTTCTGATAAAAGACAGTGCTTTTTATACCCAGGCATTGGACAGATGGAAATTAAAGCTGTAGCCAACAGGCACCAAGTCTTCCAGATAGAACAGATTACTCTTACTAAATTTGGGACTGTATCTCAATCTATATTTACCCAATCTGCATACAGAGGGTTAAGGAAATATTATATACTGTATAATTTCTCTCTTCTCTGCTCTATCCCCCTTTCTGTTAACATCAGGACATGCCCAGTAACTAGGCATAAACATTTTTATAAAAAGTGTTGCGTAGAGTGGGTTCGGTCCTGCATTTGAATCTGCGTGGGAGCGCCACTGTGAAGCTCTGTTCTCTTCTGTCAGGTTCCCCGTTGCACACTGTAGATTGCAGGACTGGGGCCACATATTTGATATGTCCTGTCACCAAAAACAGATGTTAGGGGTAGGGTTTTATTTATGTGCAAGTTAGGAAGTGAGGGACAACAATTATTCAGCAACAATCTAAGATGGGTTTTGTTTGGTGTTTTCTCTAATAAGAATTACTTGCATGCACAGATTTATGCATTAAACTTTGGCTGTAACTAATATTATAAAGAAGCAAAGACAAAAAATGCATATCTTACACAATGACTTGCATTTCTGTTAGCACCAGTTACCCTATGGTGACATTTTCTATTTGGTATTCAATGGGTGATGTTCTAAAAAAAAATACAACACAGTGTGCCCATCTAGACTACAAGCCACTTGATTGTAACATCACGGAAAGTTCTGTTCTGACCACAGTTGACCATGGGAACATGTTTACATAAAATGTTAATAAGATGATAATGAGAATAAGGAGAACTCAGAACCACTGTGAAAAGCAGAGTAACCCAAAATGTATGGAGTGTGTAAGTACAGATAAGGAAAAGGAGGGTTGGACTCCGCATGGTCGTAATAACGGGATAAAAGGGGTTCTCTGCTATGGATAGGGTGGAAAGATCCTAAAGGAAGATCTCCTTGGGAAGCTCCCAGCAGGACCCACCCTTCTATTAATGACCACCCGTTGAGAGCGCCACCAGACTCTATAACATATGTGAAGTAGGAGCTATTGCATCTCGGGTTTTGTATACTTATGTGTGATTGTAACATTAGTCATCTGCTTAGTGAAACTTATAATACAGACAAGACTTCTTACTTGTAACTGTGTGTGTAGTCACTGTCTTTGTTCTTCGTGTGTCCCTAGAGCCTACAAATCTAAGAGAGATTTTCACCTTGTTGATCTTAAAACTGCAGCAAACACAGGAGCCAGACTCATTATGATTTAACACAGAACTACCAGTTCAAACAAAGTCTACAAAATAAATTGTCTTAAGTATCTCACAAATCTGTAGTATGTGCACAGGAATCTACTTGTGTGAGATATGTTGTAGTGCATTCTTAAAATGATTTGACTTAGAAGCATTTGCTTTCTATCACTCAAACCCTACTAAATTACGGTGGCAGATTTCACCTTGCTTTCTCCATAATATCTGCATTCATCCCTAGATTGTAAGATGAAAGTACGGAAAAGGCTGAAGAGAGTGTATTGTGAGTCATGCAGCTCATCCCTGACAGGTCTCTAAAGGAAGCAATCGGTTCCCTGCAGAAAGATGAGCAGGACCTATACTTAGCTCAGGCAGACTCACTACAGCTTTAACAAAATAGGTATGTTGAGTTGCAAAGGGTCACTAGTGAAGTGCAGAATCAATACATGGCTCAACCTCAAACCTTGCCAGATATACAGGTACAAGAGGGCAGTGAGATCCACACCCACTGGTTGCCAAATTACAAATTTTGAGAACTGTAGGAGGTGTGTCCACTATAGCTTGTAGTCTGATTTCTGTACCCAGTGTCCTGTTTCATAACAGAATGATTGTCAGTCTGTATTACCTATGCACTTCTTAGTGTGCACTCTTCAATTATCTACCTGAAATTTCCATTGATTTCAGTGGGAACATCATACACAGAACAAGGGCAAACTATGCAATGTGGATGTCAATAGAGAATTTTGCCCTTTGAAATATAAAAATCAATACACGTGAATACAAAGAATCCAAATGTTCTAATTTTGCTGCTTCAAAGTAGCAAGGGTGTCATAAGAAGAGATATTATTTTGTAGTTGGAGTCTGGTCTTTCTACTGTACCTTTTTTGCTAGTAAATCTATATATTTGAATATTCTTTTCAGCCTTTGGGCTAGACTGTGCCTTTAAGCACCACTCTGAGCAAGGGATGGTGGGCAGGGTACACTCTCTCAGAAAACACTGTACCTCAGGAGGGGCCCTTCTGAAGCACAGTTCCTCCAGTGCCTCCCTCTTTCACTGGGAAAGCACTTTACAGATTACAACATACTCCTCCTCCCTCTTGTACAGCCATCTCTGCTGGATGGTACACGAGGGGTGAGGAACCATGGCTCTCACTCCCTCCTCGACCACCACCTTGCAGTATTGGACACTCAGCCCCTACTCTTCTACCCATACCCAGGGCAGGGCTGAAGTGACCATTCAGTGGTGTGGGACTTTAGTCCCTGCACTACAGCCAGGCCAGTCATGCAAGACAAGGCAACAATGTAGCCTCTGAGGGGTTCTTGTCACAATAGCCAGTTAAATCATTACTCGTGGCCAAATTTCATACTAAGTAGCACCTTATTTTGAGAGTAGTCCCATTACCATCAATGGGGCTACTTGCAGAGTAAAGGCCCAGTTCATCATTGCTCTGCACCTTGTACAGCCATTTACAACAACAGTGTGAGGTGGACATAGAGAGTTACACTACTGCTTTGATTTGGTAGCGAAGTGCAAGACACAAAGTGCAGGATAGTCATAAAACAGGACCCAAAGATTCAATAGAAGCTTCAGGAGGTTTTTGTAGCATTAATACAAGTGAATGCTAACAATCTACGGTGCTGAAGAGAGCTCCCAGGCTTTCTTAGGTCTCAGATCACAATATTGACTTTGATGCATCAGGAGGAAAAAATAATATGAATTTCAAATAAGATGGAAAGTCACTAACTTGATTGCAAGTTGGTGACAATGCCCTTCTTCTCTTCCTTCCTCCCCCGGATCATGTGGTCTAAAATATCAGCAGGTGTCTGGAAACCTTCCCCTGGATATCATACAAGCCTTGTTGACAGAAATCTTTGGCAGATGGTATGTGAGTGGAAGGGAAGATGAGCTAAAATTTTTGGGCTAACAACCAGTTAAAAGTAAATCAAGGTATGGAAAATTCAAGAGGCCAACTATTTCCCCCTTAATGCACACACACAACTCCTACAAACACTAAAGGGCACCATGGGTATGCTGCCAGGAGAGAAATAAGAATCCTATATTAGTACACTTAGCATAGCAATGAGTATGTACCTAGCGTAGATGGAATGCTAAGAGAGTTAGAAGTGGGATGTCTTCACAAGCAAGCTTTGAAAGAAGCTGTCCACGTGCTCTCAGTTTAATTTTAGCATGTCAATCCTGCAAGTCACTGCTTCACAGAACTCTCATTGACTTCACAAAGCAGGCAAAGCAATAATAAGAGCAACATTTTATGCTCTTAAAGGAGCCATATAACTCTCAGATAGTTGTGTCCTGTGATCATCAAACAAAAAGGTCCTGAGTTTTGGTTCACTGAGTTCCTTTAGGGCCTACTCACAGAGAACATCCAGCAATTTTCATGGGAGTTCTACATGAAATCCGCTTGCAGACTGAGCCATTGTCATCTCTGAGTTGGAGTATCCAATGACCGAGCAATGGTGCTCAAGAAACAGCCGGTATCAAGTGGAGTGCCCCAGGGGTCGTTCCTGTTCAACATCTCATTAATGATCTGGATGATGGGATGGATTGCATCCTCAGCAAGTTCGCGGATGACACTAAGCTCGAGGGAGAGGTAGATACACTGGAGGGTAGGGATAGGGTCCAGAGTGACCTAGACAAATTGGAGGATTGGTCTAAAAGAAATATGATGAGGTTGAACAAAGACAATTGCAGAGTCCTGTACTTGGGATGGAAGAATTCCATGCACTGCTACAGGCTGGGGACTAACTGGCTAAGTGGTAGTTCTGCAGAAAAGGACCTGGGGATTACAGTGGATGAGATGCTGGATATGAGTGAACAGTGTGCCCTTGTTGCCAGGAAGGCTAACAGCATATTGGGTTGCATTAGTAGGAGCATTGCCAGCAGATCAAGGGAAGTGATTATTCCCCTCTATTCAGTACTGATGAGGCCACAGCTGGAGTATTGCGTCCAGTTTTGGACCCCCCACTACAGAAAGGATGTGGACAAATTGGAGAGAGTCCAGCGGAGGGCAACAAAAATGATTAGGGGACTGGGACACATGACTTATGGGGAGAGGCTGAGGGAACTGGGCTTATTTAATCTGCACAAGAGAAGAGTGAGGGGGGATTTGATAGCAGCCTCCAAAGAGGATGGAGTAGGCTGTTCTCAGTGGTGGCAGATAACAGAACAAGGAGCAATGGTTTCAAGTTGCAGTGGGGGAGGTCTAGGTTGGATATTAGGAAAAACTCTTTCACTAGGAGGGTGGTGAAGCACTGGGATGGGTTACCTAGAGAGGTGGTGGAATCTCCATCATTAGAGGTTTTTAAGGCCTGGCTTGACAAAGCCCTGGCTGGGATGATTTAATTGGGTTGGACTAGATGACCTCCTGAGGTCTCTTCCAACCCTAATCTTCGATGATTTGTTAGGACTTGAAGCCCCTCCCCATATCACCTTGCACCATTTGCCAGTCCATCAAAATGGAGACTTCAACAAGTAAAGGTGGGGAATTGCTGCCTTGGGGCCTGACCCAGAGCCCATTGATGTTGACCTCAGTGGACTTTGGATCAGGATCTTTAAAAAAAGATAGCCAAAAAAACCCTATAAGTAAGATTCTTCTATTTGCCTGATTTATTTTCTCTTTAACTTGTGCAGTTTTCATTGAAGAAAATGGATCCAAGAACATCTGGCTTTTGCTAACATCAAGACAAACTAACAGAAAATGATGGGGTTTTTACAAAAATCAGAATGACATCTTTGTGTTGCCATTGTATAAAACACTAGTTTCAAGTGAGGCAACTTCACTGAATTGGCTAGCATCTTATTGCTCAATGGAAATTCAAATTGCTAGTACCTCACCAAGTTACTTAAGCCAGAGTAGTGTTCTAGCTTCAAAACAGTGGTTACTATGGACCCAATTTCACCACCTTTATTCAGCTTTAGTAGCAGCTTACTCCAAAGTTAGGCCAGGTCTACACTACCGCGGTAGTTCGACAGCTGGCAATTGAACTTCCAGGTTCGATTTATCGCGTCTGGTCTGGACGCGATATATCGATCCCGGAAGCGCTCGCCGTCGACTGCGGTACTCCAGCTCGGCGAGAGGAGTACCGCGGAGTCGACGGGGAGCCTGCCTGCCGCGTGTGGACCGCGTCTGAACCGCGGTAAGTTCGAACTAAGGTATGTCGACTTCAGCTACGTTATTCACGTAGCTGAAATTGCGTACCTTAGTTCGAATTTGGGGGTTAGTGTAGACCAGGCCTTAGATCTACTGAAACCAATGGATCTACTTGTGGAGCAAGGTACTACTCAACCTGAGTAAGTTTGGCAGAATCTGACCCAATATATTGTAAAGTGGCATGTAATTTATTGGACTACCAAGTACAGTGGAGGACAAATAAGTCCAGCAAAAAAAGCTTTCAGGCTTAGTTATCAAAGGAAGCAGTTGCTACAAAAGCGTCTTAAATTAATTGTACATCGATAAATGTACATTTACCATGTGTTTTTTTTAAACCTAAGCAGGAAAATGGACAGTATCATTTACAGTAGTTTACAGTTCACATCATAATTCAGTAGTGCTAATGAGAAACAGATGTATGCCACCCTCTCACCCCTCCCCCACACCACCCCCCTCCCCAGCAATTCAATTCACTTGGCTACAATCTTTGGATTTGGGGGGGGATGAAGAAGTGCACCACAAAACCATTTTAGCATGTGTCAGAGCTGTCATAGTTGACATGTCAAATACATTATGCCTTTTCTATTCTACAATTTGTTAACAATGAGTCAGCTCACATTAAGAATAGCGAGTAGCTTCTGTGAGAATTGCTCACAACTGTCATTGTGTTCAATTAAGCTCCCCATCACCATGTGCTCTAATGTTTTGCCAATAAGATGATGTCATAATAACTTTTAAAAATAATGAAACCATTCTCTTTCTACTTGACAAGCGCAAAATATTTGACAAATGCTAATGGATTAAATTTCACAAAATCCCCTGTGAGGAAGTGAAGCATTATTCCGAGTTTTCAGGAAGGGAAACGGGGGCACAGAAAGGTCAGGTAATTTGCTCAAGGCTACATAGCAGTCTGTGGCGGAGCCGGGAACAAAGTGCAGATCTCCTCACTCCCACTGCTGTACCAGACAATGTCCCCTTTGTAGAGGCCTGGGGATCGTGTCCCCTAAGATCCCATGTGTTAAGGTGTTCTATGTGAAAATCTCCCTTCTTCCACAGGAGGTTGGGTGCCCCACATGGCACCTCCTCCTCTTCCCCTAAGCCTGCAGAGGGTGCTCACACCAGTCCAGGGACTACATGTGTGTGTGTGGGGGGGAATAGTGGGCAAGTCATCCCCACTGCAGACCCATGGAAGATACTTAGAATAAAGTTAAAAAATAACCTGAGAGTGTATTAACAGCCCTGGATCCCCTGCCGCACATCCAGGAACCTCAGAAATCACTGTGGCCAAGGGGGGTGGGGAGTCTTTTTTTCATTGTGGAACTGCCAGGCTTAGAGATGGCTTCTCTGTGGGTAGACTAATCCCACTCTGACAGGTCATTGCAGAAGAACACCTAAAGAAATCTTCAAGGAGATTTTCATGCAAAACTCCCCTTTAACACATGTGGGACAACGTGCACCAACGAGAGCATGCTAGGTACTGGAATAAGTCTCTCCCTTTAAATTTTGTCAAGTTTAGCATTTTATAGTTATATGGAGATATACCTATCTCATAGAGCTGGAAGAGACCCCAAAAGGTCATGGAGTCCAGCCCCCTGCCTTCACTAGCAGGACCAAGTACTGATTTTGCTCCAGATCCCTAAGTGGCCCCCTCAAGGATTGAACTCCCAACCCTGAATTTAGCAGGCCAATGCTCAAATCACTGAACTATCCGTCCCCCCACTCACTGCAGTAGTACATAAGTAGTTTATCTGCTTTGTTTCAGCCTTATTGTTGGATCCAAAGATCACTGAAGTAATGGCAATTGACAAGCAATTTAGATCAGGAAAATACACCTCAAGTTCTACTCCACCTCCTTGGTGAAGTGTCAATGTTCCAAGGGACAACAGGGCCTTAAAACATAGGAAGCAGTGTAGTCTAGAGGATAGGGCATATGGAGAGAATACAATAAGCTAATGGATAGAAAATAAAGCCAGAGAAGGTAGGAAGGCATACAAGAGAGGGGATCCTAAAAAGCTTTTTCTAGTATCTAAACCATGGATATCATAACTTATGAACCATAGTACATTGTGAAGACTCGGGATGGTACAACAAATATCAGGTTGGAAATCAATAAAAACAATTTCCACTATATGATAATGTATCACAGCACAAGGGCTACGAGTTTACGTTGGGTTGTATCTTCCTGTATTAAATCACTAACTCTATCCAAGCCACCAAGAATTCTATGCATTATATTAGAAGTTGGGGTGTGTGTGTGTGTGGGGGGGGAAGATTAAGACTCTGATCCCTCTTCTACACCAGTTTTACGCATATGTAATTCAGTTGAATTCTTGATTTACACAGATGTACGTTAGATGAGATATGACTTTCCCTTAAGTGTAGAAGGATCTTAATGGCATCATGCCCAAAACAGTTAGGTACCCAAAATACTGTATTTGAATAGTTCAGGAAGTTTATCTTTAAACCCTATCTCTTTATGCATAATAATAGACACGTATGAGACGGACCTAAAAATGCTTTAAAACAACTGGATAATGAGCACTTCTAACCACTAATTGCTAAAGTAAGTTGTAGCAGAAAACATGAATCCTGAACTTTCAAAGGAAGTGGGAATCTGGAAAAAAAAAGTGAAGCTATTTATACATATAGTATATACTATGTTTATACCACAGGAATATAGATTTTATTTATTTCATTTAGATTTTAAAAAGTGCACCCATCCTTTCACCCTAGGTAGGTGCAGGGCTATATAACTATACTGTTGGTGATGTGCTGAGAGAAAGTTAATACTAACAGATCACGTAAGTATTTTTATTACAGTTTGGTCTAGAACTAAATCAGAATTTTTCCTTAATTAAGGGGTATTTGAATTCTTGGTTGTTGTTCAGATCCATTTCTAGCTTCTATCTAGGGAGGCCTGGCCTCATGGATAGAGCAGTGGACTGGGATTCAGGAGACCTGCGTTCCAATTCCTGGTCCTACCAGTAACCTGGTGTGTGACCTTGGGCAAGATGCTTCCCCTCTCTGTGTACTGAAAATCAGCTAGGGGATAGCTGCTACCTCATAGGCAAGGCAGAACCTGACTCCCTTTAAAGGGGACAGCCAGCCTATGGCAATAGGTTAGCTCCATTTGCCATCAATAGTTTAGTTCTGGGTTTTGGGGTGCATAAGGGACAGATTTGGGACTCAAGGCCAAGTTTTTCAGACGCAACCAGTGATTTTTAGATACATCTATTTAGGGGTGTCCAACTTCAGATATCTTGAAGAGGTCAGACCTTCAGAGTGGGGGCCTTAGTACTTTCTGAAAACCAAGCCCCTTTTAAGGTTTCACAAGTTGGAAACTTGCAATTACGAGTCATGTTTGAAAATCCAAGATCACTGAATACCCAAAGGGTTCTTCCACACCCTATATTTGTTTAAAAAAAAAAGAAAAAAAAGAGGCTTGGTTTTATCTGCTACATTTAGTTTCCACAAAAGCCTGACAAGCTGCATCACAATTTGCATTGTGATTGCGATGAACTCTGAAAAATAAAAGATGGAAAGCAGCAGGGATGGGGAGGTAAATAATAAGCCTTATATGAATTTATCTTCTGTAAGTTTTTAGTCCATTTCAGTCAGTTCTCAGTAAGCCAAGTATCCATTATTTATCCCTTCTTTTCACAAAGCCGGAGAAAACCCTGGACTCTCCCTGACATGAGGGCTAGCTGGGGGGGAAAAAAAAAATAAAAAAATAAAATCTTTCATTCACTAACAACCTCCCCCCACCCAGAAAAACCCACAAACACGACTTAGCATTTTCCCTGAAAAACTCTGTTTCTGCCTGCACTGGAGGAAAAGATTCTACACAGTCATCATCACAATTGATCCTGCCACAACCACAGCAGGACAGATCACCGGGGGAAAGTGGCCTCACTCTGGGAACAGGAGAACTACTAGTGTTAGCTGCAATGCTACAGAGGCTGGATGGATCTCTAACCAACTAGGGTATCAAATGCCCTGCCTGAACAGCCAGGGCCAGCACTGGCTAGTCAGCCATTTATCACCTCAGTCTCAGCATAGAAGTTAGGAGAATTATGTCTTCTTCTCACCTCCCTGTTGCCAACAGAATTTCCAGATCAACAGTTAATCCTAATGTTATTAAAATATCCAGATTGAAAGCCCTCATCCCACAGTCTGAGCCATGCTAACAAAATAGTCTGTGCAGAATCCCACTGAAATCAACAGGGCTCTGGTTGGGAACAGAGGTCTGCCTGGATGGCTCAGCTAGCAGGGTTAGGAAGACAGTCTGTCATATCACATGGAATAAGCAATTATTCAGTAACTAGGAGTAGTCTGCTTTTTTTTGCATTCTGAGATTCTATATGATTAGCATGGCAAAGTTGTCACTGTGCCTTTAGCTACTCATCACTATGCTTGTGTGTGTTTTTAGAACTATCATGAATTTGCAGTATTTTACCCACTCCCACTGCACTGGAGGGTACTACTATGTACTAAGCACATTAAAATAAAATTTTGTGTAGAAGATGCTCCCCCTTAAAAATCGATGGTGTTTTTTTAAGTGGTATTGTACCAAAATGTTAAAGATAATGCTTAATATTTTTCAACAGAATTTGTGCTGGAAGCACTCTTATGGTTATGAGAGTGCCTCTTCACACATTTTTAGAGTGTTGGATCTTTTCAGCTTAACTGCATGGTTCTCTCGCCATAAAAACACGTGAAGGATGCACTCAAATAACCATGAGTGCATTCAAGCACTCTCACATTCAGAAACAGTCTCTGGAAATATAACTGGCATCGTTTGGAAGTCAAAACCTCTATGCTACAGTCTCAGGACATTCCCTCTGAAGCAAATCCAACCAAGTAAACTTCATTTCACATCTTTAATAGTGGCACGAATAAGACATCTTAGGGCTCCTAGTCCTTGATCTTGATCCCTTGAAGTAAATGACAAAACTGTCTGTGACTTTAGTGGTACAGGATTGGGCCATTTGGATAGCAAGATGGTAGACACCTTAGAGAAGTTATTTGTATTCTTCGTAGCCCCACAGGTTGCAACCAAGATCAGAGCTCCATGATGCTGTACACATACTCATATGAAAAAGAAATACAGTCTCTGTCCTGAATAGCTTACATCAAACAAGGGGTCCGACAAACAAGGGGTCCGGTGTTATTGTCACCCTCATTTTACAGAGGGGAAACTGGCACAGAGACACTAAATGACTTGTCCAAGTTCATACAAGAAATCTGTGGCAGAGGCACAAATTGAATCTTGAGCTCCCGTCCTAGTACAGTGCCTTAAATACAAGACCTTTTCCCTCTCTATGATGCACGCGTCACACTCTAATGGAAATCGTTAACTACATGTTCCATTTCTGTTTTACTGGCAAAAATAATGAGTGTCTATTCCTAAGTATAAGTGAACCCACATAGAAGCTGTAAATTACATTTCAGTGGTTAGAAGCTAGTATAATTACCATTCAAATTAAATTCAAATGCACCATTATCTTTCTGTAGGGGTCTGACACAGATATCTTTTCAAGTGTCAAAGTAACAGAGGGGTAGCTGTGTTGGCCTGAATCTGTAAAAAGCAACAGAGTCTCCTGTGGCACCTTTAAGACTAACAGAAGTATTGGAGCATAAGCTTTCGTGGGTGAATGCCCACTTCATCAGACGCAAGTGTATTGCTCCTGCTCTCACTGTGGCAGGGGCAAAAGAGAAGCAGGGACTCATTTTGTGATGTTACCAGTCTCCTTAACTTTCTTGATTGGCTAATGAATGAGCTTAAAATCGATTCCCATTGTAAGCAGGGTCTGAATGAACTCTCCCCTGACAGCTAGTTCAGGAGAGGGAAAGACTTCAGGGAGCAAACTGTATTTACATGAACACACCTACTCTGCGTACGTATCCAGCAGACAGGACTTGTGTAGCTCCAAGTGATCAACGTTGGCTCATTTTGGGTTACAAATCATTTTAGTATTGAATGCAGGGGTAGTGAAATGTTATCAATGTTATCTTCATTGTATGACTAAAGGGGAGCAGAACTGTACTGAGCTTGTCCCAGTTGAGGGGTCACCCTCAGATGAAAGGAACTGGCTAAGTTAGGGGCTTGAATGCTAGACCCCTGTGAAAGTAAAAGGGGTGGGGACAGGTGTCCCAGCCAGGAGGTGTGGGCTCTCCCTAAGGGTCCCCAATCTGGTTTAACCTGTTCCTCCCCACTGTTCAAAGCTAGAGCTAAATAGGCTTTATTAGGAGCCTTTTGTTATGTTAAAGTGCTCACATGAGAGCTGAAAACACTTGTGGTGGGGAAGTGTTTCTGGCCAGCCTGCAAAGAGCTGAAAATCACTAGGAGACTGATGTGCAGAGGTCACAGCAGAGAGGCAGATGGCAGCAGAAGGTGACTGACAGGCGACTGGTGAGACAGTGAGTAGAACGAGTGGCTGGCGGGGTGGCTGGGCAGAGCAAGTGCTCAGCAATCGCTCAGTGTTCAGCAAGCAAGATGCCTTCTTCTCCGGGTCAAAGGTGAACTCACACAGATGTACCTCTCAACCCTGGGTCCTCACTGACCAAGGACAACCACTGTGAGTGGGGTATGGTCAGGGAGCAGAAAGGGGCACAGAAAAGGAACTTTTGGTTGTAGAATTTTTTGAATTACAGACCACCCCTGGACGCCTCTGACAGGCAATACTTCCCCAGGCAACCTGGAAGTGAGGAAGGACTGTGCTCATCTGAATAGAACTTTAAAAAAAAGACCTCTTGAGCTTATCTTGGCAGGCCTCTCACTTTTACCTACATCTGTCTATGCTTTTCTACTCCGCCTTTAACTTCTTTCCCATCTTTGTGGCAGGTGATCAGATTTTTGCTTCATAAGTCATTGCCAGCAAAGTGAAAGAATAGTAATAAAATCAAATAGAAAGATTTCTTCAAAGCAGAAGTAGGATCTTCTCTCCTCATTGCTACTTCTAGGCTCCATCTATACTATGATTAGTCAGAACAGTTAAGAGCTCATCTAATATCATTCACAATATAAATAACTTGCAGTAAAACAGGCCTATTTTGAGAGGTCCTAAGCAGTTGCAGTGCTCACTAATGTCACCAAAAAGTTGTAGATGCTAAGGGCCTCTGAGAAATTAGGCTCAAGAAAACTCAATCTTTACAGCGGCAACCATAAAAGAACAAAACTGTCCATTTGCCGAAGGGACTATCAGCCAACAACTTTTTTGTAGTATACCTGATGTTTCATTTTTAATCATCCTTCTTACATATTTAATAAATATACTTTGCAGTTCTGTACAGCATTCTCCCTGAGGAACTCTGGGCATGTTACAAACATTAAATGAATTAAGTCTTAAAAACAGTGTAGCAGAGTAGGCCAGTAAAATCTCCATTTTACAGATGAGCTGTTCAGGCAGGAAAAAAAGGTTCACATTTGGGTGCATAAAGCTAAGCATTCAACTCTATATTTCTATTTATAAAAAGCGTAGAGAGAAAAAGGTTGTTTATGCCAGGCTTGAGATGCCGTTGACAAGAGTTAAAAATGCAGTCAATTAAAAAAAATAAAGCTACGAGGCTGCTCCTCAACCCCAAACCAAAGATAACGACCAACTATAATAAGTCAAGTTCAAGCAGCATCCCCTTCTCAAATAGACATCGGCCATTAGTGGGTCCCTTCCTTCCAAAAATCTTGGGTAAAGTGATGGGCTTTGGAGTACGAGATGAGGGCCAACAAAGCTGGGCTATTTCAAAGCAAGAGACAGGAGTAGGCTTCATATTTGAAGAAATTATCCTGCCAAGAGCTCCCATGCTGAGGGAGGTCCAGTTATGGCCTGGGGTCTCAGCTAGGCATGTCCAAAGCCACTGATGGCTTTACAAGAAGCAAACACTTTAAACTCAACCCAGAAATCAATAGGCAGCAAGAGTACTCCCAGAACTCCAACAATGTGCGCTCCCACACAGACACCCCACTTAATAGGTAAGCGGCTCCATTTCATGCTAACTTCAGTTACTGGGTGGATTAAAGGGGCAGCTCCACAAAGAGCACAGGGGAGTAGCCTAATCTCAAGTTGTGATAAATGGGGGGGGGGTAAGATCCCTTTTATGGACACCCAGCTAGCCAGTTAGCTATAAAGTCCCTCTTGGTGGCTGCTTGCTTTACCTGTTAAAAAGTCCCCCAGGTAAAGGAAAGGGACTGGACACCTGACCAAAAGAGCCAATGGGAAGGCTAGAACTTTTTAAAATTGTGAAAAAAGCTTTCCCTTTCTGTTCTCCGAAGAGAGGGGAACAGAGTAAAGTCAGGGCTATGACTATGCTGTAAAAAGCTTTTTGCCAGGGATGGAAATCATCAGATTATACCTAGAACTACCCAAATATGTAAAAGGATTAGGAAATGTCTAGAAAGACGTGATTAGGTTTATTTCTTTTATTTTCTGTAAGGCTTGTGGACGCCTCTGTGCTAATCCCCAGCTAGACCTCAAGAAGGTTATTCTTGATGTTTATTTTTGTAGTGGGTTTTTTAAATCTAGCAAAAGCCTAAATTCCAGATGTATTTTCTTTCTTTTTGTTTTTTTATAAAATTTACCTTTTTTAAGAACAGGATTGGGTTTTTGTATCGTAAGAGGTTTGTGCATATGCTGTTTAATTATCTGGTGGCAACAGCTGATTTCCTTTGTTTTGTTTTTTTCAGCTCTTCCCAGGAAGGGGGGGTGGTGGTGAAAGGGCTTGAGGGTACCCCACAGGAAGGAATTCCTTCCTGGGATATCAAAGTGGGGGGGTTGCAATTGGGTGGTGGCAGCATCTACCCATCCAAGGTCAGAGAGAAGCTGTGACCTTGGGAGTTTAATACCAGCTTGGAGTGGCCAGTATTAATTTTTAAAATCCTTGCAGGCCCTCACCTTCTGCACTTGAAGTGCCAGAGTGGGGAATCAGCCTTGACACAAGGTGACAGAGGAATGGATCACAGTAGTAAGGTCTGCATCTGAAGGAAACCATTAGTCACTATGAAGGAGATAAAAACAAATTTAGCCCCCCCCGCTTCCTCAGAGAGGTAAATATAATCTTTGCCACTATATTTTACTGCTTCCTATAATCTACCAGCAGCAGCTCATTTTTAATCCAGATTGAGCACCAGCGAGCTAGCTGTCATCCATGCCACATTCTCACCTAAGTTTACATTTTGGCTTAAAAATAAGTTGCCCAAAGTTTCACAATGAGTTTTTGGACAAATCTGGAGCAGAATCCACATCCTTTGATTGAAGTCTGTGCCTGGTTCACAAGAGTAGCCTTTCCAGCTATTTTTTTTTTAAAGAATTAACCCCGCCCCACACACACAATATTGTTTCATGTGTTACACTAATAAAATACAAAAAGACACAGTATATAAGTGCAATATCACCACATGTCATGAGACCCACTAATTTAATGGGCTGAAACCCTAGTTTGTTCTGCAACAGGAGGATAAACATATTTTTTCTCCAGAGGGAAAGGCTTATAGCTTCTGCCTGACCATAACTCATGGAGTTCCATGTCCAAGGGGGATTACTCACTCAGGGGATGAATTGGCCTTTATTACTAGTATGTGTCTGCTGGTAAACTGCTCTTACAATTTAACTGAAAATGTATTGATTTAAGCTAACTTTCCGAGAGCTTTGTTATGGAGTAGGCACTCCCAAGGCAATTGGAAATAAAGAGTAATATAATTAAACTGTGAAGCTGTGTCACAATGGCTCCAAGGGAAAAATCCCCTCAATCAACTCCACTACTAACGTACGAAGGAGCTGCAACTTAATGGACTTTGTCAGAGAACCTGTATGGTTATAAACAACATGAGCTGACAAAGCACAGGTAAGAACCTGTGAAGCTAGGGAGAGCTGCAGCACAAATACAGTTGCAAAGGGACTGAATGTACATTCTTGACAACAGATGTGGGTAGGTTTTACTGAGATGGTGGAAGGAGAAGAGTACGTCTGTGGAGAGGGGGAAGGACAAAAAGACATGGCAGATCCCCAGCTGGTGTACATCATTGTCACTCCAATGACTTGAATGGAGCCGTGCAGATTTACACCAGCTGAAGATAAATGTAACTAAGAACTGTCATTTGTAAAGAAAGACTTTCTAATATTTCATCAAAAAACTAGGCTGCTCAATAAAACTGTGTGATTTTGTTTTCCTTCATTCTAGTTTAAGTCCGTATAAAAAAATCACTTTAAAATAGTTGTTTGCTTTAAAAAAAAAAATCTTTAAAAATCTCACCATTTCAAAATGAAAGCCTAAGAAATGTGATGTTCACTTTAATGGGCCAACTTCAACTCAGGTTGTACCTATACCATTAGTAGTGGTGGTTGGCCCAGTTGTGCTGTTGCTTTCCTCAGTCTCCATAAGTTTAGCAGTTAAACTGCTACTATTTGCCATGGGTACCTAAGCTAGCCTTATAAGTTCCACTCCTCCATTTTCCAGAGATTAATAAGGTTTCTTGATGCGCAAGTAAAATATCATTACATTTTTCTTTCAGTCCTGCAAAGGGCAGGCAAATAGACTTTGTGCTGGCGCTGATTGAATTTCATAGCTTAGATCAGCCTTTAAAAACTGCTAGTATATACACCATCTACCCACTGCTTAATCACATCAAACTTCGACCCTTGCTTGGCTCACACTACAACCGCAAACCAGTCAGGGTGCCTTTTCCACCTGAACACACGTTCAGGGGCAAGGAGTACTTTTTGAGAGAAGTCAAATATTGCAAGACCTCTGTTATAAATCGCAAATATCCAACTGTCTGTTCAAATAAAATACTATTTGTTGGTTTGCCCTGAAATTGTCTCTTGCCTCAATTCACAGGATTCCAATGAACTAGATATCCAGCTTTGAGGAGTTCTTCACAACCTCAAGCTGAAAGTTTCACACTGTGAAGCTCTGAGGGCCACAGGGCTCACATAGGGCATGATCCTGGTTATGTTGACACTCCCATTGACTTCAGTGGAAGCAGAATCAGGTCAATGGAGCAAGGGGGAAAGGAAGAGTTAAGCTCATAAGAAACTTTAGTTTGCTTTAAAAAAAAAAAAAAGTGCAAAGTACCCTCAATTTTTCCAAAATAGCAGTCTAAACCAAATTCCCTGCCTTCATTTACACATTTTTAACCAGAATCATATTGTAAAGTTAGATCCACAGAATGATTACATTGGTTACTTAACTGTTACAGACAGTGGGCTAAATTCAACTTTAGCGGAATTATTGCCTTCACTAGAGTTGCATCAGGAGTAAATGTGGACAATGCATTAAATATGCAAACAAATTAAAAAGGCGTACATCCTTTTCCTGGCTAATAGTTTTGAATACATTTTATGGTACAGATGTTCAAAGCCACTGGCGGTTTTAGAGTCATCATTGCCATTAAATGTAATGGAAGTGATGGCTCCAAATCCCTAAATGGATTTGAACATCAAAACCTATGAAGGCTACAGGTGGGCCAGACCTGCAAGATTTTGAATCCTGTCAAGGGCGGAAGAAGATGTGGAAGCAGTAGAAATTTAAGCATAAGTGGCCAAACCCTAGATAGCAAAAGCAGTGTTCATTTCAAACTAAATGTTGTGCACATTTTAAGAATGTATTTCATGTCTACATGCTATAGTAACTGGTGGTCTATAAAGGCCATAGGGCTGGGGTGGGCAAACTATGGCCCACGGGCCGGATCCAGGCCATCAGGGCTTTGGATCTGTCCCATGGGATTGCCACCCCCATGGTGCTGCGGGCCCCGTGCTGCTCCTGGAAGCGGCTGGCACCACATCCCTGCGGCCCCTGGGGGAGCGGGGGGGGCCCACGCACTGCCCTCGCCTGCAGGCACCGCTCCCCGCAGCTCCCATTGGCCGGGAACCGTGGCCAATGGGAGCCTTGGGGGAGGTACCCGCAGGTGAGGGCTGCACGTGGAGCACTCTCCCCGCCCTCCCCCAGGGGCCGCAGGGACGTGGTGCTGGCCACTTCCCGGAGCAGCGCGGGGCCAGGGCAGGCAGGGAGCCTGTCTTAGCCCCGCTACACGCCGCTGCCACCCTGGAGCCACTCCAGGGAAGCGGCGCCAGGCCAGAACCTGCACCCAGAACCTCTCCTCAAGATACTCCTTCCAAACAAAACATATCTGCTCAATATTAACATTGGGACATTGTGCTGTTACAGGCCCACACAGGAGCTTAATTGCAATCTGTTTGAATCAGATCATATGAACTCTTGTTTCTAAGTACAGAATATGTTGTGGTGGAGGGGAGAGGGGGATGGAAATGGAATCTCACTAGTTACTCCAGTTGTGGTTATTGCATAAGAAACCCTGCAGAGATTTTTGTGCAAACTATAAATGCAATACATTTTACGTACCTCCTTTGAGCACTGGCTGTTGTGTGTTGAGATTTTTTAGGCTTGGTACACAATTCCATACCTTAACCCAAAGAGTTTCTTTTTTTTAAGAAATCCTGTATTCTTAGCATCCTTAGGAGTATATTTATCTTCTTTATTATATTTCAATGTATAAAATCACAAGTGACTGACTCACTAGGCATATCAAATATTTAAAAGTGCAATAAATCTGTGTAGCAAAATAAATAGTAACCCATCACATGTGAGATACTTGGCCAATGCAACAGAATAGTTAAAGGATGTGCAAGAGTTCTATTTGGTATCACAAGCCATAGGAGGAGTCTATCCTCCACTCTTATTTGCCTTGTGCTCTTTACCAAGATTCAATTGAAGATAGCCGACAAAACTGTTTTTATATATAATCTGGAGATTATTTGATCCAAATCTGTGCATTATTTGATCGAAATCAGTGCAATGTTAAAATGTATCAGTGCTATCTCTGGACTAAAATCGATATAGAAATAGGCTTTCTGGATTCATGGCACTAACACTGAGTCTGTCAACATGCCTAGGCTTTTATTTTGTGGCATAGATACTAAGCTTGTGACAGTGATTTTGATGCCACAATATACAAACGATTAGGCCATTTATACAGAAGTAGAGGCTTCCCTCACAATTTGCTAGTTCATTTCAGATTGCGGCACTTTCAGTTTGTTCTTTTGCCTGCCATTTGTGCATGATATCTTGGCAATTAGCGATATTCTGAAGATAAAATTTCTCAAAGTGGCAGATAAATCCCTTAGATTTCCATCATATACAAACAAATAGCAAAGCACTACGATCTCCCCAAAAAATCAGATTAAGATGGCCCAAAAGCTTAATTATCTAGCACATCCAAGGGAAACATTCAGTTCATAAAAATACCAACATGTACAGAGATCACCATTAAAAACAGTGTCAAGTATCAGAGGGGTAGCCGTGTTAGTCTGGATCTGTAAAAAGCAAAGAGTCCTGTGGCACCTTATAGACCAACAGATGTATTGGAGCATAAGCTTTTGCATGCGTCTGACAAAGTGGGTATTCACCCACGAAAGCTTATGCTCCAATACATCTATTAGTTTATAAGGTGCCACAGGACTCTTTGTTGCTTATTAAAAACAGTATTTACCAGCATTTCTCAGGCTAGGTCTACACTACGGGGGCGGGTGGGGTCGACCTAAGATACGCAACTTCAGCTACGTGAATAGCGTAGCTGAAGTTGCGTATTTTAGGTCGACTTACCTGGCTGTGAGGACGGCGGCGAGTCAACCGCTGCCGCGCCGCCGTCGACTCCACTTCCGCCTCTTGCCGCGGTGGATTTCCGGAGTCGACGGCAGAGCCATCGGGGATCGATTTTATCGCGTCTTCACTAGACGCGATAAGTCGATCCCCAATAGATCGATTGCTACACGCCGATCCGGCGGGTAGTGAAGACGTGCCCTCAGATACCAGTATCTAAGGTACTGGGCCAAATTCATTTCTGGTGTAGATGCTTTCTATTGCTGAATGATACACCAAGAATAAATTTGGCCTATTGTAACTCCACTGAGTGCAGATTCCCATGTCTTTTCTGCAGTCACATACATCTGCCAGAGGTCCTCAACTACCTAATAAGCTGGTCTCACGCTATTCCTGATAGGACTTGAACCCACTGGGCAGGGTAAGGAAAAGACAGGAATGAACAGCCCTTTGATTATTTGTTATAGAGAACTAGAGTGAGTATATGGGATTCCAACTAGATTCCAGATACGAGCCATTTCTAAAACACAAATATTATGCCATTAAGCACAAATTCACATTTATGGGATAAGTAACTCAAAATGAATTGCAACCTCGCTACGTTGTGTAGAATTTTTAAGCACTGTTTTAAGAAGGGAAATGAGAAAGTCTATATACAATATTCAGTTTTCAGAGCCTGTGGACCAGCAATTCCTTTTAAAATCAATGTGCATGCTTATAAAGATAAATTTTGACCCTTTTGTAGGTCATATTCACATATAGATACTTGACTAAAACACAGCCAGCTCACACAGATTGCTTCTTTTTCCAGGAATTTCTCCCTGAAAATAGCGAAACAGGATTTGGCCCCAAAGAGACTTTTACTTAAAAAAATATATTAAATGACACAATCCAGCATCTCTCTATTATTAGCAACTAAAAAACTTCATGTTGTGTGCACATACACACTCTCCCATACAGGGCTGCCCAGAGGGGGTGGGGGGGGGGCAAGTGGAGCAATTTGCCCCAGGCCCCGGGCCCCGCAGGGGCCCCCACGAGAATATAGTATTCTATAGTATTGCAACTTTTTTTTATGGAAGGGGCCCCGAAAATTGCTTTGCCCCAGGCCCCCTGAATCCTCTGGTCGGCCCTGCTCCCATACATCCCCACTGTCCGGAGACAGACACTCTTGTGAATAGAAATGTGCTTGAATCAGAACACCAAAACCAAACACTCTAGAACTTTGAGGCAAATCCAGATTCAGACAAGCAACTAGACTGACCTGAAGCAGAATCCAACCTGTGACTCAGACCTGTAACGTGCAATGCAATAATTTATATACCAGTGCTCAAATAATATAACTGGAACATACAATCATTACATTTATTGGGACAACTCTTTAGGACAAGGACTATGAACTACTCTGTGTTTCTATGGTGCCTAGCACAGTTCTTGGTTGATGATTAGGCACTACAATAATACACATGAATAATAATTGTAATAATGATAATTTCAATACTGCAACTTAGAGTAGTCAGAGTTCAAAACTGAAAGGTCAAAGGCCTCTCCAGAACAGCATTTAATATTTCAACTTGAGTATGTACATTTTTTAAAAAAAATCCAAGTCTTTCTGCATTATCAGATACATCTGTGATCAGAGCAGGTATCTTCAGTGTGGCTGAATAGTCACTTCATGGGTACACTGCTGAGCAGAGCTCCTACTAAAAGACAAAAACAACAAGGAGTCTGGTGGCACCTTAAAGACTAACAGATTTATTTGGGCATAAGCTTTCATGGGTAAAAACCTCACTTCTTCAGATGCATAGAGTGAAAGTTACAGATGCAGGCATTATATACTGACACATGGAGAGCAGGGAGTTACTTCACAAGTGGAGAACCAGTGTTGACAGGGCCAATTCAATCAGGTGGATGTAGTCCACTCCCAATAATAGATGAGGAGGTGTCAATTCCAGGAGAGGAAAAGCTGCTTCTGTAATGAGTGCACACTTCACTTCTCTACAGAGGAAAAAGGAAAATAAGCTATCTAAACTCCTACCTGCCACAGGGGGCTACAACAGTGGTACCCTCAACTCATCTAACAACATTGTCAATCTTTCCAACCACACACTTAGCCCAGCAGAAAAGTCTGTCCTATCTCGGATAAAAACCTCACTTCTTCGGATGCATAGAGTGAAAGTTACAGATGCAGGCATTATATACTGACACACGGAGAGCAGGAAGTTACTTCGCAAGTGGAGAACCTGTGTTGACAGGGCCAATTCAATCAGGGGGGATGTAGTACACTCCCAATAATGGATTGTAGGTAGCCAGGGTGGCTGCCCTCTGAACATGAGGGTAAAGGGCCTTTCTCTCAGCCTGAGTGGGCGGGGCCAGCCCAAGCTTGCTCCACCCCCCGGAAGGGGAGGGGTGGAACAGGAAGTATAAAGGGCAGGGCCCTTAGCTCAGTTAGAGCAGCACCAGGGAGGGAGGCAGACGCAGACCGCGGGCTGCTCCCTTCAGACCCTGCTGCCATGCCAGGGGAGGCCCTGGACCAGTGGAAACCTCACCTGGAGGACGGACTGGGGCTGCCAGGACTGCCCGCTGCCGAGTACCCAGAGGAACTGGAGGAGCCGGAGGGGGAGCTGGAGCTGCCAGCAGCCAAGGACCAGGAGGAGCTGGAGGACCCTGAGGGGGAGCTGGAGCTGCCAACAGCGGACTACCCCGACGCACTGGCGGGACCAGAGGGATTCGGACGAGCAATCGGGTAGGAAGTAGCCCAGGGACAGAGCTGCACAGTGGTGAGTCTGTATCGCGGAAGGACCCCGCTGATCCAGTGGCGGGACCCTCGTCCTGCCACTGTCAGGGCCCGGGGCTGGAACGCAGTGGTGTAGGGTGGGCCTGCGTTCCCCTACCCGGCCGAGCCACGCCGGGACCTTTGCCGGCGCTCCCCTGCCTGAGGGGCGCGCTATTGACCTTTGCCAGCACTCCCCTGCCTGAGGGCGCGCTATTGACCTTTGCTGGCGCTCCCCTGCCTGAGGGGCGTGCTATTGACCTTTGCCGGCGCTCCCCTGCCTGAGGGGCGCGCTATTGACCTTTGCCGGTGCTCCCCTGCCTGAGGGGAGCGGTACTGACCTGTACTGGTGCTCCCCTGCCTGAGGGGCGCGCTATTGACCTTTGCCGGCGCTCCCCTGCCTGAGGGGCGCGGTATTGACCTTTGCCGGCGCTCCCCTGCCTGAGGGGCATGCTATTGACCTTTGCCGGCGCTCCCTTGCCTGAGGGGCGCTACAGACTCTGGCTGGCAGCCTTCCCGCTGCTATTCCCCGCTGGCGGAGGCGTTATGCAGGCCGGCCAGTGACGTCGTAGCTCCCCACCGCCCCCTAGCGGGTAGGTGGACCGACACCGATCACATGGATGAGGAGGTGTCAATTCCAGGAGAGGAAAAGCTGCTTCTGTAATGAGCCAGCCACTCCCAGTCCCTATTCAAGCCCAGATTAGTGGTGTTAAATTTGCAAATGAATTTTAGTTCTGCTGTTTCTCTTTGAAGTCTGTTTCTGAAGTTTTTTTGTTCAATGATAGTGACTTTTAAATCTTTAGTAGAATGACCAGGGAGATTGAAGTGTTCACTTACTGGCTTATGTATGTTACCATTCCTGATGTCCGATTTGTGTCCATTTATTCTTTTGCAGAGGGACTGTCTGGTTTGGCCAATGTACATGGCAGAGGGGCATTGCTGGCACATGATGGCATATATAACATTAGTGGATGTGCAGGTGAATGAGCCCTTGATGGTGTGGCTGATGTGGTTGGGTCCTCTGATGGTGATCTGGAAGCCTACTTTCGTCGTCTCCGACTCAAGGAATATTTTCAACACACCACTGAACAGTGCACTGACCCACAGGAACCCTCCTACCAACACTACAAGAAGAACTCTGCGTGGACTCCTCCTGACGGTTGAAATGACAGACTGGACCTCTACATAGAGTGCTTCAGCAGACGTGCACAGGCTGAAATTGTGGACAAACAACATCACTTGTCACATAACCTCAGCCGTACAGAACGCAACGCCATCCACAGCCTCAGAAACAACTCTGACATTATCATCAAAGGGGCTGACAAAGGAGGTGCTGTAGTCATAATGAACAGGTCAGATTATGAACAGGAGGCTGCCAGGCAACTCTCCAAGACCACATTCTACAGGCCACTATCCTCTGATCCCACTGAGGAATACCAAAAGAAACTACACCATCTGCTCAAGAAATTCCCAGCTACAGTACGGGAACAAATCTACATGGACACCCCCCCAGAACCCCGACCAGGGGTATTCTGTCTGCTACCCAAGATCCATAAACCCGGAAACCCTGGACGCCCCATCATCTCAGGCATTGGCACTCTTACAGCAGGATTATCTGGCTATTTGGACTCTCTCCTCAGACCCTACGCTACCAGCACTCCCAGCTATCTTCGAGACACCACCGACTTCCTGAGGAAACTACAATGCATTGGTGTTCTTCCTGAAAACACCATCCTGGCCACCATGGGTGTAGAAGCACTTTACACCAATATTCCACATGAGGATGGACTACAAGCTGTCAGGAACAGTATCCCTGATGATGGCACAGTACGCCTGGTGACTGAGCTTTGTGACTTTGTCCTCACCCACAACCACTTCAAATTTGGGGACAACTTATACCTTCAAGTCAGTGGCACTGCTATGGGTACCTGCATGGCCCCACAGTATGCCAACATTTTTATGGCTGACTTAGAACAACGCTTCCTCAGCTCTTGTCCCCTAGTGCCCCTCCTCTACTTGCGCTACATTGATGACATCTTCATCATATGGACCCACGGAAAGGAGGCCCTTGAAGAATTCCACCTGGACTTCAACAATTTCCACCCCACCATTAACCTCAGCCTGGACCAGTCCACACAAGAGATCCACTTCCTGGACACTACAGTGCAAATAAGGGATGGTAACATAAACACCACCCTATACCGGAAACCTACTGACCGCTATACGTACCTACATGCCTCCAGCTTCCATCCAAGACACATCACACGATGCATTGTCTACAGCCAAGCCCTAAGATACAACCGAATTTGCTCCAACCCCTCAGACAGAGACAAATACCTACAAGATCTTTATCAAGCATTCGTAAAACTACAATACCCACCTGGGGAAGTGAGGAAACAGATTGACAGAGCAAGACGGGTACCCAGAAGTCACCTACTACAGGACAGGCCCAACAAGGACAATAACAGAACACCACTGGCCATCACATACAGCCCCCAGCTAAAACCTCTCCAGCGCATTATCCACGATCTACAACCTATCCTGGAAAATGATCCCTCACTCTCACAGACCTTGGGAGGCAGGCCAGTCCTCGCTTACAGACAACCCCCCAACCTGAAGCAAATACTCACCAGCAACTACACACCACACCACAGAAACACCAACCCAGGAACCAATCCCTGTAGCAAACCTCGTTGCCTACTCTGTCCCCATATCTACTCTGGCGACACCATCAGAGGACCCAACCACATCAGCCACACCATCAAGGGCTCATTCACCTGCACATCCACTAATGTTATATATGCCATCATGTGCCAGCAATGCCCCTCTGCCATGTACATTGGCCAAACCGGACAGTCCCTCCGCAAAAGAATAAATGGACACAAATCGGACATCAGGAATGTTAACATACATAAGCCAGTAAGTGAACACTTCAATCTCCCTGGTCATTCTATTACAGATTTAAAAGTCACTATCATTGAACAAAAAAACTTCAGAAACAGACTTCAAAGAGAAACAGCAGAACTAAAATTCATTTGCAAATTTAACATCATTAATCTGGGCTTGAATAGGGACTGGGAGTGGCTGGCTCATTACAGAAGCAGCTTTTCCTCTCCTGGAATTGACACCTCCTCATCTATTATTGGGAGTGGACTACATCCACCCTGATTGAATTGGCCCTGTCAACACTGGTTCTCCACTTGCGAAGTAACTCCCTGCTCTCCATGTGTCAGTATATAATGCCTGCATCTGTAACTTTCACTCTATGCATCTGAAGAAGTGAGGTTTTTACCCACGAAAGCTTATGCCCAAATAAATCTGTTAGTCTTTAAGGTGCCACCAGACTCCTTGTTGTTTTTGTAGATACAGACTAACACGGCTACTCCCTGATACTAAAAGACAGTGCAAATTGCAGATAGATTTGGAAGTCTGATTGCATTCTGTTTCCACTAGCGCATGAGGTAATCTGTGCTGGGCACACTAAGCTCTGAGAGATAGCTTCTTCTCCAAAGCATTTTAACATACGGACAAGTTTGTCATAATCTTCTCTGCACAGCAACACACACTTGCACTACTGTATACATGCAGGTTTCTTTTACAGGTGGCTGAACTTGGTTTCTTTCTTTGGTTTTGTTTTGCCATCTCCAGTTTGTGCTGTTTCTTATTTTTGTCCTTCCCCCACTGAATAACAATTCACCCCTTTGAACTAAATGGCTAAGATTTCAATGTAAGATCTTATATGCAGGCAACTGTGGAACTTCCCTCACTGAGACCTGGCATGGCTAAACTGGTCCCAAATAGTTCATAACAATTTTGCGGTCTGGAACATCTGTTTTTGGATAGGTAGCCAGTGCATGAATAGCAGGGATTGCTACAAAATTGTTGGCTAGGCCAGAGTTTTTCTGCTAAGTCCACACCTCAACTATTTAGTGAGCTTAAATCTCCATCTTTGAGAGACTGCACCCATGACAGAACCAGTGGGCCGGCACCAAAACCCTCAGAGCAGATGACAGTGAGATCTCCTTTATTTCTAAGCAGGTTGTAAGTAGAGTCATGACATCTTGAAACAGCTGGGAAGCAGCCAAGCCTAGTTTGCTTTGTAAAAGATATGTGGCTTACAGAACATGAAACAAGAATGTCCTTAGAAATGGCAGACCACCTTCTGGCTAGCTGTGACTAAGTTTGCCATAGAGGGCTGCTCTTGATGCAGAACATGTGTGAAGCTTCCTAAGCTGTATATATTACAGTCACAAACACCTTTTGGGTTAGCTTCATTGTCTCAGAACACCATATGGAGAATATCTTTGGCCACCTGCCATTTATCAAGCATGCCCAGAAATGCCTACTAAACAGCATTTCCATGTGATGTTTTTGACAACACACACAAAGCAGTACAAAAGTGGAGGCCTGTTGCATTCACACCTGCCTACCTGATTTCTTATGAATGTTAACTGTCCACTGACAGGACCTGCCAGAGTTGACATGACAGTGCATGAGTACCCAACACCTGTTCTTTTCAGAAACATTCTAGCGATTCCAAAGCTTTCACTAACAGGGGAATCATATACAAATCAAATCCAAATGAGAGTACATTGGATCTTGAGAACTGAAGGCTACTGTAGATTATTTGCTTTATTAAAATGCACCCCAGTCCAGAGTGCATGTGCAGACTTTCCCAATAAACTAAATATTATTAATAATAATAATTTTTAAAGATCAGCTACAGCTAGATGGAAGCTAGAGGGGAAATAAAGAATTTATTGGAAAAGATTTAGGATTTAAAAAAAAAAATTAATCTAAGTTTTCCTGGTAAAAAATACACACAGTTGACTAAGGTTCCCATTCTAGAATGT
Source organism: Emys orbicularis (assembly GCF_028017835.1). Taxonomy (NCBI): domain Eukaryota; kingdom Metazoa; phylum Chordata; order Testudines; family Emydidae; genus Emys; species Emys orbicularis. The sequence continues at coordinate 194,242,144 of NC_088684.1, forward strand.
TATTTCCAGTCATCTGATGTACTGCAGGCTATATAGTTAGAGATAATTATTACCTGTGGTGAGTAGCATAATCCACTGCCAACTAATTGTAAGGATGCTTAGCACTGTATCAGAGCAAGCCCTCAAGGTGTCTGGGTTCTTTAAAGCTGCCAGAACTCATCTGCTACAGCAGCAACTTATGCTATGCTACTGCCAGCCTAAAAATACATTGGGAGAAGGAGAAGAAGTAGGTGTAATTTATCTACCTTCCAATGGATGTCATCTCGTACTCCAAAAACAATTTGAAATTCAGCATCACATCAAAAAGGTGGCATTTAACATTCTGCAATATAAACCTTGAACAATTTTTACCCTGCCATAGTGTTAGCTTGCTGCTTTTGCTGTATACTGTACATAAAGCAGGTGGAATATTTGTATGCAGTTCCTTCATTAGTTCATTTCATTGTGCCAGAGACTAATATGATTAGTACTGGGGAATATATCAGGTACATATGAATAGACACACACTTCCCACTAAGGCTAATGGATGCAACAGAAAAAAGAATTTGATTATAAGGTTTTATTTACCCCAAATTTCATGCAAAATTTCATTTTCCCTCTGAATAATTTTATATATAAATAATTAGGAAGGGATCCTAAACTAAGATGAGCTCATGAAAACATTCATTTTACAGTACTACTGTCTCACTAAATTCTTATTACATGCTATGCTTATTTGTTTGTAAAAACAATTAAAGTATGTGCACATGATATAAAGTATAACAAACTGACTAGTATATTCATACAGGTATCTTATTTTCCATGTGTATCTTTGAGGAGGGATGGAAGAAGCATTAGTGATAAATAATACAGCAGCTTTAAAGTCCTTCCTTATAGAAAGTAGTGCATTTCATGCAATTACCCTCACTTGCTAAGAGACTACAAGACACATGATTCTTAACTGTATGAATAAATGTAGAACTAAAATAAACTCAACACAGCAGGACACAGAGAATTCAAATGCCTAAAAGTGACACTGAACTACAGGGTGTCAGAAGCCCAGTGCTGTGAAACCCTTTAAACAAATGTGAGACTTATGAGACTGTATGTCTTTCATTCCCCTATCTACAGTACTTTTATCATTAAAAATATTTCTACAGTGCCCGTCACATTAAGAAATATTAGCTGAGAGAGCCTGTCATTATGAAATTCAAACAGGAGGCCAAATATTGCCCTTGATCCAAACATTCAACTCCTTTGGATGTCAGAGGGACTTTTTCAATGGATCAGTGTCAGCAGACAACTAGCAATATTTTAAAATAGGATTCCAGTTACAAGAAGCTCCACTGAAGTGTAAATATTATTTTATTTTCATGGGAAGAACAAGTCCTTGGATTCTATAAAAGCAACCATAAAACAAGTCATTGTTCATAGCTGAATTCCTGTTCCAAGGAGCTTCACAGATAGTTCTGTGAGGGGAGGGGAGAGCTAACAAATAACCAGTTACCATATGACTACTGGATTTCATGGAGAGGTAGAGGACAAATAACTAAACTGGAAATGCCAGGAAGCTACAGGGTCTGTTATTCCTTAGATGTAGGAAGGACAGGACACCTTACTGGAACTCTGGAGTTGTCGTCGATCCCTCGAGGTCGAGGACAATCTCTTTCACAGGTTTTATTTTTAATGGGTCCTTTGGTGACTGAGTAGTCCAATCCTTGAGCCACAGGCTCGTTGGCAGACATTGCAGGTGGTGATGGAAGACAGGGTTGGGCTGCGATTGCTGTGTGACCATTGTCTCTCTTTTCTGGCATTTTTCTGAGACCAGGGCAAGGCGATTTTCCTCGAAAGTGGACGTTGCCTCTCGGACAAGTCTTCACCAATTATCCCTATCCTGGGCTGCCATCTCCCAGTGTGTGGTGTCAATGCCACATCTCTTGATGTTTATCTTGAGGGTGTCTTTAAAGCATTTCTTTTGGCCTCCCTGTTTCCTTTAAAAGAGAACTGGATAAATTCATGGTGGTTAAGTCCATTAATGGCTATTAGCCAGGATGGGTAAGGAATGGTGTCCCTAGCCTCTGTTTGTCAGAGGATGGAGATGGATGGCAGGAGAGAGATCACTTGATCATTGCCTGTTGGTCCACTCCCTCTGGGGCACCTGGCATTGGCCACTGTCGGTAGACAGGATACTGGGCTAGATGGACCTTTGGTCTGACCCGGCATGGCCGTTCTTATGTTCTTTTTCCTTTGGTGAGTTGGGCATATAGCAGTTGTTTTGATAAGCATACATCAGGCATGCGCACACAACACCCGCTCCACCTCAGCTGGTGCTGGATAATCAGGACCTCAACATTGAAGATGTTGGCCTCTGTGAGGACCCTGACATTAGTACGATGATCCTCCCACTTTATGTTGAGGATCTTCTGAAGAAAGTGCTGGTGCTGGCATTCCAGTTGTTTTCTATAGGTCACCCAAGTCTCTCAGCCATAGAGGAGAGTTGGGATTACCACCACTTTATAAACTAAAAATCTAGTATGTCTAGTATAATCTAAAAGTCTTCCAGGAACTCTGGAGTAGGACTGGCTGGAAAACAAGAATTCTGTTTCACAAAAAAAAATAAAGGAGGTTTTGAAATTAGTTTTTGTCTCACAATGGAACAAAGAGCCCTTTTAGCAATTTCACAAGAGAAAAATAAATAAAAAAACCACCTCAGAACAGCTAATAGGTGATCATCCTAGCCAATTGGCTGACATGTGAGACACCCAAGTTCAAATCCCTATTCCAAATCAGAGACTTGAACTTGGTTCTCCCCTATGTCAGGTGAGTGTCCTAACCATTGAGTTATTGGCTGTTGTGGGGTGGGAGTGCTCTCCCCCTCCTACACCTCAGAAAGGTGCTGAGAGGATTAAATCCATGAATGATTGTGAGGCACCCAGATATAAAGGTGATTAGGGACTTATAAGTCCCTTGATACATAGTGGGATGTCACTTTCAAGAATTAAGACAATTCAGAACCCAGTAATATCTACTTTGATCTGAAGGATAGGTAAAGTGATTAATCCCCCTGTGCACACCTAAATTCAAAGATTATAAAAAAGGAGCTGCCACCTGTTGATCAATCTCTAATATTTTTTAAAGGTAGAAAGATACTTTGGGAACCAATTTCTCTGTTGAAAAGTGTTTGCTTTAGTAGTGTTTTTTGTACCCAGAAGAACTCTTCAATAGTTCTTAGGAGGAGTAATGAGGGGTTTTTGCTGTCATGTGTATGGTGAGAATACATCATAGGATCATCACTGCAGAACTGAGATGGGGGTTACTGCCTGAGGTATTCCAAGCTGTATGTAATGGTAGATAGATGTATGGAACATGGGGACGTAACAAGAGTGGGGACTGCTTGGGAGTAACTAATGCCCCTCTTGAAAAATGAGGTAGTTAACATAAAAGATCTGGCCAGCTAAAAAACTTCAGTACAGCCAAGTGAAGTCAGAACTTCAGAGAACATTCAGCTGTAGCAATGCAAGCCACTGGGGAGAAGCAAGCACGGCTGCAAGTTTGATAAGACAACCTGGGATGGCTGTGGGACCTTCCAGGACAGGTCTGTTTTGTGTGTGATGCATGACTCCAGTTTTAGTCTATGGACTAGCACTATAATGGCTGAATATTTTTCTAGCTCTGTTTTTCTTGTCCCTGACTTATCACTGTTCAGGGACAGGAAGCAGAGCCAGATCATGGGACAGGTTTGGATTAAAGCCAGGCTAGAACTTTGATTAACTCACCCGCCTCTAGGGAAAGTATATTAAATAAAGTTACAGGAGAATAGCAAGAGAAGCAGAACATTCTTTTATTTAAATATATGAGACAAATGAATATTTAACTTCACATCCTACAAACCTCCAAGTCAAGGATTTTCTATTCTAACAAATACAACCACATTGTCACAATCCTTTCTGGACACAGATGCATGTGCCAGGGATTTAACATGGTACTGTAACAATGCAAGGTCAGGCTTTTCATCTTTAGATAACGAATTCTCAGAGTCATATTGAAGACCCATATTTCATTTGGAAAGAGAAACATTGCCTCTGACCATTTACTTGGTTTAAAACAAATTTAACTGGACCCTTGAAATATACCAAACCTAACTCAAGTCAATAACATTTTTAATTCATTTCCTCCTCCCAACCCCCACTCACACACTTTTTCCCCTGCTGCCCCTCCTTGTTAACCAGTGTTAGGACCCAGCAGAGCTGCATGTTAATTACTAATGACCCACCTAAGCAGAGGGACTTGTTAGATTCTACCATTAATATAAGAAAGGTGGGAATAGCCCTCTGGGGCAAGAAACATGGAGTTTGAGACAAACATCTTCAGGGACAGAAGCCCTAGAGGCAGCCAGGCCTATGGAGAAGGCTTAGTTTGGATAACCATTTTTTCTCGCTGTCTCCCACATGCCAGTCTCATTTATATCTCAAAACCTCAGAGCCATCTCAAAACCTATGGGACTTCGAGGAAAGGCTTTGATTTTAAAGCATTGCTTGCATGTTCTGTGCTAGCTTGATAGATACTTTCCAAAGCCAGTAATAATGATTGGCTGTTGTCTTAAAATTACTGCAAGGATTGCTTATGAGAAAACCAGCAGTTTTTCCCAGGTTGGACTAATCTGAACTTCAGTCCCAGTGTACCTTCTATTTATTTCCAAGATGTTCAGTCCTTTTGGCCTCTTGCTGAAGAGTATAACAAAGCCATTACATTTATGGCTTTTTAATGTCTTTTGAAGATTCTGCAGCTTGTACTAGTGCTAGCTGGAGTAGATGGCCTCTGCCATGTGTATAGGAGAGATTAGGGTTACATTTTTCTCTGAGCAAAGCTTCCACTCCTATAACCTGAACATTTAGAATGCATCTACTGGCCTACCACGGACATCAAGATAATGTACACAATGACTTAATACTTGATGCCTATTTGCATTGGTGCATTCATCAGCCATGTATGCACATTTTTTGAATATGGTGAGAGAATTCTTAACTTTTTCAACTGCTGAGTCTTTCACTGTTGCATCACTTGCTTCTAGACAGTCAGCTGAGGCTTTTGCAGAAAAATAGCAAGCATTTGCCAGTCTTGTTCGGAACCAGTGTCCAACTTCAGGATTAACAAGTGACAATGCATTTAACATTGGCCTCCAGTTTTTAGTGTGTGGTATCTCTTGCTTAAATAGAAAGTATGATGCAACAGCCATGTTGGTTCACATAAACTGAGTTGTGTCCCCAGCATTGTTAACAGCCTCATTAAGTGCTTCTAAAATTGTCTTTGACAGTCACTGGCTTATAAGGCTTTCTGCATGGTGATGCAGTCCAGAGGCATGGTGTTTTGTAGCCTTTTCATGTAGGTTGTCAGTATTGGCTTGGCTGATCAGTCTGGCAAACCAAACTCCTCCACTTTTACTATATAAATCCAGAATATGTCCACATCTTGAATACCGCATGCAGTTCTGGTCACCTCATCTCAAAATTATTAATATATACACATACATATACACACATACATATACACACACACACACACACACCCCTCTACCTCGATATAATGCTACCCAATATAACACAAATTCGGATTGAACGCGGTAAAGCAGTGCTCCGGGGGGGTGGGGCTGCGCACTCCGGTGGATTGAAGCAAATTCAATATAACGCGGTTTCACCTATAACGCAGTAAGAGGACAGCGTTATATCGAGGTAGAGGTGTGTGTGTGTGTGTGTGTGTGTGTGTGTGTGTGTGTGCGTGTATATATATATACACACACACTCATTCTCATATATATGAGAATGAGAGGAATTGGAAAAGGAACAGAGAAGGGCAACAAAAATGATTAGGGGTGTGGAACAGATTCCGTATGAGGAGAGATTAAAAAGACTGGGACTTTCAGCTTGGAAAAGAGACGACTAAGAGGGGATATGATAGAGGCCTATAAAATCTTGACTGGTGTGGAGAAAATGAATAAGCAAGTGTTATTTACCCCTTCACTTAACACAAGAACCAGAAGTCACTCAATGAAACTAATAGGCAGCAAGTTTAAAACAAACAAAAGGAGGTATTTCTTCACACAGTCACCCGTGGAACTTTTTGCCAGGGATGTTATGAAGACCAAAATTATAACAGGGTTCAAAAAAGAAATAGATAAGTTCATGGAGGTTATCTCCATCAGTGGCCATTAGCCAGGATGGGCAGGGATGCAACTCCATGCTGAGTGTCCCTAGCCCAGTTTCCCAGAAGCTGGGAGTAGACGACAGGGGGACAGATAACTCGATGATTCCCTGTTCTGTTCATTCCCTCTGAAGCACCTGGCATTGGCCACTGTCAGAAGACAGAATACTGGGGTAGATGGACCATTGATTAGATCCAATATGGCTGTTCTTACATAAAAATTAATTATAATAAAGTTTAGTACAGAAACGCCCCAAGATAATGACCTCTCGAGATAGCGATGATGTGAGAGAACGACCTTGGCAAATAATGCATTTTAAAAATCTTGGCCTACTAGGAAACATATTTATATAAATTTCCCACTCACAAATCTAGCATTCTGGAGTGAAATCACTAAAACATAGTCCAACAAACAAATGCTCTGGCTGCTGTTGTTCATTGTGCCACTGTTCACTCCACCACTCCAGCCCCAATGGCCCTGTACCATCACCTGCCACAGTGACCTCTGCAAGTCCACTCAGCTCAGTGATTTCAGCTCTCAATGGGGGAACCTCGCTGCTGGTGCAGGCTGGACTATCTCTTCCACAGAAACACTGTCCCACAGCAGATCTAAGCACTTAGACCTGATTATCAGTGATTTCAGCTCTAGTGGTCACTTAAACCAAAAGACTCTCTATGGAGCCTAATCAGCTCGATCTCTAAACAGGAGAGAGGGGCAGGTCAAATAGTGCCTGCGACTCTTAGGCAGAGCCCACCTCACCAAGAAAAACACCTGTGCCCCACCCTCTCTCTCTTCACTAGAATATGGCATCCAAACCTCCTGCTTAGCGAGTGCAGTTCAGTTGAGGGTGACCAGTGCTGAATTTGTAATGAAAGAGGTGCCAGGGCTCAAGCAAGTTTATTACTTTAATAACTGATGTGACAAGCCCAGAGGTCCCAGGGCTATGAACTGCCAAGCCTAGAGGTGCCGCCCCTGGCAAGCCCTAGCACAAATTACACACCAAGGGAGACCCCCTCATTCAGGCAGGCTAAGTACAGTTCTGCTGCCCTTTACTCATACAATAAGGATAACAACATTTCATGACCCCCACATTCAAAACTAAAGTGATTTGTAACCCAACAGCAGCCAAAATTGATCACGTGGGCATCAAAGCTCTGTCTGCTGGATACTAAGGCAGAGTAGATGTGTTCATGTAAATACAGTCTGGTCCTGAAGCTTTTCCTCCCCACCCCCTGGCTCATAACTAGCTGTCGGGGAGAGCTCATTCAGACCTTGCTTACAAATCAGAATTTGTAATGATTAGGAAGGCCAATATAGCCAAAACAAATGCGTTGACACTGATAAATAACAGCTGTATGAGGAACCCATTATGCGTTCTCAGGTACAAGTATTTTTGCATATATTGCATATGCTTTTAAAGTGTGTATTAATGTTTCAATTGTAATTCAAATTTCCAACCAACTAAATTGGCAACCGACCACTGGGGAGGGAGTTGGGAAAATTCTGCGGGGGAGGGAAATCCCTGCAGATATTGATGAACTATTAGGGGATAATCATTGTATCTTCCACATTACAATGAAAATATTTCCTAAAAACAGTTGAGTGAGACATGATTTATGGCTGGTGTTTATCAACATAGCAGAAAAATAATATGAAATTCATTAATATCTATGAAGCAGAATTTGAATGCTTATCTAACAGTATGTTCCATGCTACGTGACACCTTTAGAGTCAGCTCTTTCAGGAATATTAAACTGGGGAGAAAGGCACCTTACTGACTTGCAGAAAGAAAAATGAGGTAGATGGTGAGGTCTGTGTTGTGATAGATTTTACCTACGCTGCAGAAATTGTACAATATCAGCACTTTAAAATTACAAACATGTGCTGCACCTGGATCCTGAGCAAACAAAGCACAACATGAGACTCTCCCTTGATGACTTACTTTTGATGAAATCATTGAGCCAATTCAGAAAGCTGGAATCACAAAAGCACTAGCCTGAATAGGTCAGTTTACCTCTGCTACAATGACTTTCTCTCAGTGAAGGCTGCCTATTTTATCAATAGCTCTGTCAACAGTTGAAACCCTCTCAGTCTCAGCTTGTTGAATGTAAACAAGCCACCTGCATTTAAAGATCAAAACAAGATTTGTTCAGGTAGAGATGAGATCCTGGATGAAACAAATACCATTCCCCATTCGCTTTCCTTAACCTACAGCTGGGGAAAGTGTAGACAATGCTCAAACGGAGGACCAGAATAAGAGACACCAAGGGAATTTAATAGTGTATATATAGTAATAATACCTAGTTCTTACATAGCATTTTCCATCAGTAGCGCTCAAAGTGTTTCATAATCTTCACAACACCTTTATAAGGGAGGCAAATATTATGATCCCCATTTTACAGATGGAAACTGAGGCACAGAAAGACTAAGTGATTTGCTGAAGGTCACACAGGAAGTCTGTGGGAAAGACTGGAATTTAACCCAGGTTTCCCAAGGGCTAGGCTAGTGCCCTAACCACTGGATCATCCTCTTGGAGCATCAATTGGTCTATTTTAGAGTCTATTGAAAATGTTATAAGAGCATTCATTTAATGCCCATATAGTTTGTAAAAAAAATAAATTCATATACACATCAGCTAGGTTTCCTGAAGGTAGCATGGCAGAAATGGGTCTAAGCAAAGGACTGGCTGTGGGTAAGGGCCTTGTGCATGAGCTCAGGAAGGTTGAACTGTGCACAGAGGGCAATAGAGTCAAGGTGTGCACGTGAGAGATGGAAAAATGGGTAGTTGAGGGTGGGAACATGAGTGGAGTCTCCCCTTCAGCAAGGGAGGTGGCAACAAAAGCTAAGACCTGGCCCTAGCACTCTGTGGGTGCACAGCCCAGACAGTGTTCTTCACTTAGCTGAGCTCTAGAGGATACAGGAGAGGATACCACCCCCAGAGCAGCAGGCCCAGAGGCAGAGGTTTCACCCTTGCTCTAGCATGCATGGCAACATGGGCAAAGGGGAGCGATGACTATGAGTATTGGGGGCTGTTCCTTTAAGGGCTGTGCTTTGCAGCCAGAGTCTGGACAGGGCACCATCATTATGAAAGCCAGTTGGAATCAGAAACCAAATAAAGCAGAGCTCCTGCAAGCACTGAGTGACCACTGACATCACATGGTACCAAGAGTAAAAAGGAACCAAGACTATATCTGTTTATCAGAACAGTTAAAAAGCCACACCAGAGCTGAAATTCAGGAAATGTGGAAAACTGGAGAAGGTTTAGTGAGCGCTTGACTCTGCATTTCATTGGGTGCCAGCAAAGAAGATGACAGTCAGAAATAAGGCTACTTTTGACAATAGCTGGCTCTGAGGAATTTGATGTTTCAGTTTTAAAGGGGAGGCTAATTATGAAACTAGTACAGAAATCTGAGTACTGCACTCCATGTACAAGACAGAGAGATGTTTTTAAAACAGAGTACAAAAAGGAGGTGAAACCACAGAGGAGAGAGAGAGAGAGAAACACACACACACACACCCCTACCTGAAAGACTTAGAATTAACCCTGGACAAACCATTTAGAAGTTGCCAAGCAAAAGAAGACACCCCGTCCAGAATAAATCTTACAGAGGGGTAAGATTACATGAGCAATCCCAGCAACTTCATCAGTTCTCCAGGTCCTAAGTATGGGAGCTATATAGAGCCACTTCTCCCCCCCGCCTCCTCTCTCATCCATTCTTTGGCCCTCAGAACTGGGCAGATCAGTGCAGAGCTATCCTGTACATACAACAGGTTCAGAATTTGGTGCATTCATCTTAAACCAAAAGTTAGTTCCAAGTTCTCTGGAGTTCTGTAAATTTTTGGCAGCTAGCTTGACTCCCATTAATCAGCAGGAAAATTAAACACTTAATTTTCACCTTTCATTATATAGGTGAATTCAATAGATCATGAGGAAAATCATTTTTTTGAATTTTCAATAATTTCCTTCTGACTTACTTTATCAGTATAACATTTTCTGACTTGGGAGATAAAGAGGTTTGTACAAGCTTATCCAGAACCTCTTACCGCTAACAGTCCCAAACCTACTATCACAGATGGCAATGGGAGTTTTGCCCTTGGTTTAAGTGAACACAGGTTCAATGTCCATAGTGCAAGAGCGCCTTAAAAATGGCTGGTTTTTAAGACATCATCCTACATATGGTACACGGGGAAAGAGTTATATTGACCAATTTCCAATATAAAAATGTTATTGGTTTTTTTCCTCCAGATTTTCTAAGAACATGGACTGTAAGAGCATGCTTTCTCAAACATGCTTTCTATATAGCAGATCTGTTCTCTCTTGTTTCCTAGCATATCCATTCATGTATTGTCAAAAATGTAAGATTTCAGTGAGGGTACATGTATAAACATCTGATGGTCTGATTTGTTCATTGCTTATTGCAAGTATGGCCAAATAATGCTCAATAATAAAAGCTCACGCAAATCCAAAAGAAATAAAACACCTCACCCACAAACACCAAATTAGAAGGGTGGCAAGCTCAAAAAGTACAAATGCCGATATCCCACCACATGTACATTTGTTCGTGTGGTTTAAAATTGATGTTCTGACATTTCCACCATCCTACATATTTTGGGCCGTGTTCAAAATACATAGAGACAGCTGCACATCCATAGAGAGAGCCAGATTTACATGAAAGAGGGGAGTGATATACTGGAAATTCAATTTTAGTAAAGAAAACCGTTTCAGATTAGTAGCTTTCAGTAAGGGTCTGATAATCTATCTAGGGAAATAGACCACACATTTTACAAGAAAAATGAGCAGATGGTTCATTGGCACATCATTTTCTCTTCCCTCCCATCTCAGAGTGGGTAGGGGTAGATTGAGAGGTGGATGTTAGAGCGCAATATTTTATTTTGAGGGAAATCTAGAGCACAAATGGTCTTTTAGCTGGAACTAAATGCAACCAGGTTCAAAATCTCCCACCGACCGCAATCTCTCAGAATGGAGGAAGGCAAGTTACGAACCTGTACCTGAAGGGTTTTCTCTACATCTAACAAACAAACCTAATAAAATAAAATGAGGTCAGAGGAACTCTTTTCCAACAGGTTCAGAATTTGGTGCATTCATGATTCTCTGCCCATCTGTCAAACTGGGGCTTTAAAGCTGCCATTAAAAGAGGGGTGAGTCCGCTAGTCATATACTATAAACAGAGTCTGAAACCTTTGTTAAATATCCCAAAGTCTGTTTGGTAGTTTTAGGTGGCAGATACTTGGACTTCTAATAATCAGAAATTAACGATGGATTACTGCCACTAATTCTGCCTTCTAATATACTTGTACGATTCTTATTTGAATTATATTCAAACTTTAATAAAAATGGGAAAAATAATGCAGGGCTATGTGTGGTTTTTGGTACATGTGATGCAAAACAATTTAGCTCAGCCCAATGCTGGACATTCTCAGAGCTGGACAAACATCCCATGATCAATAGTTAACTTGATGGATCCAGCATCTTTTTGATGCTATTTTCTTCAGTGTATTAGTTATTTGAATTTTTTCCACTAGATACTCAAACAAATGGGGAACAAGAAAGGAAAACTCTAAAACTCTCCCACATTCACCAAGAGCCTAGAAGCCCCAACCGTCCAAGTTATTTAAAGCATTGTCCTTTTAAGGAGGAGCAATTGGACTCCACTTCTTCTATGCAAAGGAAGCTGGTGGCAGCCCAAAGATTTCTGAACCAAATGAGACCATTAAATTTGGGGGTCAGGCACAAGGAGTCATTTCACTGACTCATCCCAAAATCCTAATGTTTGTTCTACACATAGAGATGTGACACAATGAACAGACAGAAACTGGACAAGTTAGGAACGTGTGTAAAATTGTTTTGTAGGCCCATCCTAAACAGCTTAGAACAGTAGGAAAAGAGATACTCCTTCCTTGGATTGGGTCCATGGAGGCGGTGGAGTCAGAGCACATGAGGCTTCAGCAGCCTGGAGGAACTGAAAGTGGCAGTCACTGGATAGCAAAGCAGCAGCAGGACATGAAGGTGGTTTCAACCTCAGAACTTGCCTGTTTTGAGAAATTCTGGATTGCAAATCATCACAGAGAACTGGAGACTACCTTCATGTGAATCCCTGTGGAAAGCAAGCACCAAATTTGGCATGATTCTATGCATGAGCATGTGGAAGTGCCATAAGAGACTGCGGGGGACACAGAACAGTAACTAAAATGAGATCAGCGATTCCTCTTTGACCTAATGAATGGCTAAGACAACAGATATTTTTGCAGAAAAGATGGTTGGCCTTAGTGTGCCCATAGACAACAGCTTTTAGTTTATCACACCAAATGGAGATACAGCAAGTAGTGCTGAAGGGCCAGATGGCCTGGGTTTTTTATTGGCTTATGCAGTTGTTATTCTTGCAGATTAGATGGATCTCATCTTCACATAATAAAGTGTTATTTTGCACCAAGTTACTGGGAACAGATAATTCTTCAATAAGAAGAGATGGTACAATTACTGTAGGTGCCATGAGTTATTTATTTATTGTCATTGGTTTCCACCCACTAAAGTGAGTCCTAATGAAATCAAGTCAAACCATTTGTCTGATCTACTGAGCCTGAGTCTGGAAGGAACAGATCTGGTCCAGTGATTTTCATAGGCTTTTGGAAAGTCTGTACACCCTGGGTGTAGCCTGATCTATAGATTATGTATTACTGATATTGATTACTTAAGAATTCCCAGTTATCACTTTGAGGATTGACAGGTTTGTTTTCCCAAGATCAAGCCCAGTATTATTAAAATTACCATATTATTTGGTTTCAGAGTAGCAGCCGTGTTAGCCTGTATCCGCAAAAAACAGGAGTACTTGTGCCACAAGTACTCCTGTTCTTTTTGCATATTATTTGGGAACCCTGATGTTTACAGTTACAACACTCACACTGTAGGAACTCTTCTATATTTACAAATAGTTTATTAATCCATTTAGCAAAGTAACAAACATTCTAACTCAGTAAAGTAGAGAGAGACACTACAGAATGTACATTTGAACATACATGTACTCACACCATCTCTTGCAGGACAACCTGAAGTGCTAGCCATCGTCTTCTTCATCACCATCACCTTCCTCATCTTCATGAGTGGCCATCATTCTGGCACCTCCCAAGGGCTACGTCTCTCTCTCTCCCCTACTGCCTCCAGCCTAGGATGCCACTTTTATAATATGTTACTGACATTACCACGTCTAATACATATTCAATAGAGGTTTCTCTCCTCTTCCTTATTTGTATTGTCTCACCTTCCTAATGTTGAAGTTTCCTTCTATAGGTTAGAATATTAATGATCTCAACTTATTATCATGTACATCAGTTTCTTGCCATGGAACTCTTGGGGTTGGATGTTCTTTCCAAAACTTTCCAAAAGCTGGTGTTAGCTCATGTTTCTGTGGTTGGCTGATGTCATTATGCACAAAATCCACTCTCTCCCCCTCTCCCCCGCACTCTATTTCCAGTTCCCCCAAAGTTAGGAGTTACTGTCCGGCTGTTTATCTGTGCCAGTGTTTGTAGGGCTTAAGCCAACTGCTCACGCTAATGTCTCACAGGATACAGGCCTGTAGGTTCTTTACATTATAGCTGAATATAATAATATTGATAAACTTGATATAATAAAGGCAAGCTAGCCCCATGGGCTACAAGAGGAAGTCAGGAGGAAGCAGTCCTTGCCCACAACTGCTTACATAGGTTGCACTGCAGGAGGAGAAAAGAGATATTGTGCCCTTGCTATTCAGTGCGCCTACCTAAGGCCAGACTATCTCTGAGAGGGGCTTTATAAAGGATAGGACAGGTGAGAAGTGCAGGAAGGTTTGCAAGTAAACAGAGCCATTAACAGTTCATTGATTCTGAAGCACCCTTAATGGTTTCCACTTAATATGTTTACATCGGTAATACAAGTTTATATCTTATTCTCCTAACTCCAGACACAGAAATATTGCATGCAAACAAATAGGATGAACACATTCAGTAGATTATAAGATTTGTAATGATACCTAACAAGAGACCTTTTGCATAAAGTATATTCCAGTTACAGCATATTCACATTCATAAGCATATTTTCATAAAGCATATGGGATGCAACATCACACCGGGAGTTGCCATCTTTGAGATTTAATAATTTACTTGACAAATAAGAGCTAGAATAGGCTTCAATAGCAGTCTATAGGAGAATAATTTCCAGTTAAGGCGAATAAGTAGTTAGGATGCTCTGAAGGTGTATAGCTTGTAGAAATGAGAAATTACACAAAGGAATAGTTGACACTGGACATCAGAAAGAAGTTCCAAGTGTTAACATCTATTAGAGTTTCTCCCAAGGGAAGTGATGGAAACCCCATCTGAGTAAGCTCTTGGTTGGTGGCATGCACTTCCCTTCTCAGCAACCCTGTCTCCTACCTGCCCTTTATGGAGCCACAGAGTAATACAGAAATTGTGATGTCCACTGGCTCTTGCACAGGGTAGATTCTTGTATCTTGTCTGCTCTTGAGAATCCATGCTAGATACAAGCAAAATTGGGTCTGATCATTTTATGCCTTTCTTATTTTAATACCTGTTATGTCTTTGACTAGACTCTCTACACACAAAGCTTATGTTTGTCTTTTCAGAAAAGCCTGGCTTGATAAATACACTTAGAGACAAGTTAAAATGCAAAGGGAACCTCAAGCTCTGAAAAAGAGATAACAAACATTACAGCTTGGATGCTTTCAACATTGAATGCTTTGCCCACTCCCTTAACCCTACAGACACAAAAGCTCTAGAATGTATAAATAATTTCTCTCATAAATACAAACACAGAGACGTCTTATATTCCCCCCCCCCCCCCCGAGTCATCAACTGTCAAAAACAAGCCATTGACCTACATAGTGCCATGATAAAGGCACCTCTGTGGTGAGCTGCTGTCCCAATGCTTTCATCATGCAGAAGTAGTGGTATGAAAGTTACTCCTAAATGCAGCCATTGCTTCCCCATGGAAACATCAATGCAAACTGCAAAGTCTTCAGAGCGGACAATAAATTAATGTTCAAGTCACAACTGGCTTAATGGGCTTTTTACTATTCATTGTGGAGAGGGGGTAGGAGTTTCTCCTGAACATCACATTTTGCTGCACCCCAGATCGTATCAGTCATATACTCATAAACAGAATGAGTAGAAGCAAGGGGGGCATTTTGCCAGCCAAAGCATACGGAGCTATGATTAGCTTCATTTCATGAAGCTAACAATAATGAGATGGATGGGATATATTTATTAAATATTAATGACACATTTGCTTAGCTGCAACTTCCTCCCACATGCCTAAAAGCTCAAGGAGCCTTCCCAGTTTCTTCCTCACCTACTTTTCTTACATGCTGCAGCATACAGAGGAGAGGGATAGCTCAGTGGTTTGAGCATTGGCCTATTAAACCCAGAGTTGTGAGTTCAATCCTTGAGGGGGCCACTTAGGGATCTGGGGCAAAATCAGTACTTGGTCCTGCTAGTGAAGGCAGGGGGCTGGACTCAATGACCTTTCAGTGTCCCTTCCAGCTCTATGAGATAGGTATATCTCCACTAAACTAGATGGCATTTAGAGAGAATGCCTCCTTTCAGGGAAATATTGTACTTTAGTTACTAACATCTAACTTTGTGAGTGTAGACAGCATTGGTCTCAGACATTCAAACGTTTCTCTGCACCATCCTCTTGGGTCTGTATGACAGGCTCCCTTCTCCACCCTTTGTGCCAGCAAAAAGAGGCTCAGTGCTTTCAAGCTGATAAACAC
Source organism: Emys orbicularis (assembly GCF_028017835.1). Lineage (NCBI taxonomy): Eukaryota > Metazoa > Chordata > Testudines > Emydidae > Emys > Emys orbicularis. The sequence continues at coordinate 194,258,104 of NC_088684.1, forward strand.
CAGTGTGTTATTTATTGGGTCCTCACCACAAGTACAGCCTTGTGCAGCACCATACAATTAGAAGTAAACTTCCCCTTACCTACTCTGGAGAAAGCTCTCCTCATATTGAGATGCTAGCTCCCCTAGCTGCTACCAGCCTTCTTCTTTGTACTGCCTTCCTGTCCTTTAACTGTTCCCAGCTGATGAGTTGATTGCTTTCATTAGCTCACCCACCTCCTGCCTAATTGCCACTAAGCACCCATCTCCCAATTAAGTCCACTCCAGGAGGAAATAGCTAGTACCTTAGTGACCAAGCTGTAGGGTCAGCTCTAGGCTCCTAGCCCTCTATCAGTCTTAAAAACTGCGTAAAAAAACTCAGATGATCAAGTGCCTCATGAAATTACTGCTATTCCTTGCTTTCAGTAGGGATGAAAACATTATAATAGGCAAAACCAGAATGGCTTTACAAAAATTCTTCAATCAGGGGTCGTTTGGATTCAAGTCCCATTTATCTGAACCACCCTCTCAATAAGGTTGGATAAATATCTCTGGTTTTTGTCCATCTCCTATTGCCAGAGTGACTATCAAGCTCCAACACTACATCTGCCAACATCCTGGAGGCTTTGTAATCAGGCTTCAGACAGGATGCAACATGTAGAAAGCAACAGTAGCACTAAAGGATACCCCTTTTATTGCAATGAACGGTGGCAGTTTCTCAGTGCTCATGCTAATCAACCTCTCCGCAGTTTTCAACAATTAACTTCTGGGGTGATTGACTCACCTTAATTGAATATCAGGCAGATTGTGCAGTACGACAATGGCAATAGTCTTTATCTTTCAAGGACCCAGAGAGTAAAAATAATCAGCTGCTTCTAATTCTAATGCAGACTCTTACATTGGAATCTGCTCTAGAATTCTATGTTTTTAAGATTCTCGGGAATCCTGTTCCAGTTTGGTGTGGGTCACAATTGGAAATGAGTGTGGTGGTCACAGGTACCTGTAAACCTCAGTAGACATGATCTACATCAGTACTATCGCACAATTGCCAGTCTCTCCTGAAAGCACAGCTTAGTAAATAGGATTGCAGTTCTGAGTATGGAGAAGCTTACATCTATGAGGTGTTGAGTACCTTCAACACTTATTGACTTTAGTCAGCAACTGTAGCTATTTGGTCTACACTAGAATATTTTTACTTCAAGTTAATTGATTGCCATGTAGGACTGGCTGTAAATCAAGAATTCCATTTAGTGATTTCCCCCCCCCCACAATAAAAGTACATATATATGTGTGTGAGAGAATTCACAACCCCCGTATGGGCAATAGGCTAGTGGTTCTCAACCAGGGGTGCATGTACCCCTGGTAGTACTCAGAAGTCTTCCAGGGGGCACCTCAAATCATCTAGATATTTGCCTACTTTTACAACAGGCTACAAAAAAAGCACTAGCAAAGTCAGTACAAACTAAAATTTCATAGACAATGACTTGTTTATACTGCTCTATATACTATACACCGAATTGTAGGTACAATATTTATATTCCAATTGATTTATTTTATAATTATGTGTAAAAATGAGTAAGTGAATAATAGTGTGTTATGACACTTTTGTATTTTTATGTCTGATTCTGAAGTTTTTAAGTGAGGTGAAACTTGGGGTACTCAAGACAAATCAGACTCTTGAAAGGGGTACAGTAGTCTGGAAAGGTTGAGAGCCCTCACTTAGAATGTAGGAAATCCAGGCTAAAGTCCCTTCTTTGCCTGATTCAAGGTAGGGATTTGAACATGCATCTCTCACAGTCTAGGCTAACCCTGTAGTTACTGAGCTATTGGTTATTCTGGGCTGTGCACACACACATTCTCTCTCTCTTTCCCCTACCCCAGACCTGAGAAAGTTTAGTCAAAACCAATATGTTTCAGTGAAAAGTTTGTTTCAATAAATTTCATTGAAAAATGCCTGACCAGCTCCATTGCCAAGTGATTTACAGTATTTAATACATTTGTAAAGACTACTCTGGATACTTCAGAAAGGTTTGAACCAGGCTACAGACATCTGTGGTTTACGTGTATCCTGAATCAAGTGTTTAGAGAGTGTCCAGACTAACCTTTTCAAACATGTTAACTACCATGAGTTACTCAGCAGTCAATTAACACAAGGTTAAAAAAAATCATCTAGCTTAGACAATCCCTTAAAATGACTCTATGTTTAGGGATTTTAATCACTGAAGTGCTTCTGAAAATTTGACCCGTATAGCCTGATTCTGCAAAGTGCCCAGAACTCTCAATTTGAAAATTTGACCCTAAGCCATTATTTTCAGTCTCTCGTTTTCAAAATTATAACTCATACCCAGGCCCAAATATATAAATTCTCCAACAAATGAAGATGAAATGAACATCTCAGAGGTTAAAGATTTTTTCCTCTAAAAATAATTTGAAGAATGTGTACATCATGAAATACCTAGAAGCTCATGCTGCATTATGCTTTTTATTTTCCTTTAAACTTTAAGAATCCTTTTAATTTTTGGTACAAAATTATTTTGATCATTCTAAATAAACAGAATTGGTCAATAACTCTGATTCCAGCAATTGCTTCATATGTAGGTAGATTTTGGCAAGTCAATGGCAAAAATAAATAAGATCACTCTTTTCATTTTTTGGCCAACACTGTCTGCTGTACACACAAATATAGGTTTTATATCGTACAATTATGAAGGCTATTTTTAGTAGTGCATCAGAGGTACATGGACTCCTGCCATTACAAGAGACAGCAAAGACAGAGCTGTTGTGGTTTTGGTGTTGAACAAGAGTGCAGGAGATCTGGGTTCCATCCCCAGCTCTGGTACAGACTACCTGTGTGACTTTGGGCAGATCACTTAATCTGTCTGTGCCTCAGTTCCCTATCTGTCTAATAGCAATAATGTTTCCTTCTCTCATCTTTTAGGCCACAATCCTGCAACAGTGTATGCACATTGTTAACTTCACGCATTGTAATTAGTCCCCTGGAAGTAAATGGGACGATTCACAGAGCATAAAACTAAGCAAATGAGTAAGGACTAGGGTCTTAGAATGTAAACTCAGTAAATGCACGAGGTCAGGAATTTTCTTACTGTGTACAGCAGCTATCACAGGGGGACCCAATCTTAGTCAAGGCCTCTAGGCATTACTGTAATACAAATAATAAATATAGAAAAAATTATGGCACCACTATACAAACCTATCAAAAGGGATCAAACCTTGCTTGATAACACTACTGCAGTAGGGCCTGATCCAAAGCTCACTGAGGTCAATGGAAAGACTCCCATTTATTGCAACAGGTTTTGGATTAGGCCCTAATAAATGTCTAACCCTTCAATCTGCTGTGTGATCACTTTAATTCTCGATTTAATATCACCATGAAATTACTGAGTATATGAAAGGTTATTGTCAAGCACAAATATGGAATTTAACACCACAAATTTGCCCTGAGCAGTGAGCTGCAAGGTCACTAAGATACAAGTATTCTATCTCTTCCTTATTTTGTCTCTTTATTGCTATTAGCATTTTCATATTTCAATTTTATGGACAGTGGATAGATTAGGTGCCCAAACATCTTTTATCCTTGACCTCCACAATTCTGCAATGCAGTTTTTACAACTGGTCCTTCCCTATGTAGGTTTTTTCTTTTTATTTATTTGTATTGTGGTAGCATGTGGGAGCACTGATCATGGCCAGCACCCCATTGAACTCCAGGTTATAAAGGTTTCTTATTTTACTTCAAACTTTAAACCAAAATAGCATACTAAACCGTGAGGAGGAGATGCCTGGTTTTCATATGGTTATCCTTATTTGATGAAGAGCATTTGATGAAGGTGCATTATGCTAGAAGATGCAAGAAATAATGTGTAGGGGACCTCGGTAAGCTTGTCACTGAAAATCTTATCAGTCTTGGTATTAATATATCCAGAATTCCAAGACAGAGGATGAATGCATCCATTTTTAAAAACCAAAATATAGTGCAATCAAGGGAGGCAGCCAGGGCCGGTGCAACCATTTAGGCAAACTAGGCGACCGCCTAGGGCGCCTAGTGTTTGGGGGTGCCTAAAAGCCCGCTCAGGCAAGGAGATGGAGTGGAGGTGAGCTGGGGCGGGGGGGGGGGGGGAGAGCCGCCCGCAGTAACAGGGGGGGGGCGCACAGGGGAACCGCTCCCCGCCCCAGATCACCTCCACTCTGCCTCCTCCGCTGAGCACACAGCCCCCGCTCTAAGTCTCCTCCAATCGGCGCCGCAAGCCTGCGAGGGGAGGAGAATTAGAGCAGTGCCGGCGTGCTCAGCGGAGGAGGCGGAGCCGAGGTGAGCTGGGGCGGGCTCCCCACGCGGGGTTAGCTGCTGCGGGGGGAAGTCTCCCTGTGTGGGGTTAGCTGCCGTGGAGTCAGGCTCCCCGGGCGGGGTTAGCTGCCGTGGAGGGGGGGTAGCTGCTGCAAGGGGGGGGACTCCCCGGGCGGGGGCGTGACGGGCTCCCCGGGTGGTGGCTGGGTTAGCTGCCTGGGGGCGGGGGCGGGGTTAGCTGGATGAGGTAGGGGGCACAAGGTGGAAGTTTTGCCTAGGGCGCGAAACTTCCTTGCACCGGCCCTGGAGGCAGCCTATTGTAGTGAACACAGCACTGGATGGGGGAGGAGAGGGTAGTAAACTTGGGTTCTAATTTAAGATCTGCCAGTGACCTGCTGTATGACTATGTGCAAGTTACTTCACTCCTCTGTCTTGTCTATTTAGACTAAGTTCTGTGGGTCAGGGACTATGTCTTTATATGGCACGTTTCACAGAGGGGCTTGCACCACAGTTGGCGCCTCTAGGCACTACTGTAATATAAATAAATAAATACAAGACCATTCATTAAAATCCTGCTTTGACATTCGTATAGGGTCAGTCAACGTGCAGACTGCCCACTAGGAAGCTAGAAAGGCATAAGCAGCTTGTAAAAATGCAATCACCTGTTTCATAAAAGAACAAGTATCTAAAGGAGTTAGAGAAAGGATAAAGTCACTTGCAAAAGACAGTTTGGAATAATCATACAATGAAAAAGTTGTATAGTTCACTAGGGAGAAATACAATCTTAAATTATTACAAAGAAACTACATCAAAGGATTGTTAAGATTGAAAGGCAAGTGCTCAAGAGTTAGAAAATGCCAGAACTAAGGTTGCTTACAAAATGTGACAAAATGTTTTGGTCCTTATCTTTTCTGTTGAAAGGACTCTGGCCTCCACGTAACATCTAATGCATGAGAGAAAAGAAATAATTCTGGTGTAGAACATCATTCAGCAATCATAAGTCAATGGGAGTTTTTTCTGCATTAAGACTCAAGATCAGATCCTTAAATACACAAACTTTGCAGAAATTAAGGATACCCTAGGAATGGGACCCGGGTTCAGAGACTGAACAGAATATGCTGCTTCCCATCAATAAAGACTTAAGTTATGCTGGTTTATATGTGATATATTTAAATCATGAACCAGCTATAATGGACAGCAGATAGAATGAATAAAATGGTACTTTTTGTGTTAGCATCATTCTGCACATGCAGGATCTTATGTCAGCATATTTTGGGTTTGAGTTTAAAAAAATCTGGACTAAAATATTGGAAATAATGAAGCTGATTTTTCATTTTGATAGTACTTTGTCAAAATCCCTCTGCCTTCCAGGAGATACCACTAAACAGAGTACATTTTCAAGAAGTAAAATAAAATGGATTAAAGCAAGAATACTGTTTGCAAAGAAGGTAATCCTTCATCTCTCCCACTTCAAAAGGATAGCAGCCAGCATGGGTAGACATGGTAGCTTGTGATAGGGTATCCTTCAGAAGAATAGGAATACATTTGCTAAAATTCATCTTAATCTACATGAACACTATGGTACAAGGAAAAAAATATTAGTTGCTTTGAAGGACTGAGGGATATCCGGGTGTCGCCTTGTTTTTATTCATGAATGGCTGGGTATAGCATTCATGTACTCAGTTGGGAGTTACTTTGCATGCTGGTGGCTGTGAGTGAACACAGCCTGGAAGGGTTTGCTGTTCACTAGTAAAGTAGTGTAAAAGGCACCCTAGACTGGAGAGTTAAGGGGAGTTCAGCAGTCCAGGTTGTACCCTGAGTAATGTCACAGGTAGGTGTTACTGAGGGAATAATCTGAAGACAATAGGGTTTCATAGAGGTAGTTGAGGGCCTAATTTAATCTGCAGATCATTTATTACAGATGATGAGGCAAGAGGTGGAAAGCATCCAGCTTGCAAAGTAACTCCCAGCTGACTACAGGAATGCTATGCCCAGCCATACACGAATAAAAACAGGGAGACACCTGCATATTCCTCAGTCCCAGTAGTTCTGCCCCCCAGAAATATGCGTCTTGTACTGTTCAGCAGTCCACTGGACCGTACACGCTCATAAATTACTCCGTCATTCCAACAAAGGGTAAGTAATATGCACCAGCCTTGTTGTCTCAAGTGGAGGCCTCCCAAGTACTTAAACCAAATACACTGGTTTAGATAAAAAAGAAACAAGTTTATTAACTTGGGAAAGATAGATTGTAAGTTGTTTGCAAGTGATAAGATATAAAAGCCAGAGTTGGTTACAAAAGAAATAAAAAGATAAACACGCAAGCTAATTCCTAAACTTTATCAAGGCTAATAAGTTTAAAAGCAAAAAAGGTTTCTCTCACACAAAAGCTTTCAACAGTCTGTACTGGCTGGAAAAACCTCCAAGCCAGGACCACTTGCCCCTGTTCAATGATGTTTTTCAAGTGATCTTGCTGGCGAGAGTAGAGATGGAGGAGGAAAAATAATGAGGAGGTCACTCTCTCTCCTCTTTTATACTCTGGTCCCTTGGAAAAGTCTTTGCTGGGGTCAGGCAATTCCATGGGGTATGTGAGCTGCCAACTGTCCTTCAGGTGAATTGTAAATTTCTTATTTACAACTCCCCTGCTGGTGAATCTCCAATTAACCTTTTAGCACCTGGCTGGCATGCCAGTACAGTGCCTTTGTCTTTGAGAAAATGGTCTGAGTGCATTACCCAGAACTACATCGTATTTCAATAATAATCATATAGTAAAATCTCAGAGCTCCATGTACAATGCTGATAAACGCATTTTAACAGGGCAATGATGTTCAGTAGACTATGAGTTGTCAAATAATACCTCACAAGGCATACTTGGTACAAAATATAACTGTATAAAAGTGGTGAACATGGGGAACAGGATGTCACATGGTGTACAGTATGTCACACTGCTTCACTTCATTGGGTTTGCACAGGGTTTGCACTGACTGGACCTTACTAAACAATTCTGTTTGTGCACAATGTAAAAAACCACTATGGTCACAAAACTCATCATTTATGATTCAAAATAAACACCAAACGTGGGTCTGTTTAAGAAGGTGTGTAGTGTTGTTGTAGCCATGCTGGATATTAGAGACACAAGGTGAGAGGTCACATCTTTTATTGGACCTACTTCTCTTGGTGGGAGAGACAAGCTTTGGCGCTTACACAGAGCTCAAAATCAAATAATCATGAAAAAAGTGACCATGGTGGAAACTAAACTACACAAAGGGCTGAATTTGGCCCTAAATTGTAAACTCTAATAACTGAATTAAGCTTCCAATATCTGAGTATGCATTACCACTGTTCCTATAAAGTCAGATATTGCACTTCCATATGCACTTATAGTTGGAGATTTTATACAGAGCTCTGTGTAAGCTCAAAAGCTTGTCTCTCTCGTCAACAGAATTTGATCCAATAAAAGATATGACCTCACCTACCTTGTCTATTTAACAAGGTGACATTTTTACATAGCCAATTTGCAGAGTACAACTGCATTTTAATCTGAGGAATTTAATAACATTTCTACAGATAGATGAGCATCAACTGAAATATATGTTGTAAAATCTCCAACTATATGTGCCTATGGAAATACAATATCTGACTTTATAGGAACTTTATAGTAATGCACACTCATACTGGAAGCATAATTCAGTTGTTACAGTTTGCAGTTTAGGGCCAAGTTTGCCCTCTGTGAGGTTTAGTTTCCACCAAGGTCACTTTTTTCATGGTTGTTTGATTTTGCTTAAGATGTGGAAAATATAAACTAGGATAGTATTTGCAGCTACAGTATAGGTGATTATGGTATAAATTATATTCATCAGATACTGTAGGGAGTAAATACATATAAAGAGCTTTTAATAGCTTATTTACCCAGTAAACTGAAATGGATCCTTTGAGACTTTTCAGTCTACTAGTTTAATCAGCAAGAAAGTTTTATATGGTGCACTAACACAGTTATTGAGATAGACTCTGTGCATGCTGTTCCAGTCTACAGATTTACACAAAGCTATTTAGGAACTAGAGCAGGGAATGATGAAACTCTCCTAACAAGTAGGCAGCGCGTCACGTAGAAATTATTGCTCTTCTCTAGCTGACAGGCACCTCAGGCTACTTACACTTTACACATAAGCCCATTTTAGTTCATGTGGAGGTTGAATTGAAACACCTTACATAATGTTGCATGCTACTCAGTCTAGCTGCATTTAGGAGTGGGTGAACTGGTTGAAATAAAATAAAAAGACTCTTCCCCTTGCCCTGCTTTCACCCAGAATTGGAACCCAACCCAAACGGAAATTTTTTGGAGGTTTGAGAAAATTCAACTAACATTTCCCACCCCTCTGCCCTGCCACACACACTTTTTCATTTTGTATCCCTTCTCTGTTAAAGATAGTACATCACATAAACATATGGAGTAAAATCCTGCCCCATTAAAGCCAATGGCAAAACCCCCACTGAGTTCAGTGGAAGCAGAATTTCAACCAGTGTTTCTAGTTGCATTTGGTTTTGCCATCTAATTTTATTGATTTTCCAACAATAATAAAATAAAGAATGCTAACACTTGACAAGAGTAAGGGGAAGGAGAAAGGAACCTCTACCAAAAAGAGCAAGCAATATTGGAGGTAAGACACTAATTAAATTATATTTCTAACATTTTTGCCTACAGCCACATCTGACCAGAAGTGCCAACAGAATCCCAATAGAGGCAGATCTTGTGGCCTTTCAGATTGGAAATAGAAAATAGTTGCAGCTCACATTTGCTGAACCAAGGGATTCAGTCAGTTCAGAAAGACGTAATACCAGTGCCATTAATTACCACTAGCCAATGTATTCAGAGGGACCATTCAACCACTGGAACTATTTATCAAGGGTGGATTCTTCATCACTGGCAATTTTAAAATCAAGATTGGGTGTTTCTCTAAGAGATGATTTAGGAATTATTTGGGGCAGTTCCATGGCCTGTGTTACAGAGGAGGCCAGACTAGAGGATCACAATGGTCCCTTCTGGCCTTGGAATCTATGAAAAAAACCTGTGTTCACAAGTCAGGGTGGTGTTGACCTGGCTGCCTATCTAATGGCAATTGGATCTGATATAATCAGTTGATTGAGGCTACATCTACACTACAGGGGGGGGTCGATTTAAGATACGCAAATTCAGCTACGCGAATAGCGTAGCTGAATTCGACGTATCGCATCCGACTTACCCCGCTGTGAGGACGGCGGCAAAATCGACCTCTGCGGCTTCCCGTCGACGGCTCTTACTCCCACTTTCGCTGGTGGAGTAAGAGCGTCGATTCGGGGATCGATTGTCGCGTCCTGACGGGACGCGATAAATCGATCCCCGAGAGGTCGATTTCTACCCGCCGATTCAGGCGGGTAGTGTAGACCAGGCCTAAGTCAAAGCATCCAGCACTTGCAAGGAAATGTGCACAATGCACCTCTGACAGCACCTCTCACTGATCTGCTTACTGCTTCATAACAATCTTAGATTAATAAAAATACCTCAGGGTCCACACAACTAATAGGATCTATTTAAAGCAGCTAGATTTTTGTTGACCTAATTAAATTACATCCATGGTCCTTTCTACAGACATAGTGGAAGGGCACATATTATTACCAACATTCAAGTGGACTATGTATATTGTTTTATCCATAATGGGAGTGATATTGCCAGGAAGTGATCTGAATTTAGATAAATGCCAAAGATGATGGCAAATTCATTGAGCTACCAGTCAAAACAGGCATTGGGAACCTATTCAGAGCAGGAAGGATGGCAAATGGGCAACCTGAGGCAACTACGGTGTCAAGGGGCTTATCTAAAGTGGATTCAGTGCAACAAAGGAACTTTCAGTGCAAAGCAGCAGGGTTCAAATGGGCCAGGCAGTGAACAACATACTAGTGTTCACGGGAACTTACACCCCTCTAGTTCAGACTAATGCACTATGCAGACAAGCTCAAAGTCTTTTCATAATCAAAACAGTGGCAAGTTTAAAATTGTGATGATCCTCCATCAGTAATCAGTCCAAGTTTTGCACTTCTTTAAGTGCAATACACAAAGTGCTTTTATTCAAATGATAAGAGGTTTTAGATTATGTCTTGCTGGCATATCATGTTGAATGTCAAAATTGATTTATTTATTTATTGGCATTTCAATCAAATATTTGCTCCAAAAATGGAGAGAGAGAGAAGATTCCCTTATTAAAAAGTGTAAGCGCTTTGAACGATAGCTAGAGATGGAGAGAAAAATATTGACCAGTACATTTCTATTGTATACATAAAGTGTTCTATTTGTTCAGAAAATTTGTGAAAATTGAAGATCAGTGTGATGCTATGCTAAATCGTTTCTTCATTCATTGTGTCCAGGACTTTCTACTAAAGTATTGTGCCTTATTTCATGACATTATATGAAGCAACTGCAGTTCATCCCTTCCCGATCTCATGATCACTTATCAGTCATATGACACCTCTACTAGTTAACTGTTTTTTTCAGTGATAGATTTCCCTAGAGTATTTTTCTAAATCTCTTAGATGATGCAACATAATTAAACTGTATAGCACATTAGGGAATATTTCAAATTATTCGGTACACTGGAAGCAAAGCATTCCCGCTCCCCATATACACCGTTTGGTTTAATGTTTAACTTAAAAGACCTGTCTACCAAAAAAATAAAGAGAAAGTATGAGGAGACAATATAGAAAGAGACAATAGACTGAAAGTAGAACATTTGAAAAGGATATTTACTGAGTATTCCTGCTGCAAAGTAATCTATTTCAATTTTTCTCAACTGGCCTTATGACATGCACATGTCAGTAAACTCCACATTAGCTGAAGACGAGAGACTGAGATGGTTATACAAGACAGGAATTTAGTTTGTCACTAGTTCACTACAGCTGAATGAACTATCCACAGTGAACAACTTCTCTGATGAATTTCACCCTTTTTCTGCTTCCAAAAATGTTCCTGAGCAGATTTTAATTTTTTATTGATTTGTTATTCAAAATTCATAGCTGTATCTTGCAAACAAATATAAGACCTTGCTTGTTGCAGGTTTGTGTTGTTTGAGCAGAGTGAATGTCATCATATATTGTTTCCTTTCCCCTGTTCTGATGAGCGTAACTACTAAACAGAGAATGGGTGTGATTAAATGCTGTGTTTTTTATTCCCTCGGGGAATCAGATTGTGGAGGAGCTGGGTTGGCAGGATTCAGGGCTGGTTGGTTTGTTTGGGATATTCTAAAGAAAGAGAGAAGAGGAGCGATAAGAGAAAAAAGAAGAAGGAAATGGAGAACAAGCAAGCAAACCCATAGCTCTATAAGGGGAGAAAATTTAAACACTGACCTATTTTAATTTTCTCTAGAGAGGTGCTCAGATATGGCAATGATGGGCAGTGATATAAGAAAACAGATACTATTGCCTGAAGTCAGATTTAGAATTAGTTATGTTTCATCACATTCACACGAAGCAATTACATGCAGCATGGGCATGCCTGGTCCTTACAGCAGAGAGTGATGCCAGATCAACATCTAGCTCATTCAGTTGCCTGTGTGCCAGGGCTCTGGCCAGCGATTTTGCAAAGTCCTCTCTGCAGAGGCTGGTGTTGGACATCTTTGTTGATCTTGTGTTACTGCCATGTCTCTGGCCTGGGCTTTGGGGAATATTGGCTTGACTTACTGTTAAGGAGTGTGACCCATTCCTCAAATTCAAACCCACTTGAACATCATGGGTTTGAATGTTTGACTCAAAATGGAATGGCACTGGGTTCTTGCTCTGCGTAGGAGAGACAGAAAAGAAGTCTCTTAAGAATGGAGGGCTGACAGAATAAAGAACAAATATGCTGAGACAGAAAGGAGTTGGGAGAAAAACTTCTAAAAAGTGATTGCAGTAGACTGAATATAGGGCAACCACTAGTGTGGGGTTCTATCCCTAAGTAGAACACTGGTTCTCTTAAGCTAGAGAAGGCTTCTGTTCTTTAAAAAATTGAAATGTTGAATAATAACTAGTATTGTGGACGAAAATATAATTAAGAGCTTTGCCAAACTTCATGCTTTACTCATTGGTCCATCTCTGTAACTCTGTTTTGGAAAAGGACCCTAGAAACAATTAAACAGGCCCCAAAGCTGCAAACACTTACAGGTACGAATAATCTTACATACTTGAGACCTCCCATTGATTTCTATGGGCTACTATGTGAGTAAAGTTACTCGTATATGCAAGTGTTTGCAGGATTGTGGCTTTTGTTATTAAATCTTACATCTAGCATATCAACTTTGCATTATAAGCAACCTATACTAGTAGTTTGTACTCCCACTGTCAAAGTGGAAGATCAAGACAGCATCCAACATTAGTCTATGGGGATTAAAAATATTTAAGTACATTGTCTTTGTCTAATCCAGAACATTACATCCTGTGACCAGATCTGACTATCCTTCCTTTACTTTTTACATCACAAAAAACCCTGGCCAATTTACACTGTCAACAAATGTACTCTTAAAAGAGGACACACCAAACAGTTTTCTACTAGGGTACAAATGTTGTACCCTTTTATGAGGTTATTCATGCCCTCATTAGTACTACAGGGTAGTGAGGGAAGTTGAAAGGGAAAATACAGGATTTTTTTGGCCTCATTTAGGTTGTTTGTTTCTTTTGGCTTCACCTGGTGAGTGGGACAGTGGCAATGAGGTGCTGTACAGCACTACAAGTAGAGAAGAAGTATGGCAGGACCCGCAAAAGCACAATGTGAGGATTTTATTCCTCTGCTTCCCTCCCAAAGAGGCGAGTGGCAGACACCACTGATTTGCTCAACTTAATGTATCCTCTCTACACACATGCACATCAAAACTCTTTTGAAAGCTTATTATGTCTACTTTAAGATGGGGTATAATGTGGAGCTAGCAAGTCTGCTGTTACTATAGAAACAGGGATAAACAATGACACTATCAACATGTGGAAATGACCATTTTGAAATATTTGCATTCGTTAAATGACTGTATTATTTCAAGACATAAAACTGGATTTCTTTGTGACCTCAAAGCATCACAACAACAATTTAAAGGGTAAAACAAAATCTACTAATAAATTTGTACAGCTATCATTGAAATGTAAGAGCTAGTGACATGACTAGTCAACATCTTGTTCATCATTATGATCTCTGTTGAGAGAATGTGGGTTACCACAGTCTTCCTTTTTTTTGGCGTGTTCAAAGTTCTGTGCAGGGAAGATTGTTCTGACTAAAGATACAGTTGATTGTGCAGTGACCCTTACCAGGCCCAAATAAGGTAATGTGGAAGCTCTGATGCCATTGGACCCTTGAAGAATACAAGAAGTGGTCAGTCATCCACATTTTTCTATCCATGTTGCAATGGTGATCCAATATCTGGTTTACCTATGTGCAAAGAAATGTAATTCTTTGCCAAGATGTTCTTTTGACATGTTCTTCAAAACTGTCCTCACATGGTTGGGGTTTGGCTAGTGACTTGGCCTTTTTGATGGTTAGATTCAGGCATCAGCAATGCAGGTCTCTGTGGGTGTCATTTTCTTTCTCATTTTGGTTATACAGCACTGCTACCAACTTCCTTGTTGCAGAAATTGTGGCTTGTCCGTCACTCTCCCCCAATTTGGCAAGATCTTTGAAGTGACAAGCTCTCTTTGTTTTGACAATGTGTTGGGGTGTTGAAGTCAGAACCCAGCAGCACCACCCAGCGGCAAGAGCCAGCGGCTGTATTGCTCTGCAGTGATAGGCAATGGCCAGGGGTAGGGAAACCTGTGCCCACCCTTTTCGACCGAGTTCCAACCCAGGATGCTGTGAATAATAGCTTAGATATGTGACCTGGGGGCAGGTGCCTTACCCCAGCGTCAGTTTCTCCGTCAGTGCCACTGCTCTGTTTCTAGATCCCCCCAGGAGTTCTCTCTGATTGTGCTCCAGAAGGTCTTCCTCTACCAGCTGCACCCATCATTCCCAGCCTCTGTGGGGTGAAGATCCTGTGGCAGCTTGGCAGTGGGGCCTGGTCTCAACCGCATGGAGCCCTGGCAGCTTCTCTGCAGGAGTTTGCATTGTACAACTGCTTCCTTGCTCTGTCCACCTAGACTGAACTGAGCTGCTCCCTTTTGAGCTCAGCCTCCAATGTGAGCATGCCCAGCAGGTGTGACTGGGTGGGGCCTTCTGGGCCCAGAGCTGTTCTTTAACATTTAGTTCACCAGTGTGGGGGCTCGTACACCTCATCACACAACATTAAACATATTTTTCCCAACTACCAAATAGGGATGACAGTCATAGCCTGTTAATGTGTGTACAGAAGGAAGTATGTTACAGAAGTCAGGAGCAAGTGTGTTACAAAATGGATGCACAGGTATGAAGTGACACTTGCCAGTTGTGCTGATAATGGTGTTTGTTTCAATCCACATGTTATCTGTGTGTTTTATTTTTGGTAAGTAGTGAATAGCAAGGACAAAACATCCAAATCAGGTGACGTAATTACTATGGTTCCTTTGACTCCAAGAGACTCAAAAGCCATATTGGCACATACAGTATGCAGAGCCATCCTTGGGTCTGCTTCCTCTTGAGTACTGTACAAGTCTTGGGTTTCTTAAAACACCTGTACTGATGATGCACTTTGCTAATTCACCATTGGAAAAGCCTCCAGCAAGAAGGTTTGTATGGGGTGTGCTCCTCCACTTCCAGGTGTATTTTGAATCATATATTCAGAGGAATTTTACTTGTTGGATGCCATGTTTGATAACTTTTTCCCTGGAGGCACAGGGCATCCATCAATCACCTGGCATTTTTTGCATCCAACCTTAAATCCTGTCTAGCATTGTCTTTCTACAGTTTTCACAGAGTTACTTTTGTCATACCTGTCAAAGACTTCGATTACAGAATTAGCTCAGTCAAATCTCTGTAGGAGCTGTCTCAAATACTCAGCAGCCGATTCACAGAATGTGTGGAATTGCCTTGTCCATGCTGTGTGTGGAATGAAATTGCAGAACCATGGTGTTTTTCTAATCTTGCCTGTAATTTGTTACTGGAATAGCTTGCAGTGTCTATGTGTGAGGGAAGAATGGCTTTCTATCTTTGGAATAGCTTGGACAGGAGACATAAGATCATTCCTTTTCTCTTCAATCAGCTGACAAAATGCAATGTCACACGGTGACTGTATTTTTGCAGTGCAACTAGATGGTATTGCTTTAAGATTTGTTTTACTCGAGTAGTATGTTGAGTGATAAACTGCATCCTTAGCAATCAAGTCTTCCACAGATATTCTGAGCAACGTCATCATTTCCTCTTTGAAGTGCTGCCTCCCTTAGATTGGTTGCTTTCTTAAATGTTTTTATTTTATGAAGTTTTCTTGTCTTTCTTGTGTGTTTTTCCTCAAGGAAACAATGCAACAGGACCAATCGGTGGAGGACCTGTTTGCTCTGGTGGCTATAGAAGCAGGTGAACATGATGCTTTTTGATCAGATTTAGAGTCTGTTTTCTTCCCTGGGTTCAATAAAACTCTGACATGTGCCAAATTTGACTTGCTTGTGTATTTATGAAAGCAACCCTTGTGACAGAGTATTGGTGGCACCTAATCTAAACTAGAAAACTCATCCAGTAGCAACCAATACAATTAACCTCTCTTGGCTTTTGATGCTAGCATCACAGATTATTCTTGCCAGCACTGGTGGCTTTTGATGGTTTTACATTCTTTTGATTTTCTTGACAAATAAATTTTTCAAAGTTTGTGGAGAGTCTTTTCCTCTTTGATATAAGTGTTAAGGGACTTGTATCCTCTTTGCCTTCGTATACTATAACATCCTCATAGGGATAAAATTCCCTACTTATATTGTTAGTATTACCACCACCATTATTCATCATTTTTCATTTAGTATATATATATACATAAACACACACATACTTATTTAGCTCTATATGTTAATATCAAATTGTCATTTTTGTTTAGTTGATTGAAGCTCGATACAAAGCTGAGCTCTACAAACATACAGTTCTAGAGGTTGCCACCTTCCTGGTACAGAGCAAGGTCCTCCAAGCTTAAGCCGTACCATCCTTCAGCTCCAACCTTTGCTCCCTGCAACCCTCTGCCTGACAAGTTCAATGGTGATTGTGACAAACACCTAAATTAGTTTCTAATCCTATTTCTGCTACACCCTCAGTCATAGTCCACTGACCAAGTCTGAATGGGACTGATTATCAGCCTGTTTACCAGGGAGGCTCTGGATTGGGCATCTCCACTCCTGGAAAAGTCAAGTCCACTTTTGAGACAATTAGAGGACTTTATTTGAGCTAAGGCAGCGATCTTTGATGATTCGAGTCATGAGCATATGGCCAAAGCCTCACTTCAGGTGCTGTGGCAAGATACTAAATATGTAGTAGAGTTCCAGCTCTTGGTAGTAGTCATCAAGTGGGATCAGGATGCCCAGCATTATCATTTTCAGCTCAATGATGATATAAAGATGCAAAGTGGTGAGATAATATCTTTTTTTGGACTAACTTCTATTGGTGATAGAGATAAGCTTTCTTAAAGATGAAATGGCAAGGGCAGAATCCCCATCTTACCTGGATGCCTTGGCCGACCTATGAATCAAGATCAATGATCATCTGAATGAACAACATTGAGAAAAAAAGATGGTCCTCCCAGCTCCCACCAGGCCTGCTGGCTCCGGCCCCTCCCATCACCAGTCCCTTCTCCGTCGCCTGAACCCATGCAAGTCGATCAGGTTTGGCCCTACCTCTCTGACATAGAGAAGAACCGATGTTGGGTATCAGGCCTATGCCTATACTGTGGGGAACCAGGATGCTCTGCATCAAGCTATGCTGTCAAGGTCCAATCTTCATCCTGGACAGGAAATATTAAAACCCAATGGGGGGAATCTAGGCTGGACTGGTGCCCTTCCCCTCTCCCCAGCAGTCTGCACCAACCTTTGACTACCTGTACCCTTAGTGATAGCCAATCAATATCCAACACATCTCCAACTCCCTCACCAGCTCTGGCGCCCTGTGATGGTCAACACCTACCTAGAGACACTGCTAGACTCAGGTGCCTCATGCAATTTCATGGATCTGGAGTTCGCCTGAGCACACAACACCCCCACACAGTGAAAGGACTCCCCAACTTAGTGGAGTTCATCAACAGGTCACTCTTTTGTCCGGACTGGTCCCGCACTAGATAGGCCCCCTAGAGGTAACTAGCCTTTGAGGTCACTGAGAAATCCTCCAGTTTGGGCTAATTTTGTGAACGGTATTAGTCAGTTGTCCTTGGCATCCCCTGGCTCATCACCTATGACCTGTGCAGCCACTGGCAGTCAGTATGCACTACTGCTTTCACTCCCTGTTTTGCCCAAGAGCCAACCCAGAACCAGCAGCCCTTTGGGGCTTACTCAGTCCTCCAAAGAATTCAGAGATGCAAAGAGAGGATCCAAAGACAACCCCAACAACCTCCCCTCCCCTGGCCCCAACAGCTCCTGGGATTCTTGTTAAATAGCAGCACTATGCTAGCATGTTCAACAAAAGGAAAGCAGACACCCCCCCACCCCACACACACACACACCATCCCAGCGCAGTTATGACTGCCCCCTCAACCTCCTGCTGGGAGCAGACATTCCCTTCAGGTGCATTTACTCCCTCTCTGAACCTGAACTACAGGGACACTGGAATTACCTTAAGGAAAACCTGCAGAAAGGATTAATTTGTCCCTCCAAGTTCCCAGCAGAGGCCCCTGATAGACTTCATGGTGAAGAAAGACAGTTCCCTCTGTCCTTGTGTTGACCTCAAAGCTCTGAACAAGATTACAATCTGAAACCAGTATGCCTTACCACATATTAATGAGTTGTTCAAAAGACTCTACTCTGCTAAGTCTTCCCAAAGTTGGAGCTCTGTGGAGCTTATAAGCTGGTGAGGATCTGGGAAGGAGATGAACTGAAGACTGCCTTCCATACCAGGTCTGGTCACTTTGAGTATTTGGTCAAATGCTGTTTTGGTTACGCAATGCCTCCTCAACTTTCCAGCATTTCATAAATGACATCTTTAGGGACCTCATCATTTACCTGGATGGCATCCTTGTTTTCTCCAAATGTCAGGCTCTCCACTATCATCTTGTGTGCACTGTCTTGGAGAGACTCTTCCAAAATAACCACTACATGAACTTGAAATATGTGAGTTCAATAAGGACACAGTGGAATTCTTGTGAAATATTGCTTGCATGATGTACTCACCATAGACCTGCATAAGGTGACAGCAATATCCAATTGGGCCGCACCCAAGGACATATGCGCGTTTGCCAATTTCTACAGGCAATTTATTAAAAACATTCTTTAGCCTGGTTGCACCCAGAATAGCATTCCTGCAAAAGGGGGCCTGGTTCTCCTGATCCATAGAGACCCAGTTGGCCTTTGATCAACTGAAGAGGGCATTCACCTCAGCACACATCCTGATTTACCCAGATTCCACTAAACCAGGGGTTCTCAAACTGGGGGTTGGGACCCCTCAGGGGGTTGCAAGGTTATTATATGGGGGGGGGGGAGGGTGTCGCAAGCTGCCAGCCTCCACCCCAAACCTTGCTTTGCCTCCAGAATTTATAACGGTGTTAAATAGATTTAAAAGTGTTTATAATTTATAAAGGGGGTCACACTCAGAGGCTTGCTATGTGAAAGGGGTCACCAGTACAAAAGTTTGAGAACCACTGCACTAAACCATTTATGATTGAGGCAGACACCTCAAATTTTACCATTGTGCATTTTTATCTCTAAAGTGGGCCTCCACAACCAACTCCACCCTATACCTTTTATTTTCAGAAGCTAACCCTGTCAGAAAAAGCCACCCACCTGCCAAACCTGGCCCCCTTCCAGAGTATAAAATGGGGAAACCCAATGGCCTTCAGGTTACAGCTATCTGAGTCCTTGAAGATCCACCCGTCTTTGACATCTTATTTTTAAAGTCCTATACTGAAAATCCAAACTGCTCCAACTCACCACCACCACCCATAACAGTCCATAGAAGAGTACTTGGTCCACCTAATCCTTGACTTTGAGTTAGGGGAAGGATCCAGTACCTGATGGACTGGGAAGGCTAAAGTCCCTACGAGCAGTCTTGGGACCCGGTAAAGAACACCCATGCCCTGGACCTACTACAAGAGTTCCATTGGAAGTACCCTGAGAAACTGGGCTCCAAGGTGGCACACTTGGTAGGGGGGTACTGTTAGGAATCAGGGTCTCCAGCAGACCCATTCTCAGAGCAACATAACAAGTACACCTGGCCTGTAGAAGGCTGTTTGATTGGCTATACTACCTGATTGATGGGAAGAGTCAGCAGACCAGCTCTTAAGCCCATCAGCAATATGACTTTGGTAGCTGCTCAGGACATTTGCCTAGACCTATGACAGCTCCTGTGCCTGCTTGTTCCAGCCCTGCTCCTGTAATTGGACTCAGCCCAGACCTGACCCTAGGCTCCAATTTCTGGCATCTGGCCCCCAACTCCAGTTCTGACTCTTGGTGCTGATTCCTGGTTACCAGCTCCTGCTCTAAGCACTAGACCTGTCTCCTGCTCCAATAACTAGGCATGACTGCCCACATTCCAACTTCTGACATTATGCTTGTTTTGTACCTACAACTGAATTTACCCGAGTCCTTATTAACAAGCTTATCCCAGTCATGTGACTTGTTGATATTGACTATTGTAGAGTCAGATACCGTTCTTTAGTATCATTTCTTTTCCAGGTCCTCAATCCTGCAAACATTTGGGCCCAAATTCTCAAAAGTTTTAAGGCATTTAACTCCCATAGATTTAGGCAACTTAAATACCTTTATGCATGTGATTAAGGCCCAGATCCTCAAAGATATATGTAACTCATTGAATGGGTCAATGGGACCACTCACACGAATAAAGTTACATACACGATTAGTGGTTATCAGAGCAAGACCTATGTTTTCTCTCCCAATTTATACTTAAATAATATCACAGTATGTCATGTTTATCTTTCAGAGGGGTCCTTATCCAGTGCATCATACCTATTGTATCATAATCTTCTTATCTCTGTATTCACACATAGCAATACATTTGCAAGACTATTTGTTTCTTTAAATTTTAAATGTACTAAAAGAATCATTTAAAAAATCTTCTTGGACCACAGGATTAAAAATAAAACCAACTGATACTATTTTAGTTTATAGTATCCTCTGGTTTGATATTTTAAGAAGGCAAAGAACATTTATCAAAAAAGCTTTTCTGTGTCACATTCTGGCAAAGTCAAGATTTACATTTGGTACACAGATTGAGATTATATAACATCCTTTTCTCTGAGTAGTCTTTATTCAATTTGTAAATTCTGTTAAATCTAAAATACTTTTGTTTTTTCTCTTTTAACTTTCCTACCCTGGTATGTCTAGTGATTACATATGAAGATATCACAGTTTAACAACTTCAAAGCACTCTTGAGTCTAAAGTTATTTATCCTTTGGACATATCACCACTGGATGCAATTCGTGCAGTATGACAGGTTGATTAATTCTTCTTGTGCCATCAATGGAACACTCTCCTCTCCACGAGGCTGGGACTATTATGTTTATTCGACATTAATTTTATACAATGTAAAATCTGCTTGACACTCTACAGTACAATTAAATGGCATGATTCCTCTTCCCAGAGTGTGCTGTCTAATTACAGATATAACTCAATGGGTGCGGAAAACAAATATAGGGCAGTTCCTCAGTTGGTAACTTGTCATAGCTCCACTGATTTCAATGGCACTATGACACCATACCAGCTGAGGCTCTGCCCCCATGGGGGAATGGGTGAGGAAGGCTAAGGGATACAGGAACATCACACAGTTACTCAGTTGTAGCATATAATCATCTTATTAGTTCTGCTAAGTACATATATGCATAAACTAGTCTTCATATGTATGTAGGCTTGTGTTTATACACATATGGAAAAGCACTAAAGAGAGTGTTTTAGAATGCAGAGTGCCCCAAACGTGTGTAATCAGATAAACCTCATAGTTGATTAGATTTAATCAGAAACATTTCAAGGTAGAGCCGAGATTATGAATTCTGAGCATTTACACAGTCTGACAGCTTTTCCAAATGATCCCACTGCAATCAAATGCATACAACTGCCCCTTTCTGACTTCACTTAAAAAATGCATTAACCAGAATGTCTATTAGTTTCTCCCTTCCCTCTTTTGCAAGTGCTGACAGTGTTCCCACCCCTGACTGCTTTTTTGTCCACTTCTTGCAAAGCCGATGCCCTGTCCACAGTTAAGTCCCTTTTACAGACCCACTTACATGGTGACACATATAAAAAGGAATCCCCATTTATTATTCCCCTCTCCTCACCTCTCTACTTCAGCAGTTTGTCCCTAGATTGAACTTTTGGTGTAGAGACCATCCCTTCTAGAATGTCTGGAAAGTGCCTAAGACATTACACCTCTACCCCGATATAACACGACCTGATATAACACGAATTCGGATACAACGCGGTAAAGCAGTGCTCCAGCGGATCAAAGCAAGTTCGATATAACGTGGTTTCACCTATAATGCGGTAAGATTTTTTGGCTCCCAAGGACAGCGTTATATCGGGGTAGAGGTATATTTGACACTTCCGTAAGCAAAGAATTATAATAATGTCAATATTCATCTTAGAAGTGGTAACCAGCTGATGGATAGTGAAGGAAGATTATTGAGTTCAATTTCAAGAAGGATAATTGCTAGCAATAAAGGAAGACCTGCTGCTTTTCACAGGCAGCCCTTTAGGCAGTGTGCAGGAAGGAGTGTGGCCAGAATTGCTCTCCTTGCTCTGAGGAACACAGAAACTGTTCCCTCCATGCAGCACCAGAGAAGCATATTTCCTCAAAGGGGGCTGGGAGTAGTTAAGACCATGGCCCCATCCCACCCTCTGCAAGAGGAGGTGGAGCTGCACAGTCATGCAAGAAGGAGAATATCCTGCCCCATCTGAAATAGAATAGTGGTAGGCATGGCCACTCTGGGCCAGTTCAGGGATGTTCCTTAAAGGCACAAATGCCTTTGGCAGCACTACATAGTCATCCTAAATAAAAGAGAAACAAGAAAACCAGTCCAATAAAATTATAGTTGTCACATTCCATAACACAGTGGGCATCTCAACTATAACAATTTAAAAAAGCCTCGTAACTCCCCGCCCCTGCAAAATGTAAAAACCCATCAACCCACCCCCCCACATTAACACAAACAAAAATCAAGCAACCAATAACTAAGTTTGGAAAATTAACCTCAACTCTGTCTCTTCTGCTTTTCATATCATTAGTCAGTTAATGTAATATATAAATAAAAGCTAATTTTTTTCCTATAGAAAGTTACAGTACAGTATTAACTTGCCTTGATTTTTAAAATCTCAATGTGATCTAAAAAAACAAGCCAAATTGAAGAGCATTGATTTGGTAGCTTTTTTAAAAACAAGTTGACATGCATCATATTCATGAGTATTTTCTACCACAGTGCTTCATTCAGAGTTCATACTAACTTTTAAAATATAATATACGATACACAGATGAGGTAGCTAGAAAGGTCTGGATTATATAAGCATCTTTTACCTCAATGATGGGATTAATCAAAAGCCTGCAGGAGCTAAAAGGATTCCTGGGTTGTATTATTTTAACTACAATAAGTGGAATCCAGTAGAATTAAACAGTATTGTTTATTAAGTTAGTTCACAAACTAGCTGCCACCCATTGTGGTGTTTTTCCTCATCTGATGGAAAAGTCTCTGTCCTCTGCCTGGTCTCTGACCAGACCAGTGGGATACAGTGACCAGACAGACTGCTTAAAAACAAAATATTGCTTATTTTAACAGTCAGACTGAAGAATAAGAGGGAAATGATTTTAAACAACAAATACTCTGTGCATGTGTCTATCTGACCTATAGGCTTATCAGCCCCCCACTGGTAACCGAGGCAGGCCTAACTTCTTCAGACACTCCCGTGGGTGCCTGGATCAGTCTGCTTTTCCAGACAACTCCCACCCACATCCTGAGGGAGTCCCTTTTAAAAATGTTATAGTCCTTTTGATTTCTGGTTACCTGGCCTTTTCCCAGCCCGATGTTACCTCTTAACAACTGTGAGTGTCTGCTGAGAAGTGGCTTATCTTGACTTAAGCCATTCCTTTTCCTTCCTGCTTGTTTTTCCTTACAGCCCCCTATTAAACTAAGCCAATATATTCATACATTGAGCATCCCAGTAACCAGGTCAACATACATTATTCATGAATTACAGAGCAGCTCCACTTCCATTGCAGTCCTATAGAATTTATTTGGGTTCAACAGAAATCAAATAGGATACAATAGGAATGTAATTAAACAATATCCTTTAGATACATTTTCAACACCATACTATACAACAGTTAATACCTCCCCTATGACTGCCCTATCCACTGGTCTATAGTGTCATTCTCACACTGTGAATTACCAACAATTCAGCACATCTTTTCCTAGAAGATAATAGAAGATATAGACTACACAACTGCAACGTTTTCTAGTCATGAATGAATGTGAAAACAATCAGCATTCTGTTATTTAAACAAGAGCGGCATACTTTTTTTGCAATAAACCAATGTGAGTAGTGCACTGACCTTTTATGACCTAGCATCTAAGCATTTGAAACTAAAAATGTAAATAAATTATAGACTTATTATCTACAGAGCAGACACTAATCAATTAATCATTGTTTTTTGGCTGGCATAAGTGCTCCAAAGATATTGGTTTTATGAGATATTTATCACTTAGCAATCAACAACTACCCCATAGGATTAGCATTAATTGTACTATTTGCAGAGAAACAGCTAATGCACTTCATCCCAGGCAATAAAACTAAATTGATATATAGTGAGGTTTTTGTGTAGGCTTTGTTCATTTTAAATGTGAGAACACTGCCTGGAACTCTTATAGACTGAAGGCATGCAAGGTACATGGGCTTTACTTTGCTAAATAAAATACAATCAGAAGTATATTAGGCCAGATTCATCTCTGGCATGACTTTATTGAAGGAAATGAAGTTATCCCAGCGATGATCTTGGCTCATAGTGTAGGAACAGAGGAATTGCCATACTGGATCAGATCAGTGGCCCATCCTCTATTCTATCACGAACAGTGCTCAGTACCAGATGCTTCAGAGGAAAGTGCACAAAACCCTGCAATAGCTGTTATAGCAGTTCCCTTGTCCCCAGAGAAAATGTCTTCATAATCTCTAATAGAGGTTGGTTTAAAACCTGAAGCATAAGCACTTTTTAATTACTGTTATGAGCTGGTTGGAACCCTGTTATACTTTGAGTTAAACCCACTCCTAAGACAAAAGAAGCATGTGAACTTGCCTGAGTTTTGTTTTGGGAAGGTGTGTGCAGAGGATGTGTGGGTGGAGGCAGAACAAAAAAACTGGGAGAGAGAGAGAGAGAGAGAGAGAGACTAAAGGAGAAGCTGAAATCATGGTGGCTGGCCTTGGAAGAAACCTGGGGAGAGGTTTTTGGGTCAAAGGAGCAGGTTGAAAAGATTCTTTTGGTGCTGTGAGCAAAAGAATCTGTTTCCTGCTATTTTGATTCTGTGTTCAGAGAGACAGGACTTGGTACATTCTTTGTAAAGAAACAAAACTGCATCAAAGAAAATACCAGACACCATCAACTTCTACTTCTGAGGGAACATCACCAGAATCCTGAAACTTTGACTCACTGCTCAGATCAAAAAGGGCAACACATTATGATAATTTATCTATTGTTATAAAAAGGCAGTCAGCAGCGAACCAGCTGAGCGGCGAACAGCGGAGGCTAACAGAGGGAGTTTGCCTGGGAGTTCGCCTGGGGAGAGCGCACTGATGCTTTCATCTTGCAGGCTTCTCTGAGTAATTACTGCAACAGCTGAGGAAGCTGTTAGAAGGAAGGTAATATGGATGGTGAGCGTTCAGCTGTTGTTACCTGCACAAGATGTGCCATGTTTGTCTTTCTTCCACAGGACAGAAATGACTTTGTCTGTACAAAGAGAAGAGAAGGTTCGAGGTCTGGAGAAACATGTATCGACCTGCATTGCATAAGAGAAAATGAAGATTTCCTGGACAGACGTCAGGATATGCTTCTACGGGCACAACATTCTGAAGAATCAGAGTAGGCTGCACAGTGGGGACAGAAGGACAGTGAAGAAATTTGGCAGCATGTGACCTCCAGAAGAAAGAGGAGCGTCCATGTACCAGCAATGCAGATACAGGTGATTAACCATTTTCATGTTCTCTCCACAGGTACTAATGCGGAGAGTGGACTAGATGATACATCTGAGGGAAGGGAGCAGAAGGAGACTCCACCGACTGGAAGGCATGAGATGCACTGTCCTAGGGATGGGGGTTCCATGACCTCCGCTCCCAAGAGAAGGAGGTGGGTGGTGGTGGTCGGGGACTCCCTCCTCAGGGGGACTGAGTCATCTATCTGCCGCCCCGACCAGGAAAACCGAGAGGTCTGCTGCTTGCCAGGAGCTAGGATTCATGATGTGATGGAGAGACTGCCGAGACTCATCAAGCCCTCGGATCGCTACACCTTCCTGCTTTTCCATGTGGGCACCAATGATACTGCCAAGAATGACCTTGAGCGGATCACTGCAGACTATGTGGCTCTGGGAAGAAGGATAGAGGAGTTTGAGGCGCAAGTAGTGTTCTCGTCCATCGTCCCTGTGGAAGGAAAAGGCCCAGGTAGAGTCTGTTGAATTGTGGAAGTTTTTGGAAAATCCAGGAAGTTTTTGGAAAGTGTAGGGGACAATTTCCTGGTTCAAGTGCTGGAGGAACCAACTAGGGACAGAGCTCTTCTTGACCTGCTGCTCAGAAACCGGGAACAATTAGTAGGGGAAGCAAAAGTGGATGGGAACCTGGGAGGCAGTGACCATGAGATGGTTGAGTTCAGGATCCTGACACAAGGAAGAAAGGAGAGCAGCAGAATACGGACCCTGGACTTCAGAAAAGCAGATTTTGACTCCCTCAGGGAACTGATGGGCAGGATCCCCTGGGGGAATAACATGAGGGGGAAAGGAGTCCAGGAGAGCTGGCTGTATTTTAAAGAATCCTTATTGAGGTTGCAGGAACAAACCATCCCGATGTGTAGAAAGAATAGTAAATATGGCAGGCGACCAGCTTGGCTTAACAGTGAAATCCTTGCCGATCTTAAACACAAAAAAGAAGCTTACAAGAAGTGGAAGATTGGACAAATGACCAGGGAGGAGTATAAAAATATTGCTCAGGCATGCAGAAGTGAAATCAGGAAGGCCAAATCACACTTGGAGTTGCAGCTAGCAAGAGATGTTAAGAGTAACAAGAAGGGTTTCTTCAGGTATGTTAGCAACAAGAAGAAAGTCAAGGAAAGTGTGGGCCCCTTACTGAATGAGGGAGGCAACCTAGTGACAGAGGATGTGGAAAAAGTTCATGTACTCAATGCTTTTTTTGCCTCTGTCTTCACGAACAAGGTCAGCTCCCAGACTACTGCACTCGGCAGCATAGAATGGGGAGGAGGTGACCAGCCCTCTGTGGAGAAAGAAGTGGTTCAGGACTATTTAGAAAAGCTGGACGAGCACAAGTCCATGGGGCCGGATGCGCTGCATCTAAGAGTGCTAAAGGAGTTGGCGGATCTGATTGCAGAGCCATTGGCCATTATCTTTGAAAACTCATGGCGATCGGGGGAGGTCCCGGATGACTGGAAAAAGGCTAATGTAGTGCCCATCTTTAAAAAAAGGGAAGGAGGAGGATTCGGGGAACTACAGGCCAGTCAGCCTCACCTCAGTCCCTGGAAAAATCACGGAGCAGGTCCTCAAGGAATCAATTCTGAAGCACTTAGAGGAGAGGAAAGTGATCAGGAACAGTCAGCATGGATTCACCAAGGGCAAGTCATGCCTGACTAACCTAATTGCCTTCTATGATGAGATAACTGGCTCTGTGGATGAAGGGAAAGCAGTGGATGTCTTATTCCTTGACTTTAGCAAAGCTTTTGATATGGTCTCCCACAGTATTCTTGCCAGCAAGTAAAAGAAGTATGGGCTGGATGAATGGACTATAAGGTGGATAGAAAGCTGGCTAGATCGTTGGGCACAACGGGTAGTGATCAATGGCTCCATGTCTAGTTGGCAGCCGGCATCAAGCGGAGTGCCCCAAGGTTTGATCCTGGGGCCGGTTTTGTTCAATATCTTCATTAACGATCTGGAGGATGGCATGGACTGCACCCTCAGCAAGTTTGCAGATGACACTAAACTGGGAGGAATGGTAGATATGCTGGAGGGTAGGGATAGGATACAGAGGGACCTAGACAAATTAGAGGATTGGGCCAAAAGAAATCTGATGAGGTCCAACAAGGACAAGTGCAGAGTCCTGCACTTAGGAAGGAAGAATCCCATGCACTGCTACAGACTAGGTACCGAATGGCTAGGCAGCAGTTCTGCAGAAAAGGACCTAGGGGTTACAGTGGACGAGAAGCTGGATATGAGTCAACAGTGTGCCCTTGTTGCCAAGAAGGCTAACGGCATTTTGGGCTGTATAAGTAGGGGCATTGCCAGCAGATCGAGGGATGTGATCATTCCCCTCTATTCAACATTGGTGTGGCCTCATCTGGAGTACTGTGTCCAGTTTTGGGCCCCACACTACAAGAAGGTTGCGGAAAAATTGGAAAGAGTTCAGCGGAGGTCAACAAAAATGATTAGGGGGCTGGAGCACATGACTTATGAGGAGAGGCTGAGGAACTGGGATTATTTAGTCTACTGAAGAGAAGCATGAGGGGGGATTTGATAGGTGCTTTCAACTACCTGAAAGGGGGTTCCAAAGAGGACGGATCTAGACTGTTCTCAGTGGTAGCAGATGACAGAACAAGGAGTAATGGTCTCAAGTTGCAGTGTGGGAGGTTTAGGTTGGATATTAGGAAAAAACTTTTTCACTAGGAGGGTGGTGAAACACTGGAATGGGTTACCTAGGGAGGTGGTGGAATCTCCTTCCATAGAGGTTTTAAAGGTCAAACTTGACAAAGCCCTGGCTGGGATGATTTAGTTGGGGATCGGTCCTGCTTTGAGCCGGGGGTTGGACTAGATGACCTCCTCAGGTCCCTTCCAACCCTAATATTCTATGATTCTATTTAAATAATTTATTAAAGGTTGATCTTTATTGCTTCAAACACTATACTGATGAGAAGTAATCATTATTATTAATTTATGTTGCAGTAGCATCCTGGCTGGGATGATTTAGTTGGGGATCGGTCCTGCTTTGAGCCGGGGGTTGGACTAGATGACCTCCTCAGGTCCCTTCCAACCCTAATATTCTATGATTCTATTTAAATAATTTATTAAAGGTTGATCTTTATTGCTTCAAACACTATACTGATGAGAAGTAATCATTATTATTAATTTATGTTGCAGTAGCACCTAAGAGCCCCAGTCACGGACCAGAACCCCAGTGTGCTAGATGCTGTACAAACAGAACAGAGTTTGTTCCTGTCCCAGAGAGCTTAGAATATAAATATAGACTTTCATGCAGCTGAATGACTATGTCATTATTCAATTGATCTCTGACTTAGGGAACCAACGAAAAGCAGTTAGTTAGGTTTATACAATATTATTGATTACCTATTTATAATTTAGAGGAAAAAATATGTATGATAAGGATTTTTATATTGGACAGAAAGAAAGGATGGATCACTGGTTAGTGAACTAGTCTAGGACTTGGGAAACCCAGATTAAATTGCCTTTTCTGCCACAGATTTCCTGTGGGACCTTGGGCAAGTCACTTAGTATCTCTGTGCCTCAGTTCCCCATCTGTAAAATGGAGATACATAGCACTTACCTACCTCACAGCTGTGTTGTGAGGATAAAAATACATTTGAGATTGTGAGATGTGCTGATACTACAGTGATGGGGGGCCAGCTGAATCTCTTACATAGAATAATAATATGTTAGGACAAAAATATTCACACCTGGGTGTCTAACATTAGGCTCCTAAATCCATATTGAAATGCTTAAATGGGAGTGGCCTGATTGACAGATGTGTTGAGCACCCACAAACCCCACTGAAGTCAGTGGGAGTTGCTGGATACTCCAGATTTCTAAAAGTCAGACCACTTATTTAGGTGCCTAAATATAGACTTAGTAGCTTGACTTTAGGCACCCACTTATTAAAATCTTGGCCTGTATACACACAGTATTAGTGAAATGCAGCCATTACAGCCTGGAGAGCAGTGATTAAGTGGCACATAGCACAAGAATGTAGGGGAGGAAAATTTTGCATTCAGATCACTTTAGGAGTTTGTTCCAATGAAGTCATGGCCCTATTAAAATCAATGACAAAACTTGGAGGCAATGGGATAGTCAATGTCCTCGCAGATTAGATTGGACATTAAACTTTAAGGCCAAATCTGAGAGACCCTCTACATAGACTAACTGAATTCCATGCAATTTCCTATCTCAGAAAAATGAATAGGGGCTGTGACACTGCTGGAATTCGAACCTACTCTCTGGGAAATATAGTTGGAAATCTGAGGTTTAGACCACTGAGAACCTAATCATGCAAGATTTTTGACCTTTATGTTCCATTGACTTTGGTGTGAGTATGCCGAACACCTTACAGACCAGGGGCCCAAGTTTTCCTTTCTATTCTGTGTGAATCTTCCCTCTACCATTTAGCATACCCTAAATAAGTTACCTGGAGCTCATAAAGTCCACATTTAAAAAAACAACAGGGGCCTCAGTGTCAAATGCAAAACATGTGAGGATCAAAAAGGTAATTGCATAAACAAACACCTATTTGTTCACCAACTTATCCATGTTGTCATTGGTTATATTACAGGAGCATATGTTGGGCTCTTAGAGTTTATATAGGAGGGCACAGTCCTTGTCCCAAACAGCTTACAATCTATAAACTAAAATTACATCTTTGTTCCTTCTCACACATATTATGCTTCCATAATACTAGTATCGATTCTTGAAAAGCTGGTCCTCCCAAACAGAAAGCTTTCAATGAGATGTTTTGTTCAGTCCTTTGTAAGCCAGCTTTTAAGAAATCAACCCTCAACTTCTTTACTGGGGTGACAGTGTAAATTCTGGGGAAAAAAATATTTTTTGTTTCTGTTCTTAAATTCATTCAAAATCCTACTTCTATTCCCAGATGAAGTTAGCAACTATTAGGTCAGATTCTCAGCTCATGTAATCAGTATAGTTCCACTGATGTCAGTGGAGTTACTCCAAAGCACACCGGCTGAGAAACTGGTTCAGAATGCCTCCGTTTGACATTCTCGCTAGCTGTTACTTTTCTGGTCACTTTTAGGATGGTTTGTTTGCAGCTCCAATATATGCTAGAGCGGTTGGAAGCACATTTCTTTTTGACATGATTTCTGAAGTGACCTTTTAACGAAGGGTGAACTGAATTTCAAACCCAATTATGTTGTTAATTAAACTTCTCCTTCATACAATATTTTAGCCACTAGCTCCACATTGCTCATATGCCTGGTTTTTATTACAGTTTCTGGTGCATTATGACAGTTACCTTTACAAGCACCTTTGAAATAACCCCTAGGGCATTAGCTTTAGTAGATAATTCTTGAAAGAGTAGGGAGCTGATTTCAGCAGTTCTGTTCCATCTCCTCATCCAGCATCCACGCAAATAGGTGTATATTACTTTCCAATTATATCATGGAAGTTAATGAAGAGTTTAAAATGATCTCACTTTTACCTCCCAATGAATGTGCCAGTTGTCTTGAATGGGGTTGCCACAAGATTATTTGTCTGGCTGGTGAATTGTTCACTGCAAACAACTTGTCTTATCATCTGTAGTCCTTTCACTTGTTCATGAACAGATCACAATTTTGATACGTTTGCTCCCTATTCACATTTTTCCAACCATTATTTGCACAAATACGTTTACATTTCTGGGTTGTAGCAAATACTCACTATGAGGGGTGAAATCTAGCTAAACTAAGTCAATAGCAAAACTTGACTTGAGTGGGGCCAGGATTTCACCCTAAGGAATTTGCTATTTAAGATGTGTGAATGGCCATCTATAGATCTGAGTGCTTTATGCTGCCATCCATCTGTAGTATTTGAAGCCCAGATCCTCAGAGGTACTGAGGCACCTTTTTAATCAATGGATTTAGGTCCTAAATACCTTTGAGGAGCTGGGTTTCATGTAAAAGTAAAACAATATCGAAGTCCTTAATAGATTCCTGGCACTTCACCCTTTTTGGGGTCAAAACTCTGTTTGGGGTAGGATTTTTGTTTTTGAGTTTTTTACATCCATGTGACCTAAGTTTCTTCTCCCTTGTGGATGACCATTGGCCAGGTAAGGGAGAAGAGCTATCTAATGGAATAACAGAGGCTGCAGGCAGCATTAGGGCTATTGCAGAATTCCACAGTGCTGTCTTTGCTGCTCCACACAGGCAAATTTAATTGAGAATTATATCCCTATAGATTATAGATGTTATGTAATTCTCTTATGTAAATCTATATAGTTTTAGACCACTTGCTAGAGAATGAAGTGACAAAGAATCCTGTGGCACCTTATAGACTAACAGAAGTATTGGAGCATAAGCTTCGTCAGACGTCATGTTGCTTTTTACAGATCCAGACTAACACGGCTACCCCTCTGATACTTGACATTATGATGGTGGCAGACCAGGTGCCAGCTCATGCCAAGGCCCCCAGGCCTCAACTGAACATTGACCAATACATAGCTGGAAACCCGTCTGGCTCACCTGTGTGTTAGTATTGTTAAAACAAATGTTTAGTTAATAAATAATGTGTTTAGACTTTATGAAATACTTGTAAGTTGCTGCAGGTATTGATCTCACTGATAATATCTGTATCCTATGTTATAAGGTAATATTTAAGTGTTTGCTCTGTAAATGTAAAATTGTTTTCTCAGAAACGGTAAACCACCAGCGAAGAGAGAAGCATTACCAAGTGTGAAATACTAGTTTGCCACAGGAGGTTTTATCTCCTGCCCAACAACAAAAAAGGCCCGTAGACACAAGACAAACCATTGTGGAACATCAGAGGATGAAAGACATTATTGATTGCTCCCCCTCCCCACCCATGAAGAGGAGATGTGCATGTGAACTTGACCCCTCATGTGAACTTGTCCCACAGCTTGAACTTTGGAGGAAGAGAATAAAAATTCCTGACAAGAAGAAACTGTATCTCTAGGCAGCTTGCACTATGGTGGGGAGGGGGGAGATTTCTAAGCATAAGCAAGAGATCCCCAGCAGCGAAGTCTGGGTTAGCCCTAGAGGACATATGGAGCTTGTATATTACAGCAGCTTCTATTGCTTTTTGAACCTGAGACTGTAATTCATTTATGTTTGTATGTTTATCTGCTTTAACCTTGTAAATAACTCATTTCTTTCCTTAGTTAAAGCATTTTTAAATAGTTTATTGTAAGATTGGCTACAAAGTTTGTCTTTGGTGTGAGATCTAAGGTGTAATTAACCTGAATATTGTGATTTTTGGTGTAAGGGACCATCCATCAGAAAGGCAAGTTTGCTTAGATGGCAAGATAGACCAAAGTACACAAGGGAACTGTCTGTGACTCCATGATCAGTTATAGCGCTTGAGGAGTTTACACTTGATACTTGGTTGGTGAAATCTAAGTGTAGAACTCACAACCAGTTTGGGGTTTGTGGCCTGCTTCTTAACAGTTTACCCTGAGGTTGGTACTCATGTTCTGGAGCCACTCCGGACATTTTTTCATACATTTATAATTAATTTTTAGTCCTGCATGAAATACTGGAAGTAGAATCAATTTATTTGCCACTACATTCTACAAAACATTGTTTTGTTTTGTTTGTTTGTTTTTTGCTGTAAGTTACATGTAACTAACTGGATCAGACCTAACCTCAAGTTCCTTTTAAACTGAATATTCCTGAACAGTTAGTGTTCGTAATTTTCAGATCTTCTTAATTCTTACTTAATCCATCAATATGCGTAATTACGCAGCAAATACAATTGACGATAGCTGTTTGATCTGGTGTTTACGGCATGCCAACTTGCTATTTACCTCTGCGTCTCTTCCCAACACATATAATGGGAAGGAGGTTTGGAGTTAGTTCCATTTGCAGCAGAAGAACAGGAGGTACAAACATTCAAGTGTTTAAGGCCTTGTCTGCAATGGGATTTAACTGCATATGTTAGCTGCTTCAGTGCAAACCACTGCTGTAGACGGGATTTATACTGGAGCAGCATGAATTACAGCAGTGCAGCTTACTTTGGTTTCAAACAAGGGTAGGCTTAGCTAATAAAACCGGGCTGCACAGGTGTAAATCATGTTTGCACTAGGGGCCCACACATCAATGGCTAAGTGCCCCAGGTAGACAAGGCCTAAGTATTTGGATTGGACAAATCCACTTTTAATAAATATCAAGCATCTGAACCTGAGGCCAATCTTCACATCTTTAGGGGGAAATTTTCAATGGCAAAAGGGCTCGTATGTGCCCAACTCTCATTGAAAATCCCAGCCTTAAGATGTAGTTAAGGAATTCCACCTACCCACTCCTCCTGTCTCCAGATGAGACCACAAGATACCACTAGCTGTCTTCCTTGAGCATTCAAGTACACTGCCAGCTCTTTCTTCTATGGCAAGATACTCTGACTGTGCATATTAGCTTCCTTCCCCTGCATCTTTGGAGTCTGCTACATCCTCACCTTTTAAAGGAGATTTGGATGAAAGTCAGCTGTATAACAGAGGCTACGGTGATTGAAAGAAGGAAGCATGGCAAATAACTGACAGAGCAAATGACAATTCTCTTGACTGAGGTGATCTGGGAACCAATGCAAAAGACCCTGCCACCTTGGTCAATCCTCTGGGCATCATGGATCTTCAGTATGCACAACACTAGTCCCCAGAGACTACTCTGGCTCTGTGGCTGCAGTCACGCTATCAAAGCAAACAGAAGGTAGTAGAAAGGCCAGTACAACAGGGCCCAGGCATCTGGGGCTTAGTCACAGCTCTCCAGAAGACTGGCAGGGTGACATAATCTTCAGCTTCACCATCACTGTTATCGGTTGATAGTTTCAAAATTACAGCCCTTCTACCTGGCTGACACTCAGCTGGGGAGACCCCTCCCTAGTGACACCGGGGAAGAAATCAGTTTCCCCTAGCCAAACATCACTCCACGGATGCCTCTCCTCCCCTTACATGTACTGAAGGTGGAGGCAAAGTAATTGACTCTGCTGCTGGGAGAAGAAGCAGAGAAAGGCACAGCACCCACTGAAGAAAGAAGCCTTCCTCTTCACGATTTGGTAAGATTGCAACAATCCAAGGCTGCTGGTTCATGTAGCTGTGGCCATACTGGGTAAGACCAATGGTCCAACTAGCCATCTTATGACAGTGACCAATGCCAGGTGCTTCAGAGGGAATGAACAGAACAAGTAATCATCAAATGATCCATAACATCTCCCATTTCCAGCTTCTGGCAAACAGAGGCTAGGGACACCATGCTTGTCCATCTTGGTTAATAGCCATTGATGGACTTATCCTCCATGAATTTATCTAGTTCTTTTTTTAATCCTGTTATAGTCTTGGCCTTCACAACATCCTCTGGCAAAGAGTTCCACAGGTTGACTATGTGTTGTGTGAAGAAATACTTAATTTTGTTTGTTTTAAACCTGCTACCTATTAATTTCATTTGTTGACCCCAAGTTCTTGTGTTATGAGAAGGAGTAAATAACACTTTCTTATCTAATTTCTCCACACCAGTCATGATATTATAGACTTCTATCATATCCCCCCTTAATTGTCTCTTTTCCAAGCTAAAAAGTCCCAGTCTTATTAATCTCTCCTCATATGGAAGCTGTTCCATACCCCTAATCATTTTTGTTGCCCTTTTCTGTACGTTTCCCAATGCCAATATATCTTTTTTGAGATGGGATGACCAGATCTGCACACAGTATTCAAGATGTGTGCATACCATGGATTTATGTAGGGGCAATATGATGTTTTCTGTCTTGTTATCTATTCCTTTCCTAGTTATTCCCAACATTCTGTTCGCTTTTTTGACTGCCGCTGCACATTGAGTGGATGTTTTCAGAGAACTATCCACAATGATGCCAAGATCTCTTTCTTGAGTTGTAACAGTTAATTTAGACCCCATCATTTTATATGTATAGTTAGGATTATGTTTCCAATTACTTTGCATTTATCAACATTGAATTTCATCTGCCATTTTGTTGCCCAGATACCCAGTTTTGTGATATCCCTTTGTAACTCTTCGCAGTCTGCTTTGGACTAAACTGTCTTGAGTAGTTTTGTATCATCTGCAAATTTTTACCACCTCACTACTTGCCCCCTTTTCCAGATCATTTATGAATATGTTGAACAGTACTGATCCTAGTACAGACCCCTGGGAGGCACCACTATTTACCTTTCTCCATTCTGAAAACTGACCATTTATTCCTACCCTTTGTTTTCTATCTTTTAACCAGTTACTGAGCCATGAGAGGACCTTCCCTCTTATCCCATGACAGCTTACTTAGCTTAAGAGCCTTTGGTGAGGGACCTCGTGAAATTGGGCTTTCTTTAAAATCTGAGTGCACTGTATCCACTGGATCACCCTTGTCCACATGCTTGTTGACCCCCCTCAAAGGATTCTAGTAGATTGGTGAGGCATGATCTCTTTACAAAAAACATGTTGACTCATCCCCAACAAATTGTGTTAATCTATGTGTCTGATAATTCTGTTCTTTATTTTAGTTTCAACCAATTTGCCTGGTACTGAAGTTAAGCTTACCTGTAATTGACGGGATTGCCTCTGGAACCTTTTAAAAAAGTTGGCATCACGTTAGCTATCCTCCAGTCATCTGGTATAGAAGCTGATTTAAATGATATGTTACATAACACAGTTAGTAGTTCTGCAATTTCACATTGGAGTTCCTTCAGAACTCTTGGGTGAATACAATCTGGTCCTGGTGACTTATTACTGTTTAATTTATCAGTTTGTTCCAAAACCTTATCTAATGACACCTCAATCTGGGGAAATTCAAATTCTATCTAACAGTAAAGTCAAACATTTTGGGGGGTAAAAAATAGAAAAATAGATCATTTTTTTATTGTGCTTGGCTCGAGTCTTTCTAGATGGAAGAATTCTGTTCTTCTAGAAGTGTATTTTTCATGTAAACATTTGCTTATGCCTTGCACTACAATACATTACTACAAGGCATTAGCAACAGGAGAGAGAGAGAGGGAAAGAGAGGGGGGCAGTATTGCCAACCTCAAGTGTTGGAAAGTCACAAGTCAGGCTTCAAAAATCATGAGTGGCTTAAAAATTACAATATTCAAAAAAATTGAACTTTTAAAGTTTGCTTTCTGTGTTTTGAACCTGACTCCAGGAGCTGGGTCTTAAATAATGCCCCCCCCCCTTCCACCACACCAAATATGAGGAGAGTCACGATAAAATGATGAGAGTTAGCGGCACAGGAAGTGTGATGATGCAAAATGCTCTGAAAACCCAAAAGGGAAATGACACAAAACCAAGACATGTAGCAAACAATGCCTATACATAGCAACATGATGCCATACTACACTGCATGACACATAACTGCTCTTGAACATTTTCAAAATGAGTATTTCAAATTATCCAGAAGTACTGTCAGGGGGAAAAGGATGTGCAGGTAATTTTAAGGCTAAACATTCATACTATTGTCTGCTACTTGACCACACAGCTACCAACCTCATTAGTGCAATGATCTCCTGGTTATTTTCTCCTGGATTAATCAATACTACATGTTATTTTCTACTTTATTTTGCCCTTTTATATCATCAGTGTCCCTTTGTTCTGCCAATTGCTTTCAAAGCTCTTTAAAGAGGCAGAACCCTTGTTTAACACATTGGAAAAAATAATAAGTACTTCAAAAGCTCTTTTTTCAAATGGCTTATCCATTTGTGAAAAGGACTCCCATGAGGGCTATTAGGAAACCCGGAAGAAAATTTAACATCCCTTTTATCACCCCCCTCTCATTTCCACTGGCATCTAACTGAGTGAACAGAGACCTACGGGAATAATCTGAGCCATCAAAGGTAAAAACTCAGACAGAAAAGGCACCTTAACAGCTTAATATTCAGCCACTGTAACTCTACAACATTAGATTTTACTAATTTGTGGCTTTCAAAAAATGGAAAGAGATTGCCTTATAGGGAAAAGGCACCATCACAGGCTAAAATCAAGTTTAAAAGAACATTCACAGAGACTGACGTTTGCTGTCAGGAGCCCAATTTAAATTGACGGAAACTGAGAAATCCAAATATTAGGCTGATCTCTGTCTGTACCTCACGTTGTTTCAGTAGGTTTTTTTGTTTGTTTGTGTGACTTAGGGTTCAAGGTACTGAGTGCCCTGAATTTCCATGGAAGTCAGTCAGAGTTAAGGGTGCTCAACCCCTTGCTGGATCACTCAGCCTCATACAGGACTGAGCTCTTAAAGACACAATTTCAATGTTAACCTTTAAGGCTTGGTTGAACTCAGGCCTTTAATATTTAGATTTTTTAAAAAAATTGAAATGTGTCTATACATTTCTTCCCCTATCCCTTCAATTGCTTCCATTGGTCTTATGGCGCTGCATTTTAACAGACTGCTTTTTGGGCCTACCTCTGCATCAAGCTTTTAAAATTTGTGCACCATTGACAAGATAAACCAGAACAGCGTACCAGGTGAGTGAACTTTGATATAGCATCACGGTTCATTTTCAGCCAACATTAGACCCTCTGCTGCACTCTGACTGACTGTCTGTGATGATAAGTAAACTGTAACTCAGTCATTCTCTTGCCATCCTTAATGGGGCAACATTTCTAATGGTGCTTAAAGCCCCAGTAGATTTAACTTCTGTCAGAAGAGTTTTAATCTATAATGCTTGAGTGAATTTGTAAGTGTCTAGAATTTGTTCCTCTGGTCCCCATTTGGGCTATGAAAACAGTTCAGCTGACCTATTTCTTCTCCTATCAAGCTGTTTTGTCTGTGCTGATTTACGGGTAGGTTCTCAGGTTGAATAAATTGCCATATCTCCATTGACTTCAGTGATGCTTCCATCAATTTAAACCCGCTGATGGTCTGCCCTGAGATGTGGAAAGAATGGCCTACAGGTTTTTGCATATCAGATTGTGTCCTTTAACTTTTAAAATACTGATGACAGTTGGATGTCAGAGGTTCCAAATTATTCTAGAAATGTCCACAAGAATGTTTCCCTTTATTGTGGGGAGGAAAAAAAGAGAAGCAAAACAGTGCTGCTGTATTCATTTAAACCTTCACAGAAGCACATATAGTGAAAGAGGAGTAACAAATAATGAAATAAAGGACTAACCAAAGCAAATGCAAAGAATTTTAGAGACCGATTAAAAAAGTTATTGCAAGGAGTCACTGGAAGAAATTTCCTTAGCTATAGGATTCGGTTCATATATAGTACAATGCTGTTTGAGCAACACAGTGAAATGGGCTTTTGTCACACAGTTATCCAGAAACAAAAATGCAGCTAAGAGGAAGGATGAATAATCCCCTATGTTTTGGTGGTGTGTGTGTGTATTGGTGGAGTTAAAGGAAGGGTTGTGCATTAGTCCTATGGTCTGCATTAGCCCTATGCTTCATAATGAAAGCACATTTTAAGTATATATTATTCCTGATCAGGTACAGTAGAAATCTATTCTGCCCTGGCAGCACATGTAACTGCTACTGCTGTTCACAGAAGATATATTTGCAGGTTTGTCATCTTTATTTTCAGTGTTAGTGGATTAAAAGCTCATTCTCTACAATGAGTATAGGGCATTCTTTAAAACAGTGAAACTAAAAATACAGGAGAAAGTTTTCAAATCAGAATGCCTAACCTTAGGTCAGCTAAACAAGTGGTCCAATTTTCAGAGATAGAGAAGAAGCCACCAGGGCTGAGGGAAACTGAGTATTCAGCCAGTCTTATGTTCAGGCAGCTTTTTTATCTGGCTACTATGGATTTAAGGGCATAGCTTTAGGCACCCAAGTCTAAAAGGAGCAGCACAACCAAGAGGTGAATGTGAATGTATGGATTTGGAAGAAGTAGGGAAAAGCAAGCTGAAAGAGAAAGTCTGGCTTAATTACTCTTTGTGACAGGGCTGTAATCTCAGAGTGGTCACTGATACTCTGTACTGTTAGCTATCTAACTTCAATTAGCTCTTCAAAAACAGTAAAGAAACTATTGCACATGTTTTAATTGTCAAATAAATGTGGTTCTTGTGAAAGGTATTACCTGGTATTTGGAAACAGTAGGGGGAGCCCACCAGGTCAAAAGGCCCATTGCCTCCAGTTGCAGGCGTGCAAGGTGCTTGAATGACAATCATGGGGCCTGAAGTTCCTGGAAAAGGAAAAGTGCAAGATGGGCAGCAGCAGTTTCAGTTCCTGCAAACCCTCTCTGTCATTGTTCCTTCACTGTCATTTGGAATGACGATCTGTGAGGGGCAGGTAGTTCAGTCTCAATGCCCCTTCATTCCTTGTTCTCTCTGCTGAGACCTCCACTAGTGCCAATTAACAACTACTGTAATGGTAGTTTTTGTGATAGGAGCACCTTGTCATGTCCTTAGCAGACTCATAATGTATCTGGTCAGGTGAAACTTCATGAAATACAGTTAGCTTATGTAATAGTATAATTTATGTCGTTGTATATTACATTGTATTGCTCACTTCATAATAGCTTGAATTAAAGCTGAGAGAATCCCCAGTGAACAGCTCACTGCAGCGTGAGCCTGGGTATCTTGCCTTTATACTTCATTGCTTTGTACTGCATTGCCAGAAAGCTATTTTTAGAGATGGTTCTGCATTTGCACAGTTATTGCTTATGTCTTGTCTAAAGGAAGTAAGGTTGCTTTTCTGAGACTTTGCCCTTCTCTCAAGGGTAAACTAAAATCCATCAAATTTAAACACATACTGTAAACCCTAATACATTAGTGGCTGCAATGGAAATATTATGTATTTATTTATAACAAGATACCCATTTGGGAAAGTGAAATAAATAGGTGTATCTGCAAATTGCTGCCTTTTTGTTCTCTTTTTAAAGTCATCATCTTTGCTACTTCAGACTGAAAGTTTACTCAACTGGCAATAAGAAAAAGCAAAGCAAATATATCTGCATAGAACAGATCATAGTTTCCCACAATAAATATTTTATAAAAAGTAACATGAATTCCATTGGGCCAAATTCTACTGTGCTACTCCAGCATAAATCCAGAGGAGTACCATTGACATCAGAGAAGTTGCTCTGGATTTCGGTGCTCAGATATCATGGTTAGTAGGACCATAAAAGTATCTGGTTAGATACTGGTGCCAACAGAGCAGAATTGCTAGCCACAGTCAAGGTTTCTCTACCTTATTTTGAGCTTTAAAAGTTACATTCAAAGTCAGCTAAAATATTACTTATAATACTCCTAATATGATTTTATCAGCAATTGTTGTAATTGACTCAGAGAAGAGATTACAAATAAGGCAATAGGGAGTGGTGGCAGTTTGTGCAATGGCGAGAGGGAGTGGCAGGTGTCCTTGAGACAATGAAGTGTGGTCCATGCTATGAAAAATTATGAGAACCCCTGCACTAAGATGAGAAACTAAAAAAATCCAATTTGACCGTCATGTCTGGATGTATGTTATGTGTTTGAATGCATTCAAATTAGAGGACAAGAACTGTACCTAGAAACAAGGACTGATGATATGCAATGAATACCTAGCTGAAGTCTGTGGCTTTTCCTGTGATTCTTTGGAGAGATCCTGTAGCAATCACATATATCGTACTGTAATGAGATTTACACACACACATCTGAGTGCAGAAGTTGACCCAATGAATCTCTCTCTTTTTCAAGTGAACCTTAATCACCCCAGGAGTGAGTGCTTTATAACTTTTAGGAGAATAGCAGAAAATGTGCCAGATAATTGATCTGGTCAGATTCAAAGAGCTTCACAATCAAATAGACATCCTATAAGAATGGTTGGAAAGTTACCATTGTTAAAGGCTTAGCAGAAAGAAGTAAAGAAACTTGCTTATTTTAAACTCATAGTTGTAATTATTCTGACTTTAGATTCTTTACACCAGGTTCTTTTCAGACAAGTCACAGAAGAAACAAGAGACTCCACTAGATCTCTCTTTTACATCCTAAGTCCTAGGTTTTTGATAGTGAGCAAGTGTTCTAACTTGAATACATTCAAATCTTTGACATGTTCTGAGAGGAGAGGTCAAACTGGGGACTTTTGCTTAGTTCCTTAGTATAAAGCAGAGCAGGCACTGTGAAGAAAAATGTCTCTGATCCATATCCAGGTATATGGCTACTCAAGTATGTAGTCATCCTCCTTTCTGGAATAATTTATTGATATTCCTCAGTCTTAATTACTTTCATTCATTAATTGCATTATATTCATAAGCATTTACATTTGCAATACAATTTAAGGCAACAAGTAACACCAAGAGGGTGATATGTTGGCTAGCAGTGGGATGGCTTTGTTCTATAGTAGGAAGACAAATGAGTGGAAGAGATGCCACTTGCTTTGTTCTACAGTCAGCCTCTCCCAGCCCATCTTTGGTTAGCAGCTATATTCTTTGGCATGGGACCATTTGAGTGGGCATGCTGCCACTTGAGCAGATGGGCAAGTGTATAGGTATGCAAATTAGCTAGCATGCACATTCATTTGGAGGATTGTGGGCATAAATCAGTCAGTCCATGCAGAATCTCCACACCCAAGATTATGGCAATGATAAATTACATAAAACATAGGAAAAAGAATAAGGAGTACTTGTGACACCTTAGAGGTGCCACAAGTACTCGTTCTTTTTGCTGATACAGACTAACACAGCTACCACTCTGAAACATAAAACATAGGGTCGTCCTGAACCAGGATAATTATTGACACACAGACCTATTGTTCATGTTGTCCAAGAACAATATTAAAGGGAAACAATTTGGAAAATGGAAGGCACCATTTATTACATACAATAAAATCCTATTTGCTTCTAGGCCTACAGTGCTCAGTGGCCAGGTTAAAAGACAAAGAGGGGTGCTGTTAAATTCTTCAACTTGTTGCCATTTAACAAACTTACTTGTATATCAGGATGGTGAAGTGTACACAGTAGATAGAAATACCTGGGAGATGATTTGCTTGAAATTCAATGCACAACCCTGTCACGTTTCCATGACCACTACAGTGGCTGGAAAGTTCCAAGTCTATACATAAACAAAATCCTCAAGATTGTCTCATTTCACTGTGTCTGACAGGTGAGCAGGGACCAAAAGGACAGCAGGCGTTTAAAGAGATGCACAGAG
This sequence comes from Emys orbicularis, assembly GCF_028017835.1. Lineage (NCBI taxonomy): Eukaryota > Metazoa > Chordata > Testudines > Emydidae > Emys > Emys orbicularis. The sequence continues at coordinate 194,300,668 of NC_088684.1, forward strand.
AAAACATCCCAAGAGGTAGAAAAAGTTAGATAGTGTCAACACCTGTCCTACTTTACAAAGCATCCTGAATTCAATAAGTTACAGTATACAAGTATACAAGTATAAATGCACCAGAACAAACAAACAAAATTGCTTAGTTTGTTTGTCCTTTTATATAGTTAGTTTATTTATTATTGAGGAGCAAACTCTATTCTCTTCTTCTTGGTTAGATGGGGCCACACAATATTTCCCTTGATGTAAAGATCCATTTGTCTGATGCTGACTCCTATTCTTCCTCACACAGTGCACAACATGTTTTGTGTGTCCTAGAAAACCTGAGAACTATCCTACACATTCATTGCCAGCTACTGATATCAAAAAGGCGGAATCATAAAACTGAGGTTACCGAAAGTGTTATTCACACTAATGTAAGGGATCCCACAGAACTGAGTTTTCTGCATGAATATTTTTGTGCCTCTTGTTTTGGGCATTTGTCAGACATCACATCTCACATTTGGGCCGTGACAGATGGAGAAATACATGGGAGTGTAGTGGGTGGGCCAGAGGAGGAAGGAACAGGCTCTGACAGATGTCACAAGGCAAATCTACGGTTATTTCATTTGATCTAGGAATCATCTAGGTCGGATATTTTAACAAATTAAAAAGCATGCAAGGCAATATGAACTAGTGTGTATCAGAGGCTGATCTAAAGAGTTGTATGGAGGAAGCCATTTGCAGTGCACAAGAAGTTTTGTTGATCCTACAAAACTAAAGAACTGCATGACACATTCTTGAGAGCCATCTACTGACATTTTGTCTATTAATGAACCATGTACACAGAGCACTCTCATAACACCTTGAACCCGTGGGACTAGCTTTGCCTCTGGGGCAGGAAGATGGCAGTACTAGGGGAAGGCAGCTGTATGCTCCAGTTGTAGTACCATAGTAGCTCAACCAGTGGTGATGGCAAATGGGATGCACTGAATAAGTTCATTTCCCAGCTTACTTTGCCGTGCCACATCCTTGCTGGCCATGTTCACAGAGAGATAATTACTGTTAAAAAGAGACACGGGGAGCCAGGGCTAGAACCTTCTTCAATTAAAAATAGATGATAGGAGTAGTAATCTCTCATTCTTTTTATCAGCCAACTATATGATAGCAATATGATACAAACACACAAAATCTGTACATTACACACTGACCAGACATGGAATCAGACATATCAACCCTTGAGGAGGAGGCATGAAATCATGAAAATTGTCATGAACCATAAGCGGTGACTCCATGGGTGTTCCAGAGCTGGAGCAGACCTTGTCCCACACACGAAAAAAAATTCAGATTCAATGAATCCACATTTTTCAACAACAACAACAAAGGCTTGCGGAAAAATTCCAAATCAGCTCTACTTTAAACCTCACTACTGAAGGCTTCACATTTTAATGTAATGTACAACTTCTGACCACAACACTAGGTCTCTTTCTGGCCAGCTGAACCCAGCAAAGGCATTGAGAGCAGGCAGCAAACAACTGTTTATGCAGTCAAACATACCACGACCACTCAGTGGAGTTTCATGGAAAAATTCCAGATGATCCCCCACCCAAAGTGTCAGGTTTCAGTGGTAGCCGTGTTAGGATGGGGGACTCCAAAGTGAAGCTGCAGAACTGGAATTAATTTGCAAACTATATACCATCAGATTAGGCCTGAATAAAGACTGGTAGTGGTTGGGTCATTACAAAACCTAAACTTAATTTCCCCATTACTAATTTTTCCCTACTGATACTCACATCTTCTTGTCAACTGTCTGTAATGGGTCACTCTCTTACCACTTCAAAAGTTATTTTTCCTCCCTTCGTATCCTGCTGTTAATTGATTTATCTCATTCGACTGACCTAACATTTGGTAAAGCACTCCATCCTTTCATGTATTTATACCTGCTCCTGTATTTTTAACTTCATACATCTGATGAAGTGGGTTCTAGCCCACAAAAGCTTATGCCCAAATAAATTTGTTAGTCTCTAAGGTGCCACAAGGACTCCTTGTTTTTTTTCACCCAAAGTGTGACATCAGGGCCTTTTGGCTGAATACTGTGAAGCTGTTCTCTTTGTACAAGCTTCCTTATATAAAGGATGATCATATAGTTTCACTCTAAATGTCTTATGTTAGAATAAGGAAAATAATAAAACAAGAATAAACAAAGTGAACCCTCCTTGAGAGAGCTCAGTATGTGTCTCCTCTGTAACAGGGTGCAGAGAGTCTGAGAACCAATTGACTTCTGCCTCTGTACACAGCAGCCCCCACTAGAAATGTAAAGATTCAGTAAACAGAAAACAAAATCATACCAGTTACGAGCAACATCTATCACATTAAACATCTCCATCCAAGATATTCTGAATCCCATATTTCTCCCTGAACTGTCACCTGGGGTACAGTTGTTCTTGTTATGCCTGTGGTGGGTTCTGCCTCCCTATCCCCTCTCCACATCACTGTTGGTCCTCTACAGCAGCTTCTTTGTCTGTCCTTTGTCCTATACAGTGTTGTTGTAGCTGTGTTGGTCCCAGGATATTAGAGAGACAAGGTGGGTGAAGCAATATTTTTTATTGGACCAACTTCTGTTGGTGAGAGAGACAAGCTTTCAAGCCACACAGAGCTCTTCTTAGGTCTGGGAAAGGTACTTGGAGTGTCACAGCTAAATACAAGAGGCCAACTGACACCTCTCCAACACGACCTACTATAAAGAACTCAAAGAAGACCCCACATCGCAGTTTATCCAGGAATTTAAGGATATCATCAAATCCTTCCCTATACAACTCCAAGAGAAATTTTACAAACTCATCCCCCACGTACATACCCTAGAGACCTTCTACATGCTTCTCAAGATACTTAAAACAAGGGAACCCAGGCTGCCTCATCATATCTGGCCATGGTACTCTTATTGAAGGAATATCAGGACTCACAGAAACCACTCACCCCACAAAGGGCCAGCTTCCTCCAGGACACAACCAACTTCCTCCACAATCTCTGCAACATTAACATCCTTGCCACCATGGATGCCACTTCCCTAGACCAGCATCCCTCACAATGACAGTATAGCTGTCTGCCTCAAATATTCACAAGACAATGGACAACCCTCAGATATCCACCCCAAATACATCACCAACTCATCCATTCCGTCCTCACCCACAACAATTTTACATTCAACAACAAAACACTTCGTCCAAACCACGAGAACAGCCATGGATACTAGGCTGGCACCCCAATATACCAACCTCTTTATGGGCCCCCTGGAAGAAGAATTTCTGGACAAATCAATGATACCCCTGAGATAGATCTATGATATTTTCATCTTCTGGACAGACAACAAACTCCCTCCTAGATTTCCACCACAACTTCAACAACTACCACCCATCCATTGAACTCTCTCTGGAACACTTCTATACTAGCATCGACTTCCTGGACACCACAATCAGCTTCAACAAGGTGACTGCTAGCAGCAAATATCTCCAGTGGCCGATGATGAGACACCATTGTAGGCAATGCCACATGCCATAGTAGGCAATTTCATCATACTATGCCCTCCATAAACTTATCAAGGTCAGCCTTGACACAAGTTAGGTTTTTTCACCCCACTGCTCCCCTTGAAAGGCTGTTCCAGAACTTTACTCCTCTGCTTGTTAGAAACATTCATCTATTTTCAAGCCTAAACATTTTGATAGCCAGTTTATCAATTTGTTCTTGTGTCCACACTGGCATTTAACTTAAATAAATCCTCTCCCTCCCAGGTATTTATCCCACTGATGCATTTATAAAGAGAAATCATATCTCCACTCAGGCCTCATTTGGTTAGGCTAAACAAGCCAAGCTCTTTGAGTCTCCTTTCATACGGTAGGTTTTCTGGTTCTCATATTATCCTAGTAGCTCTTCTCTGCCCCTGTTACAATTTGAATTAATCTTTCTTAAACAGGAGAAACCAGAATTGCACACAGTATTCCAGATGAGGTCTCATCAGTGCCGTGTATAATGGTACTAACACTTCCCTGTCTCTATTGGAAATACCTCACCTGATGCATCCTAGTACTGTATTAGCCTTTTTCATGGCCGCGTCACACTGGTGGCTCATAATCATACTGTGATCAACCAATACACCCAGGTCTTTCTCCTTCTCTGTCACTTCCAACTGATAAGTCCCCAGCTTATAGTAAAAATTCTACTGGACAATCACTAAGCTCTCAAATGAACTCACACAGGAAAATGATAACAGATAAAAACACCATATAACCTGCGGGTGAACACTTTTCACAAAGCGATCAGTCTATATCTGACCTATCAGTCCTCATCCTCAGGAAACCTGCACAACACTTTCAAAGGTAAGCCTGGGAGAATAAATTCATAACTTTGCTAGATGCTAAAAATCACGGTCTTTATAAAGAGACTGGATTTATGGCTTATTACAACAATCTTTAACCCACTAACCCCCGTTTTAGTCCTGTGACTACAGGGATGTTAATGGACCACTTCATTTTGAATGGTCCCTTAGAATACGTTCTAAATACTTATGCTAAATAATCTGTTCAATCTCATATTTAGCTGTGACTCTCCTTTCCCAGACCTGAGGAAGAGCTCCCTCTAGCTTGAAAGCTTGTCTCTCTCATCAATTGAAGTTGGTCACCCACCTTGCTCTTTGTCCTGGCAGAAGTGTGGCTCCTTTGGAGAAGGAAGGAAGGGCATGTCTACACTTGCCATTTAAAGAGCAAAAAGTCCCTTTTTTTGCATAAAAACCACGGGAGCGTCTACACTCACCAATGACTTTTTGTGGTGAAACTCAGAAGTTTCACTGCAAACAGAAAACCACCTCCACGAGAGGCGTACAGTTCTTACCGGTGATACTTTTGTGGTGATGTACAAGTGAAGACACGTTCTTCCTGTTTACACAGCTTTTAGCCTCCTCAGGATATCCTACAGTGCCTAAGTGACCACTCTGGCCAGCAGCTCTGCTGCTGTGATGCCAGGTAAACAGACGTCCGCCCCTTCCTCTGTAAAGCCCCAGGAACTTTGAAACTCCCCTTCCTGTTTTCTTGGCAAATGCTCACATATCATCTGGCCAGGTGACAATGCCTGCTCCATGGAGCAAATGATCTCCTGCTTGGAGCAATGCTGAGCTACTGGAGCTGATCAGTGTTTGGGGAGAGGAGGCTGTGAGGGGACACAGAATGCCCTGCGATCACCTCCCCCACCCCTTCCCACAAGATCTGTCCTCAAAATGGAGAGAGCTGCACTGTGTAGGGTTACCATATTTTAATTTTTAAAAAGGAGGACACTCCATGGGGCCCCGCCCCCGCCCCAACTCCGCCCCCAGCCCCGCCCCAACTCTGCCCCCTCCCCTGAACGCTCCGCCCCCTGCTCCTCCCCCTCCCCTGCTTCCCGCGAATCAAATGTTCGCGGGAAGCCTGAAACAGGGAGGCAGCAGGTAAGCTGGGGCGGGGTGCGGCGCGGCTCAGTCCGGCCCCCCTGGCCGAGCGGCTCCCTTCGGCGGCGGGCCGGTCCAGGCCAAGAGGCTCTGGCCCCGGCGTCTCCCGCCCGGCTGGGGCCCCGGCCCCCGGCCAAGTGCCCGCACCCCCGGCCGAGCACCGCGCCGGCCCCCGGCCAGGTGCCCGCACCCCTGGCCCAGCACCGTGCCGGCCCCGTGCCCCCAGCCCCGGCCGAGCATCGCGCCGACCCTGGTCCTGGCCCCAGCCCCGGCCCCAAGCCGAGCGCCCGCGCCGGCCCCCGGCCCAGCACCGCGCCGGCCCCCAGCCCAGCACCACGCCGACCCTGGTCCCGGCCCTGGCCCCGGCCCCCGGCCCGGCCCCCGGCCGAGCGCCCGCGCCGGCCCCCAGCCAAGTGCCCGCGTCCCTAGCCCAGCACCATGCCGGCCCCGCGCCCCGGCCAAGCATCGCGCCGACCCCGGTCCCGGCCCCGGCCAAGTGCCCGCGCCCCCGGCCCAGCACCGTGCCGGCCCCGCACCCCCGGCCCCAGCCCCGGCCGAGCACCGCGCCGACCCCGGTCCCAGTCCCGACCCCGGCCCCCGGCCAAGTACCCGCGCCCCCGGCCCGGCCCCCGGCCCAGCACCGCGCTGGCCCCGCGCCCGGTCCCAGCCCCTGCGAGCACCACGCCGGCCCCCGGCCCCGCACCGCCCGGCCCTACCTCCCTATTTTCCCGGACATGTCCAGCTTTTTGGGATTTCCCCCCGGACGGGGATTTGAGGCCCAAAAAGCTGGACATGTCCAGGAAAATCCGGACGTATGGTAACCCTAACACTGTGGGATAGCTGCCCTCAGTGCGCTGCTCTCATCCTCGATGGAAGTGCTGCAAATGTGAACACTCTCTGACACCTGTGGAAGTAAGTGAGAACACAAACCAGCGCTTCTCTTTTACCGGTTTCCTATCACCGGTGAAACTGACAGCGCAAAAACTCTGCAAGTGTAGACAAAGCCGAAGATACACCCAAACCCCCAATGCCTCATTCCAGTCCAGTCCCTTGAGCACTGTAACAGGGTTTCTGGAGGACACTGGAAGGATATATAGCTTGAGCTATTGGCCCTCTTGGAACAATGGGGAGCACAGCTTAGCTTTATTGCAGGCTTCACTGATAGCATGGTGGGGTGTGGGGGAACCTCTCAGCACATCCCGAAATGACTATCCAATAGTCCAGAAAGTGTTCAGGGGTGGAGTCAGCTGGCTAGGTAGGGGCACAGTGGAGATTGCAGCCACAATTTTACAGCAAAAAAACTTCAGGACCAGACTCCAAAGAGAAACTGCTGAGCTTCAGTTCATTTGCAAATTTGACACCATCAGATCAGGATTAAACAAAGCCTGTGAATGGCTAGCCAACTACAAAAGCAGTTTCTCGTCCCTTGGTGTTCACACCTCAACGGCTAGCAGAGGACCTCACCCTCCCTGATTGAACTAACGTCGTTATCTCCAGACTGATTCTTGCCTGCCTATTTATACCTGCCTCTGGAAATTTCCATTACATGCGTCTGACGAAGTGGGTATTCACCCACGAAAGCTTATGCTCCAATACTTCTGTTAGTCTCAAAGGTGCCACAGGACTCTCTGTTGCTTTTTACAGATCCAGACTAACACGGCTACCCCTCTGATACATTGCAGCCACAGTGGCAGTAGCCCAATGCATCCCCTCAGCAGCCTGCCTCACTGAAGTGTAAAAGACTGCTGTAGTGATGGCTAAGCAGGTGGCAGGATCATGGTGGAGGAGGCCTAAGGAGTCACGCACACAGGGACAGGGCTGGCTCCATGTCTGCTGCAAGCCCGGCAGGGCAGCCCGCGTCCTTCCCTCCCCGCCGACTGGAGCGGCGCGGAGCCCTCCCGGCAGGCGGCGCAGCAGTCGGGGCCACGTGGCGAGCGCCCCACTGAAGCCCTGGACGCTCCCCTTCTCTCTCTCCCCCCGCTCCCTCCCCCAGTCCCCCCACTAGCCGGGGCACGTCTGCAGCACAGGGAGTCCCCCTGCACCCTGGCTCCGGCTGCCCCACAGGTTTTTTTTTTCTGCTTTGCCGCTCCGGCCGCGCTGATTTTTTTTTTTTTTTTTGCTTGGAGCGGCAAAAAAGCCAGAGCCGGCCCTGCACAGGGAAGGCTTGTTGGCTATCAAACAGTATAATGAAGGTGTGGAGGACAGAGTGCAGGGAAGGAGCAAGGCCGAACTCCCGTGGAGGGTGACTACCTGGCAGCCACTGGAAATAAATGTAAAAAAATGCTTCCTTTCAGGTGGGAAGCAGAGGGTAAAATGACCTGGCCTCTTGCTGCTCCCTACTTGAAGGCCTGCTTCCTCAGCCTGCTGGCCAATCTGGCTCTTTATTCAGGGCCAGTGGAGGAAGCCATCCAAATGGTCTGTGAAATAACGGGCCATTGTTGGCTAGTGGGATAGGTGGCCTGACTGTTCCATATTCCTCAAGTGACTCCAGCAGCCCACTAGAGGAGGCGACTGGAACAATATCTCACGCATTCAAACACTAATACTTAACAGAAGTGGTGCTCAGAGGGGCAGCCGTGTTAGTCTGTATCCACAAAAACAATGAGGAGTCCGGTGGCACCTTAGAGACTAACACATTTATTTGGGCAAAAGCTTTCATGGGTAAAAAACCCACTTCTTCAGATGCAACTTCTGTTACAACATTTAGAGGCGCAATGCTGCAGTCCTTGCACACATAAAGTACCTGATGATTTCAATTCTGGTTTTCGTCTACTCTTTCAACATTCAGACAGTAGTGTCTACCCCATTTTTTTCATCCCCTCATTGTCCAAGTTCCAATTACCACCAGAAACAGAAGGACTAGATATCTTATGAGAACCTCTGTTTGTGAGTTTTCCAGCTTTGATAAGTATCTGAACTTTTGAGAGCTTCTCTAAGTTTGCCATCACAAGTAAACCTGTTTCTTGCAAGCCCTGTGTTTCAGGACCAGATATTACTGGGCCTTCTATTTCTAATGCCATTTATTATTTAAAGCTCTTCATATGCCTCCCATTACATTCGAGTTTCATTCAAAGCCTATCAGTTAGTAATAAAACAGCCACAGTTGGCAAGAGAGGAGTTATTAGCACTTAAAGAGGTTACAAATCCTTTAGTTTCTGCCTGTGACAAAGTACAATATGCATGAATTTATTGTACTAAAACCAACTCTGCTCTTCATTAAAGAGTATTATTATAGCTGCTCACTCTGACATGAGACCATCACACACTCACCATATACATAAAAAGCACCAGTCACAAATAAAACAACAATTAAATACAACAACAAAACGAACATGGCACTATTTGTATTAAACAAAATGCTTAATTGCAGCTGGGGGAGTTCCATTGCTTTGCATGACTGTTTCAGGATTAGTGATACAATGTGAAAAATATTTTTACTACAGCTTCATAGAAGTACAAGGCATGCATTGTTGTGTATGGTGTTACAGCAGGGGAAATGGGAGTCAGCATGTCTGGGATCTGATTCTGCCGTTGCTACTGATTTACTGTGTGACTTTAAGCAAGAAAATGTGGCTAGTATTTTCAAGAGTCCACTAATTTTTGGGTGCCTATCTTGACATACCTAATCCCTCCACGCCTAATGTTTCCTTATCTTAAATTAGGTGTAATATATCTTTTGGGCTCTGCAAATATTCATTCATTTACACGAGTGGTAAACTGCTCCCATGCAATATGAGTTTGCAGGATCAGGGTCTTAGATGGATTGTAAACTCTCTATGGTAGGGACTATGCCTTCTGTTAGGTTTGGAAAGCATCTACCACACATATATGTATGCCTGAAAAGATCTAATTAACAATAATAATGTTTGTATAATAACTCAGAAGTGGCGTGAGACTTGACTAATTAGTATTGCAAAGAACTTTGAGAACCGTAGATAAAATGCTGACAGGCACTATATACTGTACATTCAGAGTGGTATTGCTTTTACTGCAGAGACTAGATAACAATAACTTGCAGCATAGCTAATAAGCATAATCATACGTTCATAGTTCTCTATGTGATCACTATTGTACCCTTTTCCCAAGGCTATACTTAGGGAAATTATGAGCCAGCTTGAAAGGTTATTTGATTCCTGAGCAATACTAACAGTTATTGGGAGGTAATGTGGTGTAGTGGAGCCATGCTGAATAACTGAACACCACACACCTCTTTACAAAAGGCAACTGATCAAAGTCTAATTCAGTCAGTCTTGGCCAAGAGTGGAGAATGCCCTCTTATTGTATGAAGTCCCTGTGCTATGCTTAAAAGAAATAAAACAGAAACGGTGATTCTTTAGTTAATAGCAAGCTATAAATGAATTTGGAGAAAACAAAATTTAAAAATATTTATCTTATCAAGTCAAAAACAATCACATTCTTTGTAAGTATAAAAAATGTACTTAGCATCTTATAGAAATATGTAACAGCTGTCAAAGGTAGCAAAATCCCCATACTACCGGAGGGTTGGAAAGTACCCATATGCTTTTGTTACCTGTAATAATAATTGGTATTTTGGCAGCACTTGCGAACAGTTGTTGTTTTGTTTCTTTGTTAATGAAGCTTTACATTGGAAGATCTCTTTGTGAGCTGCTCTAGGAGAGATTAAACAGGAAAAAATGTCCATCCTCATGGCATTTGATGAAAAAAAACTCTAGACTGTATTGTTGTTAGATGTTTTGTTCAGATGGTAGTAAGAATAAATTGTGTTTCTACCTTTTCTTCCCTCATTAGAGCTTTTATCACAAGAATGGACCAGGTGGGTTGGAGATTGTGTTCTCATTACAATCTTTGTCATAAAAATAAGTTCTATAATTAGAAATACCATGAAGTTTCCCCAAAACAATTATTTTTGGATCCTCTGAAGATGTGATAACACACCTACAAAACATGCTGATGGGATACATTTTTAATTACATTTATTTAACAAGTTAAGTGGGTAGAGGATTGAACTGGGAGTCAGGAGATCTGGGTTCTGTACTTGGCTCTGCCACTGACCTGCGGAGTGATCTTGGACAAATCATTTCCTCTCTCTATATCTCAGTTTCCTCATCTGTAAAAAGGGGAATAATGATACTGACCTTCTTCGCAAAGCATGTTGAGATGTTCAGATAAAAAGTGGTATATGGGCATAAACCAATGCCCATTACAACCAATGAGCTTACAAATAAGATCTTGGCAATGTGGCCTACTGGATAGAGTATCAGACTGGGTTTCAGGAGACTTAAGTTCTATTTCCAGCTCTGCCAATGGCATACTGAGTGACCTTGGGCAAGTGACTTCACTGCTCTGCACCTCAGTTTTCCAACCTGTAAAATGGGAATAATGATACTGACCTAATTTGTAAAGTGTTTTGAGATCTACGGATGAAGACAGCTAGGTATTACTACTATTTTGTTATTATTAATCAGACTGTGTTGAGCATTGGATTAGGTCCCATCACAATTAAATCTTATTCAGGTGACAAAGATTACCAATCCCAAGCATTCAAAAATCATGAGTCAGCCCTCCCCCCAAAATTATGAGATTTAGGTTGTTGGTTTTTTTGGGTAAAGATTGCCTTCTTTTTATTTACCTTCAGGTTTTGGAGCCTCTATGGAGCACTCAGGTCACATATTGAAGCTTTTCCCCATTACTATAAGGGCTACAAATTTAATCAAATTTCACAAGACTCAGGACAGAGTTACTACAACTGGCAACACTAAGAAAGGGGCAGTTAGTGATAAACACCTTATAATTAACACACACAGTTCAAAACTGTAATCTTGTGGCTCCTCATTACTTACCTGAGAGCTGAACAAGAGCAGGCTGCAGTCTCATCTGAAGAAAAACATCTCTCATTTTAACTCAGAACAACTAGAGTTCTAGATAATGGACATCTTTCTCCCATGGAAACGAACGAACAGACAAATTACCTGCACTCAGGAAATGTGCTGTACCCTAGATATGACATTATCACTCAGTTTGGTAGAGCATGTGCTGGAGTCTCCTCTAGTGCAGAATCTCACCTTGACCTCTCCCTGGATGACGTGGGTGACTGTGAATGTAAAACTAAACCCCACATTCTTCCTTTCCTTCTAGAACTAGTGTTGTCTTTTGAGCTATTTGTTTCCTACTTCATAGCAAACGCTAAAGGAAATTCACCAACTTTGAAAAAAAATGTTCTATGAACGTAATAGAATTGCAGGAATCCACCTATCACTTCTTAATTGGATAACATAGAAATATTTATTTGGGGGAAACTTCTCTTTAATCATTTCCCATAGAAAGTGTAGGCAGAACAATCTATTTCAAGAGGCATTTTTAATAAGAACTACTATCTTGTCAAAAGGTATATTTGCTAAAGACATAGGGGTCCTTAGAAGAGCTAGGACAATGCTGCTATTCCCTCTCCCCAATAAATGTTTGCAACACATTTTTATAATAAATTTGTTGTGGCCATGGTCACATCCTATTACATTCACTTTCTGTGAAATTTTATTTGATGACTGCTGTATCAGTAGGATAAATATTTCTATAATGAAATTTCTAAATTAATAACATTAAATGATAACAATAATAGTTTAGTGGGGGATGCAGCTTATACCAGCAGAGAATTTTGGCCCATGTTATGGTAGCATCTAAATGGCCCAATCAGGATCAGTCCCCCCATCTTCTGAGTGAATCATTTTTGGTCAGGGATTGTCTTTTTTCTGTTTGTGCAGTGCCCAACACATTGGGGCCCAAATCCCAACCAAATAAATATTTACTACTACTTATAAATATTGTGGTGGGTGCTATTCAAACACAGATGAAGAGACGGACCCAGGATCTACGTGAGCAAGTAGTTACAGAAACAATATTTTAGATTAATGGAGGTCAGAAGAGCTTGCTCAGTCAGTCACCCAGTCAAAGAACAGAAACAATGCCATGTGAATTGTCTGACTAATCACAAATAACCAACACACCTTGAATAGCAAATATGCATACAAAACTGTTTATGATCAATCCGTGAAATTAAACAAATTCACAAACCTCCTTGGCTTTACATTAACTTTTCCCTTTTGATGGTCTTTTATTAATTTGCTGAAATGCCACTAAAAATTACCAGTAATTAAGTACTTCAAAACTAAACAGAGCAGCATTACAGGAAAATTTCCCACTGATTTCAGTGAGCGTTGAATCAGGCCCTTAAACAATCTTTGTCTTAGTTTCCATGTGTATAGAATGAGGATAACAATTACTTACCTCACAGTGGTGTTGTAAAGACTAATTCTTGAAAAAGTGCTTTGAGAACCATGGATGAAAGATGCTATGGAAAAGTGCAAGATATAATTACAGTCAGTTTGATGGTCAATAGGTTTTAAAAAAAATTGCATCTCCCACAGTGTTTCCTTTCATAGTAAAATAAATGAAGATGTTTTGTTTGTTAATTTCTTCTTGTAACAGTAGGTTCTTGTCTCCATTTTTTTTGTCTTGATTCGGTGTATCAGTGCATTTGGGTTGTTAAGCAGACATATGCAATGAACATGTGTGGATGGGATGCCAAGAGAATAATTTCTCCAGAAATAGTAATGACAACAGAAGAAGGCAACATTATCTTCCTCTGCTTTCATAAGATGTGGTGGGCTCAACTTTCAAAAGGCACCTCTGAACTTGCAAAATTGCATGCACAAAATCTGCACATGTGCATTTACGTAGGGCAGCACACATGCATATCTGGAACTGCATGTCTAACTGCAGCTTTGCCTGTGGAGGTACCATTTGACATGCATAGATGGGGGCAGCAGCAACTTGTAAGCGCACGGGTGAGATGCCATTTTTGTAAATCGGTTTTTAAAAAAGTGACCCTCAAAACTGCACCTTCAAAAATACCTTTTGTACATTTGTAAATGGAAATCTGATTTGTACACGCAAATGACTACTAGTACAGGCAACCAAGAACTGTCTCCATGAAAACAACCGTGTTTGCAGTTATTCTGAATACAGATAGGAAGGATCAATGCCACCTTGACTTTCTTTGTTACATACTCAAGGTGTGAGAACTGAAATAGGCCAAGTACAGCACTCACCTCAAAATTGCTACAAAAGGAAGAAAACATTTTCCACACATTTTTCACTTTCCTTATCAACGTACCTATTTCCCAACCTGCATTGTATAAAGGGCCAGATCCTCAGCGGGTGTAAAGAAGCATAACTCCATGGATTTCAACAGAGCAGTGATTTACAGAAACTGAGCATCGGGCTCAAAATATTTTTGTAGACTTCTTTTGATTACACATATTGCTTGTGCTTTCTTCTGTGCTTTTGAATTACTTCAATTATTTCCTGTACTGAAAGTGAAAAGAAAAAGCAATAGTAAATAAGTACGTCTATTGACAGGACCACATTAATTCTGAAACCCTACATTTTATTTTATTTTATTATCTTCGTTATATTTCTTTTTCTACCCAGAATATAAAACCAGAACACACTGCTGCCATAATCAATTACAGTCAGCATCTTGCTGTCTTCATCATATTTATTATTTTATAGTATTCTGTTGTGTATTATCATGTTTATCCTCATCTATTTTTTGCCAGCTAGACTACTGAGGCAATTTTCTTCTCATTACCACAGTATGATTTTTATTACTCAGGATTACACCACACAAATTATTGCTACTTATTTTTAGGGAAGGCAATTTCTCTTTCCAGGATTCATTTATAATGATGCATAATAAATTTAAAAAACAAACAAACTCTCCAAATTTAAAACAAAATCCAGCACTAACAATGATACTTTTATTGACACTATATTGGTGAAAATATAGAAATGCAGATATGATTATATTTTGTACATAAATTTATCTTACAGCAAGAAACTGGCCATTTATTGTTAAAGTTCATATGTGATTTTTCAAAAATCAGCAGCACATTGCAGTTAAATTTATTTGGATAGGTGACTGAGGGAGCTGATTTAAACTTAAGAAATGGCCACATCTATGCCTGTCACACTATTTTCCCCTTAGTGTGTCAAGTGGCAGATACACAATACATTATGTTCAGCAGCTATAACTCTGAAAGAGAGATGGGCATCTATTCACCCAGCCTTTTCCTTGTAATCTGTCAGCAAAGAACAGAGAGGAAAGAAGGGAGGCAATGTATATTTAATAATGTTTAAAATATTGAGGTAGCATTGCAGAAATAATGTTTCTGCATTGTGTCATTATCTGAGATGCATGCCACAGCTACATTTCAAACTGTGAACACAAGTCATTTCCCAGGAGAGAGAATAATGAAGAGGGGAATCAAAAAACCAACATACAATAAATATTCAATAGGACAGTTGGGACTATACCTGATAGGCCACATTCTTCTCTGACTAACCCTCTCCCACCATGTGACCCCACTGATGGCTCTGGGCAAATTTGACTCTCAGGGTATGTCTACACTACGAGAGTAGTTCGATTTCACTTAAATCGAATATGTGGAATCGATATTACAAAGTCGAACGTGTGTGTCCACACTAAGGACAGTAATTCGACTTTGTGAGTCCACACTAACGGGGCAAGCGTCGACATTGGAAGCGGTGCACTGTGGGCAGCTATCCCACAGTTCCCTCAGTCCCCGCTGCCCATTGGAATTCTGGGTCGAGCCCCCAATGCCTTCTGGGTAAAAAAATGTGTCGAGGGTGCTTTTGGGTAACTGTCGTCATCCGTCCGTCACTACCGTCCTCCCTCCCTCCCTGAAAGCGCCGGCGGGAAATCAGTTTGCGCACTTTTCTGATCAGTGACAGCGCGGACGCCACAGCACTGCGAGCATGGATCCCGCTGCGACTATCGCTGCAGTTGTGGCCGTTCTCAACGCCTCGCAGCTTATCATACACCTTTCCCTGAGGCAGATGCAGAGAAATCAGGAGAGGAGGCTACGGCACCGCCGTGAGGGCCTGAAGTCGGAGAGTAGCACAGAGCTGTCAGAAACCACGAGACCCAGCGCCCAGGACATCACGGTGGCAATGGGTCTTGTGGATATTGTGGAACGGCGATTCTGGGCCCTGGAAACAAGCACGGACTGGTGGGACCGCATAGTGCTGCAGGTCTGGGATGAATCCCAGTGGCTGCGAAACTTTCGCATGCGGAAGGGGACTTTCCTCGAACTTTCTGAGTTGCTGTCCCCTGCCCTGAAGCGCAAGGACACCCGGATGTGAGCAGCCCTGACTGTCCAGAAGCGAGTGGCCATAGCCCTCTGGAAGCTTGCAACGCCGGACAGCTACCGGTCAGTCGCGAACCACTTTGGTGTGGGCAAATCTACCGTGGGGGTTGTTGTCATGCAAGTAGCCAAGGCAATCGTCAAGGTACTGCTCTCAAAGGTAGTGACCCTGGAAAACGTGGAGGTCATCATAGATGGCTTCGCCGCGATGGGATTCCCAAACTGCGGTGGGGCTATAGATGGGACTCACATCCCTATCCTGGGACCGGAGCACCAGGCCAGCCAGTACATTAACAGAAAGGGCTACTTTTCAATGGTGCTGCAAGCACTGGTGGACCACAGGGGACGTTTTACAAACATCAACGTCGGATGGCCGGGCAAGGTTCATGACGCTCGCGTGTTCAGGAACTCTGGTCTGTTTAGACGGCTGCAGGAAGGTATTTACTTCCCAGACCACAAAATAAGTCTTGGGGATGTGGAGATGCCTACAGTGATCCTCGGGGACCCTGCATACCCGCTAATGCCCTGGCTCATGAAGCCCTATACTGGCGCCCTGGACTCAGAAAAAGAACTGTTCAACTACCGTCTGAGCAAGTGCAGAATGGTGGTGGAGTGTGCTTTTGGCCGTCTCAAGGGGAGATGGAGAAGCTTACTGACTCGCTGTGATCTCAGCGAAACCAATATCCCCATTGTTATAGCAGCTTGCTGTGTGCTCCACAATCTCTGTGAGAGCAAGGGGGAGACCTTTATGGCGGGGTGGGAGGTTGAGGCAAATAGCCTGGCTGCTGATTACGCCCAGCCAGACCGCCGGGCGATTAGAAGATCCCAGCGGGACGCGCTGTGCATCCGGGAGGCTTTGAAAGCTAGGTTCCAGACTGAGCAGGGTAACCAGTGACTGTTAAGTTTGTGGACACAGAAGCTGAACCTGCCCCCGTTTCTTTACCCAGTTAATGTTGACTATCCTTCCAAGTTACATACCCCCTTCACCACCTTCCCAAAAAATAAAATCTGTTCTGTTTTGTTAATGAACACCGTTGTCTTTATTACTGTTTTCGCGGGAATGTTTTAAACCGGGGACACAGAGTGTGGCGGGGAGCGGGTTTAGTGTTCTGATGCAAATGATGCTTCTAAACTCCAGGAATGACAGGCTCCGCAGTGGTGGACTGGTTGTTTCAACGGAGCCTGCCAGCACTCCTGGGCGGGACTGCGTGTATGTGTCGGCTATGTGACTTTCTGGCAGGGGGAGGAGGGTTACAGATCCCCTGCTGCGTGGCTCTGTGATCCAGGATAAGTACCGCGGCATAAGATCTGTAACTGCCCTCCCCCGCCACAAAGTCACAGATCAACCCCCCCCCCGCCCCCCCAGAACATGAAAACCACCTCCCAGACTGACCAGGGTAACTAGTGACTGCACTGTGTATATGTCCTGATGCTGGACCTGCCCCCGCCTCTGTACCCTGCTAAAGGTGACTGTCCTGTCCAATTACCAAGCACCTTCCCCCCCTTCAGACAGAGTCTCCTCCAAAAGAAAATCATGGAAACAGTAATTAACAGAAACGAATATTTTATTATGAACCACACATGAAACGGGGGGGGGGGGTGAAACTTGGACGGGGGCTTGTGTGAGGTGGGTAGGAAAGGACTTTTCAAATTTTGGGGAATGAGAGCCTTCTAGTGCTAGAGCAGTCTTCAGGAGTTGACTGAAAGTTTTAATGGCCCTTGCCGCCCCTCCTTCTTTGGACTTTGGGTGAGGGGGGTGTGGGACTTGGTGGCGGGGGAGGGCGGTTAGAGATAGACTGCAGCGGGGCTCTGTCCTCCTGCCTCCGGTCTTGCAGAACATCCACAAGGCGCCGGAGCGTGTCCGTTTGCTCCCTCATTAGTCCAAGCAGCGTTTGAGTCACCTGCTGGTCTTCCTGACGCCACCTCTCCTCCCGTTCCATGATTGCTCGGTGCATTTGGGACAAGTTCTCCCTCCACTGTGTCTGCTGGGCTGCCTGGGCTCGGGAGCAGTCCATTAGTTCTGAGAACATGTCCTCACGCGTCTTCTTCTTCCTCCGCCTAATCTGCGCTAGCCTCTGGGAGTGTGATGCCAGGCTGGGTTGGGAGACAGTCGCAGATGTGTCTGTGGGAATGGGAAAAAGGGAGTGAATACCTGAGACAGATAAATGAAGTTGTGAACAAAGAACATAGTCTTTCTCTGTGAACAAGACCATGCACTGCACCTCTCACATGCGCACTCAGGACAAGGTCGAATTTTCGGCCCTCGCCTTCAGTGCCTGGGGTCTTGCAGTGGCGATCTGAGAAGTGGGGCAGGACACCTGAACTTGTGTAGCAGGCAAACATGGTAAGCCGTAGACTTGTGGCTGCTTAAAACTTTAGTAGTAGAACTGGGCTCCTTTCGCATTGAAAGCAATGCCAGTCTCTGCTGGCAGCAATTAGGCAAGCATGAACTCTGCCCCTGTCCCACCCCCTCGCGGCTGTCCCAGGGAAAGATCCCTGTATGCTGCCCCTCTCCCGCCTCCACCGCGTGGCTGTAAAGCAGTCCCAATACTAACATTCCCCTCCCTAATTCAAAGCAGGGCATCATGAGCGACATCACCCTGATGAGGATCTCGGAGAGCGACAGGGAATGGATGCTTAGGGAAAGCATGCAAAAACCAGGGCCCTATGCCGCCATGCTCTGCCGTGCAATGATCCCTGAGTACTTGATTGACTCCTGGCGCGGAAACGTCTCGTACCATGGAGGACCCAATAAGATCGCTCTGCCAAGGAACCTGATGCACAGGCTTGAACATTACCTCCAGGAGAGCTACGTTGAGATCTCCCATGAGGATTTCGTCTCTATCCCCGGACATATAGACCGGATTTTGGTGTAGCTGTACTGGCAGGGACTACAGAGTGGAGCGTCTTGGGCAGCAGAATCATGAAAATCCGGACATTGTTAGATTTTTTTTACATAGTTGGGACTAAATAGTTAAGCGCCTAAGGCAAAGAAATCATGAAAAACCCATTGTTAATATTATAAATATTCCAGTTCTGTTAAAAATAAAAGTTTATATGTTTAAATCACTTAATGAAAAACCCATTGTTAATATTATAAATATTCCAGTTCTGTTAAAAATAAATGTTTAGATGTTTAAAGCACTTACTGCTTGATCCTTCCCCTGATTCTGTGTCCGGGGTAACGGATGGGGACGGTTGGTAGGGGATCTCTATAAGGGTGATGAAGAGCTCCTGGCTGTCGGGAAAATCAGCGGTGCAAGCGCTGTCGACTGCCTCGTCCTCCTCATCTCCTTCCTCATCTTCCCCGTCCGCTAACATTTCCGACGAGGAACCGGCCGCGGACAATATCCCATCCTCAGAGTCCACGGTCAGTGGTGGGGTAGTGGTGGCGGCCGCACCTAGGATGGAATGCAGTGCCTCGTAGAAACGGGATGTGTGGGGCTGGGATCCGGAGCGTCCGTTTGCCTCTTTGGTTTTTTGGTAGCCTTGTCTCAGCTCCTTGATTTTCACGCGGCACTGCGTTGCATCCCGGCTGTATCCTCTCTCTGCCATGGCTTTAGAGATCTTCTCGTAGATCTTTGCATTCCTTCTTTTGGAGCGCAGCTCGGAAAGCACAAACTCATCGCCCCACACAGCGATGAGATCCAAGACTTCCCGATCAGTCCATGCTGGGGCCCTCTTTCTATTCTGGGATTGCACGGCCATCTCTGCTGGAGAGCTCTGCATCGTTGCCAGTGCTGCTGAGCTCGCCACGATGTCCAAACAGAAAATGAGATTCAAACTGCCCAGACAGGAAAAAGAATTCAAATTTTCCCGGGGCTTTTCCTGTGTGGCTGGTCAGAGCATCCGAGCTCGGACTGCTGTCCAGAGCGTCAACAGAGTGGTGCACTGTGGGATAGCTCCCGGAGCTATTAGCGTCGATTTCCATCCACACCTAGCCTAATTCGATATGGCCATTTCGAATTTAGCGCTACTCCTCTTGTTGGGGAGGAGTACAGAAGTCGAATTTAAGAGAGCTCTATGTCGAACTAAATAGCTTCGTGGTGTGGACGGGTGCAGGGTTAATTCGATGTAACGGCGCTAAATTCGACATAAAAGCCTAGTGTAGACCAGGCCTCAGTTAATAGCATTTAGCACTTACATAGCACTTTTCATCTGAAGATCTCATATGCACTTTAAACAGGGGGTAAGCATTATTATTTCCACTTTGCAGCTAGGAAACCGAAGCACAAAAAAGTTAAGTGACTTGTCCAAGAGCACGCAGCAAGTTATTGACAGACCTAGCATTAGAAACCTTGAGTGAAACCTGGGTTCCACTGAAGTCAGTGGGAGTTTTGTGATCGCCTTCAATGGAGCCAGGTTTACAGCTCTCTTCGTCTTACTAATAGTCCCATCTGGTAGCTAGTAGCACACGTTCCCCCGTGCCCGCCCCCACCATATCATAGGCAGGGCTGATAGCAGCACCTATTATTAACATTGCCCAACATTTCTCATTTTAAGACCCTCTTTTCAGCGACTAATAACTTTGTTACATTTTAACCATTTTGGCTGAAATATTCTATGCCTGGTGTCTGCTTCGGGCTGAATATTTTTTGGAAAATTTCAGCCAATATTGTTCAGTTGTTTCCAAAAAGAAGACTACTGAAAATAATGTTGTTCTGTCCATGTTAGAGGACTGGTGATCTTTGCTTTGAAATGCTCTGGTGCCCCATGTTTTGGAGCATGGACTTGAAAGTTAGCAGGGGACTGGTCTTGTGTTGGTGATGTGTGATGTACCCTTTGATGTCCCCTTAGAAAATCCAGGAATCTTGAGTTCCTTACCAGGCTCTGGATGGGAGTGTGCTTTAGTAGGGACAGACTTCCTCCCAAAGCTTCACCTCTTCTGCTCCGTCCCCTCCAACCTGTTCCTGTACCTCTCCTGTCTTCTCCACCTGTGGCTCCTTGTCCCAGTTCCATTCTCCTTGCCCAGCTAGTACTAGTTTCCCCCTCTGGTTTGTCAGAGTCCCAATCTCTTCCTCCACTCACTCTCTCTCTCCTTCCCCACATCTAGCCCAGTTCTCTTGCCCAGCCAGTCTCAAGTTCCCTCCTCCTGACACTCCTTTTCCTCTCCCCACACTGATTCCCAGTCATGGTCTCCCTCCCCATCCCTCATCCAACTTCAGTCTCCACCCCACTCTCTTCCTAGCTCTTTGTCCCAGTCTTCTTGCCCAGCCAATCACAGTCTTTCCCCTCTCCCCTCCTCCTCTGTTCACAGTGTCCTCCACCAGCCAACTGTCTCCCAGTTACAGCTCCCCCCCATTTCCCTCCTCAGCATTTCCCCAGTTTTCTCCCCCTCATTGCTCCCAGTCCCAGTCTCCCTGCTGAACCAATCCCAGTTCCCGCCTCTCCGCCCCACTGGCTCCCAGTCCCTGTCTACTTGCCCAGCCAGCCACAGTTTCTCTTCCCCTCCATCCAGTCTCACCAGACTCCTTGTCCCACTACACTCCTTTTCCTTCCCCCAGTCTGCCTTGTGTACTCCCTGCATTTGAATCAGATGGCTTCCTCCTCCTTCTTGGGTGCCAGCAGGGGCCCACTGAGAACACAGAAGAGACGAGTTCCCTGCTCTCAGTTCCAGTGTCCAGCTGCACCCCAGCCCAAAGCAGCCATTATGGGAAAAGTCCACCTTGGTCCTGTAGCCCTGACTGAAACATGCTCACTTGGTCTGTGGGAATGGCTCATGCATAGTCTGATCAGTACTAGGAGCTGTGAGGGGCTTGAGCATGGTCACTGAGGATGGAATATTCAGAGATTTTCATTGTTTAGTTCTAGTAAATCTCTACTTTCAAAAGATCTGGTACAGAGATAGGGGAAATGTGGGGTGAACCTTTGGGAGAAAGTCTGTCTCCCCCTGGAGCATAATCCCATCCAGACCCTAGAAAGGAACCCAAGATTCCTGAGTTTTAGGTTGGATATTAGGAAAAACTTCCTCTCAGGGTGGTTAAGCACTGGAATAAATTGCCTAGGGAGGTTGTGGAATCTCCATCACTGGAGATTTTTAAGAACAGGTTAGACAAATACTTGTCAGGAATGGTCTAGAAAATACATAGTCCTGCCACAAGTGCAGGTGACTGGACTAGATGACATCACGAGGTCCCTTCCAGTTCTATGATTCTATGATTCCTCATCTGTCAGCAAATATCTCTGAAACCCACTAGCAGAGTGGGTGGGTCATTCCCACTAGTGCTAGTCCACACAGAGGATGAAACCTATTACTGCTATCAGTTAGTTCATTAGCTCTAGTGGCAGAGGCCTGAGCAGTGGATCTAAAGATTTCAATCCTGGAGATGAACCTCATACGTGTCAACAGGATGCTACATGATGGGATTTCTGTTTTTTTCAGTTTGCTTTTTTAACAATCTAGGGAATTACATACAAAAATGATGTTAAAAGAACATTATTCAGGTTGCAAAGTCAAGCACTCAAAAGTTAGAAAATGCCATGATTAAAGTTGCCTGTGCAACCTTCATTCAGCCCTCCACGCATATCAATTATGATACAGTCTCTAATTGCATGACTGGACTACGTATTTTAAAATCACTTTAGAAAAACTGGAGTTTTTTATGACAAGAGCCTTGGTTCAGTCCTTATACATTTTATTATTTATTATTTGTATTACAGTAGCACCTATAGGCCAGGGGCCCACTGTGCTGGGTGCTATACAAACAGAAGAAAGAGACAGTGGCTGTCCCAAAGAGCTTAGAATCTAAGTGGAAGAGCTGACAAGCTAAGTGTGTCCATTACCTCTCCCTTGGTTTTGGTTGTTTTGATGAAGAGGGACAAAGTATATAAAATTAGAAATGTGAAGTGATAATCATATGATTATGCTTTAAATGTCACTTTTCAAAAATATATTTGATTGCAGAAGCCTGGCAAACTTGCCATGAGAGTGTAGCAGGAGAGGCAAAAATCTATTCCTCTACAACTGGCAATGATAAGGAGGGGGGAAAATAATATTTTACTTGTCTATTAAAAACAAAAACAACCCCCGCCACTCATCTCAGGTCAGTGGATGAGTAGAATTTGACAAGGTTGAATTACAGGGCATGTTCAGTATGATATGAAAATGGGAGATTTACAAATCATATTGACAAGGAGAGGATAATTTTCAGTGTACTATAAATATCAAATCTACATTCAGATCCAGATCCAGCGAGAAGCAAACCTCAAAGGATTTGAGAGGTCAGTTTGTAACTTTCCCTTTTCATTGAGGGTCTGATCCAGCTCTATTGAAGTCAATAGGACTCTTTCCAATGGGCTGTGGAGCAGAATTTTACATAGCATCTTTTGCCTGAGTATTTCAGTGTGTTCTACTAACACTGATTAACTGAAACTAATTCTAGGGCTGATGTAAGGGAAGATGAGGCTTTGAAAATAAGGATTTACAAAAATAAATCTGGGATTTTGGATGCCTCCTTTTTTTTGTGCCCAATTTGAGAAACTTTGAGGCTGATTTTCAGAAGCACTGAGCACCCAACAACTCCAAATGAGACCTGCAGGTGCTCAGCCTATTTAGGCCACATACTTAGGTGTCTAAATATGGAGTTAGGAGCAACATTTTAGGCCCCCAGCTTTTAAAATGCTGGCCTGTAGGTGCAAACATGGAAGCTGGGTTAAGGCTGTGCTGAAAATCAGACACTTACTATGAACTTCAGCCTAACTTTTGGAACTACTGTATACTTTAGAATGCCTTTACAAAAGCTGCAGGCAATATGTAGTACATTGTCAATAAGTATATGATTCCTCTCTTGGGAATAATAAAAATCCAACCTTGGGCAATGCAATTAAATGGCATTTTATTTAAATGTCTGAGGGGCTCACTGATGTGGTCCAGAGGCAGGAGGAAATGGTTTTATCAGTATCAACAGGAATTGGGGAATAAGTGTAAGCAAACACTAGGCTCTTTAAAGCAGTATCATATGCAACTTTTTAAAGCATAATGCAGAGGCAAAAGGTATCATGAATCTTGACAAACGCTAGGATAGGTTTCTGATTGAGGGTTTTCCTGTCCATAGGCTTGATCCAGTGCCCAGTAAGATCTGTGGAAGTATTTTCATTGACTTCAGCCGTCTTTGAATCAGGCCTGAGTGCAAAAGGGCACACAATTCAGCAAATGTAGATAGCTCCCCACAACCTTTACTCTAACCACAGACTAAATCTTTTTGGGGGTATGAAAATTTGCAGTTTCTAGCTATTAATTGTTTCCATTATTCAACCATTCCAGGTTCTGGCCATGGCAGAGATGAAATACCATGAAAATGACACATCATACTCTATGTCCAGACTAAGTGAAAGCAAGAGGTACTACTGTCAGGGCCAGCTCCAGGTTTTCTGCCGCCCCAAGCGAAAAAAAATAAAAAAAGCGGCAGCAGCGTGATCGCGCCACTCCACTCTTCGGCGGCAAGTCCGCTAGCTGCAAGGTATAACACACAATTAAAGTCTGTAAACCCAGGTTTGAGAAACACTGCTTTCCACTGTTGTAATCTTGAGTTTATTACCAGGCAAACTAGTTACTAAAAAGCAGTGGCTGGATTCATTAAAATGCAATTAACCCGAGTCACTAGGGGATTCAGTTGTCCTATTTCACAGAGACCCGAGTAGCTAAAATTGCATTTTAAACACTACTCACAAGCTCCCATAAACCATCTCTTTGAGGTCAGATCCTGATTTAGGAAGCAAATATATCCCTGGATTTTAGCTTGGCTTTGATTTACAGTTTACACTATTTGGAAGCCTAACTTCTTAGTATCAGATTACTGGTTCCAATTTATCACACCCCAAAATCAAAGAGAAAACTTTTCCATGCTACACAATCTACTTTCTTACACTGGCACCTTGCTTATCCTCTGCAAAGGGAATCGCTATTTCAGGATCAAGCAGGCAAAAGGGATCTGAGCAGAAATTAAAACAAACAAAAAACAACTAGTAAATACAAAACTTGACAGCCTGCTGTAATCTTTTGTGGCAAAATTGAAACTGAGGCTGCATGGCTAATTAATTTTGGGAAAGCATCCCTAGCCAACAACACTTAGCCCTGGTCTACACTACAAGTTTAGCAGCGTTAGATCGATTTAACCCTGCACCTGTCCACACAACGAAGCCATTTTTGTTGACTTAAAGGGCTCTTAAAATCGATTTCTGTACTCCTCCCCGACAAGGGGATTAGTGCTGAAATCGACCCTGCTGGGTCGAATTTGGGGTAGTGTGGAGGCAATTCGATGGTATTGGCCTCCGGGAGCTATCCCAGAGTGCTCCATTGTGACCGCTCTGGACAGCACTCTCAACTAAGATGCACTGGCCAGGTAGACAGGAAAAGCCCCAAAAACTTTTGAATTTCATTTCCTGTTTGGCCAGCGTAGCGAGCTGATCAGCACAGGTGACCATGCAGAGCTCATCAGCACAGGTGACCATGGAGTCCCAAAATCGCAAAAGAGCTCCAGCATGGACCGAACGGGAGGTACTGCATCTGATCGCTGTATGGGAAGACGAATCCGTGCTATCAGAACTCCATTTCAAAAGATGAAATGCCAGAATATTTGAAAAAAATCTCCAAGGGCATGAAGGACATAGGTTATAACAGGGACCTGCAGCAGTGCCGCGTGAAGCCTACCAAAGAACCAGAGAGGCAAACGGCCGCTCCGGGTCAGAGCCCCAGACATGCCGCTTCTATGATGAGCTGCATGCCATACCCCACCCCTGTGCTTCCCTCCTCCCCCACCCCTCCTGGGCTACCTTGGCAGTTATCCCCCCATTTGTGTGATGAATTAATAAAGAATGCATGAATTTGAAACAACAATGACTTTATTGCCTGTGCAAGCGGAGATCAAAGAGGGGAGGGGTGGGCGGTTGGCTTACAGGGAAGTAGAGTGAACCAAGGAGGCGGGTTTTCATCAAGGAGAAACAAACAGAACTTTCACACCGTAGCCTGACCAGTCATGAAACTGGTTTTCAAAGCTTCTCTGATGCACAGCGCGCCCTGCTGTGATCTTCTAACCGCCCTGGTGTCTGGCTGCACATAATCAGTGGCCAGGCAATTTGCCTCAACCTCCCACCCCACCATAAACGTCTCCCCCTTGCTCTCACAGATATTGTGGAGCACACAGCAAGCAGTAATAACGATGGGAATATTGGTTTCACTGAGGTCTAACCGCGTCAGTAAACTGCACCAGTGAGCTTTTAAACATCCAAAGGCACATTCTACCCAGAAGCGGCGCCAGGGTTTTTGGCGCCCTAGGCGGGGGTCCTTCCGCGCTCCCGGTCGTCGTCGGCAATTCTGCGGCGGGGGGGGGGGGGGGGGGGGGCTTCTGTGCTCCCGGTCTTCGGGGCACTTCGGCGGCGGGTCCCGGAGTGAGTGAAGGACCTGCCGCAGAATTGCCGCCGAAGACCCGGAGCGCGGAAGGACTCCCCGCTGCTGAATTGCCACCCCCCCAAATCCTGGTGCCCTAGGCGACCGCCTAGGTCGCCTAAATGGAAGCGCCAGCCCTGATTCTACCACCATTATGCACTTGCTCAGCCTATAGTTGAACTGCTCTTTACTACTGTCCAGGCTTCATGAGCCATGGGAGCAAGGGGTAGGTTGGGGTAGGTGCGACCACGCGGTGCTGCTGACTGGGAGAGCAGCCTGAGGCAGAAACCTCCAGCTGGCATGATATTCCAGGCAGGACTGAATCTCCATGAGACGAAACTTAAAGAAGAGAATGACCTGCAGTCATTCCCATTTTTGTCCAGGCACCCCCGACCGACCTCACTGAGGCCAGCCAGGAGCACCCATGTTTGCCCAGGCACCCCCTAACCGAGGTCAGCCAGGAGCACCCACAGGACGACGACGACGGCTAGCAGTCGTATTGCACCGTCTGCCGTCCGCAAGGCAAGGCAAGGCAAGGCAAGGCAAGGCAAGGCAAGGGGATGCTGCTGTGTAGCACGGCAGTACCGTGTCTGCCAGCAGCACCCAGTAGACATATGGTGACAGTGAGCTGAGCGAGCTCCATGCTTGCCATGGTCTGCATGGGTAACCCAGGAAAAAAGGCAAGAAACGATTTTTTGCAATTGTTTTCACAGAGGGAGGGAGGGAAGGGGGCCTGACGACATGTACCCAGAACCACCCGTGACAATGTTTTTGCCCCATCAGGCATTGGGAGCTCAACCCAGAATTCCAATGGGCGGCGGAGACTGCGGGAACTGTGGGATAGCTACCACAGGGCAACGCTCCGAAAGTCGACGCTAGCCTCGGTACTGTGGATGCACACTGCCGACTTAATGCACTTAGGGGGACACACACAATCGACTGTATCTAATCGATTTCTAAAAAATTGACTTCTATTAAATTGACATAATTTCATAGTGTAGATATACCCTAAATCATGTCTTTAAATCCCATTGAAGTCAAGGGTCTTCTTGTACTTAATTGATTTCCTGAGTTCAGCTCTTAATTGGCTGTGAATTCTGTGAAAAATAGAATAGAGGCTGCAGAAGCATATATTCAAGAATAGAAAAAAGGAAACTTTAAGCTATCTGGGAACCATGAAACTATAATATGAATAATTTCATAGGAAAAAAAAAGTACGTGAACATCTCCCTAGACAACAGAAATAGTTATGTTAGAGTCAGGTAGTAGGTGTATGGCTCCTTTAAGAGCAGTTAAATTTTTTCCAACAAGCACCTTACACTTTTTCTCATGGCACTGCTTATGCATGGGAAGAGCTCCTCGTAAATACCAACAGAGTTGCTTCCTTCAATTCCCTCTCTGCCATGGTGCCTACAAAATTACTCATCAATGGTTAGGCAGCTTATTTGCTGTGACCAGTGTGCTTCACACTGACCAATATCACCCCAATGTTCCCTGTGTTCCCCTCATCTGTTCATTTTATTCACCTATCTATAGTCTTAGACATAGGGTACGTCTACCCAGTTAAGCAAAACCTGAGGCTGGCCCATACTAGCTGATTCAGGCTCACAGGGCTCAGGCTTCGGAGCTGTTTCAATGCTGTATAGACTTCTGGGCTCGGGCTGGAGCCTGAGCTCTGGGACACTCCCACCGTGCAGGATCCTAGAACCCAGGCTCCAACCTAGGCCTGGAAGTCTACACTACAGTAAAACGGCCCCACAGCCCAGTCCCTGAGAGCCCGAATTGGCTGGCAAGGGCCAGCTGTGAGTTTTTCTTTGCTGTGTAGACATATCCTTCGATTTTAAGTTTTCTGGGGCGAGGACTATCTGTTATATGTTTGTATAGCACCTAGCACAATGGGACCTTGGCCTCTAAGTGCTACCATAATATAAATAATGAGAACTGGTATATTGTGCTAGATAAAACCACAATATTGTAAAGGCAACTCCCTACAAGAGAAATACATCATAAGAGGCAGATTCAGCACATTTTGGTGAACTTTGCCCTTGAATGGTTGTTCTGAAAACCAGTGGAGTTTTTCTTGGTTTCTATTTTTATGTTTCTAATTTTATTCCAGTTAAATAAACTGACTACAAATCGAGACCGGCTACCAAAATTATCTCCTCTATCCACACCCTTATATAATTTCTTCTGTTCTGCCACCTGAACTTCAGGAGGTGTCCAGATTAGAGCTTGGCCAGCACACTGAAATAAATCAGGGGAAATATTTGGTTCAATTCTGAAAATGTCTGGAATTTATCAGCAAATTAGAAAAAAATCATTTTGGTCCAGAACATAGGAAGTGCTCCCCTTTGAACCTAGTGGTTGAGGCACTTGTCATGGATGTGAAAGACCCAGATTTGAATCCCCCGCCCTCTAGCACAGGGACTTGAACTCAAGCCTCTCCTACCATGTTAGTGCTCTTACCCTCAGGCTAGAGGCTACTTTGTGATGGGGCTCTTGCAATCTCTCCTACTGAAGCAGTTCCACTTTGTAAAACGACTTAAATTTTCCTTGTGCCATAGACTGAAGGTGAGAACAACTCTATAGCCTGGTAGACAAGGCTCTCCCCTGGGGGTGGAGGGTTGATGCTGTGTATAAGAAAGATGACCATTTGTATAATTGTTGCTACCACTGTTATACAGTTGCAACAAATCTTATACAAAGTATGTCATGTAAGGTAGGTTTCAATGGAAAATGTACAATCTATTAAATATAATTATCCTGTTTATATACATGTACCATCTTTATATGTAAAGTTATGAATATTGGCTATGTATTTGATCCCAGATGTGTTTGTTCCTGGGTGACAGATAAGATTTACATTAGCACCAGGGGAGCTATGTGTTGACGGTTCATTAAAGGACACCTCACTCTAACAATGGGCCATAGAAGAAGCTCGTCCCACTCCATGAGTTTTCCTGTGGACTCCCCAGCCCGAATATGGGTAATGGCTGCCTCTGTGAGTCAGCAAGCCATGTAAGGGCATGTGACTTGCTCAAGTGACCCTGGACTCCATCTTGTGCCTGTAAGTTTCCACAAACTGAGGCTGTGGCTTTGTCTGAAACAGAAAATTATATCTTTGCCAGGTGCCTGGAAAAACACTGGAAACATCTCCATCTTGCCTCTTTCCTGCTATGATTCTCTGGACTTACAACTAAAAGCAGCATTCTAATCTATGGACTGAGGACCTTCCAATCTTTGGAACCAACCAGAGACTTTACAAGCCAGCAGTCTAACATCATTGCTACAAACCTAAGACAAGAACTTTGCAATGATTGTATGTATATGATCTATTAGCCAATTAAACTCTCTTCTTCTTTTCTCTTATAAATAAACCTCTTGATTTCAGTTACTAAAGGATTGGCAGCAGTGTGATTATTGGGTAAGATCTGAGTTATATACTGACCTGGCTTTGTGGTTGGTCTCTTGAGATCAGAAGAACACTTTGTTCGATGAAACTGGTTTTCAATAATCACTCATCATAAACTCTAGTGTCTGGGTGGTGAAATAAGGGCTGGGATGCTTAAGGAGACTGCAGTTTTTACTTCTTATTAATTGGTGTGGTGAGACAGAAGTTAACTTTTGTTACTGGCTTGGTATATTAATAATAGCATAACCACCAGTCTGGGGGTGAGCCTGCCCTATTTCTCAGCAGTTTGTTTTGAATCTGGCATCCTCAGCTGTTACCCACTGAGGCATGGTGACAGGTAGTCGGAGCTGTAGATTCAAATCTTCTCTCTTCCTGATTCAAAGAACAGATTTGAGTTCCACATCCCCGGTAAGTCCCCTCCCTACTGAGCTAAAGTTTATAAAAGGGGGGCCAAGCGCACTCATACACACACTTTAGTTTCAGCTGGGGAAAAGATTTCAGGATCAATAATCAGCTAAAATTTGCAAATAGTTTGGGGTTGGCCAAAACTGCATTTTTTTTATGAATAAACTATTTATGCCTCCAAAAAATGTTGTCCAGTTCTAGTCCAGATAGACAATACTCATATTCGAGAGACACTAGCAGCAGCAGTAGTGCAGTGTGCCCTGCTTCTAACTCTCTTTAACCAGCAAAACCTGTATAAATGGGACCCCACAAGGGTGGCTGTCTCATTAGTGATTTTCCCTTTTTTTTCAGTTTGCTTGACATTTTTGAGATTGAGATTTGTTATTGACTAGAATCCTATGACAGAGGGCTGAGAGATGAGTCTTCAGTGACAGAGAATATATAGCAAAGAAAGAAAACAAGCTAGAAATTGAAATGACAGCTGTGTTAATAGCTTGCTGTTGATGTTGCTTATTGTGCAGTGATGTAGTCAAGTGAACTATGTTCCTAATGTACCTGAAAAGAAATTTCAAACAGCAGCAACAAATTGCTATTTCTTTTTTACTATTATTAAGAACATATGTCTTTGGTGGTATTGCAACTTGTATAAATGAAATTGGTATTGAATGCTCACAATAATACAGCTAGTCATTACCAAACATTTTTGAAAAAATATGCAACTTGTACAAAACCTCAAAATGCTTTCCAAGAAAAGTTTATTTGGGTAGCTGCTGTCCTCCCTGGATCTAATCCCTTATTCAGTCACCTGTTCAACTAGATCAATACTACATGAAATTAGAGATCCTCATTTCAAACACCCAAACTCAGGGGAATATAGGAGGTGTCATAGATGTGGAAGTTTGTTTCAAGCCATTAGAAATAGGGACCAGTAATTACATTCATATCTGAATTTAGATGATCCCCCTACTCCAAATTTCAAGAGACCTTGCATTCGGAGTTTGCTTTGGGTCCATAATTAAACAGAAATAAAATACCAGGGGTTCCCAGTTGCCATATGTATCTTTTTATAAGAGGATTCAGCTTAGAAGATGGAAAGTGGGGAGGTGGGTTGTAAGCTGGAATAAAACTGGAAAATCAAGATGGTGAAGAACAGATAGCATACAGAAAGCACAGCTACTAAAATAACAGCAGAGACTACAGGCAATCACTGTGATTTTCATCCTAAGGCTGTTTAAAGCTGAGAGTATGGTAGTAAGTGTTTAATTTTGCTTCCATCAGACGTCAGGACGCCGCATTATTGGAGTGATGGGGGCCATATAATCATCTAGTCAGATTGGTGTTCGTGTGTGGGAGTTCTAATACTGCCCCACATTGACGGTGATGGGGAGCTGCCCTAACGCAGGAGGTATTGTGCCTTAGGACACATTCCCTTTGGTTATCTTCTTTTCACAAGAGCACTTATGCACCTGCTGTGCTACCCTTAGAACGATCTCCTTCTCAGATAGACAGCTATTCTAGACGGTGTGGAGATGACAGTCTGAGTCATCATCTTGGGCTGGCTTTTGCCTCACAGATTGCTAGGAAAGAGAAGTTTGTGGACTCGGGAGCACTGGGACTGTTGTTCCTAGCTATTTTTGCCTGCTTAGAGAGGCACAATCTAGCCCTTAACTTCCTAATGCTACATCTGATCAGGCTGATTAAATATAAACTGTTCCATACATCATCATCTACTGTACAGAACAGCACATTGCCAGCATGTCATTTTATATTAGCGTGTAGTAGAGTTGATGGCCCAGGTCCCAGATATGTAAATCTCTGCACATTGTACATACATGTGAAATCTGAATGAGGTATTTGCCCAGTGGTACTGAATGTCATACTGCCTAGCACGTGAGACACGTTGGAAGAAGTTATAAAGCCCTTCTCCGCTACTGTAATTGTTATTTACATAAATCTGAGCTCTGGTACATTCTGTAACTTCAGTAGAGAGCTGCATCAAAAACACACACATTGTTTTTTAATGTATAAAGTCAAACCCTAATACAATTCATGCACAAACATCCAGTACCTTGTGAGATAAGCACCTTGATTTTTTTTTTTTTTTTTGCTTATCACAATCAACATGGTAACTTAAAAGAAACTTGGAGCCAAATTCACGCCTGGTGTTAGTGGATATAATTCCATTGAAGGCAGTCATTTCTCACTCATCAATGTGTTCTCTTAATCCAATAATGCTTAGTCTTATATAAACACTTATTTTCTACAGATCTCAAAACACTTTACATGGTCAGTATCATTATACCCCCTTCACAAATGGGGAAACTGAGGCACAGAGAAGTGAAATGACTTGTTTAAGGTCACCCAGCATGGCAGTGGCAGAGCCAGAACTTGAAACTAGAACTCCGGTGTCCCAGTCTAGGGCTCTGTCACCTGGACCACACTCTCATAATGTCGTATCCTATCACATGCAAGAGATTGGCCCCTTAGAAAAGGACTTGAGATTCCAAGATGTATATTGCTTTATGTCTTGTGAACTTTTTTTTCCAGAATGCCCGCTTTGTTTTTTTTTTAAACCCTACCTAAACTACTCTATTGTTGCTTAGTGCTATAGTATTTCAGGACCAGATTTTTGTGCAGCAGTCAAAGTAAGCATGCTCCGGAAAGTTTAATTATGAATGTATTGAGATCTGTGAATTTAATTTATACCTTTGAATATTATTTGAACAAGAACTTTTACTCTGAATGAATAATGTTAATGATTTACTGTAAACCAATCATGTAAACTAATTTCAGACCTGCCATTAAATCTTGCGTGGAGGTGTCATACTCTGAACTAATATTTCAGTAGAAAAAAGGACTAAAGGTCATGGGATCAAGTAGTCCAATATTTTGTATGTTACAATACAGATGCACATACATGTGCATGCAGTGTGATTACTGCTTAAAATGGAACCCTGCACTTCTCCTGTAGTGGGGGAAATTAGGAAGAGTTGCAAGATAAGAAAGAAGCTGGCTGTTTGGCTGAACAGCTCTATTATGCCACTACCCTCAAGGTGGGGAAGTTGCCATTCAGTCCATCTCCCACCCCCATAACTTTTCTCTGTACCCCCCCCCCCAACAATTTCTTCTTGCACTATTTCAGTCTCCCTCCTGCTCCCATTACTGCTCTCCCTTTAGTCTCCTCCTCCCAGCACCTTCCCCCAGCCGCCCTCCATTCCCCATGCAAGTGCTAGATCTGGGCTCCTGTTCCACCAGTTCCATGCTCATCCCCTCAGTCTTTGCTGCTCCTCACAGTCCATTTCCTAAGAGTGTCCTGCCCAGCCCCATAAACCATACAGTGGCAGCCATTTTGTCTGTGGACATGGCTTCAGTCTCATTGAAAATATTGGGAGGTGGCAGCCATTTTTATTAGCAGCAGCTTCACTTAGGGTGACCAGATGTCCCCATTTTATAGGGACAGTCATGATTTTTGGGTCTCTTTCTTATATAGGCTCCTATTACCCCCCACCCCCGTCCCGATTTTTCACATTTGCTGTCTGGTCACCTTAGCTTCATTTCCACGTGCAGATAAACTTCAGGGAAGCAATGGCCATCTTGCTGGCTTCCTCTCCATTGACATGGGAGATGGAGGCCGTTTTGAATAAGGGAAATTTGTGAGCTGGAAGCCTTTCATCACATTTTCATGAGACAAATTAAAAGAA
Source organism: Emys orbicularis (assembly GCF_028017835.1). Taxonomy (NCBI): domain Eukaryota; kingdom Metazoa; phylum Chordata; order Testudines; family Emydidae; genus Emys; species Emys orbicularis. The sequence continues at coordinate 194,334,218 of NC_088684.1, forward strand.
AAGAAAAAGATCACCCCAAAATTGCTAGACTCATGACAAAATCATGAGATTTGTCAACATCGTATGTCTAATTTGGAGTATCACCAGACGCATCACCTCTCAGGCACTATGGGCACATTCTTCTCTCAACGATGATAATGCAGCTCTCCACTGGCTTCCATGCAGTGATTCTCAATTTACATCAGTGTGAATAACAGTAGAATCTGGTCCTGCAATTTTTCACCAAGTTTGTAATGAGCTAGTGACATGATTTGCTCTGAATATTGTTTGTACCCACACACAACACTCTCAGTTATTAACTGTGGCAGCTAACCATTTGTTCCCCTGGCAATACCTAGGCTAGACGTGGTTGTCATACTGCAGTGAGTTTGGCCCCTAATTCTTTGGCACAAAAAAAGCAAATTGAGAAGAAATTTATTTATTTTCTGAATTCAATTAGTAAACGTGCCATGCCATTTTTTTGTTTTATACATGTTGGGAGGGTGCAAGCCATATTTTTCCTTTTAAAGACAAATATCTTCTGCATTGACTAGGGGGCTGCCTACAGCAAACCGTGGAAAAAACTGCCACTTATTTCCATGAAGTGAACATCTGACCAAACCTTCAGACTTTGTTCTTCTCAGAAACACAACTTTGTGAACTCAGCCTTGCATTTTGTGCTTTCTAATTCAACTTCTGTGCTTTTAAAAGCTGTAATGGTATGGTGGAGAACACTACATTACAGAAAAATGCAGATGGCACTTGTGAGACTTGACACAGATTTACAGACGAAGGCTCCTACTAAGTTAAAATGGGAAATCTCATGAGATTTGTCATGGTTGAACTTTAATGTAAAGCTTTTAATGTAGCTCAACTCAGGAGTAGAAAAAATACAGATCTGTGTTGGCTGATTGCTAAGTTACCATTCATTTCAGCTTCTAGAAAACAGTAGAAGTTCTAAAAGAATGGAAGTTTTCAAAGGCAAACATAACTTTTGTACTAATTTTCACAGTGTGGAGGCCTTTATTAAGACATTAGCGATACCAGGACCAACTCTGACTGCCTCAATCTCTGTTTTGGCAGCCTGCTAACCTTCCTCCTCAATAGGACAGGCTCCTCATGGGCCATTGAACAGCTACTAGACTATGTAAAACATGGTCTTGAACATCAGTATAACAGAGGAGCAATTTTTAAGGACATAGGACAACATGAATGTTAATTCTGTTCTATTCAGCTTCTTATGCCATGGCTATTACTATGGTTATCTGAGGTTTGATCAAATTAGCACTCACTATGGGGAAATATAAGCAAATCTGAAAGCAAATATGAAGCAAATCTATAATAATATCCTACATTATTTAGTCTTTCATCTTGAAAGATCACAAAGGACTTTACAAATTATGTACATACACGAATGACTTCATCTCTTCTGGGTTGTAAAAAAGAAGCTATTCTCCAATACAAAGAAAAACTTTACAAAAATTTAGGAAAGCAAGGGAAGAATTGTGTATTCAGTGAAATTTAAAGAAGTCATTTAGGTATGTGGACTATAATTACCAAATTTTCTAAGACATTGGGTCTAAAATCCACAGTGTTAAAAAAATGGCCCAAAAGACCTGGATTCTGATGAACTCCCCATAGAGCACCCCAAGTTCACTCTCAGATCAAAGAGTTGCAGAGTTTCTCCTCATGCTGTAGAACTTGAATCTAACTAGAACTGGTTAGAGAATTTGTGACAGAACCATATCTCATCAGACTATGTGGTTCCATCTTGATGGAATGTTTTGATCAATTTGAAACATTTTTTTTCAGAATTTTCCTTCATGAAGAATGTCAAAATGTTTGGGTTTCTTCCAATTCAGAATGAAGCCAAAATTCTAAATCGCCAAATTGTTTGTGTTGACACTTAAAGAGAGGCAAAGAAAGATTGCAAGACTCCCATGATGCTTCATAGTTAAGATAAAGCTAACTTTAAAGAATGGCATTTTGCCAAGCAGTAACCCTTAGCTTATTTTAAAAACCGTTTAAGATATATTTTAAAATGTACCAACCACAAGATGTATAATGGATGAAATTATCCAAAAAAGGGCATAGACACTGACTAACAACTAAATGTTGAGACAGTTGGACAATTGCAATGGAACAGAGATCCTTGGAAATACCCTAAGATAAGCAGAAGTCTGTACCAAAAAAGAGAAAATAGGTAAGGGTTGGAATGATAAACAATGAAGGGCAACAAGGGTATAATTACCCTAAGAAGTCATGGGGAAGTAAGACCATCTGAACACAGGCTGTCAGAAACTACAGGGAAGGTCTTCCACAGATGTTGGTAATTGTATGCCTTTCTGTGTATGTGCTGTCTGTACTAACTGTTTGATTAATAAATCCAATCAAAGCTGACTTACCAAGGTTTATCAAAGCTGATTTATCTGAGGTTTATTATTAAACTAATCCAGATTCAACAGAACACCTGTCACTAAACATAATCACAATTAAAATTTCTATCAATTATTGGCTATTGATAAATTATTGATCATGAGTTACTGATTATTAGCATTTGTGAAAAGGGACTTCTGTCCTCCACACAGGTCTAGATCTAAACCTGGCCTCCTACGACTCCGTCACTCTCCATTCTCCCATTGCAACATCCACATATGTTTTCTCCCCCCTTTGTTCTCTGTAATGCAGCCCCAAAAGGCTCTCTCACTACTTTCCCTAGCCAATCGCTCCCTGATACTTCCATTCCATTTTCTCTAACCTCCTGGAACACCCAACCCTTGGTCTTTCAGTTCCTTTATACTTCTCACTCCTTCCAACTCTTCCCCACATTTCCCAGCTTCCATTCTACTTGTCCCACCACCACTGCTTCTAGTGTACTTGACACTTCTCCACCTTCCTGATGCCATTTCCCTCCATTTTGATTTTCCAGCCCTCCTCTTCCCCATGCCCTTTCCTTCTGCGGCTCCAGTCAACAATTGGCTGAATCTCATGTAAGATTCCATTTCATCCTACGTAATTCAAGAACAAAGGGGTTAAAGACCAAAATGTGTCAAGACCCAGAGTGAAAAGTTGGCCCCACTGAAGTCCATGGGAGTTTTGCCATTGATTTAAATAAGGCTAGGATTTTACCCATAGACTTTATGTTAAATCCAAAACACAGAGGGCCTAATACATCAGGGATGAAAGCGTGGCACATTCCCATCAGAGTCAATGGGAACTGTGCCAGGCTGTATTTGATCCAGCATCTCCAGCACCAGTGCTAGGGCAATGGTTTAGTACTGACTCAGAAGAAAAAGTTCCACCTAGTGGATCATCAACATTTTCATGGAGCACCCTACATTTTCTTTGGGGTTTCTTCTTCAATTAATGACCAGGCTCTACCCAGCCTAACTTGGGAGATCTGATAAAATTACCAGAACTGGTATTTTTTCTTACTCAAGTGGCACATAGCTTGAGACTAATTTCTCCTGATTGAAATTATGTTCCATTTATTTTTTTCTTTACTTTAGCAAAATGCCTTTGCTGCTACATAGCTATGTTAAATTATAACTTCTCGCCCATGTGTGTCTTTCCTTACCTTTAATGCTCTCCACAACCTGCCATTGCCTTCTTGTCACTTATTTCATCATCCATCACTTCCCCTCCTCCAACAGTGCCAACCTCGTCCACATGCATGTCAGCTTTTCATAAAAATAATTGTGCCTTCTTCTGTGATAGCTTTATGCATGAAAGGCCCTTGCTGATCTGACCTTTGAGGCCACACATTACTTTGTCCTTCAAATCCCTTCTCAAGACTCCAGGTAGAATTTTCAAAAGTGACTTTAGGCCTTTAAATGAGACTTCGGCTCCTAAAATCAAATGTACAGGAAATGAGGCATCCGTATCCAACAAAAGACAGAGGAATCTGGAAGGATATTGGAGAAGGTTTATCTATTAGAAATAATATAAATTTGTACTAAGATATCACAATAATGGGAACACCACTAGCTGTCACCTTCAGCCCCCAACTAAAACCTCTCCAGCGCATCATCAGAGATCTACAACCTATCCTGAAAGATGATCCTTTACTCTCACAGATCTTGGGAGACAGACCTGTCCTCGCTTACAGACAACCCCCCAACCTAAAGCAAATACTCACCAGCAACCACACATCACTGAACAAAAACACTGATCCAGGAACCTATCCTTGTAACAAAGCCTGATGCCAACTCTGTCCACATATCTATTCAAGTGACACCATCATAGGGCCTAATCACATCAGCCATACCATCAGTGGCTCGTTCACCTGCACATCTACCAATGTGATATATGCCATCATGTGCCAGCAATGCCCCTCTGCCATGTACATTGGCCAAACCGGACAGTCTCTACGCAAAAGAATTAATGGACACAAATCTGACATCAGGAATCATAATACTCAAAAACCAGTGGGAGAACACTTTAACCTGTCTGGCCATTCTTTGACAGACCTGCGGGTGGCTATCTTAAAACAGAAAAACTTCAAAAACAGACTCCAAGGAGAGACTGCTGAGCTGGAATTGATATGCAAACTAGACACAATCAACTCAGGGCTAAATAGGGATTGGGAATGGCTGAGCCATTACAAACATTGAATCTATCTCCCCTTGTAAGTATTTTCACACTTGCTTCTTATCAAACTGTCTGTACTGAGCCATCTTGATTATCACTTCAAAAGTTTTTTTTTTTTTTTTTTTTTTCTCTTACTTAATTGGCCTCTCAGAGTTGGTAAGACAACTCCCACCTGTTCATGCTCTCTGTATGTGTGTGTATATATATCTCCTCAATATATGGTTCACTCTATATGCATCCGAAGAAGTGGGTTGTAGCCCACGAAAGCTTATGCTCTAATAAATGTGTTAGTCTCTAAGGTGCCACAAGTACTCCTGTTATTTTTGCGGATACAGACTAACACGGCTGCTACTCTGAAACCTGTAAAACATGTAATAATGCATATTAATATCCTATATTATCTTGCAAATGTTATGTACTATTAATTATACATTATCAGAGTACTGTCATCCTTCTTGGAGAAAATGATACAAAGGATCTTTATGTATGTTAGGAACAAGTAAATAGCCAATGGGGGTGTTTGGAGGATACTGATGTTTCAAGTTGATGGTACTTAGAAACTCCAAAGCATTTAAATTGCTGAAGCAGAACAAAATTACTTTCTAGGTTTCCCATACTAGCCTGGATGAAAGGCATTCCTGGAAATATGTGCATTTTGAACTGGCACAGTGTGAATGGCTGGCCCAGAACTGAGACATATTTGTGGTAAGGCTTTGGCATGTCAAAACTTCTGGTCCCAGCTCTTTGCCAAACAACAGTGCTCTACACTTTCAGATACAGTCTTTGTTACTAACACCACTTATCCTTCAAAATTCTATAGGAAATCATTGCTAAGATCAGTCAAAAAATACCTTTTCCTGGAGAAACGGAAGCACTTCACATACCAGCTTATAGTTTTTGGCTATAAATAGTATTTGCTCTTGCTCATATGCCAGTCTACAGCTGGCTAAAAATATTCATGAAGCCCAGAGCGGACAATAGATACTATATAGCATAATAGTATATGGCTGATCATTTTTTAAAGACTCAGATCCATTACCAGATCTACAGCTGGTGCAAATCAGCATAGGTCCTTTGTCTTCAGTGCAGCTGTACTCATTTACACCTGCTGAGAATCTGGTCGCAGTGTTTTGACAAGTGAAAAAAGGCCATGTAGTATTTTTTAGATCAAAATGTCTGAATTGCTGAAAATAAAATCTGAACATGTTCTTAGTTATTGATTAAACTCATAAGGTTCAAAGTTGGAATCTAGTTTAAAAAGTCAAATCTCCTGTGTCTGGGGGGAAAAAAAGTGATTGGAAATGTGTTAAGAAGAGGCTTTCTTGTAAAGTTTCCAATACTTCCTACTTCCAGTCAAGCAGAACACATTGCAAGAACAGCCTCCCTGGTGGGATTCAGGCATTCAGGTTCTGGTCCCAGCCAGAATTTAGACATGCAGAAATGCCCCAAAATGATACATAGTGAACAAAAGGGGAAAGGAACATCCAAATATTAATATTTCAGAACCATTCAAATTTGAGGTATTGTGAGTGCTGATTTCAAACTAGATTGCCAATCCCTTTTCCTTGTACTTTAAATATTTGTTTCCTTAGGCGTATATTTCCATGGGTATGTATTTCCAAAGTCATTAGCTGTGTGGGCTACTGGGAAAGGGAGTGATATGGCTACAGCCTCACATATCAAGTTGAGAACAATAAACCCATTAACTGAATTAAATAGCATGCAAGAGGATCAATTTCTGAGCTTGGGTGTTAATGAAAAGGCCAATTAAATCTTTGTGAAGCATCTCATTGAAATTTAGCAGTGTGGTTGATGCACAGGGCATAGGATTTGGGAGAGTCAGGAGACCTGGATGCTATTCCTGGCTCCACTACTGACTCACTGTGTGTCCTTGGTCTAGTCACTTAACTACCGGGCAGTCCAGTTTCTCCATCTGTGAAGTGTAGATAATGATAGTTATCCACCTATGTGGAACAACTGAAATCTATGGATATATATGTGACTATTGTTACTAATTTTGGTAGCTTTCATAAGAGAACCCAATGGTTTCTAACAAACTGCTTTGCATCATTGGCAGACATAGGTATCTATATAGGCAGACCCTATATCTCAGGCCTTGTCTATAGAATGACATGTAGGTTATGTGTAGCTACACGTCACAGTGAAAAGCAGGCTGTGTCCATACTGCACTGTGTAGCTACACATGGCAGTGAAAGGCTCTGGTAGGGGGAGGCAGCAGGGAAAAGCTCCAGCAGTGGGGAGGTAGCAGGACACTACACTACTAAAAACAGCAGTGGGGAGGCACGGCTGGGGTGAGTAGAGAGCCATGTAGGGTATATACCCTATGTTTGTGGTGTGTCTTTACTCTCTTCACCTAGGGAGTGCCTCACCGTCTATAATGCTGTTTATACCTGTGCGCCTGTATGTACTCTACACGCCACTGTTAGTGTAGTCATAGCCTTAGTAGGGTTATAGTTATACTAACATTTGGGTTTATTTATTGTGCAGTATAAGAGAATAATAAAAGTTCTGGAGCTCCCTTGCATGATTATTCCTGCTAAATTTTTATTGCTTCCTACACCCCTGCAGAGTGATGAGACAGGTGTTGGTACGCCTCCAAACAACTACCCACATATGTGTATTTTTAGGAGCTTCACAAGGCCTATCTTTCATGGCCAGATTGTTCCTCCAAACCTGCGTCACTCATTTGTTATATCTTGTCTTAAACTAAATTGTAAGCTTGCTGGGGCAGGGGCTTATTTCATTATATAAGTTTCTAGCACTATGATATCCCAATCTGGCTGGAGTCTCTCGGGACTACTGCAATACAAACAATAATAAGAAGAAAATTATCCAGTTCCTTGGTACAAAGATTTGGTAATTGAAGCCATTACCTTTAGCAGGGATACTTCAGTACGGAAGATTTTATTCAACAGAAATCTTTTCAGTGGAAAACACTAGCAATCACATTTCATGTCTTTTCATAATGATATGTGCTTCAGTGACAGTTTCCTGTGTTATTTCTGTCTTTTTAAGTAACTGTTGATCGATATCATCCCATGAGATATCACAGTCATAGCTCACATGAAAGTAGTGATCTAGACAAAAGTTTTTTTGAGACCTGGATATCCCAGCTTTTGACAGTAAATTTCAGAGCACAGGGACCCCTACAATGGAAAGCACAAATAGAGGGAGATTGTGGTGGCTCAAGACATCTGCAATCTCTGCTCCTCCTGGTGGAGGAGTGTAGCCAAGGCAGCTTTTGAAGGGGGTGGACCTGGTTAGGCTAGAGCAGAGGTTCTCCATCTGTGGTCCATGGACCACCAGTGGTCCGCGAACTCCATTCAGGTGGTCCGCGGATAGTTCCTTCTAAGGTGCACATCTGGGCGGCCGCACATGAGAGAATGAAGGGCTGCCCACCTAATTAGTGGAGCCGTGCCGGGGAAATAGGGAAATAGGAAGTAGGTGGGCAGGGGGCAGTGGGGTGAGAAGCGGGGGGGGGGGGGGGTTGGGACGTGGAGGGCTGTGGCGGCCAGAGAAAGAGGCAACTTGCTCTAGGGTTGCAGTTGCTGGGGAGAGAACCCCCTCCTTCCCCGCCCCAGCTCAGGGGCTGTCACAATGGGGGAAAGAGAGAGAGACCCCGCCTCCTTCCCAGCCCAGCTCGGTGGCTGCCACAGCAGGGGAGAGACTACTGATATTAAAATATGAGTTGTGTGCTTTTATTTGTAGAACAAACAAAGTTTGCAATATTTAGGTTTTTTTAATATAGCATTTTTATCCAAAGCGCTTTACAATAGTTAGCTAATGGTACAAACAACTTTTGGAAAGATCATTAAGTGGTCCGCCAAGATCTTCAGCAATTTTCAAGGGGTCCGTGAAAAAAAAGTTTGAGAACCATTGGGCAAGAGGATAATCATAGTGTCACAGTTACAAAGGCAGCAGCACTTCTGACCCCTCATTGTCTCTGAGTGTACACCCTCAAAGTCTCAGGCTTCGCTTCCTTCACCTTTCCTGGGCTGGAATCATAAGATTCTCCCACTCTTAGACTAGGTCTTAGTCTAAAGTACCCTCTGGATCAACCATGCTTATCCCAATAGGTTTGACTGTAGTTATCTCCTAATTTCCAGCCAGATTTCTCACACTAAAGTATTGCTTAATCTTAACAGTAGGAACAAAGCATAACATGAGAGAAAAAGGATTTTAAAACAGGTGTCTATCTTACCTGAAGTCCTAACACCCTATGATAGAAGACTCCCCATAAATAACTGCCTGACCTCTGGACACTACAGCCAGCGTCTTTTTAACTGACACTGAATCATTCTGATCTGTGGGTTTCTAGCATTGGCAAAACCACCTGGGTAACTTGGCTGAAGCCCAAAGAAGAAGGTTCTTCCCAGTTAACAGCACAGATATTGTCTCTTAAAAGTTGAAGTGTTTACTACGGCGGTATTTTTATCTGGAGCCACTGTCTGGCCTTCTTGCTTATTTCCCAACCACCTGCTATGAAATTAAACAAACATGCATACAGTAAACATCCTAATGACTGAAATAGCCATACAGTAGCTATCCCAATAATCAGGTGATATACAGCATTCATAAATTATTACAGAGCAGCTCCACATTCATGGCACCCAGGAAATGCACTGATTCAGCCAACTAATTGTAGAGGGTTATGGTAACACAATTAGCTCTTTCCATAACCTAAGCACTTGACAAACACTAACTAAACCCCCAAACACCACTGTAATGCATGTAAGTATATATTATCACCATAGCACAATGCACCAAACCCAAACTCAAATTGACTTCAGTGGGGAAAGGATTTCATCCTGAAGCATTCAAGGTTCGCCTAACACTACTATCTATTTACCCTGATATTCCTGACTTTTGTCAGTTTAAGCCAAAGCCAATGTCAATTAGAACTCATAGCCTATTAAATCAATATTGCCTCCATTGCAAAATCGTATTATAAAAGACAGCATAAGTTACTTAAGGTAGGATTCAAAGTTTGCAATTGTTTCAACAAAAGGACTGTAATTATAGTGTGTTACAAAAGGCTATTAGGCTAAATTGCAATTTTGCATTGCTTGTAAGATGAAGGAGGTTTCTTAATTCAAGGGAGATAATAAATGTAATGGTAACAAAGACAACATTATCTGTAGTCAGATATGCAGAGCAAGCATTTGAATTAGGTACCATGCTATTTACTTTCAAGGATGGGTGACAATGAAAGTTGTTTTGTGGAATGGTGTCCCTTTGGTAGAATCTTATAGCAGTAACTCCAGATAATGCAAAATAAACATCCTTGGAAGTGTCATTACTTGGAAACTTGTTTAGATAAAGGAGATGCTATTCCAGGTTGGTTTCATGAGCCTATTATCTTCAGACAGTATAAAGCAGAGTGCTTTAGCCAGTTCTTCAGTTTGTGAGTTATCCCCAGGCAATAAATAAATAAATTCAACTTGGTTAAGGCCCGGTCTCTACTTTAAACTTATGCTGACATAGCTACAACCGTTAGAGGTGTGATTTATTTATTTATTGACATAGCTATGCTGATATAAGTCCTACTGTAGACACACTTATACCAGCATAAAAGTGCTTTTACCAGTATAGCTTGTGTCTCGCAGGGAACTGATGTAAACTATGCCAGCAGAACACTTTTATGCCAGTAAAACCTGTGTCTGCACTAGGAGGATTTGTCAGTACAGTGAAACCATTATTGCTGTGACAGGAAACTTTTCTAATGTAGACAAGGCCTAAGAAGGAATTCATGTTGAACAGACATAGGACCAATCTTTTCTGAAGGAGCCTTAAAAGAATGCTTCAATTATATATATCTTTAAAAAAAAAAAAACTAACAAAACGAATACCTTTCCCACATGGAGAAGCACACACTCCTCATTGAGGACTATTCATGTACCATTTCCTAAGTTCAATCATTTCCCCTATAAACATGTCAATTTTCTTGCAACAGAAAATGAGGGGTCTGTGGCTTGAGGGAAATGATATTCATTTTTAAAAGTAAAAGGTGGTTGAACAGGTTTCACATTTAAAGAAGAAGGTTTAAGAAGAAACTTCCTGTGGGGGTTCTGTAATAATTAAAAGTTTTTTTTTTATTATAGCTAGAGAAATAAATCTGACTGATGTACATTCATCAATTCTCTGCCAACAAGTCACTAGCCAAAAGGTTTATCCTAGTCAGCAGGGTTTGTGAGCAGTGTAAGGGAAATATTGGCTCTATTCCCCTTTACCTGCCACTATCAGATGCCTTCCCTTTAAGACAGAACTTCTGTGGTGTTTACAACCGTAAGTGCTGATACTGAGCTCCTGCCATGCTGGCAAACATCTCTCTGCCACAGCATATGCCACCTATGAATTTTAACTCGCAAAATACAAGCAGTCAAGTGGGCATGAAGTATGAATGAAAGTTTAACTTACTGGGAGGTTCTGTTGCTTCTTTAGCTGCTTATAAGTGTGTCATTAACTGGATTAAGAAGCCTGTGACCTGACCCTATTACTGCCATTGCAAATGATGGTTAGATTGGTGAGGCCTCTTACATGAAGTTTGCTGGCCAAGGTCAAAATCAAAGGTAAAGAGTAGCCTGGCCAGTCATATAGGTAAATGTAATCACTCACCGAAAGGCAAGACACTCTATTAAAAAAAAAAACAAAAAAAAAACCACAAGGAATTTATTTCCTAGACTGTGAAGCGGGATACATATTTTTAAAATATCAGAGAACAATTTTTTTTGCATAACAATGCATTGTGCCAGCAATCATTTCGAGAATGATAAATTGGGATATTTTTAGTCTCAAAGATACTGAGCGCAAAAATGCCATTTTGATAACAGGAAATACACCAACAATCTCAAACTGGTTCTTAATCTCATAGATGGTATTTTTTAAAATACCCTTTTCTCAAATACTATACAAGTGTCTAATCAAAATTATGATTATATAGAACTATACGTCGCTTTGACTCATTAGATAAGGAAACAGTTAATGCCTCTACTACTTATCAATCTCAAAAAGATGGAAGGTTGGTGCAGGTACGGTTTGTTAATTAACTCTTTAATCACTGGCATCTCAGAACAGTCACACTGAAAAGTCCATCAGCTTTAATGGTGTTTACAGACAAATGAGAAACTAAACCCTATTGATCATGAGGAACCTATAAGACAGTGCAAAAATTAAGACAAAGGAAGAAGAAATTAAATGTTTAATACAATATTATCAATATTTTCCTTTTCCTACGAAGGACCTATTTCCCTCCAGGAGCTGAGCCTGAGTAAAGCCTTCATCCTCATTGTCTATTTCTGTAGATGTGACTTAACTTTCTCTCATCCTGGCAGTTATCATGATACTTTCCTTCTTCAGGTTCAGTTTTTAGTGGCACAATTTGCAAAGTTACTACTCAAGAGAGTGATAACACAATTAGGTCCTTTGGGAGTGTAAAGGAGTATTTTTAAGATTAGATAGGAGAAGCAGGCTGCATGCTAAAGCTAAAGGTTGTGAAGTGCAGTTTCACTGCAGTAGTCCATGGAGAGGCTGGTCAAAGTAGAACACAGAAGGAAAGTATCTACATATGATGCGGTGTTTCTTGTTTGGGGAAAGACGGTACAGACAAAAGCAAGCAGTCAAATTCAGGACAAAACTGAAGGAAATATGATTTTTTTCCCAGCCTGAAATGTGCACCACATCATTTCCCATTGCATATAACCCTGTGTACCACATTTGTGTGATGGTAACATTTCTAATATAATTGCATCTTGAAACAAAATAAAAATATTCCAAAATGGGGACAATAAAGGCTGTGCTTCCTACCTATAAATTGGCAAGCTCTGCTTCAGATATTGGTTTATCATCTCTTTTACCAGCGTTCAACCCTCATCTTCTGACCCATCTCAGAGCTCTCCCTTTTCTTTTGGCCAGGAGGGGTGGTGGTCCTAGATAACTTGGATATCAACCAAGAAATGACTTTCCAACACCTTCAGCAAAATCATTGACCACCAAGAGAAACCTGAGTGCTTCTACTATTCCAACTGACTCCAGCAGGCCTACCAGTGCCCACAACCAAGCCAGGCAGCTTCAGTTATCAATTAACCCCAAACATTGTTGGTCAACTCAACACTTATCACTTGGTCATTTGGGTTGGCCAAAACCCATGACAAATCATTATCTACCATTAGACTGCCCAGTGTATCCTCTTTTCTGTGGACCACCCAGGGGCCTATAAGCTCACTGTTCAACTGTCAGCCATCAAGGAATATTTAGAACTCATACAGTTTTAACTTTTAAGGGACCATACCCCAAACTGGCCCTCAATAAGGCCCACAATGTGGCTTAAGAGGACCTCTTGGTGACCATTGACTGAGTCAACAGTGCACAAGTCATCACTGGCCCCTAAGAGCATGGATACACTGTACCACCAGCCATTAAGTGACTCAGTAGGAGCTTCATCCCCATCTACTACCAAAGGAGTCACCACTCCCACCAAAACCTACTGGTATCAGGAATTCCCTTCAGCACCCGCACTACAAACAATACTTAGGTAAGAGATCCTTCAACATTCTGAATGCAATTGGAGCCACTGAATGGGCTTGCCAATGCCCCCACTAAAGAGAGGCCACAAAGCAGCCCATCAGAATCACCATTGTTTCAGTAATGCTCCTTTAGAACCAGCTTCAAAGACATAATAGTGGCAAAATTTAAAAGATTTCTTCTAGTCAAAGTTAAGAAAAATTGACTGATACAGAGAGAGAGAGAGAGAGAGAGAGCTTGTGATTCTGCATCCCTAGTTTTGCATGAAAACTCATTGTGCTTTGCAAAACTGGGCACACATTGTTTTTCATGCACAAATGGGAATACCCGTCCCTCTTCAGCCCAATTTGCTTGGTAAAAGTACTTTTTTTTAAAAGGTTTAAGTTTGCAGCAAATTTTGCAGGCACAATCATTTGCATACACAAGATTAGCCATGAAAATGCAAAGGCTTATTGTGACTGCCAGAATTTTAGATCTTTGAACTTTAAATCCTTATGATTTCTGCTGTGACACGTCTCTAGCTTTTATTATGCCATTTATATATGTCTCTTCCCTGCTTTCAGGTAGAATTTGAGTCAGGTGCTCACACCCCAGTTTTTTAGTAATCTTCACCATCAATTTCAACAGTACAAGCACAACATACGCTATAGATTTTTGTCTTTTTTTTTAAGCGAGGAAAGCTTCTGAAAATGATACTTCATCAAAATGACCCAGGTAAGTGAACCACGAAGCTAAGTCTGGTTTACAAGCAGAATCGTAGCTTGGGAATGGTGAACTTCATGGAGGTTAAAGTCCTGCAGAAATTATGAATGACTTCTTGACTTTCAAAAGTTTATGAATGTTTTTCCCCACTGCAGTTTCATCCCATCTTCTACATTTTTCAGACCTTGGTGCATGAAGGAGAGGAGAAAGGAGATGGAAAGGGCTTCTTTTCTAATTACAACTACATTAAAAACTTGGGCTAAATTTGTCATCTTTATCTTATTCTCATTTCCTAGAAACATTAAATACTGAGAACTCATGGAGTAGGGATTTCCTTCCAATATAATCAGACTTGCCACCGTTTTGTTTCGAAATGAAGGACAAGTATATTGAGTGATTAACGCCTGGTTGCCAGTTGCCCTTTCTACATCCCTGTTTCTGTTAAGTGGTTTCTCCAATAAGCAGGCAAATTGAGCCATCTTATTTTACAAAATATCTATACTTACTATCTGTATATCATCTTCTGTCAGCCAGCACTTAAACAGATTCATACAGTTTACAAAGAAAGATAAATATAATTTTCCCATTATCTCAGAGAGGATAAATGGTTGGCCAAATGCCACATAGAAAGCCAGGAAAATAATGTTGGTCCACATATTGGTTTCATGCCCTATCCATGGGGCTATCTGAAGCTCAATTCTGTCACCAGCTTTGACACACCCCTGTCCCCACTCCTTTTGGATTTGCTTGATCTCATGTGAGCAGTGGCACATAGAAAATTGCTAGTGTTGGCATACAGTAGCTGCAGAAATTTTACAACACTTGAAAGTCAATGTTGTAGGAGCTCCAACTATTAAAGCATCTAATGCTAATTAAGATTACTCAAAAATGACACTCGTGGTCAGGGGTCTTAATAAATCCACTAATAATGGATTATTAGTGTACCACACTAATTGTGGATTTTGAGTACCACACTCAAAACTTAATTAATGCACCTTCACAATATGAAAGATGGGAGGATATGCAATAACATTTTTGGAATGAAGAGGCAGTTACAGTATGCGCTTTTCCAGTTCATAGCCCTATTGTGTGGCTCTGTACAGTGTTCCCCACAAATGCACACTCAGGGTATGTCTACTCCTTAAGCTGGAAGGTGTAATTTTCAGCTTGAGGAGACATATCTGAGCTAGCTCAGATCTAGTTAGTATGCTAAAAATGGAAGTGTAGTCATGGTGGCTTGAACAGCAAGACGGGCTAGCCACCCAAGTACATACCCATCTGAGATGCTAGGTATGTACCTGAGCAAAACCTCTTTTGTCTAAGCAAACCTTTTCCTCCATGGGTCCCTCTAGCTCACCTGAGCCCATCCCTGGCTCTTTGACGCCCCTGTCCCCCCCAAAAAACCCAAAGGTTCATATAAGCATGCCTAACTCAATCAGACCTTATCTTTCTCCATTTGGATTTCAGGTGCCCCCTGAATTTTTCTCCCATTCTCGTAAAGGGACCTAATGTTGTCTTCCTTCCTTCTGCTGGAAATCAGGCCATTGGTCTCAAGTGTCCCACCTCCATAAACTCATGATGAATGTAAGGCAACAGTCTCAGCCCATCCTGGAATCTGACTGACTGGTTCCAAAGGAACTCAACAATCCATCAAAACCTGCTCTGTTCCTGCTACTGAAAGGACAGTAATAATAGTCCTTTAGGGACCATTACACACAGGATCAGAATGGTTCAGTAAGTACAGTCCTTTTCATCCAAGAGTAGAACCACACTTTAATATGCAGCTGTCTGATGAAGTACTTTTGCTATATTTTATATAGTAACTGTAATTTTTACCTCTTCTGATACCATTTTGTCTTTTCGCTTTTCAGAGCAAGGAACAGTGTTCATCAGGCATAAACTTCAAAGTAATGAACATTAAAACTGATCACATGTTTTTGTCACTTTTGTACAGACTTCTCTACACATATTATTAAACTACTATGACGTGCGCAAGGCATTAACATTGTAACCTTCATACTCCCTCTTCCCTTCCCACCATGTTGCTTTCCCCCTCACTTCATGTGTCTTATATTTACTTTTATCTCTTTGGAACAGGGAATGTCATTCTTATGTGCATGCAAAGTGTCCAGAACACTTCTGGGAATCAGAACTATATACTACTAATAATAAATACACAGGGCTTTGCCTTAATGCTTCGCCTTACTATGGTTTGAAAAGCACTGACTTCCCAAGATGAGTACTCTCCTGAAGTGTGTACCTTATAACCTAACAGAAGATGCTACTGCACATGTGCAGTATGTAATTTTCAAATCCTCTTAACTCTATTAAGTAAATCCTAATTTCTTTTGAACATAAGCAAGCATGCTGGAGGCTTTTCTGTGCTCATTTCTAAGTTCAACCATTGTTTGCAGGAGTCTGGGCAAGAGACGAACGGTGAGAATTTTCTAAAAATGATGTCATAGGTGTTGGAGTTTTGTGTTTGTTTCTTTTTCTTAGAAAAATCTCTTAACTCAAAAATGGCGAAGGAGTTTTTCTTGAAATTTCCCAATAAAAACAATTTCATTTTTGAATAAGGGTCCAAGCTTAGAAACTTACATCCACCCCAAGTGAATTTCAGAAAATTGTGAGTGACTGAAAGCAAAAGGTATAGTGTTTTGCAACCTTTACTAAGTACACCTCTAATGTATAATGCGACCTGATATAACACGAATTCGGATATAACGCAGTAAAGCAGTGCTCCGGGGGGCAGGGCTGTGCACTCCGGCGGATCAAAGCAAGTTCGATATAACGCAGTTTCACCTTTAACACGGTAAGTTTTTTTGGCTCTTGAGGACAGCGTTATATCGGGGTAGAGGTGTATTAGTGTTTGTAGGTGAAGGATATCATCTGACATAGTAGAGAAAGAGAATAGAGTTTTATGCAGTAATGTCTGAAGGATTCATTTATTAAGGAGACATTTGGAGCTTTCATAGAGGACTATTTATTTCATTAACAGACAGAACAGCGAGAAAAGAGGAACAGGTCAAATGCATAAGAGCCTTCCTGAAGGAAAAATTATGAGCTTAAGGTGGTAAGTGTCTATGTACTGAATAATGCTTATATTTCCCCAATTTGGGAATGTTCTGAGTAGAAAGAGGCCAACAATAGTCCCCAGTTTCCAACCACCTCCAGTCACTGGAGAAAGGAAATTCGGGGTGGAGGGGCGTAAACCCAAACTTTTGGATAGGTGGCTTCATCTGAATAGTTTGGCAAAATCACTGGTGCTGAATAAACTTACTGCATGTCACCAGAATTATATGCTGGGAAAAGGGAAAGAAATTTCTCCCCAGACTTGAGTTGACCTCCCTATTTCAAATGTTAAAGCCATGAAGCACCATAAATGAGATGTCAAAGCAGAGGAAAATAAAAAAGATTCAGGATTTCTAGAGACACAAGCAGGGGACCCCGATTCTGTGGGAATGGAGTTGGGAAACAATTATTTTAGAAAAGGATGAGTGGAGGGGGTTCTGGATGCTATAGGTCACACTCAAAAGGCATTGCCAGATTCCTGATGTTGCTCTCCTGGTGTCCTTTCTGTCTCTTTACATTTCACTTCCATAATGCACCACTTTAAAAATAAAATCACACTGAGCTGCTTTCACTTACTCTTAAACTGCCATGGAAGATGGGTTGAAATGAACGTTCTGTCAATGAAGAAGACAGAAGGAAAAGTTGAAATAATTTAGGAACACAAGGCAGCTCTAGGAATCAGGGATTCATTATTTCCATCCCTGTGCAACATTTTCTTTCAAAACGCCCCAATAATGCATAAGCAGACAGTAAGACATTTCTGCTTGCACGAGAAAAGCTCCACAGGACTGAGAAAAATCCAAGAACCTGAAAATACGTTTCAGTGTCTCAGTCAAAGCCATCCTATATATTATGGAAAAAAAACAATTAGATCTATAGGGTCAGAATCTCTGTTGGTTTAAATCAGAAGAGTTCCATTTAAGTTTCTATTTCTGTTTCCGTCTTTATGCATATCCTATGCAAAAAGCCAGTGTTAATGCAAAGTTAAAATGCAGAAATAAACCACTGATGAGTCAAGAATTGCAAAGGTGGAAGCTCTACTTCTTTGTGTGTGGGCTATGTTTATACTATCTATACCATTATAAATTATTTGTCAATTAATACAACATTTAATAGAATAGAAATGAGCGTCTCTTATAAAACCTTACATACAGCAAGTTACTGCACAGCACACAGAGTCTTCAGACTCAACTTTATTTTGAAATCTCATTTGATTTACTAAATTAACCATGTTGGAAGTAAATTGATTATAATATATCTGAGATGGCCCAGACAAGAACACCAAATCCATCTCTCATTGTGCAGGGAACCTGCAGATCTTGATCTGAATTTTGTGGTTCAGATCCATGTCTAATTTATAGATCAATTTATGGGCTGATCTATAGCCCAATTCAAGTCAATGGGAATCTCTCAATTGATTTCACTGGGCTTTGAATCAGGCCTTTAGGAAGATTACAGAACAACACATTAATCACCACAGTAGAACACGGGGTGATCTCTTTGCTGCTCCTATTGCTGCCACAGGAAAAAAAATGCTGAGAATGGAGTGGAATTAAATTTAAAAACAGAAGACAAGGCAATTGAATAAAAGCGTGATATTTCTAGATAGTGAGCTGAGGTGCAGGTAATGTTCACCATTTAAGGGGCAGATTTTATTTCTGAGAAAAACTATTTCAATAGATTTAATTTAAGGTAAAACTTTCAGAGATCAGCTGGGTCTCCTTTGTGCTTCATAGGCTCACCCAGAGTTAGGGACAACCCAGGGTTGCCCAGTCTAGAATGAGCATTGCTGCAACGGGAGCACAAGGAGACATTCTGCATTACACAAACAGAATGCCTTCCAGAGCTCCTGGCACATAGAAACTGCACGTCCACTGCTATTCCCCTTTTAACAAACACAAAGCATGACCGCTTGTGGAGCCAGCCACCTCTGCCAGTCAATTTGGGGAAGTTGGGGCCTTCATTCTCCTGCACAACCTCAAGAGAGTTGTGTGAAGAATTCCTTCGCCAGCAGGTATTGGGGGTGAAAAAACAAACAGCTTGAATAGAATGTAGTAATTTGAGGAAGGTAGAATAGAAACACACTAATTCAAAAAGTTATCTTCTGGGACCAAAAAAACAAAAACATCCAGTATTTTTCTAAGAAACTTGTGTGGGAAGAAGACTGATTTTCCTGAGGAAGCTGCCAGGGATGAACTGCCGGTGTTTTCCGCAAGCAGAAGTTCAGGTTGGCAGAGTATCATGTGAACAGCTAAAGGTCTTGTTTGGCAAGCTGACCTGTAGGTTTGTTTCACTGTCAATGCTGTTTTAGAGTTTCTAAGATAATTTTTCTCCTATCTGGATTTTATTTTGAAACTCCAATTTGCTGAAGTGCTCTACCTTCTTGCAAGACACTTTAAAAATCAGAGTATCTTAATTATCTGCATTTACTGCATATTGGCTTCCACCTGGAAGTAACAGGGGTTATTTTTAATTTATAAAACCACAAACTGCTTGAGATGTGCCTAACTGAAAGCCCACCTTTCCCACTGTGCTTAACTGCCACAGTTACAATCGTCAGAGGCTCTTGAGTTTTTGTCCTTCATTATATGGCTGGTAAAATGTTCTGAAAACTTTCAATTCTCTCCACTTGAACATCTCAAATAGCCCAAATGTGTTGACTGTCTTTTTAAATCATAGATTCATAGAATCATAGCATATCAGGATTAGAAGGGACCTCAGGAGGTCATCTAGTCCAACCCCCTGCTCAAAGCAGGACCAATCCCCAACTAAATCATCCCAGACAGGGCTTTGTCAAGCCTGACCTTAAAAACCTCTAAGGAAGGATATTCCACCACCTCCCTTGGTAACCCATTCCAGTGCTTCACCACCCTCCTAGTGAAAAAGTTTTTCCTAATGTCCAACCAAAACCTCCCCCACTGCAACTTGAGACCATTACTCCTTGTTCTGTCATCTGGTACCACTGAGAACAGTCTAGATCCATCCTCTTTGGAGCCCCCTTTCAGGTAGTTGAAAGCAGCTATCAAATCCCTCCTCATTCTTCTCCTCTGCAGACTAAATAATCCCAGTTCCCTCAGCCTCTCCTCATAAGTCATGTGCTCCAGGCCCCTAATCATTTTTGTTGCCATTGGGGGAAGGCTAAAGCAGTTAAGAATGTGGGAAGAGGGTGGCTTAAACTGTATTGGTCATGGGGTAGCTGATTAAATGATGGTGAGGTAAGGAAGGAAGTGCTGAGACTGTTTTGGATACTTTAGACCAGGGGTCAGCAACGTTCGGCACGCGGCTCGCCAGGGTAAGCACCCTAGCGGGCCAGGCCAGTTTATTTACCTGCTGACGCGGCAGGTTCGGCCGATTGCGGCCCCCACTGGGTGCGGTTTGCCGTCTCGGGCCAATGGGGGCGGCGGGAAGCCGCGGCCAGCACATCCCTCAGCCTGCGCCGCTTCCTGCCGCCCCCATTGGCCCGGGACAGCGAACCACGGCGAGTGGGGGCCGTGATCGGCCGAACCTGCCGCGTCAGCAGGTAAATAAACTGGCCCGGCCCGCTAGGGTGCTTACCCTGGCGAGCCACGTGCCGAACGTTGCCGACACCTGCTTTAGACGTATGTCATGGGACCCCAGAGCTTTGGATGGGCACGCTTATGGAATATAAATAAATAAATAAAAACAATTATGGCATGGGGTGGGTCATCATCTGTGGGCTTGCATTTGGTACAATCTTTTACACTTCTACAAACAGTTAATGTTGAGGTATAAATACAAACATAGGACATGGTAAAGAGAGAAAATAGAATAGATGTGTGATATGCTACTGCTCAATATTCCACAAAGTCAGCATTCTCAGAGTTGGGTTTTAGGACTTCATGTCATCAGGATTTTATAATATAAATGAAATAATAGCTCACCGTCCTCCTCTTCCTCCACCCACTATATCCTGAGGAACTAGGAACACTGAATCCAAGTGGCATTCTCCCACCACTGCCCAGATCCTTATATAACACTTTCCTGAATGACGCCTCAGATCACTGGCACCAGACAAGAGCATTAGCAGTCTGCACCCTCCTAATATCTTTTAGACTCTGTGTGTCTTTCTCCACTGCCATCAGAATCATTTCTTTGGAGAGGCACAGACTCTAGCTGAAATAGTCAATAACTTACTCTTTCCTCACCAGTGCACCCTGATAAATCATGCCTCCTACTAGTATCCTCCTGATACTTAACCTCCATCTCCATTCTGTTTCTGATGTCTCTCCACTCAGAGCTCCCTCTCTACATCCCACTGCCCTCCACATCCCACCATCCTCTTTCTTTCACCCGCCCCCTCCTTCACTCCAGTCAGTTTCACTTCCCATCAACAAGAAAAGATCCCTTTTAAAATTAATTTAATTGGAGTGAAAAAGTACCTTAAACATACCTTAATTTTGAGAGGCACCCACGAAATTCCTAAGCAACCTTGATGCTCCCTCCTCCCTCTCGACAGCCCCTCCCACTGTTTCTTGCTCTCACATGTTTTGTCTTATATTTATCATAGATGGTAATCTCCTTGGAGAAGGGAATATTATTATTTATTTGTGAGGTGCCTAGCACACTTTTGGGATACTGACAAATAATAATAATACTGCAAAGGGGTCCAGGTGGCAATAGATCGGTCCATATCTTGTCTCCTGATAAGAACCAATTCAGAAATGGCAGTATCCATTTACTACTGGAAGCAAGTGGACTCCCTGCTGGGGTGCCCCCTTGTGGCTGGTGTGGTATAGTAGGTTCTTCTTCTCTACACCCCCGGCACCAGCTGCTCTAGCCCTGCAGTGGTCCGCCTCTTCTCATGTCCCAGGCCTCCAGCCAGGCCATGTTTAGTCACACCCCTTTCAGGATAAATAATAAATCACATAAACTAAGCCAAAATAA
Organism: Emys orbicularis; assembly: GCF_028017835.1. NCBI lineage: Eukaryota > Metazoa > Chordata > Testudines > Emydidae > Emys > Emys orbicularis. Next base: position 194,356,007 of record NC_088684.1, read on the forward strand.
ACATAGTTCTTCACCCTTACCTGGGCTCACACCACAGACTCTTCACTGGCTTTCTGCAGGGTCACTCTCCCACCCTTGCACAGTGATGCCTCCCAGGGCTTTCCCCCTGGAGTCCAGGTCCATACTCCTTCTCCCCCTTGTGTCAGAGTGTTTCAGCATTACCTTTTCTAGGGGGTTGGTAGGTAGGGTGACCAGATGTCCCGATTTTTATAGGGACAATCCTGATATTTGGGGCTTTTTGTTATATAGGCTCCTATTACCCTCCACCCCCTGTCCCAGTTTTTCACACTTGCTATCTGGTCACCCTACTGGTAGGGGACCCCAGGCCCTCTCTCTACTCGGGATTCCAATCCATGGACTCCATGGCAAGCAACTAAGGTCTGCGCCCTCAGACGCCTCCCTGCAACCTTGGGCTTCCTCCTAACTTGGCCTTTCCTCAGGCCCTTTCCCACAGCCCCTCCTTGGGCTTACTGTACAGCTGCCTCTGGCTAGTCTTTCCTCCACACTCTACCAACCACAGAGGGACTACAGAGTTCTTTCCCTCTCTCCATGCAGCCTCCTTCTCATCTGGGATTCCTCCCTTAATGGTCACCATTCACCTCCTCCCCCACCTGGTCTTCAGTTTCATTTGGGCCTGGCCCACCCTCCAGGTATATTAATTACTCTGTCTCCAGTTAACTCTTTCATTACCTGTGTAGGGTACATACCTCATCACATTAATAAAAATATATTGAACAATAATGATCAGGAAGTGTCTTTTCTTTAGTGCTGATGTGTTTTTTGAGAATGTAAGAAATCTCAGAACTCAAGACGTGAAAAGCCACTGAGCTCATGCAGGAGGCTATGGAGTGGCCCAATGGGATTCCTAAACTCTAAAGCCACAGGTTTTAGTGCGTTTAGCGTTTTGGATTCAAAATGTGGTGGTGGTAGGATATTGTCCATTCTGAAGGTGGTGTGTTTGAATGAAGTACATGCTACAATTTGTGCATCACATGCACCCCTTTCCTGGGGTACTTTCCCTCCTGTTGTAGTACCCCTTCTACAGCATTACCATATGATGGTACAAACTGTAGGTGAATTCAAAGTGCAGGTAATAATCTGATTTACATAGTTTAACTGAAAGAGCCACATTACCCAGCCCATGGCTTTAAATCACGCAAAGCAGAGAAAGTAGGTGATAAAGAAATAAGGCCCTTAACATCTGGCATAAAGCTTTAAAACAATGGCTATTATTCTCTCTGCAAACAGCTGACTTGATACAGTAGAAATGAAAACTACAGTAGAAACAGTAGAAATGGGTCACTTAGGGATAATGAGTGTCTGAAGTCAGGCAGAACTTTATTCCTTATAGTTAACAAAGAAACATTATTGACCTGCTACAAAGTCAATTGCATCCATTCTTCCTTTACTGGCTGACAGCTGGAGATGCCAAAGGCATCCTGTTTGCCATCCCCACACTCCTCTAACATACCAGCAAGGTAGGTTAATCTACTGTTCTGTCCCAGATGATACCCGGTATGATAATGTAACAACCCCCTCCTCCCTTATCTCAAGGCTACAGGTTAGGATAGCCAGGCTCTGAGACAGAGAAGAGAGGACGTGAGTAATTTTATTTATCTTCAGCTACATTTGGCAAAGCACAAGGATAACCTGAACATTCTAGCAGACTTGAGGTCCTGCAAATTGGTGAGTTGTATAAAATAGAACATAAAATTCACCAGTATGCACACACAGCCAAATGGTGGCCATGGACTGCTAGTACTTCATTTTATATGAGATTTCCATTGTGTGAGTTTTCCAATGTGACCAGTTAGTAGGGAGACATTCACTTGTGCTGTAGAGGCAGCAATTGGGCCACACTATGAGAGATCCCTAATTCCTAGGAAAGCAACGCAGCTAGCAAAAGACAGAGCAGCCTTGGTATTTGGGGAGAAAAAAGTGCTATTTTGCTGCCTCTGTAATAATGTGTGGATCATTTAAATGACTCCCAGCTCAGCTTTGCATAAGGGGCACCAAGCAGTGACTTTTTTAGTTAAAGTACAAGTGATATTAATTGGATCCATTAAGTTCTCTTCCCCAACAGGGAAACAGCATACAGAGAAAGCCTGGCGGGCAGCGGGGAAATATTTATCTGAGGAGGTCCAACATACAGGTGACTGAATTTTCCCTACTTCCACTCTGTATAAAAGTAATCTTGAAATAGGAAAGTTCTTTTACTGGCAGAATTCACCCTCCCCATTTCTGTCTATCTTTACCATTCTCATCTTTTAACATTTGAAATACTCAGTTATTCCATTTAACCTTCCATTGGATTTAGCTTTCACATAACTTTCTTCCCTCTATTAAAAAGCGTGGTTATATGCTGTAGCATCAAATGAAAAGCCATCATTAAAGCCATCCCAGGTCAGATTCTATTAGTTAGTTAGCAGGTGGGCAAAATGGCCACTCAGAGGCTTACACAAATTAGACAGAATACTTCAAAGACTCTGAAAATCTTGGTAAAGCTTTATATATTTGTACTAAAGCTGTGATCTGTAGGCTTTGCCTCCAGCCAACATCCACTCAAAGTGAAATGGGTCTAAAAAAAAACCCCTCACAATAAATAGACACCTCATGAGGTATTATAGCTTACATATCTTCTCCTTTGTGCTTGGAACAAAGACACCAGGAAAACTTCGAAAATCTTCCATAGAAAGAAAAAAAAGAGAGAGGGGAAAAAAAGAAACAGGGGAATTGCTTTCTATTTTTTCCCACATTTGGTAAGTGGCTTCCTTTCTGCACACATGTCACAGAAGATCTATTTTAAAACATAACATGAGGGGAATGTGACCACTGTACCAGCAGCAAAGTCTGAAGTACCATTTCTCCATCTATTTCATGTTAGTCCCCCAAGAGTTGGCTTTTACTTTCCTAAGTCAGTTGCTAGATTATATGCTACTTACAGTGGGCTGTGCGCTTTTCAGAAACCATTGTTTCTGGCAAAGTATTCTACAGGCCTGCATAGCCTTGTGTGAAAAATCCAGGTTTTATTTTGCTGCTGACCCTCATGATATTGGGTATCAACATAATGGAGTAGAAAGCTTTAAGGATTGCATGAAAGATGCATGTTGGGTCTGGCACAGTTAAGGCTGAGAACGTTCTGGGACACAAAGTTCAACAGACTTTTCACTCATTACCAGTTCTTTTTTGTTGATATTTTTGGTGCAAGATCCTTTCTAATTCTAACAAGATGCATGCAGATTTTTAAGATCATGCTTGGCACTTATACAACACCCACCAAAACTTCAAAACACTTAACAAACAATAGATTTACCTTCAGATACCCCTATCATAGAGAGACTTTTTGGTACCTTCATTCGACACATAGGGAAATGAAGTCTCAGAGAGGTTTCAGTCACGTATGCCAAAGCCAGATAGAAAGAATGGGGCAGAGCTGGTAATAAAAAAAGACAGCTCCTGACATCCCCAAGAGGGACTACTGGGAAACCAGGTCTCCTGTTTAACCATAAGATCATCCTTCTTCTCTTTGGGAATATCTCATTTACCATGATATTCTATTATGGGTTTGATTCCCCTCGAGTGTACACCTTGTAGTGATTTACCTCTGATCATGGTGGCTGTGATGTGCTATCATTCTGATCTGGTAGAGTTTTACACCTATTTTACATGCCCACCACTTGGATCTCAAAATACTATATTTTGTGGACCTCTAATGAGCCTCAGACCAGTTTGTGAACCAGTTTGAGAATCAATGTATAACGTGATAAGATGAGAGGGAAAAGTCAGCATGAGATCACAAATGTGGAGGGTAGGGGGGAAGAGGAGAAAAAATATAGTAATGGTGTGATGACTCAAGAAATAACTTTAAGATACCTTCAAACAAAGCCTATTTGCTAACTTTCAGATAGAACATACTAAGCTCTCAGTTCTGCTTCTAGCATTTAGGTATTTATAGGGCAGTGAGTTCTCTATGTATTGCATGATAAAGCAATTTTTTTCTAAATGGCAATATACACACCCTATCAGAAACAGACATCTTGCAGTAGTATACTTAGGAACCTTCTTCTTTTAATACTCCCAATAGTAGTGATTAGCAAAAAAAAGTTAAAATAAAGTAACTACTGACTACAACCTTTAGCCCAAATTCAAACTGAACTCAAACTAAATCTTTTCTGAATTTTGGAAATATTTGAATAATTTAACTTTTTGACAGTAAGAATTCAAAGAGAGCTATTGGGTGGTTAGCACTTTTGACAATCAGACTACTTATTTAGATGCTTTCATATGGATTTAGGAGACAAACTTTAGCACCTATTCTTGAAAATCTCAGGGCTTGTCTACACACTTCGTGGCAAGCTGGAATCCAAATCTACCCTGTACATGGAGCCTGATGACATGCATTCCAATTTGTTAATGTACTTGGATCTAGTCTCCTTTGAAACAGGGCTAATCAAAGCACATCACCAATCTGTTAGAATCATAAAATATCAGGGTTAGAAGAGCCCTCAGGAGGTCATCTAGTCCAACCGCTTGCTCAAAGCAGGACCAATCCCCAACTAAATCATCCCAGCCAGGGCTTTGTCAAGCCTGACCTTAAAAAGCTCTAAGGAAGGAGATTCCACCACCTCCCTAGGTAACCCATTCCAGTGCTTCACCACCCTCCTAGTGAAAAAGTTTTTCCTAATATCCAACCTAAACCTCCCCCACTGCAATTTGAGATCATTACTCCTTGTTCTGTCATCTGGTACCACTGAGAACAGTCTAGATCCATCCTCTTTGGAACCCCCTTTCAGGTAGTTGAAAGCAGCTATCAAATCCCCCCTCATTCTTCTCTTCTGCAGACTAAATAATCCCAGTTCCCTCAGCTCTCCTCAGAAGTCATGTGCTCCAGCCCCCTAATCATTTGTGTTGCCCTCTGCTGGACTCTTTCCAATTTTTCCACATCCTTCCTATAGTGTGGGGCCCAAAACTGGACACAGTACTCCAGACGAGGCCTCACCAATGTCAAATAGAGGGGAACGATCATGTCCCTCGATCTGCTGGCAATGCCCCTGTTATTGTACGTTATCAGGGTCCACATGAACAGTTAGTCCTCAGTAGGGGAGTATCAGCTTGAGGCAAATTAAATGCCTCTGTAGACAAGCCCTTATATTTCATTTGTGCATGCCTATGAATTTCCTTGAACCATCCAGGAATGGAAAGTGACAAAATACCATGGGAAAGTCTGTGTGTGACATTTTCAAAATGAAGTCTGAAGACTCAGGAGATGCCTACAGTTCTCCAAATTTGAGGTGTCCAAAACAAACCTCCAAAACTTTCTAGGGTCCTCCTGGTATGAATATGAGTTTTGCACAGCTATCTCAGTTTCTGCCCATGATTCCATTTGCCAAAAATGAATGCTGGACTTACTGACTGCAGGCAAGGGAAAAACAAAAACAACACAACACATTGCTCCAAATTCAGCCTTCAGGCAATTCCACTGAAGGCAGGGCAGAATTTGACTCGTTGTCTTGGTCTCACTTTGCAATTGTCTCAAGATTACACATAGCATACTGTTGTGGAAATTACCTATAAACTCAGATTATTTTTCATTGTCTAAAAATGTACTTTTTGCTCCATCTGCCCTACATCATGGAAATGAAATATTAAATTGCCACTTAAAGAGAGAAATAACAACTAGCCTGGATAATGAGGAAAGACAAATATAAGGGGAAAAGGTAAGAGACAATGAAATTGTGTATGAAACAAAAGTGTGATAAAAGGAGGAAACAGATTAGTGAAAAATTTATGATTAGCTCCCAGAAGCTGGGTTACCCAATGCCCTGCTTTGTCATTAAGTGAGGTAAGTTTTAAATGGAATTGCTGATATTGCAATGACACAACTAAATGTTCACTCTATAGGCATGTCTAAAAATTGGAAATGCACAAGCAAATGGATGTTCGGGCAGGCAAATGTAAAATTCATTCTGCATCAAATGTGCTAAACCATAAGTGGGTTGGCAGTTTACAAACCCCTTAAAACACAAGTTGAGAGTGGGTGTTCCTGCATTTTTGGAATTTCCCATAAGAACAGAACATCAGCTGCAAACATATGAGCACAGTTCCTGATGCATTACAAGAATCACACCGGCTAAGAAATTACAAGGTTGATTTCATTTGGTGATTGTAGGGCATAAAAAAGTAGAATATCTTGAGGCACAAAAACAGTTTTAACAGAATTTTTCTTACACTCTTTATTGAGTCTGTCTTTCTGGTCTGATCTTCTATTTCTCCTAATTATCCCTTTGTGCACCACACTACTGCTTTTCTATCCTTCTCACTCTCATCTTCGTCTTCTATGCTGCACCATGCACCTGGAGTGGCTTCTCCGGATATGTCGACAATTGCAATTAGAGACAGGTGGCTGGTCTGTGCCATCTTACTTGGGCTCATGGGGCTCAGGCTGTGGGGCTGTTTAACTGCAGTGTAGAATTCTGGAATCAGGCCACAGCCTGAACTCTGGGACCCACCCACCCTGCAGGGTCCCAGAGCCTCGGCTCCTGCCCATGCCTGGACGTCTACACTGCAATTAAACAGCCCCGCAATCCGAGTCCCATGAGCTTGATTCAGCCACATATGGGCCAGCTGCAAGTTTTTAATTGCAGTTTAGACATATCCTTAATGTTAGCATATATTCCAGAATAGTTTTTGGAGTTGATCCTGCTGAAATGTATCTTGAAAGGGCTTTCAGTTCATCACCTAAATCACTCACATCAATATCGTGCATGTCATCATGTGTCAACACTGTCTCTAGTGCCCTGCATTGCTTGTGTAGGTCTTCTTCAGGCACAGTGAGGAGTTTGGGAATATCATACAACTTCCCAAATATACTGCTGTGTTCCTTGAGCTGCATGAAACGTTCTTCAACTGACTGTATTGCACATTCTAGCACCTGGTTAAAGAATTCAACTTTGAATTGTTTTTGGGGTCTGTAGCAGGGTGGTCACCCACTCCTGCCCTGAAGGGCTTAAAACAGCCCTGGGAGAGGGCTGTGGCAGGGAAAGCAGCTAATAGGCTGATTGGGGAAGCAGTTGCAGCTGGGCCACATCCCAATCAGGCCTCAGCTGGCCCTATATAAGAGGCTGGGAGGCAAGAACTCAGCAGTTTTTTCTCTCTCTAGCTGTAGAGGGAGATGGACCTGGCTGCAGGGACCTGAGCAGAGTACCTGAGTGGAGCAGGGCAGGGGAAAGGCAGAGGAGCTGGGGAGGCTCCAGCCTGGAAAGCCCCAGGCTGCGGCCTAGCAGAAGGCCAACAGGTACTGGGGGTTGCAGAGGGCAGCCCACAGGTAGCCAGAGGCAGCAGGTCCAAACCCTCCTTGCCAGTGATGAGTGGCTTATACTGCAGTCTGCCCCAGGGAACGGGGGCTAGTTGGTGATTGGCAGTAGCCCATGACTGAGGCAAGGCGGGGATAGAGCGTTGGGGATTCCCCTGGGTGGGGAGACCCTGAGACTGCAGGGGTATTGCCAGGGGCCAGCGCCCAAAGATAACGGGGCACCGGAGTCCAGGGAGGGACATGGGGGCCAAGCGGCAGTGGGACACCGGCCAGCAGAGGGCGCTCTGGAGGCTGGAGAACTAATTCCCTGAGATGACCAGCAGGAGGCGCCACAGCGGTGAGTCCCACCCCATTACAGGGTCTCTTATGGGATTATTCCGTGCCTCGTAATCAAAATGTCTTCTTCTTCGGTGACTCTTGTATTCTTGAATGAGTGGGAAAATAGCTTCAGTGTGAAGTTCCTCTGCCAACTTCTGTGCACTCTTCAGAACGTTTTGAAATCCCTCATCTGACTGGTAAGACTATAGGTATGACTTTGCTTTGTCCAGTTGTTCCATTGCTCCAGATATATCAAGGTCAACACCCTGGAGTCTCTTGCTTACAACATTTATTTCAAACAGTATGTCATGCCACAACACTAAGCCACACAGAAATTTGAAGTTGTGTATGTTTCTGGTGATTCCATTTCCCTCTGCCACTGTTCTCCCACGAACAGTTCCTGTCATAGCATTATCCTCCATAATGGCAACTATGGTATCATCTATCTTCCCAATCTGGTGTTTGATAGGCTTTATCGCCTCCACTCGACTTTCCCATCGTGTGGCACTCAGTGATTTCAGTGTCAGAGAGGATGTTCCCAGATGTTGCTTCAAAATTTGCCGTTGATGCAGAGAAAAATACATACATGCTTTGAATGACATTAAAAAATTCAGCAGCCTCACTAGAAGCTGATGCTGCATCACTGACCACCAAGTTCAATGAATGAGAACTGCATGAGACAAAAAAAGCTCGAGGGTTTAACTCTCAGCTCTGTGTCTGCACTCCTCTGTTCTTTCCTCTCATGTTGGCACCATTATTGTAGCCCTGACCTCTCATGCCAGCTATCACAATTCCCGTATCTTCCAGCTTTTTAAGAAGCACATTTGTCATACCAGCTCCTGTAGTATCATCAATGTCAATAAATTCTAGAAAATGCTCTCTGACAATCACCATTGCAGGGACATTTTCACTAGGTTCTGTTGTTGTTACAAAACACACCACTAAAGTCATTTGTTCCGTATGGCTGATGTCAGGTGTGCAATCCAGAAGAACAGAATAATATCTTGCTGACTTCAGATCTCCCACAATCTTGTGTTTGACTTTTGTTGCCAGTAACTGTATGTTCTCATTTTGAATTGTTTTTCCAAGGTAGTGGTGTGTGTACATTTCTTGGGTGGTGACTCTTCTTAGATGCTCCTGGAATACAGCATCAAACTCAGCCATCAGCTCCACAATTTTAAGGAAGTTTCCATTGTTTGGCAGATACAGCTGATCTGAAGTGCCATGCAGTGCTAGGTTTTAGGTAGCAAGCATTCTCACAATGGCAATGAGCCTTTTCAGAACATTTTGCCAGTAAAGAGACTCTGATGCAATCTTCTCTTGATGCTGATCATCTATAGAGGCCTTTAACCTTAGTCTCATCTCAAGCTCTTTCCACCTATGGAATGCTCTCTGATGATTTGCTGCCTTCTCATGGCATGCCAGATTTCTAGCCAGATTTTTCCAGTCCTTTGTTCCTGTAGAACCCAATGTGGCTGGAACATTAGACTGGAAGAGTTTACAATAAAAACAGTATGCAGCATTCTGGGTTTTTGAGTACATAAGCCGTGGCCTCTCCACTTTGTCACCATTGGGGATTTCACGCCAGTAATGTGTTGGATGGAACTTCTATTTTCATTGTCTTTGGGGAACATGAAGTTTTTCACTTGCTGTGGCCCATGCAGTACAAGGAAGTCCCTAAGGCTCAAGTGGGTCCACAGTCCTGGATCATCTAGACTTAAGGAACTAAACTCCGCAGCAGCTGTTTCTTGCACCTCCACCAAACCTTTCTTCAGGAATGTGCACGGTTACATCCATTTGAGATGGAGATATGGATGCTGCAGTAGCTGCCAGGTCACCTGTACTCTGACTAACTGGAAGATCAGGCATCTCCTCACCACTCACATCCTCACTGGGGCCGGAAGGCTCACCGTGAACATTTGTGTCTATGTATGTCAGGAGACCTCCTTCCTGCTTAGATAGAAAAGCTTCCTTTGCTTTCTTTCTTTTTCTGAATGCTGCCCCAGAGGGGCGTTTTCTTCTTTCACTCATGACTGCTGTTCTGTGCCAGCTGTAGTGGCTCTCAACACTCAATTGATGGGGACAAATAAGCAGGCTGGTAGCAGGGCCTGAGTGAGGGAAGGTATCAGCATCTTAAGGGACTAACTGGCTCCTACTACTTCAGTTGACTGCCTGTTCTCCTCAAGTGGGTTCAGGGAAGCAGCAGGAAACAGGAAGCTCCCTGAGAAGCCGGTGTTAATCAATTCAGGCTCCTGGGGGGGGCTAGAGAGGTACATAAGAGGCTCCTCCTCTCTCTCCCTGCAGCTCCTGCCTGTTGTCTCTTGTCCTCCTTCCTCCAGCACAGCATTCCACCATCTCTGTGCATCTAGAGCAGAGAGAATACATATGCACTAGCAGCAGACACAATTTTCTACACTCTGGGTCCTAGTGGCACCCCCCACAGTCTGGCACCTGAGGCAGCTGCCTCAGTTTGCCTCATGGTAAGGCCAGCCCTGCATGTTCTCCTTCAATTCTCTCCTCAGTGAACAATTTCTGCAAGGCCCATCAATGCTAATTCCAATTTTGAAAGCTCTAACTGTAGAACAGGTCTTTCATGCATATAGATTTGAACTTTATTTGACCCAAGTAAGGAGTGTAAAGGGTATTTGGATCAATAAGTTCCTATAAAATAGTAACAGGCATAAACAGCAGTCCTAGTCTCAAATCAATCTGAGAACATGCCGAAGATTCTAATATACATGGTTAAATTAACCTCTTTCGTCAGACCATTCTTTCTTCCCTTCCCCAGTCTGATTTGCTTTTCAAATCCTGCTGTTCTCTGAACAATCAGAGGAAGTTTGCCCTCCACCCCTCAAAACCTCTCCTACCTCTCTTCTCACTTTAGTACCATCCTCAGTTAAACAATAAATAAATCATGATTGATCATGCTGTATGTATGTAGCTTATAGGTACTAATCACAGCTAGGTAAATAATGCAACAAATAAATCACACATTTATTTGTATCCAAAATGCAATTTTGTTCTGCCATATTTGAGACGGGAGCTGTGTGTGAGGGAGGAGATGGGGGAATCTTCAATCAGATATATGAAAAACGTCACCAAATACCCACAACTTCTTCAGTGCAACATGTCTGTGAGCAGTCTGCCCTGCTCTAGTGCTATTGATCCCATTTCAATACCACACAGTACTTGGGTTTGAAGAGTCTTAGTCTCAGTTCTGAAGCGGGTGTGGGATCAGCCACACACCTGTGAGTCTCAGACATTAGAACCAGCCAGAACTTAGAGTGTGCTGGAAACAAAGCAGGAGCAGCACACAACTCCTCTTCCACAGACTGTGAAAGAGGAGTCCCCTCCCCTCCCTAAGTACAGTGGCGTGAGAAGTTTTAACATTGTACATGGCAATTAAGAGTAAGAGTATTAGAGATAATTAGAGAGCACAGAATTTGACTGTGGCTTCCTCTGGTGGATTAGGAGGCTTCTACCTGTTTCCTGTCATGGTTGAAATGGCTCCCCCTAAAAAAAGTGGGAAGCTACCCCACCAGAGGTCATTATATAAAACATAATCCATTCCTATATTTGACTGCGTGGCTGATTATCATACCTAATCACTTTTTCCTCTCATGTCTTCCCAAGATGTCCCTATAGTCTCACCCCATTACTGACATTAGATGTTTTTGGATACTGAACTCCATAGAGAGCCAAAACATTCCATGTTCTATAGATCTGGGTTTTTTTGAGTGAAGTCCTCTATCCCCGACATTTTCCTCCATCACAGCCACAGCAGTACTACTTCAAAGAGTATGTATTAACACATTCTCCAGCGGAAGTCTTCAACAGAATCAATTTGATCTAAAGGAGTACCCTTCATGTCAACACTTGCTTGCAATATTTTTATTACATGAGTTCTGAAGTTTCCCTTTGAATTGTGGTGTTAGCAAATACACACACACACACATACAAATACTGAGAAATCAAGAGCTTATAATGCATTATTATTATTAACATTTATATTGCAGTTGTGCCTAAAGGCCAAAAAATGATTTGGGCCATTTGTGCAAGGCAGTATACAAACCCTGAACATATGAGATCCCTACTCCTAAGAGTATTACAAATTTAAGTACCGAACACCGTATATGCACAGGATTGAAACCATCAGCTGCCAGACTGATCCTCATGAAACGCTGAAGGTAGTGAAGGTGTGGAGGGATGGCTGGGGCCTTCAACATGACACTAATGGAGGACTTTTTTTTCCCCATTACTGAGTAAACCCCCCTAATCCAAAGGAGGTTCAGATCAAGTTTAAGTTCAGTAGACCTCTCTACAGAAAGGATAGTCCCCAAGGAAAAGGATAAGTGACTCTTGAGCTTTGCTGCAATATAATTCTGTTCAGCTTCCTAAGCAAGCATTCTCTGCCTCTCTATATTCCTCCCTAACCCCACCGTCTCACCCACTTTCAACCAGGGTGCACCATTTTTTCAGATTTATAAAATGACAAATAGGTGCCCATTCAAAAGCTTTGGGTAGCCTGCCGTTACTTACATTACACAGCAATTAGATAGACATGGTTACTGTTTAATTAAACTGCTTGTAATATATTCAGCATATAGTTTACCATATACTGTATGCCAACAAACTATGTCAAGTGACAAAAATCAGTGGGTTATGTCAGATGATTTAGCTGTAGAAACTATTGATTTTTTGCTACTTGACATAATCTGCTGATTAAACTACAGTATATACTAAGCATAGGAACAAGTGAAACTTTCCTGATGAAGGAGCAGGGCCACCCGGGGGAGAGAGGGGGGGCAAGTGGGGCAATTTGCCCCAGGCCCCCACGAGAGTTTTTCGGGGCCCCTGGAGCGGGGTCCTTCACTCGCTCCAGGGGCCCCGGAAAACTCTCACGGGGCCTGGGCCCCCAGAGCTTCTTCCGCTCCAGGTCTTTGGCGGCAATTCGGCGGCGGGGGGTCCTTCCCCTCCGGGACCCGCCGCCGAAGTGCCCCGAAGACCCGCGGCGGGGGGTCCTTCCGCCCTGGGACCCGCAGCCAAAGTGCCGGGTCTTCAGGGGCAATTCGGCGGCGGGTCCCCTGAATCCTCAGGTCCCCTGAATCCTCTGGGCGGCCCTGTGAAGGAGCTGCTGCTACAGCAGCGGAGCACAGAATTGAAACACCCCAACTTGATAAATTAGGATATTGTTTAAGAAAGTAAATAAACAAGGAGCTGAAATTAGATGATTATGTAGTTAAATTGGTATATTACCAGGTGGATCAACAATTTATAAGCCAGATTCTACCTGGCCCTTCATGAGATCATAGAGCAGGCAAGATGTGCAAGGATCCTTCTCATCCCCTGTACAGCCTGTATTAAGAAACAAGTAGATTTGCAGCTTCCCTGCTCCTTCAGTGACACCTGGTGCTCCAAATGGGGCAGGGAAGGGCAAGCAGGAGACAGAGGCCATGACTCCCCCTCCCTCTCTCCCACCTTGCACCTCTACCCCAAAACCCTGCCCAGCAATGCTGGCAGCCTGTATAGGGTGGGTGCAAATTGAAGCCCACCAACAGATAGAGTAGAAGGCACGTTGAATAATGCCTTCCAGTTTCCCCCTCTGGACCACTGTGGATGTACACAGTCCTCACAGAGTTAAGTCAAACAGGCACAAGCAAGCTCTGCATGAAAAACGTGATTACTGAAAGATGCAGCATTGACAGTATGCAAAAGGTAAAGTGTGCAATTTGATCATTTAGGGTTGGCTCTGATCTCAGAATATACTTGCGTGAATGTGGATTGACTTTAATGGGTTTAAACTGGTGTAAATTAAATCACACACTTGCCTTTTAAGAGTGATAATAAAGCCCATGGATGGAATGATGCTTATCCTAAAAGTAACAATACCATGGGGTAAGTCTGACAAAGCATATGATCAAGAAGAAATTCTTCAGAACAAATAAGCATGTAAAGGAATGAATGCTAGGTAGTGGGCAGGACAACTGTTTGGATTCATACAACCACTACTCTAACTAATCTAATCACTTCTTGGTTGTTTTTCCCCATCATTCTTAGATATTTTTAAATGAATTTAGGACCCAATCTAGGAAAGCACTTAATATGTATCTAACTTTAAACACATGAGTAATCTCAAATATTTTGCAAGCTTAGGGTCTTAATACTCATAGAAGGTGTTGTCTTGACAATCCTAGAGACTGAAGTCCAGTCTGTGCACAAAACAGGTGTATCACAAGGGTAGTACATGCATCCCTTTCAGCAACCTGTTACCTGTTTTATATGTGCAGGTTTCTGTGTGCAAAGCACACGTGCATATTTTATAGATGTAACAGAAACCCATATTTGAAACTTTTAAAAGCAAGTTTACTCCAGTAATCCTTTAAAAGGATTTCATTGCATTTCTCTCTCCATTCTCAGGCACAGAAAGTGTTTTCTTTTTTGCACATTCTTTCAAGTAGGCTTCCTTGTGCATTTTCCTTCTACTTCAGTTTATACAAGTAGATCTGTAGTGATATGGTAAAAACATGTCAGCCATTGGCTATCCAAGGATATTAAAAAGGAAAATTTATCATTTTTTTCATAGATCAGAGACAGGCTGTATTTTGTAACATTCTTTTTCTTTAAGTTTCAGCAATTAACCTAAACTAGTGGGCCATAGGGCTTGTCTACACTGCAAGTGGTGCGTACCAAAGTGCTGCGCTGTAACTCCCTCGTGTGGACACCGTGGGCATGAATTAAAAGATACCTAGTTCACACCCACATAGGTTGCCAGGTGTCCAATTTTCAACCGAACACCTGGTCAAAAAGGGATCCTGCCTAGCCCGGTGAAAAGGAGCGAGTGAGTGAGGGTGGGGGAGAGCGAGCGACGGACAGAGCGGGGATGGAGTAAGCAGGGACGGGCCTGGGAGAAGGGGCGGGGAAAGAGTGTTTGGTTTTGTTTGGTCAGAAAATTGGCAACCCTAATCATAGTCCAAACTCTGGGGCAGCGCAGACATAATGTAATTGAGTTCTGTTGACTAGAGCCCTTCTCTTTTTAGCAGTTTATTTAATATGTATTTGTAAAAAGCAGCTGCCTCATTTTCTGTTTTTAATTCCAAAATAATTAAAACACTCCCCACTGTCTCAGCATTCCCCAGTGTCTACAATAAAGAAATAGGAGAACCTTCTCTTTTTTGTTTTAAATTTCATGTTGCATTATAAACATAGATCTAATATACTAAACTGACTAAGCAGGCCTCTACAGAAGACATGGTTGAGGTTACCATCCCTGGTGTGGAACTACATTGTGAAAAGTGTATCTGACAGCAACCCTGTCCCACATCCACAAGACATGTAATGTTAGCTTATAAGGCACTTATTTATGTATAATACAAACAGCAAGATTCTCACTAGGAAACAGTGATAAGTCCATTTCACACAGGAATAGTTGAAGTTAATCTAATGACTAGTGAAACCTTAAATCCTAGCTCCTCCCATCCCCCTCCAAAATATAGAGGGAAAATACACCTCTACCCCGATATAACGCGACCCGATATGACACGAATTCGGATATAACGCGGTAAAGCAGTGCTCCGGGGGGGCGGGGCTGCACAATCCAGTGGATCAAAGCAAGTTCGATATAACGTGGTTTCACCTATAACGCGGTAAGATTTTTTGGCTCCCGAGGACAGCGTTATATCGAGGTAGAAGTGTATCTATTCCCAAGAATAAGTAATTAGAAGTAGATACCATTTCAAATCTTTCAACCCTGTTAGGATAAATAAAGTGGTTACTGAGTCCATTATCACATTTTGTTCTATTTGTACTCCACACATTTCTGTTACTCTGGGAACATCATCTAGATGTGACACTAAGCATGCTAAAAATTGGTTGTGTAACGAAAGTGGTCTTCTAATGAGATGAGTGGAATGTTATAGAATACGGGTGTAGGAATGCATTGCATGAGATCTCTTAGGACAGGAGGGTCCCTCAGACAGATGGCATCTAGTACAGATTTCACTCTATTTGGGAATGACAGTCAAATATGAAAAAAATTGTCTTTACTCTCTGTGAACCTGTACATGGAACAAATGCACTCTTAATCACTGCTTACTGTTCAATTTTATGAAGAATTTTGAGATATAATTTGTATGACATTGGTTAACCAAAGTACAGTTGTATTCTATTAGCGCTGGTGGGCGTGAAGCTGCAGTATTCCAGTGATAGAAATTGTTATGCTTACAGCACACAAACAGAATAGTTAGATAAAAACATAAAGTACTCTTTTAGGAATAACAAGGAGTACTTGTGGCACCTTAGAGACTAACATTTATTTGGGCATAAGCTTTCGTGGGCTAAAACCCACTTCATCAGATGCATAGAGTGGAAAATGCATTAGGCAGGTATAAATACACAGTACATGAAAAGATGGGAGTTGCCTTACCAAGTGGGGGGGTCAGTGCTAATGAAACAATTCAATTAAGGTGGAAGTGGGATATTCTCAACAGTAGACTACCAAGAGAGGAAAAATCACTTTTGTAGTGGTAATGAGGCCAATGTAATCAGGGTGGCCCATTTCATACAGTTGACAAGAAGGTGTGAGTATCAGTAGGGGGAAATTAGTTTTTGTAGTGACACATTCACTCCCAGTCTTTATTCAGGCCTAATTTTATGGTGTCCAGTTTGCAAATTAATTCTAGTTCTGCAGTCTGTTATTGAGTGTCCATTGGCCAAACTGGACAGTCTACGCAAAAGAATAAATGGACACAAATCAGATGTCAAGAATTATAACGTTCAAAAACCAGTTGGAGAACACTTCAATCTCCCTGGACACTCAGTAACAGACTTAAAAGTGGCAATTCTTCAACAAAAAAACTTCAAAAACAGACTACAACGAGAAACTCACAGTAACCAAAAACAGAGAGAGACAGCAGGCTATTCCTTAAGGCAGAGAGGCACAACTCACCCTCCTTTACTCTAGGCTGGCTCTCTGTAGACTGTCTCTAATTCCACACTTCCCTACAGGGCACCCTAAAATGCAAGCAGGACCAGGAAAACCCTTGCTATTTAAAGTGACAGCTTATATTTTTGACACAGTTTTCAATACACTGGTGCCTTGTCTAAAGTTTATTAAAGTCAATAGAAGTATTCCATTGTGTTCAGTGGTCTCTAAATCAGGCACTACTGTACCAATTCAGAAGTCTTTCTGATTAAAATAGAGATTCACATTGTTTCAGTTATTACATGTTGATCCAGCTGACCAGTTTTCTGGAGTTGTTTTAATAACCATGAAGGGCCAAATTGCACTCTTTGATGTTCACATGTAACTCTTGTTGACATTACTGGCTGTCATGCACATGCCTTCCAGGGCAGAGTTTAAATCATAGATAAATAAGACAAAGTTAGAAAATATCAGAATGCAGAGTAGCAATTTGACTGTGTCTGGAATTTCCTGTGCCTGTTTACATAGGGCTCCTTATACTTAATTATAATAAATAATCATTACAATTGTTTTGGACTGATCATGAAGAAGAAACTAATTGTGAAGGGCTTCTCACAAGAGCAAGCCATTCTACTTAAGTGAGTGAGCTCTAATGCTTCAAAAACTCTGTTACTTTATCCCTCATTTACATCTCAGCAGGCCTTTCACTGTCTGGGGCCACGAGCCACGCAAAATTTTATCAGTGGACTTCACTAAAAAGTGACCACTTGAAAATAGTCAAAGAATTAATTTTTTTTCTCGTATTTTATTGGTGTAATGAAAACCCATATTTAGGTTAATTCCCCCCTTCTGCTCCTGCATTTCATTAACATGGAAGCTATTGTGATGTGACAAAAGCTGGACTATGGCATCACTGAATGAATTGAGCAACGGGAATATGGCAATCAGGAGGGAGTTATTGCTGTGGATTTCCAAATAGCTTTCTGATCAATGCAAGAATGGGAAAGGAAATATGGAAAGTGTGTCTAACATTACAGGCCCAGATTCACCAGAGAACTTAAATGTAGGCATATGCTAAGTCCATCCCTATTCAACAAAGCATTTAAACTTATGTTTAGCTTCAATGCAACATAAGCATATGCTTAAAGTTAATCATGCTGCTTAATAGAGATGAACTTATGTAAATGATTAAGTACTTTGCTGACTCCTTAGTACCTGATCCTGCAAGATGTTGAGTGCCCTCATCTATTACTGAGTCAATGAAAATGGAATGGCTAAATCTCTCACAAGGTCAAGATCTTAATTCGTTCTGGTAAAATATGTTTTTAAAATTTTCCCCTCAGTGAATAAGTTTTTGTTTGTTTTGTTTTTAACCTGGATTGAGCCAGATCAAATTCATTCCTGTTGTAAACTGAGTGAAGTCAAATTTGGCCTGTAGGGGTCAAGCATTTTGCAAGCTCTCCCAATGCACATCAACTTGCAAGAGCCCTTTTGCTAGGTCCTCCTGGTTCCCTCTTGATAGCAACTGCTAATTGTACCAAATTGTTCAGTGCAACATGGACTGGGATGAAAAAACAATCACTCTCACTTACAATCAAATCAGGAACTAAACCTATCACTCTACAAGTGAAAGACTACTATACTAGTCTAATGTACTATCCAGTCCCATCAGAAATTATCTTTTAAAATAGATCTAGGGAGACTTGTCAAGCTGCCCTGAAGTCATACAATCTTTCATTAGGCAGTAAAATGTATGGACTCAGCCATATCTATTATTAAATTGGAAAGGTGCAAAAAATATTTGACATCTCTGGGGTGGAAGTCATACATGTAAAAGACAGGGTTTTTAGTTAATAAAATATCAGATTAAATAACATTCCATCATTCTCCTGTGACTAATAATACTTAAAATTAACTATACTAATTAAAACTTTCATAAGCCCATCCAGAATTGATGAATTTCCTAAAGGGATACTACTGATTCAGATTCATATTTATTCTCAGTTAATTGGACTGTGCAAATTTAATATTGTGTTTTTACCTGCAAGAAATATTATTAAATTGCACCATCCTTTATGAATTGCTAAACAGATGAATACTGCTTAATCCCAAAGAGAGATTAAGAGGTGTGGGGGGACACAACACCTTGAGATGCCCACATCTTCCACTGAAATGACTATTTTATTTAACTCATAACAAAAACCTGCCTTTTTTGATTCAGTGAAGTCTTGGAGAGAGGGAAGCAATGTACTTAGCTCTTCATGTTAAGAATGAATTGTAAAAAAGCCACATTCCCATCAAATAAACAATTAGATTTTCTGAAAATTAAAAGTGACCTGTTTTTATTAATTGGAATTAATGTCATATTATTTTTACAGTTTGGAACTATCACTGCCTCATACTTGACAGTCACTCTTGCCAAGTTTTTCTCAACAACACCTGATGGTCTCCTGTGACATTTAACCAATCAGACCAGTTAGCTGCAGACGTTCCTGTAAATCTGTCACTTCACTCACGAACACCTGCTGGGGCAGCTGCCCTCTAACTCAGTGGGCAGGATACTCATACACTTCTAAGTCTATATTCTTCATTACAGATTTTATCCAGATCGTAATAGTATTTATTGTGACTGACCTGCAGGGAGGGGTTACTGTGGTTCCAAAAATATCTATTCCAATCATTCAATGTATTGTCTTACACAGGAAAGGATTCAAACTAGTTTCTGACTGTGACCCAGGGACTCCTTGATGCCAGCAGGCAGAAGACAAAGGGGGTGCTTAGGGTTTTAGAGGGATCCCCTAAGTTGGATATATAATAATATAATAGTCCACTAAAGGGTGGCAGAAATGGATCTCTACCAAGATCCAGTAGTTCACTGGTTGTCATAATCATTGCAAAATGTGCATACAGATAATAATTAAGGAGTTATGTACTTACACTAAAAATTATGTTCTTAAGGTCATTGAGTCAAGGCATGTCACAAGGCGGTGACATACCTCAGAAACATTCCTTCTAGGCGGGAGGTTACAGATGCCTAGCTCCCTGCCTGGCCAGTTGTGTATTGTATGCCTCACCATGTATTCCTATTTGTATACTGAGTCAGCTGCAAACCGAGAGATTGTGAAATCTACAAGAATAAAGAAACAGCAGAGGGGGGTGTCCAGTTTATGAATAAAGACAAAGGATTGTTCTGGTATGTGATAAATGAGGGGGTGGGTATCACCCTTTTATGGACACCCAGCCAGCCAGTAGCTATAAAATCCCTCTTAGTAGCTGTTCTCTAATTGCTCTACCTGTATAGGATTAAAAAGTCTCACTGCTATGCATAGGTAAAAGGAAGTGAGTGGGCATCTGGCCAAAAGAGCCAATGGGAAGGCTAGAACTTTTAAAATTGAAAAATGACTCCCCTTTTGTCTGTTTGTTGTTGTTCTCCAAGGGAGAGGGGACAGGGTAGAGCTATGCTGTAAGAAGCTTGGGGCCAGGTATGAAAAAATCATCAGTATCATACCTAAAAACTACTCATTTGAAAACCCAGATATGTAAGTAGATCAGGAAATGTCTAGGAAGATGTGATTAGGTTTATCCCTTTTATTTCTTTATGGCTTGTGGATTCCTCTGTGCTAACCCCAGGTGCTTTTGTTTTGCTTGTAACCTTTAAGCTGGACTTCAAGGAAATTATTCTTGGTGCTTAATCCTTGTAGTACTCTTTTAAAAATCCAGCAATAGCCTGAATTCCCAGATGTATTTTCTCTTCTTTTTTATTTAAATAAAATTTACCTTTTTTAAGAACAGAATAGGATTTTTGTGTCTTAAGAGGTTTATGCACATGTTTAATTAGCTGGTTGCAACAGCTAATTTCCCTTTTTTTTTTCTTTCTCCGCTCTTCCCTGGAGGCAGGGTGAAAGGGCTTAAGGGTACCCCACAGGAAGGAATTCCCAAGTGCGCCTTCCTGGGCTCTCAAAGGGGTTCTGCATTTGGGTGGTGGCAGCATCTACCAATCCAAGGTCAGAGAAAAGCTGTAATCTTGGGAGTTTAATACAAGCCTGGAGTGGCCAATATTAATTTATAGAATCCTTGCGAGTGCCCCGCCCCCCCGAAGTGCCAGAATGGAGAATTAGCCTTGTCCTGGTATATCTTGGAGTACAAGGGGACACATTGAGTCCTTCCCCGAGAAGGCAAACTGACAGCCTGTATGTCTCATGAAAGCAGGGTCACAGCCAGCCTGGCTGTAAAACCACTGCATAGATTTTAGGTGAGCAATACTCTACAAGACATGAGTGTATCTTGTTAATTAAGTTTAGACACTAGAATGCTAGAATTTTATTTTCTATGTAGCCTTTTGTTTCCAATACTTCTACTTGCTATCACTTGAATCTCTGTGCTTCATTAAATAAACTTGCACTTGATTTCACTATTAACATATCTAGGTGCTGTGTGTTATGTGGAGCAATGATCTGAGATGGATCTGGTAAGCCGAGGGGTATTGCTTTTTTGGAAGCAGTGAATCTGTGAATACTGGTAGTATCCAGTGGACCAGGGGGCTGGACAGTTTCAAGGTAGATGCTTGGAGGGCTCAGGGGTTGAGATGTGCTTATTGCTAACCTGTAAAGTGACAGCCAGGCCTGCAAGGCCCAGAGGGGAGTGCTTGTGTTGCCCATGGCCGGTGGAGTTGGGGAGCTGACCCACCGCAGGCACAGATAAGGCTTCCTAATGGTTAGAGAAGATGGTAGTGAGGAATCTCACAGCCCTGGGTACCTCCAGGAAGTGACACACTGGTCCTGTAAAGATTTATGAATATGTTTAACTTTACGCATTGCTAGGATTCTGTAATGGAATAAACTCATCATCAAAGTGTCCCCTCAAACCAGGATGTAGCATTGTAGGGGTTTTCCCATTCTAGTGTTCCCTACTGTCTACAGGTTTGGTTCTGCCACAGACTGCAGCTTCCATGGCCAAGTCCCTCAGCCAGATCACCTTTCAAGGCCAGTCCCCTTCTGGGGTAACACAAAGTCCAACTAAACACCCAAACAAACAAAAGGTTCTTCCGCTCCTCTTGTGCTATTCTTCAGTCTACCTTCTGGGCTCAGTTCCCAGCCCCTTCTGGGCTACCTTTAAGTCCTTCCCTATGCTGTTAGAGTGCAGTGACACCCAGGTGGCTTTCCCCAGCAATCTATCACTCACTTAACTCCTACTCCCAGGCCCTAAAGACTTTTTCTTGTAGTGAACACTGCCTTTCAGGAAGCCCTTTTCCCCAAGCAGGCTCCCACTGCCTCCCCTCCCAGGGAACGGTGGCAGCTTCTCCCAAAGACCTTCTTGCAGATTCTACCTCCAGTCGTCCCACACATGCCTAACCTGCTTTCTGTAGTTCCACCTCTGAGTTCACTCAGCCATTTTTTTTATGAGGCCCAAGTGTTCATCAGGCTGACTTTTGATCTCATTAGTCCCACCCTTCAGGCTGGAAAGCAACTAATTTTGGCCCCTTAAAGGGTCCAATTTCTCCATGACGTAGTCCCATTGATGTCCCTAGGACTTAAGTATCAGAGGGGTAGCCGTGTTAGTCTGAATCTGTAAAAAGCAACAGAGGGTCCTGTGGCACCTTTAAGACTAACAGAAGTATTGGGAGCATAAGCTTTCGTGGGTAAGAACCTCACTTCTTCAGATGCAAGTCATCTTGCATCTGAAGAAGTGAGGTTCTTACCCACGAAAGCTTATGCTCCCAATACTTCTGTTAGCCTAGGACTTAGGTTCCTAAATGCCTATGTCACTTTTGAAAATGAGATTTAGGTTCTTAAGTCAGTTAGGCATTGCCATGCTGAGCTGAGAAATGGCTAAATACCTTTCAGAATTTGGGCACAAGCCTTAAATCCTGAAAGGACATTTTTACCTCACAGAACAAAGACCATATAAACTGCATTATACATTTTGTTGGTTGCATGTCTTTCAATCTGAAAATAGGACCTCAACTGTTTGTTCCTGAAATCCTGTGTTCTGCCAGCAAACATGGAATTGTCTGGAAATCTTTCATCACAAGATTGTCTCTCTGTACCCTCTGCATCTGGGTCATCACGTTCAGCTTCATTCTACCATTGGGAACTATTTTAAGAACCACAGGACTGGATGTAAAGTCAGAAGGAACCGAATCTCAGGAAATCTGTGCTATTAGTTGATAGCCATTCATCTTTTAATCAATCTCATCTTTGCCATGTCTACTAAAATCAAAGGGCAATATTCTAATTAATCTCTAGACACAGCAGCTTCACATGTATGGGGATTCAAACATTCAACAACAGTTAAGCTAGTGGGTTGTAGTCTGCTTCAACCAATCTCCATAAAGATTATCAGTGCAAGAGTTCAATGAAATCTCATTCTGAAATCAGGTTTAAATCAGAATACAGTAATTCCAACCCCACCATTATTTCTCTTTTGACATCATAGTTTAGGGAGTTCATTTTTTAAAATCTACATATTTTCTCAGTCTTATAGATGAATACTGGTTCCATGATTGCCTCACTCACCCTGTTGTTACTAATTCACGATTTGTATATCTTAACCACAATTAAGATTACAAAGTTGGCATTTATGTGCTTTTGCTTCAGAATGGAGCAACAAACAGGCACAAGAAATGACAACTTGAAAATTTCAGCTGAAGTCCGAGCTGCCCAGGGGGGAAGGGGAAGAAACGGGCAGTTTGCCCTGAGTCCCCCATTGGAGAGGGCCCCCAGATCAAGTGGCATTGCAATGAGGTCACAGAACCACTCAGGCTTGGCCTGGCAGCCCCTGTCATAATAGAGGGATGGCTGGGAGAAACCGGAGTTGTACTGCAACTCCACATGCCAGATTACAGTGCCACTCACTGAAATTTGGCCCAGCGGCACCTCTGTCACAACAGAAGGTGAATCAAGGCCAAACCTGAGGGTGTTGCTGTATACCCAGAGTTTGACAGTACTGCAGTCAGCCATCTTGTGTGTTCAGCCATTGCCAGCTGAAAACCAAACATCACATAGCTAGAAATAAAATTAGACCCTGAGAGGCCTAAATCTAGCTCTCTAGGAATAAGGAAAAGTTATTTACTTATTCCCACAATATAAGAACTAGGGACCACCAAATGAAATTAATGGGCAGCAGGTTTAAAACAAATAAAAGGAAGTTCTTCTTCACACAGCCAACCTGTGGAACTCCTTGCCTGAGGAGGTTGTGAAGGCTAGGACTATAACAGGGTTTAAAAGAGAGCTAGATAAATTCATGGAGGTTAAGTCCATTAATGGCTATTAGCCAGGAGGGGTAAGGAATAGTGTCCCTAACTTCTGTTTGTCAGAGGGTAGAGATGGATGGCAGGAGAGAGATCACTTGATCATTACCTGTTAGGTTCATTCCCTCTGGGACACCTGGCATTGATCACGGTCAGTAGACAGGATACTGGTCTGGATGGACCTTTGGTCTGACCCAGTACCGCCGTTCTTATGTTCTTATGAGGCAATGTCATGTAGCTGCATGTTTGCAGCCCTACTAATCAGAATGGGAGTTTGGGACAGAGAGTTAATGTTCCATGAAAATAGAAGGAAGGTTTGGACAGCCGACCTTGGTTTTAGGTGCCTCTGACATGTAAGTTTTAATGTTATGACTAGAAATGCTTTGCTGATAAGGAGAATAATGAATTGTTATTGGCTGTTGCTAGGGAAATTGTTAGTATATTAAGGGCTATTATGAGTTATGTGCTTAGTGAGGAGAAAATTTTTAAAAAGTTTAGTTAGAAAGTGTGCTTTGGAGCAGTCCAAGGAAGCTTTTCTTTGGGCAAGGATTTGACACCTAAGTTCCCCAGCAGTCAGATGGAAGGAGGGCCCCCAGAAGCCAGTGTCAATTGCTCAAAACCATTTCAGACTTTTTGGGCAACTATAAATGTTTGGAATTCTCTGAACCTACTGCTACAGCCTGTGTGTGCGTGTGCTTGAGACCTAATCAAAAAGTAGTTTTAGGTGAAAGCTCTCTGGTTTGTATCAATCATTTATCAGATGGAGGGACTGTGCCCCCATTGATTTATTCCTGACACTGCCTGGCGAGAAACAGTTAAGTTACCACTGCTTTGGGTTCTGAAAACCTGGATAACATTGCGACCCGTGTACCAGATTGCACTATTTGGAGTGGGGAGCTGGGCCCAGACCTGTAGGAGAGGAGCTGCCACTGTGGGATAAGAGTGGTGGGTATTCACTCTCCAGCACCTCCCCTCTGCTTTCACTCAATAATAATTTTGCTTGAAGAGTGGGGGGCCTCAGTTTTAGATTTTGAGCCCTCCAAAACCTCTGTGCAACCCTGGTTGAAGTAGTTCGGCAAAACGCCACTGACTCCAATGGAGCTATGCCAGTTTACACCAGCTGAGAATCTGGCCCTTGATTTTATAAAGGACATGGAAGATTGTGACAAGCCCATGGGACAAGGGCTTGAACCATAGAACTGCATGTGATTTTTCATTCTGTCTGAATAACTGGAAAATATTTATAGATTCTGAATGAAGTGTCACAGAGTTCTCTGCTCTGCTGCCTTGAATGGCAAGGAACAGCAAAACTGGAAACAGTGCTGTCATATGTATCTACCCAGTGAATGAATCTAATCTTATGGGTGCTGACTCCACTGTTTCTTATTGTTTGTAAATATTGGAGTTTATTATTGGCATAGAACATTTTAGCATCTTGTAGGAGCACACCCTTGCCTCTACAGTGCCTCCCTGTGTCCAGAAACAGTGTTGCAGGGGTCCTTTCAGTTTAAGGCCCCCTCCAACCCATCTGGTGTCAAAGACAGTTGGTTGTCGTATGTGGCCTAGCTCTCCAACCAAGTCACTGCTCAGTCTATCCCCTTTCGTGGTTAACAGAAAAGTCCAAAAATAAGGAACTCAAAGTCAAGCACTCTTGGAATCTCTCCTCCAGCCGTTGTGTAACACTTTTTGTTCTTAACCATTTTCCCTCTCCCTTCCTAATCTGGGGAAGCAATAGAGAAATCCAGGCCTACCTGCTCCTGGGTTCCAGCTCAGGGTCCTTGTTCAGAAAAGCCAGAGTTAACCCTTCTCAAGTCCCTTGCTGTTCCCTGAGTTGCTTCCTACGTCTGTGGGTTTTCTAGCCCCTTGTTCGGTTTCTCCCCCTCTTTCTGGAGTGTTGGCCTCTCTAGTGGCTTCTCACCAGTTTGTCTGCAGGACCTGCTCTCCACAGTCCCTTTGCATCTCTGACAGCCACCCCGCCCTCCTCCCTTACAATCACTTTATCATCACAGTTGCTGTGGGGTGGCCAATCAGCTCTGGGTGAGCAGGCAGGCAGTTTCTGCATTAATCCTTTGGTTGCCAAACCAGCATTGGGTGTATAGACCCCATGGCACACCTATGTTGGCATTACATGAGTGGTTTATACTATATTTGCACTGATTTCTCTACGTATTTTATATAGGATATTAAAAGTTAGGAGATGCTAGAAGTATGGTTGCCTTTGCAGATTCAGTTTGGATTCCTTGTGCATATACATTATGATAGAGTCTTCTATGACATACCACAGACTATTTTTTGTACAGGATCCCTGCCTCATTCAGTGAATGGGTAGTTCTTTATTTCTTTTAATGCTCTAAATTCAATGTGCAGTCGCAAGCCTTATTTAAAGCACACTATCCAAATACTTTATTGAATACAATATTTTTAACTATATATATTATTAATGCTCATAAGCATTTCTATGGTGCCCTTGCCTACAGAATCTGAGTGCTTCACAAATATTAATGATTTTAACTTTAAAACACCTCTGTCAAATGAGATGGTTGTATCATTCCCATTTTAAACATGGGGAATTGAGCCACAGATATTAATGCCAAAATTAATTGCTAATTTTAGTTTTGGTTAGAATTTAAAAAAAAAATCCCCCCCCCCCCAAAATCAAAATATTTCATTTTGACATTTTTTGAAATAAATCGTTTTGAGGTTTCAGTTCAATGATTTTTCATTTCATATTTCCTTTAACTTTTTTTGAAGCTTAAAAACAGGTCAAAATGTAAATAAACCTTTTTTTTTTTTAAACCTGAAATGAAATTTTTGACTCTTCAATTTGCCAAAATTTTCAAAAAACATTCCTTTTTTGGTTTGATCCAAAACTAATTTTTATTTTTCAGAATCACCAGTGAAGTGAAAAATCTATTTGCACAGCTCTACTCAGCGCTTTTGCAAGTCAGACTCCATGTGTCTCACATTGGGCACCCAGAAAAATAAGAACAAATACTTTGTGAAATGTTTGGTTTAAGTAACTTTCCCAGCATCACATAGGAACTCTATAGCAGAGGCAGGGATAGAATCCAGTTCTTCAGAGCCCCATTCAACTGTCTTAATAAAGAGACCATCCTTTCTCTTCCTGCAGTCCCCGGCCTCATTCACTACACACCTTCCAGCTACTGCAAAAATTGAAGCAAGGGTCCATCAGATAACAGCTTCATTCATTATACAACCCTGATCTATTTGCAGGGTGCTGTCCATTCTTGTTTGCTGCAGATTGCCTATATGTTTTTGTCTGAGTTTTACTACCAAAAAGTTCTGTATATATATTTGAGGATCACTGTGAAATTAAGGACTCACTGGAAACAAATTTAGAGGGATTAGACCAATGCTTACGTTGCCAACTCTTAGAGACAGATGTTACATTAAGTGTCAGCCTATAGCAAAAGGAGGGGTCTGCTGTAACATTGCTGATGCTGGCAATAGGAATGGTTTATAGATCTACAAATCTTTTTAGAGCCTATTCTCAGATTTTTATAGTGAGTACAAGGGCTACTGATTATTGACTTACACATGCCATATGTCAGATGCATTCTATCTGGGGAAAATGTGTATTTAATGGGGTAAGGCAGTATAGGGGCTTAAAAACCCATGGAAAAAACTAGAGACCATGAGTCCTAACAGCTAAAATGATCATTTTTGGGTATCCAATTTAAGAAACCTTAAAAGGACGTGATTTTCAGAGGGTGAGTGCTCAGCAGTTTCAAAAACTCAGGTCCCTTTAAGGTATGTCAAATTATGTTTCCAAAAATTCAGGAACCCAAAATCACCAGGTAGTTTCAAAAATCTAGGCGATTGGTTTACTTCCTTTCTATTTCTTGGCTGCTGCTTGGAAAGAGAATGCCCCCCGCCCCCATTCCTGTGCCAACTTTTGAGCACCTGTGATTATTTTAACGGAGAGTGGAGAAGGTGAAAGGCTAAACATTGAGAGTGTGGTGCTTGACTTTCCAAGCAACCTTGGCAGACAAATATTTCCCTGCTTTCCTAGCCTTAATTAATAGATCCTTTAGGCTTCTGACATACAGCATGTCCTGAAATAATTGGGGGAGAAAAGGAAGTAATTGAGCCAATTATTCTGGTTAGACGCCTGCGGGAGAATATCCAACCTTGAGGGTGAAGTGACGTTTCTAAATAAGCGATAGTAATTTGCATAAAGAAACTAAAGTTTAAATCTTTGAAAATTAGCAAAGGGGAAAAAAAAGAGGGTACTTGTAATTCTCTCTCCCTACCCCCCTCCCAACTGAAAATCAAAAGACCCTGAAGATCTTTTAAAACACATACCATTTCAAAGTTCTTTGTTCTGGCCTGGAGGGCAGCATCCAGAAAATAGGTAGCATTGTCTAGTGGATAAGATACTAGACTCAGAGTCAGGAGTCTGCGTTCTACTTACAGTTTTGCCACTGACTTGCTGAGCAGGCAGGGCCGGCTCCAAGGTTTTGGCCGCCCCAAGCAGCCAAAAAAAAAAAAAAAAAAGCCGCGATCGCGATCTGCGGCAGCAATTCAGTGGAAGGTCCTTCGCTCCGAGCGGGAGTGAGGGACAGTCTGCTGAATTGCCACCGAATAGCTGGACCTGCCGCCCCTCTCCGGAGTGCCTGCCCCAAGCACCTGCTTGCCAAGCTGGTGCCTGGAGCCAGCCCTGTGGGCAGGTAGCCTCTCACCTCTTAGTACCTGCTTCCCCTCCCACCCTACATCTGTTGTGCCTATTCAGGGCCAGATTGTGATCCTCTTCCTCATGATGGATAGTACTTTACACCCAGGGCCGGCTCCAGGCACCAGCCGAGCAAGCTCGTGCTTGGGGCGGCCGATTCTACGGGGCGGCATTCCGCCCAATCCTAGGGCGGCACGGATGCTTTTTTTTTTTTGTTCGCTGATCCGGCCGCCCTGTAGGGGGCGGTGGCACGGAGGAGGGGAGCGCTCTGCTGGGAGCAGGCTGTGCGCTCCGTCTGCCCCAGCTGGGGCCAGGTCTGCAGCAAGCCCGGCAGGGCAGACCGCGGCCTTCCCTCCCCACCGACCGGAGCAGTGTGGAGCCCTCCCAGCAGGCGGCGTGGGGGTCGGGGCCGCGAGGCGAGCGCCCCGCTGAAGCCCTGGCCACCCCCCTTCTCTCTCTCCCCCTGCTCCCTCTCCTTACCCCCGCTAGCCGGGGCACATCTGCAGCTCAGGGAGTCCCCCTGCACCCTGGCTCCGGCCACGCCGCAGGTTTTTTTTTTTTTTTTTTGCGCTTGGGGCGGCAAAAAAGCCAGAGCCGGCCCTGTTTACACCTACCATTAATTGTGGAGTAAGGTGCAAGTAAGGATATCACAATCTGGTCTTTAGCTTGTCAGCAATTTGAGTAGGCACTATCTTTTACTAGGGCTTGTAGAGTGCCTAGCACAAGGTGGGTTCAGCTACTATAGCTGCTACTATATTACTACCCCCAGGATCAATAAGTGTTGCCTTGTATGTCCTGTCAGATTTCACTTGTCATACCTTTATATATACACATACACACAGCTAGACCAAAGACCAAATAACACATTGTTCTCCAACCCACACAAATTATTTTTGAATCTTGGTCTCTACATTGACGACTCAATAAACATCCTAGCTTATCAACAGACCTCTTGAACAATTACATTTGTTTTTACATCCATGTAAGAACTGCTTTTAATAATGATTTCAGCCTAACACGTCCATGTTTGCTCTAAATATCTTATGTGAAATGCATTTAAGCAATAAAATGCAAGTGAGTAATGACACAAACTGCACATCACCTGACTGGCTAGTCTTGTAAGATACTGTTCTCAAATGGAATTGATGTTTACTCCGGTACAGAGAAGCTGCCAGATATCATTAAGTGAAGAAATGAGACAAATGAAATAGCAAATTAACAAGTGTGAGGTAATATGCATATGAAAATTAAAGATAAAGAAAATCCAGAAAATGCATGGTCTGTGCCTGTTCTTTCCACAGACATCTCTAGAATACAAATTTGTAAGTGCTGAATTACTACATCTTCAGATTTGGTTCAGGCCAATATCCAAAGTTTGGATCTGGACAGAAACTTCACCAGGTTCAGTGAGGTTTGGATCTAGGGGATAAGTTTGGGCTCTATCTCCAGGTCAGATTTGAAATACCACTCCTAGAACTAATTATTATTCATTGGTTTTCTTAGTACTTTAATGTTTGCTCTCATACAGTGCTTTTCATCCATAGATTTCGAAGCACGAAACAGTATTTCCATGGTTTCCCAATACAGTTAAAAGGCCAGTGCTAGGCTGTATCTACACTAGCCTATTTTTTCCACAGTGGCTTCAACACTGGCCGCTGGTCTGTGCTTTTTCTCCCAGCATTGTTAGCAACAGCGGAAATACAATAGTGGGAAATTTTAATGAAAAGAGGCTAGTATAGATGAGACCTTAATTTGCTTCTTTCATCTACTGACCCAATCAGTTAACAAATGGCATCAGGCCTGTAACACAGTAAAAAAATAATAGTAACCTTAAGTTTTTGTAAGATGCCCAACTGTCAAAAAATGGCTCTATGTGTCCCTGAATCAAGTGGATAATGTTCTGGTCCACTTTGTTCCAGTGGCTTTGATTTTATTTTTCTGAATCATTTGTCTTATTGTATTAATTTCATACCGAATTGGGTTCAGGTCTTGATATTACACACTCAAGGAGCACTGTGAAAACACATCTAAAGTTCTTAGTAGGAGAAAAGATTAGGGCCAGTAAGATTATGAAGTGCATTACTGCATTAGAGCTTGTTTAGTGCCATTGCTATACACATTCATATAGTTATCTTTGAAATTTTAGCATTGATTGAGATGATTTGAGACCAAAATGTTGATTTTACACACAAGACACAAACACTTGAATTCATCAGAGTTTAAACTTTAAGCTTCACTTGACAGACTATAATTTGTCACGAGGACTCCCTTTGATGTCCTTAAGTAAACTTTATCTTTAAGTATATAATTACTTTGATGTCCTTTTTAATTCAAAGTAGCCAGCAGCAGTTTGAAGTGCTACAGAATAAAATTGTAGTTAAAAAAAGATTTTTTCCCTCCACCATTTTTATAGCAGAGGAGCAAATCAGATATATTTAATTGAAATCTCTTGAAAATAATTCTTACACAGTAGCCTAGTGGTTCTAAGGTAGCCCATTTTAGCATTATACATATCCAAATTCTCTGCCAGCACATTTCTTGCCCATGTACTGTACTACTCTGGCGAAATTCAGCCAGCCTACATGCACCCTCCCAAATACATGTATTTTAATGATAGCTGCCTGCACATGCACAAGACTATTTCCATAATTGCTTTGTGTCAGATGTTAGATGATTTACATTAAAACCTTGAGCTAAATCTGTAACAACAATATTTTTTACTGGCCTCAGACCCATTTGAGAAAAATGGGAGGCCGTGGCCATTTTGAAAGAGTAACATAACTGAGGGCACTCTGTGGCGTCAGTCCTGTTGAAAACAATAACGGTTAGTAGACATATTGAAAGAGAGACAGTCTTCATGGAAGTCTCTAAAGGGGAACATTATTCGTCAGCTTGGGCTGAAGGAGAAACTTTTAAAACTGTGAAGAATAACAGCAATCAATGACCATTAATCCTAAAAAAAGCATCAGCAACTGTAGCCTATGCACAAGATGTCTGAGTTTTAACTATACGGGAGGTTTTAAGAGTGTTAGTTATTCCATTATTAAGATTAATAGGTAAAATAAAACAGTCTGCCACCAGGTGCTAAATTTCTGAAAGGACTCGTTTTTAGTTTAGTTTTAGTTAAAATTAATTAACAGATAGACGTGTAAATTCTTTCTATTCAAATAATAAGAGGGTAATTTTGGCAATCATAGGCTGTACTTTTCCTACAGAACAATAAAATTGACTGCTTGCTTTCAGTTCAAATCTCAACTCAACCTTAACTATAGAGCCACAGCTGGTGCTTCCATAATAATAATAATAATTAATAATATCACTCATTGTATTGGCTACTTAAAAAAATATTGACTGGAAAGCATCATATATCATCATATATTTAATATTTGTCTGTATTAATATATGTTTATAGTCACTTGTCACCATTCAGCCTTCAGGAAAGCAGGATCATCCTAGTCCCAATACTGAAACTTTGTGCAAATGATCTTTCCCCAAACAAGATTTTCACCTTTTTCTTGATCATATACATCGATTTGTAACTTTCTTTGGAAGCCCAGAGGGAGGACCCTGAGGGGATGGAAAAAGCAGCAAAGGTGCTAAGAAGCCACAAAGCTAGAGACAGTGACACAGGCAGGTACCAATCGATGAGGGGGAGGAAATAACAAAGAAGGAGGAGACAGTGAAGAAGACAGAAGCTGTAAAACACTTTAAAGAAGCAGCCAAATATCAGAGCTGATTGAGAAGCAGAAGATGCAAGTCAAAAAGAAAGAGGCAGCAGGAAAAACATGAAAAGCAGGAGAGAGATGACAGGAGATGATGCAGAAAGGAGAATGAGAGATGCCACAAAGCTCTGGAGGAAGAGAAGGGGAGGTAATCAGTCTGAACCTGGCGAAAGGGGATGTGGAGGATGATGAGAAGGAGGTAGCTAAAAAGGAGCACTTAATTTCAGGAAATTACTTCAAAAGAATAGATGTTACCCTACTAGCCAGAAGTGTAATTTATACAGTTTCCCTCCTTCCTTGCCTACTTGCAGTCCCCACCCTATTGTTAATATATATCACCACCATCATACATACAAAGCAGAGGAATTCTGTCCTCTATGACTTCAAAGAACAATTTAAAGGATGTTCAGGTTGTAATGATCAGGAGTGTATACCCCATTAGTCATCTCTAGATATAATGCTTCTGTCTTTGGTGGTCAGTTAAGAAAGCTGGTGTTTATCTTTTGTAAAGGGACCATTCAAGTGCAACAACAACAACAAGATAACCACTCTACTCACAGTATTTGTAGGCTGGGAACTTGCTGCTTTATTAAACTGCATAACAAACAGAGTGGGAGGAAAAGCCCCCTAACAAAACAGAAAGTAATGCAGTAGTGGAGCATGGCTCCGTCCCCTAATACTTCGGGTAACCCAGTTAACCCTGCTTTACTACAATATCCTTATCTCTTGCCTCTCTGGGTCTTTATAGGTTTTTGAGGGAGATGTGAATTAATTCTCTTAAAAACAAACAGATACAGCCTCATTTAATCTCTCACTTTGTTTCTCCTCCTCTGACATCTTCAGGTGCAGCTGGAAAAAAAAAAAAACCACCACCAGATGACCACCTACAAACACAGCCCCTAATTTTATAACATGCATTGCTAACAGTGGGTATGTTTGCACTGCACATGAAGCCGAAGTCTGTGGAACCCAAGCTTGCAGACTCAGTTTTTCTAAGCCCATGCTTGAGCCACCCCCACTGCACTGGAAACCTGGATTTACAGTTCCTGGACTCTACTCACAGCCGTGCTAACGTGTTCATTCTGCTTATGCAGACCTTCCAACTTGGGACTGCAGCTTCACCTGCACCCACACCACAAAATGAGAGGGCTTGGGCCGGAGTCACAGCGGGACTCGGGCTCTGATGCACCCTGCTAGCAGGGACCCAGGTCATGAGTGCTTGCGGACCCAAGTCAGACTGATTTGCCTGTGGACAGAAGTGGGGCTTGAGCTCAAATCTGAGTCAGAGCCTGATCTTAATGTGCAGTGTAGACATACCCAATGAGTTCAAGCAGTAATATTGAAAGCATACACTCATGTTAATGGAAAGTAATAATCAGTGACATCTGAATAATGGAGCATTGTAAATGCAGTGTAAACATTGTATGCAAGATTGCTTAGAACGTACCACCTGTATTCTTGCTTTAAGGTAAGATTTGAGTCATCTCTGCACTCTGTGTACATTCTGGAATTCTTATGAACCTCACTAGATAGTCTACGGCCATTTCCAGATCATGCACTTCTTCAAGCAGATGAACTAACTTTCTATTGCATGTGTTTTATCTATCCGATGGAAACTTTGAAACAGCATCTTCAGTATTACAGATTGAGTCACATTTTCAAAAGTAACCAAGAACTTAATTTTCAAAAATGATTTAGGCACTTAGGCTTCTAAGTTTCAATGAAAAAAACTGTGGGAGTTAGGCACCTAACTTGCTTAGGTACTTTTGAAAATTCCCAGTAGGCATCTTCATCTTTGGGTACCTAAATACCTTTAAAAATCTGGCCCTAAGTGCCCAAGGCTCAGATTCTCAAAGGTATTTAGGTTCCTAACTTCCACTGATTTAAATGGAAGTTAGGAGCCTAAATACTTTTGAGACTCTGGGCCCTACTGTCTTTTGAAAATGGGACATAGACTCCTAAGTCATTTAGGCACTTATGAAAATTTTACCCTTTTGTCTTTTGCTGCACTGCTTCTAGCGTTTAATTTAGCAAAGGTTTTGTTCTTTTTTAAAACACTTCAGCTGTTTCTTTTGCTGAGTTCTGCAAACTGCTTAGCAATGGAGCAGTCACATTGCCACCAGGGCTGTGGCTAAAAAACAGCTTTTATTCTACTTATTTTCAGCTCAAACGCTTTCATTCTATCAGGCAGGTAAAAGGGGATTATAACCCCACTGTGATGGTTCTTGGAGTAGCCAGGACTGAGAGTTACCCTGTTACCTTCTGCCTCCAGTAAGAGAGAGTCTTTCTTGTGGTAGCTGGGTGTTAGCTCCCTGGCACCACAAGCCTTTTAGCCACTCAAGCACTCTTCTTTGGGCTGTTTTAGCCGTATCCCTTGCAGGTTAACAATAGGTGCACCCCAATCCCTGAACCCCCTTGAATCTTTCTCCTGTGCTATCCAGTCCTTGACTCAATCTACTCAGAATTTCCACATATTCTGCATCCAAAGTTGCAGTGTAATGCAGTTTACCTTAAACCACTGCTCCTTGGAACTACACAGCACTTTGAACACTCATGATAAATCATCTTTTATTTTATTTTAAAAAGAATAAAGAGTTACCTAGAAACAAGGGAGAGAGGAAGAAACAAGTGTTTACAATAAAAAACAAAACATAAAATGTGAACCTGGGTCTAAACTTATCAATAATTACCTTTCCAACCTAATAAAGTAGATTACCCTCCAAAAATCAGTCTTTTGCAGAGCTGGCTGGTTTCAGACAAACCAGGATCCAAGTGTTCATGAATGCAGCCCTGCTCTTCAAGGGGTTTCCTCAGTGAATGGATACAGTGTCCTCTGTTATACTGTAAGCAGTCTGTTGTTTCTATTCAGAGATGGGGCGAGCTCCTGTCTTGTTGCAAAGTTTCTTTACCTTTACGTGGTTCTGATAGCTTGTCCTTGCCTCCGATGGTTCCCATTAAAAGTCTTACTATTGTGCAAGTTTTGTCTTGCTTTGCAATAGCAGCCAGATATGGAGGGGTAATAATTCCCCCTTGCCTAAATGGGCCATGACAGACACAAATCTTTACTTTTTAGTCCAAGTCTATAAAACATACTTTCAGTATAAATACACTTTTCCTTAAATATTACCTGTAAAACCATCTCACAATGATTATGAGCTTTGACAAGTTATGAGCTGTCTGTAGATACCTCACATGATAACACTTATGGATAAATACCCTACAAGGTATGTATTTGGTATAATGAGTTTGTCAGGTCTGAGACTAGAGCTGTTTACCAATAACAGGAGACCCTTTGCCAATGGGTCTCTGTGTCACACTCCCCCCACCTTTTTTTTGTACGTCTGGAACTTCAAAACCTCCCCTCTCCTGAGAAGCACAATTTGTTCATCATCTTCTGTTTTTTTCTATATCAAACTGAACTCCTGATAAAGCCTATTTTTCAGCCTTTGAACCAAATTGGGTATGGCTTTGCATCGAATCTCCACTAAGACACCAAGAAATTTAGTTAGGCTCCACATTTTCAGCATACCTATTCTTCCCCAAATGGAGAGTGGCACAGCGCTTCATCTTTGTTTAAGTCTAGCTTTAAGATTGGGAGGGAAGCATGCTATTTAGGTCACTTAAGATTTTGTTACATTTATTGTGATCATCAATCTTTCATGGATTCCAATGAGTACTGTGGTATCAGCGTTTTTCTTCAAACAGTCCCTAACTGTGCACCAAATGCAACATGGCAGAGGCAAATGCTGTAGGCAGTTAAGCTGCTAAGGCCCTAATGGATCATGCTATGCATTCTCCAACTGTCTTCAACACTACCCAAGGAAACCTAGACACCCTGCCTCCACAGCCTACTCAGAGTGGAATATCATCTATATAAGGACACACTTAAATGTCCATCTTCTCACATGTCCCTAGCCCCCCCTTGCAAAAAATTTCCAGTGAAATCTAGTAGTAAGGACAGACAGCTCTTCTCCTTTCTTCCACTCCTCACAGGCCCCCGAGAGATGAGCAGGAGGTGACTCTTGATGGTTCTTAGGGGGCCATCTGTTATAATCCTGCGACCCAATGAAAGAGATAGGATGTTCCCCTGCCTCTGACAGTCTCCTCTTTGTGTGCTGCTGAAACATCCCTTTCAGAGATCACAGGGCTTATACAAATACTAATGAAGAGTAAATTTTGTATCTTTGGAATGGACCAGATTGCATCAACTGGCATATATTTTTTATTTTAAAAGTCTGCCCTTTTTATTTCTTTTTATTCACATGGGAAAACAAATGAATAGATTCCCATATCTTCCCTACCCCTGTAGCACATACAAACATTTCCCTCCTTCCATGTTCTGTAGGATATTTGTAGGCCAATCTCTACTTTTACCTGTGCCTGGCAAAGAAAATCCTATTAGATAGTTTTGAAGGCTTTCCCCATATCTGTGGCGAAGGCCCCAACAGGCTCCTTGACTTCTCTTTGCAGTATGAATTATAATTAGTTTGGCAACAAGCAGCCTTTCGCAGATCACACCTGTTCTTGTCCAATTTAAATTCCTTAGCACTCCCTTGAGGCATCATGCCTTGACACCTTATAATCAGCATTGATTTGTGATACTGGAATAGAACTACCATAAGAAAAGGGGTATCTAACCTTTTTTTAATAGAATAATTTTAGCTTTAGTCATGAGGTAGGAAGGAACTGGTTTCTAAGATGTAACTAAATGCTCCAGCCAGCATAGGAATAAATGCTTTCTAAAATAAAAGAATAAAATCATATTCACTGTTAATAGCACTTTCTCCCAATCTTAACAGTCCAAAGTTGCTAAGGGTTTGTCAAGGTATTCTCCGTTCCCTTACCTGCAGTTTAGAATACTTTTAGAGTCATTTAGGACACTTTTAGAAGCTAATTATAAGGAGTTTGAAATCTTTTACCAAAGATTTCCTTTGGGGTTTTTGCAATGTTTACAATTCCCTCACCTTTAATGGTTTCTGTAATTGTACTTATGTGATTGTACTTAATCTTCCCAAACATCTATTGTCAAGCTTTCCCTCCTCAGATTACAAAGGTTTCAGTCCTCTCCTTTAAGATGTTTAGAATTTCTTCTCTTGCATTTTTATCCATGAACTATTCTAAAGATTATGTGTGATCTCAGATTAAGGGAAAATTTTGAGAGTTACAGCTCCACCCTCTTTTGCTTTTGAGAGGCCTCTCTACATCAGAGGTTATTTGCTTAAATTGTATGTTTTGTTTACCAAATAAAACCATGACACTACTAGATTTCGTAATGAGCACCTAGATCAGGAATGGACTCTGCACCCCTTAATAGACTTGCTTGAATACCTTTGTAGTGGGCTTTGTAAGTGGAAAAGTGAATTAAGAAATGTTTTTTCTCCATTAGGAAGCTAACATGCAACAGGGGCTTTCTTCATCCAAAGTCAAGTAACACCCTGCCTACTTCAGCCGTCTCACAGCAGAGGTCTAAAATATGGCTCATTTAGCCAAGTCCCTTGATTCCACCATCCTGATTCTCCTCTCAGCTACTTCTTAGAGCTCCTGACTCTCACTGCCAGACCCAGTGCTTAATTTCCAAACAGTTTCCTCTTATGGTGTACTCAAGGAGACTTAATTACCACATGTGGCCCACATCTACCTGCTACCCTGCCGATCCTATGCTGAAGGCAGACAGCTGTGGTCCTTCGTTTGCTCAGAGGATTAACTCCTTCCCTGCCAGACTCTGGATAGAGTTATATAGTCTATCACATATGGGAAGTTATTGCCAATTTTTTCATCTCCTCATCATTTTAAAAGTTTCATTTATATCAAGATGAGTTTCCCAAGGATAGCCCAGATTAGGATGCATAAATAATGAGATAGAGATTAATACGGAAAATATAATACCACTATATAAACCAATGGCGCAGCTTCATCGGGAATACTTTGTGCTGTACCACTCACCTCATCTCAAAAAGGATATTGCAAGACTGGAGCGGGTTCAGAGAAGGGTGACAAGAATGATTAAGGACCCAGAAAGACTCATAGGAAGGAGGATTGAAGACTTGGATCACTCACTTTAGAAGATAATAAGAAGGACATGATAGAAGTATATAAAATCATGATTGACATAGAGAAGGTAAGATTGGGAACTTCTGTTCTCTGTGTCTCAGCACAAGAACAAGTGGACATTCAAATAAATTCAAAGGTGGAAAATTCAAAACCAATAAAAAAATACATATTCACACAATGTATAATTAAACTGTGGAACTCATTGCCACAGGATGTCATTGAGGCCAAGAATATAACAAGGTTAAAAATGGGATTAGACATCTATGGAGATAATAAGAAGATCCAATATTATCATAATTAATGATAACAGAAATTTAGGGAGGTATATTAAATCCCTCCCCTCTTCACATGGCCTTGGGGGAAACCTGCAGAGAACAGCCAGCCAGAGACGTCAGCCCATAGGAGCAGAAGCAGCCAAAGCAGGGATCTCAGGACATTCTGGTCAAAACTAAAATGTTCTCTAATTTTCTCTGTCCTGTGCTGATTGGCTGTTGCCCCAACCCTCCCTCAGTCTCTTCACCTCAGATTCGCTACGTACCTGCCCCTCCCACTCGCTCCATCTCCCGCCTCATCTCCCTTACTCCTTTTCATTTATCTGATCACCTCTGTGATGCTGGCAGACCAGGTCATGTCAGAGTGTATCCAGGCCAATTCACTTGTGTATTAGTATAGATCAAAGCAATCGTTAAATGTATAAGTGTTTGGGTGTTTAAACTTCACAAAACTAATGGGACATTATATGCATTGTTTTCTCTTATCTGTATCCTGTTATGATGCAAC
This sequence comes from Emys orbicularis, assembly GCF_028017835.1. Lineage (NCBI taxonomy): Eukaryota > Metazoa > Chordata > Testudines > Emydidae > Emys > Emys orbicularis. The sequence goes on from NC_088684.1 coordinate 194,395,052, forward strand.
AGCAAACATTTACATTGTAAATACCCCTATAACTAAATAGCATCAGATTATCACATCTGCCTACTGCAAAATTCTTGCACCTTCCTCTGAAGCACCTGGTACTGGCCACTCCTGGAAAAAGCATACTGGACTAGATGGACCTTCGGTCTGATCCAGTGTGGGTGTTCCTATTAGAACTTCATTTTTTAAGATGTTGTAATTAGAGACGATATCTGAACCCCAGATCCAGATTCTCATTTGAGTTTCACTTGACTATTACTGTAAATAGTTTGAATTCAAATAGCCTGAATTTTGGGAATGTTCAGATATTTATCCAGATTTAGAATATGCCTGTTTGAGAGTGTTCAATTATGGGGTCTTAGTTTTGTCCATTATAAAGATAAGAAGTTTACAACCAGACCTAACAGTTTGGGTCAAGCCCTCTCTAGCTGTAGGGTTGCCAACTTTCTAATCGCACAAACCTGAACATCCTTGCCCCTCCCCCTGCCGCACCCATTCTCCAAGACCCTTCCCCCACTCATTCCATCCCCCCTCCTTCTGTTGCTTGTTCTCCCCCACCCTCACTCACTTTCACCAGGCTGGGGCAGGGGGTTGCGGTGCAGGAGGGGGTGAAGGCTCCAGCTGGGGGTGTGGGCTCTGTGGTGCAGGAGGGGGCTCTGGGCTGGGAATAAGGTGTTTGGAGTGTGGGATGGGGCTCAGGGCTGGGGCAAGTGGTTGGGTGAGGGAGGGGGTGAGGGCTTCAGCTTGGGGTGCAGGCTCTGGGGTGGGGCTGAGGGGTGCAGGAGGGGGCTCCGGGTTGGGGAGTTTGGGTGCAGGAGGGGGAGGGGGTACAGGCTCCGGCTGGGCAGCGCTTACCTCGGGCATCTCCTGGAAGTGGCCAGCATGTCCAGCTCCTAGGCTTAGGGGCGGCCAGATGACTCCACACGCTGCCCCTGCCTGCGGGCACCGCCCCCACAGTTCCCAGCAATTGGAAGCTGTGGAGTCAGCGCTCGGGGTGGGGCATGGGGGCAGCACGTAGAGACCCCCTGGCTGCCCCTATGCCTCTGAGCCGGACATGCCAGCCACTTCCGGGAGCCATGTGGAACCAGGGCAGGTAGGGAGCCTGTCTTAGCCCCACTGCACCGCCGACTGGACTTTTGGCCTATTAAAATCTCCCAGATTGCTTTTAATAGGCACCATGAGATTAAGGCTGATTCCAGTAGACTCCTGGCCAATCCAGCAGGATTGGCAACCCTATCTAGCTGTACAGTTTGTACTTTTCCCCCCAGGGTTTTGAACTTCTTAATAACATTCCCTGAGGTAACAGTGTGTGCTTGAATCTCTTCTTTCCTATGGCAGTTTGCTTTCTATCTTGTTCAACCTCTAGGACATGGGTTTCAGTAACAGGATTATTAATGACTACGTGTTGGACATTTCTTCCCTCTATTACTGTAACCTTCTGCTGCCTAGCTTCCCAGACTCCGACTACTCTTTTAAAAGCTGCTTAAAAAGCCACGGTTAAAGTAATCTTCTTTTCTTCAACTTTAAGACCACTGGCTTCCTGTCCCTTACCAAATCAAAGTCCAGGCCTCCATAATCCTCCCAGAGAAGGCCCTACACAATCTTGCTATTCTTATTTCTCCATATTCCTCTCTCACTTCCTATGCTAGAGGTTCCAAACCTAGATATTGGGCTCCCTTTGCAGCAACTAAACTACAGCAAGGGCTTTGAAGCCATTTCAGCAGCAACCTGTGCCACCCAGCCTGAAACACTAGTGGTGAAAACACTAAATTAAAGGAGCCTCTGTGCAAATCTTTCCATTTCTCCTTCGCTCTGCCTCTTACTGGCCCCCCTGAGGTAGGAGGAGGATTTTTTCAGACACAGGCCTGGGGATAAGCATCACTATATGGCCCGTAAAAAAGGATATTCTCTATGATTAAGTTCTAGAGGGTTTTTTGAGTAATTTTTAATAACTTTATTTAAATTAATTTAAACGCTTCTGGTTTCATCCTTATTCTCTGGGACAATTGTTCTAAATGTGCCCAGAGATTGTGAGAAATGCTGATTTTATTAAACAAAAAATACAATGGGCCGCATTTTGATACTCTCACACTGAATAGGACCTTACTCTGGAAAGTTATATTGACTTCAGTGGAACTATTTGAGTCATAAGGAACAATTCATCACAAGTACAGGTATCACCAATTGGTCCAATGAGAATAGTCTTTCCCCCATTATTATGGTATTTCCACTTCTAGTTCCAAATCCCTCTTATCTTAGTGGTGTACAGTTCCCATTGGACCCTTAACATAGAATGGTTTGGGAGGTGGAGAGAGGGTTAAAAAGAGAAGGAAGTGCTAAAGCATATGGAATTTATTTTCCAAAGCTGTTAACCAACAATTTAAAACTTCAACTTTGAGTTCTGAGTGAAGTTTGGGTCAGTTCTTATGTTCACCTAAAATGTTTATCCATCCCCAGATAGAAGATCACTGCAGTAGGGTTTTCAATAGATATGTGCTCAGTAAAACACATACTACTAGGTTCATCTCAGGAGAAAAACAGAAAACATGCTTGTAGCTGTCATCACAAATTGCTTTCATGACATTGACTCTACTGTCAAAAACGATATATTCAAGTCTCAGCGCTCCTAGTGTTTTTGAGATCTCTGCTTCAGTTTAAGCTCACTTAAAAAAATAAATAGCAAATTTGCTAAAGCCTTGAAAGCACAGAGGAGCTATTTAATTGTATTTTTTTGATTTCTCAGTGTGCTGGAAAATAATTTCTAGTGAACAGGTATTTGCCATGTCATTCTGTCTTTACCACCAATTCATCCACCTAAAGTAAAAAAAACTTAGATATTTCTAAAAAGACCCTCCCCAATGTGTTTTCTATATGGATTGTGTTAATAATATTATATAAATGGAATATTCCAAGTGTCAACCTACAATGTAGGTGAGGGCCCACTTTCATTAATCTTAATGAACATGCCTCTTTTATTATGCCTCTTTCAATTTCAGCAGAAGCGTGTTTCTCTACACTTAGAAAAGTAAATAACTGCAGGATCTAAAATCTCACTGTGTGGTAAATGGGGATAAATATTGACATTTTAATGTCAGCCACTACAGTTGTTCCACAGTCAATCATTGCAGTTCTTCTTGCAAATATATTATTAGATACCTTTGTGTTTGATGGCAGTGGAGATAAAGTGTGCAGGTGTCTGTGTAAATGAATCATGCAGCTGTTATGGGTTTCAGATAATGTTAAAGTTCTGTAATAATTATAAGATTGCAAAGAAATGGGAATAAATAAACCCTCCCACACACACACTTTTGGATGCATCTACCTCCAAGCTCTTCTCAATCGGGAATCAAACTTTATAGAACAGATTTAAAATTGCTTGCGATGGTCTTCAGACAAATGACTTTTCACAAACCATATATTGAAACTTAATAATCAATAATATTTAACAGTGAGAAATCTAAGTATTTAGTGTTCTCTTTAAAAAAAAAAAAAAAGAAAGAAAAAACCCACCACCACTACAGAACTATATTTGTCCACCTTCATGGACTACCATGACTCCTAAGAAAATTTCACTCGCAGTTCTGAGGCCACATGCCTTGTCATAAGTAGATCTATTACATCAGCATCTTTACCTCCTGCTATTTATGTATTTTCATCACAAATGCATCATTCTTGAAACTGAAATCAACCAATTTCTCATGTCTCCAATTGCCTGTGGTATTTTCAGGTTCTGCTACCTCTTACTACCTTGCAAGATAACGGGAAAAAAAAAAAAAAAAACAGCCAAAACACATTCAGATGCTTCTTCCTTCCAGATCGCCTCAGTCTGGAAAGAAAGTGGATCCCTTACTAATGTGTTGTCCATAGGTCAATTCTCTTTTTAGTGCAGTGATACTTAGACTTCAGGAGCCAAATTAGCCATCAACATTACCCAAAAGAAGCACAGTCGTATGAATTCATTGTTTAATTTACTTTATATATAAAAATAATTCTCACAGCAAAATGACTAAGTATTATTATTTTATCAACTACTATTGGGTAATAACAATGTAAAAGCATCCAGATTGCTTAATAATTTAGACTGGTTAATAATTAAAGCACACAGTGTTTTTATATCATGTGCTGCAAAGAGCCACAGAGACACATTAAAGAGCCACTTGCGGCTTGTGAGCCTCAGTCTGAGTATCTCTGTTTTAATGGCACCTGCTATTGGTCAAGTGGCTTGTCTGGTTCTTCTTTATAGCATATAATTACATAGTGTAGCGGAGTGCATTTAACATGTTGACTGCAGCTGGATATTTTCCTGGCTCACACACAGCCAACATAAATAATAACCACGGTTCCTTCTAGTTTCCCCGCCCCTCCCCATGTGTGGAATAAATGTCTGTGAGAGTACCAGCAAATATGAAATATGCAGTGATGTGATAGTGGGGAGTTGCTGGCAAATGAAAAAGTAGGTTTTTCAAGTTTCATCATGGCTTTCCAGGGTTGTTTATATTTCACATTTCTGTGACTCTGAAATCTTTTCATAAACACAATATGTGTTTAAGTTTTTTCATGTTAGAAATGTTAGGATCTAATTTCAACCAGGGAAAGAAAACGGTAAATATGCTAAAAAAAAATTAGAGGGGAAGTAACCACAGAATCAGAGAAGACCATTAAAGTTCCTGTTATTAGGAAACAAGTAGAAAGTTATAGAACAGTCCAGAGAGGAAGGGGAATGGGTGTGTGGAGAGAGTAGATAGGAAGTGGATGGAATCAATAGTCACTGAAAGCTAGAGGAAGGAGTAGATATGATCAACCTAAACTTCAAACCTTCACTAGAAAAGAAGTACTGCAATATATGACATACTCCTAAAGTACATAAGAGTATGTTCTTCTACAACTGCCTTCCGAACTAGAGTTGGGTGAGTGAAAGAGGAGGATTTATGCCCCATGACGACATTCTATGGAACCCTCATGAAGATTACATCTCTCCAATTGTATCCAAATAATGCAAGTATGATGAAATTTAGACGGAGGACATAGAATACTTTTATAACAGCTAGCATACATTTTACACCACATGGGATTGTACAAAATAGTACTATATTTACAAAAGCAATTTAAAGTTGGAGGGACTTCATAGATTTAGACCTGGTCTACACTAACCCCCAAATTCGAACTAAGGTACGCAACTTCAGCTACGTGAATAACGTAGCTGAAGTCGACATACCTTAGTTTGAACTTTCCGCGGTTCAGACGCGGTCCACACGCGGCAGGCAGGCTCCCCGTCGACTCCGCGGTACTCCTCTCGCCGAGCTGGAGTACTGCAGTCGACGGCGAGCGCTTCCGGGATCGATTTATCGCGTCCAGACCAGACGCGATAAATCGAACCCGGAACTTCGATTGCCAGCTGTCGAACTACCACGGTAGTGTAGACCTGGCCTTAAAGTCAGAAGGGACCACTATGATCATCTAGTCTGACCACTTGCATAACGCCATCCAAAGAACATCACCAACTAATCTCTGCATCAAACTTCTGGTTGAATATAGCAAATCTTTTAGAACATGATAGAGAATCCATCACATCTCTAGGTTAATTATTCCAATGGTTAATTACCCTTGCTGTTAAAAATGTGTGCCTTATTTCTAGTCTGAATTTGTCTCGCTTGAGCTTCCAACAATTGGATCTTGTTATGCTTTTTTTTTTTAAAGATTAAAGAGTTGTCTACAATCAGAAATCTCTTCCTCATGTAGATACCTGTAGACTGTGCTCAAGTCACCTCAATCTTCACTTGGATAAACTAAATAGATCAAGCTCTTAAGTTTCTCACTATGAGGCATAGTTCCCAAGACTGAAAGATTATTGATTGAGGACACAACTACATCAGTCTCAGTGGAAATCTGGCTTGTTCTAATTAACAAAAACATATACAAGGACAAAAATTGAAAAATGATTTGAAGAAGCTGTGGAACCTTTTCATTTCGTAGAAAACATGACTGATCTTAAAATATTGATAAGGTAGGTGCTGAAGAGTGGCAGATGTAGGCTGCAGTTGAAGCTGGGGAAATTTTAGTTTTGAGACTTTGACTTTAAACATGTTTCCTTTACCATTACCCTCACTCACCCTTCTTCAATCACTCCACTTCCCTCTCTCACTTTCCTTTGTTGTCGTCTTAAGTTGAATATTGAATACCATTTCTGAAATACATTTATTTATTCAGACGCTTTTATTTCCTTTACACCAGTGGTCACCAACCCATAGATTGTGATCGACTGGTCGATCCTGGAGCCTCTTCCAGTCGATCATGATCTTTGGCCACTTAAAGGGGGTCTCTGAGTGCTGCTCCTGCCTGCAAACACTGCCACTACAGCTCCTATTGGCCGTAGTGCTTGCAGGCAGGAGCAGCGTGCAGAGCCATGTGCCCCCCCAGGGGCCGCAGGGGCATGCTGGCCACTTCCGGGAGCGGCGTGGGGCCGAGACAGGCAGGGAGCATGCTTTAGCCCCGCTGTGCCGCTGACCAGGAGTTGTCCGAGGTAAGTGCCACTTGGCAGAGAGCTCGCACCCCAACCCCCAGCCCTAAACCCCCTCACTGAGCCAGCCGCCCTTACCCCCTCCTGCACCCCAACCCCCTGCTCCAGCCCTGACCTCCCTCCCAGAGTCAGCACCTTGTACCCCCTCCTGCACCCCAACACTGTGCCCCAGCCTGGAGCCCCCTCCTGCAACCAAACTCCCTCCCAGAGCTTGCACCCCTCACCTCCTCCAACATCCCAACCCACTACCCGAGGCTCAGCCTCCTACACGCCAACCCCCACAGCCCTAGCCCAGAGCCCGCACCCCTCCCGAACCCCAACCCCCTTCCCCAGCCCAGTGAAAGTAAATGAGGGTGGGGGAGAGTGAGGGCCAGAGGGAGGCAGGGGATGGAGTGGGCAGGGCTTTGGGGAAAGGGTCTAGCCTCGAGGAAGGGGCGAGGTAGATCCTGGGCTGCACTTAAATTCAAAAAATGTGATCTTGTGCATAAAAAAAAACAAAAAAAGGTTGGAGACCACTGCCCTAGACTGACCTCTTACATTCAGGAAGGTGCAATTTTGATGTAAGGACTCAAGGCACAGATCCTCATAGGTAGACACCTAACTCAAATTGATTTCACAGGTAGATAGGCACCTTAAATACCTGTGAGGATATGCAACCTAGGAGCCTGTATTACTGGCAAACAAAACAATCCAACATCAAGACCAGTTGGATTATGTACCTGGAGCACTAATGAAGCTCTAAAGTTGAATATTTAAGATGTCTTGATCAAACATTTCAAGGAGGAGATATTTCAGGTAAGTAATTTCCTAAATTTGTCAAGATCAACCTTGTCTTAAGAATAAGAAGAAAAAAAGAAACTGAACAAGATTGGGTTCCCAGGTTTCTTTGTTTTGTGTTTTTGCTACATTACATGTGTATCCTCCAATTGTGTCTCCCATACAATGCTCCACAAATCCATCATGTTGAAAACTGTGTCTTAGACAGTACCAGTTCATCAGGCCTGAGACTTCATTAGACAGACACAGAGCAAAACTGATGCTTAACTCCCCTCAACCCAGTACAGACATCAACTGCTACAATTGCCTTTCATAGCTCTCAGTCATATCCTCTCCTCTCCAAACACATGCTGGTTACTGCAACATGACAGGATCCACCCTTCTACAAATTCTTTCTTCTACAGTCCACAAATCCATCAACTGCTTCTTCTACCTACTCTCCCATCCAAGTCCATCAACTGGTTTCCCACTATCTCCTCAAATTAACCAACATTCTGCCCTCTCACATCCACCACGCATTTCTCTCATCCCTTTACTCAAAGTGTTAATCCTGCCCTATATCCCCATTCAAATTCTTTAACTTCGCTCCCCGCTCCGGTCTCCAATGGGTGAATAGCAATGTATCACACGTGAAGACAAGACAGGAGAATCTGTTTAAGAGCAGCAAAACTTCTGGCTTCTCTGCTTTACCATATCCCTTTTTTCAACCACTCTCTGCAGAGCTTGGCTGCTGACCATGCAAGCAATATGTACCCACCGAACCATCTCCCCAACTCCAATTTCATCCTCTTTTGCACAGCAGCACTACCATTGGTTCTTCTGCTAATATGATCTCCATTGCTGTTGTGATACAGCAGGGCCAGGGAGCAGCGGGAGAGTGGTTGAGGGGAGGTATATAAGCCATAGGCTAATTAAGGCATGATTCCCTGTAAACTAGGCAAGGTTACCACAGGTTTATTGGAGCACCTGTAGCCAATTAAGTTCCTGTCAGGAACTTAATTAAAAAAACCCTGCAGATAGGGTGGAGTGAGGAAGGAGAGAGGACTGGAGTTTGGAGGTGTATTGCTGAGAATGGAAAGACCAGAGAAAGGGAGACCCTGCCCAGCAGAGCAGGGAGACTCCCTCCCCCAGCATCAAGGACTGAGGGTAACCCTACCCAGGGGGAAGAGGGTAAGAAACCCATAGGGGTTGAGAGGGGCTGGGGCTCAGAGTGAGGAGCAAACCCAGACCTCCTTTCCCACTTCATTCCTCTACCACCTTCCTGGGCCCCTAGTGGGGCCCTTGGGGCCCCAAAAGCAGGGTTAAGGGGTGGTGTACTAGCCCCCCTGCCAAGAAAAGTGTGGGACCCACCATACCACCATTGGCCATTTTGTCACACTGTGCAGGGATGGGAGAGGAGGATTCTCCTTGGGAATCTGTTCTAGTGGATGGGGCCAAGCTCTGAAAGACTATTCTAATTCAGGAGATAAGTATTCTTCTTGCCTCTCCTGTGACAAACAGAAAGTGGCAGAGTCCATAGAGTGATGACAAACAATAAAAGCCATGCTTTAAGCAGCAACTAGAGAACTGCTTGACAGGGAAGTTCATAATTTTATTAAGCTCCTCCTGCAACACATACTGGTACTCTCTGGTAACTGAGGAGGACCAGGAACTCTATAACCACTCTGCAGAGTGGAGGTCTAAAGAGTAGAGATTTACTATTACAAAATATCTACTCAATGCATACTATGCCAGGGGTAGCGTGAGGGTTGCCATCTTGACAACATTTTGGGGAATGAACCAGGGACTTCCAGCACTAAACGGCATGAGCTGCTGTATCTTGAGCTAAAGCATCAACATTCTAGAAATAGGGACTGTGACAACTCATATCATCCCTGAATTGATACAAAGGTGGACTTGTAACATATTCACCAGTGGGTTACATTAGCATTCAACTAGGTTGCCATGATGCGGTGACATCTGCTCAAATGGAACATATCAAGGCTAAAATGGGGATAACTGAAGCATATTTTGCTATGTTTATCCTATTCTGACTTTTTTTTTTTAAATGAAGTGAAAAAGATATAAGCCAAAGCAAGTATTTTGCCTCCAAACAGCCATAGGGCATCTTTTCTGATGGTGCAGATTTGTCCTTCCCCTAAAGAGTGCCACTATCTCAGTAGCAAACCACATACTTTGAGCATAGAAAGGGTGCCAAGGAAAAAAGTAAAGCACACCAATGGCCCAAAGGCAACTGATATCACCATAGATAATAGGTAAGGATCACATGCCATCTAGCAGAAGAGTATTTAAGTGGATTTCTTATTGATTTTGTGTCATTCTTTGTTCCTCTGTGTGTTCTGCCAGGAATTGGAGAGTTTATTTAGTATTTAATAAATTTTAGTATTATTCATTTAGTACAAGGCATTTCTCCCCCCCCCCCCCCCCAAAGTGGCTGTGCAGTTGTCTGGTGCATTATTACACAACAAGACACCGCTCAAGGAAGCATCCTCAGCCATACATACTGCAATGCAAGATGGACAAGTATCTCTATTTAATGAGAGTTTTTGATGTGGACTGGTTTCTACAGAAGAGCTGCACCCTGGGTAAATAAATCCTACTACATTGTGCAGAAATTAAAGGAGGTAACAGATTTTAAAATGACTGACACCAAACTATCAGGGCTAAATTCATCGCTGTGTTGGTGCAGGAAGGAGAGGTTTGGCATATGCGTCCCCTATTCAGGGGCTACTAGGGGTCAACACAGCCTTTCCCAACACAGCTTGGGCAGCCTTTAGGTGCGTATAATAGCTAGGACACAAGGACTGACCTAGTCACATCCTCCCCAAACCTCAATCGGTCTCCTCCCTCCTCTTGTCCACTGCACCCTGCCCCAGAACACCCTGAGGCCACAGTTGTGAAGAGATGGTGCAGAGGCGGTGGAAAGATGGCAGAGTTTAGGGTTAGATTATGATGCTTTTGTGCAAACTTAGGTAACCCAAACAGTCTTCCCAACTCCTTGTCCTTTCTCCTGCTCCTTCTAGGATTTCTTCATTGCCCTGCCTGCTCCTAAAATTTATCAGTAATCCACAGTACATTTGGCTCTTTCCGCATATTTCATTTGATTCCAGTACTACTTGTGAACATGCGAGATGTGGAGACTTTTCTTAGCTTTAGTTCCTTTTCATTTGTACAGCCTTAGAGTGTATTTGATTAAATAAAGTAGCTGGAATGTACAGCAGTTACCAGTCTTACGGGGAGCAGGACAGTAGATAGTAAACCAAATAAATTTAGTGTGGAGATGAAACTCTAGCCTAGCTTTTACTCGAGGCTAACTTTTCACCAGCTGTGTGTTAACATAGTCTAATATCATTTTAAACAGGGTGAAGGATCCCTCAGTCTGCTCATCCCTTGGGAATAATTTTAGAGTAAATTTTCACTTGTGTTAATTACAGGAGACTCCCCCAATGGAGGTTGTGCCATAACTGAAATGAATTTCAATTACAGTCTGATCCTAATGTCTGGGGAAAACAAAACTATTAATTGTGAAGAAAATGTTCTTGTGCATTAAATTCCACACATTTTCAAACTCAGCCAAAGAAAGCAGGATGTGATTGTAAAATGCATTTGGGAGAGGAAAGATGGTTCACTGAGGGGCAACATCATTGTCGTCCTTCAGATTCCGCCTTAAAACAATCTTGTGCCAATAATCACTACTCTTAAACTGGGAACATCATTTTTTTTTCCTCGTCAGAGCAACCCTTATTAAAATCTTATTTTTAAAAAAGCAACAACACTATCCCCTCCCTTTTACTTAGAGTCCTTTCTATGTATAGGCATTCTTCATTTGCATTTGTAGGAATAGTCTAAAAACTGAATTTCACTACTCTATGTTCAATCCTGGATTCCTGAAAATAGCTCCATAGAAAACAAAACTGAAATATTACTGACTTCAGGTAATGAGTGTCAGAGAGAACACTCTAGCTATCTGCTCATTCCCTTGGTATGATCTCCTCCCCATCCCCATGTGAAATGAGCACTTGTGAAAATGATTAGACAAAGGTTAAGTCTACACAGGGATAAAGGACACCCAGAACAGCCACTACTGGCCTGGGTCAGCTGACTCAGGCTTGTGGGGTTTGGACTGTGAGGCTAAAAATCACTTTAGACAGTTGGGCTTGGGCTGGAGCCTGAGCTCTGGGACCCTCCGCCCTCGCAGGATCTCAGAGCTCAGTAATTTTTCAGCATGGAGCCCAAGCCCCTGGACCCCAAGTCAGCTGACCCAGGCCAGCTGTGGGTTCTTTATCCCTGTGTAGATGTACCCTGAGATCCCTGAAGTCCTCCTATATAGTTACTAAGAAAACATGATACAGGTTATTGATGTGTAGTAATCTTGACCTTTAGGGACTACATATACAAATGAAAGGACAACTCAGATCCATATTCATTCAGCCTCTGCTAAGAGTATAAACAAAGATGTCATAACAGCCACTGGACACTTTACCCTGTCATGTGATAGGGGTATTAACCTTTTGTAACCCACAGCCAGGAAATAAAGTTCAGGGTCTGACTAGTATTCCTGTGTCTCACATCTTCATTACATTAGCCCTATAACCTTTCTTTCTCTCAGACATCACAGACCTGGGTGACTTATCCTCATCTTATGGAATCATATAAAATCAAACTTTCTGTAGGATGTTCTTAGTGAACTCCTGAGTCAGGACATTTTGTTTTGTGTGGCAAACAGTAAACTTTAGGTTGCCCTTGAACAAAAATATTTGGGAGGGAACAACTTGCATGAGAAATTGCACGGGCAACAGAGAGCTCCAGTTACCATGCAGCATCTGCTGCGGTTCTGATGCAGGTCTGCAAGAGTCAAGGGACCTGAACTGCCTATATAGGCATGTGGGAAACCCTGACAGCTCCTTGATCAAATGCAAAGAAGGACTCTTCTTCCATCCTACTCTCAGCAATGCCAGCTCCTCCCAGCCTCTTATCCTCCAGCACAACTCAGGCTGCTGTGCTATCGGCTCATGTGTCACAGGTGTTCTGTGACAGGGCCCACCCCCATGGTGACTCCTTGTGACCCAAAAGGGCACCACTCACCCTGCCACAGGGTCTCCAGCAATTGTTTGTCACCTCTCAAGGGGTCCAGTGCAGTGGTGCTTTAGCTCTGTGGCTAAGAGCTCTGTGTTCTACTCCTTTCAGGGTGTTGTCTTTGACTAATTTAGAGTGAAAAATTAATAACTCACTGATAACAGATGAATTATGTGGCTGCCACAGTAAATAAAGGATGAGATTGGTGAGTCACACATAGAAACAGAAACTTTACTTAAAATCCAAGTAAATCCTAGCAGAAGGATTAGCATACAGAAAACATATATACAAAGAGAGCACCCCCAGTGTTGACATACTCCCATCATGGAAATTGCTGGAAAGAAAGATAAAAGCAACAGGCAGTGGAGAGCATCATAAGCAGGATGCTTATGATGTTCCAAGCTTCTGCCATCCTGTCACCCCAATATGTCCACTAGAGGTTTGATTATATATAGTTTTATACACTTTTTCTGCATACCGCGACATGGCTGGTGACCATATTTAGATTGCCTCATGGCCCCACATCCACATGAGGCATTCAGGGGGAACTATAACTGGGGTTCCAATTGTTGACATAAGCTATTTGGGTTAATACATTTCCCAATACATTAATGCAGTTAATCTCATGGTTGCATATTGCAAAAATTCCCTAGAAATCCATTATTTCAAACTTGTTTTGTTCCAAAACACTTATCGCTAAATTTCATAACCTTAGGTTAAACATTCGTGCTAACTGCTGCTTAATTCTCACATTAACTACCCTGGGCATTACTAGGCCTCAAGCTTGTTACAAAACCTATCTTAAACATTAATACGATGTTTCATGTTCCATCTAACTGTATTACAACTTAATTCAGTTCCTTATCAACATTTCTTAGCATGTAAACTATGTCCTGTTTTCAAATACAGACCTCCCAAGACTAGGTCAGTGGCCAACAGTCAACAAGAACATTAAAGTAAAAAATAAAAGAATGCTAAGAACTCAGCAGGATCTTCCAAAGGGTCTTCAGCAGGACCCTGCCCTTCTACTTAGGGCTCATCTTCATACAGCCAGTCCTTTTGATCAAACTCCCTGGGCCCAGTTGTCCCATCCTCTGGAGACTCCTCCAGGAAGAAAGCCATCTCAGACGTATCCTCCCTCATCAAGGGAGAAGAATAGCGCTGCTCTCCTTCCAGGTGAGCCCTGAACTAAGCTGGATCTTCTCCTTTTAACTCTCCTCTCCACACCCGACATTTGCTGCCGGTATAGCATGGCAGGGACAGAGGAGGCCCAGGCCTTCATTAACCCCCTCCTTGCCAATCTGGGGCCAATATGCCCCTTCACAGCTCCCTCCTTATCCCACACAAAGCACCACAGCCCTCAGTGACCTTCCAAGCAGAATGGCCAAAAACATCTGTTTTTGTGTAGAAATAGTCCCACCTCATAGAAAAGTCATGACTCATTTCCCGACTCACCAGCCACTCCCACTTTTAATGGCACTTCTCCCATATGGAATTTCTGTAAGGGGAAGTAAAGGCTTGGTGGCTGCTAGGAAATTCCATCCCCTTATGGCTCATCTCTGTGTGATTTATACAATTTTGTTTCCCACTGTGCTGTGCAATGGAGCAGAATTTGGACACTAGTGATTGTTAGCAGTTATATTTTGTATGCTGAAGAGCATATCGAGGCTTTACAGTTTGGTCATGGAGCTAAGACAGCATCACCACTATGAAATGAGAAGAGGTGCGATAGTATTTCTCTTGAAACAGGCTGATCTGTTAACAGTCATGTCTGCACTACTAGTAGCTAGCTATTTTCTTTCTTGGTTTTGGAATCTGAAAGCATCTATATTTCACACATTTCATCACTGGGATTTGTGAGTCTGATATTTGTATGCTCACCTCTCTGGTTTCAGGGAAAAAACCAAATCCTGCTCTTGTGTCTTTTGTGACTATATGAAAACAAAGGCAGAGCTAGGACAATAGTCCTGTCTCTGTAATCTCTTTATTCTAAAGTGCTTCAGTTAAGCATTTTTTTTTAAGTGACAGCTTTAGAAATTAAGGGCGAATTCCTGGCTCCATTGAAGTGAAGGGGGAAGGCTTTCATCCAAAGCATCTAACTATGTTTATGTAAAAGGCCATTAAATAAAAATAAGAAGGGGATAAGCTGTGGGTGGTGAAGTGCGGTGAATTGTGCACTGACCATAGCTAAATGTGCTGAATGTTTGATGAGGTATATAAATAATTAGTAACAAACGTACATTAAAAAGTTTCTCTCTTACCCTTACTCTCTCGCTCAAGTATCTGACATTTGGGTTACAAAAGAGCACAATGCTTTTAGTTGTGATTTCTATGCACATACGTATGTAATAGAACACTAGGCTGGAAATCAGGATTTTTGGTCTGGGTTCTTTTTCCAGTCCTATCACTGACCTGCTATGTGAGCAGGATTGTGTCATTTCACCTCTCAATTTCCTCATCTGCAAGGATGGTAAATATCAATATTCCTGTTTTACAGATTGACTTAATCCAAGTCTGAATGGAAGACAGCATAGGTACACATCTTCATTAGAACACTTTCTATTAATTTTTTCCTATATGATTAACCTATGATGGTTTAAAACATTGGGCATCAACAGACAAATAGGGAAATTCCTTGTAAGAACATAGCATTAATATAGTATTGATGTTGGGAAATACACTACTGCATAGCATCCAGGTACCATAACAATGGGTGCAGTGTAAGAACCTGAGAAGAATTGCAGGAAAGAAAATATTAATACACATAATGACATAGGAATATTTTTGGCACATGTATGTATCGGACAAGGTCCTAAACACACCCATAAATACATTATCCAATTAAATCTTAATAGTCCTCCAACAGCCAGAACCCCAAAGAGAATTGCATATATGAAAGGACAGAATCTGCTATAAACTGCTACTGCAGTGGCCATGCAGAGATCATCCAACCCCCCCCCCCACCCCCCCCCAAAAGACAACCAGCTCTATTTGTGTAGCAGGGATTTCTAAACCATCCCCAAAAGGTATACTTTTTAAAACTCGCTTTCATAAATCTAGGCTTAAGACAATTACATCCTTGAAAATCTTGGAGCTCATGCAGTGCATTACACTACATCACATTGGCCTGCATAATTGCAGTCTTGATGGGATGTCAAGTTAAACTTGACGCGACCCAGTACTGTGTGTTTGATGTAACACAGTGTGGTACCAAAAGTTCTCAAAAGCTCGGATTGTTTAACGTAGTGTGATTGGATAGGATGCGTATATAATCTACATTCAGCCAGGCAGGGAAGGGGCTCATTGTCTTCAAAGAGAATCAGAGGGCCTGCTGCACACCAAAGAAGCTGCTTAGCCTGCTGGAGAATCCCCACCTAGGCTCATTAGGGCAGCTATCTAACCAACTAGGGGAATTAGCTTGGGGTTCTCTGAGGGATGAAGAAACAGACTCCCTGATCAAGAGGCACAGAGAAACTAGGAAACAGACTACTTTAATCACTCCAGGTGAGAGTACATCTTGGCAAATCCTCTAAGTTAATGCTATGTATTTCCACTTTATTTTGTTTTCCCAGGGCTGAATCAAGTCCCCCTGTGCTTGTCAACAGAGTAAGCTGGGGAAAGTCTTTATCCCAATTCATTTTAAGGTGGTCAAAGTAGAGAGGCTTCCTGTAGACAAGTGCATGCCTTAAAGAGATAGTATTTTGTTTCTCCTTGTTTTGTTTGGTTTCCCCCTTTACTGGTGCACTGTATCAAGCCCAGGAATTCAGCATTTTTAATTTGACCTATCCCTGTATCTTTCTTCCAGCAGATGCATGCATTTCTGCATGTACACCATATAGATATATGAGCCAAAGCCCTTTGAAGTCAATGGAAGCCTTTCCCCTTATGTCAGCATTATTCGTTACAGACTTCTCACTCCTAGAAACCCCCCTCAATTTATAGATCATTGCTCACTAATCATTAGGAACCAGAAAAACATTTATGAAATATGGCAGACTACTGAAACTTTCTCCCATTATTTCAGTCCATCTTTTATTTTAGGTTATTTTTGCATGACTTTGCACTTCCACTTTCTCGCTAGCATCTGGACCTGAAATTCTGGAACACTTCAAGAGATGTGATTACTGGATAATTTGCAGCCAGAACCAAAAAATGGAATCATTCGAAGTCCTGGGACAACCTGTATTTTTCAGGAGATTTCTAGCTCAATTTGCAGATTCCAGAACTCATATTTAGATGCTTAAGTGACCCACATCCTGAACTCTGAAGATTTTTAAGCATTAATAATGGTTTAAAAAAACTGGAGAGGAAATTGTTCCTTTTAACATTAGTATAAACAATCTCAAAGCATTGACTACACACAGCCAAAAAAACATATGGCCACCTCCTATCACCAATTTTTAAGCTACACTCAGAAACCTTTTGTCAATTTACAAAATTAAGAATAGGTGTTGGTTACAAGGAACATTCCCATAAGTAGAGCTGAGGTGAATGAAACAAGAAAACCACATTCTGATTTTGGGCTTCAATACTATAATAATTTTTTAATGTCAAACTGGTGTCTTTTTGTCTATGAAGAGATAATACACTGAAAAGGCCATGGAGTTGGTTCATGCCTTAGTTAAGCTGTTTCACACCTGAAGGATATTTGTGAAAATCGGAGATGAATAAAAGGACAGTCTATTTTCAGTCAACCATAACAGATCTTAAGTTAACATTAAAATTGTAATGCTAAGTGAAGACTGCTTGGCAAGAAATATAATTGGAGAAAATAAAGGGCATGTGTACTCATATAAACACCTATCTAGCAGATTTCCAGGTTTGACCCGCTCCACTCACTGAATTGATAACCTCACAGTAATTTTTCTCCCCAAGTTAATGGAAGTTCAAAATAAAACAAAACTCAAATTAAAATTACATATTTACAAATATCTCCAAAAACTCTGGGGACTAAATATCTAGGATTATAAACTGCTAAACTATTGGCTAGATCTTAGCTGCTGTAAAATGGTATTACTCCATTGATGGATTGACAGTGACTGACACCAGCTATGGATCTGGGCCTCTGAATAAAGTGTACTGGACTCCGACATTAGATATGCCTTTTGGTTTCCAAACATATGGAAAAATCTCACTAACAGGGTACTTTAGTGTATTTTGTGGGGGAATGTCAGAAGGTGTAGCCAGTTCAAAATATTCAGATCATTCTATCAGTCATTCTTGGTTTTCCACCCAAAAGCAACTCCAAGCATCTTAAAACATTTATATGTAAATGTACATGAATTATTATAACAATCAAAACACATTCAGGAGGGAGGGGAGGAAAAAGAGTGTCTCCAAATAGATGATCAACTCCAGTTATGAACACTTGTCTCAAAAGAGGACAAAACCTAAAGCAGATCATTACCCAAATCATTCAAATAAAGGAAAACAAAGTTAAATGTCCATAAGTTAAGTAAAAACCAAAGCAATACTACACTTTCAATAAATCAATGGGGGGGAAAAAAGTCAAAAAATAATTTACTCAACATAGAAAAAAACACCACCACCTGTAGCCAAGAATTCTGTAATTAGGCCCCATCCTGCAACTGGCTTGGCATGGAGACAGGGGGCTTCATACATGAAACCAGTGGCAGGATTTGGGCCCAGGTCAAGAGAGAATCTGGTAAGTATTCAACAACCTTATCTCCCTTTTCAGATTATGGATCTGTGAGGGTTAGGTAAAAATACCCTCTTGCTTTATCATATTTAAAAAAATATGATCTATTTTCTCTACAGAGTCACAATTTTGCTGTTAAGAATACAGACAAAATTGCCATTCCAAGGGAGTAAATATTTTTATGAACTTGCAGTGTTTTGGGCAGCTCAGGAAAAGTATGTACTGTGAGCTCACTATGATAATGATATCCCACTGATTCTGAACTGCTTTCAAAACCCTTTCCGAAACAATACTTTTTTTTTTTTTTTTTTAAGTAACAACTTTAGGAAGTGAAGGAGTTGATCAATTTAAAGGCAGAGAGGCAACATTTTTGTTAGGCATTTAAAAATATTAGTACCCAAATAGACAGGTAAAAAATCCTCTAGCAATTCATTAAATCAACAGATTCTAAAAATCTGTTTATTATACCTGAAATATTAGAGATAATCTTAATTGTTACTTGGTACAAAAGAAGGCAAAACTTTTGCGTACAGAAGTGTAATTTTTTTAAGTTGACTATCTATTAAATGCTTTTAAAGCCTCTACTTTAGCATGATGATCTGTAGCTTGGGCAGGGAAAATGGAATGACACTGTTTCATGAATAAAGAAAACCTTCCTAACTTTACATGGACCACAGCCCATTAAGAGTTTGTGGATGTCAACAATGAGTCTTTATTGGGAATGTTTTGGGGAGGCTATATTTAAAGCTGATAGTTCAATAAGTGCTATGGAGTAAAACTGGACATTATTGATACATATACTGTATTTTGCTGTTTCATGTGCTTCATTTTCACTGTAATGTTGAATTTTACATAGCTCCAACCTTAAATGATCTCCCTAATCTTGTGTACATTCCCCCCTCCCAAGATTAGTGGCAGAAAGTTCTCTCTTGGCCAATGGTATCACAAAAACCATGCTGCTCATAGCAAACACTGAGAAGTAGGTGACAATATTCCACAGAAAATAAGCACAGCACTGGCGATAGACTTCATAGTGTTTTATAATGAGTTGATGGGCATGTTAACTATATACAGCAAGCTTCAAAAGCCATTAGTCCTGATAGCAGCCATGAAAAACAACAAACCCACCATGCATTTTGATGAATGTGGACTAAATTAATTAATGGAGGGCCTGACCTTTAGTTATTGCAAATCAGCTTAAATTCATTAAATCAATTGGGCTACACCAATTTACTCCAGTTGAGGATCTGGCCTGTAACATTTAGTATCGTAACAGTATTTCACCTTCAAGATGCCACATTAGAGCTTAGAAACAAAAAGCACAATTATGAGGGCTGCTGAGTGCCCTTAATTTCTGTTGTTGAGGAGGCACAACAGTTTGCAAGATCAGGTCCAAAGTTAGAGTGGTCTGGAATCCACTGAAATGCTAATTTTGATATTATGCTTTTGAAGTTTCTTTTTAAAGTTTCTTCTGAAAATGTATTTCATTATTTTTATTAAACATTTGTACAGAAAGATATTTATAGGTCAGATGATACTGTTTTCATAGTTAAAGCCGAACTTGCTACAAGAAATACGTGCTGGAATCCTTCTGTGAGGGAGAACAATATGGGAGCACAACATTGTAAAAATGGGAAATTATCCTGAAGAATGTCCAGAAGATCTGTGAACTTACACATCAGAGTTGTACAATTGGTTTTTGTAAAGTCTTCCATAAGATATTGTAAATCATTAAAGAAAAGTCTATTCTATTTTGTTGTATTTTTTAATAAAAAATAAAATGTCATTTATAATAACTTAGTAACCCACTCACATAAGACATTTCACCTGAAAATTACTTAGAACAAATTGGTCATACATTGGAATACTACAAAATGCGAACTTTGTTGTTTGCACTATTTCTAGATATTTTTGAGGATAAAACAAATGAAATTGTGCTCTTCAGACCAATGTTGGATATGGTGCTTCTGTGCAGAGATGTATGTTGCAGAGTCCTGCTTCAACATAGCACTGAAGTATGTGCTTGAGTTTATGCAGGTGAATAAGGGGACCATACACCTGTTTGAAGTTAACCACGTGCTTAAGTGCTTTTCTGGATTGGGGCTTATGCTACAAAGGCAGTGAGGGAGAGGGGGCCTTTTTTTGTAAATAAATACACACACATATATTATACACACACTCTAAGTTAATTTCTCTCCCTTTTCAGCATATTTCCTTCCCCTGAATTTGTTCACAATCCTAAATTTTCCAAGGAGCAAGTTTCAAAGCTATCCCCCAGTCTTAAAATGAGGAATATAGCTAGAACCACTAGTATCTCTAGACCTAGCATGAAATTTTTCAAAGTGTGCCTACTATGCTTAATGTGTTGTTGAAGAAGAAAAAGTAGTCCTCTTAGGCCTATAAAGACAACAAAAATGTGTTTTGATACCCTACAATGCTTTATAGTGATACTGGAAAGTAAATATATGCCCTTGCCTTATTTTAGATATATTCTACCATTGTTTATCCAGACTTAAAGAAGATATTGAATTCTGCTGAGGTGAATATAAAGACTTATTGAACCAGGTGACGATGAAGTCAATATTTTTCCTCAAGGACTAATAAATCTTTATATCCATAAAACAAGAAGTCAATATTTGTAACGGTTCCATAAATTGTGAATGCTTTCAGCGAACATACCTGGAAATTCCTCTAGTATGGGTAATAATTTTTTTAAGGGACATTTTTTTTCCATTTATGAAACTCTTTCTAAAAAAAGGAGACGAAGTTAGATGACAAGTAAAAACAATATAGTCACCTTCTGAGTGAAAGATAGTAATTGCCACAGAACTCCATGAATCATACCAGGAAGTAGTAATCTAATTTCTTAATGTTTTTTTCCAGATTTCATGGAGATAAGCAAGAGAAATTCACTGATAGATCTATTTTCACTCAACCACAATAGAGGATCCATACTACTTTGGGCTAAGGTATGGCTACATTAGAGATCAAATCATGCTCCTATTGCATAATTAGGCCCCAATTCTGCAGGGAACTCTGCTCTGTATTGACACAGTCCCCTGAATCTACTAGAAACCCAACCAACTTTAGTGGGGCTCTGCACATGGATACGGGTCAACCAATGTAGAGCTTATCACAGGATTGAGGCCTAAGCCACTACTAGATCAATATCAATGGAGCTAGTTACACAAGTAAACTGAGAACAGTTAGGATTAATGCCTCTATTTGAATTCACTAATAAAAGCAAAAAATCCCACTTTTGGATAGTTTTTCAGTACTTAATTCTCTAAAAATTAAGAAAAGTTTTTTAAGCATATTTGATTAGAATTGAAATTGACAGGACATTCCTTCAGCTGAACAATTTTGTAAAAAATAATGATGGCTTGTTAGGTATTTACTATATAATGTGGCATATCATATATTAGATCACCATTCTATAAGGTCTTATATCATGTGAAATAAGTGGTGTATTATGGTGCAATTTATATATAGATCAGACAGGGCGTTTGAAGTATTGCTTCACATGGTATCAGTGATGAAAGTTAAAATACATTATATGCAACAATGTTGTCTCACTGACAGCACTCCTCTTTGTCTGGAATTCTTCCTCCTGGTTCATTTGTTAGTGTGTCTTGATTCTTGTATAATCCGAAGTGACAATTCCCCATCAATATATAGGAGAATATAACTTTCCCCTTGACATGTTTGCACACAGTAAACTACAATTAACATGTAGGGGTTTTTTTGCATGAGCATGAGGAGAATAGACCATACACTGGAAAAACAGATGCCATTGAACAAATTGCAATGTAAATTTCAGAGATAGCCTCTGGTACAATGAACCACCCTGTGCTGGAATTTTTCAAGATGCATAACTCCTGCCGACTTTGAAAATCCCAGTTTAGTTGTTCAAGTTTTGTTCCTTTACGTCTTCCAGTGAAATAAACTTCAAGGAAAATTGTGGCCACATTCACTATCTGTTGCATAAGAGTAGAAAACTCTGGCTCATAATTTGCTGAAAACAGTTGTGATGAAACAGGCCCGTGTTATATACTTTTTCAGAGGTCACAAATACTTAGCTCTAGACAAATATCAGCCACTCAGATTACATATGGAAATAAAGCATCTGAATTGGCTACTACTAAAATCAGTGCAAACTATTAACTTTATCAGAAAACCTGTTCACTGTGAATAGTTCTATCTCCTGTTTGGGGGCCCTTAGGTGCTATTGCAACAGAAATAATCATTTCTTACTCAGACAAATCTCCCACTGACTTTTATGACAATTGCTTAAGAATTTAAGGACTGGAGGATTTGGTCCACTGACTTTTTCCATTTAACATCAACATTTGTTGACCCAGGAGTTAAAAATACTGACCTCAGCTTCACCTCCAACCAGATTTACCTCTCAATCAATACATCTTCATGTTCATCTCAAGAACAATCAATATCTGGCTTTCTTCTGGAATACATTCTAATTCTATTCATCATGATGAGCACTGTAATGTGAACTTGATTTCTTATCCTGTTAATTGCATTGTAACATAGCATTAATTCACAACTATTTATCTTGCAGAGAAATGTCTAAAATTACAAATGTTCTACCTCTTGTTGGCTTCCGATATCTGTCCTGCATTATCTTTTATTATCCAATCATGATTCATGTGTTTAACTTTTCCTGATGACATTTTTACATGCCATATTTTCAGCACTGCCTCCTGCTCCTGACCTTTCTTCCATCCTCAAAATTAGACTAGATAGTATGCATGGAAGAACATTTATCCAGGCTTTTTCTGCACTCTTCACTTTTTATTAAGTGCTAAGGTGCCCTGATTTAAACTATCCATGACAAGGTACTCATACCAAATCATTAGTTCTACAGGAGTTACAAAGATCACTTTGCTGAAGCAAGTAACTTGTAGTGTAGTGATATCTGTCTACCAAGT
The DNA here is from genome assembly GCF_028017835.1 of Emys orbicularis. Classification (NCBI taxonomy): domain Eukaryota; kingdom Metazoa; phylum Chordata; order Testudines; family Emydidae; genus Emys; species Emys orbicularis. The sequence goes on from NC_088684.1 coordinate 194,418,027, forward strand.
TTAATTGAAAAGCCTGAGATTTTCATCTTATTATCCACATTCCTGTCCCCAAAGACTCTTTTGCCATATGACAAAAATGATATATGAAAACTGTGGGGTTTAATTTTTTTTTATTTATTTATTTATTTTTTTAAATCAGAAAATTTCCAAATTTTAAAAAGCTTTGGCAATCAGCGGTAGGTCTCAAGAGTGAAAGCTCTTCCTTTTTTGCAGCCATGCCTATTTAGTTCTCTTACACATACCAATTCTACTTAACGTCACATTCTCAGCTGCAGTGCTAAAAGTACTGACATTTTTAAGGGCCGGAGAAACTCTACAAAGGCCTGAGGCCAAGATTTTAAAAAAACTGGAGGCGTAAAGTTAGGCACTTAAAACAGTGACCTGATTTTGAAAAGTGCTGAACGCTCAGCAGCTCCCACAGAGGTCTAGGGGAGCTTCTGGTTGCCTAGGTCTTTTGTAAATTAAGCTAATAATGTAGTGTGACAAAGTTCCTCCTCTATCTTGGTGGGTCCTGCGCTTATTGGCAGATTTTCTTGCCTCAGAGATTCACCATGTGGGTTGGGGAACAGCCCAGAGGCCTTCCCCTCTGGAAGAACCCACAGTCCAGGTCAATTGGGAGGTTTGGGGGGAACCCGGGCATGCCCTCTACTCCGGGTTCCAGCCCAGGGCCCTGTGGACTGCAGCTGTCTATAGTGCCTCCTGTAACAGCTGCATGACAGCTACAACTCCCTGGGCTATTTCCCCATGGCCTCCTCCAAACACCTTCCTTATTCTCACCACAGGACCTTCCTCCTGGTGTCTGATAACGCTAGTGCTCCTCAGTCCTCCAGCAGCACACCCTCTCCCTCTCAGCTCCTTGCGCCTCTTGCTCCCAGCTCCTCACACTCGCACCACAAACTGAAGTGAGCTCCTTTTAAAACCCAGGTGCCCTGATTAGCCTGCCTGCCTTAACTGGTTCTAGCAGGTTCCTGATTACTCTAGTGCAGCCCCTGCTCTGGTCACTCAGGGAACAGAAACCCTGTCTGACCTGGGATAATAGATCACTCTCCTGTAGCCCTCTGGCCTGAAGGAAGGGGGCTGCTCCTCCTCTTTCTCTACTACATGCTTGCTGGCTGGCTGCTAGACCCACCCACACCCTTGGTTGCTGCTGCTACAGCCCCTTGGGGGGGGGCCTGCTGGCCCACTCCCCAGAGGAGGGGAGGGAGAGACCCCAGCCATTGCTCCTGCTGCTGGGGATGCCACCATCATTGACCACCACCTGAGAAGGGTCCTTCCTGCTGGCCACCAGACTGCCACCTGGAGCTACTGCGTTTGCTGCTGGGGAGCTGCTGGAGCCCTGAGGAGAAGAAGAGGACCATCTGCCAGTGGGGGAACGCGTAGGAATTCTACAGACCACCGTGGAGGGAGCCCTCCCGGACTGAGTAACTTTTGAACTGTGCTCTTGTGGTGGGGATCTAGACTGTGTTTGTGGGGACACAGGGGGTGTGGCGTGGAGCCTGCCCCCTGGTCCATCTGTGTCCCCCCCCCCGATCCCCACCACCACCATCATCGTTGCCCCCTCCACCACCCCCACCGACTACTCACCATCTGCCTCGAGCTCCTGCCTCTGGGACTCAGCTGCTCACCTAGGCTTGCCATGCCCTGTTGCCACCATTGGGCCTGATACAGCAGCCAGCCTAAACTGCTTTTCCTTTTGTTACAAGCGCACGTAGGTGCACGTTCCCCCCCCTTTTGGACTGACCTCCTCCCCCCTGCAGCAAGCCCCCAGCTTTACCCCTGCTGCCTACCCATTTGCCCCTTGCTGCCTTTTGCCCCTCCCCCTTGCCCCAGCCCCTTGCTAGCTCCAGTTTGTTTGCCTGCCCCGCCCTTTCCCTCTGCAGCCTTTGTCTGTTTGACCCGCCCCAGCCTCTAAAGCTAGCCCCGTGGTTCCTCTGCCCCATTTCCCGCCTGGTTGCTCCCTTCCCCCTGCGGTCCCCTTGCCCTGATTAGCCCCTCCCCTCGTGCGCCCATGTCCCCTCCCTTGCGCTTGTACCCCTCCCCGTTTTAGTTTGATTCTGTCTCACTGCACCCCCCAATGCTGTTCTATCCTCCCTTCCTTGGTGCAACAAGAGGAGCCGGAAACCTTCCCTGGGTCGGTGACTGACCCCTAGCCCTTGATAGCCCACCCCCATCCACCCCCTCCTTTTTCGGCGCCCTCCTCCCCTACCTACAGCCTAGCGGGGAGGAGTGGTCGACCTGCTTCCCCCTTCCCTACCCCCCCTCCAGTGTTTGCTCTCCCCCCATCCTCATTATGGCAGGGGACGAGGAGAGTGAGACCCCTCGGGCGGACCCTGCTGCCCCTCCTCCACCCGCCCCACCATCGTCCTCCCTAGCCTCTACCTCAACCGCCGCTGCCGAGCCACCTACTACCACCCCTGCTGGAGTGCCGGCAGCGGTGGGTAACGAGGTGACCTCCGCTGCTGCCACGTCCCTCGCCCCCTCTGACTCTGGGGGAGTCCCTCCAACCGGCAGGAAGGGCCAGGGCACAAAGAAGGGTAAAGGCCCCGCTAAAAAAGCCAGGCCCTCCATGGCAGGGGGTGCCCCCACTGCCACGGCCCCGCAACCGGCCGCGGCGTCCCTCCCTGCTGTTCCTTCCACCAGCTCTGTGGGTGTCCCTCCCTCGACCCCCAGGGCATACGCCCAGGTGGCGGCGGCCCCCCCGCCAGCCGCTACGTCATCTCCCCCATCCACCGCCTCTGCTACCATCTATAGCGGCCGGGGCCCCTTCCCCACCTTGACTAGGAAGCACGGCATCCGTTGCCTCCTGGTACCCGCCTCGCCCCACGTGGAGACCTACGTGCGGGCGTTGGCAAGGGTGGTGGGGCCCACGGCCATTGTGGCGGCCTCCAAGATGTACGGAAAGGTCGTCTTCTTCCTAGCATCGGAGGCCGCCGCCCAGGAGGCAGTGGAGAAGGGCCTGGCGGTAGGGGGCGTGTACGTCCCCCTGGAGCCGCTAGAAGACCTGGGCGCCCGACTGGTCCTGACTTCTGTCCCTCCATTCCTTCCAAATGCCGCCCTGTTACCCGCCCTCTCTACCCTGGGAAGGCCGATCTCTGTGGTCAGCCCTCTCCCATTGGGCTGCAAAGACCCCGCCCTCCGTCATGTCCTCTCATTCCGCCGGCAGGTACAGTTACAACTGCCGCCGGCGGCACGTGACGGAGCGGCGCTTGAGGGGTCCTTCTTGGTCCCCTACCAGGGGGCCCGCTACCGGGTGCATTATTCAACGGGGGAGGCCCGGTGCTACCTCTGCCGGGCGATGGGACACGTCCGGAGGGACTGCCCCTTGGCCCGGCACGGAGGGACATCCGAGACCCCCGAGCCCCGGCAGGGCGCCGGCCCCGTCATCGCCGGTGCCCCTAGCTACCCGGCGCCCGAAGCCGCCCCTCCTCCTTTCCGGCCCACCAAAGCTCCCGCTCGGGCCCAAGGGGTATCTCCCCCAGTGCGCCTAGACGAGCGGGAGGGCCACGCCTCTGCCTCCTGCGTTCTGGCAGGGCCTGTAGAGGAGGGTGAGGTAGGGATACCTCCGGGCATAGAAGAGGGCATGCCCCAGGGAGAATCCTCCCTCCTACATGTTACCCCACCATTACCTCCCCGAGTCCCTAAGCTTTCGTCCTTGCTCCCTGACCCAACACCTGTTAGCCAGCCCCCAGATGATGCCATGGAGGGCTGGTCCTTAGTACAGGGGAAGCGGGGCAAGCGGAAGGCTCGAGCTCCGCTCCTCCCATCTGATGCGGTAGCCCCCCGGAAGACCAGGAAGGGGGGCACCGATGCTGAGCCTTCCGCTTTGCCCCCGGGTGGGTTTTGTCCACCATTACCGGCTAGGGAAGACGTGGCAGCATCGGAGGAAAGCACTACCCCTCCTCCGGTGTCCCTTCCTATGGAAGCCCCTGATGGAGCCCCTCTCGCCCCCTTACAATCTGTAGCCCCTGTATGCACCAAGGCGAGCGTTGCTTTGGGTACAGACGGGGAGAGCCCTGGGGTGGTGGAAGGTGATCTCCCCTCCATTTATGAGGAGATCGAGGCCCTGGGTCTGACCCCGGTTACCCAGGGGGAGGACGACCCTCTGCCAGCGGGCCTCGATCTGAGCGACCTCGCCTCAGCCCCCCTTTCCCCATGTTCCGTCCCCTTACCCACTGCTTCCGCTCCCGCCTCCGAGGAGCCCCTGGACTCTTCCACCAACCCGGCTGCAGATGGCACCCCGCTAGCGGTCGCCGAGCCTCTTGAGGCGACGGCCAGTGCCATGCAACCGGGACCTGAGTCACAAGGGGACTCCCTCATGGCTGAGGGGCAGCCGACCTCCTTCCCGGGTGGGGGCCCCACCGTTGTTTCTCCACCTACAGATGCCGTGGCCTTACCATCTGCCTTGGAGCACGAGCCTGGCATCGCAGAGGGCCCACCTCCCTCCCCGCAAATTCCTGAGCCCATTTGCGGGGTGTTACCCCCCCCACCCAGTGGCCTGGCTGCTGGGACCCCCGATCCCAATATCACCCCTTCCCCTGTCCCTATTCCTGATTCCAGCCCTACCCTTGACACCGACCCTGTCCCTGTCCCCTCCACTTCCCATGATGCTTTTGCCGCCCCTGGGGCTGTCTCCTTCCTTATCCCAGAGGATGACCCCCAAGGAGCGGCCTTTGTTTTTCCCTGTCCCGACCCACCAGGGGCTGCTAGTTTCCCTCCGCCGCCCCCCAGTGAGCCGGGATCTGAGGCAGGCCACGTGGCGTCGGCCCATCGGACGCCACGTCGAGGGTCTGCCCCCTGTTTGCCCGTCTCGGTGGGCCACGGGGCTGTGACAGGGGCCCCACTGGGGGAAAGCCTTAGATCAGTAACCCCACCCCCCCATACGCTGAGAGAGGAGCTACGGGAGTTCCTTGAGGACGTCCGTGGCTCCCGCAACAAGGTACAGCTTGCACTCCAGCGATGGGGGGATTTTCATCAGATCCTCCGGGCCGCGAGGGCCCTCATGGGGGAGGGTAAGAGGACCGGGAGGCAGGCCGCTGCGGCCTACCAACGGGTCCGCCTCTTCCGTGACTCCTTAATCGCCCACGGGGTAGGTCACGGATTGTTGCGCGGCCCGACGGAGGCCGTGAGCGTCTCTGCAGGCGAGGATCCCCCCCAGCCCTCCTCATGGCACCGATCATCTTTGCAACATTAAACACCCGGGGCTGTAGGATGGGTCTCCGCAGGAGCCAGGTGCTCTCCTTTCTTCGGGAGGGGGGGTACTCTGTGATTTTCCTGCAGGAGACCCATACGGATCCGGCCGCTGAAGCTAGCTGGCGGCTGGAGTGGGGGGACAGAGTCTATTTTAGCCACCTCACAGTTCGTACGGCTGGAGTGGCGACCCTGTTCTCCCCCGACCTACGGCCCGAGGTGCTGGGGGTCGCCGAGGCTGTGCCAGGCCGCCTGCTACACCTCCGGGTCCGCATGGAGGGGCTTGTGGTTAATCTCGTCAACGTTTACGCCCCGACATTGGGCCCGGAGAGGTTGTGTTTTTATCAGCAGGCGTCCGCCTTCCTCGGCACCTTGGATCCTCGCGAGTGCCTGGTCCTGGGCGGGGACTTTAACGCCACCCTTGAGGAACGGGACCGCTCGGGGACCGAGCAGCACCAGGCCGCCGCGGATGTCCTCCGGGAGATCGTCGAACATCACTCCCTGGTGGACGTCTGGCGCGACCACCACCCGGATGACGTTTCGACATTCACTTTTGTCCGGGTGGAGGTCCATCGGTCGTACCACTCCCGGTTGGACCGCATCTATATGTCACGCTTCCATCTTTCCCGGGCCCACTCCTCCAGCGTCCGGCCGGCCCCTTTTTCAGATCACCATCTAGCCACCGTGACAGCCTCTCTTTGCGCGGAGAGGCCGGGGCCGGCCTATTGTTATTTTAATAATAGCTTGTTGGAGGATGTGGGCTTTGTGGCGTCCTTCCGGGAGTTCTGGCTGGCCTGGCGAGGGCAGCGGCGTGCCTTTCCCTCGGCGCGGCGGTGGTGGGACCTGGGGAAGGTGCGCACCCGGCTCTTCTGCCGTGACTACACCCGGGGCGCCAGCCGACGGAGGGATGCGACGATAGGGCAGTTGGAACGGGAGGTCTTAGAGCTGGAGAGGCGTCTGGCTGCCAGCCCCGGTGATCCATCCCTCTGCGGAGCGTGCCGGGAGAAGCGGGAAGAGCTCCGGACCCTCGAGGACCATCGGGCCCGAGATGCCTTTGTTCGATCCCGCATCCGCCTCCTTCGGGAGATGGATCGCGGCTCCCGCTTCTTCTACGCCCTGGAGAAAAAGAGGGGGGCCAAGAAGCACGTCACCTGCCTTTTAGCAGAGGACGGCACCCCCCTCACGGATCCGGCGGAAATGTGCGGGAGGGCCAGGGCCTTCTACGCGGGCCTTTTCTCCCCGGATCCGACCGATCCTAACGCTTGCAGAATGCTCTGGGATGAACTCCCGACGGTCAGCGCGAGCGACCGAGACTGGCTGGAGCTACCTCTCACTCTGGCCGAGTTCTCGGAAGCCCTCCGTCGCATGCCCACCAATAAATCTCCAGGCATGGACGGGCTGACCGTGGAGTTCTACCGCGTGTTTTGGGATGTCCTCGGCCCAGACCTTGTCACCGTCTGGGCCGAGTCCTTGCAGGGCGGGGTCCTCCCTCTTTCGTGCAGGCGAGCCGTGCTCGCCTTATTGCCGAAGAAGGGGGACCTCCGCGATTTACGGAATTGGCGTCCCATCTCGCTCCTCAGCACGGACTATACAATCGTAGCAAAGGCCATCTCGCTGCGGCTAGGGTCCGTGCTGGCGGACGTGATCCACCCAGACCAGACCTACACCGTCCCGGGCCGCACCATCTTCGACAACTTGTATCTGGTCCGGGACCTCTTGGAACTCGGGTGTAGGGATGGTCTGTCGTTCGCCCTCCTGTCCCTGGATCAGGAGAAGGCGTTCGACAGGGTGGACCACGGGTATCTCCTGGGCACTCTGCGAGCGTTTGGCTTCGGGCCCCAGTTTGTGAGTTTTCTCCAGGTGCTGTACGCCTCCGCAGAGTGTTTGGTCAGGCTCAACTGGACCCTGACCGAACCGGTCAGCTTCGGGCGAGGAGTACGTCAAGGGTGCCCCCTCTCGGGCCAGCTGTATGCTCTGGCGATCGAGCCCTTCCTCTGTCTCCTCCGTAGGAGGTTGGCAGGGTTGGTGCTGCGGGAGCCGGAGCTGCGGCTGGTCCTGTCGGCGTACGCCGACGACGTGCTCCTCGTGGTCCAGGACCCGGGCGACTTGGTGCGGGTGGAGGCTTGCCAGACCATCTATTCGGCGGCCTCCTCCGCCCGGGTCAACTGGGTCAAGAGCTCTGGCCTGGTGGTAGGGGACGGGTGGCAGGCGAGCTCCCTCCCACCCGCGCTTCAGGCCATCCGGTGGAGCGCGGGTCCGCTGCTCTATCTCGGCGTTTACCTTTCTGCCACACATCCGTCTCCGCCGGAGAACTGGCTAGGTTTAGAGGGCAGGGTGTCGGAGCGGCTCCGGAAATGGAAAGGACTGCTCCGGTGTCTCTCCCTTCGAGGGAGAGCACTGGTGCTCAATCAACTAGTCCTGTCCATGCTCTGGTACCGGCTCAACACCCTGGTCCCGGCCCCGGGCTTCCTGACCACCCTCCGGACGTTGATTCTGGAGTTCTTTTGGTCAGGACTGCACTGGGTCTCTGCGGGGGTTCTCCATCTACCCCTGGAGGAGGGAGGGCAGGGCCTGAAGTGTCTGCATGCTCAGGTCCACGTCTTCCGCCTCCAGGCCCTGCAGAGGCTCCTTTATGGTGCAGGTAGTCCGGCATGGAGCGTATTGGCGCACGCCTTCCTGCGCCGCTTCCGAGGGCTCCGATATGACCGGCAGCTCCTTTGTCTCCATCCGAGAGGTCTTCCGCGAGGCCTCTCCGAGCTGCCGGTCTTCTACCAGGACCTCCTCCGGACCTGGAAACTGTTTTCAGTGACCAGGTCCGTGGCGGCCACCGTGGGGGCAGATCTCCTCGCGGAGCCCCTGCTACACAACCCCCAGCTTCGTGTGCAGGTGGCGGAGTCCCCCATGGTGCGCCAGAGGTTGGTCCTAGCAGAAGTCACCAAAGTCGGAGACCTCCTGGACTACGACCGAGGAGACTGGCTGGATCCCCTGACGCTTGCTCAGCGCATGGGACTCTCCAGACCTCGTACTCCCCGGCGCGTGCTTCAGGAGGTGAGGGCCGCTTTGCCGCCCGCTGCTCGGGACTATCTCGACCGGGTCCTGCGAGAGGGCACGCCCCGCCCACCCTCCACTCCGAGCCCTCCAGACTTTTTCATCGGGCCCTTGCCCCGTGGACCCAACCAGCCCCCTCCCCGTCCATTCGCCATGAGCCGGCTGCACCATTTGCAGCCGGTTCTGTTCCGGACCGCGCCAAGGAAACATCTATACACGCTCGTGCTACATGTTCTTCATGTCCTCACCCTCGCGTCCCGCCCCGATACAAAGTGGCGGGACCTTCTGCCACCTCTGGAGGGTGAGGAGCCCCGGTGGGCCAGCCTTTATTCTGCTCTGATCCCGAAGCCCACCGGGGACATCAGTTGGCGGCTCCTTCACGGAGCCGTAAGCACGGGCATGTACTTGGCGCGGTTTACCCCTATCCCAGACACCTGCCCCTTTTGCGGCGTGAGGGAGACCCTGGCGCATGTTTACCTAGAGTGCACCAGGCTGCAGCCCCTATTCCGGCTCCTCACAGATATTTTGTTAAGATTTTGGTTGCACTTTTCTCCACACCTTTTTATTTATGCACTCCCTATCCGTCGCCCCACAAAGTTGCGGGACCTCCTGGTCAACCTCCTTCTGGCCTTAGCAAAACTGGCCATCTATAAAACCAGAGTGAGGAGGTTGGCCGATGGAGTTTCCTGTGACTGTGGGGCGTATTTCAGGTCCTCCGTTCTTTCACGTATCCGGGCAGAGTTCCTCTGGGCGACGTCCACTGGCTCCCTTGACGCCTTCGAGGAGCAGTGGGCGCTGTCCGGGGTTCTCTGCTCGGTGTCCCCGTCTGGTTCGCTTCTTTTGACCCTTTGACCTCACTCCTGTCCCTGTTCTTTTATTAGTTGTCCCCCTTAATTTTTTGGTCTCCAGGTCCTGTGGACCCCCCCCTTAGGCTGGGGGGGGATCCTTTAGCAGTGGGCGGGCTTCGCCCGCCCACTTCCTGGATCCCAATAGGTCTGGTCACTCAGGGAACAGAAAACTACTCATCCAGTGACCAGTATATTTGTCCTCTACCAGACTCCTGTACCCCACTGGTCTGGGTCTGTCACAGTAGGTGCCTCACTTTAGGACCCCCCGTACGTGAAATTCCAGCTTGTGGACAGGATGTCTCCACTTAGGGCTTAAATAATTTGATTTGTATTTACATTCAAGTTTATCTAGTAGCACTGTACTAATATTCTAATACCAGATAACAGTATTACAAGAGAGTATTTTCTGGGATTCCACTATAGAAGACTTTAATTAATTATGAAGTCATTGTCGCATCATTAGTTTTGATACTGTACTACATTGACGTTATGATTGGGTTACATGTGCTCATAATACTATGTAAATGGAATGACAATAGAACATTAAATGGCATTATCCAGCTATGGTATTTCAATAGCAAGCATGAAAGGAAACATTTATGCATCATTACTATATTGCCTTTCCTCAATTCCAATAATGTTTTAAAAAAAAAGATTATTTTTTTTTCAAATTCAGAACAGAGCAGAAGTTATTTTTGATATACATTACCAAATGCACATATGTATACTCTGTTTGTATATTGTATGCTGCCACAATGAGTGAAATTCATTTCCTTGTTGACACAGCCCTTATCAGAAAATAGGATACACAACTCAACAAGCCCAGTTAACATGGAGAACTTTAAATCAAGAATGTTCATATGGTATATTAAGTTTTTCTGCTAACTAATACCTTAGAGATTCTTTTTAGAAGTACTACCCTTCCCATTTTCTTGGAGATGGGAGTGTGTGTGTGTGTGTGTGTGTGTGTGTGTGTGTGTGTGTGAGAGAGATTTGATTATACTGTTAAATAAGATGTGATTACATAACATCAATCTCACACTGGATACTAAAAGCAAAATTATATAAGCGACTCGATTTCAGCTACATTCCTTTTCAGGAGAGCTCTCTATTTTTGGCTTGGTGAAACACAGCAAAGTAATGATTTCCTTGAATATTAATCTGTAGATCTGTATTGTACCGGGGAGTGACAGCAGTTTAAGGAAAGACGGCAGCAGCAATTTTTAGATCTCTGAATATTTATAGCCTCATTTCCAATTCATTGTTGCTGCTGTGTTATGTAAGCATGGAGGCAGTTCTGCTGCCTACACAAAGTGGGCATATGGTATCTTCACTGGAAAAGCACAAAACAGTGTACGTGTTCCAGGCACATAATGATTGAAAAAGTGGCAGTGGTAGGGGGAAACCAATTTCCTTAATGATGCCATTTGCACACAACAGTGAAATTCCCTGAAAACTTCTCCTATAGTAAGGAGTCTTCCCAGACATTCTGTATGTGCGCCTGCATAAATTTATACTTCAATCCAGGCTGCTGTTACAAACAGCATTAGGTTGTCAGGCAGTGAGAATAGATATCACCAGAAGACCATTTCCCATTATCCCTTCAATAATAGCACTTGACATCAATTCAGGGCACATCTGCTTTCCTGGGGATGCTCTTTGGTGAACTTTGTAGAGTGGTGATAAAATATTGCTTCACAAGACATTAAGGAAAATACAAAATGTGATGACAGTCTGCCTACATTCCACTTGCTGTGTTGTGCAGTGTTTACAGCTTACTAAACCAACAGTAAAAACAAATGGACACACACTGGGAGAAGAGTTAAACATTTTAGATCATTATAAAAAAAAAAAAGAAAAAGAAAAAAAAAAATCTATCCTGCTGGAGATTAACTGTTGGAAATTAACTCTTCTGTAGCTGTGTGTAATTTATGATTCCATGGCCACTGAAGACTTCCTGGCTACCAGCTATTCTGCATTAATGTGACCAGAAAGGATTTCCCAGTAAACAATGCGAATAAAATTCATGACATTTCCATCCAGAAAACACAGGCTTCTACCATTTGCAGTAAAGAGAATTTTCCAATAACTATAATGGTAACAGGGTTAATGGCTTCTTTGTAGGGTGACCAGCAGAGCGTGATGGGGACAGGATGTAAACTTTGAACATGGCTGATAGTCTAGCCAACCGAGGGAAGTAGAGACATACAACGTTTTGGCCCCAATTGTAAAGTTACTCATCTGCGTACTTGCAGTATCAGAGCCAAAGGATGCACGTGTCAAAGGGGTAAAACAAACCGTGGGTCAAAGCTACAAGTGAAAAAACAAACAAAGACCAAATCAATGGGCAAAACAAACAAGGATAGAAAAAACAATCTATATAAATCGAAAACAGGATTAGTGTTGTGTGAGTTGGGAGAGAAGAATCTTGCGGTGAATCCTTTTGATCTTGATTTCATTGATTTAGACCCTAATCCTGTAACAGGATATGCACAGGCACACCCCATACATGTATAAAGCACCACTGAAGTCAACAGGGCTCTGTGGATGCAGTGGGCTGGCCACATGGATGTAGTTCAGGATCAGAGCTGTAAATTGTAAGCTCATTGAGTGTACAACTATCTTCTTATGTGCTAGTAAAGCACTCAACACACTAGGTTCTATATAAATAATTAATACTAATCAAAGTGAATTGCTCTAGCCCCGAGAATAAAATCTTCAATAACTTCACAAAGAAGAAGATGAAGTAGATTTTGAAAAGTTTTCCCCAGCTCTCTCAATTTCGTTCAGGGAAAAAAAAAAAAATAGAAGTAGTGCTGAGGATAGAGCAAAAAACCATGCAAACAGCTATCTGACTTAGATGAAAGGTCTTACCACTTGCTTGTGAATTTCCCTATATTTACCATTTAGTCAAATTTATTCTTTCCTGTATCAAGAAGCGTGACAGCATTGCTCACTGCCTATGTCTGATTGCTGAGTGTTTGCATGCAGTCTCACCATGAAGATCAGCTTATTAGGAACGTTGCCAAAGTGAAACTCAAACACAGTTTAGGTGTCACATGTTATTATTTATATTGCTGCAGTGTCTAAAGCCCCAGCCATGACTGGGGCCCTATCATACTAGGTGATGTACAAATACACAGGTAGACAGAGGTTTTTCCCCCAAAATTACATAATCTAATTTGAAACAAGCTGTTACATGAAAGTGCAACAAACAGGAAGGAAGAAAGAAGTGGAGACAAGAGTAACTAAGACGAGATTGTGTGGTTATATAGGTATTTAGAGCATAACTTGATGGGTCCTGTTTATATGCCAACATAGAGTTCTCTTGGGGGCTATGATTAAAGGTCTTGAGAACATGACCTATGAAGGAAGGCTGAAAGAATTGGGTTTGTTTAGTTTGGAAAAGAGAAGACTGAGAGGGGACATGATAGCAGTTTTCAGGTATCTAAAAGGGTGTCATAAGGAGGAGGGAGAAAACTTGTTCACCTTAGCCTCTGAGGATAGAACAAGAAGCAATGGGCTTAAACTGCAGCAAGGGAGGTCTAGGTTGGACATTAGGAAAAAGTTCCTAACTGTCAGGGTGGTTAAACACTGGAATAAATTGCCTAGGGAGGTTGTGGAATCTCCATCTCTGGAGATATTTAAGAGTAGGTTAGATAGATGGTCTAGACAGTATTTGGTCCTGCCATGCGGGCAGGGGACTGGACTCGATGACCTCTCGAGGTCCCTTCCAGTCCTAGAATCTATGAATATATGAAAACGGACTGTGTGTTCCTTGGGTTTCATTGTTTGCTTACCTATCAATAAACCATCACCCCAGAGTAATATCTGGGGTTATCATATTCAGTTTAATATTTTCCATAGAGGCCACTGTCAGAAGACAGGATACTGGACATGATGGACCTTTGGTCTGACCCAGCATAGCCATTCTTATGTCCTGATTGAGGAGTTCTTTTTGAGCAGGAATGGAATCGGGATGCCCAGATTTTCAAGGTAACTCAGGTTGGGGGAGTGGAGGGACCAACGGGACAGTTTAGATGAAGGAATCTGTGTGAGCCAATTATTACTGCCCAACTCACTTCTACATGTGACCATGTAAATCTCCCTTCTCCTCCTCAAGTAAGAGGGTAACACAGTCTGCAGGGAGGCAGCCTGAAAGTTGTCAGTATCCACGTGACTAGTTATTCTCTACAGGATGTACATTTGATGCTGACAGTATCCTTCCCATTTCTTTGCCCACATGACTCAAGCCATGAAGAATGTCTACTTCCCCCACCCCACGTAGTCAACCCAAAGAAAGCCAGATACCTAGTGGCATCCAACACTGGAGGGGATGCACTTGAAATGGCAGTGGAGGGAGAGAACACTGAGGTATAGAATATTAAAAAAAAAAAAAAACCATGCAAAAGCTGTTTGCATTAATAGATATCTTTTGGAAGTGCTTCAGGAAACTACTGAAAGACAACAGTAGGCTGCTGATGAGTTGAGACCACTGCCTATGATGCTGACCAATACGGTCATTATTTCCTTGCAGTCCTCCTCTGTTTGCATTCACCTGTTGTCTCTTGTCTGATACTTCAATTGTAAACTCTTTGGGGCAAAGACTATTTTGTCCTGTTTGTGTACTGTGCCTAGCACAATGGGGTTCTGTTCCATGATTGGGGCTTCTGGCATTATGATAGTATAAAACAAAATAAATACATACTACTACTACAATGATGCTCTTGTAATACATAAGCAGTGAAATGGGCTGTGTTTGAATAAGAGGTGCAGAAAATTGGATTCAAATGATAGGAAAACCAATTTAGGAATGCTCTGTTAAATGAACAGGGAAAAAAATTGTATTTCCAATTATTTAAAATTGCTCTGATTCCTGTGACTGATTAGCAAGGATGAACCATACTGAGATTATGCTGTTGCACCTTCTTGAACAAGGCTAGAATCTGCAGCTCAGGCTTTGTAGGGCCCAATCCCACAAAGATTTACACATGTTTATTTTTATGCAGGAGAAGGCCAAATGACTATGCCCAGTGTGCATAAAGTTAAGCAGGTGAAAAGTCTTTTGCCCTTGAGAGCAAATAGTGCCTCAGGAAAAACATTTTAAACTCTTCCACATAGAAACAATTCTGCCTCCTCATTGTTTCCTCTCTCCTCACCCTCTTGTTTTATTGCTGGATATGTTTACATACATGTTTTTGAAGACTTCATCAGTGCCAGGTCCTTATTTACCACCTGAAGTCAAGCCTCTGCTTGTGGGTTATCATATCCATAGTAACTTATTGCAATGCTATTTAAAAAAAAAAAAAAAAAAAAAAGGAAAAAAAAAGGGATTAAGACTACAGGTAAAAACATACAGCAAGAAAATATTTAAAAGATTTCAGCTGAATATTTTTTATTAGTTACATTACATTCTCCCTCCCCCCCCCCCCCCCCAAATCCTCAAAAATGATTGAAGGACTTTACCCAAATATTTGCTTTTGGGCTGAGATCAAGCTTGCATAGTTTAAACCACAAAAGAAGAATTTTTCACAAAGTTATGATATATGAAAACAAGTGCTTATTTCAAACATAACCATCTATAGTTTTTGCTAGAAACCAGTACATTAACTACATAGTTGTTATACTTTTTGATTCATGTATTTGCTAAAAAATTCTAAAGTTAGATTTCACTAGATGGATACATTTTAAAGAGAACCCTTATTTTTGTTTTTAAGACTTAATCAATCCATGTACTTATACCTGCAATTGGACTCTACTAATCTTCATTTCTGATTGGGAATGGAGAACTTTTAATTGCTTTCAAAATTGTTTTGAATAAACCAAAAATTCTCATTTCTAAAATGTCAAAACAAACTAGGTTATTTGGGGGATTTTTTTTCTCCTGAAGTGAACAATTCTGTGAAATTGACACAAATTCACAAAACATTTCAATGTCACCAAATCTGCATTTTCCCACCACCATCACCACACATGCAAAAAAAAGTTTTGGTCAAAAACATTTTGCCCACCTCTAGTCAATATATAAATTGGATTAGAAATTGCTCAAAACTGCAATTTCCAATGTGTTTCTTTTCAGACTTGCGGTCAGATTCTCAAAGATATATAGGTGCTGAAGATCTAGATAGGCACCCAGGAGGATTTTCAAAAGTGCAATCAATGGGAGTTAGATTCATAGATTTCAAGGCCAGAAGGGACCATTGTGATCCTCTAGTCTGACCTTCTGCAAAACAGACCATAGACCTTTCCCAAAATAATTCCTAGCGCATTTCTTTAGGGAAAAAATAAATAAAAAAAATTCAATCTTGATTTCAAAATTGTTAGTGATAGAGAATCTGCCATAACCTTTGGTAAATTGTTCCACTGGTTAAAATACTCTCACTGTTAAAAAATTTACACTGAATTTGTCTAGCTTCAACTTCCAGCCATTGGAAGAAAGGCACCTAGCCTTGGTGGTTTTAGTTTAAAATAATTGCTGTGAACCCGTTAGTTCAATGGGCTTACACAGGTGTAACATACAGACGCCCCCCAGGTTATACAAACCCGATTTACACAAGTCCACACTTATGGAAAAAGTTCCATAAGCTAGAAATAGGAGGGGTTTTTTTGGGGGGGGGAAGGGGGCGCGTAATTGTCGGGTATGTGTTTCCGACTTATGCAAAATTTGAGTTACGCAAGGCGTTCCGGAATGGAATGCTTGCGTAAGTCGGGGAGCGTCTGTATTGGAATTTAGTAATAGTTTTCTAGAATATATGCACAAAGGAGGACTAAAATTCAGCTCATTTTCTTTGCTTTTTTTTTTTTTTTTTTTTTTAGTTCTGTGGGACTAACAGGAGTGTAATGTAGGAAAAACACGTCACTAGATTCAGCAAATGTGACTCTGAATACATACAAGGAACAGATCTTTAGAATAGTAAATTGCCACTTTTGCATAATCACTTTGCAGAGTAGGATTGCACTTTAATGCTAAGTGGTGTTGGAAATTAGGCTGCTCAGACTTACCATGTTATTAGCAGTGGATCTAGGGCACCATACAGACAAGGTTTGTGAAGAGTATCAATAGGACTATTCACAGTGCGTCAAGTTAAACCAGTGCCTAAACTAATCCTGCAAAGGCATATTTTGTATCCCAGAAATACTACTAGCTTAAATCCTAGGAGACGCAGAACAATTACAAAATGAAAAGATACTTATCCGGCCATGATAATATTGTTGACCACTGATATGCCTTAAAAAGGATTCACTTAGATGCTTTAGGGATTGATCCAAAGCCCACTGAGGTCAATAGAGAGACTCCTGTCAAGCTTTATGGGCTTTGAATCAAGCACTCAAGGCAGGCTGCTTAGAGATCTCTAAAAAGCGGTTTCATAAGAGACAACATGGTGTTGGGGAAGCATTACACTTTTCTTAGAACACTTCTTAAAGCTGCCAAGAACTGCATTATCATCAATATAAAAGGATCTAGGACTTTATTTCTCCTCAAGTTATTGGTATAGGTGCTATTCCTTTTGGACAGAATGTCACGCACACACACACAAAGAGTTTTTAAAAAAAAAAGAAAAAAAGAAGAAGAAATTACTCTTGTTTTTTCTTTGCCAGTTTCACAGCAATCAAAATACCTTTCATTCCTTTATGGCATCTATAAAAAATGAAAAAGGTCAGATTCGGTGTTCTTTGATCACTTTTTATTCTGGCAAACTCCACTTACTTATAGTCATGTGAAGTGAACAGGTCTGATTTTCCTCTCATTTACATCTGTTTTAGAGCAGTGTAATTCTATCAACTTTAGCTGAGTTATTCATTTATACCAAATTAATCAAGAGGAGAATTAGACCCAATGGGAGTAAGAAACTTAGAAGTTGACCCTCCCAAAAAAAACAACAAAAATTTCACTGCTGTTATAGTGCCATATTACAGTGATAAGAGGGGTTTTTTTTTGCCTGCATCAAGAATATGAATATTTGAGACATTCCTAGATGACATCTGACTACAGGGCATAGTCACTGGTAAACAAAGTAGTATTTTTCCATTGTCCAAATATGAAAGTTATCATGAAAATACTTTAAAATATTTTCCCAGGCAAAAATCCCCAAAGCAGAAAATAGATTCCCCCACCCCCGGTCTGCTTGTTCTGTCTGGGACTGCCTTGAGGCCACACAGTTGATCCACTTCTTTAACGTGAGGGGAGACTTCCTCAGACTGATTACAGCCTGCCAATCCTTCACATTGATCTCAGCTGACTGCTTTCCCTACAGGAGAGGCAGGCAGCAAGACTAGAGCTTTCAGTGATGAATGTATCCTTAGAAACAAGCAACAATCATCTTTCTGGCAGATGCGAGCCTGTGGGCACACGGCAGGGAACTTGTGAGGCTGGAAGGGGGTCACAAAACTCTTGGAAACAGCTCACTTCTGTAGCTGTAATCCACGTTTCCTAAAACATGAGACTTCTGGCAACCCAGGGTCATCTAAATAATGTTATCAGTGTGCTGCTGAAAATACATGACAGTTTCAGTCACAGTTATCTTTCTTCTCCACTCTCCTTCTGATCTACTTCTTTGAACATGTTAAGTGCTGTCTGCCAACCCTAAGGGCAGCCCTGAATTAGTACACTTTTGATAGCACTGCCCTCCTATAAGTAGCTCTTTATGTATAGATTTCTTTTTCTGGCTGCTAATAATAATTAATGTCAGATGGTCACATTATCAGACGACAATACTGTACTTCTCTGAGAAAAGAGATTAAGTCTAGAGAAGTCTCGCTATATATAATTCATAAGGCTTGCAAAAGAGTTCATTTATCTTCAGTCTTTCTGTCTGGAGTTAGTATATTTAGCAACCACCACCTGCACTGGTTGTGCTTTTATTAAAAGAGAAATTATATCTTTTCTGTAGAGGAGTGATAATCAGTACAGGGCAAGTAACAGACCACAAATGTTCATGGGGTAATTAAAGAGCTCTTCAACCTGTCTGCTTCAAATGATGGGTTCCAGATTGTGTTTGAGAAAATGGGATACTAACGATGGAAGCTCCCTCCGGCCCCACACACCGATATATAAGATCTGTAGTCAAACAAGATGAAACAATGGAAATCTGGTGATTTATTTACATCATGTGTCCCACAGATTCAGTGTGCTTCCCTGAATAATAAAAGCCAGATTTCCTCTCTTCATTCTTTGCACCATGGCATGGAAATGTTCAGGCCTGCCTGATTCATGTGGCAGACTGCCATGATTTATGCACAAACAAATAGACAAAGAGGGTGCCATATATACACTTTCTAATTTGAAGGATAGTTAAGCTCTGGAATACACTTCCGAGGGAAATTGTGGGATCCCACTCATTGGAGGTTTTTAAGAAAAGGTTGAACAAACACCTGTCAGGGATGGTCTAGGTTTACTTGGTCCTGCCCCAGTGCAGGGGGCTGGATTTGATAACTTCTCAAGGACACCTCCAGCACTACATTTCTATGATTCTATAGGTTAATTTGCAAAGAATTCAATGGAATGCAGGTTAAACAAACAAACAAAAAGTGAATGAAATCAACAAATATGTATTTAAATAGAATTTGAGAATGCAAAGTGTTATTTTTCTTACACTGCACGGTGTAGCGGACGAATTCTACCATTACTTAGATTATAAGCTTTTGGGGGCAGGAACTGTCTTTTTGTTCTGTGTTTGCACCATACCTAGCACAATGGGGTCCTGGTCCATGACTGGGCTCCTAAGTGCTATTGTAGTACAAATAAATAAAATAAGACACAGAATGGTTGCCCTCCATTTTGGGATGCTTTATAAACTTACTAATCAAATATCAAGATCTTAATTTTTTTTTAAAGTTATTGTAGACTGGTGGGGCATTCACACTTCAGCATGCAAAGCCAGTCAGAATGCGAATATATACAAGAACTTGAAGTTCAGAAAGGTATCTAAATTTTGATTAGTTATCCTACCTATTCTGAGCTCTTGAGTCTGCAGAGTTGGATTAGAAATCGCAAATGAAGAGGCTCTCTCACCATCTGGGACTATCAATCCTATATGAAACACCCACTATGCTAGCGTGTGTGAGAACATTCAATAAACTCATTATTAAAAAGGTTCAGTTCTAAATGTGGGCAATGATTGATTGGCACATATGGGTGGGTAGGTGGGTGGAAACACTATTTTATCCCAACATTTTCAGCCATTTATAAAACAGAAGGGCTAAATCAGGGAAGATTTTCAGCTGCAACAACGTGAGAAGGAAAGTAGTCTTGCAAACAATTAACATTAAGACAGACGACGAAAAGTAGTTTTAATAACTCTTCCTAAAGGCAACTATGACTGTTGGCTCTTTCACACACGGGCTGGACGCAATCCTGTATGTCCTCAAGTTTCATCAGAATAGAAAGTGTGAGAACAGGCCCAGTGACTTAAACTCAATATTATTCGAAGAACGTATGATGGCTCTAGAATTATTATATATTTGTTGAACACCAACAATGCTTTTGGTGTTGTATGAGAAACAAAATACAATCATCCCCTACCCCCACCCTAAGGAATAGTACATTGTGAGTAGATGCCTAAATTAAACAGGTTTCTTCCACACAATACACAACTGTCTGACCTTAATCTAAGCTTACATTAACGCACTAGGTTTCCTATTATACTCTTCACATTAATCATTGTTCTCTCTGCATCTCATCTTCTATACACAGTAGTCTTACAATTCTCCTAATTACCCATAAGAAGAAATTCTTTAGGAAAGGATATCATAACATACATAATGGGACCCCACTTTCTACATTCTCAACTTGTCTATATGGTCATTGCTCTAGCTGTCATAAGCATTTGCCTTTAAGAACAATTTTTGTTTTATAATTTGCACATTTAGTGTTCCTAGTGAAATGTATGTTGCATTATTTCACAGCAAGTTAGTATTTCCTGTGGTGTGAACAAGAGGAGACTATTCTTGATATTTCTGTTCCTTTATCAGGGTTGTGCAGGCATTTCAACTATTTCAGAACATTTTTCCTCAGCATACCTATCCTCACTCAAAAAATGAGCACCGATATGGAAAACCACACTAGCTGTACTTGGTTACCATATCCTGGGAAGAAATTAATATTTTTATCATCATCACAGTGCTACATATTTATATATCAATATAGTACTGTTTTCATCTTTGTTATACTCATTTCCTGTAAATGCACTGCAACTCTATGACCAAGATGATATATTTAAATAGTAATGTGATTCAAATATAATTGCTTATATGATTTAAGTTTAATTACATTAAAAAATAAGTGAAAGTGCTTGATTAAATGTCTTTAAAAAAAAAAAAAAAAGTTTCCCCAACAAATTCAGCTATGGAAATTAATGGAAGCTCCCACAGAAAAGAACAATTTGGAGTATTTTATTTGTGCATGTATGTTAAAAATGTATATGAAAGGAAATGTAAGCTTTCCTGGTATTCAACAGCAGATTCATTTCAGACCTGGCTCATTCCCCACCTTGAAAAGTGTAAACTAATTTACTGTTATACTTCAGACCAATTTCTTCACGAGAAAGCATTAGCGTAGTTATCACATCACCCTGCTTTTTAACATTCCAATGTGGAAACAACTGCTGACAAACTTGAGGTTGCTCTTTCCCTTGTGCCCATCAGACATTTTCAAGGGCATCAAAGTTCTTCTGTGTTGCAGAAGGAAAGGTACTTGAAGATTCATAGTGAAGGAAGAATGATCTTGTTAAGGCACTGGACTAGATTCAGATGACTTGGAGTGACCTTGGTAAGTTACTTAAGCTCGGTCTCAGTTCACCATTTGTAAAATGGGGATAATATTCTCATCTACTTAATAAACTGTTGCTATGCCAGCATACAGCTTCTAGCACAACTAGGCCTTGTCAAAGCTTATGTCTCAAAGTCACCCCTTGGGGTGACAACAGGAACCTCAAACCTTTCTCTGGGTGACAGTAAGCCTGTGGTCTGGTACTGGGACATAGCCCTTGGGCAGTACCTCTTAGCAAGTCCACCTCCTTAGAGTGAGGTTTTTAAAAAAGGAAGTTCATTCCAAGGGCCAGCCCCCCTCTCTTTTGCAAAGGAGGGGAAGCAGTCTTTCAGGATCTGCAGGAAATCTCAGCTCCCACCCTCCTGGATGGCTAAAGGCCAAGAGGTTATCCCTGGGGATTTCCAGAAAAGAAACAAACCAGACCATCTTCATGACTCAGAGGGCTCAGGTTGATGGTACTCTGAAGCTGTTCCTCAGCAAATAACCAAATGCCATGCTCAGCTGGTTTCAGACCACCCCCCCAACTGGACCAAGTTCCTCCCTTTCAAAGGCCCTCCTCTAGGCCTGACAAGCCACACAGTTGCAGTAGGTTGGAGCTGATTTTAGCCACTGGAGCTCTTTAACCCCTTCTTGGCTGATGGAGGGGGGTGGGTTATCTGCCCCACTAAAGGCTCTGAACCCAGTTACCTGGTTTGCATGGCCCAGATCCTCAACATGTATTTAGATTTCTAACTCCCATTGAGTTCAGTTGGAGTTAGGAGCCTAACTACCCCTAAGGATCTGGGCCTCAGCCCTTTGGAGCAGGGACTGTCTATTTATTGTGCTAGGTGCTGTACAAACACAGAATAGAGTCCTGGTCCATGAATGGGGCTTCTGGGTGATAACATGACAACATCATCATCAGTTTTTACCTGTATACACCACCACAATACAAATGATTAATAACATAAGTGAAATCGTGCTAATTCCAGTTCACCTACTCCTTTCTCTCAGTCAAACAGCTAGAAAAAATTAGGGAGACCAATACTCGTGTAGAAAAATCCTCCTTTTCTTCTCAGGAATTATTATTAGTTTACAAGTTCTCCATTTTCTGGATTCCTTGGGCAGTCTCTTTAGATTCAGTTATGATATCATGAGATATATCTATATCTATATCTATATCTATACACACACACACACACACACACACACAGGAAAACCAAGTTCAGTCACATTCTGTGAGGGATAAAACCTCTAAGAGTCTTTGGAGTTGACAGACTGACCTCAGGCATAGCATACACCTGCATCCCAATTTTAAACAGCAAATAATCTCTTTCTAGTTTTGGACTGGACCAGGGACTAACCCCTGAAAGCGGAGTTTGGATTCAGCAACAGAATTCTCTCCTCACAAGTTGTTCACATTTGAGGTTTTGGTCCATCCATAGTTATGACAAAGTTTATTGTCTGTAGGAGCCAAGACACTGTGGGCTTAACGGTGAAAACATCACAGAAAATATGTATAATGCCTCTCGCCTCAGATTATAATATGCTTGCTAACACCTGTCATAAGGCAGATGGCACACAAGGCCTCATTTCACACAGCTGTCCACCTTCAGCTAATCTGTCACAAGACTTACCAGGAAGGAACAAACTGGGACATTTTCATTGTATATTTAATTTGCAAAAATAAGCAATTTATTCTCTGTCTCTACCTGGAATTATTAACTGGGAGGTGGTTTGAAACAAAAGGGAGACATGTAGAGCTATAACATTAAATGAAGCCTTTAAAAGAACTAATCACTGACAACATCCAGAAAACTGCTATAAACCATAAGCAAAACCAAAACATGGTGATTGACTCCTGTTGTCCTTTCAGACACTGTCTGCACATCTTAGTATATTTTTAAGAGATATCTAGGGAAGATAATGATCTTTCCACTGCTGTGCTCCTCACCCCAATTCCTCAAAACCAGGGCCTACATACAAATTCAGGATGGCACATGTAGACATACTGCTGGAAGATAGATTAGGGCCTGATTTTCATTTACACCATTTCCCCTTTACATTGAGAATCAGGCCCATATTCTTTAAATGGTAAGCAGAACAAAATTATGTGATAATATGTTGCAGAAACTATCAGGGTGTGTCAATGAGAAATCTACGGGTTTGTTTCTCCTTTCAAACCCATGTACAGCATGAGTAATCCTCTTGAAGTAAATGGAGTTGCACTCTAGTAAATCTAGAGTGAGGATAATCATCTACAAGGATGTTACTTTTCGAGAAGGGTTCCATTTAGTACATTAGATTTTATGTACAAGGTACATAAAGGGCAGGAAGCTTTGTCCGGTGAGTGAGCTATTAGACTGGGAGTCAGGAGATCTAGATTCTATTCTAGATCTAGTGCCTTAGTTTTCCCATATGTAAAGTGGAGATAATTAGACTTAAAGTTCTTTACAAAGGAAGGTAAGATTCATAGATCAAGAATGCTACATAATTTTATATTTAAATGTTGTATTTAATTTGACCAGTCAATTTGCCTTTGAATATGAATCTTAGACCAGATTTAAATCATTTCTTCCACTTTCAGTAAGCCTTGGGAAAAAAATTCTTAAATATCTGTGCAGCCTTCTGCACACATCCATGATTTGGAAGCTACACAGAATTTTATTATATCTGTTCCTATCTACTATAAGAAGCTCCAGTAGAAATGTTCAATAAAATATATGAGAGAGAGAAGTCATCCAGGATTTTATGGTGGCTATAATACAATATTAAGAAGCATGTGCCAGTATTGCATTAAGATACTAAGATGGAATAAATCAAGCCAAATAGGTTTAACATTTGCAGAATAGAGAGATAAACAATATCAGGGCAGGGCAGATTCAGTCAATCTTCCTGAAAATCCAATGACTTTCTACACAGTTGACCCAGGCTCTGAGACTTGCTCTTCAGGGTTTTCTTTAGTTTTTTTGGCAGTGTAGACTTTCCCTAAGGTCCTTGCTATGAAGGCAGTCTGGTTAGGAACAGGAGGAGCTCTTATATATATAAATAAAAAGCCCTTTCTGCATTTTAAGTTCCCGATCAAGTAGATGAAATTATCTTGTATGGAATGATTAAAAAAAAAAATGCACTACTTTGTTTCTCCTCATCTGATTAAAATATTCTGAGCTAAAGTCAATGAAGCTAAGGCCAGGTGATGTATGTATCTGAGGCAGAGAGAGGGTGAGAATTACATTGCAACAGAGGGTGGACAGCACCACATTTCCATGGTGTTTTCTGCTAGGAGAACTATGGCTGGGCCTCAAGGGATCCTGCCATTGCAGGTAGTTGGGAAGAATGTGCTGGATCTGGTGGATCCCACAGCTGTGCTGTCTACGTACTTTCTGTTGCCAGCACCATCCCATCTGGAGTAGTGCTGGCCCCTCTAAAACTCTCTCTAGAATGCTAGATAACCCAAAGAATTGACAATGGGATATAGAGGGCTTGTCCACATGAAGACTTAGTGCATGGCAAACTAGGGTGTTGATGTGCAGTGCTCTAAACTGCCATGCACTGACTGGCCCTGTGGATTCTGCTACTGCGCACTAAAAAGTTCTGTAGCATGCTTTGACATATAGCTATATGAAACAGGAGTACACCATAGAACATTTAGTGAATGGTAGCAAGGCCCATGCAGCCAGTTAGCACACAGCAGCCTAGAGCACTTATAGAGTTACACTCTGGCTTGTCCCATGCTGACAGAATATAAACAAACCTAGAGCTTTTCACCTCTAAGTCATCAGCTCCAACTGACTCATAAGTAGCAACTGAAAGTCATTTTGGTTGTCTTTGTGAAAGGAGTTGGGTGGCACAATCAGTTCTGGGTTTACAAGGTGGTCAAATCACAGCTGTCATTACCTGCCCTTTGATAGAAGGCCTTGCCCTTCTCTTGTTGTGTAGGCTCTCCTTGTGCTCAGCATGGTTACAGCCAGCTGTAGCAGGCCCCACAGAACCTTTGGTCAAGCATCACACCAGTGACTTTTGTTATTTGTTTCTCCCTTGAGGGCAGAGGCCAGGTTCATTTTCTCTGGGCATGCTCAGTTTCCTTTTGGAAAAATTGTGTGTTCATTCTCTCCATGAAGAGTTCTCTGTTTCCCTAAATTAGCAGTGGGCACACAATATATCGACAACATGAAACTTACTATAATTGCTGTAACAATTCATATTGGATGGTCAAGGTCTAGACCATGAGGGCAGTCTTGTTGGCTCTCTCAGAAGAGAAACTATGGCTAGAATGGATACAGAAACTGGCTTAGTCACCCACCCCAGAGTGGTCTATCCCTAATGAGGGCTGAGGGTTACACTCTTGTAAAACCAATATAAGGCATATTGGTTGAGCAGTAGGTGGTGGTGGTGGGGCGGGAAGCTTGTTCTACCTTTTCTGTAAGTGCTTGAGTCTGCAAGGTGCTCAGCAATGACTGCAGATCATGAATGACCTCAACTCCCACAGGAGAAGAAGGGAGTGAAGGTGTTAGGCACTTCTTGGAGCTATTCAGAACTTTGCAAAATTTGTCCTTTAATGAACAGAGGTTTGTGAACTCCAGGTTTATCAACTTGGCATTCTTCATGAACATGAAATTGAATAAAATGCATAGATTAACCCACCCCCCGATTCCATCAACTCATATTCTGTATTCCAATGTAATCTTGTTGACAATGAGAACAGCAAAAGAAGAACTTTAGCTTTTCTGCTTCAAACATCAAGCCCTGTAGTGCTATTCTTTATTTTGTGAACTCAATCTACCTGTCATTATAATCTTCCCTTTATAATTAGAAAGGTAGCCAGGATGTCATCTGTGATTTAAGAAGAGAAAAGATGCCTATTTCGGCCTATTTCATAACAAGACCTCCATAGACCTGACTGTGCTCCTCTTGCTCACACTGGTGAGCATGTGCGTCATCAATGGGACTGCTAACATAACTCACCAATGCGGGGAGTGGTTGCACAATGAGGCTTAAGGATGATCCTATTTTGTAAACTGCAGACACTTGATCAGATTGGGTCCTGAGACACAAACCACCTGAAGTCAATGCCAAACTCAGATTGGGGCCTCTGTTACCAATTTCATCTGTATTTAAATTAGAAACTACTCTAAATGTCTGCCGAGAACACCAGGTGTAAAGCTACAGGAGTGTTAACAACTCTTTCTTATTGGGTGGAAGTGTCTGGGTCAAAGTAAAAGACAGCAAGCACATGCTGCTCCAAAAGTGCTACAACCCACAATTTATGTAACTCTTTATTTGCTGGATAAACTCAGGATGCCAAACAACAGGTCTAATGCAGTCAGATCAAAACAATACTGACTCTAATTATAGTCCCAGTGTATTTGCCAACAGTTAGTGTACCACTGTGTTTGTGCTACCACAGTTTCTACCTAAAATTAAAATCAGGAAATAGCTAATGTCATTGTTCGTTAACTGTTGGTAAATGTTGATATTCTAGTGGCAAGACATTTAAAATTTTTTCCTCCATATTTCATCGTCATCAAATTTTCAGGCCAGAAGGGACCATTATGATCATCTAGCCTGACCTCCTGCATAACACAGGACAAAGAACCTCACCTAATAATTTTTGTATCAAGCCCATAACTTCTGTTTGAGCTATAAAAGATCTTTTAAAAGAAGATATCCAGTCTTGATTTAAAAGCTTCAAGTGATGGAGAATCGAGCACATCCTGAGATAAGTGTTATTTCTGGGATGAGGGTTGAGTCCAAGGGTGTAAACATTTCATCAAAATCTTCAAATCAGTGAACCTGGCCATAGATTACACTGTACTGTGTAACTGGGATTACATTTTCAGTATTGTCAACCCCAAGTATTCAAAAATCACGAGTCCCATCCGCCAAATATAGTGGGATTGGCTTAGAAGTCATGAGATTTTAAAACATAAATAGTCTTGGGACTTTTGTAACGTCTGATTTTTGAGCCATTAGGGTTCCCATTTTCAAGACATACAACCACATGGTTTACAACTCACATATTTTACCAAGAAAGCGGAGATTCTCATGCAGTTATGATACCAGGAAGAGAGGCTTTAAGAAAAATACCAGAGTGTAAAATTCACAAAAACAAACAAAAAAACCCAAACACTACATTGTAATTTACAAGGAAAACATGATAAAAATAGGCTTGTTTACAGTAAAAAACATGCATATTTTACAGTAATAAAAAGAACCAAGTATCCATCCAATTTCTCTTATGGTTGTCCGATAGCAGATGAATTTTGCTTCTCAGCAAGTACTGTTTACCCAGAAGTCTATTGGGCATTAAGACCCTAATCCTGTCCTTCTAAAGTCAAAAGGAATTTTGATTTGACCCAGATAGCCAGTCCTCTTTCAAATTGTGGTCAGTGCTACCCAAAACTGATCACTCACAGTGTGCTGTACTTAGAACAGAAATGATGGTAACTGGGTTGGCTTTGAGTTCCCAGAGAAAAATGTCTTTACATTAATATAAACATTAGAAACATGCTGATTCTTGCACCTCTTAAGCCATTCCTGTCTAAAATAACAGCAACAACATTTGACTTGCAAAGGATGTTTTGGATATTGTTATATTTCTTTACAAAAACTACTTCAAACAAGGCTGAGTGAGAATGTGCAATTACAAGCAACACAACAACTCTCTCAGCCAAGACATTGTACCACGGATTAAGAGAGACCTCTTTTCCTCATGTGCTTTGAGAGCAGTGTGCAGCTGCTAGAGATTCAGGCTTGGTTCAGAAAGCAGAATACTCCCAAGTAGAAGAGCAGCCTTTCTGCCTGAACTTTCTGATGTTAAGCTTTAGCAGAACAAAGCCTCCTCGGTCCAATGCTCAGTCTATTTTTAATAGCCTACAGCAACAAGTATGAGAATTTGAAAAGATTATTTATTTTGTACCTAAATCCAAGCTCACTCCTGCAAGTTGATAAAGCCCCTCATCTCACACTGACTGCAGTTGTCCCCAAGTTAACTTAATACATACGGTTAATGTTCTTATTTAAAAAAAACAAAACAAAACAAAAAAAAAAAACACCACTTCAGAATATAGTATTGCAAGGGACATTTTCTACTGGATTACAATCCACCATCAAGGGCTCATTCACCTGCACATCTACTAATGTTATATATGCCATCATGTGCCAGCCATGCCCCTCTGCCATGTACATTGGCCAAACCGGACAGTCACTCCGCAAAAGAATAAATGGACACAAATTGGACATCAGGAATGGTAACATACAAAAGCCAGTAAGTGAACACTTCAATCTCCCTGGTCATTCTATTACAGATTTAAAAGTCACTATCATTGAACAAAAAAACTTCAGAAACAGACTTCAAAGAGAAACAGCAGAACTAAAATTCATTTGCAAATTTAACACCATTAATCTGGGCTTGAATAGGGACTGGGAGTGGCTGGCTCATTACAGAAGCAGCTTTTCCTCTCCTGGAATTGACACTTCCTCATCTATTATTGGGAGTGGACTACATCCACCCTGATTGAATTGGCCCTGTCAACACTGGTTCTCCACTTGCGAAGTAACTCCCTGCTCTCCATGTGTCAGTATATAATGCCTGCATCTGTAACTTTCACTCTATGCATCTGAAGAAGTGAGGTTTTTACCCACGAAAGCTTATGCCCAAATACATCTGTTAGTCTTTAAGGTGCCACCAGACTCCTTGTTGTTAATCCATTAGAAAACACCAAGTAAAACCTTTTGAGTTATAAATACAATAGAAGTCAATATCAGTTAAGATTTAAGTAAATCTTACAATATAAAAAAACCAACCCTAAATTATTCGTCTTGTTCTTGAGCTACTACACTTCTACCCCGATATAACGCTGTCCTCGGGAGCCAAAAAGTCTTATTGCATTATAGGTGAAACCGCATTATATCGAACTTGCTTTGATCCGCAGGAGTGCGCCCCTCCCCCGCCCCCCAGAGCGCTGCTTTACCGCATTATATCCGAATTCATGTTATATTGGGTCGCGTTATATTGGGGTAGAGGTGTATAATAAATAATAGATATGGAATATGCTGTAAGTTGCTTCAGTCTTTTCATTAGGAAAATATTTAAAAGTTTAAGGTTACAAATGATTCATTTTTATTACATGTACAGTAACTCCTCACTTAACGTTGTAGTTATGTTCCTGAAAAATGCAACTTTAAGCGAAACGATGTTAAGTTAATCCAATTTCCCCATAAGAATTAATGTAAATGAGGGGGTTAGGTTCCAGGGAATTTGTGGGTTGTTGTGTTTGTTTGTTTTTCCTCTCTCTCTCTAAAAAATATTAGACACACACACACACACACACACACACACAGAGTGTGTGTGTAAGTTTTAAACAAACAATTTAATACTGGTACACAGTGATGATGATTGTGAAGCTTGGTTGAGGTGGAGGAGTCAGAAGGTGGGATATTTGCCAGGGAATGCCTTACTGCTAAATGATGAACTAGCAATTGGCTGAGCCCTCAAGGGTTAACTCTCACAGTCTACAAGGCAGCAGGAATGGAGGGAGGGGAGAGAGCATTGCAGACAGAGACACACACTGTGCGCGTGTGTGCGCGTGTGTGCATTTCCCCTTTAAGTACCCTGCCTTGTTAATTAGATCAGCTTGCTGAGACCACAGCTGCTGCTGCCAGCAATCTCCCTCTGTCCTGAACCCTGTCGTGTGTGTCTCCTGCTCTATGGAAGATTGGGTAAGCGGGGTGCAGGAGCAGGGGGACACCCTGACATTAGCCCCCCCTCCCCCCCCCAGCAAGCAGGAGTCTTGGGGAGCAGCTCCAAGGCAGAGGGCAGGAGCAGCACATGGCAGTGGGGGGAGGGACAGCTGCAATTGCTAGCCTGCTGGGCAGCTGCTGCACAGGGAACTTAGGGGAGCGGGGAGCTGATAGGGGGGCTGCCGGTCCACCCTAGTTCCAAGTCCTCACCAGCTAGCTGCAACGGGCTGCTCTTCCTGCAAGCAGTGGACAAAGCAGGTGGCTGCCAAATGACATTAGAAGGGAGCATTGCACAACTTTAAACGAGCATGTTCCCTAATTGATCAGCAATGTAACAACGAAACAATGTTAACCGGGACAACTTTAAGTGAGGAATTACTGTACATACTACTTCAGCCTCCGAGTGATTCATTGCCAGATCTTGCAGGCAATCATGCAGTCTCATTCACATAGTAGTCCCACTGATTCAGAGGATGGGGCCCTTAAGAAAACCTAGGCCAGAAATACCAGCAGGTCTAGTTTTGCTATAAGCAACTTGTTTATGACAGGGTGAAAGTACTGTATCTATTATTTGTTGCCATCAGAAGCATTTGCTAATGTATTATGTGCAAATGAGTGCATACCAAATGCAGGAAATGGAAAAAGCAAACACAGACAGCACCTCATTTTTGGTGATAATATGAAGGCTACATCTTGTCTCACTTACAAACATTCTAATCATTTTCAAGTCTGATGCATGCTAGGAAGTTATCAGCTACAGTGGATGGAGATAAACTCCTAAGAACAGTCATACTGGGTCAGACCAGTTGTCCATCTAGCCCCTTACCCTCTCTTCCAACAGTGACCAATGCCATGTGCTGTAGAAGGAATGAACAGAACAGGGCAATTTTGAATCATCCATTCCCTGTTGCCCAGTCCCAGCTTCTGGCAGTTGGAGGTTCAGGGACACTTCAACAATCTGGGCCAATAGCCATAGATGGACCTATCCTCCATGAACTTACCTAATTCTTTTTTTAACCCAATTATACATTTGGCCTTCACAGCATCCCTGCAACAAATGTCTGCACCTTGTGTCAGGTACTTCTTTTTGTTTGTTTTAAACCTGCTGCCTATTAATTTCATTGGGGGACGCCTAGTTCTCCTGGTAGGTGAAGGGGTAAATAACACTTCCCTATTCACTTTTTATAAACCTCTATCGGATCCCGCCTTAGTTGTCTTTTTTCTAAGATGAACAACCCCAGTCTTTTTACTCTCTCCTTGTATAGAAGCTGTTCCATGCCCCCTAATAATTGTTGTCGCTCTTCTATGTACTTCTTCCAATTCTAATACATCTGTTTTGAGATGTCGTGACCAAAACTGCATGCAGCATTTAAGGTGTGGGCATACTATGAATTTGTATAGTGGAATTGTGATATCTACGGTCTTATTATCTATCCCTTTCCTAATATTCTGTCAGCTTTTTTGACTGCTGATGCACATTGAGTGGGCATTTTCAGAGAACTAACCATAATGACTCCAAAAATCTTTCTGGAGTTGTATCAGCTAATTTACACCCCATTGTTTTTATATTACACACAATCCCAACTCATGTGTGTGTGTGTGTGTGTGTGTGTGTGTATTTCCCCCCCCCCACCCAAAATGTGTGCATTACTTGGCACTTAACATTGAATTTCATCTGCCCAGTCACCCAGGTTAGTGAGATCCTTTTGTAACTCTACTCAAGATAACTAAGTCCAAAGATGGCTGCATAATTTTGTATCTTCTGCAAATTTTGCCACCTCACTGCTCATACTCTTTTCCAGATCACTTATGAATATGTTGAACAGCATAGGTCCCAATATAAAAGTTTGGGGGACTCCGGTGTTCACCTCATTCCATTGTGAAAACTGACTACTGTTTTTACCACCGTTTGTTTCCGGTCTTTTAACCAGTTACTGATCCATGAGAGGACCTTCCCTCTCATTCCAGGACTGCTTATTTTGCTTAAGAGCTTTGGTGTGGGACCTTGTCAAAGGCTTGCAGAAAGTCTAATTACACTATATCCACTGGATAACCCTTGTCCACATGTTTGTTAACACCCGCAAAGAATTCTAGTAGTTTGGAGAGGTATGATTTCCTTTTACAAGGACAACAAACAAACACCCCCCCACACTCCCCCGCACCAAAGAGTTAGAACAAAACCAGAAATAAATGAAGAGAAAGTATATAGGTCAAAGCCCATATGGCTAGCCTGAGCTACTACCAGTGCTTCAACATCCACACTGCTGCTTCTAGCATGTCAGCTCAATGAGAGCCAGGGCCGGTGCTACCATTAAGGCAAACTAGGCGGTTGCCATGGGCGACAAGATTTGGGGGCGCCAAAAAGTGGTGCGCCAATTTTTTTTTTTTTTTTTAAACAGCGTTCCTCCCCGAGCGTGCGGTTGCCGCTCCACTTCTCCTGCCTCCCAGACTTGCAGCGCCAATCAGCTGTTTGGCACCGCAAGCCTGGGAGGAGAATTAGAGCTGGGGTGGCGTGCTCGAGGAGGAGGTGGAGCAGAGGTGAGCTGGGGTGAGGAGGTGCCGCATGGCTCCCCAGGCCGGGGGGGGGGAGCTGCCTCAGGGCTCCCCACCCCAGCTCACCTCTGCTACACCCCCCCCCCCGAGCACGCCGTCGTTGCTCCACTTCTCCTGCCTCCAAGGCTTGCGGCGCCAATCAGCTGTTTGGCGCCACAAGCCTGGGAGGGGAGGAGAATTAGAGTGGGGGTGGTGTGCTTGGGGAGGAGGCGGAGCAGAGGTGAGCTGGGGTGGGGAGCTGCCGCACGGCTCCCCGGGGGGGTTGCGGGGGGGGGCACCTCAGGGCAGAGGGGGGGCGGGGAGCTGCCGCAGGGCTGGGGTGCAAGGTGGAAGTTTCGCACCCTAGGCGAAACTTCCTTGTACTGGCCCTGATGAGAGCTAGTGTGAGATTGTCTACCTGCACTGGGAATCCCACCTCCTATCTGCAGCGTTGACATGACAGTCCAGACTGGATTGTTAAAAGTGACCTCAATTGTTGGATCCCCATCTTCAGGTGCCTCGAAAAAAAACCTGATCAGGTGGTGCGATTGAAGCCTGCATAAACATATTTCAGCTAGCTTTGACCTAGCTAGATCAGAACTAGCTTGAGTAACAGCAGCAGTGTAGCTACAGCAGTAGGGGTGTCTAAGCATGCTGCAATTGTACCTCCCAGCTGCACCGTAGACATACCCATACAGTAACTGCTGAGCATCCACCCCCTAAAAGTAAGGCCCTGCAAGCTGCCTCAGGTCGGGGACCCAAAAATCACTAATCATTTCAAAAGCTTCAGTAGGTTTAAGTGAATATATTGCTCACGAGAGATTCCAGTTTGATATCTCTGTAGAATAAAGCCCACCATTTATGCCCCTAACTCTCACTTCTGCTGTACAAGTTTCCTCACACTGCCCTGCCAAAACACCACAATGCTTTTCTACCCCCTTCCAGGTAGTTCGGTTTCCATGGCCCATGCAGTTGGCTTCTTCAGTGGGAGTGCTAATTGTGGTGCATTCCTATCAGCTCATTCCATGTAGCGCACCCAACATCTTATAGGAACAAGTTTACCTCACAACTTACCAGGGATGTAATATTGAAAATCACTAGAGGTAAAATTTCCCAGATTCCATCACCAACCTGCTGAATCATCCCCTTTGCAATGGAAATGAACATTATACAGTTCATCTTTACACCCATTGTTCGTATTGTAATATAGGAATTCTCTTTTCCAACCATTGACTTGACACTATTTGAGCATATATTTCTCTGTGGGGGAGAAGGGGGCTCAGTGGAATCTCCAGCATGATACAGAACTGAGCTGTAGGAATGAGGGCTTGTGGGGGGAGCAAAATCTCCTAATCTAAGAGTTGAAGAGGCCTAATGGGGGGGGGGGGGGAAGCATGGTCTGGGGGTTAGGGCTAGGTTAGTCCTAGGTTCTCTACCTGGATTTGCCACTGACCTGCTGTGTGACCTTGGACAAGTTACTTCACTTTTCTGCCCCCTTTTTCTCCTCCCATCATTTGTCTTTTTAGGTAGGAGCAGAGACTGTATCTCACTGTGTGTTTACACACTGCTCAGCACAATGGAGCCACTGTAATAAAAATAATAAAATAATAATAATAATAATAAAGTGTGTCATGTAGGACACTGGCCTTGAACATGTTGAAAAATGTTTGATCCAGTGTGTCTAAAATATGAGCAGTTTACCTATTTATAGGTTTTTCCTATAGTGCTGATCACAAACATCTGCGGGCCTCAAAAATATTTGTCCTAATGCCACCTCTGTGAGGTAGGCAGTGTTATTACCCCATTTTACAGGCATGGGACTGCCTTCAGAGTTAATTTTTGTTAACATCAGTATTGCTATTTTTGTCTGAAGAGTGATGGCTATTCAGGAAAAAAAAATAAATGCATCCATAAAGAGAGTCAAGCTACATTCTCCCTTCCTATAGAAAAACATGTGGAGGAGGGGAGGAAAGGTGCTTTGAAAACTGCATGGACTGAAAAAAATTGCCTGACATATTTAAGAGTAATGCTGCCCTTTTTCCTGAGGTGATTTCTACTTGAAAATGTGATGGGTATGCACGGGCACATGCTTTTTACTGACTCCTACAGAGCACACAATTCTCATACAAATATCAGCTCCACAGCATTTGTACTGAAGGGTATGCCCCAGCACGGGGGTGGGAACTGGAACATGCTACGTTAGGTCTGCTCCCCCATCAGAGGTTTAGAGCCTTATGTCCATTTTTCCTCCCCTCTGGCTGCATGATGCAGAGAGGAGCAAAGGGAACATAGAGCCTGTAAGGATTACTAAATAAAATATGGTGCCCATTCTTCCATTGAGGCACATCTGTCACAGGAGAAGCGTACCCCGCAGCGGCTAGCTGAGCAATTTGCCTCAGACAAGAAATGGTTTCCTGCTTAGGAAGTTAAGCTCATGGAACTTGATGTGGATCTCGCTCTGGCTTTACACTGGTGCTACTGTGAGAATCCAGACCAATATATTGAACCATAAAATTAAATTATTTACAAACATGTCAGTAAAAAAGTCAAATCACAAAACATTATATGCAGTATTTTATATTGCATTTTTAGAGGAGATCATTTCTAGGCTTCAAAGATAGGGACTACCAAGATCATTTTTTGGAGATGCCTCCGAAGGAGTTTTCAGTTACAGTGATGGAAAGATTTAAGCAATTTTAGTCCATGCTGTTTAGTGAGTGTTGAGACATTTTGGGCACAGTAGGTCTAACTCAGACTTTATGAAATCTTCCAAACTAATTATAGCATCTAATTAAGATTTCCATCAAAAACCACCAAATCTTAATTTAAAATAAATTGAAAGGCTTTAATATTACTTTATTAGATTTCCCTGCTAACTTAATTTTTAAATAAGGGATTTACAGAAGCGTCTGAGTTGGTGAAGTGGACCAAGCTGAGGTTTTTGAGTGCACTGATTCTGAGATTAAATAACCCCCTCACCCTCAGTTTGGTGTTTTAATCAGTCCTTTAGGAAGATACGGCACCACTAACAGGAATTAAAGGCCAACCTTGCTCTCAAGTGGTTGTTTTCATAGTTTCCTTTACAGCCTTTAAGAACCTGATTAGACCTTCCCTTGCCAGCTTTGCCTTCCTACTCCATCCTGTGCACCTGTCAGTCATCAAACTCAGGAATTAAACTTCCTGATTAATGGGGAAGACAATGCAGAGACACTGAATCTTTGTGGCATTTATATGATAAAGGGGAAGTTAACCATTCTACATCTCTTCCAGCTGCTATTCAAGTGTGCACTGCCCAGAGTGGTCATTAGCATTGACACTATTTTCAGAGCCTCCACCACACACTTAACCAATGCCTCTTCACAGTGATCATGGCATAGAACCGGCCCATGGATTTGATGAGTTGATCCAAAGCCCATTGCAGTCAAGGGAAATACTTTCACTGAACCCAGTGGGTTTTGGATCAGGAAGAAATCTTGGGTTTCCAAATGTGACTGGTTCATTCTATATGAAAGAAAACCAGAGTGGTGGGATCTTTGGGCAGCCCACCCAACAGTCTTCTGTGCTGCCAGAAAAAAGCCCTTCTTCTGGCATCCATACTATGTTATAATAACTGGATTGTTGTTTCTTTCCAATGAAGGAAGCATTGTCATAATAAACTGTGGTGTGGGGGCCGTTATGCTTCCATATATGTGCAGGCTGGCAAGTTTCAAGTTATTGTTTCTCAGTTTTCAAAAAGACTATGGTTAAAACCTTTTGCAAGGAGACATTTTATTTTTAATTCCTCGTAACTCAAAAATAAAGGAAAAGATTTTGCTTAACCCTCCTGCAACCCTTCCCCAAAACAGCAACCAGAAAAAAAAAAAAAAAACCTGCCCCCTCCCCCCCCACCCCCCGCCGATCATTTTCAGCAAAAAAACAAGCATGAAAATTTTCACCCCAGATGTGAATATTTGGAAAGTTATGCACCTGTGAAAACAAGGTTACAGATTGATCTCCATTTTAACCTTAGTTATAGTAGGTGCAACAGATCACCTCATTAATTAGAGCAAGATGTTTTATATGCTTTATTTTTTGCAATAAATAACCCCCCAGCCCCACCCACCCCCCCCAAAAAAACCAACCCCCCCCCCCACACACACAAATGGCAAGGAAAGTGCTCCTCCCCTTTTTGGAGAAGTAGGCCCTGATACTTCAGTTGGCCCCTAGGAGTGCAACCTCGGCACCCACACAGAGCCCGATTGATTCACTGGAACCAGCTGCAGTATTATGCCCCTGTTGTTTTAGAATTTGTCCTAGTTCATTTAGGTAGACAGTGGGGATAATCTAGTAATCTGAGAAAGACACTGGAGTTTTCTAGCTAAGAAACAACAACAACAACAACAACAGTAGTCACCACCTTTCCCTCTACACGATTCCACTGAAGCTACTCATCAAAAGTGTTCATCTAGATATTAGCTTGTGTTTGACAATATATTGTACGCTAATTAGGGAGAAAACAAAAGGAAAGGACTTACTGTTTTCAGTCTAGCCCAACGGTATCTGATATCAATATTATCATGAAAGCAAAATGCCAGCTATGAAGGAGATTGGTAGAATAGCCGCAGGGGTTTCCCAATAGAGGAGTAATCCTCAGATGGCTAGGTAAGCCCGCTTCATGACTGCTTTGTGCCACTTGAGCAGCAAAAAGCCGCTAGAATGGAACAGACGATCAGGCTGCAGGAAAAGAGAGTAGTGAAGAAGGCCAGGGTGGATAAGCTGTAGAGAAGGAGGTATGATAAATAGCTTCGAAAGCAGCAGAGAGGTCAAGGAGGATGAAGATGGAGAAGAGACCCTGAGACCTGGCCACAAGGCGGTCATTAAAGACCTTGGTGAAAACAGATTTAGAGAAGGGAGGCACTGCATTGTCTCTGGCTGTGGATTCACTGAAAGTCCTAAGATTTTGGAGGCAGTGGTGAAGACTTCAAAAATCTCCCACAAGCCCGAGGTTAGGCAACAATGGCAATGATCCAATATGCCTCCCTCCTAGTACAATGTGCAGTCACATTAAATCTCACCAAATACGGGAAACCTCATGATCAGACTGTGGATTAAATGATACTGAATGCAACAGGGTTGGCAGTCCAGGAGATCGAAATCTTCTATTTAGCCACATAAGAATTACAGCACGTACAGCTGCAGAGCAAGCTGCTCCTTCATCACCCTTCCAATGTGTTTCAATCCCTGGTGTAGGGGTGGCAGACCCCAATATAATTGAAGTATTTGCTTTAATTCTAATGCATTGCCATTTAGAAATTAAGCTGTCATGTTTCCTAATTGGTTCACATAAACGCTGACATTCCTGAGTTAGCTCTTTAATTCTATTTATTCAGGGTCACGAAGTGTAGAGCCAATATTCAGAGACTGTTCTCTATTTTTTTTTTAAAGCTATTAAATTGAGTTTAAGGCTATACTGTGGAGAACAGACTTGTCCCTCTGTTCCCTTGAGTACCACTGCTTCACTGCCTGAAACAGCCTGGTCCATAAAACTCTGTGGGTTTCCCAGGCTACACCGATATGGAGACTAGTCCTGAATCTGAAGAGTTATTTGCCTTTTCAGTACAGACTGTTAGATCCTAGACTAGCAGCACTGCCAACCCCAGGCACTCAAAAATTGTGAGTCAGGCTCCAAAAATCATGAGATACTTTTAAAAATCTCATAGTTTTTAAGCCAAATAAACTTTGGGGTCTTTATTTGGCTTCTGGTGTTGGAGCCTTTCAGGTTCATGTTTTCCAGCTTTTCTCTGTAACCACAAAGGCTATAAACTTACTGTATTTTTTTTTAAATGAAAGCTGAGATTCTCAGCTTTTCACATGACTAAGAACTGGAGCTATCAAAGAAATACCAACTCCTGCGTGAGACGACAATGTAGGACTAGGCATTATATAAATACTTACAGCCAATCCCTTCTCACAGCTGGCGTCGGTGGGCCAAATTCCATTCATTTACTTTGGTGTAAATCAAGAGTGACTCCACTGATTGCAAGTTACTCTGGATTTACCCCTGCATAACAGAGAAGAATAGGAACCCAGGACTCTACAACAGTCAAGTGCCATTATCTGGCAATCAAGCTCAAAGAAGTGATGAACAACCTGGCATCATAACACGCAGGTGAATGGGACAATTATTTTCTATATTGAGAAGATGTTGTAAAAGGCTGATGGCCTAAAGATATATCTTTGATTAACCATTTTGTGCCTGGTAGCAAGGGATAAAAAGAAATGCATTCCTCCCCCAGTCTCAGGAGACTTCTCGCCTCCCACACAAGAATGGTGATCATGGTGAAGAATGTAGTGCCTCCCAGGATTATCTCGGATGGAAGTAAATTCTCTGAAGGTTTGAGAAAGAACAAATGCCAC
Organism: Emys orbicularis; assembly: GCF_028017835.1. Classification (NCBI taxonomy): domain Eukaryota; kingdom Metazoa; phylum Chordata; order Testudines; family Emydidae; genus Emys; species Emys orbicularis. The sequence goes on from NC_088684.1 coordinate 194,456,526, forward strand.
TTTCCACAGTTTGAGGTAAATTATGCTTTACTTTGCCACTCATTGTACCAACAGGTGCAACATTAATGGTAAGATGGCAACAGCTTATATCTGCCCTTCAATGTGTGGATCCTGTTAAATAAGCAAAACCAGTCTGGCTATTTCACAACCCTCACCAAATATCACCGGGGAATAGAACTTCATCCCTTTAGCACCAAAAGAACAGGTCTCTACAACTTGAGTTAATGGGATAACTCTGCTGGTTAGAAGCAGTAGTAAGCTTATTCTCTAAAAGAATGAGGAGTACTTGTGGCACCTTAGAGACTAACAAATTTATTTGAGCATAAGCTTTGGTGTTAGTCTCTAAGGTGCCACAACTACTCCTCATTCTTTTGCTGATACAGACTAACACGGCTACCACTCTGAAACCTCTTATTCTCTTATTCTAACTACTGAAGATGAATGCAACACATCTAGGGCTGAATTGTAGCTTTGCAACAAGCCCTGTGAAAGGAACAGCATATAACTATATCACCCCAGGAGCTGCTCAAGAAATTAATTGTGCCTCTAATAAATCCTTTCCCTGTTTTTTCCTTGCCTTAGGGAAAGAATAATTTGCTACTGGCCTAAATCAGCAGTAAATTGTAAAGCCACTGGCCAATGCGACCTCCTCCCTGGCTCAGTGAAAGGGAAGTAATAGGCACACAACACCAGTTTATTCCTGCATGTCCAGATACAAGGTCAGGCTAGCCTGCGCAAGAGTGTAAACGTGATTCTTAATCCCATTTATACCCCTACATGGTTGTGCAGTCTAGGACTCAATTTGCCCGCAGCCAGGGAATTACAACTACAGAGGCAGTTTTTCACAAATACCTTTGCCTGTTTCCCTTTGATAAATTGTAACTGGCTTGCGCATCTGCTTTCTTTACACAGTTGCCTGCTGCATTCAGTACACAGAGGTTTCTGCAGCTAGCATGGCTTGAGGGCTACAGTAACTGTGGCAGAAGAGGGCCACCTTAGCTCTCATGTAGCTCTGGTAACCTGCTGAATGAACATGGAGATCTTTATATTCTGGGTACTTTTTTTTAAAATCTGATTTTCCTCTCAAACTGAACTTTTAAAAAAGTTTACAATGTAATTTATCCCCCCTTTTAACAGATATCAGCTGTGCTGCTTATTCCAAGAACGTGGAAGAATGTCTTGTCTTACCGCCAAGTAGCTGTTCTGATGTAAGACCAGGTCATTCTGTATCTCCTAGCTTAGGGTCAGAGTCATTTAAAAAGGCTTTCTCACCACAAAGCTTTTGTTTCCACAAGCCAGAGACCCAGCATCAGAACTTCAGCTGGTGTGTAGCTCTATTGATGTCACCTGAGCTAAACTGATTTATACCAGCTGAGGCTCTGGCTGCACTGTGAGAGAGAATGAAAGTGTATTCAGCCTTGAATAATCTGCAGACACTCTAAGGAGCTGGCTCTGTACTTGTTACTCAAGCAAACTCCCCATGAACTCCCATTGCAGAATTGGCCTCTAAATATATAGCAAGACTGAATACAATAAAATCACAGTTTTGCATACATAAACTATTTCAGTATTCATAAGGAGAGGTTTGCAGAGCCAATTCTGTTATCTTGGATTCAGTATGCAGTTTCATACGGTGGATTAAGTTTCCAGTATGATCAAGACAATAGTTTATTTAAGGCATCTAGAAAAACAGTGCTTCTCCAAGCAAAATGTAGCAAGGCTAGCTAATTTATTTAGAAGTCATCTGCTTTGGGTGATTGTCTCAAGTGTAGAAATATTTTGAATAAAAATGCTGTAATTTAACTCATCTTTTATTTGTCACATTCATGTATAGAATGCATTTCACAATTTTGAATGGGGTTTGAGGTGGGAGGGATTTTTTGTTTGTTTTTTGTGTGCAATTCAGCATTCAAAACTGAACCTTGCTGGTAGAGAAATTGATGTGGGAGCGGTGATCTGAAACAGTTTATGTCAAATGCTTAAAGTGTTATTCTAGTGAGAAAAAATATTTTGTGAAAGTCACATATTGGTATTGTTTTATATTAGAACATTGCAAACTCCATAAGTTCAGTGCAACATGTACTGAAAAATATCATCACCTGCACTATTTATTGAGAGCACAAAATACCGTCTAAGCAGTTCTCTGAACTTCATTGGTAGAAGTTGAACTATGACACCAGATTTTCCAAATGTGCATTAGGTTTACATCAAATGAACTGCATTTTCCAGCCAAAACCCAAGCATTCTAGTAGTAGCTCAAATCAAGATAGAGTAATGGTAGGTCTTTCTTTCTATCTATGGACCTGAGTCACAAGTACACAAGCACGTGTCTAACTTTAACAACCCATATTCTTACAGTTAGGCACATATTTAAAAGATCTTGGGGAAAATGATAGTGATTTTATGAGAAATGTGAAAATTTCAAACATGATTTTGTTTAGAAGAATTCTCAAATAAATCCATGTTTCAAAATTAATCACTGATTTTTTATGTTTGAATTCTTTATCAAAAAATTATTGAAAACTTTATTGAAATGATTATAGAAATGTTTCATTTTCTGAAAACCTTGTTTTGGTAAATAAAAAAAGCAGTAACCATTTTGATATTTTCAATCTATTTTAAAATAGCACACATTTTAGAAGAAAAGGAACAATTTTGACAATGCTGACAAATTTTGCAAAACAGTTCATTTTAGAAAAAGACTTTTGTTACCCCCCACACACACACACATTTTTGTTGGAAAACTTTTGACCAGGTTTCATGTTTATGCACCCTGCTGAATCAGGACTGTTATTAAGCTAAACTTGATGGAGATCTAGAAGTTTTGCCTTGACACAATATAAAGAATTGGATTTAATTCTAGTCTCCTATTCAGGGAGAGAAAACTTTTGTCTATATGAAGGCCCCTGTCCTGAAAATGACTCTACCTGAGCACAGAGGTTTCCCTGCAACCAGCTGTAGGATTCGAGCTGTGGATTCTTCATACTGATACTTTTTGGATCAATAGAGCTTATGCCATACAACCATCTACAACTGTGAGTGACAGTGATCAACATTAACACTGAAGTTAGAAATTCAAATAGTATAAACAGTTATTTTGAGCCAGATCATTACTCCCACACTTGTGACCAGTTACTGAAACAAATAGCCCCAATGATATTAAGAGAGATAGTTACAGGGAGTAGAATCCACCTCCACAAATCAGCAGGCAAGCCAAGGGGCTGAAACAAAGCTCTCCTTTGTGACCAGTCATCTACTCATGCCAGTGAATATTATCAAACAGAATACGATCAGATTTCCCTGGGGATTCACCCCAGTTATATGTCCCAAGTGCACTGCACTATGAAATGGACTGAGAACTCTTACTAAATGGTAGCTTCTTTTTGTGAATACAGTAGATATGCATGGAGTACCTACATAAATACATAGCTACAATATATGTAATTAAAAAGCTGTGCCAGTTCTTGACCATATTCATTTACTTGCATATTGTCACCTCTTTGTTTGTGTCTTCAGATTGGTTCTCAGGATTGGCTCAGTTTGAATAATTTTAATTTATAATTCTCCATGTATTATTAATCAAGGTAAATATTTTTGGAGAACCAAGACCTGTGTATTTACAGATAGATGAACAGTTTATTAGATAATTTTCACCTCTTTATCTGTTTGCAAAGCATCCACTCATGAGTTATTTAAAAATTAACCACTATACTTGTGGAAATTTTTGGTAGTATACACCCCAAGTTATGAGTCACAAGAAGTATATATGCAATTATTATAGAAGTTACAGCAACAATTTGATTTTAAGCAGTTGGCTGGCTTGTTCATCCACTACATATTCCTATAGTGAGTATTGTTTTTTGCAACTACATTCATTTGGGAATGTTTCTTTGAATACAACGCTTGCATCAGCTTTCTGATATTACCAGTAGTTTTTCAACTAAGGGTTTCTCAGAAGATATAAATATAATTTCCTATGTGAGGGTGGCACAATCCTGGTTGAGTTTCCCCTTTTGGGCACTCACCGAGTGGCTGTGTTTGGGTCCCAGTATGCTGGACCCATGTGCATTTAAGCTTCCCTTGGTCTGGATAGGCTTTTTGCCTCTCTGGAACACTGCCTGGGCACAGACTCTGTCTGTTACCCCTTCACTGAATTGTGACTTCTTGGTCCAGCTGCCCTAGGCTTCCAAGTCCATTGTCCATCCCCAATACCCCACTGTCACAGAGGCTCCAACACTGTGGGTGCTCTGGTTGACACTTTACCTCTCCAGAGACTTGTGATAGTTGAAGCACAGGATATCAGGGTTGGAAGGGACCTCAGGAGATCATCTAGTCCAATCCCCTGACAGATTTTTGCCCCAGTTCCCTAAATGGCCCCCTCAAGGATTGAACTCACAACCCTGGGTTTAGCAGGCCAATGCTCAAACCACTGAGCTATCCCTCCCTCTCCTTCCCAACCTGCGGCTGTTGTGGTAGGGGAGAGAGGGAGAGACCCCCCCTCCTTCCCAGCCCCAACTCAGGGGGAGATGGCACATCCATTGCATTAGAAAGGTAAGACTACTACTGATATTAAAATATGAGTTGTGTGCTTTTATATGTAGAACAAAAAAACAATTAATTATTAATTATTTTATATAGCACTTTTATCCAAATCACTTTACAATAGTTAGCTAATGGTACAAACAACATTTGGAAAGATCATTAAGTGATCAGGGCCAGAGCACTCGGCACTTTGCAGGATCAAGCCCCTATTGAAGATAGATTTTACTTAAATGTTTTCCAGTGCTTATGATTTTGTAAACTGTGTTTTCTATTGAAAGATTTAAAAGTCCAGATTTTCTTAATGGAGGCTTTTTAGCTCAGTTTTGTTAAATACCACATTTCCTGCTGCAATGGTCTGCTATTTAAAAAAAGTAATATTCCCAACAGCAATGATATGAAGGGATGATGCTCAAAGCCCAGAAGCACAATATTCTGCCATTCCCTACTCCCTAAATGAAGTCGTAGGACATTTGCCAAGGAAATACAATATAATGTAGAAGCATGAATTAATAAAACAAAACTCATCAACCTTAAAGTTATGCACTGTGCCTTACATTTCCTTCCCTATCTCTTTATTCTTTTTATTCTCTCCATTTTTCTATTTCCTTATCTTTCTCTTTATAACTTTCTCTCTGTCCCGCAACTATTCCAATGTGGTTTTTACCTTCACACATTTTTCTCCTATTTTGCATGCTAGAGAATATCTTTTTCTTGTTCCACTGATCTCTTTTCTCTCCTTCCTTGATCTTCCTCATAAGTGACTTCTGGATTAGGCCTTTAAAAAGTACTTCAAGATCATTGGATGAAAAGCTCTAAAACCAGTAAACTAGTGAAACTAAAATCAAAGTAAATGAAAAAAAATGGGTGGAATTTTCAGAGCTGCCACGTGGATTTAGATATCCAATTCCCATTATTTTCACTCTGGCATCCATATTCCTTAAAGTGACTTTGAAAATCTCAGTCAATATGTTCAACTGCTATGGCACTAAAGAAGTGTAACCATCTCTCAATAGTGTCTGAAAGGTGATGTATTTATACATATGTACACAAGAGAAAAGGTTACAAGAATCTCACAGAAAAGGTTACAAGAATCTTTAATAATGGAAAGTGTTTGGCAACCTAACACAGGAGGGTGCTACCAACTCTCCCTATATAACAATGTATATTTGTTCTTTTTTATTCCCTTCCACCCCTTCTTTCACATTTTCGGGTTTTTATTGAAAAAAATATGGAAAGTTACAAATTTAGAGTATCATGCTAGCTATTTAATACAAAGCACTATTGAAAAAGCAAGGCACTATGTAAATGCTATGTATTATCATGCTAATTATTTATCACCTGTGAACCACTGTTATAGTTAAAGAGCGATTAGTTCACAGAATGTCAGTTCACCCCCTCTCACCTTGCCAGATATTCAGTGCACCAACACTGCAGCTGGTGCTATTTATCTCTCTAGGGATCAGAACAAAAGCCTTCTTCACTGAGCTGTGGAACAAGTCTTCAAGATACTTGAGCGCACTCTTCACAAATAGAGTTTATTATAATTCATCTGGCCCCAGTTGTTCATTTTAGAAAGCGAACAGAATAAAGAGCAGTTAGCAGAATATATTTCTGCACTTCAAGCAGAAGATTTTAAGAAACCTCACTTTTATATGCAAGGTCTTGTTATGGCAGTACTGGAATTCAAGAGAGCTGGATTAGATTCCCAACTCTACCAAAGACTTCTTTGTGTGATCTCCAATAAGACACGGGCCAACATTTTTCAGACTTGGATACAAAACCCTATTCGGGCATCTGCATATGACTGGCCTCATTTTTAAAGGTGCTAAGCACCGGTATTTCCTAGGATTGTAGTTCTGGGATTTATGGATGCTAGGTGCTTCTGAAAAATCAGGCACTTTTATTGATACAGATTTAGAAGCCTAACTTTAGGTACCCAAGTCTGACTATTTTGCATGTACTTGGTTTCCCATCCATAAAAGGGGAAGATAATTCTTTCCTGCCTCAGAGAGGCGGGTGAGCACAAATTCATTAATGTTTTGGAGGAACTCAGGTACTAGAGCAATGAGGTCTATTAAGTACCTTATTTGAGAGGTCATGAGCTACCTCCTGTATCTGTTATTTTTGTCACAGTATTTTTCTGCACGGTTTAGCATTGCAGACATATTTATAGAAATTACAATGTAGTGTTCTATTCTTTTTTTGTTTGTGAGGGGAGAGAGCTTTTTTTCTTAAAAAAGCAAACATTACCTTTCTTGTTTAGAAACAGTCTGTTTTATAGTACTATGCTACACACATTTATAGAAAAAATACATTAAAATATTTTTATTACTATACGAGGAGCTAGTAGTAAACCCTATTTTGTCCTGGACAGATGGTAAGGCAGATAAAATAGAAGGGATGTGGTTGAACTAAGCCGCAACTTTAACTCATCTGGGATCTGTCCAGGTATAACTACTACAGTGCAGGTCATCAATCCTTCCTCACTTGTTTCGATGTAGTGGAGTGGCTGCTGTCAGCCCTCTATTTCTCCATACCTGATCCCAGCCTACTGCTAAGACCCCACCGCTCTCCTCTTATATGAAGTGGGACACTGTATGATTGAGATATGACCATGAATATCATTGTTGCTACCACTGTTATACAATTGCAACAAATCTTATTAAAAGTAAGTTATATAAGGTATCAATGGAAAAGTTAATCTATCACATATAATTATCCTGTTTATATGCATGTATCTAAAGTTATGAATATTGACTATGTACCTGTATTTCAAATGTGTCTGTTCCTGGAGTAACACACACCAGGTAAAATCTATATTGAAGTCAGACAGCTTTATGTTGATGGCCCATCAAACGCAATTGACTCTCATAATGGGCCATAGTAGAAACTCATTCCACCACAACGGCTCGTCCTGCAGACACCTTAGCCTCCAAGTGGCCAATGGCTTGCGCCTGTGACTCAGCAAGCCATGTAAGGGCATGACGCTGGACTTCTTCTTGTGCCTGTATTTTCCACAAACTGTGCTGTGAGCAGGGGTGAAAGTAGAAATAGGGCCTTACCGGTACGGGGCTGGGTTGGGGCTGGCTCTGGCCCCCGGAAGGGGTGGGGCCTCGGGCGGAAGGGGCAGGGATGGGGGGGGTCAGAGCCAGCCCCGGCCCGCCCTGTACCGGTAAGTGCTCTCCCCCGCCAGGGTAGCAGCGGCAGCCGGGGGCTCCGGCAGCAGTTTAAATGGCCCAGGGCTCGGCCGCTGCTACTGCCCCGGGCCCTTTAAACCGCTGCCGGAGCCCCCGGCTGCTGCTGCTACCCCAGGGCTCCAGCAGCAGGGCTCCGGGGGCTATTTAAAGGGCCAGGGGCTCCCCGCCTCTACTGCCCCAAGCCCTTTAAATAGCCACCGGAGCCTGCCAGAGCCGCGGCGGGGCTCCGGCGGCTATTTAAAGGGCCGGGGCCGTAAAGGCAGCAGGAGCCCTGGGCCCTTTAAATAGCCCCGCTACTCCAGGGCTCCCCTGCTTCTACCACCCCGGCCCTTTAAATAGCCCCCGAAGCCCTGGGGTAGTGGCGGCGGGGCTCCAGTGGCTATTTAAAGGGCCCAGGGCAGTAGAGGCAGCGGGAGCCCCGGCCCTTTAAATAACCCCCGGAGCCCCGCTGCTGCTACCCCAGGGCTCCAGCGGGAGCCCCAGGCCCTTTAAATTGCCGCCTGGGGAAGCCGGGCTGCCCCGGTACGGGGCACCGGCTCTTGCTGGTATGCCGTACTGGGGCGTACCGGCTTACTTTCACCTCTGGCTGTGAGCTTTGTTTGGGACACTAAACTTCCATCCATATGGCAGAGGACATAAAAGACCCTGGAAACATCTCCATCATGCCTCTTTTCTGCTCGGACTCTCTGGACTATGGATTTACAACTGAAAAGAGCATATTGACTATGTTCTGAAGTCACAGGTGCTGGCTTCCTCTGGGTTCCGGGGGTGCTCAACCCCCCCTCCATCCCAGGCCCCACTCCCACCCTGCCCCACCCCCCTCCAACCCCGCCCTTCCTACCCAGCTCCACTCCCTCCCCCTAAGCACACCCCATCCCTGCTCCTCCCCCTTCCTCACTGTGCCTCCTGCAAGCTGTGGAACAGCTGATCACAGCGGGCGGGAGATGCTGAGAGGGAGGGAGGGCGGGGGAGGCGTTGATCAGTGGGGCCACTGGCAGATGGGAGATGCTGGGGAGGGTTGGAGGGGAGCTGGTGGCTGGTTCGTGCTAAGCACCCACAATTTTTTTTTCCCATGGGTGCTCCAGCCCTGGAGAACCCACGTAGTCGGTGCCTATGACTGAGTACCCTCCAATCTTTTGGAAATTACCAGAGACTTTACAAGCCAGCAGTTTATTACATCACTGCTTCAAACATGATACAAGAATTTGGCAATGATTGTATGTATATGATCTATTAACCATTTTAACTCTCTTCTTCTTGTCTCTTATAAACCAACCTCTAGATTTTAGTTACTAAAGGATTGGCAGCAGTGCGATTATTGGGTAAGATCTGAGTTATATATTGACCAGGCTGTGTGGCTGCTCTCTTGTCTCATGAAACTGGTTTTCTATAACCACTCATCATATAGTCAAGAGTCTGGGGCCGGGGGGAGGGGGGAAGATAAGGGCTGGAATGCCTAAGGAGACCGCATTTTTGACTTTTTGTTAACCCATGTGGTGAGACATAAGTCTACTTTTGTTACTGGCTTGGTATATTTAATGGTAGAATAACTGCCAGTCTGGGGTGACTCTGCCCTAATTCTCAGCAGTTTGTCCTGAATCTGACATCCTTAGCTGTGACTCACTGAGAAATGGTGACAGAGGTCTAAGGGGGCTTTCTCCTTGCTGCACCAGACAGTAGAAGCCCTAACCCCATTCCCTAGGTTCATTAGAGAACATGGGCGGTGGGTGAACCACGGGCTCGGGGAGGCTAGCCCCTGGCTTGGCCTATCCCTTCACACCACTCCTCCCATCCCCTTTCCCCGCCAAAGCCCAGAGGGCCCCCAGCAGCTGCCAGTCCCCTCCAGCCCCAGGCCGCCTGAGCACCTCCAGCCACGGAGCAGGAGTGAGGCAGCCCCCCCCCCCACACACAAAGGTGTGAGGCAGCCCCCCACACACACACACACAAAGCCCCGGAGTACTGGGTAAGCAGCACACGCTCCCCACCCTCCCCCCGAGCCCCAGAGCACCGGGCGGGCTTCTCCCCCGTGCAGCCCTGGAGCACCGGGCGGTACAGCCTCTGTGCCCCCAGGACTGGAGTGCCGAGGGCCTCCCCAGCCCTGGGCAGCCCCAGCCACCCCAAGTCCCATCTGCCCTAGCTCCAGAGTCCAGCCCCAGCAGGTTTCCTGGAACTTGGAACAGCCTGTCTTGGCTGGGGCCAGCTAGTGGCAAGCAGGAGGCAGCCTTGGGGGTGGGGCCATGCAGAGCTGTTTGCGGAGGCACAGCCTTCACCAGCCTATTATACGCGCCACCCACATTAGAGGATGCCTTCCTCTGTGTCTACTTTCAATTCTGATTTATCAGGGAACTTGACACCTGCCACCATGAGGCACCAGCAATTCGCTTGGCTGCCTCTACCCCACCCCCAGCTGGGTTCCCATATAGTTAATTGTTCCCTCCCTAAAACTGGCCAAAATTGTTTGAAAGGTGTGTCCCACTATCCCTGAAAGCTTAGGGTATACAATATGATATTTTAGTGGGTAATTACTGATCCCCCCCATTTCTGATGATTCACACATCTTCTGGCCTTATCAACTCATGGAGGCCTGGCAGATCCTTGCCAAACCTTATACTTCAGTATTTCAGACCAGTTTACAATCTCTTTTGGGAAAAGGTCCGGAATCTCCCTTAAATCTCTGTCCTGAGGATTAAGTCGACCCCTTACAATAGCCTCGATCATTGCTTAACAATGTAAGTTGTTCCAAGAGCATGACAGTCTGTATTACATTGTACTATACTAGGATATTTATACCTCTGAATATATTAAAAGATATATTTTTCTTATTACATAGGGTGCTAGCTATGACCCCTATATTTAGGTTGCAGAACACTTTCCATTATACAGGATTCTTGCTACTTTCCCCCTTCCCTTAGAGAAGCTCTTGGAGCGCTATTGTTTGCAGCAGCCTTTGAAGTTTGGCAGGTAGAATGCCCTGAGGCTAGAGATGTGCCTTTTTTCTTTGTCTCATGAAATTCCATTCATATTTTGCTGAGATACCAACCATTATAAAAAAAAATCACCATTTCCAAGGGCCAGTTTTGCATGGCTCATCTCCTACCTCACCTCCTTAGGAGAGGCTGGCCCGACTCTCGTTGCTCGTCTGGATTGATATTTGTACTTAGTGCCAGGACTGCTGTTGTGTCTGGTCTTGAACAGAACTGCAAGGGGATGCATGGCAGTTCTTTGTACCTCTTCTTCCTTGTGCACTGTTGCATGGTCAGACACGATCACAAGACATCTCCACCCCCACCCCATAACAATCTATTCCCACATCTTATAGCAATAACAAAAAAGGAGTGTTCTGTTTGACAACTTGGCTCCAAATAACATCTCTTATCCCCTGCTTCAACCAATTCCCATTCCATACAGCTATCTCTTCCTTAGGAAAAGTCTGGGGAAACAAATGGCTCTTACAGTGTGTTGTGAAGGTCAGGAAATCTGGGCTCTGGTGGACTAAGAAGTGAAGAAAGTTCCAGAACCAAGGGTCCTTCAGCAAGAACACACTGCCAGCAGCACCTTCTTTTGTATTCCAGGGATGCACTGCTAGCTTGAGTTCCTCAGATAACAGTGATTTGTTAGGGAGGTTTCCAGGTAACCGCTCAATGGTTGCAGAGTTTCTTTCTCTCCATCCAGAAGCGGAGCTCTGCTGGCTTGTTTTTACTTATAATGCCCAGTCTCATCAGCCACAAAACATTTAAGAATCTTTCTTGAAGGGCTATAAACAAATGACACAGTTGCACTGAAGATTCATTGAAATGCTATAGGGAAACATTTTGTTTTGAACTACTAGACACTATGACAATGCCAATTGCTTGGAGACAGCGAAGGGCATCTTTGCATTCTCCGCCTGAAGTATAGTATCTTTCTCAGCTCTAAGTGACTGTTACTGACCGGGTTATTCAGTCCTGATGGATTTGAAATATGATTTACAACTACAGAGAGCTGGAAGATGTTGTCAGTTGTTGCTAGATGCCAGCAAGTGAGCACCAAAAGTTAGTGGGCAAGAGATGGAGATTTCAGTTAATGTGACTAGGCAGCATAATGCACTTTCCCTAGGAAAGCTATTTTTAAAAATTTAAAACAAGTTCTCAAATATGGAAAAAGCTGACTTCCTCAATATTGATAGCATCTAATTTATTCAGCAATGGATGCCACAAACACTTTAACAAATGGAAAGGTGCCAGGGTTAGCTTCCTAGCAGAGTATTATAAATTACACCTGGGTAGCAATAACGCTGCTTAACAGATCTATTTAAAACAATATTTGAAGAGGAGTTACTACTTGACACACAGCTAGCTGCCAATTTTTGGTGAGTCCCCAAAAATAGGAAGGGAGAGAATTTAGTGCATTAAAAAATACCATTGACTGGGCTTTGGAGACAGAAGGAAACAGACAATTCTGTGAGTTCACTTTCAAAAAATTTTAAGGGGCTTATTTGGCCCAAACCCAGCATTGTTTCATACACTTTCGTATGATGGGTACTCATTGTTTGCACAGCCTAAGTAGTGGTATCTGTACAAAGAAAAATGAGTGTCTCTCGAAGAAATTATGCAAAATCAGATCTTTGATCAGATTTAAGTTTGAAAGGCTTGTTTTAAAATATCCATGGCTTATCCATAAGGATATTTAGTTTCTCCCAGTGACTTAAGATATTGAAGCAAACAGCGGAAGGAAGCTTTAGGCCCAACTCCTGCAATGTACAACACGGACCAGCTTCAGTGGGGCTCTCTGTGGGCACAGCAGTCACTCAGCACTCTATGCTCCAGGATGTGGGCCTGAGGAGTTCTGAATATATCTTATGGACCAAATTCTATAGTCAGACACACCACAATACATCTGAAGTAACATCCTTGCAATAATTTTAAAGGGCCAATATGTCATAATTGGGGTCTGGTAGTTGAGGAATCTGGTCTGAATAAAACAATGTTCAGAATTGCAGGGAGATGGATCAGATTGGTCTTTCCCCATTTCTATTACAGATGATTCTCTCACACATACACATAACACCATCTCCTAAATCATCTATGAAGACCCACCTCATTTATCCTACATCAGTAGAAGAGAGAATAAAGGAAAGCCAACTCCCATCTCACCAGCTTCTTAAATACTTATCTTTAAAGAGGTTTCTGATGTAAATTATATCTCTACCTTATAGTTTGCATTATCTGAACCAGCACCAGTTCTCTGTTTATTACTGTTTTCTTCTTCCTCGGTCTCTCTTTTAAATTTGGTATCTATTGGGAATAAACATGATACCTAATAGCAGAATAGCTATGTGAAAAGAGATTCAACTTCTGTAGTGGTGCAAAACATATGCCAGCATACTAGGATGCAACCAATCAGGAAATACACCTAGGTATCTATTCTAGATGGAATAGGTACAGTATATCCTGATTTCAGACATCTACCAAGACATACACAATCGATCTGCAGTGACAAGCCAACTCATGCTACTTTATCAAAATTAAATTTAAAACAAAGCAAATGAGGCCTCCTTGCCTTTAAAAATGTTATTTTTTCCCCTTCCCCTTGCAGTATGTCAGACTGGTTTAAGTACCAGGCTAAATGTATTTAGATTGGACTGTTTAGTAAAATATTTAGAAAACACCAGGGGCCAAATCCTGAAGTCATTATTTTGAGTTCACTCATGCCTTATTTTAAAGAAAACTGCCACTGTCTTCACGGAGAGATTTTTCTGAGCAAGAACTGGGCAAAAAAAAGTCCAGAAAAAGCAAGAGTGCAACAATGAATGTTTAGTGCCAAATCCAGTGCCAGTTTACATCAGCTGAGAATTTAGCCCCTATTTTTTATACTCCACATACTGAAAACAATAAAGATACAGTGCAGTGGAAAGAATCCTTAAATAGCAGAAAGCAATCCTAGGAGCTTGCATGTGGCTTTAAGCCACAGCTTGCATTGGGGAGGAAGTAAAGACAGTATTGGCACCAACTAGTGACTAGAGCTGGTCAAAACTTAGCATTTCCATTCTGCAGCAAATTCTGAGAAGAAGTTTAATTCTGAATTGGCACAAGAACTAGACATTTTGAAATTTCCCACGAAAAGGACATATTGAAAAAAGACATTTTCATTGGATTTTACCAAAAGGAAATGGAACAGCCAGCTGCCCTGATTTCTAGAAACTCCCCACATTGCCCTGACTCTGGGGAATTCTCTGGGATGTCCTGAACTCCAAGGGACTTCCTAGGTTGCCCCAGATTCCCTGTAGAAGAGGGGTCAGCACGAACATTCTCTGAGAGTCAGAGGAGTCCCCCTGTTGTGGAGTGGAGAGCCTAGAAGCCCTGAAAGCTCTGACTGGAGCTGAGGCTTTCAGGGCTTCCAGGCTGTTGGCTCCATGGCAGGGACCCTAAAGCCCTTGGATCACTGACTCAGAGATAGTCCATATGGCAGGGCTGCCCTGGAGCTGCAGACCCCAGGGGCTGCAGGAAGCGGCAGCCAGCACATCCATCGGCCCACACTGCTTCCTGCAGCCCCCATTGGCCTGGAACAGTGAACCATGGCCAGTGGGAGCTGCGATCGGCCGAACTTGCAGATGCTGCAGGTAAACAAACTGTCCCGGCCCACCAGCGGATTTCCCTGATGGGCCACGTGCCAAAGGTTGCCAATCCCTGCTCTACACACTATTGTAATAACCTTTGTCAAAAGTATGCCTTGTATGGTATCATTTGACAACTCATAGTTTGCTTGTCAGTATTCTCCTGATAAAATGTGTGGCGAGAGTACCACTGGCAGCCCTGCCTCCAAACAGGAAGTGAAACAGGCTGTTAATTTCTAAATTCTACCCAAACTGAAGTACTTTAATGAGTTCATTTAATATCAAAAGTTTTTTCATCCACTAGGGCCAGATGGCCCTTAATATTTAACAAGTGTGCATAAATGTATAGTGCATTTCAAAGCTGCAACTCCTGGTTTATTTTTTGTCTTCCTCTTTCAACAAATTCAGTGCCTTTTCTTAAAACAAAACAAAACAAAACACACACAACCCTAAAGAATAAAGAGGGGATTGATTTTGTAATCAGTCCATGCTCCCTTTCTCTTCTTTCACTCTTGAAAATACATTGGTTGGTTTGTACTTAATTAAGTCTGTCCCCTTTCCACACACTGCCTCTCAGATGCAGGTCACTATTCTGTCCTCCAGCTCATTTCGTACCACCCCCATCTCCCCAAAATAAGTTATGTTCAGCCAGTAGCGTAGCTAGTGGGGTGCAGGGGAAGCAGCCACTTCCCCTCAGCACATGTTCCATAAGCGGCCGGAGGAGCGAGGGGGGGCGCAGGCTGGCGGCCCGCAGCGCGGCCGGCAGCTGCGGCCGGAGGAGCGAGGGGGGACGCAGGCTGGCGGCCTGCAGCGCGGCTGGCAGCCATGGGGGGACGGCGGGCATGGCCGGAGGAGTGGGGGGGGACGCGGCCGGAGGAGTGGGGGGCGCAGCATGCGGCCCGCAGCATGGCCAGCAGCCACGGCCGGAGGAGCAAGGTGGGGCGCAGGCTGGCGGCCGGCAGCCGCGGCTTATTCTTCATGGTAGACCCAACCGATACATTTAGGCCCTGCGTAAACACCACAGCTATGCTAGACAAGACAACTCTCAAGCTATGAAGAAGCTGCTAGCTATAGCTTATCCGTGCAGGCAAATAGTTTGTTGCTATGATAATGTGCAGAAAGCTCTTCCAGATTATTCAGACATTATTTAATCTTTGGCAATATTTTGATTAGAAAACAGAAATAAACTGCATGTCCCTCTTCTGTTTCTTTCATCATCATCTCCTCCTCTTTTTTGGTTAATTCTGGAAAATATCTATCTATAGATCACAGAGAGAGACATGAAGAAAAACATATTAAGTGTGTATGTGTAATAGATAAACACAATATATGCACTTGTTTATTAATGCACAGTCTATATTAATTAACACTAAGGCTGTAATTTAAAGCATTCAAGAATCAGGAAATTAAAATATTGAGGTTCTCATGTAACAATAGCTCAGGGGCATGTGCAGGAGTTAAAATTTGACCCCTTTGGAGGGGCACAGAAGCTTGCTCTCCCCTCTCCCCATCCCTGGTCCCAGGAGTAGCTCACTGCCCCCCCCCAACCCCAGGAGGAGCTCACTGCCCCCCTCTCCTCCCTGCCCTAGCCCTGGGAGGAGCTCGCTGCCCCTCCTCCCCACCCGGGCCCTGGGGAGAGAGGACTCCCCCAGCCCCAGCTGCGGTGGGGAGAGAGCCGCAGCCCCGGGGCAGAGGGAGTACTGCATCCCTTGCTGATTATTGGGGGGCCTGTGTCCCTGCTTGCCCCCCTTGTGCATGCCCCTGCAATAGCTAGAATTTTGGATTCTTACCCATGCAGTTTATTGTATATCTTGAGCCACAGCAGATAAAATTCAATCCCATTGTACCAGGTGCAACTGCCATAGACATCAATGTGCAATTGTCATTGAGTTCAATGAAAGGTGGATCAGGTTCTGCAACTGGTCATATGCACTCTATAATCATCTTATTTATATACAGGGCCAGTCAACAAAACTCACTGATTTCTACTACCAGAGAATCTGACCTACAATATAATCATATATAGGATAATGAAACAGCATTCAATTCTGTATATAAAGGACTCCGCCTGATTCTGTTGCCACACAACAATGTCATTAAAGCCAAAGATATATAACCAATAAGAAAATGAAAAGTAGAACAATACTATAGAAAGCACGATGTGGATGTGAAGCAAGACTGCAGTGACTTGGGATACCGATGATCATCTGAAAGGAATGTTTAATGCAAAAATATGTCAGAATATTTAAAATATGACATGATAACAGTGTACAAAAAATTACAAACATAACATTGCTGTGTTGTTATAAATTATTGTATAGTTCCCAAAAGTGCTGGGCACTTAGAACATATAGGAAGAAATAGTCCCTGCCCTGGACAGAGTACAATCTAATTAGGCAAAGACGCACAAAGGATGGGGTAAAGAGAAGCAGCAGATCAACAAAATGATCTAGGTGATGCTAGGTGCACTTCTGACTAGGGATGCATAAATCCATCTTTCCCCTCTTGGCTCTCACATTCCCCTGGCTAACTATTGTTATCAATTTTATTATTGCCAATATAAAAAAAATAATTAGATTGTATACTTTTTTTTTAAATCTCATGATTTTTAAGCCCTTTGAGTTGGTATTTTTGTTGTTTGTTTTTGGTTTGGGTTTTTTTTCTTTTTTGGCAACTACTTTTTTCTGAGCCTTTAGGTTACACTTGTGCCCCATTTTCCAATTTTTGAGGACTAGAAACTTACTTTTAAAGAAAACTGAAAACAGATTTTTTTTTCATAATTAATGATTCCAGGAACTGGGGCTTTTAGAAAAACACAAAATGTGAAGAGATTCACAATAAAATCACCAGTGTTGGGCAACACTGCCATATCCTCCTCCTTTTCACTTCCCATTCTCCTACCTTTCTTCATCCATAAATACCCTCCCCTTCAGAACTAGGGTTGCCAACTTTGTAATCCCACAAAACCAAACACCCTAGCTCCACCCCTTCCCAAGGCCCTGCCCCCCACTCACTACCCCTTCCCGAGGCCCTGACCCCACTCACTCTCCCTCGGTGGCTCGCTCTCCCCCACCCTCACTCACTTTCACTGGGCTGGGGCAGGGGGTTGGGGTACGGGAGGGGAGAGGTTTGGGCTCTGGTATGGGGCTGGGGATTTGGGCTCTGGTATGGGGCTGGGGATGAGAGGTTTGGGGTGCAGGAGGGAACTCCAGGCTGGTGGGTGGGGCAGAGGGATTCAGAATGTGGGAGGGGGCTGCAGGTTGAGGCAGGGGGTTGGGGTGTGGGAGGGGGTACGGGCTCTGCGCTGGGGGTGCGGGCTTTTGGGTGGGGCCGAGGATGAGGGGTCTGGAGTGCAGGAAGGAGCTCCAGGCTGGGGCAGGCAAGGGTTTCAGAGTGCAGAGGGGGCTGCGGGTTGAGAGAGGGGATTGGAATGTGGGAGGGGGTGAGGGCTCTGGACTGGGGCTGGGGATGAGGGGCTTGGGTGCAGGGAGGGGTCTCCAGGCTGCGGGGTGGGGCCGAGGGATTCGGAGTGTGGGAGAGGGCTGCAGGTTGAGGCAGGGATGTTGGGTGTGAGACGGAATATGGGCTCCGGGATGGGGATGTGGGCTCTGGTGTGGGCCCAGGGATGAGGGGCTGTGGTGCAGGAGGGGTCTCCAGATGGGGGGTGGGGCCGAGGGATTCGGCTTGTGGGAGGGGGTTGCGGGTTGAGGCAGGGGGTTGGGGTGCAGGAGCGGGTACAGGCTCTGGGGTGGGGGTGGGGATGAGGGGTCCAGGGTGTGGGAGGAGGCTCCGGGATGGGGCAGAGGGTTGGGATGTGGGGGGTGAGGGCTCCAGCTGGGGGTGCAGGCTCTGGGGTGGGGCCAGGGATGAGGGGGTTGGGGTGCAGGAGGCGGCTCCGGGTTGTGGGGGGCTCAGGACTGGGGCTCAGGGTTGGGGCCCGGGATTACCTCGGTGGCTCCCGGTCAGCAGTGTAGAGGGACTAAGGCAGGCTCCCTGCCTGGCCTGGCCCTGTGCTGCAGGTCCAACTCCTAGGCGGCGGCGCTTGGGGGAAGGCAGGAGTCTCCACAGGCTGCTCTTGCTTGCAGGCACCGCCCCCTTCCCCCCGCTCCCATTGGCCGCGCTTCCCAGCCAATGGGAGTGCGGAGCAGTGCCCCGTGTACCCCCCCACCTAGGAGTTGGACCTGGTGGCTGCTTCTGGGGTACAGCACGCTGCCAGAATAGGTAGGCACTAGCCTGCCTTAGCCCTGCAGCACCGCCGACCAGACTTTTAACAGCCCGGTTGGCGGAGCTGACTGGAGCCACTAGGGTCCCTTTTCAAGCAGGCATTCTGGTCAAAAAATGGACACCTGGCAATCCTATTTAGAACCCAGGGTAGAGAATTAGTGAGTTGGAACATTAGTCATATTAAATTGATGAGAAGGCACCCTTAAATGAGCGAAGTCAGTGGCAAACTTCCCACTGATTTCAGTGAGGCCAGGATTTCACCCACTATGAATTTACTCCATGACTAGCCCCACTGGTTTCAGTGAGACATTTGGCTGAGCAAGGTACTACTCAATATGAGTACGGCTCTTATGTTACTAAAAGAGTGGAATTCTTATTTTCAAAGGAATGTTTTCTACATTTTTTTTGTTCTTGTCACTCTGCTTGGCTTCCTTTCATAATGGTTTAAAACCACAGGTGAATCCTGGCATCAGAATAGATGACTCGTATCTGCATAATGGGATTTGCACATTGTAGGAGTCATCAAATGGGTACTGAAGGAAGGTTCTCTCAAAGCTCAATGTAGTGACAAGTGATTGCTCCCTCTGGCACTCTCATCAGTCCCAGCCTCTCTCTAATACTTATGGAGCTCCATCAGATAATTCTTGCTTTGAATAATAATCAATCATCAGCAACAGAAATGAACCTTCAAAATAGTCTTGGACTGTTCTCTCTTTTTGGCAAAGACCAACACACTTTTTTGTTGCATAAAGTGCCTCAGTGATCATTATTAACATAATGGTTTAAATGTTTATTGGGTTATGGCCCTTCCTTAGCTATTAGTCTGGGAAAAACCTTATTAACTACTCTCTGCAGGGCAAGTTTGACCTGCAAAACAACCTGTGAGGAATAAAAAATACCAAGACATATTGTAATTTCACCAGGTTTTGATGTTTTAAGTCACACTCAGAAATGCTGCACTTCATGTGGATGAAAGCTGCTCAGTATCTAACATGGATGCTGATTGGCCATAAGGGCCTTATGTAAGTGCATTGTGGGGAGGGGAAGGGAGTAAAGGGCTTCCCTGTCAGGAACTCAGGTGGTTCTGGGAGTGGTCGCCCAACAACGGAAGGAGATTGATTTGGCCCAATAAACCCTAACTAAGAGACTGTGCTCCCTGATTGGACAGAATGGCCAACAGATTCCTATTTTAGTCTTGTAGCAACAGCAGTAACTGCTCAATGCATTTCACACCCACAGCTGTACATAACCAGCTTCCTGTACTTGCCTTTGCTCCAACCCATGCCTTCAACTGTTCCAGCCCTAGTCCCCACTTTCCTTAGAACTCCTGATTCCTGGTTCCAACCATTGGCCTTGTCTCATGACCACAACTCCAGTTCTGCCGTTTGGTTCTGTTCTGACCACTAGGTCAGACTCCTGTCCTGACCACTACATCCCACAACCTCCCCAGTGTGTCACAGTTTGACTTCGTCCCACAGCATGGAGCTCCCCTCTGGAAGGGCCTCAACAGGAGCCCAACCCACCTTCTCATATGTTGTTGGGTCCTACAGGAACTGTAGGCTTAGGTCACTGCACTACATGACCAGTATGCATACTTATAGGTCCAGGTAAAAGCCCCAGCATCGTCTTCTGTCCCCACAACTCTCACATCCAGTTTCCATGAGCCCAAGCTGCCTTTACCTTATAAGTTCAGTGGGGATGGATCATACCAAATTTTGCAGGTTCCTAAACCAATTTCATCTCCAATTTGTGTCGCAGCCACAGTTCTACCCTACAGATCAGTCCAGAGTGGGAGTAGTGCTTAGTCTGCTCACTGTAGAGGTCTTTAAATGGGCATCCCCACTCCTGGAGGGGTCCAGACCTTTCTTTGAACACTTTGAGAACTTTGAAGAAGCAATAGTGGGCATCTTCAATGATCCTAACTGAGAATATACCACAGAAGCTGCTTTCCATGCCCTCCAGCAGGTTCCCAGGTCCGCCACCACATATGCAGCAGAATTTCAATATCTGGCTGCAAACCCACTGGAATGAGGCCATGCAGCAATGTTACTTCAGGCAGGGACTCAACAACTTTATTAAAGGTGAATTAGCATGGGTGGAACCTCGGCCAAGCCTGGAGCCTATATTAGAATTGGTGATTGGGTACTGGAGCGAGCCCAAGAAAAACAGCATGCCATCCAACCTCCGCTGGCCAGAACTCCTTCATCTTCCAGGGCCCCAGTTGCCTCACCAGACCCCAAACCAATGAGCCCAGCCCCACCTGTCTGCTGACTAAAAAGAATTGTTGTCAAGCATTGGAGTTGTACCTTCATTGTGGGATGCCTGGGCATATTGCAGCAGGGTACCTGGCTAAGGTCCAGCCCACCTCTGGATCAGGAAACACCAGAGCCCAACCCCAAAAGGGGGGCTAGTGTTGAGTCAGCACTCCACTCCTCCCCACAGTGAATTGCATGGCCACCTATCCACTGAAATCGTGGTTACCCTTAAAAATCACACTACCCTATTCCATCTCTCTCCTCAACTCTGGCATTCTGCCATGCACAACATCCACTTAGAAGCATTGGTTCATTTGGGCACCTCTGGCAATTTCATCGATAATGAATTTGTGAAGGGGCATCAAATTCCCATCCTTCACAAGGACTTTCCTGGACTTGTCAAGGCTAGCTATGGGTCACTTCTCTCCTCAGTACCCATTATTCCTGAGAGAGAGTTCTCCTAGATATCATTACCCTCTGTGTCACTGAGAGATCTTGCAGTTCAGAGTCAACTGTACTCCACTCTTGTAGGTCATCCTTGGTGTCCCATGGCTTGTCATTCATGACTCCTGAATCAGCTGGCACTTGTGATCTATACTCTTCCATTCTTCATGATAATGATGATCATGCCTTCCCAGCTCTACCTCCTCACAGCAGTTACGATTGCCTAATCAACCTTCAACTGGGAACGGAGCTCCCATTTGGATGCATTTACATCTGAACCCGAGCGCAGGCCCTCTGGGACTACCTTTAGGAGTATCTGCTGACCATCCGCCCTTCCACTTCCCCAGCGGGAGCACCTATCTTCTTTGTGGCTAAGAAGGATGGCTCTCTACAAATGTGTGTCAATTATCAAGACCTAAGCAAAATCACTGTCCACAATCAATACCCCCTTGCTCTCATAAACAAACTCCTAGAAAGATTCCATTTGCCTCAAGTCTTCATGAAGCTAGGTCTGTGTAAAGCAGACAACCTGGTCAGAATTCAACAGGGGAATGAATGGAAGACTGCATTTCAAACCTAATATGTCCATTTTGAATACTTGGTAATGCCATTTAGTTTGTGTAATACCCCCACAATCTTCCAGCATTTCATGAATGACATCTACAGCAATATCCTCGAACAATTTATGATCATCTACTTTGATGATATTCTTATTTTTTCAGAGAATCAGGAACTCCGTGACTACTACATGCACACAGTTCTTAATTGGCTTTGCCAAAATCAACTTTATGGGAAACCTGAGAAATATGAATTTGACAAGGATACCATGGGAGTTTCTGGACTATATCATCTCTCCAGCAGGACTTGCCATGGACCCCCACAAGATTAGAGCCATTACCAAGTGGAAGGCATCATCGAATATACACGGAGTGCAGCAGTTCCTCAGATTTCCAAAATTTTACCTGCAATTCATCTAAGGATTCTCTATAGCTCCTATAACAAGTCCCTCCTTAAGAGGAGGACTAAGTTCACCTGGTTCACTGACATGCAGGCAGCTTTCAACAGTTTGAAAAAATCATTTATTTCTACCCCTGTTTTGACCCATCTGGACCCCACAAATGCCTTCATAGTCAAGACCAACACCTCAGACTTTGCAATAGGCCTGGACCTCTCACAATCTACAGGCCCTCACCAGTTGCTTTGTCCTTGAGCCTTTTTTCTTGGAAACAGATTCCTGCTGAGAAAACTTATGATATATGGGACAATATATATATATAGAGAGAGATGTACCTATCTCATAGAACTGGAAGGGACCCTGAAAGGTCATCGAGTCTAGCCCCCTGCCTTCACTAGCAGGACCAAGTACTGATTTTGCCCCAGCTCCCTAAGTGGCCCCCTCAAGGATTGAACTCACAACCCTGGGTTTAGCAGGCTAGTGCTCAAACCACTGAGCTATCCCTCCCCCCGAAAGTATTTTTTCACCCCAGATGGGACATGAACCCAAAGCCATTGCCTTATCCACAAGGAGCTCCTAACCATCAAGGCTGCTTTTGAAGAGTGGCACCATCTTCTTGAGAAGGCCCACACACCTATACAAGTCTGGACGGATCACAAGAATGTGGAGCATCTACAGACAACATGATGACACAACCAGCATCAGATTTGCTGGGCCCTTTTCCTCTCCCAATTTGACTTTACAGTTATGTGCCATCCTGGAACTAAGAACAGGAAGGTGGATGCTTTGTCCCACAAGGCTGAGGACCATGAAGTGGGATAGGAGGCTCACACCACTGGTCTTAGTACCTCCCACTTTGTCTGTGGGATCAGCACTGGTCACGTGATGACCATTAGCTGTTCTTTCCTTCCAAGTGACTTTTTTGTGGCTCCAGTCTTCCAGACTCTAAGTGCTTCCCCAGATTCAAGGTTTCATCTGCAACAAGACTTCTTTTATCATGGAGATCATCTGCACATTCCCAAGGGCAGCTCCTGCCTTTAGATGCTAAGGTTGTGTCATGACTCATCCATGGCAGGATATTTCAGCCAATTTAAAATTTGGAACCAGATCACTAGATATTTCTGGTGGCCAACCCTACAAACTGATGTTATAAACTATGTTAGGTCATGCAATCGTTATGCCTGCATGAAGAAACCATGAGCAAAAACTTGGGGGCCTCCTTCACCCCACTCCATGCCTCTGCTTCCTTTGGTCCACCCTCTCAATGGACTTTATAGTGAAGTTACTGTGCTCCCAAAGGCACTCAGTTATCCAGACTGTACTGAATTCCCTGACCAAGATGGCTTATGTAATTCCATGCTGCATCATGCCCATGAAATCACCCAAACTTTCTTGGAGCACATCTTTCAGCACCACAACATGCCATTTCAGATCAAGGATCTCACTGTGTTTCTCAATTCTGGTAGGAATTTCTTTGCCTTCTCAGCTTCTCACCTTGACAGCCCACTATCCACAGACTGATAGCCAATCTGAAAGAGTCAATCAAACCCTCAAGAAGTCTCTCTGTTGTTTTCTGAATTTCCATCAGGATGATTGGCTCCCATTTCTGTGTTTGGCTGAGTTTGTGTACAACTCAATCCACACTTCAACACAACAGACCTCATTGATCACAAATTTTGTTTTTCACCCCCACTGATTCCATCCAGATCTGTGTGAAGGCTCTGCCAACCCAGCAGCCATGGACCTAGTCATCCATCTCCAGCAAATGCACCAGGAACTCTCATTTGCCACTAAAGAAACTCATAAGCATTGTGTAGAAAGAAAGTGACAGGCCACCCCAGCCTTGAAGTAGAGGATAAGGTCTGGCTCAACTCAGAACCTGAGAATGGATTGTCTTTTGGGTAAGCATGATCACCAATGCCTGGGTCCTTTTTGGATCACTGATCAAATTAACCCAGTTGCCTTCAAGTTTCAGCTCTCAGAATCCCTCAACATTCACCCCACCATTCACCCCACCAAGGGCAGCTCCTGGCTTTAGATGCTAAGGTTGTGTCATGACTCAAACTATTCATTAACAACCCTTTCACCGACCAGGTAGATCCTCCTCCACTCCCACTAATTGTATATGGGCAGGAGGTATCTGAAGTCCATCAGGTGCTCAGCACCCGATGGGCTGGGGCAATCTTCAGTATTTAATAGATTGGAAGGGGTACAGGCCAGAGGAATGATCCTGGGAACCAGAAGAAAGTATTCATGCTCCTAATTTCCTGCAGGAATTTCACCAAAGATACCTTGATCTATCAGGGACCCCCCCCCCCCAGCCCCCAGAGGCACTCTCAGGGGTGGGGAATGGTATTCTCAGGAACTCAGCTGGCTCTGGGTACAGTTACCTAGCAACCAAGTGATCTTGGCTGGGCCCAATAAACCCCCACTAAGAGATTGTGCTCTCTGATTGGACAGAAAATCATACAGCTCACTATTCAAGTGTTGCAGCAACAGCAGCACCGTAGCTGCTCAATGCGTTCCATGCCTGCACCTGTGCTAAACCCGCTTCCTGTACTAGCCCTTGTTCCAACTTGCACCGGCTCCTGTTCCAGCCCTAGTCTTTACCTGCCTTAGAACTCCTGGCTATAACCGCTGGCTTGTCTCCTGGCCACCACTCCAGTTCTCCCCACTGAGTCTGCTCCAACCACTAGGCAAGACTCCTGTTCCAAACACTAGCATCACCTATACCCTGATGTGTGACCTGTGAAAGAGCTGGCAGAATTGTAGCCCTTGCGTGCAGGGACTTCTCCCTCTCAGCTCCCCTGGCGAGCAGAAGGGGAGAACGTGGCTGGAGCCTTAGCACCACCTCCACATGAGCTGGTCACAGAGTTGGCTGGCTGTGCCATGAGGGGCCTGGGAGAGGGGCTATGCTCTTTCAAGGGGAATAGCAATGTATACATGGCCTCTGTGCATCAGGGAGTTTCAGAATGCCTCTGGGGCTGCACCTCAGGTGGTGGGACTCCACACAGTGTCACAGTGCAGGGTTGTGTCGAAATAGCACAAGTGAGCCCACATTAAAAGAAAATACATTAATCTCTTTTTGGGTAAACCATTGTGTCATTTTAAATTAAACTCAGGGCTCTCTTCTCCCTTATACCAGTGTAAATCCATAGTAACTCCACTAAAGTCAATGGGAGTCATGCCCATATAATTAAGAGCAGAAGTGGGCCTTACATATTGTATTTCAATTGCATCATTCATAATGTAATAGTTGTGCTAGTCTGTGTAATTAGAACTATAGTGTGGCTTCACACTATGTACAGTATCCTATAGGGGCATACATGTGTGTATGTAACTAAAGTATATCAGTGCCAGCAATTCAGTGTAGATAAGCCATATTCACGAGAGATACTTGTGCCTACCTCCATGCTCTGTATGCAATGCATTTGACGGTTCTGTTGATAGCACATTAGTTTTTGGAGGTGTCATGTACACTCCCCAGTGCCAGTCCTCCTCTTCTAGTTAGTGGGAAAGGAGAGCAGGGCTCCACTGATGGGCTCAGATCATGCTTGGTGCATAAATACTTACTGTGTTTCTTTTTAGAGGAATGGGATCTATAAAATGCAGTTATTGATTTAAATTAAATCAACATCTGAATATGCTTCATGAAGATTGACCAGGGCCACGTCCTTGTAAGAGAGCAAAACCTGATTAAAACATTGGGTGAAATTGTGAACTGAGACACTGAGGCCAGATTTGTAAAAGTACTTAGATACCTAAAGATGCAAATACATGCCTAGTAGCATTTTCAAAAGCACGTAACTCCCATTGATTGAAAATTTTGAAAATCCCACTGCATCTTTAGGCATCTAAATGTCTTTGGAAATTTGGCCCTGAATATGGGATGTAGGGCCAAGACACTAAACTAGATGGCCTGATTATGTGGGATGAAGCAGTGGGTGGCTGGGGCCTTTCCCTGCTCAGGATTGACCCTGAGTAGTTACTAGTTTCTTTAATATGATATACTCTAATATGTTGTAGCAATATGTACTACATTCCATGGTATCTATGCTTTGTAAGTGGTCATTCATTTATTAAGTCCTGCAAAATAATTTATACTTAATCATTGATTTTACAGAGCTACTGCATTTCTCACTTAAGCCCCTTTATTTCCTGCTCTCCATCTCAGTTTCATGCAGCCATGGAAAGTAGCAGCATTTCCCCGAAGTGCCAGTGTTTCATGGGAACATCAGCACTTCCTGCCTGGCCCAAGGAGAAACACTGGCAGTGTCTTGTTTAATGCACAGTATCAGGCAGCACTGAAATAGTTATTATCAGATACTATAAAAAATCTCTTAGTGAATTTCTAACACGGTAAAAAAAAAAAAAGAAACTCTCACATGCAGTGGCAAGCAACTTTTTAGCTGGAATTGAGAGAAAACACACACACACACACACACACACACACACACACACACACTTACTTTTGAGGAGAAAAAGAAACATTAAACAAGTAGCCCCAGATTGTCCCTGGCACTGACATGTGCATGCGAGGGAGGGAGGGAGCATGCATATATACACTTTGCACACACTGTGTAAGTCCCAAGGACGATAGCATTTGCCGAGTTCAGGGAAGTACAGGGACAGGCAATGACGAAGTTGGATTATAGGGCAATGCATCGTACCAGAGAAGCACTATTCATCCCAGAGCTCCCACAATGCCTCCTGCTCATGACTATGGCTAAACTCTACACTCTAGCTCCTGGTGTTGGCTGAATTCTCAGAAGCCATCAAAAGTCTTATATAAATATAAACTGGGACAAAATAATGTGAAAGGAAAGGCAGAATACCTTTCTATGGCTTTATTTCCTGCAAGGTTCTGTTATGCCATGGAGAATCCACACATCAGAAAGCATGCAAACTACTATGTGAACACAGAGTACATTTCCATAGAGATGGGCTCATTAACTATTACTTATTTCCTAGCTCAAATGGTACATGAAGTGCATTCTGAAAAAGAGAAGAAAGACTTGGCCGTTGTCAAGAAATCATCTGAAGGGGGGGGGGGGAAAGATATTGCCTTATAGCTTAATAATATTTCTCTTTGTTTATTTATTAGCTGATATCTTTCCCTGAATCCAGCCTTATTTTTTAAAAATGCCCAAAAGGTTCTCTTCAATTATTTAACTACCATTTTAAAAAGTAAACATCTCTCTCTACTTGTTTAGAAGGTATATTCTTTACTTCAAGCCCTCATAAACGTTCAGCTACAGTATCTTAAAGCAAATAAAATAAGATGAAATAAATCCATTTATTTCCTACCAGTCCTTTCCCCTCACCTATTAAATAAGTTGAACAAAGATTGCACTGTATGCATTATTTATAGCTTGGGTAGATTAACAGCTTCTTGTTTGCTTGTGTTTCACAAAGCAAACATTGAAATCTGTGGTCAGGGCTGTGGTAGGATGTTGCTCTTTTTTGATCTTACCATTTTGATACAATGAGTAGATGTGTAGGAGTATGTTTTGCTGCATGTAGGATCTGTTGAGTCCATCAATATGCATTTTAGTAGGGTTCAATGTGTTTATCTCTCTCCTCAACTGCAGCAGATATTGCAAGTGCTGTGTGGGACAATACTACTGCAATCAAGATAAACCTTCTGACCACAACTTCAGTTTAGTTGGTATTTCAAATCTAATAGGACTTTGTGTTCTTGTAGGGCCAGGGCCGGCTCCAGCTTTTTTGCCGCTCCAAGCGGTGAAGCCAAAAAAAAAAAAAAGTCATGATCGGCACTTTGGCGGCAGCTCTACCGCCGCCACTTCATTCTTCGGCGATGGGTCCTTCCCTCCGAGAGGGAGTGAGGGACCCGCCGCCGAATTGCCGCCGAAGACCCGGACGTGCCGCCCCTTTCCATTGGCCGCCCCAAGCACCTGCTTCCTGCACTGGTGCCTGGAGCCGGCCTTGTGTAGGGCTCACATACAAGGGGAGCACGAGGTTTCAGGAGACCACTTACACTCTGCACAAGCTACCCACTTTGCCAGAGCCTGTACTGTGGAAAAAGCCGCCACTACAAGGCTGATAATTTTCATCCCCCAAGGGGGCAGGGAGTGAAAGGACCCACTTCCACTGCCCCAATGCACTGGCCTGAACCTCTGCTTTGGCCCAGTGGAGGGAAATAGTGTGCACCAGCAAAAAGACTGGTACAGCTTACTTCTCTCCCCCCACTGCCCCAAACAAGGGGGAAGCACCAGATTGTGACTGTGGGTGATGCAGTTACATGCTACCCCTTACTTCAGCAGGGCTGTAAAGTTACAAAGCAGCCCTTAGTACCTTATAAATATTAATTAAGCCTCCCGTGTCTGTGAGGTAAGTATTACTACTCCTATTTTACTTGGTAAAGCGCGGGCTAGTCTACACTAGAAGCACTACATTGGCGCAGCTGCACCGCTGCAGTGTATCTGGTGAAGATGCTCGATGCCAACAGGAGAGCTCTCTCCCATAAACACAATTATTCCAGCTCCACGAGAGGCAGAAGCTATGTCGGTGGGAGAGTGTCTCCCACTGACATAGCACTGGTATGGACAGCTCTTAGGTCTCTATAACTTGCGTCGCCCAGGGAGGTGTCTTTTTCACATCCCTGAGTGAGGTAAGTTATATCGACTTAAGCGATAGGGTAGACCTGCCCTGAGTGTTTACCTCCCTACTCCAAACTGCCTTAACTCTGCCCTGATAGCAACGCCCTGAAAACAATCAGAAAAATAGACTGCCTTGTCCATCCTAACAAACAGTTCTATTGTATCCTTGGTCACATCAGCCAGAATGCCTGAACCTTCATCATAAAGGGGTGGAGCACTTATGTTAAAACAAGCAAACATTAGTGAGGTGACAAGTCACAATGTACACTGGAGACTTACATGTACAAAATAAACTATAGAATCAGTGTTTTGTGGTACCATTTTGAGATTGTTCAGGAAAGGATACATGAGCAGTTGAGCATCTCTGTGGAGGCAATGTGATGGTTGTTGTGTGACTTAGTTGAGAAGTACAACTATGTGTGGATATGTGGGCAACAAAACGATTATATTAAATTGCCCACAGATATTTTACTATATCATTGGTTATTAAACACCAGTGATTCATTCTTACCACAACAAAAGGGTATGTATGTATGTGTATGATATAAGCCTGCACATATTTTCCTCTTCTGTTACATTACATCATATTACATGGTAAGTCACATGATATAAGCCCCTATCCAGAATGCATTTTCTTTTTCTCCAAGACGTGCTTCTCTGGGGCAGATGGATACAAAGGTCAGATGCTAGATAGAAATACTGCTAGATATCCAGCCTGTGAATTATCACCTTTTGCCTCAATCATTTCACAATATATGGATCAAGCTTTAAGTTTTATGTGGAAAAAACATCCACTCTCCATGGGTGAAAGAACAGTAGAGAACAGGATACCACAGACCAGTAGCCAGCTCAGTTTGACTCACTAATATAAAATGTCAAAGTTTAATCTTTAGTCGCTGAAATCTTAATGTGCAGAACAGCTACCAAATATGAAGCCCAATGTGGCATCAGCTTGGAGCTCTGACTTCAGGATATTTCTGATCTACTTCCCAAACATTTTGTAGTAGAAGGATAAGGCTAAAGATCTAGTGGGAATGCACTGTACAGCCATGTAGGAGATCTATGACTTCAAGTCCCAGTTTAACAAAGATTATGCAGAGAAAAGCAAAATTCAGCTTGTCGTAATTTCTGATCAGAGATTAGCATTCTTTCCATCTACCATATCCCATTTTTTCATTTACAGAAATGCAACACAAATTTTCTGTACTTCCTATGTGTGTGTTCACTTGCTACCCAATTAACACCCTATTCCCCTGTAGTAGTTTTGTCCTCGGACAAATACACTTGAGCTTTTAACCTTTTCTAACCCATCTGTATTACACTAGAAAAAAAACAAGGTGTGTTTTTAACACACATCAGGTAACATGTTAAAAACCTAGTGGTGACAGCATGTTATAGGTTTAACATGTGTTAGAGTTTCCTTGAGCAGCTACACCCACCCCAGGTTTCATCCCTCCCAGCTAACACATGAAAAATACAAATTGCTTGAACACATTAGCTAACATGCTAAAAACACCTTTCTTACTACTGAAGACAAGGCCTCAGTTCCTGATATTTATCCCCTCAGGGTATGCCTAATGTCACTGGAGGATGAAGGAATGGAGTTGGTGAGCTCACCAGAAGGCCTTGTCACTACCTGGGAGGACGGGGACTGTGATGCAATCTCTAACATGGGAGACATAAAGCTTGGTAAATGCAGGGTAGAGACAGGGCCGGCCCACAACATTTTGGCACCTGAGGCAGGGAGCTCAAATGACGCCCCCATGCCTCCTCGCTTGGGCCAAAACTTTGAATGGTCTCAATTCTGCCTTCTTCCTGTTCTACTCCTCTCATGGTACTGCTCTGCTACCTACCCCAATAAAGGAGAACTAACAACTTAAAATGCCTTGTTCAAAAATTTTAAGTAACACTTAACTTTCAAACGCCTGAACAGCAAATGTCACTTTTCTTGTCTGCACAGTAAACATTGGCATTTTTATCTGTTTGAATAATCAAAGTGGTGTGGTGCTTTCCGTGCCTTCTGGGTTGCAAAGATTTGAACTGCTTCCTGCTGAAGGTCCACAGTCTGGGCCAGCTCATGCTGTATTGAGATGGTTGCAAGCCCGACCAGCCTCCCCTGTGTCACTGTGGAGCGTAGATATGTTTTTATTAACTTCAGCTTGGAGAAGCTGCGTTCTCCACTGGCAACTGTTACAGGAAGTGTTAGAAGTATGCGCAGAGCAACAAAAGCATTTGGAAAGAGGGTGGTCATCTTATTTGTGTACATATATTCCAGAACAGCCTTTGGAGTTGATCCTGCTGAAATGTATCTTGAAAGGGCTTTGAGTTCATCACCTAAATCACTCGCATCAATATTGCGCAGGTCATCATGTGTCAACACTGTCTCTAGTGCCCTGCATTGCTGGTGTAGGTCTTCTTCAGGTATAGTGAGGAGTTTTGGAATATCATACAACATCCCAAATATACTGCTGTGTTCCTTGAGCTGCCTGAAACGTTCTTCAACTGACTGTATTGCACAATGTAGCACAATCTGGTTAAGAATTCAACTTTGAATTGTTGTTTGGGGTCTCTTAACGGGATTATCCCGTGCCTCATAATCAAAATGTCTTTTTCTTCGGCGACTCTTGTATTCTTGAATGGGTGGGAAAATAGCTTCAGTGTGAAGTTCCTCTGCCAACTTCTGTGCACCCTTCAGAACGTTTTGAAATCCCTCATCTGACCGGTAAGACTGTAGGTATGACTTTGCTTTGTCCAGTTGTTCCATTGCTCCAGATATATCAATGTCATGCCACAACACTAAGCCACACAGAAATTTGAAGTTAGGTATGTTTCTGGTGATTCCTTTTCCCTCTGCCACTGTTCTCCCACGAACAGTTCCTGTCATAGCATTATCCTCCATAATGGCAACTATGGCATCATCTATCTTCCCAATTTGGTGTTTGATAGGCTTTATCGCCTCCTAGGGTGACCAGACGTCCCGATTTTGACGGGACAGTCCCGATTTTAGGGGACTTGTCCCGCGTCCCAACCTTACATTGGTCGGGACGCACTTTGTCCCGATATCCGGGGGACCATGGCAAGCCGGCGCCACCGGCGCCACTCACTTGTTCTTCCGGGGCCCCTGGGGCAGCGCTGCACAGCTGAGCTCCCAGCTGGCGCCCGCCTGCCGGCCGGCAGGAGCCTACAGAATGCAGCAGCAGCCCGAGGCACACACAGAGGTGAGGCAGGCAGTGAGGAATTCTCCGCAGCTCCGCTGCATGCTGGGGGGCGGGCTTGTAGACGCTGGCAGTGGGCAGAGAGACTGAGTCCCCCGCCCCCCTCGACCCGACCCGACCCGCCAGCGACGCGACCCCCCTAGGCTAGGAGCCAGAGCGGGACCTGCCTGCTGGATGCTTGCTGCACGCTGCTCCAGGTAAGCAATCAATGGATCAACTTACTCCTGCTTTTGCTGCGGCTGTATGTGTGCCTGTGGGGGGATCCGCCGGGAGGCAGCGAGAGCGCGGGGTGGTGGTGGTGGGGGGCTTTTATAGAGTCGCCAGGTGCATCTCGCAGCCACTGGCTCCGGCCTCCAGCAGCTCCAGCCCCGCCGTTCTGCTCTGCTGATGCAGGGGGCCACTGGCCCTGGTGGGCACGGGGGCAGGGAGCCAAGTTCTTTCAGGAGGGGGCTAAGCATAGCAGTTCCTACACCCCCAAGCCCACTGGGAAGCAGCTCCTCTCTTGTGGAGGAAGGCGCCAGTGGGGGGTGGGGACATTGAGTGATTGGGAAGGGGGTGTGTGAAAATAAAATCAAAAATAGGGGAGGAAAGAAATAAGCCAAGGAGGGTGACTGTCCAGCAGGGTTGGGGGGAGGGAGGCTCAAGTTGTGACAAATGTTCTGAAAGATTTCGATGAATCCTGTGTGCCTCAGTTTACCCTATATTTTGCATGGCTACCCAGTGGGAGAATGGCCAAGCAGGTGTGAAACCTGGTGGCCAAAGGGGGGACTCCCAGGGAGGGTGCGGGGCGAAGTGACTCCGATTCCGAACAGCTGCGGAGAAGGGAGCGGGGTGGGCTCGGGGGAGACCCCCCCCCGCTCCTCCCAGCTGGGGGCTGCAAGACTTTAGGAAACGGGGCGAGCCCGGCCCTTACCTATCTTGCTCTTGCCAATCTGCCCCAGCTTGGGGGGCCTCTTGTTGTGCCCCCCACCTCCCCCCCGAAGAAGTTGCTGGTAAATCAATGTGGGCTTGTGCAAAGGGCACCACACACAAGCCATGCTCAAGGAGCAGTACTGGAGAGAGTGTGCCTTCTGAGGTAGTGCTTTTCACCACCACTGCATGCAAGGCAGGGGCTTGGAAGCCACAATCTATCTAGCACATGGCACAGACAAGATAACTAGTTGATGTTTTCCCTTAGTACAGACTGCAGGACTGATCCCACATTCTGTATTCAAACTCAGGGCCGGCTCTAACTTTTTTGCTGCCCCAAGCAGCAAAAAAAAAAAGTGCTGTCCCCCGAGCCCCTCCCCGCCGAGCGCCGCGCCGCTAGAACCCCCCCCCGAGCGCCGCGCCCCGCGCCGCCCCCCCCGCCAACCGCCGCCGGAGCCCGCCCCCCCCCCCGCCGAGCGCCGCGCCGCCGGACCCCCCCCGAGCGCCGTGGCCCGCGCCGCCCCCCCGCTGAGCGCCGCGCCGCCGGAGCGCCCCCGCCCCCCCGCGGAATGCCGTGCCGCGCTGCGCTGCCCCCCGCCACCCCAAGATTGGCCGCCCCTTACCAGGTGCCGCCCCAAGCATGTGCTTGGTTGCCTGGTGCCTGGAGCCGGCCCTGTTCAAACTTACTGATTACAAGTGAACACATGGTGCAACAAAGCCTCATAATGATTAAAAAATAGCGACAACATGCTCACAGTGCAGAAGAGGGTAGAAAAAGCCTGTATTCCACATGCTGTGGCCACACCTCAGGGTATGTCTACATTGCAATTAGACACCTGCGTCTGGCCCAGGCCAGCTGACTTGGGCTCACAGGGTTCGGGCTAAGGGGCTGTTTAATTGTGATGTAGACATTCAGGCTTGGGCTGAAGCCTGGGCTCTGTGAGGTAGGGGGGTCCCAGACCTCAGGCTACAACCTCAGCCATCAGCTCCACAATTTTAAGGAAGTTTCCATTGTTTGGCACATACAGCTGATCTGAAGTGCCACGCGGTGCTAGGTTTTGGGTAGCAAGCATTCTCACAATGGCAATGAGCCTTTTCAGAACATTTTGCCAGTAAAGAGACTCTGATGCAATCTTCTCTTGATGCTGATCATCTCTGGTGGCCTTTAATCTTAGTCTCATCTCAAGCTCTTTCCACCTATGGAATACTCTCTGGTGATTTGCTGCCTTCTCATGGCATGCCAAATTTCTAGCCAGATTTCTCCAGTCCTTTGTTCCTGTAGAACCCAATGTGGCTGGAACATTAGACTGGAAGAGTTTGCAACAAAAACAGTATGCAGCATTCTGGGTTTTTGAGTACATAAGCCATGGCCTCTCCACGTTGTCACCATTGGGGATTTCATGCCAGTATTGTGTTGGATGGAACTTCTATTTTCATTGACTTTGGGGAACATGAAGTTTTTCACTTGCTGTGGCCCGTGCAGTACAAGGAAGTCCCTCAGGCTACTGCTCAAGTGGGTCCACAGTCCTGGATCATCTAGACTTAAGGAACTGAACTCAGCAGAAGCTGTTTCTTGTGCCTCCACCACACTCTTCTTTGATCTACACTTTTCTTCAGGAATGTGCATAGTTGCATGCATTTGAGATGGAGATATGGATGCTGCAGTAGCTGCCAGGTCACCTGCATTCTGACTAACTGGAAGATCAGGCATCTCCTCACCACTCACATCCTCACTGGGGCCGGAAGGCTCACCATAAACATTTGTGTCTATGTATCTCAGGAGAGCTCCTTCCTGCTTAGATAGAAAAGGTTCCTTTGCTTTCTTTCTTTTTCTGAATGCTGCCCCAGACGGGCGTTTTCTTCTTTCACTCATGACTGCTGTTCTGTGCCAGCTATAGCAGCTCTCAACACTCAATTGCTCCCTGAGAAGCTGGTGTTAATCAGACCAGGCTCCTGGGGGTGCTAGAGAGGTACATAAAAGGCTCCTCCTCCTCTCTCTCCCTGCAGCTCCTGCTGCCTTCTGTTATTCCCTCTTACCTTTTCTCCTGCCTGCCTGTTATGTCTCTTGTGCCCTCCTTTCTCCAGCACAGCACTCCACCATCTCTGTGCATCTGGAGTAGAGAGAATACATATGCACCAGCAGCAGACACAATTTTCTACACTCTGGGTCCTAGTGCCCCCCCCCACACACACACACAAAGTCTGGCACCTGAGGCGGCCGCCTCAGTTCACCTCATGGTAAGGCCAGCTCTGGATAGAGAATCTGAAGGGCTTCAAGAGAGGCATGGAGAAGCCTAGGGAGAAGTGCTAAAACATTTCTTAGGGCTTGATCCAATTACCATTGAAGTCAATTGAACAACTCCTGTTGACTTCAATGGTAGTTGGACTGGTCTCAGGCACTTGACAGAGTCCAGTTTTTTCTTTGGCAGTCTCTAAACCAGTACAAATCAAGACACTGGAGCTAGCTGCACTATGCATTTCATATATCAGTACTGGGTAGTCTGGAATTTCTTGCTGGGCTAGCCTATCTCCCCTCCCACCCCCATTCAGTCCTTTAAAAAAAAAAAGAAGGCTCTGATGCACAAAGTTGCTCTAATTATAAAAATGAAACCAAAGAAGTTTGCTAACATGATTAGACTCTGATGTGAAAGTCACCCTGGCATGCCTCTTTGTGGTCAGATCTGGAACTGCAGGTAAGTCCTGCTTTGATTTCCCTCCAAGCAAAGTATAAACAACTCTAGACCAGCTTTGGGTATTAAAGAGCTCCCTCCCCAGAGAGTCTCTTTTATTTAACAGAAAGTCTCCCACAGGCATATATGACACTCTCTATCTCAACTTCTTGGCTGAGGGACTCAGTCCCAGTCTATCGCATGTCTTGATTTCATCCAGATGCTTCATCTAGATGCTCTGACCTCAAGACTTCTGATGCTACCTGAGTGGAGTCTTCCTCTGATGTTGGGATCTGTGGAGGTCTCTCAAGCATTCCTCCAAATACTAGGGTGGGCACATTGTAGCTATCTCACTAGAATCCTCCCCTTTTCTGAAGCTCTTCTTCCAGGTCACCCTAGGAGACTCTCTGACTTAGGAACTTGGGCCTGGTCTACACTACAGGGTTAGGTTGAATTTAGCCGCATTAGGTCGATTTAAAAATGAATGCGTCCACACAACCAACCCCGTTCCGTCGACCTAAAGGGCTCTTAAAATCGACTTCTATACTCCTCCGCGGCGAGGGGAGTAGCGCTAAAATCGACTTTGGGTCGGATTTGGGGTAGTGCGGACGCAAATCGACAATATTGGTCTCCAGGAGCTATCCCAGAGTGCTCCATTGTGACCGCTCTGGACAGCACTTTGAACTCCAATGCAGTAGCCAGGTACACAGGAAAAGCCCCGGGAACTTTTGAATTTCATTTCCTGTTTGGTCAGCGTGGCGAACTCAACAGCACAGGTGACCATGCAGTCCCCCCAGAATCATAGAGCGTAGAATGTTTCTACGCTCCCCCATCATCTCCGTCTCTGAGGTTATCGCAGATTAGAAGGCAAAAAAAACCGCACTCGCGATGACACGTTTTCCGAGCTCATGCAGTCCTCCCGCACTGATAGGGCACGGCTTAATCCATGGAGGCATTCAGTGGCAGAGGCCAGGAAAGAATTAAGTGAGCGCGAAGAGCGGAGGCAGGACGCAATGCTGAGGCTAATGGGGGAGCAAACGGACGTGATGAAGCATCTGTTGGAGCTGCAGGAAAGCCAACAAGAGCACAGACACCCGCTGCATCCACTGTATAACCGCCAACCCTCCTCCCCATGTTCCACAGACTCTTCACCCAGATGCCCAAGAACGTGGCAGGGGAAGGCTCCGGGCACCCAGCTACTCCACTGCAGAGGATGGCCCAAGCAACAGAAGGCTGTCATTCAAACAGTTTGATTTTTAGTGTGGCTACAATAACCAATGTGGCCTTGTCCTTCCCTCCTTCCCCACCCCACCCAGGCTACCTTGTCCATTATCTCTCTTTTTTTTTTAATTAATAAAGAAAGAATGCATGGTTTCAAAACAATAGTTACTTTATTTTGAAGGCGGGGGGAGGGTGGTTGGCTTACAGGGAATTAAAATCAACAAAAGGGGCGGGTTTGCATCAAGGAGAAACACACACAACTTTCACACCGAAGCCTGGCCAGTCATGAAACTGGTTTTTAAAGCCTCTCTGATGCGCAGCCTTGCTGTGCTCTTCTAATTGCCCTGGTGTCTGGCGCAAAACAGCTGTCTGCCATTGCTTTCACAGAGGGAATGAGGGAGGAAGGGAGGGAAGGGAGAATGACAACATGTACGCAAAACCACCCGCGACAATGTTTTTGCCCCATCAGGCATTGGGAGCTTAACCCAGAATTCCAATGGGCAGCAGAGACTGCGGGAACTGTGGGATAGCTACCCACAGTGCACCACTCCATAAGTCGATGCTAGCCACGGTAGTGAGGATACACTCTGCTGACTTAATGCGCTTAGTGTGGACATACGCAATCAACTGTATAACATCGATTTATAAAAATCGACTTCTATAAAATTGACCTAATTTTGTAGTGTAGACATACCCTTGCATTCTTCTTAATCCAGACTTCCTGCCCTGGGAACCATACTGTCTGGCTGGCTCAGGATCCCTGGGATCTCCCCTGGTCTAGAGCTTCCTTTCTTCTCAGAATTCTCCCTCTAACTGAGATCTGTAGCCTTTTATCATGCCCAGGTGCTTCCTGGCCTAATTAACTACCTCCCAGTTACTCAATGAGTTAATTATTCCCAGGTGGAGCCGAGTTGGCTCATTCCCCTAGTTCAGCCCATCAGAGAGAGGCTGGGCTCCTGACGCCTTCACAGATTCAGCTACCCTTTGACATTAGAGTAAATTAAGAAATGATACTCTGAAAAACTGATGCATAAATTATTTTCCAATGACAATTAAGAGAGGCAGGCTGTGTACAGTACGCTATTTAACTGAATGCAAAATATCTAATTCTAGAATTGTAGTCACATGCATATTGGTCCTATGTTACTGTCCCTACTCACACACTAGCAACATAATGACTCAATCCAGAGAATTCTGGTCCCAACGCAGCAAAGCATTTGAGCATGTGCTTAATTTCAACTAAGTACACCTCTACCCTGATATAACACGAATTCGGATATAAAGCAGTAAAGCAGCACTCCAGGGGGGCGGGGTTGCGCGTTTCGGCAGATCAAAGCAAGTTCGATAGAACGTGGTTTCACCTATAATGTGGTAAGATTAAGTGGGGGAGGGATAGCTCAGTGGTTTGAGCATTGGCCTGCTAAACCCAGGGTTGTGAGTTCAATCCTTGAGGGAGCCTTTTAGGGATCTGGGGCAAAATCAGTATTTGGTCCTGCTAGTGAAGGCAGGGGGCTGGACTCGATGACCTTTCAAAGTCCCTTCCAGTTCTAGGAGATAGGATAACTCCATTAATTTAAATTTAAAATTTAAAATTTTTTGGCTCCTGAGGACAGCGTTAGATCGGGGTAGAGGTGTATGTAGTTCTCTTGAAATCAATAGGACTACACACATGCTTACATTTAAGCACATGCTTAAGTACTTTGCTCAATCAAGACTCAGCATCTTGAGAGACTGGGTTCTTAGCTAAACTATTTCTGAATATTCTCTTAAAGGTTTCTAATTAATTTGGCAGCTCTCTGTTCACTCTCTTGGTAACAATTACTTTATTACACATGCCCAGTAGTTTTGAATAAAATGGTCAAGTGCTGAGGATGTAATTGTCACTTGATGCATTTCACAGTACAATGCCTTATCATATACTTTTTGCCTTTTATATAATTTGGTGCCCATTCTCACATTAAACAAATGTGGACAATGTTCTTTTTCAGTTGCAATCAGTAGGTCCAAATGTCAAATGAATGCTTTTCCTGCTTCAGTGTTTAAAGTAATGTCATCTGTGGACGTCTGTTCTGGGAAATGAAGATGCCCTTTAAGTATAAGATTTTCAGATGTACTCAGTGTTGTCTTAACTCTATTCACCCTGAAAAATCTCAGCTGCAAAAGAAAAGCTGCAGTGATTTTTACCACTGCCTTAAATGAGTATAGAAAAAATAATATTTGGCCTTATCCTAGAAACGAATATTGCACACCGACATAATTATGATGCACCTACCAGAAGCAAAATGGCAAAGAATAAAGTGATAGGTATCTCCATTGCAGTATCTAATTTTCAGCTCCATTACTACAGCCCCAGGTTTCTCTGACACCTTCTGTCAGATGTGTGCAGTTCTCAACTCAGTCCTCTCTTAACCGTGGTTCTTTGGTTCTATCACCTGCAAGGAAAGGATGGAAAGAATGATAAGGACAAAGAGAAGCATTTATTTGGAAACTCCTCTCACACTCTCAGCCATTCAAAGGACTGGCTCTGCCTGTTCTCTCCTTAACTCCATTGGATTGGACTGGATGTCTCAAGATGCATGCAGAATCCAGGAATTAAGAGGTCAGGTCGTTAGCCGTCACACACATGAGACATTTTAGGCTTCCATGTTTATTAGAATATTGTCTTTAAAGAAGACCAAAAACTGAGTCATTGCTCCTCAGTGGGACCCTCTGCCCATTCTCTTTGTTCTGTGGGGGCATGGTTCTAAGTATGCATTGTGGGCCTCCAGATCCACTCCAAAGGCACAGGAAAGTAGTGATGCTATATTTCTTCTGAGCGTAGACGGTGATGTGGCAATCAAAGAACGAATAATGTTAACAAGCAACACCTATTTTGTCAGAAACTGAACTGCTGAAGGAAAAACTGAAACTCTGTCGTCCCCCCCCATCAAATTATAAGAAACATAAAATAACATATATGGTTGATTTTGTGCCATTTTATCTCTGATCTGTGAAATTCTTAAAACGCTTGCTTCCACCCTGAGATGTGCCAAAGGCAAATATAAAGAACTTACAGGCAACATTAAGACATAACAAAACCACTAGCCATTAAATTGGTACCTTCGGGCTCAAATCCTGAAGTCCTCATTCAATTTAATTTCTATTCAGTCCTTACTAACCAAAGCTGCTACTGTCCAAATCTTGAGAGGTGCTGAGCACCCACAATTCCCATTGAAGTCAGTGAGAGTTTTGCTTGAGAAAGGACTGAGTGAAAATTGAGTAAGGTCCAAGACTTTGTTTATTCTGTTAAGTAAATGCAGGCCCCCACTGTTGCCTTCCTACAATTAGTCTTTCTGCTTTATTATGGAACTTTCGCCACTCCGTTACTGTATCTTGCCGTTAGATACCTGGATCCATTTGACCTAGCAGTAATCGTTTTGCTTCTCTCTCACTGGAACCTTGCATATAGTTCTGACAGGCAAAGGCATCAATAATGTTGCATATGACAACCTGTTTTTCCTCTCAGGTGGGCAATGGAAAAGTGAGTCTGTTCGCTTACAGACCACAGATTTGTTATTGTGGAAATCACAGGCAGCGAAGCCTAACATCGTGCTCTCAATTAATACATCACAGCTGGTTGATAGCCTTGTAAACAAGGCAGTCTAGTGGACAGAGTAACCCTCTGAGAACAATTTAGAAAGCAGGTTGTTAGAAATGGTGGGGTAGAAAGGCACAGGCTGTCACAGTGACCGTATTCGATACGCTGACAGTTTGAAAACTGTTGCTGAAAGTATGA
Organism: Emys orbicularis; assembly: GCF_028017835.1. Taxonomy (NCBI): domain Eukaryota; kingdom Metazoa; phylum Chordata; order Testudines; family Emydidae; genus Emys; species Emys orbicularis. The sequence goes on from NC_088684.1 coordinate 194,497,144, forward strand.
TGGATTAACTGTTTTGTTACTGCTCTGTAATTGCTACACAGGACACAGTGACCTGAGGATTCAATTTCATACAAACAACCTCACTTCATTATCTTTCAGACGCACCTGTGTAACTCTCCTAAATTCCAGTGGGAACTGCACAGGCAGAAAGAGAATATCATTCAGAAGCATGCAGTAAATTGCTGTCTACATTAAAGGCCACATCAAATATTAATTTTTATAGTTCTATAATGCCTTTCATTCTGAAGGAATCCACAGTCCTTTACAAATCATGGGCCTGATTCTGATCTCACATACTCTGTTTTTTACCAGTGGTATCACACTAGAACAGATTTTCAAGTGTTCAGCATCCAAAACTGGACCCCGATTTGCAAAAGAGCTGAGCTCAATAAATAAGGGCCAGAATGCAAGGTGCTGGGCTCTTGTTAGAAATTTCACCACCTGCTTTGATGCCCAAATGGGAGCAGAGCTCTTTTGAAGCTCTGATCCTTACTGACTTCAATCGAGTTACCACTGCAAGGGAGATTAAATTCTGTGTGGATATATACTCTCCATCCCAAAAGTGTAGTAATGGGATGTGTGGGAATGTATACACACAACTAAAATGCAACATCTTTGTAACAGAGACTGGTAACAAACCAGCAAACAGTGTGCTCCACAGTATTACAGGAGAGGAAAAGAGGCAAATCTCTACTCCTATGAAAAAGAGCATGGCAGCATTGAGCACTGAAGGATTTTTTAGTATAATCAGACCGAGATTCACACAGTAAACTGCTTGGCATCTACCTTTAGGATCCCTGAAAGGATGGAAAGTAATCTATCCTGCTGGGGTATAAACATAGTTGTTAGAAACATAGGAACTGTCACGGTTGATCAGACTCAAGGTCCATCTAGTCCAGTACGCTAGCGCCAGTGCCAACAGTGGCCAGCACCAGATGATTCCGAGGAAAGTAGAAGAATCCCACAGTGGGCAGATGTGGGATAATCTGCTCCCCGCATAGTTACTTCTGTTCCCTGATAGCTAGAGATTGGCTCAAGCCATAAAGCACAAAGTTTAATAACCCTTACCAATTTTTTGTTTTAATTAAAGTAGGTAACTGTAGTCTTCATATCCCTACAAATATTGCATGCTGTTTTGAATCTTGGTAAGTCCTTGGCCTCAATGACCTCCTGGGGCAATGAGTTCCATGGTAAGGGTTATGCAGTTTTGAATTTATTTACAAAATGTTTTATCAGTGAAACACATGGTGAGATTAGCTCAGTTATCAATGACAGACCTATAGGGCTCAATTCAGTTCAGGAATAGTTCAGTGGTGAATTTCTCTCTCATATTAGATCATCATCAGATCCATGCACTGACAGATAATTGTCAGCTATACCTTTAGATAATTCCAGTCCATTCTGAGAAAAGAAGCGAAACCCCATCCTATCCCCTTCTTTAGGCAGATACTTCCATCAGCTGACATTCAAGGAGGAGTCAGGAAAACTCAGACTCAGATAACAGATATCAGGAATCAGTCAGCACATAGCTAGACTTACAATGACATCAGGACACAACTGTTACCTGCACAATTTAGGGCTCCCACCTCCTACCCTCCCTGGGTGCTGGGTTTCAATGGCCCTCTATGGGTTAGTGGAACCTTTTCCCAGTGAAAGAGCCTTCCACAGTGATTATCCTTAAACATGTACATGTATTTATTAGCAATTAACAATTAATCAGCCGGATATACATGCCAAGCATCTAATGCTCAACACTCCCAATGAGGCAGATGAACTTCTTTTTATGACCAGTCAGGATCATGTCCCATCTGGGGCTCTGCCGTCTGCACAGTATGGTCGTGCAGGGATTAAGAGATCTGGCAGCTTTGGTCTTGAACTGTGTTCCAGAGTTAAGTTACAACGAGCTTGTCTTTTGACCCTCATTATATAGTTGAAATGAGGGTTTCTCTTATTTATGCCTTCACCAATTATTTTAATTAAAGCATGACTATACAATAAATTTAACCAAGCATAAACAATGAGCTAAAACCATTTCCCTAGAAACAGCAAAACATTTAAATTTCTACTTATCAGCAAAAACAACTTTTAACAAAAACTCTCACAGACACCCAGTAAGAAACTTTCAGAAACTCGAGGTTAGCTTGTCCATATTCCCAAAAGAATACTCCTTCTATTCCCACGAATCTGATTTTTCTGTATCTGTCCTTGTTAGTAATGCTGCAGCTGATACTTCTCTATCTGGCTAAGTCAAAGCCAAATTCTCTTGACTCTACAGTTTTGTTTCCGATTTATGGTGGCTGAGCATACAAAATGGCTGTGGGTTATGCTAAGTCCAAACACAAGATGGCCATGGGTCATGTGAAGTCCAGGCCTCCCATTACACAACCATGCTTATCTTAAAAATAAATAAATAAATTAAATAAAATCCTGCATTAGATTTACTTGATTTTTAACATTCTTGGCCTGGTGTCTCTAATTTGCTAATTGATTAGTCATAATTACTCCTGTACCTTTTAGGTATGATTGCTTGCTAAGAAGCTTGTCTGGCTGGGAACACATGAACCATGTGTGCTATACGTTACATGCTTGTTGAAAATTTAAACAAAAGCTGAACTAGATTTTAGACAGGTAACAGTTTTGCCTCGGCCACTAATTTGGTGTGTGATCTAGGGCAAGTCACTTACATCCTTTGCCTGCCCCCCACCTAAATCTGCAAAATGGGGATCACAACAATGTAACGTGACTGAGTGCCAATTTATGTTAATTTTTGTTGCGAGTTCTATGATGTGAACACCTCTGTACTAGGGAACAAACAGAGACCACCAGCTGTGCTTTAGAAGTGTGTAGCCAGTAATGACTTCTGTCCCTACATGTTATCAACAGCACATTGTTGATACTATAACTAGGTCACATAATATTTGCTTAAAGTTCCACAGAATCCCAAAGGTTACTGTATACAATACTGTGTAAATAAGGACTTAATAGGGCAGCAGATCAAAACCACATAGAGGAATCATTTCAGATGTCCATGACCAGGGAGAATGGGAATGGAACAGGAATACAAACATGATCAAACAGTACTTTAAGAGTTTAAATGAGATTCGATTGGTTGTTGTGATTACTGCTGACATGTAAACTCAGTGATGTAAGCAGAAAAAATACACCTTTGGGAAAAGCATCCAGCTATTCACAGAAGGATAATAAGAAAGGACTTGGCCAGTTTGTGACTAATACAAACCAAATTGATAATACTTTCATGCTGAATGCTCTTGCTTCAGTTTTGTAAACTGAAGCTTTGCTTAGGCATTTTCTTAACATAAAAGTGATTAGTATTTGAGCCAGGGATCCATAAAAATCTAAAACTGTGCAGATCAATTTGTCAGGTAATTACGTGTTTTCTCCATGATTCTATGATAGCTATGTAAGTGCTAAGTGATGTTGTTGTTATACATAGGCACAACACATACCTTTGACCATTTTATCTGCACTCTGCCCACTAATCCATTTTATCCAGGAATACTTCTAATTTCTAAAACTCTGAACAGCTTCAAACAACTACTGTAAAAAAAAAAAAAATGAAATGAATGCTTCCTGTCCCCAAATGCTGAATTTCTAACCCAAAATTACAGGGTTAGAGACTGAAAGACTCCATTCAAGTCCTGGAGAAGAGTCAGATTAGTGGATTTTTTCCCCACATACAGTCGCTTTTTTACTTTTTCAGTGGATAAAACAAGAAAGTAAAAATAGTGAAGAAAGTATGTGTCTGCATTCGGGAGGGTTCCTCACCCAAATTAAAAAAAAAAAAAAAAAATTCTTCGGAAAAAAAACCCTGTAGTTTCTTTTGAAATTTTCAATTACATACTTAGCATTTTTGGTCACTAATAATGAATAATGAACTCTTAAAAATGTCCAAGGTGCCCCAAAATGCTTCTAAACTCACCTTTCTGTAAAGTAAGGGGACTGCAGAATACATAATGTAGTGGTGTCCTTGGAAATGACTTGCATTCCTCACTAGCTTTATAGCACATAGTAATACCCAGGTATTCTGTCTGTGATGTGGCAGTAGGAGTGAGGATGGAAGGCCCACAAAGGTACGGGACTGTGAAACAGATATGGCAGGGGTGGCCAAACTGTGGCTCACGAGCCACATGCAGTTCTTTAAAATGTAGCTCGCGGAGCCCTCTGCCCTTCTCCCCATTCTCCGCCTACCAGACTGGGAAGGAGGGGGAGAAGGAGAGCTTGTGACCTCTATTTTCAAGCAGGGTGGTGGGGTAGGAGCTTCTTCCCAGTGTGGATGGGGGTCTTGGAATTCCAGTCTTGTGGGGCGCACCTGCTGGGGCTTGAGGCTTCAGCCAGAAAAGGGGCTGAAGCCCCGAGTCCTGGCAGGTGTTCCCTGGCTCTCGAACTTTTGAAGATTGTCATATGTGACTCGGAGGGTCAGTAAGTTTGGCCACCCCTGAGATATGGTCATGGCAGGAGTTGAGTCTCTGTGCTTTTGGTGAGATATGGGTAGAGACCTTGAGCAAATTGTTTATGATGTTTGTGTAGTTAGAGATTTGAACATCTCTAGTGCTATTGCACAATGATTTCAAGAGATGGAGAACAATATAATTAACTGAAACTGCAGTAAGTTGGCATTTAGCTGAGATGCTGTGGCTAACTCTACGCTTGGGACATTTTAAAAGAATCAGGTTATAAAACCAAACTAATTCTTCAGGGTAATTCCTTCCTTGAGAATGTAATAAATACAAAGGGCAGGAGATTTTTCAAAACAGATTGCATTCTTACATTTGCAATCTCCCATACTGGCACACATGTTCCCTCAGGCATGCTACAGTTGTATTACAATGCTGTATGACAGTGCATGATGGATGAGCCTCAAAGAGTTCAGAGGATTGGTTCCGCTATGTTCAGATGCATATTGGAAGCTTAAAAAAAAATCTTTGATCAAGAAGTTGGACTGATAACACATTTTCTCATAAGATTTCCAGTATGTACAAGACAAGAAGCAATGGGCTTAAATTGCAGCAAGGGTGGTTTAGATTGTTCATTAGGAAAAAACTTCTTAACTATCAGGAATAAATTGCCCAGGGAGGTGGTGGAATCTCCATCATTGTAGGTTTTTAAGAGCAGGTTAGATAAACACCTGTCAGGGATCATCTTGATAATAGTTAGTTCTGCCATGAGTATAGGGGACTGGACTAGATGATTTCTGAAGGTCCCCCCCAGTCCTACAATTCTATGTCGCAGATTTGGATGGATTGGAAATTTCTCAGTTATTGCATTTCATGCATTAAGTGCTGAAAAATGCAAATTAAATTAATTTGACTTTCAGATATTCAGGTCCAGATTAAGTTTTCCACAAAGGATATGGTCAGGTTTTATGGAATCAAGACCAATTTGTATCATTACATTCTGTTATTGGAGGCACGTGTCTAGTTTCTATTGAATTTCAGTGGAATTTGTCTTGTCCATCAGAGGGTGAAATTGTTATTTCAATGATCTCTCTAAACAAAATGGTAAGAATATGAAACAAAATATTTTTGGACTTCAATTATTCTAAGTTATCAGTTTATTAAAGGATGAAAATAATCTCTCTCTTTGGAAATATTTATCAGGCCAGGTTTTGAGGTTAACACTCATGGGAAATTTGTAAAATGATTCAGTTTCCATGAGCATTTAAACCTACCTTCATTTGAATGAAGTATTTGCTAAATAGTATAGGAGTGTTAGTGTCCACTTGGGAGCAAGCTAAGATGGTCTAATTACTTGAGCTAGTAACCTAAACCAGATTTGGGTCCTTGGAGATCAAAGTGACTCAAAGTCACACAATGTGATTTTTTTAAAGAAATGATTTAAATTGTGAGCAACTATTTTAGGTCACTGTTGGAAAGCTAAATTTGAGCTTCGCAATTAAGAATCTTATTGGTAATCCCCTCTAAAATGCATATTTTTAGTTTGTATTTGTAAAAAAAAAAAAAAAAAAAAAGCCTCTAATTGGAAACTTATGCAAATGATTTGCTCTTCGATTTTAAAACAGATTTTGCTATTTTTGATGGGTAATTAACACTAACAGTTTGATACATTTGTAAAAGATAATGTGTTAAACGTCTTAACCTCCCAGTTATCCTTTTGTGCTGAGTGTAACTGTGAAATATAAACACACATGAAGCTTCCTTTCATCTCAAAATAAAGAGTATTATTGTTTTTCAAAAGGATCAAGTGTTACTTCATTGCTGATATAATCCAGTTAATTTGCAAGAAATATAAAAAAACAGAACAAACACATAATCCTTAAGATATCATGTACCTCCATCTTTCAGGGTCTAAATATACATGCAACAAGGGCCAGATGTTGCTTCTATTACCCAGGCAGGTAGCCCCACTGAATTTCATCAGAAGAACTGCCAAAATTCAAGGTAGGATTTAGCCTTAAATATACACAGGTAACCTTTGGAGGTTGATCTTAAGGGTGTGTCTATACTTCAATCACAGGGTGTGGTTGCAACCTGATTCTTGACCAATAAGCACCTGTCCCACCTTCTTCTCTCCCACATGCCCACTCCACCCCACATAAGGTATGTCTACACTTATATGAGAGGTGTGAGTGCAGCACATGTAGACATACACAAGCTAGCTTTAATCTAATTTGTTTGGGTCCAGTAGCTCTGCAGGTAATTAACCAGGATTCTGGGTGGTCTTGTAGCAGTGAAGTTGTGGCAGCACAGGCTGTACAACCCTGTCCAGGATGCTGAGTATATACTCGAATGGCTGGCATGAGCTGCCACCTGCGTGGCTTCCCTGCTATTATTGTTTGAACTAGTTTGATCAAATATCTCATGTTGGGTGGAGCGGGAGAGAAGAAGAAGGTGCAACAGAGAGGTTGGTGCTTATTGGTCAAGAATCAGGTTTGAAATCCTTAACCTCCCAATTCTCCTGCTACAGGATACTGAGTAACTCCCACTGACTTCAAAGGAAAAAAAGCAGCAGCAGCTTTTCTATAGTTTTATGGCAAGATGTTCTATTGCTGTCACTCTAGTCTTTCATATGATTTGAACGAATAATGAATGTCTTCTTATTATCTCTGAGCATGAAACTATAAATAAGTAAGAGTGAGATTTGTTTCCCTTTTCATGAAGATCAGTTTAAGGTCTTAATTTTAATACAATTGCAGAATGTTTTCATATGAAATTATCCCAAAAATATAAGTGGGGGGGAAAGGGGTTTTCTAAATCCACATAAGGTATTGGTGTGAAATATAATTTTTCCACTGAGTTTACAGCAGGCCTGATGAGAAATAAAACTCATTCTCACTGAATCAGCAGCAGGCATTTCAGAGCTTCTTGAATCAGCTCCAGCAGGTAAATAAGCATTTCTTAGCTGAAACTCTTATGCTGCTACTTTAAGGACCAACACCTCAATCCTGCAACTGACTCCACACAGGCCAACCTCTGTTCTCAAACTGCATTCAAGAAAATAGGGTTCCATGCAAGCTGAGGAGTTGACATATATGAGGCCAGTAGCAGGATCATGGTCTAGTTCTCTCTCTCTCGTGAATTAATTTTTGCTTGCTTGAAGCATAAAAGAGCAATAAGTTAGAAAATATAAATTTCATTTTCATTTCAATTAGTTGTAATTGCATAGATTTATTATAGATGGATACATTCTTTGCAACACTCATGCAGCCATATTAATTTCAAAGGAGCTGCACGGAGTGCAAGACAACACATACTTTGACACAGTGGAATTCCATGGATATAACTGAGGGGAAATTTAGACTCTCGATGTTCTCTGTTTTCTTGAAGGGCAGAGGAAGAAGAATTTTGCTTTACTTTGTGCACCTCTTCTATTCTATATAGGTTCTTAAACCATCCTCATGGCTGTAGTATCCAAGTGCCTTCCAGTAACGCATTAAGTGACATGACTAACATCTGTCACATGTGGTTTGTTCTTTCTCCTAACCTCTCCCTGGGCATGGGATGAGAAACAGGGAGAGGAACTGTGTGTTCAGTGTAGCACTTTATTTTGGTACGTTTTTTAACTGCTATGTGTTCATATCAGAGAAGGCAAGATCAAGGAAATGTGTCTTGCACTTGGAGTGGAAGGTGATGAAGGTTTGTGATGGTCTTTAGTTCTTGGGGGAGTTCATTCCACAGTCTTACAGCAGCTTCTGTGAATGGTCTGTCTCCTGAACAGATGAGCTTCACCCTTGTGGCATCTCTCTACAGTGTATATATACAATATATGACAATACTTTTTTTTTTATTATGCATGCAATGTAATTAGGGTTGCACACAGTAAATATTTTTAAACCATCACTATGGAAAAAAATGGAAATATATTAGATTCATAATTGGAACTTTGGATGAATATATTATGAATACAAAAGTGTCATTGCACCCCCTTCCAATTACATTGGTAGCTGCTCATGTAGAGTACAACTGTGTCAACAGATGGCTTGTGAGCAATGCAATTTGTTCAGGTTGCTGTGTTTGAAACACTCAGGTTAAAATCTAATCTTTCTTTGTTCCGTCTTGTGAGTTTCTCACAATGTTTCAGCTGATGTGATGCTTATCAGGTTTGTTCTGTGGAACCTATGGAAGTGTAGATGCCATTTTGGATTTGAACTAGAAAAAAATTGTGTCTTTGGCCATTATTAACCTTGAAACTCTTGTGTTGGGTAATGGACAGATCTCCCCCACTCTCAAGAAGAAGAGGCAAAAATCAGTCACTTCCATGACATTCTCTAAAGCCCACAGAGGGTATTCTACACATTATCATTTAGTGAGGAAGAGAGTTGAAGGTCTGAAGACAGGGATGGGTGGGCCAGGATTGCACATCACCCCACACTGGTTTTACGGAGATTCCCAAACCATTTACAAGTACATTTGGCCCACTATGTCCAGTAAACTTCCCCCTGTTGAAGATTCACAGTTCCAAGGAAAGTCTAAAAGTTGACACAGATGACATAGCTAAGGTGTAAGTTCCATCTTAAATATAAAGCATTCACCCACGTTAGTGTAATTTGAAATACTAGAAATCTAGTTCAAGCATCTCAGCTGCCTTCCTAAAATTCTATTTCCACTTGCCATATAACAAAGGGCACAGATTAGTATCAGTACACAGCTTATATTTTTCTTAGTGTGTTTCCATTCCCCACTCAGATTCCCTCTGTTGTGGGATGTAAATTTTACTGCTCTTGGTTATATTTCCATTAATGTCCTTCAAAGAACTGGACAGCATTTAAATCACTCAGGGAAAGGGTGACAGATTGTGGTTTTTTTAGGCTCTCCTGTGAGTTTGGAATGATGTCCAGAAGCACTGCCCCAGTAGTAGCTAGAACAGGCATTGTCCTCAGTAACAGGACAAGGCACCATTGCTGTGCAACTCTTCCAAATGTATTTTTGAAAGTCAATGGTACTACTCACATTTCTAAAGATAGCCACATGCTAATGTACTTTGTTGGACTGGGGTCTTAATGTGTTTGACAGTGCTGGTGCTATAGGTACCCTAGGTGTGGATGGCATAACAGGGTAGCCATTTACACAAAGCAGAAATATCAGCGATTTGGGCTAACAGTAGTGAAAATATATTCACGATATTTGTACAAAGCATGTAGAGACCAAAACTTTTTGCATAGCAATAATCCCAGTCTTCACAATAATAAAACACAGCCAAGACTTATATTTATACCACATCACTCAATGAGGCAATAGTGACTGACAAATGATTGCCACATTTTTTCTTTTCTGGGGGGTGCTGAAATCTCCTTCTACCCTTCTCTATTGCTCAAAGTACCATTGTTGAGGTCTCTATCTAATTTAGTGCTCAGTCCAATAAAGTGACTTGACTTCAGGTATTGTTGGTCTGAGTCCTAAAATTGTAAGCTCTTCTGGGGAGTGACCTTAATTTTTTTTATGGGTAAAACCCCATGTACACCAATGGTGTAATACAAATGCCTACAAAAACCTTGTCAACAGTTAGGCAGCTGCTATGCCAAGCTACTGTTATCATGCGGACTAATATTGTCTCATTATTTCCTTGTGTCTGTTCCCCCAGCCTGTGTGTAAATACTTGTTGTCTCTTGTTTTACCCTTAGAGTCATACATTCCAAGGCCAGAAGAGACCACAGTGATCATATAATCTGACTTCCTGAATAACACAGGACATAGAATTTACCCAAAATAATTCATTTTTTTACTACAGTATATCTTTCAGAAAAAAAAAATCCAATCTTGATTTAAAATTGGCAGTGATAGCTCATCTACAACAACCCTTGGTAAATTATTCCAACAGTTAATTACCCTCACTGTTAAAAAACTACACCTTATTTCCTATCTGAATTTGCCTAATTTCAACTTCCAGACATTGGATCTTGTTATTCCTTTGTCTGCTGGATTGAAGAGTTCATTATTAAATATTTTTTTCCCACATAGGTACTTACAGACTGTGATCAGATCACCCCTAAACCTTCTCTTTGTTTAGCTCTCTGAGCTGCTTTAGTCTATCACTATAAGGCATGTTTTTCAATCCTTTAATCCTTCTCGTGGCTTTTCTCAGAACCCTCTCCAATTTTTCAACATCCTTCTTGAATTGTGGACAGCAGAACTGGACACAGTATTCTGGCATCAGTGACACCAGTGTTAAATGCAGAGGTAAAATATCATCTATGCTCCTACTCAAGATCCCGTTTATGCATCCAAGGATTGCATCAGCCCTTTTGGCCACAGCATCACCTTGGGAACTCATGTTCAGCTGATTATCGACCAGGATCCCCAAGTCTTTTTCAAAGTCACTGCTTTTTAGGATAGAGTCCCCCATCCTGTAAGCATGGCCTAAATTCTTTGTTCCTAGAGGTATACATTTACATTTGACCATATTATACACGTTATTTGCTTATGCCAAGCTTACCATGAGATTTTCTTACCAAGATTGTAGTCTCTTTGGGGCATGGACCATTTTTTTGTTCTGTGCCTGCACAGCTATGGTAAGTGTCTACCCCACCCAAAGCCTGACTACATAGAAAGGGCCAACTAAGCCCATGATAGGCTGCACCTGAAGGGAAGTCAGGGCTGATAGGCTGGGGCCAGCTGAGTTGGTATAAAACCAGGAAGTGACGAATGAAAAGGGGTTGCAGGAAGTCACTCCCTAGAGAGGGGGGGAGTTGAGAAGAGACAAAGCGGGGATCTGCAATAGAGTAAACCTTAGGATCCTACCTGGGAATACAGACACTGGCAAAAATCCAAGAGGGGGTGAAATAACCACAGGGAGCAGACGAAGCTCCAGTGGTAACCCAGAGGGGAGCAGAGCTAGAGAAAAAAGGTAGGAAGGATCCCAGAGAAACAGCAATGGGGTCTGGGATTGCATATACCATGGTTGCTAGTCATAGGGTTCCTGGACTGGAAGCTGGAGCTGGGGGCGGGCCCAGGTTCCCCTACCAGCCACTGGGGAAGTGGCACAGGTGGGGCAGTGGATTGGTAGATTGCATGAGATAGTTCATACAGTGGGATTTTGATACCCCTTAAAGGAAAAATGACAGTGATCTGGCTGGAGGGTCATGCCACAAAGAGGGAGTAACCTGAGTCTGGAGAGAGAAAGAGACCCTGGGGTGAGCAACTGATGGAGGGATGTCAGACCAGTTGAGAGCTAATCTCCAGATGAGCGACAAGGAGGCACCCCAGTGGTGAGTGTACCCTGTGACAACAGTGTCTAACACAATGGGGGCCTAGTCCATCACTCTGACTCTTAGACACTACTACAACACCACATAATAATGATAGATCAATTTTGAAAGTCTTTATTAATTATCTACAGAAGAAGGGTTTTTTTTTTTTTTTTTTTTGTGCAAGTCTCCAATGCTAAAGACTAATTCATTACCAACTGGTTCTGAGTGAAGCTGGTAATTTATAAAGTCTACCAGAATAAGTATTTTAAGGTAGCCAAATAGTTACAGTTGAACTCAAATCATCTCTAGTGTAGCCAGATAAATAGTAGCATTCTTAAAGAGAAGGGCTGTCTGCTCATAAATTGTCACTGATGGTTTTGCAGAATGGAGAACTGTACGCGCTTGAATTTATTTAAGCAGTGTACAATTGGGCAAGGTTATATTTAGCACAGTTGAAAATGTAGTGAAGTTGGTGAGGAATCATTTGACATAAATAGAAGTAGGAATCACAGCTACAGATGGTTGTAGTTGTAAACACAGCAGAGACCATAAATTACACTCCAAATAAAGAGGCTTTGTAGAACACATCTAGACAACTATAAAAGCTGAGACACAAAGCACTGAATAGTGGGCTTAATTGCAGACCCTGGAGTGCTCCCTGTCTGACCTCTGATAGACTAGAAATGAGGTTGATACCCTTTTTCATCTCTGCAATGCTTCATGCAAGGCTGCCCAAGTAGGCTTGCAGCGTTCAGCTGATTAAGTAAATCATAGTGTACAGATCGCTGCAGCTGGTTTCCTCAGCCACCTGACCTACTTAAGGCTTATCAATTTATAAAGAAGAGGGAGAAATAAATACAAGATGAAAAAAAGTGGTGTCTAGAGGCACCGAGTTCTAATTTCCCAAGTGACAGCGAGTTTGTGTGGGTCTATTTCTTTCATTCTAATACACACCTGTTGAAAAAGACAAACAACTCAGCATGGTAAAAACATTAATCTCACACACTGGATGCAAAGCATCAATTCAGGAAAGCATTTAGGCCTATGCTTAAGTCCATCCCTGTTCAGTAAAGTTATGTACCTACCTGCTTTGCTGAATAGGAGCTGGGTTGCTGAATTAAGGCCTTAAACAGAGCCGAAGAGTCAGGGGAGGAGCAGAGCCGCCGCGGCCGGAGGCTCTGCTCCTCCCCTGACTCTTCGGCTCTGTTTAAGAGCTGAGCCGCCCGAGTGCTATGGGCTTCGGGCAGCCCCCATGCCTCCGGACCCTGCGCCGCCGGAGCCCGGGAGGGGAAGTGCCCGGCCGGGGGCTGGGGTCCGGAGGCAAGGGGGCTGCCTGAAGCCCATAGCACTCGGGCGGCTCAGCTCTTAAACAGAGCCGAAGAGTCAGGGGAGGAGCAGAGCAGCCGCGGGAGGGGAAGTGCCCGGCTGGCATTTTTCCCGGACATGTTCGGCTTTTTGGCAATTCCCCCCGGACGGGGGTTTGATTGCCAAAAAGCCGGACATGTCCGGGAAAAACCGGACGTATGGTAACCCTAAGCTATCTGCCTGTTGCTGGGGATTCCATGAGATATCCAGAAGGGCAAATCCAAATTCCTCAGTCCCCTCTACCCCTTTTATGTTGGTAACTGCTACAATTACATTGATATGTCAATCAAACAAAAACCAGTAAGCAAGCACTTTTAAGCCGTTAGTTATACTGATGTGTTTTTGCAGAGTTTGCAATCTCTTGGACCCTGACACTCACTCACTCGCTCTCACACTCACACACACACACACACACACGTCAAATATATATATATAGATCGACTTCCTGTTTTTCACGTACCCCAGCATATATCAGGGAGGATGCAGTCAGGCCCACTCCTCGTGATCACCCCTCCCTCCTGGTTTTGCCTTAGTTATGCTAAGGCTGGTGCAAAGGCCTTACAGGTACTACTCTTGGCAATAAGCAAAATAATCAATATTCCATTCCAATTGTTGGAAGAGGCTTGGGCACCAGGCTGGTTGCTAAAAAATGCCCCATATCACACACCCCCTTTTTCATTATTTTGTCTTCTTTGATAACGTGTTTGGGGTTTTTCTTTAGTGTTTCTAGCCTGGTTGTGAACAAAACTTTCTAAAAGTAAAAGCCACGTAGTGCTGAAAATGTGCAACAGCAGAGCCATGAACTTCCCTGTTTATTCCAACCAATGCTCAGGCCTAATTATGATAATATAAATATCAACATTGTGAGCATTCTCTAATAACCGTTATGGGGGATATTCCAAGAGGCACAAAAGGGCAGTTAAGCACCCAACACTCATTAATGGAAGTTAAGCACCTATCTGCCCTTTGTGACTCTGGAAATCAGCCCATATCAGATACATCCAGCTAATCTGTCTATCCTGTCTGGGTGGATATTTCACTCCATTGAAAGGATCTTCTTTGTGAATAAATAACGAGTGGTTTAATAGTGCTAATGGCTTTCTACCATACTGGGCCCTCCACATTTACCATTGTCCTTCTCCATCAAATCCATCCTTAACATCCATCTTTTACGGCCTCTTCTTTTCACATCTTTAATTATTCAATCATCTTTAAGGTGATCGGGGGACTTTGAAAAATTGGAACATTGGATGTGGGATGTCTCTGAGGAAGGGAACATGTTATGTATGCTTGTAAAGTGATACTTACATTAGGTTGCTATATAAATGTTATGAATTAATAGTCAATAATAAACATCTAGTAAGGCTCAATAGACTAATACCTAAATTCACTAAAGCCATTGGTTCATATTTCATCAAGAAGTCTCCTGCCAAGTATCTCACGTTTCACATCATATTTCTTCATTTAGTATGCTCATCACTCTCCTGCAACCGTGCTGAAGCCTCACATATTATTGGGGTTGCAGGGAGTCAGGAAGGCTTCCAGCACAAATCCTCTTCCACCCACTGTATGCCATAGTGACAGCTGTTCCCACTTGAGAGCAGATGCCAGGAGTAAGCCAGAACTAGTTGTCTTGCTTGCTCATCTCCAAACTTTCAGCAGTAGTAGCATCAATGTCTCACTTAGCTAGAGGAAAACAGCCAGGACTGTGGAATGGGATGTGGAGAGACAGCAGTCTCTATGTGTGGAGAGTGCTCAATGGAGAAAAGAGACATTCAAGTGGAGAAAGAGATAAACAGGTTTTGGGAGGACAATGGATTGAAGACACTTAAAACTGGAGGGGAGCAATGGGGAAGAGAGTCATGACTGGGTGTGGGGGAGAAGTAAAAAAATGGGATGAGAAAAGAAAGGATAAGGATTGGGAATGTTATATTGCTTGACTAAACAGGGTGCATTGTAAAGATGTCTGTCCCCAGGCCATATGAAAGCACAGGTGGATGTACCATGGAGCAGAAGAGAGAGATGTGGGCAAGACAGAGGTGAGGGCTGGAGCTGGGTCCTATATAATTTTCATTGGCCTTGGTGGTTTTGTTGGACACATCCTAAAAGCCACCACATTGACTGGTGTCCTTGATGGCCATATCAGCAAAAAGGCCAAGGACTGGATGTGCCATCCATACAGAGCTGTTATCCCTACAGATACTCTGTTCAGATCAGGGTTGAAGCACATATCAGTGGGATAGTGCGGAGACAAAATGTGTACTGCAGCAGCCCCGTGCTAAGCCTCTTTTAGGGAGAGAACTTCAATATTTAGAGCTGTCAGTGGAGCAACTTCTTAGAGTGCCATCCTCAGCTGGTGTAGATCAGTGCAACTCTATGGACTTGAGGGGAGCAATGCTGATTGCCATCATACCAAGATCTGGTCCTACATTCATTTCTGGTTATTCTGGGGATGAATAACCTACTTAAAATATTTCACTGAGCCTTTATGCTGATGATGAAGCTGCATCAACTCCCAGTGCTGGGAAATGGTATTCATACTCACACACACTCTCTCTCTCTCACACACACACACACACACACACACACACACACACACACACACACACACTTTTCCTTCAGCCTGTTAAAAGCAAGGGGGAATAGATTTTTAGGGCCCAAATGTAATCACCTTGCACACAAGAGAAATCCAATTGACTTCAAGTAAGGTGATCACAGTTTCGCCCTTTCTCCCTTACTGTTTTTCTCCTCAGTGTAAGCTCTTTGGGGCAGGGGCTGTCTTTTTGCTCTGGGAGTATATACGGCTTAGCATGAGGAGATCCTGGTCCATGACTGGGGCTCCTATGTGCTATGGTCATATAAATAATAATAATTTAGCGTAAGGCTTCCCCCCCCCTTTTTTTTTGACAAGACAAGACATGAAGGGGCAGGTCCTCAGCTGGTGTAAATTGTCAGAGCTCAACTGAGGATCTGCCTAGAAGGTTGCCCCCAATCAGCCTGCCTTCAATCTTCTTGTCTTCTTTCACCCCTGTCCTCTCTTCTTAACAAGCTACACTGTGCTCCTTTAACCAGCCTCCAAGATGGGGAGTCAAAAATTAGGCTTAGAATAACCAGACAGGATTGAGTGATTCACTGAAAATGGCTATGGTGGGAAAAGGAGGAAGAACACATCTAAAGAAAGACCAAGAAAGTTAGACAAACAAAACAACCTATCCTCAAAAATTTGATCAGCAGTCTTGTTTTGCATCACCTCAAACACACAGCTTGCTTTTTGCCTTGGCATTTGGCTGGTTATGTGAACATGAAAATCAAACTTGTACAAAATACATTTGGCTGTAGTGATTCAAGTCTGATCATTCAGATGATTTTTACGATAAATCTTGATGAAAATACATATCCTAGAGGCAAATTCACGAGTAATACCCATTTTAGTTTGAAAAGCTATTTTGTGACATACTGTGCTGTATGCCTGATTAATCCCAGGGGTTGAATAATTCATGTCCATTATAAAATGGACCCTTTCAAATTCCTGGAGTTCTACACAGGCATCAGCCATCACAGCAGCTTTAGAGATCATTTTGCTCAACTAAAAATAATTTGGTGTCCTGTTTTAAAAGTATGGTGTTTTCATTTGTATCACAGTGGTAATGACTTCTTCTATTGAAACCTATTATTATATCTCAGGCAAGAGCTTTCCAAGATAAACCAAAGAAACGCTGGAAATAACTAACTTAATTGGTCAAAGGGGGAAGGTTTTCAGTCATTTCAACTTCATCTCTGCAACACTAAAAATATATGCATTCATCCTGCAGCAATGAACTGCAAGATATTAACCAGAGGACTGCTAATCCTACCACTTAGAGAGTTTGTGGGCATCCATCAGTAATATTATTCTCCAATTGGAAGCTGTGATAGATGGAGATAAATTAGCATAAGTAAAATTAATACAGATAATTGCAAGGCAAAAAATAGATTAATTTAAAATTTCTTTGCTTAGCATGAGAGACTCAGAGAAATTATCAGATATCAGAGGGGTAGCCATGTTAGTCTGAATCTGTAAAAAGCAACAGAGGGTCCTGTGGCACTTTTAAGACTAACAGAAGTATTGGGAGCATAAGCTTTCGTGGGTAAGAACCTCACTTCTTCAGATGCAAGTAATGGAAATCTCCAGAGGCAGGTATAAATCAGTATGGAGATAACGAGGTTAGTTCAATCAGGGAGGGTGAGGTGCTCTGCTAGCAGTTGAGGTGTGAACACCAAGGGAGGAGAAACTGCTTCTGTAGTTGGATAGCCATTCACAGTCTTTGTTTAATCCTGATCTGATGGTGTCAAATTTGCAAATGAACTGGAGCTCAGCAGTTTCTCTTTGGAGTCTGGTCCTGAAGTTTTTTTGCTGTAAGATGGCTACCTTTACATCTGCTATTGTGTGGCCAGGGAGGTTGAAGTGTTCTCCTACAGGTTTTTGTATATTGCCATTCCTGATATCTGACTTGTGTCCATTTATCCTCTTGCGTAGTGACTGTCCAGTTTGGCCAATGTACATAGCAGAGGGGCATTGCTGGCATATGATGGCATATATAACATTGGTGGACATGCAGGTGAATGAGCCGGTGATGTTGTAGCTGATCTGGTTAGGTCCTGTGATGGTGTTGCTGGTGTAGATATGTGGGCAGAGTTGGCATCGAGGTTTGTTGCATGGGTTGGTTCCTGAGTTAGAGTTGTTATGGTGCGGTGCGTGGTTGCTGGTGAGAATATGCTTAAGGTTGGCGGGTTGTCTGTGGGCGAGGACTGGCCTGCCTCCCAAGGTCTGTGAAAGTGAGGGATCATTGTCCAGGATGGGTTGTAGATCACTGATGATGCGTTGGAGAGGTTTAAGCTGAGGACTGTAGGTGATGGCCAGTGGAGTTCTGTTGGTTTCTGTGGAAGCCGCGGCCAGCACATCCCTCGGCCCGCGCCGCTTCCCGCCGCCCCCATTGGCCCGGGACGGCGAACCGCGGCCAGTAGGGGCCGCGATCGGCCGAACCTGCCACATCAGTAGGTAAATAAACTGGCCCGGCCCGCTAGGTTGCGTACCCTGGCGAGCGGCGTGCCGAACGTTGCCGACCCCTGTGTTAGATCATACAATTCATTTCCTTTCTGTGAAGTATATTCTCAAACATTTGTCCAGCCAAGTTTTTAATGACTCAAGCAGTTGGACTTCTATCCCATCACATTCTTCTCATTTGGAGATATTTCCTAATATTGTACCTAAATTATCTTTAGCTTAATTTTATCCCATTACTCCCACTTTTACCTCTATCAGCCGTAAGAAATCCTCTCCCTTCCTGGGGCCAGATTCTGGTTGCCTCAGTCATGCTGAATAGCACCTTACTTCACATGCAGTCACACTGAAGTAAACAATGCTACTCCTGGGTGAGCTACAACTCCGTGTTCATAAAGGTGGTAGAATCTGTCTCCTGGATGTTCACACAGACTGCAAACACTAGTCGAGATTTATCTTGTATCTCTCAGTCCCCTCAATCATTGTTTAGCCAAGCTATAATCACTTCTTTTCATTTTTCCACATAAGATCGCTCAGTCCCTTTATAATTTAAATGTCATTAATACAAAACAAACATTATTTTGAGGTAAACATTTTAAAAACAAACAGGAGGTGGGAATTTCAGTGTTAGCCAATGCTGAGTGCTTTTCAGAATCCCACCCTAGCTGTTAAAAACTGCAGAAAAGGAAAAAGCTACACCTCCTGGGTTAAATGCCTACCAACCCCTTGATACCAGACACCTCTGTGTTCTTGGGGAACCAGGGTGCAGTATCCAGCCTGACTCATGAAAGACACCCCCCCCAGCCTCTGCTTAAACCAAAACCCATCAGAAAAAGAAAACTTGCAGAGAGCAGTGAAGGGCGTTGGGAGACACACCTAGACCCCTCCTGACAAGGGTGACAAGATTAAGACATCTCCATTAGCATACAGAATGGAGAGCAGAGACAACTCCTCTAGCCTCATCTGCATGAAAGATGGGACAGGAAGACATCTCAATTTACATAAAGAATGGAGAACAGAGAACCACACTGAATTCTGGGACCAGAAAAAGCAGGGAAGCACTGCATCATGGGAATCTCTGCTCCAGATGCTAATGAACCTATGTCTGCACACACCCAGCTCAGCAATTATCAGACCAATTCTAGTAATGAATCCTTAATTGATATCCAAATACTGAAGCAGCCTAGTTGCACTGTGAGCTCCCTGGAAGAAAACACCACCCATAGCCAAGAGTGATCAGCTCTTATTGTCTAGTCTAAAGAAAAGCCTTGAGTCATCAGTTTACCTATAAACAAATCTAGTGTTCTCCCTTGAACCATTGTATTTTCTCTACAAAAATCCCTACTCACCCCCTAGTCAGGGTTCTGATGCTTAGATCCAAACTAGGCATCAGTTCCACTGGAACTCCATCATCTCCTCACTGATCGTGCTGGGGACTCTGCCTGCCTCTTGCCCTCACGACCCTCAGCTACCACCATCATCTGGGAACCCCGACCAGTTCAAGCTTCAGGGAGCGGTGAGACCCCCTTCTTTCTCTCTCTCTCTCTCTCTCTCTCTCTGTGTTTTCCTGTCTACCTTAGGTATTAGCCTTTAATCATGTATGTTATGTTGGTTTAGTCCTTCTTGTGTAGTTATCACTATTATTCAATAAATAACTTCTATGGTTAAGTTGGTTGTTTCTCTCTCTCTTGCTGAACTTTACTCGGTTGTGTTTTTAGCTTCCCCCATTCACTCTACAGCAACGCTTCTTTTACCTAAGCTAAAGATCCCTGCAGCGCCCAAAATACTGTGGGGTTTGCTCATCAAGTAGGTTACTGCCAGTACAATTGTGTTGGGGGAGTGGGGATAGGGACGTGCTGAATCTGGGACACATAAGGGTAACAGCTTGAAAGTGCTGCTTGACCCAGTCCATGGAGCCCAGGGGCATATAAGGAGAGACAGCTTGAAAGTGCTGCTTCATCCAGCCCAGTGAGTCCAGAGACATATAAGGGGTCAGCTTGACAGTGCTGATTGACCCGGTCCACTCAGACTTGCTCTGTTAATGTACGTGTGGGTGTTTATCTGGTTCTGGGGTGGGAGTAACCCAGCCCTAGGGACCTTAGGTCCTGCAGGATAGCTCCATTGGGAGGGGACTTGCAGAAGGGAGAAGTAGAGCTCCATATGTAAACACAAGTGACACAAGCAGTACATTGACAGGATTAAAGAACCCCCTTCCCCAGAGGAGTAACCCGAATAAATGAGCATACCCCAAAGTAATGGGCACATCTGGTAACACCCTCTGCTCCCCATCATCTCATTTTTTCTGTTCCTGATATAATGTAGTACAGGGATACTAGCTGACAATAACATTCTGCACTTATAGGACTGATGCACCTCTCACTGTATTTAAAAAAAAAAAAAAAAAAAAAAAAAAAAATTCAGCCAGTGGCAGACACCTTCCAGGGAAAATTTTAGCCTAGATAGTTAAAATTCTGACAAAATTATAAGCAACAGAAAACAGGGTCTTACAATGGGAAGTGTCGGTCAATCCTAATAATAAATGGAACTACCAGTCCCGCCTATAATACCACTGTACTATGGGTATCCTTGCTAATGTGGAGTAATTACGTGAATATGGGCAATATTTGATACTTACATCCACAAAGGAGTCAAATCAATAGGGCTGTAAAGAATGTAGATGATTTAATTGTCCAAAGAATATCATGAACATCAGGATAATATCTGCTGTTTTTTATGCAATCCAAATCACTGACCAAGCTCTATGCTAAGTTTTACTTTTAATTTGAAATCAGTCAATACGTTTTCCAGACATAGCAGTTGATATATCACATCAGCCTGTAAATAATCTGCTATGTCTGGCAAAGATGGCTTTGACTGAGAATTAAATGTCATTTCCTATTAATAGAGTATCTGTTATGACTCAGATTAATAATGCACCACAGTGGTCACGAAACATATTCATTAAAGCTTTTGTTCAGTTGATTAGTTGAAAGCCTGTTTTGACTTCTTAATTATCATCACTAAAGACCTTTGGTAAGAATAAAGTAATGTACAGTTAATGTCTCCTGTGTTCAGTTGCCTAGCAGTATTGTTATGTGCTTGTAGCACACTCAATTCTTAGACAAGTTTGATGGTATTAATTTTTCTTCCTGTGAATACATTTTTCCTTCAAATATCATGTTTCCTCTCAGCAGGCATATCTGAACATGTATTCTGATCCAAAACAAATGTAGCTGTAGATTTTGTGATGTCCTCTCAGAACAGGATTCAGGCTACTTATAGATCAGAAGAGTCTGTAAGGGTATTCCTCTAGCCATGGACCCAAACTACTCACAGCCTGTCTCAAACTCAGCTGGAAGGACTCCCTGTGATATGGGAAGGTTAAAAGGAAAACCCCGAAGGCACAATGCTTTTAACATTCACTACCATCCTTACAATCACTTGGCCACTCACTTAAATTACAGAGGTTGGCTCCCTGAGAACTGGTTAAAAGACAGGGAAGAAAGGGTAGGAATTAATGGTAAATTCTCAGAATGGAGAGGGGTAACTAGTGGTGTTCCCCAAGGGTCAGTCCTCGGACCGATCCTATTCAACTTATTCATAAATGATCTGGAGAAAGGGGTAAACAGTGAGGTGGCAAAGTTTGCAGATGATACTAAACTGCTAAAGTTAGTTAAGACCAAAGCAGACTGTGAAGAACTTCAAAAAGATCTCACAAAACTAAGTGACTGGGCAACAAAATGGCACATGAAATTTAATGTGGATAAATGTAAAGTAATGCACATTGGAAAAAATAACCCCAACTACACATACAATATGATGGAGGCTAATTTAGCTACAACAAGTCAGGAAAAAGATCTTGGAGTCATCGTGGATAGTTCTCTGAAAATGTCCACGCAGTGTGCAGAGGCGGTCAAAAAAGCAAACAGGATGTTAGGAATCATTAAAAAGGGGATAGAGAATAAGACTGAGAATATATTATTGCCCTTATATAAATCGATGGTACGCCCTCATCTCAAATACTGCGTACAGATGTGGTCTTCTCATCTCAAAAAAGATATACTGGCATTAGAAAAGGTTCAGAAAAGGGCAACTAAAATGATTAAGGGTTTGGAACGTGTCCCATATGAGGAGAGATTAAAGAGGCTAGGACTCTTCAGCTTGGAAAAGAGGAGACTAAGGGGGGATATGATAGAGGTATATAAAATCATGAGTGATGTGGAGAAAGTGGATAAGGAAAAGTTATTTACTTATTCCCATAATACAAGAACTAGGGGTCATCAAATGAAATTAATAGGCAGCAGGTTTAAAACAAATAAAAGGAAGTTCTTCTTCACGCAGCGCACAGTCAACTTGTGGAACTCTTTACCTGAGGAGGTTGTGAAGGCTAGGACTATAACAGAGTTTAAAAGAGAACTGGATAAATTCATGGTGGTTAAGTCCATTAATGGCTATTAGCCAGGACGGGTAAGGAATGATGTCCCTAGCCTCTGTCTGTCAGAGGGTGGAGATGGATGGCAGGAGAGAGATCACTTGATCATTGCCTGTTAGGTTCACTCCCTCTGGGGCACCTGGCATTGGCCACTGTCAGTAGACAGGATACTGGGCTAGATGGACCTTTGGTCTGACCCGGTACGGCCTTTCTTATGTTCTTATGATAATCCTGTCTTCATCAGGATGCAAGTCTTACCAAACATGAGAGGCAGAAAGGTGTAAAAAAATGCATGGGAGCACAGTTGGAACCTAGGTTCTAATGATCCATTAAATCCTTAAAATCTACAACCTCTCAAACAGTAGTGCGCTGCTAGTTCTCTGTCATTACTTCTCCTTGGCGATAGGGATCTTACCAACCTTTAGAGAATTTACCTCTTAGCTCTTCTGTGTTGTACAATCCACCATTGTGCTCTCTTAGTATTTGTGGCTGGATTGATATTCTGTAATATGAAGTCTTCCAGTTAACACACTGTGGTTCTTAAATACGTTTCTGGAAGCTTGGTTTCACTCTCATCATGATTTTCCAAGTTGTTACTTCAACTCACTGAGAAACTCCTATATAATGTTTCATTTTTATTTGCTCATTTTCCCCTCAGTCTAAAAATGAAGATATTGAGACAAACTGGGTGAGGCCAGCTGGTTTAAACATTGACTGATCTATCAAAGCTCAAAGCTAACAGGTCAAATGTGTAGGAATAGCAACAGGTGATAATGAGGGGTCTATGGCCCTAATTCTGAAAAGAACTTATACACATGAGTAAGAAAGTAAATCACTCCATTGACTTCAGGAGGAGTGGTCACATGCGTAAAGTTACATGCACTTAAGTGCTTTCCGGAATTGGGGGTCTATCTGAGCTGCATCTGTTTTCATTGGTCACTATCCAAGCAAATCTAGGTGAGCCTGAGTGAACCTAATTGTTAGAAATAGCCAGACTGGATTTGATTTATGTAACACCTCTATTAAACAGTGTATACTTTGTAAACTTTCTTTTAACTGAAAATGGGCATGCTAATCAGGTGTGATAAAACACTCTGGATGTTGATACAAAGGGAGAATTTAGCCTTATTCCATACCTTTAAAAATGAGCCAACTTATTTTATATTAAGCAGCATTTCTTCAGAATTTTTAATTAGTATATTGAGCAACATTTTTATTTTAGAAAACCCTATTTAATTATTTGATTTGTGGTTCACCAAAAATATACATTATGTATTCCTATTTATATCCCATTCTCTACATTACTCCTGGGGGAATTCTACACCGGTGCAGAATTCATGTTATCCGCAGATTTCTTTGCTTCCCCACAGAAAAATGACTTCTGAGGGTGTCATAACTATAAAGGGAAGGGTAACAGCTCTCCTGTGTACAGTACTAAAATCCCTCCTGGACAGAGACTCCAAAATCCTTTTACCTGTAAAGGGTTAAGAAGCTCGGGTAACCTGGCTGACACCTGACCCAAAGGACCAATAAGGGGACAAGATACTTTCAAATCTTGGGGGGGGGGGGGAAGGCTTTTGTGTGTGCTATTTGTTTTAAGGGGTTGTTCGCTCTTGGGACTGAGAGGGACCAACAATCAATCCAGGTTCTCCCCATCTTTCTAAACAAGTCTCTCATATTTCAAACTTGTAAGTAAAAAAGCCAGGCAAGGCGTCTTAGTTTTACTTTGTTTTCTCAACTTGTAAATGTACCTTTTACTAGAGTGTTTATCTTTGTTTGCTGTACTTTGAACCTAAGACAGAGGGGGGTCCTCTGAGCTCTTTAAGTTTGATTACCCTGTAAAGTTATTTTCCATACTGATTTTATAGAGATGATTTTTACCTTTTTCTTTAATTAAAAGCCTTCTTTTTAAGAACCTGATTGATTTCTCCTTGTTTTAAGATCCAAGGGGGTTTGGATCTGTATTCACCAGGGAATTGGTAAGAGGTTTCTAAAAGCTTCCCAGGGTAGGGAATGGTGGCAGCGGACCAGAACTAAGCTGGTAGTTAAGCTTAGAAGTCCTCATGCAGGCCCCTACATTTGTACCCTAAAGTTCAAAGTGGGGATACAGCCTTGACATGGTGGCAGGGGTGGGATTCGTTTTAAACCCAAAAGCCAGTAAGATTTTTTTTTTCCTTCTAGCTGCTTGGAAAGCAGAGCTGAAGGTAGATGCATATCTTATCTCTCCTTGCCTGAAGGCAGAGGTGTTAAGTTTTTTTAACAAGAGCCTTTGTTAAGAAAAGGGTTCAAAGTGAGAAAACTTTGACTGGTAAAAGGAATTTACAAGCTGAATTGTTTTTTTTCTTTTTACATCCTCGTGAGTAGCTAGTTAGAAAGTCTCTGTTAACTCAGCAGCAGCCAGAGCTGAGTACATCCCAGTTTCAGTCAACTGCAGAGGGGTGTGACCCAGCACAAGAAAACAGGAAAATGACTACCAAAGAAGTAGCTAACAAAATAGAACTGGCCAAACTAGAAGCAGAAGAAAATGAAAGAAAACATCAGAGACTGCTTCAAATTAAAAAACTTGAAACAGAGGCCCATGAAAGAGAAGAAAAAGCCAAAGAGAAGGCCCACAAGAAAGAGATGGAGCTGGAAAAAGCCAAAGAGGAGGCCCAAGAGGAGGCCCACAAGAAAGAGATGGAGCTGGAAAAAGCCAAAGAGGAGGTGAGAGAAAAAGAAAGGAAGCATGAACTGAAAGTAGCAAGTGCTAAGCAGGATGCATCAGACCATCCTAGCAACTCCTCTCCAGGTACCACTTCCCATCCCAGGAAATTCCCCACCTACAAGGCAGGCGATGATACTGAGGCCTTCTTAGAAAATTTTGAAAGGGCCTGCCTTGGATACAGCATCACTCCAACCCAGTACATGGTAGAGCTGAGGCCGCAGCTCAGTGGACCCTTAGCAGAGGTGGCGGCTGAAATGCCTAAGGAACACATGAACAGTTATGAACTTTTTAAAAACAAGGCCAGACTCAGAATGGGGCTAACAACTGAGCATGCCCGTCGGCGGTTCAGAGCCCTAAGGTGGAAACCAGATGTGTCATTTACCCGGCATGCCTACCACATTGACAAAAATTGTGATGCCTGGGTATCAGGAGCAAATGTTAAATCTCTGGAAGATCTGCTTTCCCTAGTAAAAATGGAGCCGTTTTTAGAGGATGTTCCTGAGGAAATAGAAAGGTACATCCTAGATAGGAAGCCCAAAACTGTAACCGAGGCGGGGGAGATTGGAGCCAAATGGGTGGAGGTGACAGAAAAGAAAAAAGCTAGTAGCAGTTGGAGCGAATATCAGAAGGGGCAAGCCGAAACAAAACCTTATCACTGGGGACAAACCAAGGCCCCACCCACATCCCAAGGGAAACCCCAGATGCCTTATCACCCCACCACACCAGTCTCCATCAACCAACATCGCCCCGGTGATACCTTAGCAGGGCGATGTTTTAAATGTAATGAACTGGGGCATATAAAGGCTCACTGCCCCAAGAACCCCAACCAATTACAATTCATTACACCCCAATCACACCAAAGATCCCCAGACCCAGATGCCTCTCTCATAACCTCGGAGCGAAGGGAAACCTTGAGAGTGGGCGGAAAGAAGGTTATCGCTTGGAGGGACACTGGGGCACAAGTGTCAACTATCCACCAATCCCTAGTGGACCCCAAACTCATCAACCCGGAGGCTACAGTGACAATTCAACCCTTCGTGTCACAGTCTGTAAGCTTGCCTACAGCCAAGTTGCATGTCCAGTACAAGGGCTGGTCAGGAATGTGGACTTTTGCAGTCTATGACAATTATCCCATCCCCATGCTGCTGGGGGAAGACTTGGCCAACCATATGAAGCTAGCCAAGAGGGTGGGAATAGTCACCCGCAGCCAGGCTAAGCAAGCTTTCACCCCCATCCCTGTTCCTGAGCCGTCCACCAGGGCCCCGTCTGTGTTACCGGAGACCCAAACAAAGGTGGTGGAACCGGATCCCCTGCCAACGACTGCAACAGCCGTAGTAAATCCAATCCCAGAGACCCAGCCAAAGCCAGTCCCAGAACCGGAACTGGCAACGCAACCAGCACCAGAACCATTGCCAGCACTGAATCCAGCGCTTCCAAACCCGTCTACAGCTCCAATGCCAGAGGGCACCAGCGAGCCTGAACTGGTGGAAGCAGCAGATAACCCTACCCAAGAGGCTCAGCCAGAGCCTGAAATACCACATAGTGCACCAGCGGACAGTGGTTCACAGTCAATGGAAACAGGCCCAGCACCTGCATCGCTTCCAGAGGGACCAAGCCCCAGTCCACAGTCCAAGGAGGAACTGATGTCTCCAGCATCAAGGGAACAGTTCCAGGCCGAGCAGGAAGCAGATGACAGCCTTCAGAAAGCTTGGGCGGCGGCATGGAGCACCCCACTGCCTCTCAGCTCTTCTAACCGATCCCGGTTTGTTGTAGAACAAGGACTTTTATACAAGGAGACTCTTTCTGGTGGGCACCAGGAAGACTGGCATCCTCAAAGACAGTTGGTGGTTCCCACTAAGTTCGGGTAAAGCTCTTGAGCTTAGCCCATGATCATCCCAGTGGCCATTCTGGGGTGAACAGAACCAAAGACCGGTTGGGGAAGTCCTTCCACTGGGAGGGAATGGGCAAGGACGTTGCTAATTATGTCCGGTCTTGTGAGGTGTGCCAACGAGTGGGAAAGCCCCAAGACCAGGTTAAAGCCCCTCTCCAGCCACTACCCATAATTGAGGTCTCATTTCAGCGAGTAGCTGTGAATATTCTGGGTCCTTTCCCAAAGAAGACACCCAGAGGAAAGCAGTACGTACTGACTTTCATGGATTTTGCTACCCAATGGCCGGAAGCTGTACCCTTAAGCAACACCAGGGCTAAAAGTGTGTGCCAGGCATTAGCAGACATTTTTGCCAGGGTAGGGTGGCCCTCCGACATCCTTACAGATTCGGGAACTAATTTCCTGGCAGGGACCATGAAAAACCTGTGGGAAGCTCATGGGGTGAATCACTTGGTTGCCACCCCTCATCACCATCAAACCAATGGTCTGGTGGAGAGGTTTAATGGAACTTTGGGGGCCATGATACGTAAATTCGTAAATGAACACTCCAATGATTGGGACCTAGTGTTGCAGCAGTTGCTTTTTGCCTACAGGGCTGTACCACATCCCAGTTTAGGGTTTTCACCATTTGAACTTGTGTATGGCCGCGAGGTTAAGGGGCCATTACAGTTGGTGAAGCAGCAATGGGAGGGGTTTACGCCTTCTCCAGGAACTAACATTCTAGACTTTGTAAGCAACCTACAAAGCACCCTTCGACACTCTTTAGCCCTTGCTAAAGAAAACCTAAAGGATGCTCAGGAAGAGCAAAAGGCCTGGTATAATAAACATTCCAGAGAACGGTCCTTCAAAGTAGGAGACCAAGTCATGGTCTTAAAGGCGCTCCAGGCCCATAAAATGAAAGCATCGTGGGAAGGACCATTCACGGTCCAGGAGCGCCTAGGAGCTGTTAACTATCTCATAGCCTCCCCCACCTCCAACATAAAGCCTAAGGTATACCATGTTAATTCTCTTAAACCCTTTTAATCCAGAGAATTAAACGTTTGCCAGTTTACAGCCCAGGAAACAGATAACGCGGAGTGGCCTGCAGGTGTCTACTACGAAGGAAAAAGGAATTGTGGCGTGGAAGAGGTGAACCTCTCCACGACCCTGGGACGTCTGCAGCAACAGCAGATCAAGGAGCTGTGCACAAGCTTTGCACCGATTTTCTCAGCCACTCCAGGACGGACCGAACGGGCATACCACTCCATTAACACAGGTAATGCTCACCCAATTAGAACCCCACCCTACCGGGAGTCACCTCATGCCCAAACTGCTATACAAAGGGAGATCCAGGACATGCTACAGATGGGTATAATCCGCCCCTCTACCAGTGCATGGGCATCTCCAGTGGTTCTAGTTCCCAAACCAGATGGGGAAATACGCTTTTGCGTGGACTACTGTAAGCTAAATGCTGTAACTCGTCCTGACAACTATCCAATGCCACGCACAGATAAGCTATTGGAAAAATTGGGACATGCCCAATTCATCTCTACTTTAGACTTAACCAAAGGGTACTGGCAAGTACCACTAGATGAACCCGCTAAGGAAAGGTCCGCCTTCGTCACCCAGGCAGGGGTGTATAAATTCAATGTACTCCCTTTCGGGTTGCGAAATGCACCCGCCACCTTCCAAAGACTCGTAGATGGTCTCTTAGCGGGATTGGGAAAATCTGCAGTTGCCTACCTCGATGATGTGGCCATTTTTTCTGATTCATGGACAAAACACCTGAAGCACCTGAAAAAAGTCTTTGAGCGCATCCGGCAGGCAGGACTAACTGTTAAGGCTAAAAAGTGTCAAATAGGCCAAAACAGAGTGACGTACCTGGGGCACCAGGTGGGTCAAGGAACTATAAATCCCCTACAGGCCAAAGTGGATGCTATCCAAAAGTGGCCAGTTCCAAAGTCAAAGAAACAGGTCCAATCCTTCTTAGGCTTGGCCGGATATTATAGGCGATTTGTACCACACTACAGCCAAATCGCCGCCCCGCTAACAGACCTAACCAGAAAAAAACAGCCAAATGCAGTTCAGTGGACTGATAAGTGTCAAAAGGCCTTTAACCAGCTTAAGGCAACACTCATGTCTGACCCTGTGCTAAGGGCCCCAGACTTTGACAAACCGTTCCTAGTAACCACAGATGCTTCCGAGCGAGGCGTGGGAGCAGTTTTAATGCAAGAAGGACCGGATGAAGAATTCCATCTTGTCGTGTTTCTCAGCAAGAAACTGTCTAAGAGGGAAAGCCACTGGTCAATCAGCCAAAAGGAATGCTACGCCATTGTGTACGCGCTGGAAAAGCTACGCCCATATGTTTGGGGACGGCGTTTCCAACTACAAACAGACCATGCTGCGCTACAGTGGCTTCATACCGCCAAGGGAAATAACAAAAAACTTCTTCGGTGGAGTTTAGCTCTCCAAGATTTTAATTTTAAAATACAACACATTTCGGGAGCTTCTAACAAAGTGGCTGATGCACTCTCCCGGGAAAGTTTCCCAGAGTTAACTGGTTAACAATTGTTCTTGGAATAAAACATATTGTTAGTTTTTATATAATCAGTAGTATGTCAAAAGGTACATGTGTCTTATTAACTCTGTTTTCTCCTAAAACTCCAGGAAGAAATCACAGCCAGTGTGGAACCAAACGTCCAACACTATCTGTGATTTGGGGGGCGTGTCATAACTATAAAGGGAAGGGTAACAGCTCTCCTGTGTACAGTACTAAAATCCCTCCTGGACAGAGACTCCAAAATCCTTTTACCTGTAAAGGGTTAAGAAGCTCGGGTAACCTGGCTGACACCTGACCCAAAGGACCAATAAGGGGACAAGATACTTTCAAATCTTGCGGGGGGGAAAGGCTTTTGTGTGTGCTCTTTGTTTTAAGGGGTTGTTCACTCTTGGGACTGAGAGGGACCAGCCATCAATCCAGGTTCTCCCCATCTTTCTAAACAAGTCTCTCATATTTCAAACTTGTAAGTAAAAAAGCCAGGCAAGGCGTCTTAGTTTTACTTTGTTTTCTCAACTTGTAAATGTACCTTTTACTAGAGTGTTTATCTTTGTTTGCTGTACTTTGAACCTAAGACAGAAGGGGGTCCTCTAAGCTCTTTAAGTTTGATTACCCTGTAAAGTTATTTTCCATACTGATTTTACAGAGATGATTTTTACCTTTTTCTTTAATTAAAAGCCTTCTTTTTAAGAACCTGATTGATTTCTCCTTGTTTTAAGATCCAAGGGGGTTTGGATCTGTCTTCACCAGGAGTTGGTGAAAGGAAGGAGGGGGGAAGGGTCAAATTCTCCTTGTTTTAAGATCCAAGGGGGTTTGGATCTGTATTCACCAGGGAATTGGTAAGAGGTTTCTAAAAGCTTCCCAGGGTAGGGAATGGTGGCAGTGGACCAGAACTAAGCTGGTAGTTAAGCTTAGAAGTCCTCATGCAGGCCCCTACATTTGTACCCTAAAGTTCAAAGTGGGGATACAGCCTTGACAGAGGGGAAGCAAAGGAAAGCTGCAAGAGTGGTCACTCACTCCTCCCCAGCAGCCCGGAACAGCCGGTGGAGACATAAATCAGCACGGGGAAGGGGATGCGAGCGAGTGAAGGAAAGAGACTCTGGCTCACTATTCAGTGCACCTGGGGTGGAGGGGCAGGACTTCAGGGTGTTTGGAGGTAGAGATGTGGAAGGCTCTGTCCCTTCAGGCAGAGCATAATGTAGCAGCCTGCCTACTTAGTTGTTCCCATTGTTGTTGCTGAATAGTTCCCATTCTTAGTGAATTCCTCCAGGATCATAAAAGAGATATAAAAGTTTTAAGGCTCCTTTACATTGCCAGAGTGGTGTAAAGGAGCCTTATTCTAAATGACAGTATGACCTTATAAATGCTTATGGTGCTTTAGAACTGGTCTAAATTTTTTTACTGAAAAATTTTCCTACTGAAATATGCTCCATGAACTGTTTACTACTGACCTTTCTGAGATGGCCAGTAGCCAATAAAAATTGTGAGTTTGATTCCACAGCCCCCACTTGCTCTTCAGTTGCCTATGATGTAAAACTGAATGTATGGCTGCATATATTTGGTGACCAATATCTAGAAATAAAGAATCAAACCTAGCTACATTACTGTTAGATAAAAAGAGACTTTGGGGATTTCCTTCAATGTTCCCCACTCCCATTCTCCAGCTATTGTATTGTAGTTTCAATAAATTACCAAAGTAATTGAAACTGGTGTGATTGTATTACATTATTTTGACAAATAAAATATGCAGAATTTTAAAATACTGTGCACAGAATTTTTAATTTTTTAGTGCAGAATTTAACTTTTTGGCACAGAATTCCCCCAGGAGTACTAAATCGCAAGAGAACTGGCAAATTGAGAGATGTGGCAGAACAGTTTTTAAATGACAGCTGTCACACTGTATTGTTTTGAGCTGAAAAGCGTAGAGGAGAAAAAAAACACTCCTGTTATAGCTGTGGTACATTTGTAATTATGGAATAAATTAGATTAGCAAATCTGAAATGAAGACTGTGCCAGCCTGTTGTGGGACCCCAAAAATTCACTTCATCCATGAAGCCCTATCCCCCTTTCAGTTTAAACCACCACCAAAAATGTTGTTTCAGACCTCTAGACTTCACACAGTATTTTTATCCAATTGTTGTCTTACTGTTTGATCATTAGCTAATCAGTGCAAAGACTGTGCCTATCTGTGTGTCTTGTTTAGCGCTAAATTGGGACTTATCAGATAATAAATAATGATGTAATTAAGATGTAAAATTTCTGTGGTGAGTGGATAGAATCTGCTATGGAATATGAAAAACAGAAAAGTTCAATAGTAGCTTATTGAGGCAAATTCCGCGCTGGTGTAGCGCCAGTGAAGTCAATGAAATTACAAAGGGAATTTGCTTGTAACCTCTTTGGGTCAGAGCTGGTTTTTTTGTTCTGTGTTTGTACAGTGTGTAGCACAATGAGGTACTGGTCTAGGCAATATTCAGTACTAATAAATAAGCAAAATTAGAATTAGTATTGCTATTTTCCTATAAGAAAGAGGCAAAGTGGTAATATCTGTGTTCTGTGAAAACAGTTGCAGCTGTACTACTTTGTAAAATCTTTAATGACTTCATGCTTTCTTTAACAGTGTTTCACTCTCTAGCTGGCAAGAGTGTGTATACTTTGGGGATGGATGTATTTTTAATACTTAATACTTTACTTTTCTAATATTATCCAGTAGCGTGTGTGTATTTTGCACATATATTTTCAATCTCCTACATACCTTTAGAACAGAGCTGTGCGAATAATTGATTTTTCACTTCAGTGGCTGTACACTGTACAAACAAACAAAAAACACAAGTCATTTCAGGTTGACCCAAAACAATTTTTTTTTAAATGTTTTGGTGAACTGAAAGGTAGAAAAAATTGTTTGAAATAGAACAAAATGCTTTATTTTATCTGAAAAAAATCCATTTAATTGTTGAGCTTTTTTCATCTTTTACTTATTGTTAATACAGTTGAAGTACATATCCAACTGATAAGTTATTTCATACTGAAAAATCAAAAGTTTTCATTTAGAAAAATATAAAAACAAAATTTTGATTTTTTTCAGATTATTTTTTAAACCAGAACAATTCAGGGAATTCTACATGAATTTGTGAAATGTTTCAGTTGATACAAATCACTTCTTGGGGGGTGGGTGGGGAGGGGGAACAAAACTTTGAGCTGAAACATTTCTCCCAGCTCTATTCTAGAACTCCACCACACTTTAAATTCCATTTCTCCATAAAGCACTTAGACCTTCTGGAATTCCAATAGACATGTTTCTAAATACTTTGGTAAAAGAGGGGGAAACAACACGTTTGGAGATTTTTTCCTTGTTTTTTTTTTGTTTTGCTTGTTTTTTATTTTCAAAATTTTATCCAACTTTGCAAAATTTAACAAAAACTTGGGGGAGGGGAATCTGTCAAAGTTTTTTCTGATTTTTTTTTTTTCAAATTTGACATCGCTCAAAGAATGATTGGGATGCTGAAGTTGATGGGCAAGGATCCACTGGTGATGGTGTTTATTGGCATTAATAACATTATGTTGTAGGATATTTCACATATTACAGTCTAACTCAGAATGTTACTGAAGAAAAGGAATAACCAAGTGATCTTTTCAGAGAGCAAAAGATTCTGGAAGTGAGTCACTGGCTAGGTAAATAGTGTACATGGAAGTTTTGGTTTTGTGGAACATTGGTTCACCTTCTTTGGAGAGAGGGGGATGTACAGTTTGAATGGCCTCCATTTCAGTAAATGGGGAAACAATCTTTTCAGGAACCGGCTGGCTAGGGTAGTCAGAAACATTAAACAAATATTAAAAGGGGAGAGTAAAAAGAGGGAAGATGTGAGCACTCATTTAATACAAAATCGAGATATTGAGAACAAAGTTAATCAAGAAACCAAAGGACATGAAGAAAATACATTATTTAATTGCCTGTACACCAGTGCTAGGTGCCTGGGTAACAAACAAGTGGAATTGGAATTGCTAATTGATTAGCATAAATTCAAACTAGTTGGTATTACTGAAACCTGGTGGGATGATTCGCATGACTGGAATGTTAGATCTATGGTTTAATCTATTTAGGAAGGATTGAGTAGGCACAAGAGGAGGAGGAGGAGTGGAGCTCTATGTCAAAGATGGCATTACCTGCTTCCAAGTCACTGACAACTGAGAAGAAAGTGATCTTGAATGTTTATGGATCAATGTCCTAACAGGAAAAGAAAAGACAAGGTATTAGTTGATGTCTGCTGCAGAGCGCCAAATCACACTAGGGAACAGGATGACTGGCTCCTTAAGCACATATCTATAACATGTAAGAAAAAAAGCTTCATGATCATGGGGAGTATTCAGTCTGAGTGACATATGCTGGAGGTCTCATGCTGCCAGCATTAGAAACACCCTCTGAATTTCTAAATATTAGAGATGACAATTTCCTAATTCAAGAAGTGGGCATCCAACATGGAAAATTCTGTTTTAGACCTCATGTTGCCAGATAAAGTGAAATTTATCACAGAACTAAATATTAATGATAGCTTAGGTGCAAGTGATCATGACGTGATCATACTTTTTACATGAAAACTGAACAAAGATCAAACCTGTAATATATATACTAGTATTTTAAAAGGACCATATTCATTAGGTGGGAAACAAGTATGACCCAAATCAGCTGGGAGGTAGAATTTAAACAGAAACAATATGAATAAAAATTGGAAATTCTTTTGAGAAGACTTTACTAGATGCCTAAAAAGCTACAATCAAGAAAGAAGGTTGTACTGGTTAACCCCCTCTCCCCACTAATTTAGAGGGGAAGTGAAATCAGCTTGATAGGGAAGCTAAAGGACACAAGGAGAAATCTATGGATAGCAGAGATAAGGCCAATAAGGAGGGTTTTTAAAGTATATTAGAACATAAAGAAGCCTAACAATGATATTGGTCTATTACTAGTTGGAAATGTTAGAACTGTCAATAATAAAGCAGAAAAGTTGGAAGTGTTCAATAAATATTTCTGTTCTGTATATGGAAAAAAAAGAGATGGTGTAACATATTATGATGATGATGAAACACTTTCCATTCCAATAAAAACAATGAGGAGTCGGGTGGCACCTTAAAGACTACCAGTTATTCTTTTAGTTAGTCTTTAAGGTGCCACTGGACTCCTTGTTGTTTTTGTGGATACAGACTAACACAGTTACTCCTCTGATACTTGACTCCATTCCAATAGTAACTCAGGATGATGTTAAACAGCAGTTACTAAAATTAGATATGTTTTAAATGAGCAGGTCTGGAAAACTTGCACCCAAGAGTTTAAAAAACTGGCTGAGGAGCTCACTGAACAATTAATGTTGATATTCAGTAACTCTTGGAACACCGGGGAAGTTCCAGAAGACTGGAAGAAAGCAAACATTTTGCCACTATTTAAAAAGGGTAAATGGGATGACCTAGGCAATTATAGGTATGTCAGCCTGACATTGAACCCAGACAAGATAATGGACTGGCTGATATGAGAGACTCAATAAATAAATAATTAAGGGATGATAATATAATTAATGCTCATCAACATGGGTTTATGGAAAATAGATCCAGTCAAACTATTTTTTTTTACAAGATTACAAGTTTGGTTGATAAAGGGAACAGTGTTGATGTAATAGATTTCTGTAAGACATTTGACTTGTTACCACAGGATATTTTGATTAAAAAACTACGACGCGTAACATGGCAAACAATAGGTCTCAAAATATAACTGTAAATAGAGAATCATAATTGAATGGTGATCCCTGGTTACATAAACAGGGGAATGTATATTAGGAGTAGCGCCGTTATATTACATCTATATTTCAAACTGGTGCTACTGCTGCTAGAATACTGTATACAGTTCTAGTTTCCATAATTCAAGAAGGATATTGATAAATTAGAGAGGGTTTGGAGAAGAGCTACAAGAATGATTACATGTTTTGAACATGCCTTATAGTGATAGACTCAGAAAACTCAATCTAAATATTTTAACAAAGAGAAGGTTAAGGGGCAACTTGATTGCAGTCTGTAAGTACCAACATGGGGACAAATATTTAATAATGCACTCTTCAATCTAACAGACAAAGGTATAACAAGATCCAGTGGCTGTAAGTTGGAGCTAGACAAATTTAGACTGGAAATAAGATGTAAATTTTTTAACAGGGAGGGTAATTAACCATTGGAACAAGGGTTGTGGGGAATTCTCCATCACTGGCAAATTTTAAAGCAAGATTGGATTTTTTTTTTCTCTGAAAGATCTGCTGTAGTAAAAAAAGGAATTATTTTGGGGAAGTATGGCCTGAATTATATAGGAGGTTAGACCTAGAAGATCACAGTGGTGCCTCCTAGTCTTGGTAAAAAATTAAAAATATTTAACCAAGCTGTGTTAGAAACCTTCAAATGTAAAGATAACAAAGGAACTGCAATTACCTACCTACCTCAAATGGAGGCCAGCAGAGCCTTAATTAATCAAGCAATTTTAAAAAAAAAACATGCTTTCAGATATTGAGATGACAAGGGCTACCAAAGCGTAGAGAATGATTATTGTTGTTATTATTTAACTGATTATTATTGATCTCAGTGTTTTTTCTGCCTTTCCTACTTCTTGCCCTGGATCTTACACCATATATTTAGCAATGATAACCCCCAATCAATAAAGAGAGTTATTTCCCAAGGTATGTTGGTTAGGCTGCCTGACAAGGTAAGAGAATTAATTTTATTACCCTGGTGCCTCTCTCTTCCAATTGATTTAGGAGAAGATTCAGCAACAGAAGGCTGAGCAACTTCCTCAAGACTGATCATACTGCAAACTCCTTTCTCTTTCAAACGATATTTGCTACAGTAATCTCCACCTATTGCAGTGATTTTTCAGATTATCGGGAATTTGTTTTTTTCCCCTCAAATGAAAGTTGGTCATGTCAGTCAGGCTTATTTTATTGGTTGGAAGTAAAGCAGTACCAGGTTAAAGAGCTTAAGAGGACAAAAAATAGAAAGGACTTTGGTGGCTGAAAAATGCCCCTCCCGATTTGCAGTTTAGGGCACAGTGGATTCTAGCAACCTCAGGCTGGGCAGTTTGGCAACTCAACAGTGTCCTAGGAGCACAGTTCTTGTGCTCTTTGGAGAAAATGCTAATATTTGTTATATGAATAACATGATTCGGAGAGCTTTTTACATGACAAAAGATGAAAATAAGTCCAAATTGACTTACTAGGACTATTTTAATTCCATTAGCATATACAATATGCATCTGGCTTATTTTATAGCAGTTACTATTCAAAATAGAAAATATTTCCAAATT
Organism: Emys orbicularis; assembly: GCF_028017835.1. Taxonomy (NCBI): domain Eukaryota; kingdom Metazoa; phylum Chordata; order Testudines; family Emydidae; genus Emys; species Emys orbicularis. The sequence continues at coordinate 194,534,099 of NC_088684.1, forward strand.
TGAACTTGATTTTAATTAAAAAATAATTTTATATATCTGAAGCCCATCATATTGCAGTGAATAGTTAACCTGCATACTCTTCTCAGATACAGTTACTATCTCTTCCTTGTTCCACTATCTTCCTAAATTAATATTACATGCTTGCTAATGATGTAGTTATGGCAAAAGTAAATCTGATTGGTTTTAGCTGGCATTTTCTCTGTTTCTACTCTTTGCTGGAAACTGCCTAAAAGAAAGCTATCTTAAACTGCTAGGAGATCAAATAAGTAGACTAAAGTGCCACCAAGAGGTGATAGAATAATGTTTTTGTGCTTAGCAATAGTAATAAAAGATTATGTTGAAGCACTATACGGATTTATGGCAGATTGCTAGAATGCATAATAGAGTAATGAATCTCTCAAGGAACATGCCTGACAATTCCATGTGACAGCAAAATGTCTATTTTTGTCATTTTTAATATCACAGCTGCATCCTTTAGAAGTAAAAAGAAATTCTGAAGCTTGAAACTAAGTAGAAGCATGTTTAACTTCAACAGAGGTGTAGTTTCTCAGGTACAGGTCTCTAAAACAAGTATGCTGCAATTTACTCCATACCTCTCTGATCCAACAGGTGAGAAATGATCATATACAATTTAGCTTTAGAAGACTATAGCTATGTTTCCCCCTTTATTTGATTATTTTTCTTAAAACAGTTAAATAATAAAGATATTATAAATAATACTATAAGAAAACATTTGACAGGAGATAGAAAATGACAAAACCTGTTTGTAAGAATACCTCAGAGTGGTCTTGTGCTTAAGGTACTGGACGGGGTCTCAAGAAACATGGGTTTAGTTCCCATAGCTCTGCCATGCACTTCTTCTAGGGCCTTGGGAAAGTCATTTAATCCCTCTGTGCCACAGTTCCCCATCTGTAACATGAGGTTATTACTACTTCCTTTCTCTCACACTTGGTCTGTTTGGTCTCTTTAGATGGTAAGCCTTTAAGCCCTTCAAAACAAGAACTGTTTCTAATAATGTGTTTGTACTCTCATAGCACAATGCCCCCCCCCAATTTCTGTTGGAGCCTGAGATACACCTAACAATGCTTAGCACATAGATGGTGCTCTACAGATATTAATTGCATTGGTTGCCGTTAAACACACACATTAATAGCAGCAGATCGAGGGACGTGATTGTTCCCCTCTATTCGACACCGGTGAGGCCTCATCTGAAGTACTGTGTCCAGTTTTGGGCCCCACACTACAAGAAGGATGTGGAAAAATTGGAAAGAGTCCAGCAGAGGGCAACAAAAATGATTAGGGGGCTGGAGCACATGACTTATGAGGAGAGGCTGAGGGAACTGGGATTGTTTAGTCTGCAGAAGAGAAGAATGAGGGGGTCTAGTGGGGCGGCTGCCCCACTCCCTGAGAGCATGGGCTGCAGCAGGCCAGTGGGCCTGCGCAGACGCACAGCCAATGGGAGAAGGGCTTATTGGGAGCCAATCAGAGCCCAGATTGGAGGCAGCCAATCAGGGCCAGGCTCAGCCCTATAAAAGGCTGCTCAGGGAGTGGAGAGGCAGTCTGTCTCAGGCCTTTGACAGGGGAAGGTCTGTCTCCAGAGCAGGGAGACTAGCACCGCAGACAGCACAGTGCTGGCTAGGCTTGGGGAGCAAAGAGGAGCTCTAGCCTGAGGCCTGCCAGGCCCTGAAGAGAAGGCCCTAGCGGGTGCAAGGGGCTGTAGGGGAAGCGGTCCAGGGAAGCGGACAGACAAGGGGAGAGAAGGAGGACAGCGAGGCTGCCGCCAGAGGGTCCCTGGGTTGGGACCCAGAGTAGAGGGTGGGCCTGGATCCCCTACTTCCCCCCCCTTGCAGTACACCCAGCCATTGGCCGTAGGGAGCGGCCATTATAGAACATGCCAGATCCCTGACAGGAGAGATTAGACTTTGGGGTGTGTGGTTGACCACTGTGGCTGGACATAGAGACTGCTGATTGACACCCCCCCTGCCCCCCGGAAGGGGGTGTGGAAAGACTGTGGGGCACTGCCGGAGGGCAGTGGTCCTGAAGAGGACACCGTGAGTGACGTGGGCTCAGAAGCCAACCGAGGGCAAGACAACAGGCGGGATACCACAGAGAGGGGATGCTCCACTGGACTGAGCTAATTCCTGGAGTAACCAGTAGGAGATGCTGCGGTGGTGAGTCCCAACCCTGTTGCATTTGGTGGAGAATGTGGGCATAGCAGTCCACCCCTGACACAAGGGGCAGAGCAAAGGACTAGGCAGATTGTGCCACAGTGAGAGACGAAGATGGTGGAGAACAAAGACTTGTACTGGAGGGCCTGGGTGGCTCGGCTTGCTGAGCAGCAGAGAGGTGCTCTGGCTGCTGCGGGGGTGGGCACCCAGACCGTATAGGAGACCAGGCGCCAAGGGCGAGAGGCCAGGGCCTGGTCTCAGGAACTGTTACGCCTGTGGGCGAAAGGGCCACTTCAGGAGGGAGTGTCCCTACTGGGAGGGGGCAGAGAGGCCCCTCCCAGACAAGGTGCCCTCCTGTGAGAGTAACAGGGGGGCCCCCAGCTTGTTGGGTCTGTGGGGAGCAGGGACACCTAAAGAGGGAGTGCCCCTACAGGGCTCCCAAGGCCCAGGCCAGCCCAGAAGGAGGGGCTAGGGCCCAGACAAGCAGGACTAAGGCCGTGGCAGGGGGAAGGCGCCGAGGGTGCTTCCACTGCCACACCAAGGGCCACATAAAAAGGCATTGTCCCCTGAGGCAGAAAGAGGGAGTGCCTGAGAAAGAGGCTCGGTCTGGGGCTAGCCAACAAGAGGTGGTAGTCCAGGCCAAGGCCCCCAAGGAGAAGGGGGCTGGGGCAGAGAGGCCCCACCTAAAAGAGGGAACCCACATAGGGGCCAGGAGGGCCAATATGGGAACCCAAATGGAAGTGGGAACCCAGACAATAGAGGTAGGAAGCAGATGGTTCCAGTTAGTGGAGGGCCTGCGCTACAAGAGAGATTCCCTGAGGGCCCAGCTGCGAGGAGCACAGGGGTGATAGGGAATTCCCCCTGAGAGGGTTCTTAAGGGGGAGGGTGTGTCGTGGGGCGGCTGCCCCACTCCCTGAGAGTATGGGCTGCAGCAGGCCAGTGGGCCTGCGCAGATGCACAGCCAATGGGAGAAGGGCTTATTGGGAGCCAATCAGAGCCCAGATTGGAAGCAGCCAATCAGGGCCAGGCTCAGCCCTATAAAAGGCTGCTCAGGGAGAGGAGAGGCAGTCTGTCCCAGGCCTTTGATAGGGGAAGGTCTGTCTCCAGAGTAGGGAGACTAGCACTGCAGACAGCACAGTGCTGGCTAGGCTCGGGGAGCAAAGAGGAGTTTTCCACAAAGCACCCCAGCCAACAGAGCAAGCACCCAAGACCCTAAGGAAAGCTCCCCTGACATGTGTATACTATGGGGTCCAACCAAGAGGATATTTTTCTGGGGAGCCAAGAACTGTGTGGCATAACAGATTTAGAGATTACACAAGAACATCATGCAGGCAGCCACCCTGAAAATGCTGTGTATGAAAGCTCTACCAGTAAGTATTATGCAATTGTATTACAATATAACAGCATAGGGGATTTAAACACCTTTCTTTTCCCACATACGGTTTCTCTGCCACCATGCTGGACAGAGCTAGGAGTCTCTCCTCCTGCTTGGCTTTTAACCCCCTTCTCCCTCAGAGTGCTCCAAATGGCAGTCACACTGGCAAATTAAAGCTATACATTTCTATTTCCTTGCAGCATCAAACCCCAAAACCATTGGGTCTGTCATAACTAAAGGGAAGGGCAACAACCCTCCTGTGTACAATACTATAAAATCCCTCCTGGCCAGAGACACCAAAATCCTTTTACCTGTAAAGGGTTAAGAAGCTCAGGTAACCCGGCTGACACTTGACCCAAAGGACCAATAAGGGAATGAGATACTTTCAAATCTTGGGGAGGGGGAAGGCTTTTGTTTGTGCTCTTTGGGATTAAGAGGGACTGGACATCAATCCATGCTCTCCAAATCTTTCTGAACAAGTCTCTCATATTTCAAACTTGTAAGTAACAGCCAGGCAAGGTGTTAGTTTTTAATCTTTGTTTTCTCAACTTGTAAATGTTCCTTTTGCTAGAGGGTTTACCTCTGTTTGCTGTAACTTTGAACCTAAGGCTAGAGGGGGTTCCTCTGGGCTCTTTGAATCTGATTACCCTGTAAAGTTATTTTCCATCCTGATTTTACAGACATGATTTTTACCTTTCTTTCTTTAATTAAAAGCCTTCTTTTTAAGAACCTGATTTTCTCCTCCCCCCCCCTTGTTTTAAGATCCAAGGGGGTTGGATCTGGACTCACCAGGAATTGGTGGGGGAAAGGAGGGGGGGAATAGTTAATTTCTACTTGTTTTAAGATCCAAGTGTTTGGATCGGTGTTCACCAGGAAATTGGTGACGTCTCTCAAGGCTACCCAGGGAAGGGTTATAGTACTTGGGAGGGAGATATTCTGGGGGGGAGGTAGACAGAGTTTCCCAAATGACTCATAAATAATTTGGGTGGTGGCAGCAAAACCAGATTTAAGCTGGTAGTTAAGCTTAGAGGTTCTCATGCAGGTCCCCACATCTGTACCTGAGAGTTCAGAGTGGGGAAGGAACCTTGACAGGGTCACACATGCTGCCTCCATAACCCACACCTCTTCCTGAGTTGCTTCCTGTTCACTCATGCAAACTATGGAGAACACAGCATACTGGGACCCCCATTTCAATCAACCTAATTACAGGCCTCTCCCACAACAATCAATCGCCTTGGAGTGGGAGAAGGAGAACATTCTCAAGTGCATCACCTACAGGAGCTTGTGAGCACCCCTTAGTCTGGGCATGCCACAGTACCATTGGTCTTAAATTCCCCCTACACACTTGGTAAACTTTTTTAACCAAGTTGTCTAATTTGTTACCTGTGTTATTTAACTAATACATCTTTTGTGATACAGCTGGGCTGAAAATTTCATTGAAGTGCAGCTCAAGCCATCAATAGCATAACTTCCCTTCATTGTATCAATTCCTAATATAATCAATACACAATCACATGTCACTCATTTCAATGGTTACAGCACACATTACCCACAACTACCACCAGGCCTCAAAGAAGGAACATAATGCATCCCAAACCTTATTTCCCTGACCAGTTGGGGCATTTTTCAGTCACCCTTTCTGGCTGCTCATGACATTTGGAAAGTCTCTCCACTTCCTGCTTCCACCCACCATCCAGGCACTCTCCCTTGCTCTCACAGATGTGCAAACCAAAGCAAGTACCTATCACACAAGTCAGCTTATGCTGAGAAATACCCAGCCTTGTCATGAGGCACCACCACCTTCCCTTCATCCTTCCAAACACACACTCCATTGCCATTCTGCAGCTACTCAGAGTATAATTAAACTACTTTTTTTCCTCCTGTGAAAGTGTCATTAAAAGGCTTCATAAGCCAAGGTAGCAGAGGTAAGCTCGGTCTCCTAGACTGATAGCTGGAATCTTAACTCCATTAACATCCATAGTGGCCTGGAGAGAAAAAAATCCCTTGCTCATTCAAGCAAACAGACCTGAGTTTCTAAAGATCCTGATGTCATGGACCTTTCTAGACCATCCCACCTTAACATTGGTGAACCTGTCACGGTGATCATCCAGGTCTTTCAGGACAATGGAGAAATTTCCCTTCCAGTTGTTAAAAATCTTTGGCTTGTGTTGTGGGGTGGGGCAAAGCATGGGCACGCATGTCCCATCAATAGCCCCTGTACAGTTCAGGAACCTCATCCATGCAAAGGCATCAATAATTTCCTGTGCATTGCCAAGCTTTATGCCCCAGCACTGCTACACCCCCATAACAGCATCACAAACCTCCATGATGACAGCCCCGAGAGTTAATCTGCCAGTACCAAACAGGTTAGCTACTGACTACTAGCCATTCGGTGTGGGAAACTTCCATATGGTGATGGCCACACACTTTTCCATGCTGAGAGGAACTCGCATCTTGGTGTGCTGACACTGCAGCTCTAGGGTGAGTTCTGCATAGATCTCTAGGAAAGCTACCATTAGCATCTTGAAATTCTGCCACCACTGCTGCTCATCCCAGTTCTGCATTGCTATGTCCCACCAGTCACTGCTAGGTGACCAAGCCCAAGACTTGGCACTACTCAGATAAATGCCCTGCAGAAGTAACTGCTTGATTTCATCTTCCTCCCACCCCTGAAGCCTTGTCACTAAGACATCCAAATCCCTATGAAGCAGCCGAGCTGAGCCCATCTGGCTGCGCAATTGCCAATATATGTGCAGTTTGTATTAAAGACTGTCATGACCATGGAGCTCAGTCTCCATGATGCCTGACAGCAGATCAGAAATAGCACTTGCAACATACAGATGCATTTTGGCACGCTAGGAAAGTGTTCACAGGCTTTTTTTAGTTTGATCCCAAGTCCCAAAATCCCTGTTGGTTCCATACGAGAGAAATTACAGGCATAGATCTGAATCTTCCCAGAATACTGCACAGCTCATTGCAACAACTGCAGAACTGTGTGGACACAATGTTTCAAAAGGAAAGTACCTTAAGGCAGCATAGCAAAGCAGTTTTCGATTGGCACAGGAAACTATACTGTGAAATATTTAACCCAGCCTGTATTTACAGTGATTTCTAGTCAATATTTGACTTAAATGTGTGTATTGTCCAGGCCAAATGTTGCTCATCTTCTTCACTGTAATAAATGTTGTTCAGTTGCTTTGGAAAAGCTAGGGTAAAGTACTAGTGGGAGTGTTTCACAAAAATTTAGGCTTCCAATGGCAAATCTTGGTGGAGACAGTTACAGTTGTGGTGAAAATTGAATTTTTCCTCAATGATATGATGTTGTTAATGTGTGACAGCTCTGTTCTACTGAGAGATGGTTTATCTAGTGTTCTGCAAATGTTTAAGTCTGTCGGTGCAGTAGTTATAAAAAAGTGGGGCACTCCTGTCAACATTTCTTTATAAAGAGACTTTTGGTCATATTTTTTTTTTCCAGGAACATTTTTCAGTGATCAAAGCGCTCTCAAGAATACACAGACCTTTCTAAACAGTGCTCCACTTCTTGCTTTTTTTTAAAAGCAACCCACTGTTTCACCCCTACAGTGGTTTTAGAGTCTTATCCAGAGCAAAGACCTGATGCGATCAGTGCATCCGAATAAGATGGGTTTAAAAAAAGTTCTTTAACTATGCCACATAGAGCTAGCTTATATATTTATAATTTGGCTGCTGGCCAGTTAGTTAATCCAAATATAAATGTAGAGAAATTGTGTTATTTTCTTTTAAAGCGAGTACAGGAAAAAACTATTTTCACACCATCTTGGTCTCAATTCAGGCTCACACTCAGCTTCTTCACAAGTGGGAAAGAAATTTGTTAGGCAAGAATTAATCAGGCCTATACGACTGAAAAGTACAATGCCGACTAAAAGTGATTAAGTCTTGTTATTTATACAATATATTTTGGGACTTTAGGGGGGGAAATTTAACCTGTTCATTAGATACTATGTGATTAGCATAACATTAGTCAAAAGAGAGGAAAAAGGTCTCCAGAGTTCCCCACTGAAGTAAATAAGAGCAGTAGGGTGTCAGCACTTCTGAAAATCACACCATTTATTTAGGTGCCTAAATATGGATTTAGGAGCCTAACATTAGGCATCAAAATTTGAAAATATTGGCCCCAAGTTCAGCTACAGTTATGGCAAATTCAATCCCAGTGTAATGTCGCTGAAGTCAATAGAATTGCACCATGGATTAATTTTGGACAACATTATCTGTCTTTTCAAATAGAATCTCTGAAATATGAAAAATGTACTCAACAAGGCACATATTGGTTCAATCATCATAACAACAATACATCTAATTATTCCTTTATGGTAAGCTCCTGTTGCATCCAATTTGCAGAGAGAAGTTCTCTTTTCAATGAAATGTGTTCTGGTGAAGCAGCCCTTTGGTATTTCAATTTGTTATTTAAGAAACTCCCTGCTTGTCTTATATGAATGTTAAATAAGAAGAAAACCCATTGAAATGGAAACAACCCTTAACCGCTGATTATGTGAAATGTACTCAAACATTCACGCTACATTTGTATCCCACCACTAATTAATAATCATATCGGATTATTTAGACCCTGTTTTGAGTGCTCAAAGCCCTGCTCCCCTCTCCCCCAAGACTGTTTTCATATTTGTAACCTGAATCCTAATTCAGTTTGATGGAAATTAGACAAAGTTCTTTTGCCATGTTGTTAGCTTGTGTCAGTAGGTAAGGCAGCAGGATGGCATTAAATGAGAGCAAAGAAACAAAAATAGCATGAGAAAGCAAACATTCAGCAAAGATGGTGATAAAAAGAGACAAGCTTTGCCCAGCAAGCCTTATAAAATGAATTTCATGTTTAGCCAAATAGTGTTCAAGGCAAACCAAATTCTCGTGAACTGTTTCCTTAGTCCTGTCTCTCACTTCCTTGCTAATAATTACTAGGCTGAAACAATGCAGAAAAATTATCCTGGTCTCCCAATACACACAAGATTACTGAAGCTCAGCATGGGTCTATTTTTATTGTATCAGGTACTAAAATGAGCAGATATGAAAAAGATAAATGTCTATTTTATTTGCCACCTACTTACAGATATAGTTTTCATTTTGGATTTATTTTTTTTTTTTTTTTTTTTTTTTTTTAGGGAATTACTCTTAGTCCAAAGTCCCAGCCAGGATATTATAATGTCAAAGAGAAATTAATGATCCATCAATTAGCATCAGTGATAGAAGGAGAATTGAGGAGGAAAACATAACATTCAATCACCTACACAGAGATGGTTGCTGTTGCAATCTTTCCAAGTACATGCAATATTTACCTAGGGAACATCAATCTGTCAGCATAATGGCCAATAAGCAGTTTTTGAATGAAAAAATATGGGGTGGTAAGGCCTATCCTTTATGAATTGTATGGCCATATATCTGGCTACTGTATATGTACCATTAGTCAGCTTCACGTACATTAGGCCAAATTGCTTTCAATGGAGCTATACTGACTGACACCAGCTAAAAGTCTGGCTCAATATGCCTTCTCTTGAACTGCAAAGGCAAAATATATCTAGCTCCCATCACTGGTAGCATTGCACCACCAGACTTCCAGTGCACCTCACTAACCCCACATTCTCAATGCATTTCAAGCTCCTTGAACCATAACGGAACCTAAAGCATATATTGCATCATAAACATACATTCATAAGACAAGGCACTGGACAAGACAGTTACATAAAGTAAGGAAGATGTTAAAGAAGCTGTGAGAATGTTCTTATGAATGAAGAGTAGAGGACAATGATCTTATGAGAGGAACAGAGCCATCAGTCAAGTACCCTAGAACAGTGGCAACTGCAGGTGAAATAGGTGGGGGGGGGAGAGAAAAGGAACAGAGCTGCATCTCAGACAGGAATCATGAGGAATATCCTGTGCCTAGTCCACATAGTCCTCAGTCACAGTTTGCCAGATTTGCGTATGTACCAGCACATAGTTTGTTCAGTGTGAAGGAGGAGGTTGTCTCTTAAGACCATAAGCTCCAAAAAAATGCATTGGTCCAGTAGCTATGGCCCTGATCATCTCCTCCACTTGTGCAAAGGGAAGAGACTTGGAGGACTGAGAACTCATGAGGGCATTACAGTCTTTAGAATTCCCATGGAAGTGCCTCCTTTTGAGGTGTATGAAGTTGGGAACTGGACTCTTGTGGGGTTTTGAGGAGGTGGAGGATCAGCACTTTCTGCAGCATTGTTCCCTTCTGTGATGGGATGTGTACCCATACAGGCAATGAATGGGTTAATGTGTGCCTGAAAGGCCAACTAACCTACTGAGATGCACCTGGAGGATGTCAGGGTTTACTGGTGAGGGGCGGGAGGGTTGGGAGAGGACTATAAATGGAAGAAGTTTAGAGAAGGGGGCTGTGGGGAGAGAGTGAAGAACTCTGCAGTCAGTTCTGGGACCAGAGAGTGGAAAGACTGGCAGGAAAGAGGAAGCCTGGGGGGGACTTGGCTCTGGGATCCCCTCTGGAGCAGAGAAGTTTTTCAAGAGGCCAGGAGTGATGTGGAGCAGTCACCAGGGTAAAGCATGTGCCAGTGTTGAGCCCTGGAAAAGGACAGGATTGGAACTTCCAGGGAAAAAACCTTGGGAGGCATTCAGCTGAGGAACAGTGCAAGGGGAACTGCAAAGCATTGAAAGGTCAAGTCTGAGGAGAGCAGAAGTTAGTTAAAATTTGTGATTTTTTGTTGGAATTTTGTTAGGGAAGGGGGGGTCCAGGGGAAAGCACTGACAGTTCCAGTCCTGAGAGAAGGATGAACCTAGAGAGAGCCTGGAAAAGGGCCACGCTTAGTAAAAGCCCAGGGAGGTAGCACGGATGGGTCAGAACAGACAGACATTGCCTGCTCACTATAGGTCCCTTGGCTGGAACCCAGTATAGAAGGCGGCCCTAGGTTCCCCTACTATCCACCGGGGAAGGTGACGGGAGGCCCCAAATGTAAGAGGATAAGACACTGGAAAATCTTGAGCCAAGTGGGTGCAAGGACCACTGGTCCCAGTGTTTGGGGTGAAGACTTGATGTAAGGGCATTGGATATTTTTGTTGGACTCTGTTACCCCGCAAGGGGTGGCTCTAAAGTGTGACCTGGCCAGAGGGCCAAGTGGGAAGAAGAAAGACCACCACATGACCAAAGCAACCATCAGCAAGGAGAAATGCTAGGGAAGAAATGCCAGCTACACCGTGCCCAGCCATGAGGAGGCACTCTAGGGGTGAGCCCACTGTCCCACATCTTCGCATTAGATCCTGTTGATTTTGTCATTCTACTGCTGCTAGGGTACTCTTCCAATGCCAGCATGAGTCCTATAAGATGAAGAAAGAACCAGCGCAGGAGCAACACAGAAAGAAAACTACTTCACAGGATTGTGAGTTCCATTCACTGCAAAAACTATGGATCCATGGAGTTGAGTGGCTGGGCTTCCTCCTCTAGAGAGGAAAATATGAAGACTCTGAGTTTGACCTCAAGAACCTCCCATGGGTCCCTCCCAAAAGATCTCTTCACATCTCCAAAGACAGAGAACATCTCTTTTTAAAAAAAATCAGGGGCCAGTGTGGGTCTCCAACTTCCCCCTATCCTCATTTTTTTTTTTATGGCAATTATCTAGTCTTGGTATTTGAATAGTGTCACCCAAGCATTGGAAATAATACTTAAAGATGCCATTTGAGATTTAATTTAGCAAAATCATCCTTATATGGCTACATGCAACAGTGACCATAAACAAAAGGATTAAAAAAATCCTCAGGAAAAAAAATGCGATTCTGGGGATTACATGCCCCTATTAATATTGTCAGTACAATTAATGTAATTTTTGAATTCTGGCAAATCCTTTATTGGAGACCTTTCTTCAGTAATGATCTTATTCAAGTAACGACTAGATCTCTAACGTACATACTCTGCCACATGTGGCGTGCAGTTGAAAACAAACACACCCACACACTTGCACTTTAATCATATTGCCAGCATCAGCTCTGGACAATTGAGACAGCAGCTCTTCACTGGAAACAGAAGCAAATCCTCTTAATGCTGCATATGGCCCTTTAATCTAAGTGCTCTGTACAGGGGACTTACGTTCTAGTGCTCACCCCACATGAATCAGCTCCAATTCTGTAACTGACCTCATTTGGCATCTGGCAGAAGCTAAAAGCAATAGCATCCAGCTGTTCACTTTAGTCAAAATGTACAAGTGCATAAATAAAACATACAAGTTTGACTTTAACCCTTGGGAAACATAATACTCCTCAGTGGCAAAAATGAAGTTGTTAGGGTTTGGTTTTTTCCCCTTATGTCTTTTGAAGGAACGTCCCCAGTTCCATGTGCATTATCTTTTCCTGGAGAACTTTGGCTGTGTCGTCTACCCCAATGCTTAGACAGTGCTGTATCGTACGGTGATCTCTTCCACCCTAAGAAAAAGCAACTTGCTCAATGTGAGAGGGAGGGGTCAGTGTCACTCAATGCACAGGACTGTGAGCATAGCACTCAGCAAGCTGTTTACCAGAGGTTACAAATGGAAAACTAGCTCCTTTAAGCTCCCTTATAAAAGCTGAGGGTCCTTTGCCCTTGCTAGCAGTGAGAAGTACCTCCCTTCATTGACTTCAGCGGAGCAAGGTGATAATGACAAGGAGGAAGAATCTGGCATCCTCATTCATGTTGAGTAATACCTCACTCTAACCACAGTCCCATTGATTTCAATAGGGAATAAGGTGCCAATCACTGGGAAGAATGGTGGTAGACTCTGGTCCCAGATGATTAGAAAAGAAATATGAAGTTATAGCAGTGGGTAACTGTTCCTCAGTGTATTTTTTCACTCCTTTAGGTACCATATGATGCATCAGTTTAATGATGAGACCTATTACCAGAATGATCTAGAATGAGGAACCCTGACTTACCTAAAGCTCCTTTCTGTAGCCATTGAATATAGTCTTACAAATACTTTTCCTTTTCAGGTAGTTAGATGAGTTGCAGAAAAGATCACAAATACAGTTGGTCAGAATGTTTTCAGAAGTATTTTTGTTGAGTTGGTTTTAATGAATTTTTTTAAAGAAACAAAAGTTCAGGGGGGGAAAAAAACCAATTTCTTTGACATTTCCAATGATGAAATTAAGCAACCATACATTGAAAATCAAAAACTGAAATGTTTTTTATTTGAAAGACCGATATTTCCCCCACACACACACACTTTCACCCTCTCCTTGCTCCTCCCCACACCCCCAGAAAAGGGGATAAAAAGGGAAAGAGGAGAGACTAGTGAAAAAAGAACCATTAAAAACTTGTGGGGGGGGGGTTAAACTCAAACTAATTTTTGTGATTAATCAAAAATCAGAAAATTCCAGGAAATTTCAAAGTAATTTTTTTTTCAGTATTTTCTTGAAAATTGAGACTTAACCTTTAGCATCTGATGTGACTAGAGCTGGTCGCAAATGTCTTATGAGATCATTCCTTCACTTTGCTGTAACTGTCTTAGCCCCAAATGAGTTTTTATGAGTATGTCTAAATTTTTTTTATGCTTATTTGCTTACCTATACACAAGACTAGTAGTGGGCAAAATACAAGGAGACAGAGTGTGACACCAGGCATGTTTTGATGAGGCTACTCGTGAAGTAAAGTGCTACTCGCGGTAATTAAGGAGTGGCAAAATCTAGCCCTCGAATGGCAGCAAGAGATTTATGCTTTCCCTAATGTTTAATCAGAAGAGAACTGTCAAGGTGCAAGTAGCTCAGAACGTTTGCAAACCTCAATGAACCTGTTGGTGGAGGTAGGACAAGTTGTGTGTCTGGAATAAAGCCTGAATGTCACCTGGGGCCAAGTTCCAGTGTAAAAAAAAAAAAAGCTTCCCACAGCTCTGCATTGTACTTAACCCTGTGGGTTCCACAGGGCTCTATGGGCCTAATCTAAAGTTCACTGAAGTCAATGGAAAGACTCCCCATTAATTTCAAAGTGTTTTGGATCAGGGTGTTTGTGCATCACACATCTAAAATTCACTAAAATGGTTCTTCCCCTCCCTCCCCCACTTATATTGGCCTTTAAGAAGGAAAATATTTATCTGCTCAAACATCCCTAGTAATACAACAAAACCAATACTTGCATGTAGAACCAGTTCACTTGAGAATGAAAGCATTATGGATACACTATTGGACACCTCTTAGTCATATTCCCTCCCCCCTTCCCCCCCCCCCCCCAAACACACACTGTTCTTCTTTGGGATGCAAGTGGCTGGAAGCTCCCGGTTGGAGGGAAATGAACCACTACTGGTGAAAATAAAACTTTTCAGATTTCTCATGCTATGGCCAAAGGTTCATTTAGAAAACAAAAATCACTGCATGCAACTAGATGGGCCTGGGCCTCAAGAAAATAAATAGCAGCCATTCCCTCCACTGAAGTGTGTTTAGAGGAGGATTCTCTTAGGGGAGGATCTGTGGGGCTCTCACATGTGCTACATGCTTAAAATGAAACTCTGCAGACCTTCTCTGTCCATACTGAGAGGAAAATAAGCCTGCGGAAGAGAAGGAGGAGGGAGCTCACTGATGTAGATGAGGAAGATTATGAGGATGGAGCACATAAATGAGAACATAAGAATGGCCATACTAGGTCATACCAATGGTCCATCTAGCCAAGGCTTGTGTGGTGCAGTTGGGCCACTGGAAACATGATTAAGGCTCTTCTGCCCCCCCCCCCTCAAACAATCCACATCCCTGCCCGCTGCAGCAGAGTGGTGACAGCCTCCACTGAACAACCCCACTGTAGGATTATGGTATGAACGTGTCTGCACAAGCCCCTTCACACTTTTGACTATGTCTTTGACTCTCTGATATTTGTTATACATGATATACTACTGTTCACCTAGGTCACATAGCACTGCTTTTGTTCCCAAGTTACATGAATGAAACTTGTGACCAGGAGGAAAGAAATCAGAGATTTGAAAAGGGATGCTCCAAACCTTCCAGCGCAAGCCATTGTATGAACACATACTCATTCAAGTACTGACAAGACCTTCAGGTTCTGAGAACATACAGTCACTCTATGTGCATCTGAGGAAGACAGACAAAAAGGGCCTTGAATACTGTGAAAGCTACTTCATGGCTTTGATTTAAATGAGTGTTCCCAAATACTTTCTTTCCATATTAACTCAGATCTACTAACCCCATAATAACAACAGGCCCACCACAAAAAAATTACATTCAGTCATCTTATAATAGTATAGAGTTTTCTTTGGCTCTCTCTCTTTCCAACCAATTCACAATTTTCACTTTCTTTATTAATAAAATGGCCATTCTCCATAGGCAGTGATTGTATTAGACCAATATTAGCCATTTCAGTCAAAGATGATTGAATTAAAGACTAAAATCCCTCTTTTCTCTTTTGATTTTGTCATGGTGTCTAGGTAAACTTTCATTGTCGATAATATACCAAACTTAAAGACGTCACTTATAATAAGTGTGTGGGTTTATGTTTGGCTCAAAGTATTGCTGCAGAGGGGGACTTAGTTATAGAAATGTTACTTTACATACTCATACACTAGAAAGGTATCTTAAACACAGATAAATTAGTTATCTGGCTTTTATGTTTTTTTTATTTCTATATTCTGTATGCATAAAACAATCTAATAAAATTTGAATCATAGAAAAGATAGTACAAATAATTTAGCTCTTTAGGTTCTGATCAAATTAAATGGAGAATCAAATTAACCAGTGAATGAATTAAGGATGTCATTTTTGGGGAATCTCTTTCAATAAAACAAAAGATGATAAATTGCCACTGTTAGTTTAACTCAATTTATCCATGCTGTTTTGGTACATTTTGTTAATTGTAGTGTGGCTAACATAGAATAAAATATTCAGTTATATTTTCATTACCCATGGGGACTGCAGATATTTGATTCAGGCCCATTTTCATGTTCCAACTCTATTATAGATGCCGTGCAGTGGGTTGCATATCTCAGAGCCAGAAATAAAGTTACAATGAAAGACAGACATACTGAGCACACAGATACCTGGGGAGTGGTTTCCCTAGCAACCGGGAGCAGAAGAGCACTCACAACTTTCTCTCCTTTTGTGAAATTATTGGTGGCTTGTCAGAGGAGTCCATAGAGAAGACACCCATTATAAAATGTTGCAGTCAACAGGTGTCTAATTCACATTTTAAAAGACTAATATTAAAATGGAGCTAGTGTCCATGTCGGCCACCCAAAATCACAGGCCGTGATTTTAAAGAAGAGCCCTTCCTGTGAATATCAGGCCTCTTTATAGAATCTTAAGGTGAGCATTCAAAACTAGAGGCAGGTAGGGTCACTGTTGAAAACCTGGGCCTTCCAAATTTGTGAAGCTTCTGTCAAGGAAGAGAATTCTGGCTTTTCAAAAACACTGATACTTTATTTTCTCTTATGGTCTCCGGGGAGCATATTGCGGCCAGTACCTCTGCACAGGAGAGCCCCTGCACTCACAGAGGCCCAGTGACTTCAGTCAGCATGGCTCTATCTACTTATATGGATCTAATTGCCATTGTGTCTGAGTGTCTTACACTCTGCAATGGATTTCTCCTCGGAGCACTCCTGGGAGATAGGGAAGTACAAGCCTGGAAATTCTGTGCATAAAATCGATACAAAAATAAAATTAGAGCGAGAGCGCTAGTGCCACATTTTTGTAAGCATTTTCCACTGTAAAACACATAAATGACCTGTAGTGTCTTTCCCATATCTTTTTGCTCCTGCTATTGATTATAGGTAAAGAACCTGCAAGAACTGGCATACAGCAGCATTATCCCTCAGAGAAAATTTCCCTAATCATTCCAAAGATGAGCTCTCCCCTGTTCCACAACCAAACTCAAAATCCTTGTTTATCTGCCTCCAAAACCATATCTGTATTGTGCAAGTCAGTGGAGTGCGACTGACTCCAAAAGGAGTTATGCCAAGTTACACCAACTGAAGATCTGTTCCTGTCTCTAGAAAAATTTAATCTATTTTATAGGATACTTTAGTGCAAAGTTGTATCTTCATGTTATTAAGCATGTTCAGCAAGGAAAATGCAATGAAGAGGTTCCACTACCAGGCACTGTGCCTGAGATAGGCTCATCTGAACATGGGCCAGAGCAGCCCCTGCCATTTTCCAGACTCCAGCACACACTCTTCCCTGCCACTATTCCATGGACTGAGCTCATACAGACTATGGCCTTACTCACCCACCCCCTCCTCTTTCTGTCCATCCCTTTTATGGTGTGCTAGTCTCTCCTACTCCTTGCACACTAGGGTTGTGCCTGTGCCTGGCCCTGGCCCGTGGGTGCAGTGCCACCTCTTCCCTCTTTATCCATGTGTAGGGCGAGGCACAATAGAGCTCATATCTCTTCTGATATGAATTGCTGATTTGGTTACACTCATCTTCTTTCCGAGCGGTAGACAGCAAAGAACAAGTAGCAGAAACGAAAACAATTGCTGTGATTGGATCCTCATTTAGTTCTGGATTCTGCTACTTTCAACATGGAAGTCAGTGACATTCAAGGCAATTATCTCCTCAGCATTTAATGCTCTCTGATTGTGACAGCACCACAATGATGGCATTCCATTTGCAGGGCTGGTCTCAGACAGATGGTGTCTCCATTTCAGTGTTGTCCCCAAAGAGATTTTAAAACCAAATGAGCAGCTTTCAGCGAAGATAATAATGGTAAAGAATAGAAAGTGTTGATTATTCATGCAATTTAGACAATGTGAAGCTACAGCCAATAGCAGTCAATATTCTCTGGGACTTAATGCTGGTCCTTGAAATCCAGGAGCATCAGCTTTACTTTAAGGGAGCAGGAAAGATGCCCGTGGGTAATAAATCTCATTGTTACTCATACTGTAGGTATGCTCAGTTTGCTGGCCTATATGAAGTCAATCAATGGCCTCCCCATTCAGATCTTAATGGCGGAGTGTCTCAGCTCAGATAATCCAGCATTACAACGCCTCACTGCCAGTCTCAACAGAGAAACCAAGGGCTAAGTGGCCTGTCATAGGGTGGCTGATCCCAGTAAATGAAAAAGTCCAGCTACCCTGTTCCTGAATAGGTTCTCCTGTTTGGCTAATTAAGAGGGCGGGGCAGCAGTTGCAGGATATAAAGGACCAAGGAGAAGTGGGGGGTGGGGTGGGGCGGGGGACCCAGTGAGACAGGGCGGTCAGAGAGTGTATCAGGAGACAGGGCAAGTGAGAGCAGCCAGCGCCAGAAGATGTTACCTGGGGGAAGGCTGATGGCAGGAGAGCACTAAGATCACCCCCCCCCCCAAAGCCAGAGAGCCAGGGCCGGAGAGCTGAAGGAGGAGCAGCAGCAGTGGGAGTTATCTGCTGGCTCTATGCTGGAGGCCAAAGCTAAGGGTGAAAGAGGGCTGCAGATAGGAGAGCAGTAGAGGAGCTTACCTGCTGTTGGCTCCACACCAGAGCTGGACCCAGGGAAAGAGTGAGAGGGTCCAGGGGAATGAGGGATGCTCCCCTGGGTGGCTGAACTCTCACCAGAGCAGCTCTGGGGTTCCAACTAGGAAGACTGGGGCTGTACTCCAGCTGGATGGGCTAGGGAGACTGTTCTGGCAGAAGGACAGAAGAGGAGCTTAAGTGTGGTGGAATGTGCCGGCGTTTGGTGTCACCTCATGGAACTTTAAGGACTATATGCACTGAGGTGATAAATAGGCTATGTTGGGGACTTTTGTTAAGGACTGATTTGCACAATGGTTTTCATAATAAATTGGCTCCAAAGAAGGGTATCATTGAAGCTAGAGAGCCAGAAGTGAAGTTCTTATCTGAGAGGGGAAACTGAGATTGGTACACTGGCCTGCTGCAAGAGGGAGCTCCAGTTGGAGTGACCCTATGACATAGGCCCTCCAGAGCTAAGTCAGATTGATGGCACAATTGGAGGAAAGTTATAATGTTTGTGCTATATCTGTGGATAAATAGAGTTCAGTTTCCATTGCAGTTCAGGTGGTACCTTTTGCAAGTAGCTAAAATAATTTTACAAATGGCTTTTTTCATTAATCAGTAAAACTGGAACCCGGATCCCGGTAAGAATTCAGAAACATTTCTGTTGACAGCAGACTTTACTAGGGAAGCCCTCCTGTAAAACAAATCTCAAGGAGTCTTTACAATTGATGACCCAAATATTACATAGGTTATGTGACAGCACACAGCCAGTTATACCCTAAAGCAAATTGAATAAATCCTAACTTCCTTATGGCCTCTTCAATAGGACTTCAGCATCTTCGTCCTGTGCAAACAAGCCTCACACATCACATTAATAGAGCAGAATCTAATTAAACAATACCTTGATAAAGACTTGGTTGAAATCAATTGACTGCTACAGTCTAAGCTAATTCTTGCTGTTGTACTGGCCAACAGTTATGAGACTAATATCACTAACCCTGGGAACTAGTCATAAGTTTAATTAATTCTTGTGCTAATGATAATATATATACTACAAATTCTCTGATGGAAGAGGTAAATACCAAGATTGATTTCCTGAAGCCCCACCCTTAAAAGGAAAAGCAACAATATGCTGCTCCCATTAAAGACAATGGGCGATGTGCGCATCCGATTTAATCCAAAGAGAAATGCAATACAATTGCCTTGCCTGAATGCAAACCATACAGGACAACTTGATAAACAGGAATAATACACTAAGGTCCATAGAGATCAAATACTTTTAATAGTGCAACTTCAATAAAGCAAAAACCAAAGCAAGGCCCCCTAAAGGGTACAATATCTTCAAATCAGGCAAACCTAAATGTTCCACCTACTAACGTGGTTGCAATATTTTACATTTGATGTAGGAGTTACATGTTTAAGCAAAAACACAAACAAACAAGCATTCCATATTACTTTGCTAAAAGTCAGAGAGAGCCACACACAATAAATAAAATAATCTTCCTAAATGGCCAGTTCATTTTGATAGATTGCACTAACCCAACTGGCTAATTTATATATTATTCCAGGATTTTCCCACCTTCTTCAGTGGAGCGAGCAAAGGAACAAAATTGGACCCTTGGGCAGTTCTAATAGTTTAGGACCAGATTGTGAACTCTTTCTTCACACTGGTATATAGATATTCCTACATGTAACCCCACTGAAGTCTAGAGAGTCTGACTTTTAGCATATCCATTGAAGCAACCACTCACCACTAAGAGTTTCTGTTTATTAGAGAGTAAAGGGCTTCCTAAGTGCTTTAATAAGCCTCTGAACCCATGGGAGTAAGCAGAGACAAGTGAATAGATTTCAAACGCTAAGCAGGAATAAATGAATGAACAAACACTCCCAAACTTTTTTCCAACCTAAACTCCCTGAGATTGGACAATCTAAAGAATTTAAACTAAGTATTTTATGAGTGAGGGACATTTTCCACTGATTCCAAAGAAAAGTAAAATGTCATCCACCAAGGGTGATTCTAACATCTATCCAGTACATCTTGTAAAGGCTCAACATTTTAAACCTCCAAAATTTTATTCTTTTTTGGAGACTAATCCTGTGAAAATGCCTTTGACCAAAACATTCGAACATGTGGAGTGGGGCACACGTCTGAAAATTAGTCCTTGCTAAAATCTTCTATTATCTGATAAAGTTCAACTCAGTCTGTTTTTTCTTTTTTTTAGTAGAAGCAGTACAACAGTTTATACTAAGCCAAAACAAACAGTATTAATCCATATAAGAAACTGAAAGAATGGATTTCACGGTAAAGCAACTCAATCTAACCAAGGACAGCTCTTAATGTTCAATTCAGTTCATATAGTGGACATTTCGTGTCACAATTCAACAGGGAAGTGGGGAGTTGGAGGGAAAAGTCACATGGGTGCAATCTTCTTTATGGATTAAGGTAACTCTTATCTCTAGGAATTAGAGAAAATAGAGGTAATCCAGGATGACTGTAAAAAAAAAAGCAGAAAAAAATCTCTATCGGATGTCATAAAAGGGATCTTCTCTTTCTGGGGCCTTTCGGTTGGTAGACTGATAATGTAGAAGCCACTCAATTGGGATCAGTGTAGGAATCACCGATAACCTATTTTTCCTCCTTTGTTTTAAAATGCACTTAGCTACCTTTTATTAACTATCTTGCAATTAATTTGAAATTCAGTGGGAAATAACAGTGGATAGCTAGTAAAACAGGCACTCATATGATGGAGCTCAAACATGTCAGCATGACTTCACAATAGGTCACATTATTCCACAACTAATCCATTGTTCTGCACTGCAAGAGTAAGAAAAATATATTTTCATTATCATATCGGATATGAAACCTGTATTCCAGTTTCTTCGGCAATTCATCTTGGATAACTGGTATAAAGAAAAGCATAAATCATGAGAACTGAGCTATGTCTCTAAATCATTTAAATATCCTCTGTTGTATTAGATATGAAGCCTTAATTAAATTGATCCAGAGTCAATTGGCAGTATCCAATTTTAACATGTTATTTAAAACTCCAACGACAACAAAAAAAGGATAAATGACACAGGAAGTTGTTAAAAGTAAACTGGATGGATAGAAAGGAGAATAAATTCATGTGCTATCATGCTGCTTGGTGTAGCATGTGTTTTTTCTTATTCTTATTTTCATATTCCCCCACCAGCAAATGTTCCACTCAAAGACCTAGTATGATCTTTTCTCTAGAATGAGAACTATGAATTCTCAGTGTCTGGGGGCATTTCCCCCCCCCATAAAGTTAATAGTAAGCATCCAATAACATATGCAGAACTACACTGCTGAGGGGTCAAATATGTATCCCTGTCATTGATAAGCGCTAAGTGTTTTTGTTTTTTTTAAAACTTTGTGTACAAAGTACCAAACATAGAGAGAATGCTAGGGCCTGCGCTATGCTGGAGGTCAGACTAGATCATAATGAACCCTTCTGGACTTAAAATATATGAATCTATGAACAAGTTAATATCTGACTGGCATCCTTGTTTTCCCCATTGACCCTCATTTGGTAAAACAGCATGGTAACTCAAGACCCTACCCACTCTCATTGAGCAGTTCATGGAAGACATTTTTAATAAATTGTATATTGCTTTTAAAACTTGAAACAGCATAGCGGCAGTCATCAATGCACACATGGAGATTCTACCTAGTGTATTAGACAGGAAAGGGAATCTTATGGTAAAGGCACAGGACTAGGAGTCAGGAGAGATGAGTTCTCTCTCTTGTTCTGGCACAAACATCCCATATCACCTTAAGAAAGCCACTTAGCCTCTTGATGCCCCATTTCCCAGCTGTAAAATAAGGATTGTGGTACACACAGGGGAGCTGCTAATTAGTAATTAATTAATTAATATTGGAGAGCATTTTGTGATCCGTAAATGGAAATTGTTCCATTAATGAAAATTATTATATTATTGTTATATACAGATTACTTTTCTTTTTTCGCTTTGCATGACAGTAGACAAAGTTTAATAAAAATGCATCACAACCAGTGTAACAGTGATACAAAAATTGAAACACTATGTGAACCACAAGCAGCCATGCTAGGAGCAGTGCCCGTCTGATTCTATGTCATGAAAACCAACTATGTATTTAAAACATGATCTAAACTTGGTTAGAAAAGATCTCTAATACCACAGTAATTACCAGGCTGTTATAGACTGTGTGTGCACATGTGCACGCACACACATACACACACTTACATATCCTCTTCATCTTGGTTTCTGGTATTTTACACACAGCAACAGCCATTTAATTAAACTCTTACACAAAACTCTGACTCCTGGTATATACTGGACTTTTCATTGCATTCTAGTTTCCTCAGATCTGTATAGCAGTGAAGAACCACCAGTCAGTTTACCCAGGTCAGGTCAGCAGTGAGGGGAAGACTGAACTCCAGCTTCCAACCCTGGGAGTGCAACAAAGAGACGATCCAAGGCAATCTGGCACTACAGAGGAAGCTGCATTCCATGTTCCAGCCCTTACCACAGTAAAGATATATGCAGACTACTTTTAAACAGACTCTACTAATCGGAGCATGGGCCTTTTAAGGTTGGGCAACATCCTCCAGGAGCTCGCTAATCTAAACATACCTTTTATCTAAAGATTTTTGAATGTCCCTGAAAAGTTTATATAAATGGCGCTGAACTACATCTTAGGTCTGCAGTTTCATGGTTTGGTTTGTTCACAGTGCTGAACAACAGCATATGCTCTTAGATTGTAGGATCCTTGGGAACAGGTCTTTCCATTCTGTTTGCACAACACCTACCACAATGAGATCCTGGTCTGTGACCAGGGTCCACACGTGCTAAATAATAAGGCACCATACTAGCAGCTCTAGGTAACTTCTTCAGGTAAAAATAATCTGCACCAAACACATACCTCCAGCCACTCCTTGAACAAGCCTTTTAGGAAGCTAAAAATAGTTTGAGAGTCTCTTTTTCCCCCTTCTTTCCCATAATTCATTGTGTTTCCTGATTCTAGAAGTGGAATTGGTGAAACTACTCAAGAAGGGCTGTTCTTGAGGTAGTTCCAAACCCAAAAGGACAAGTACCAAAAAGCCTGTCCCCAGGAGATCTTCAGACCAGTTATGGCAACTCACGTGTTTCGGAAAGTTCAGAAAAGTATCTGAATAATTGTTTTTTGTTCTCCCCCTAACCAAGGGGGAGATATTGAAAAGCAAAAATGGCAGTCATGCATCCAGCTCCCACTGAAAGTCAGTGGGAGCTAGACACCTAATTGCCATTTGTTCCTTTGAAAAAAATCTCCAAGCTTCTCCTGTTATTCTGAAACTTCTGGAGTTAATTGAATTGAATTTGTGAGTTCCCAAGGTGTGTCATCTTGAATCATATTTGTTGCCTTAGCCATTTGGATGGCAGTAATCGGGACTATGTTTTTTTCCTAACTGCTAGTGTCTAATGGAAATATTGCATCTTCATTACACTGAAAGTCATCCAGGATATTGACTACAGAGTCTTATATTTAGTGTTATCTCCAGGAAGGCATTTTAAATATAATTCCCAGATTCTCTTCCATTCTACAGAATGGAATTCTTCATTGTATTCTCTTAGTCACAATCTTTTTTCTTTCTGGAACACTGAAATAATTTCGGAGTTGTTGGCAAAAGCTATTGGAAAATATTTATGGCATGTCCATCTTTTTCCTCTGCATGTTTTTTTCCCCCCTTTTCATACAATAACTTAGAATCCCTTCTACTTTTCCCAGTCTTCTCTACCTCCAACAATAGCTAGGTGGCAGGAGATAGTGCAGCTTCAGGCTATTACTCCACAAGATCACTCGATAATGAGAAATGGGTCCAAACCAAACTCCTAACTTCAAACTTTGGAATACTTCCTAGCTTAAGATCATATCTATTCACTAGCTATGTATTGTGTTTTTAAAATACTGTGCCCCTGGTCCTCTTCCTATTGAACTCAATGGGAGATTTGCCACTAAATTTCAATGGAACCATATCAGGCCCTCTCTGAGCAATTCCATCACTTGCATGCAAGTGGGCCATTGCCTTATCCCCAGTAATTAATGGGAGTCATCAGTAAAAGCCACAGCACAGCTAGAGTTAAAAATAATTTCTAAATGGCCTCACAGACATTTAGGATGAATTCTAAGCCTCATTGAAGTCAATGGCAAAGCTCCCATAGACTCCAGTGGGACAGGATTTTATTTTCAAGGCATAGGTCCTCAAGACTGTCTTGAGCTTGACTATCCTGGAAAAGTATTGTCTTTATTGCTTTTGGACTCCCAGTGGAGTTATGTGCTAGAGAAACAGAATTTTACTTTAACAAGACAAAGCACTTTTGACTAATAGGAGCATAAATAGGTATCAAACTGGTAAAATTATGTTTTGTTTAATCCTATAATTCAGACACTAAAACATTCTGTTTGAAATGTTATTTAGAAATAATCTCGCTGATACGTTATCTTTGCCAAGCTTTAGCTCAGAGCCAGTTTTTACAGCAGAGCTATATCCCCTTGGAATAAAGGATTTATCGTGGACGTGCCAACAAAACCTTAAACTACACGATCTTTGTGCAACTGCACTGCTATAATAAGACTTTATTTGATTTTCTCAAGAGCTGTAATAAGATTAAGGCATAATCATAAATTCCCCAGTGACAAAAGATAAACTACTCCTCATTGATCTTTCAGAAACCAGACCAATTTCTTGATACTAACCAGTCATATTTACTGCAGCAGCAGGTATATTATCATTCCAATAACAATGTCAATGACACTCAGGGCCTGATTCTTATTCAGAGACCCCCTAGTGGCCTCTCCAGAAGCCCAGGTAAATGGCTAGCCCTTAAGGGGGGGAATACCTAAGGATTAGCCAGTTTCTTGAGGGTTATCATACGGTTTTGTTTTCCATTGATTCATATAAGCCTTTCCAATTGGCTTATTGGCTTCCGCTAAAAGATGGCTTCAAAAGCTAAAGCAATTTATTGAGGGTTTTTTTATCCTAACATTCAAAACATCATCATGTTACTTCAGCGTTCTTTTGCAGAACCTTTCAATAAATGTAATCAATCCTCGCAAATGCATTAATTGATCATGTAGGCACAGTATCATTATAATTAGATTAGATGAACTGTATATACCCATGCAGAGGTACTGAATATACTACTTTAACCTGTCTCTTTTTAGTGAGTTACAAGTGCACTAAGCTAATTTGTATTTTTTGTTTTACGGTTGTATTTAAAAGACCCTGTCAAGCTCAGGGCCCTATTGTGCTTACAAACACATAGTAAGAGACACATCTCTAGACTAGATACCTGAGAACCTAAACAAACAAGACAAAGAATGGGAGAAAGGGATTATTATTCCTACTGTACAATTGGGGAACAAAGCACAAGAGAGATTGAATGAAATTTTCAAAAGCACCAAAGTGATGAAGGAGCTTTGAATGAGACTTGTGCGTTGAGAAGATGTTCAAAAATAGGTCAAGAATCTAATGAGTGAGCTAAATTTATTGCCAAGCCAACAAGCACTGTACAAAAATATCACTCCATTAGCAACGGGACACTTCTCTTCATATTGTTAACTGTTGTGTAGCATTGCCATGCCCTGTTAAACAACTGTCACGTGCAGGCTCTGGGGAAATGCAAAACCTTCTGATAATCGGGGTTTCTGGTGATCAGGGAAAGCATTCTTTTAAATCTGCATTCATGAACCACATGGCCAGTTTTCCAAAGGCCTGTCAGATTAATATGGAGGGCTGCTGGGTAAAGGAATCTTTGGGGCTGGAGGGATGCTTCTAAAGACTCTGTGTGTGCTGCTCATAAGCACTGGAGTGGTTCTTCTGTTTATAGGTGCTTTGGAGTGCTGAGGTTATGAAGGATGTTTCTGCAGTACTCCTCCGCTCACAGCAAGCAGAACTTCATCTCTCAATTCTAGCCCCTCTGGTGATACACTATCTGTGCAGCATTTATAGGACACACTCCCTGTTATCTGAAAGAAGGTCATGTCCCCAGACGAATTCAGGGAAAGCAACCATCTTTTGGATCATAGGAGGTTTCTGATATAGTAACTGAGGTTCAGATAATTAAAGCTAAACTACGTATGTTTGTAAGGTAAATTGTGAAGTTTGAATGCAATGGGAATTGAGGGCTCTGTTCTAGTCTTAGATTTGGGCCTAATGCAAGCTTGAAGCCTTTACATAAAAGCTCTCATTGACTTCAATGGGAGCTTTGCCCAAGTTAGGATTGGCTGTGCCAGAACTTCAGGAACGGACCTATAGAAAAGGCATACCCTGAAATAATAATAGTTCAAAGTTTATATTTCCAAAGAGCTCTACAGACATTAACTTATTTAAAGTAATTTCATTATAAAATTATTTCAATGTACAGCAGAGATTTTTTTTTAATTTCAAGGTAGAGGTTAATTTTCTGCACCAAAGCAATTTACTTGTAAACTAAATCTAAGAACACTTTAAAATCTCATTTCAGATTAAGAAATAATAATAATAATAATAATAATAAGCCTCAGTTTTTAAAAAGCTTTCCATGCTATCAAAATTAACTGACAGACCGGGGGTGGATTATCCCCTCTTCTTAAGACAGCGAGGTAAATTATGCCACTCGTTGAGGCCAAATCATGTCATCAGTTTTAAAGCAGAACTCCCTGCTGAAATTAATGAAGAGTTCTGCTTAAAAAGTGATGGTACAATATGGCCCATGAGGGAAACTCTGCCCCTTTTACTATTGTATACCACTGTGAGACAGAGAAATCTCTAAATTCATTTTGTGATACTTTATGTGACCATTTGATAGCTCTTCTATGTCAGCTTATGAAATATGCAGTTAATTCAGTTCCCTGACTTATGGTTTACCTCTTCTGTTGAAGGAAAGAGAGTTGAACTGCCTAAACTTTGTAAGTGGTGTTAGCTAGTACACAAGTCATGCCTTAAAATGATAGAAGAATGCATATGTACTGTGAGAATGGAGATTTTCTCATGTATAGTGAAAATTCAATGTAGATCCAGAAAGTTGTTTCATTGTGGTACCATCTAGTAAATTACTGACACAGTACCCATCTCTGAATCAACATATTCTGAATGGAACTTTAGTATTAAACAACTACACATGGTGTTTAGTTTATTAATAAAAGTTCCCTAATTCATTGCCAATTTTTTGTATATTCCGTGGCACCAGAATCATTCCTAAATTCTGTTCTATGCTGCAGTTCAAGACCTCAGTAGGTTAATCAAAGGCCTACTATGAAAAAATAAGGATACGCTAAGAAAATTCCCAAGAGCGGAGTCAAGAAGTAATATATGAAAACTAAAGCACAATGATTCAAGTTGTCTACTACAAGTGGTATTTTTAAAATGAGACATTTCAGCTATTACCAGAACACACCAGTACATTACGAGAGCTCCATCCATAACCTATCTTTTTTCATTGTGAATTCTGAGCCATTTTTCGCCCCTTGTGAAGGGGCAGATGTTGCTGAAAAGGAGGCACATAGGGAACACTTTCTCCCGTCAGGTGCTGCTGCTTCACCTACTGGTATCAGGCTAGGAGGCCAAGATGCTCACCAGTAAGGAATTTCCTTTTTCTGGTAAATCCACAAGCCAACAGCTAGAGGCTAATCCAAAACCCACTGAAATCCAATACATTATAAAGATAAGGCCAAAGCCAAGGAGAGGATGGGAAGATGCACATCCTTTTAATCCCACTACAAAAACACATGGAGACAAGAGCAGTTGCTTGTCCTGCTGGCAGTTGTTTTTAGCATATTAAAATGTTACTGATGTACCAAAGAAGTTGAATGGTACATCTTTGAGTAGTCACTGTCTACATTCTGAAATTTGCAGCTTTTTGCTGGGATGAGGCTCTACTTGCTAGCATATGTTCCTGAGGTTAGGATTGGGAAGAACCAGAAACGGTAACGCATGTATAATACTGGTTTCTGGCAGAAGCTATGAAACTTGCCTAGTGATGTTGCTCAATTTGCACTACGTCTCTCAGCCAACTGTTAGTATTATTCATCACTAAAACAATAGGCGCTTTTATTCCCTACTGATTCATTTGATAGATTGGTTGACAAACAGCTGACTGTGAGAGACAGACGGTTGACAAACAGGTTACTCAGAGTGGATGCTGGTCAAGACAGCTAGGTCCCAATTTAGCAAGTGCTTAAGTTTAAACAATTCAAGTCCTGTTACCTTCAGAAGCATGTACTTAAGTGGTTTGTTGAATAAGAATGGGATTACTCATATGCCTAAAGGGAAGCATGTACTTCAGTTCCTTCAAGGAATGGTGCCTTGTTACTGTATAGCATAAAACAATTACTCAATACCAAAGTAACAGAATTCAGTGAGCCACATTATTTGCTGTTTACTATTGGTACAACTCCACTGAACCAGTATTAACAAATAGTTACCCCACAGGAGCATCTGAGATATCATCTCCTACTCTTATTATAGGGAAATAGTAAAGCATCTCACATGGGTAAGTATTGAGTGTTTCTTCATTCTTTCATACCATCGTCCCCAGCTTATCGCCCAAAGCAGTAAACTCTACACTATGGTTATTGAGCTCATGTGGCCACATAGTTAAAGGTGCAAAAGCACAAATTCAGCCTCCTATTATGTTGTTACATCATTGAGGTCAAAGAAGCTAGTTCAAATTTACACCGGTGTTAACAGAGGGCAAAATATGTTCCACTATGTGAACCTTAAATTTTAATTTCCTACCAAAAGTGTTTGCAATTGCAACCTAAATATTTAAGTTTTTAAAATTTGTGTTCAATTATCTCATTTGATGATTGTCTAGTTGAAGCAAGAATGGGATTGCTCCTTAACTGTGACAGCCATGAGATATTTTTTTTCTTTCAACTTCATCTTAAATTGCCTAGTCAAAGAAACTTTGGCTTTGATAGAGATAAATCCCCTGCTGTTTGCCTTACCCTAGGATATGTATTTGAAATAAATCATTGTTATACTATATAAGTATCTGTCATACTTTTTGTGCATGTCTTCAACATCTTGTTAGTGCAGATTTACCATAAATCTAGTAAACCTATAATTTTTTGGTTTAAAGCAACTTACTACTCACCTATAAAATAAAGAATATTACTTATACTGTATTCTACTGAGCATTTACTTTTGGTTAATTTATCTGTTCCACAAAGTATTTTAAATGTTTCCTCAAGCAGATTACAAAAGGGAAACAATGTTTAATTTTAAAATTGAAATTTAATCCAAATGTTTCTCAGAATTCTCTTTGGAGTTTTCAAACAGGCACACCAACAGTTGTGTGTAGTACTTATTACGTAACTCTCATATGGTAAATACCTGCAGTATTAAGATCAGTGAATTCTCCTGAGCAAAAGCTAAGAACTTATGCTAAAATGTGCCGTAGGGGTAGATTTTTCAAAAAGCGCAAATGGTATTTAGGCACCTAAACTCCATTTAAAGTCCATTAAGTGCCTAAGCAACCATTTTTGCCTTTGAAAATCCACTGAATTCTTGTCATTTTTCTATGAGAAATAATGTTATTGAAAGACCAAATAAACCACCAAACATACGCACTGAGTGTCCAGGGCTTCAAAGAGAGGGTTCCAGAGATAAATGAGTATGCCACATCTATTTTTAAACACAATGAAAGCTCTGAGATCTCCAATGCTTCAAACTTTGCTACACAGCAATGGCTGCCCCATACAGTTTTAGTTACCTGCTGCTCTTGTAGACTATCACTTCTAATCTAAAGAAAGGTTCAAACCAACAGCCAGATCCAAATATCCCTTTAACTTTGACAAATATCACATCCAAATCAATGTGCTCTTACCTAGGTAACGGGGCCCTGAACCTGAGCACCTCCGAGCTTTGTGGAAGTTCATACACAATTGTAGCTCAGGCCCATCACCATTTCATTCAGTGACAGTAAAATGCTACAACAGGGAGTAACATTGGGTAACTGAATTATGAATCCATACTGACATCTTGTGGTCTGAGACCATGTATTATTTTCTAAGCATTTTCAAACCAACATGACCACAATTTAAGGGTAGTAAATAGAAGGGGATGGGGTCGCCTAGGCCCTAATCCTTCAATTGACAGCATACTGGCCTCCTGCCTGCACCCATTGCAGAATCTCATTGAAGTTGATAGGGCACCCTCAGACACAATGAATTATAGGAGTAGGGCCTTAGTCATTCAACGATGAGCCAAAAAATATTTACTGAAATAATTCATTTAAGATTTTACACTTAACATTTTTTGTTCTGTTTGTGCAGCACCTAGTCCATGACTGGGACTCCTGGGCTGTATTATAATGCATATACCAATAAAGAAAGGATAAACTTTATCATTCAAATTCATGAGATGAATTTTTCTCCCTGCAATAATCAGCTCTTTCTTTCCAACTTTTATTCTTTCCACCCCAAAAAATCCCAAAGTTATAATTTCATAATGCAGGAAGTGATTCAGCAAAGTATTTAAGCACACAAATATCTTCACGCACATGGGCAGTCCCACTGAAGTCAATGCTCCTATGCATGTGTGCAGTTAAGCACATGTGTAAATATTTGCAGGATTAGGGTTCAGGACCACTGGCCTGAATCCCACTCTCTGTTGCACTAGCATAGATAGGGAGGAACTTATTGACTTCAATACATTCACAGGATTAATAATGAGACTTTCATTTTTCTTGTGCTTTCTTGGAAACCAATTTTTTTTTTTAAAGTAAGTCCTCATGGAAAGGGAGTCAGAAAAGAGCGGTGACCAGAAAACAGAATTTGGTCTTTTATGAAAAGGAGGAGTTTCATCAACTATGGGACAGATCCAAAGCCCACTGAGGTCAATAGGAGTCTTTCCACTGACTTCATTGAGCTTTGGATTGGATTCTATATCATTTTTAGCCACGCTGAAGTTAAGAAGGCAGAAATGTGGCACTGATGACTTTCTCTGCTACTCTCTGCCATATAACGTATATGCCAGAGAAAAGTTCCTTTCTTTTTGGAGGACCCATCATTCCTATGCTTGCTAGCATCAGCTCATCTTGGTGTTCTTCTGTTATTATCTGAGACAAAAAAGTCTCCACATACAAGACTTTTGCTGCAAAAGCCGTGAATCTAAATTGAATAATGACTTAAGGATTTGGACCAGGAAGAGTTTTGCCTCAGTTAAAGAATGAGAAGGATGGCAACATTTACCCTTAGCTTATTTAATATAATAAAATTTAATTTTCCTATGAGATAATAAACAGAGTAAACATTCTCTCCACTGGGGAAAAAATAATGTAGCACTCATCTTCCACATACAGCAATTACAGCTGACAGGAATCTTCCTTCTGCGTCATCTGAAAGGACAGATTTAGCTTGTGTGTATAGTGAACTACAAATGAATAATGAAAGTCTTCACTTATAAATGGATGAAATCACATTGCCTATTTATAGCTATACAAAGAAAAATAAGAACTAAATTCTGCTCTATCATAGAGAACCAGATTTATACCAGACTCTGCTTTGCTCATGAGAGCAACTTTAGCCATTAGATCTAGATTAGTAATACCCCAAAAACCCCTGCTGCAATTAATGTACTGTGTCTCCCAACTATGGGAGTACAGTTTGAAACAGGATTATAGTAGCACATACTACAGAACTTTTCATGTGAGCCAGCAGGGTCCACAACTAGCCAGTTAGTGCACCACACACTAGTGCGGACTAAAACCTAAATACCTCTGGTGCAGACTAAAGCACCATGTAGATAAGCCCCAAGTGCGTTTCAGGAACATTAGGTTAATCACTGGACTTCAGAATCTTCTACCCTTCTTCAGTTATAGGAGGCTATATATCGTATTGAAAGTACAGGAATATAATTGGTCTTCTTTACCTCCCCCTGCCCACTTAGTCTTTATTTGGTTAGTCATTTTATTGTTGTGAATTTGATGTATTATTGTTATTTGTATATGTTGCATTTGGCAGCTCAATTTCAATGCATTAAATGGTGTTAAATTAAGTGACCATTTCAAGGTATAGTAGCTCATGAGCCACCAGGGAGAGGGCCTCATCCTCTCCACTACTAGAAACCTAGTGGTTCGTTAACTGTCAGAACTTATGTCACAGTATTCTGATCTAACCACATGACTTTCATAGAAACCTATGAGCATCAAAGAGCTGTCATGTCATACAAAATGTTTATTTTATTTTATTAAAATACCAACTAATTTCACTTACTTATTGTAATCTGAATTATGACAAGGAAGGGTTACAATTTTCAAAAGGTGAAAGGTTAGCAGTTGTGTACAGCACTATATACTACATGCACTGGAAACAAATAGAGGGATTCTGAAAAACAGTAAGCCAACTGCACACTTTCAATGAAAAGAAAATGCAGACCTTTGATAGAGGTAAAGCAAAGACTAAATGGCCATGTAAACGGAGATGTTCTCTAACACTTAGAGATAAGACTTGCCAAATCAATACTGAGGTATGTTAACGGTGTCGGTGGAAATTTGCCCAGCTATTGCTGACCCAGCTCAGCACAGATTGGATTTTAAGTCTGCAGCACCTTCCACAAGCAATGCATTTGGTTAAAAGAATTCTAAAAAAACTGCAACAGGTTGATTAACATTGAACACACAGGAAAAAAAGAAAACTTTCTGAAATGAAAGATCAGGACAAGTGTTGATATATGGTGTATGTCTTTTGATTCACTCCCAGCTTAAGAAATCTGCCAATAACTTGGATCGTAAACATTAATACCACACACACAGATGTGGCTTTAAAAAGAAGTCGAAGTGCACTTTGGATTTATTTTTGTTAAATGTTAATTATGATCATTGGTTGTTTAAAATATCTAAAGATAGTTTCTGGAAGACTTTCAAGGAATTCAGCACAATCTTTAAGAGGCAATAAAAAGCATACTTGGTCATTCAAAACCTGGAGCTTTATGAAAGGTTCTGGTTTCCAAAATATTACCATGACTAGTTCAAGCACAGAAGGACTAGTTCTCCTCACTTTGCATGAAATTTGATAGATACTGTGTGATGGCTTCCCCCCCCCAACTCTTCAGGGTGCCACCTGGAACTGGGGTACCACTGAGTCCACCTGACCCATCAGTCTGGGTCCCTTTATACTATATAGCTGAGGCAAGCCAGCCAAGCCCTCCCCTAGGCTTCAAAATGCACTTTACCAGCAGAAATACAAGTAGGGACACACCTAGCTGCAGCTATGCACACAGATGCTGAGATCAGCTCTGCATGGGAAGGCTCAGCTAAGGAACTGCCCAGTTACTCAAATGCACACCCTCCTCTGGAGTGTAAACCCAAAATTATACCGTCTTGCGCTGCACAGAGAACTGTACAGCGTAAGCTCATGAAATCCACCCCCTCCCTCAATGTGGTGCGGAACATTCACAGCTTTCTGCCCCCAAGTTATGATTTACACACACACTGGTTTTAGACAAAACAAAAGCAAGTTTATTAACTACAAAACATAGATTTTAAGTGATTATAAGGGATAGCAAACAGATCAAAGCAGATTACCTAGCAAATAAAACAAATGTGCAATCTAAGCTTAATATACACTAAAGAAACTGGTTATAAGTAGCACATTTCACCCTAAATTTTGTTTTAGACAGATTGCATAGGTTCTTGAAGGCAAGCTGCATATGCTTTCAGATATTTCTGAAATTCCAGATATTTCTTTCACAGGCCAGACACCCTCTAGCCTGGGGGCTCAGCCCTTCTCCCCTAGTCCAGTTTTTTTGTTCTCAGGTGTTTCCAGCAGTTCTCTTTCTTGGGCAGGGACTCAATGAAGAATGACCCCGCATGATGCCTCAAATAGTTTTTGCATATGGCAGGAATCCTTTATCTCCCAGTTTGATCCCCACCCCCGATCAGTGGAAAAACACTAGTATTATCATGGAGTCCAGTACCAGGAAACTTGGTCACATGGTCCCTGCAGCCATAACTCAGAGGCTGTTTGCAGCATCCCCAGGAAGGCTTCCCAGGAAGGTGGGAGATTAGCATCTTCAAAGACCTGTTTTCCCTAATGGCCCTTCCCAACCGGCCATCCAGACTGGTTGCATTCTGTCTAGTGGGCGTTCCCCAGGTGTAAACACATTTGTAATAGATGCATAGACAATATTCCTAACTTCAGATACAAAAATGATACATGCATATGTAACCCACACACACCTTCTGGATGTGGTGTTCTGTCCCACCTAATGGCACCGAGGCTACTTAGAGAGAGTTAAATAAGTCTGCTATATAGCCTTAGCTTACAGCCAGTTGGCTTTTAGCTCATGCGTAGAGGCTCATACACTAAGCTCCAGAGGTCCCCGGTTCGATTCCACCTGCTGACGACCGGAGTCTGTCAGCTTTACACATACAAATAGGATAATCATATTCAGTAAATCATAACCTTTCCAATTCTATCTTGCATAAAATACATCTTAGTTATGCCATAATTATATCATAACCCTATCTCTATGAAGAATATGGGGGCATAATGTCACATACTGAAATACCAGAACAAAAACTATGCACTAGATCCTCAGCTGGTGTAAATCAAGTTCTCAATAGAACTACTTTGATTTAAACTAGCTGAGGAGCTGGCTTTAAATATCTGAAATCATAAAATAGAATGATTACAGAAATCTAATAACTATGTATTTAAAATCCCAAATATAAGCTTACATCAAAAAACAGCATTCAGAAGAACCCGTGGATAGCCATTGTACCATGAGATAACACATTTGTTTCCCTTTAGCAAGATCCATTTCTCAAGCTTTTCCCATTATGCATCATTATGTAATATTTCATTTCAGTGAACTAAGTTAATAAAAAGGTCTCTAAGTGAAGGCATTAGATCTTAGTATCCAAATATAATATTTTATATTCATGACAAATGTTCAGCTAAATTAAGGTCTCTCTAGAGTGAAATATATATTTTCTAGTAAAATATCACATTAATCCTACCCATAAAAATGTTAAGTCTTATGTGAAAGTGTAGGTGCAACAGGTTGTTATATTATGTGCTCAAATTTCATTATGATTAGTTTGTTACATTTGGTATTCCCACATCAGATTAATTGGATATTTTCACAAACTTAAATATTTAGCCTACGGGTTCAATTCTCTGTTTCAGACAAGCTGTGAGCTCCCCAGTACCAGAGGCTGTGGGGCAAAGGTGATTTCAAACCATCTTTGCAGCCCCCTGATCCTGGAACCAACCAGGAACTGGCGCAAGTAAAGTAACATGCAGATAGACTTTGCTGTGCTCCATTACTTCCAGAGAAATCTGTGCAAATTAGTAAAGTTGGTCAGGTATTTTGACAAAACCTTTTTTGTCAAAAAATACCAATTTGTCAAAACTGAAGCTTTTCACACGTGCAAAGGAGATAGACCCCAGAATAGCCAGAGCTTGGCAGTTAGGGCACTAACTTGGGATGTGGGAGATCCATGTTGAAGTCCCTGCTCTGACTTGAACATGGGTCTCCCACATGAGTGTCCTAATCGCTGAATACTCTACATTTTTCACAAAACTGAATTCTTGTTTTCCAGCCAGCCCTACAATTTAGTATTAAAAACTGATAACAAAAACACTTAAAAGTCACTATAGTGACTTTCATCCGCTGATCACAAAGCACTTTTACAGACATTGATGAGGCCTCACAACACCCCCTCGTGAAGTAGGTATTATTCTACCCTTCTTTTAGAAACTAGAACCTGTTGCCCATTCACTGAGATGGGGGGGGGGACGGGACTGGAAAGCAAAGACTGAGCATGGAGATAGGATTCAGAGGATGTGGGTTCCATTCCCCAGCCACCACACACTTGTTGTGTGAACTGGAAGGAGTCATGCTGACAGAGAGAGATGAAAGTCCACAGTGGAACAGCTTACCCTCTCTCTGAATGCCTCTGACTCTGCAGGACAAAAGTCTTATTTTGGCCACATATCTATTAGATACCAAGCCCCTGTCCTCCCCTGGGACTTCAAACTTGTTTTAGATGCCTACTAAAGCCACTGTGATTTTTGGCTAAGAAATGCCTAAAGTAAGGATCTTATGTCAGAAATAAAAGTTATCCTCACTAGAGCAGGGTGAGAATTTTCCAGTGAAACAGGTATTCACCATGAAGTGTTGATTCATAGAAATTCGAACATTTCACAGACAGGGATCACTTTCAACAAACTTCCAGTGAACCACCACCAGGGTTCTGTTGGACACCTACCTGGTTTCCTGGCAGCTCACCAGAGTCTGCAGCTCCAGGGCAGTCCCACTATAGTTGGGGACCCTACAGCTTTCCTGCTCACTGGTGCAATGTCAAGAAGCCCTAAGAGCTGCAGTTCTAGATGGGACTCAGCTCCCTGACTCCACAACTGAGACCCTGGAAGCCCTGAGAAGCCTAGTTTGAGCTGAGGCTTCCAAGGCTTCTAGGCTCCCTACTGGGAGCCTAGAAACTCTAGCTTTCAAGCTCTGAGGCTCCTAGCTCAGTTGTGGCTCCCAGCTCCCCATCAGTCCACTAGGCCTGACAGGAAGCTGGAAGCCACAAAGCCATGTGAGCCACAGCTGAGCCAGGAGCTTGGGCTCCCAGACTTAATTTCATTTCAAAAAAATTTAATTGAAATGTTTCAATTATTTTGAAACAAATGTTCAGATTTTCTCTTTTATGGCCAATTTTGAATTTTCTATTTTTCATTCCAAAAACGGAACAGGTTCCCCCCCCCAGAATTTCAGACTTTCCCACCTGATGGAAATTCTGACTTTTGACCCATTGTAATCCTCACATAAAACTGGTTATATTTCTCTTCTCAGCAAATACCGTAGATACTTTTTTAAAGCAATGACTATAAGCACCAGAAGAAGTAAATTCTTTGCATATATGTAACTATTTTCACTATAAAAATAATTATCTTTACTCTGAAAATGCTCATATTCATTGTACGGCATTTTAAACTGGGCACCTAAGGAACCAGAAAGGAAAGCAAATAAGCATAAGTAGTAGATCATCAGATTCTGTAATCTGACGGTAGATGGAAATCCATTGCTGTTCCATTGCTCCCTAATTTGGTGCTTGATCTTCAGATCCAGTTTATCAAATTGAGCAGTACAAGAACACCTCAGAAAATGTGGACAAGTATAAATAGGGCCTTTTAGACTCTTCATATCACAGCCATGGATATCAAATTCCCAAACCCAAAACCATATTATAATGGAGTTAAGGTTGAGTATGCATCAGTAACTAAGTTCAAATAATTCCAGAAAAGTTGTAATTATCCCAAAAACAAAGCATTATAAACCTTGGAAATTCAAAGTTAATTATTCTTCAAAGAAATCAAAACATATGAAGATATGGAAATGCACAATTAAGGAACCCAAACAGTCATATTGCATGGCCCTGTAGTCACACCATGCAATAAGCATAGGATTACGATTAAGGCACATTAGCGTTTGTGGTCCCAGAGGAGACAAAAATCATCACATTCGATTACTTTTTCCCTGATGGCACCATTATGGGGCAGAGTTGACAGTGATGCTCAATTTACTGACGGACCCAGTTTTTAATAATTTTAACTTATTAGCTAGTTGTTAGATTTATTTGTAAATTCTCAATCATTCTCGTTGTATACTCAAAGAGCAAGTGTTGTACGTCTGGAGAAGGTGCACAGTATTTTATATAAAACAGTTTAAATTTCTGCTATTTATGCAAAGCAAAACTCAATCTTAGAAATGCAAACAGCACTTTCATAATAAAAGACGATAGCCAGCATTTTCAAACATGGGTGCATAAAGTTAAGTTATATGTAATATAATAAGCTATATTTAGTCACCTAAAAGGGTACCCTGAATTTGCAAAGGTGCTGAGCACTTGCTGCTCCCATTGACTTCAGCGGAGTTATTCCTGATGCACATTGGCATAAATTAGAGGAGAATCAGGCCCAATTTATGTATTATTAGAAAGAGTCCTTCTTACGATTATGGGGTTTCTAAAACTACAGAGTTCGATCTCAATTACGCATCCTTTGTACCCACATCCTCACTGTGGGGGACACAGAGGGGCAGTAGTCAGTGGACCCATTGCATAGCCATCCGCCCTGGCCTTTCCGCCACACTCGCCTTCCAATAGAGCCAGAATTGGTTTTGCATAGCCCACACTGCAGTTTTGTCAGATGCCAATTTCCAAGCAGCTGGGTTCTAGTCCAGAGATCCTAGGACAAGCAATCAAGGTCTACTCCACCAGACACCTTGCTGCTGCCTCCCTGGATTTCTTCCTACCATTAGCCTTTCTTCAGGCCTTTTCCCCAGTCCCTTTCTGGGTTCTTTGTAATGATAAATGCATCCCAGGGCTTCTCTCCAGAGGTCTAGTTCCTACCTTTGTGTCAGGGTCAGCCACAGGAGTTTGTTCCAATCTTCCCCCACCCCCAAGGTCTCCTCCCCTGCAGAAACCTTCCTGTTTCCCACAGCTCTCTACTACCATGAGAGGGACAGCAGAGTTCTTTCCTCACTCCCTACACCCATCCTCTCTTTATACTAACCACCCAGCTGGGCTCTCTTTAATTAGGGCTGGCCCACCCTCCAGATGCAACCAGGAGGGTTATTAGCTTGAGTCCCACATTAACTCTTTCACCCCCTGTGTAGGGTACACGCCTACCATAGCCAGATACTCAGCTGCTGAAAACTGGCATGACTCTATTGAATGCAATTTTGTGCTTACAAATCACTTAGGCTGCTTTTGAAAATTTCACCCTCAGGTGCCTAAATATGGGCCTAGTTTTAGACACTTTGTAAAGTTATGGCCCTTGTTTTTATTAGATATAATTCCCCCCCCCCCCCAAAGAGGGCTCCCACAAGTCCAATGCACCACTTATACCCCACTGAAGCCCTAATTTGAGGTCTTATGTAGGATTGAAGTGGTGTAGAGACCTTGTGTGTGTTCTCTGCAATGGTGAATGACACCAGCTATGAATAGCAAGGATTTTAATCTATAGAGCCTGGATGATTTTCTCTTTTTGATTTTTTTGTCGTCTGTATTAAGGGAGAGATTTTTAAAGGCTCAGATAGGAGGGCACCCAGCTTCCATGGATTTGAATGCCTAATTTCCCTTGTGCCTTTGGAAAATATTCCCTTAAGTGTACATCTTTTGAAATGCCAATAGGGCTTTTCCCCCTCAGTAATCTTACTTGAGTAATGAAAAGGAGAGTTTATATAGTTATCACTTTGAAGGGGTGAGCTTAAGTGATAATTCAATTAAAATGATGGTTAATTAGACAGCAATGCATTACCTCAATATTACATAGTTACCATGAGAAGAAATATGATGTTTCTGCTGTAATAGAAATCAGGGATAATCTCAAAGGGTGATGTAAATAAATATGTACATTTGACAGAATTAGGTAAAGTTATTTCAACTTTTACTTTTCTTTTCCTGTTTCTGAAATGCTAATTACAATGAGAGTCACTATTGCCAAGAAAAAAAGAATAGATTAAGGTAAACTGGGGGTCAAGTATGATGAGATTTTGTTTCCATAATCTTACATACGGCGTTAAAACTTTCAGCAATGGAAACTAACTTGGTGATATTTGAGCACATGAAAGAATCTCTTAAAACAGGGCATCTTTGTTACTGAAAACTTAGGAATACATTAAGGACTGAATTCAACTCTGAGTTAAGACAATGGAGTCTCCTTCCTCAAATTAGATTTGAAGTTCATCTTCCTTCTCAGTAGGATGACCAGACAGCAAATGTGAAAAATCGGGACGGGGGTGGGGAGTAATATATAAGAAAAAGACCCAAAAATCGGGACTGTCCCTATAAAATCGGGACATCTGGTCACCCTACATCTCAGGCATTTAAAAATGGAGGGCAAGGGAACATGGGGGGAAGGAAACTGACAGTAGGAATAGGGATGTGTTGTTATTTATTTTTGACATTGCAGTAATGCCCAGGAGCCCCAGCCATTGATGGGGGTGCCCTGTGCTGGCACTGAACAAAACACATTACCAAACGTGTGGTGGTGATCAAATTGCTTCACTTAGAATGTACTTTTAAGGTATGTCAAGGACACCTAGATCATATAGATACCCCTTTTTAGAATGAAATTGGAGACGTCTGAAACAGGCTATTTGGGAACATGTGGAGTTACAAACAGGGCTGTCCCAGGACTGGGAGGGGTTGTCCTGGGTCCCCATATGGGAGGTCCCCCAAAATGACAGAGGGATGGGCAGGCCAAATTTGAGTGAGAGTCATTGAGACCTGGCACAAGGGGTCTCGCCACTATGCAGGTTTGCCTCCTGCCATCAATAATGCAGGAATCGACTCACCTGCCCTGGCTGGGCCCAGATCCCACCATTGCCACCACTTGCAAGCTGGGCCCAAGGCAACCAGTCCAAGAGCCTGCAGGTAGGAGTGTGATTGTCCATGTGTGTGATGAGGGAGAGGCGCTGCTAGGGGATACCACCCCCAACTGGCAGCAGGGCTGGTGCTTAGGGACACATGGGACTGGGAGTGACCCATTCCTGTGGGGAGGGCAATGACCCCACAGGCCTTGGCCCTCTCTGATTTCCTCCTGCCCCATACCTTTCCCTCTTAAACTTTTTTTATCTCCATGATAATTTTTGTTTGAAAGAGTGGGGCGGGGGTTGCTTAGTTTCAGATTTTGCCCCAGGCCCCAAAAACTTCTGTGAGGCCCCGTTTACAGATGACTGG
Organism: Emys orbicularis; assembly: GCF_028017835.1. Lineage (NCBI taxonomy): Eukaryota > Metazoa > Chordata > Testudines > Emydidae > Emys > Emys orbicularis. The sequence continues at coordinate 194,574,766 of NC_088684.1, forward strand.
AACATCTCCACAAATAACAGAGTAGGAAAATTGATATCAGAATTTCCATTTTCCAGAAATAAACTAAAAAATAAACTATGGCTGAACATAAACGGCCATCTTAACAAAAGGAAATTGTTAAGCTTGCATAAAAACTATAAGCAAGGTTGGGTTGAGCTGATGTGAATTAGCAAAGCTCCATTAAAGTCACTGGATACTATAGTCAATTTAAATCAATCAGTCGAGGATCAAGCCTTTGATATGGGAGGACCTGCAGAATGACAGTGCTTACTCATAGCCAGGCAGTGGCAGTAGAGGCTTAGAGAACCAGAGTGTCTTAATAGGCTATGCAATCGAAATACTCCAATTGTTTAAGACTGCTAGTTGTTCGGTAAACAACCACTCCTCTAAAGATATCCAATTTGATAGTTTTTGCTGATATTTGCTGCAAAAAGAGGAGGCCAAATTCATCCCAAATGTAACTCCATTGATCTCAGTGGATTTGTCCCCAAATGTCTATTCAAACTTAAAGTTCTTATTCAGAACCCATTTTCATGTAAAAAGAAAATGGTACTGGGAAAAGGAAGGTCCATCAGCTAGTACATAACATAGAAAAAGAGCATCTTATTATTTATACCACCCAAAGTGTTCAATGCACTTTACAGACAAATCACAGGACACGTTCTGAGATCCAAAGTAAAATATATTACACACACAAAAAAGCTTGATGGAAAGAAGGACAGGGGAAAAAAGATATGCCAAAATATACAGGCAATGGAAAGAAGAAAGGAGGGCAGAACAAAACCAAAGAAGAAACAGTGTGCTTTAAAAATAGTATGCTGTCTCATAGAAAGTTGTGTGTCAAAAATTACATTAAATAACCCAATAAAAATTGAATACATGGAGTCATAGGATGGATGGATGCGGTGCTCATACTGAAGTTCACCTAAGGCAGAAAAATCCCTAGGGCAGGCCCTGTGCATACACTGAAGCGTGCCTAGGTGGCCTAGGACTAACCTGCAGGGGAATCTTAGGACCTAAACCACAATGGATTTCAGATCAGTGCTACACTATGTACATGAATATGAAAGACACCTGTGGTTTTATATTGGTCAGATATTAGGACAAACAAAGGAAGAAGGCAGGCAAAAATACCACTGAAGTTAACAGAATACTACCCCCTGCCTACCTCCTGGACTCAAGCATGTTGTGAGGATTCATTAGGACAGCAAAGTTTCTAGGGTATGCCCTGAGCCTCACATCTGCTCAGGAATTTGGATGCAGTTTCACAGGGAGAATTAGAAAGGATGCATCTACAATAGGGAAACTGGGACTCATAAGACAGTTTCAAAGGTGATAGCAACTTTGGAAGTTGTAGTGTAGACCAATGGTTCTCAAACTAGGGCTGCTGCTTGTCCAGGGAAAGCCCCTGGCGGGCCAGGGCTGTTTGTTTACCTGCCGCGTCCGCAGGTTCGGCTGATCGCAGCTCCCACTGGCCACGGTTCGCCATTCCAGGCCAATGGGGTCTGCGGGAACAGTGGCCAGCCCATCCCTCGGCCCGCACTGCTTCCCGCAGCCCCCATTGGCTTGGAGCGGCGAACCGCAGCCAGTGGGAGCCGCGATTGGTCGAACCTGCGGACGCGGCAGGTAAACAACCCGACCCGGCCCACCAGGGCCTTTCCCTGAACAAGCGGTGGCCCTAGTTTGAGAATCACTGGTGTAGACAGGTCACAGGCATTTTTACTATCTTTTTGTGTAACTCCTAACCCTAGGGCCTCATGTTCTCCCTACAACGTCACGGTAAATTCTAGGGCCCAGTTTTCCCAGAATAGACGAGGCCAATACATTTAGGCTCCTATTCAAAACCCATTTTCCTGTCAAAAGAAATTGGCAGAATGATAAAAGTAGTTTATGTATTGTTGTTTTTGTCTTTTATTATCTTGATCATTTTTCCACTGTCCTTGTCCTGAGTTCCCCAGACCTAATAAAGCCCCACTTACTGTTTTATTACTTTGGGAATTGTAATAGCTATTTTATATTTCTGTGCTCTAACTGACACTCCTCTGTATGAGATTGGGGGTTGAATATTTTCCTGAAGGACAGGCCCTCTTGTGCACTCTGCACAAGGTTACATTTGTATAATGGGGATAATTTCAGGATTAATGGGGATCACTGTTATCTGCAATGAACAATTCAACCATCTCTATGTACATTCACAGAAATCAGGGTTGAATCCTGAATCAAACGAGGTCTAAATTCAAGGTGTTTGTAGAATATTCAACCAGCTTTACTGCTCCGTCCACTCTCACGTTACAGAATGAGCAGACAGAGAAGTCTCTTTACCAGAAGCTACTACATCATCCTAAAGGGAGTATAAATGGTGATACAGTAACCTAGGACTAACCTGCAGGGGAACCTTAGGACCTAAAAAGGAATGGTTTTCAGATCAGTGCTGCAGTACACGAATATGAAAGACACCCGTGGCTTTATATTGGTGAGATATTAGGACAAACAAAGGAAGAAGGCAGGCAAAAATACCACTGAAGTCAACAGAATACTACCCCCCGCTTACCTCCTTGCCTCAAGCATGTTGTGAGAATTCATTAGTTAATGTAAAGCACTATATAAGAACTAGGGCAGTCAAGTGATTAAAAAAATAATCACAATCAATCGCCAGATTAAAAAAATAGTCATGATTAATCACAGTTTTAAATCGCACTATTAAACAATAATAGAATACCAACTTAAATTCAGCAAGGAAGCATGTCCTCTGGAATGGTGATCGAAGCATGAAGGGGCATACGAATGTTTAGCATATTTGGCACGTAAATACCTTGCAATGCTGGCTACAAGAGTGCCATGCAAACATCTGTTCTCACTTTCAGGTGATATTATAAATAAGAAGCGGGCAGCATTATCTCCTGTAAATGTAAATAAACTTGTTCAGCCAGTCGCTAATACCAACAAGAAGTAGGACTGAGTAGACTTGTAGGCTCTGAAGTTTTACTTGTTTTTTTTACATAACTGCACTCTTTAAAAAAAAAAAATCTACTTTTGTAAGTTGCACTTTCATAATAAAGAATGGTTGTATGAGGTGAATTGAAAAATACTATTTCTTTTGTTTATCATTTTTACAGTGAAAATATTTTTAATCAAAAATAATATTGAGTACTGTACACGTAGTATTCTGTGTTGTAATTGAAATTAATATATTTGAAAATGTAGTAAAACATCCAAAATATTTATAATAAATTTAAATTGGTATTCTATTGTTTAACACTGATTAATCACAACTTTTTTTAATCTAATTCATTTGTTTTGCATTAATCACTCAAGTTAACTGTAATTGACAGCCCTAATAAGAACTACGTATTGTTACTGATAAGAGAGTAGACACTGACATGACAGTTATTTAACACATACTGCACACTTTAGCGTTGATTGTATAGAATGTGCTTTCTAGATTCACACAAATAAACTCAAATTGTAACCCTCCAACAGACCCTCCACGAAAGCTTATGCCCAAATAAATCTGTTAGTCTTTAAGGTGCCACCAGATTCCTTGTTGTTTTTGTAGATACAGACTAACACGGCTACCCCCTGATATTTGACTCCAACAGACAAAAATTTATATATGCAACCAGGTGAAATAAGCCACGCCTGAAAGAGAGTCTGATCAATGTAATTTCTACAAAACATTAAAATACCCCACAGATGGTGCATGCTGAAAGATGCTCAAAATAAGCCCACCAAAAGTGTACTTCTAACTGGCAGGGAACTCAGCAAAAGTAGCATAAGATTACATGGATGGGGCAGTTTTCAGACTTTGGGAGTAAACCTCCAGACAGCTCAGCAGAGGCTGTGCACAAGGAGAGCGAGAGAGAGAAGAAAAAAAATCACAACATTTAGATTTGCTTTCAGTTCATGAATGCAAAAGATAGAAATAAAACAAAAACACAATGAAAAGGCTTCTTCAACAAAGTAAAGGATCTAAATAAATCATACAAGAGAGGTTTAGTCCTTGTAAAACACACATTCTTCCTTATGTGCTCTGGACTAGATTGTCAGTTTAAGCATCCAATTATCTCCCATGTCTTAACTAGCCATGACAATTTCTAGTCTTGATTTTTTTAGACCAGATCTGTTAAAAAATAATAATAATAATAATATTAAAAAAGGCAGAAAAGCTGCAAACATGAGCCACAGTTTTAGTTTACGTGTGTGTTTAGTTCTGCGAAGCCCTTTATGAAAACTTCTGTGGGCACCTCAGGAAAGCTTCTCTAACCCACAAAGGATGTTTGAGGTGCCGGGTTAAAGAATGATAGCTCACAAGTATTTGTTACTACTGGGGTACTCAGCAGATGGGGGAAACCAGGGCATTGGTAGGAGGGATTTGGGGGAAGAGGTGAAGGAAGGTTTTGGCAGTTGGGGGGAGTGTTGTATCAAGGCTGCCTATTACTGAGTGGTGGGGACATAAGGGTTGGTCAAAGTAGGCTGAGATGCAAGGGACTTCATAAGTGTTTTTTTGAGAACAGGTGTCAACAGAGCATGTCCCCACACCTGTGTACAACCCTGTATTTAATTATGCCTCAAAATGCATCAAGCAAGCCCTTCCAACATTATGAGTTCAATATTGTCTACATAACAGGTTGACAAGTCCACATTACAAATGATAGGGCTGAATCCAGTACTGAATTACACCCTGCATTCCTATTTAAGACAATGGAACTGTCTGAGGTGTAAGTCATGACAGAACTAGGCACAAATGTCCTAAAACTCCCCATTAACTTAATGGCCCGATATGCAAGATATACAAACACAAATCTGTGGCAGGCTGAAATGCTATATGGAATGTTCAATCCCAATAAATCTTTCCTGCCAGAATTCTAAGTAGGGGATTATAGTGGAAACATTGACATAACCACAGCTACATGAGCACCACTTAAATAAAAGCTAAATGAAAAACACATGTAGAAATAATGTATTGGCAGCAAGTACTCTGCAGTAATGCAGCTCTGCTTTATCTGTCGCTGGATTGAACTCAGATTCATAGACTTTAAGGTCAGAAAGGGCCATTGTCATCATCTAGTTTGACCTCCTGCACGTTGCAGGCCACAGAACCTCACCCACCCACTCCTGTAATAGACCTCTAACCTCTGATTGAGTTACTGAAGTCCTCAAATCATGGTTTAAAGATTTCAAGTTACAGAGAAGTCACCATTTACACTAGTTTAAACTCAAATACTAAAAGTCCATAATTTCAAAACTAAAGCACAACTCTGGGAAGTGCTGAATTCCCTTAACTCCTACTGACAGCAAAGGGGGTTGAGGATGCGCAGTGCTTCAGAGGATTTGGTCAGAGCTCAATTTATTCTCTTGGCTACATTGCCCAAATCTGCCTGGAACTAGAGGGAAGATGATGAAAGAGCTGTGATCAGGATGGTGGATGTTTTCTTTTCTGCGTCCTGCAACGCTGCTATTTCAGTGCAGTCTGACACACTACACATCTGAGGAGAATAGCCACGTTTAACATTTAATATTGCGTCACATAATCAAAGTGCTATAAAAATAACTAATGAATGCATTCACTCTATTGCTAATTACATTGGAGAACTATTTCCAGGGCTGTCATCAGGTCTGCTGCTGTTCTGAGTGATATGACAATTATTTTACCACCAATGTCTAGAACATGACAATCTTCCTTTAGCTAAAGAAACCCCAGGGATGGTGTATGGGGTGTGCTGAGAACAGAAGGGGGTGTAGCCAGAGCATGCTGTGATCAGACAACCACACCCTCCCCCCAGCTCAGTGCCCCCTAAGTGCTCGACAAATTAGAATAGCCCTAAGGCTGCTCTAAATTATATTAGGAGCCAATAGCTCCCAGCTGCTCCTAGAATTGAAGGCTGGAAAGCTGCCTTTGTTCCCCTTGCAGATGTGCCAAGTAATTCTCTAGTGCACATAAAGGACTGAGCCTTTATGTTTAAAAGATGTACAGAAAATATTTTAAGACTGTTTTGGAGAAAGAAGATCATGTGGAAGAACAGCTGATTAAAGGAAAAATGTTGGCTAGGAAGAAATCTTCTGGGGCTGGAGCATTCAAAGAGCAATTCAGTTAGATATCGAGGTAACCCTAAGATTCCTTCTTTGTCTTACTTCAGGCAGGATTTGCTAATTATGAAGAGACATCCTAGGATATATGTCACATCTATGTGCAGCACTTTGACACCAAAAGCGGATGCAGTTATATATAAAACATGAGCAATTTGTAATTTTATATTTTACCAAATAGGAGATTTAGCAGAACTAGGAAGAAGACTTTATGTAGAACAATCAAAAGCACAGTGTATTACAGTATAGTCCACCCACACAATGTATAGTACAAAGGGGGTCTAAATCAAAATGGGATGTTGCGAGTCTTCTGCTAATACAAAAGGAGATGGCATCCCAAATGCATTGTTTTGTCTTCTAATTGTATTAGCTTTGAAATCAAGTTATTTCGTTTTACACATGAAAGCTTTTGTGTGTAAATATATGAATTAAAAATTCTATTTTGACACAGTTGCACAGGGCTAAGATGGGGGGGAGCTTAAATATTCAAGGAGAAGTGTCAGGCAGCGTGAGAGGAAACAGGAAAAGCAAAGGTGGTGAATGAAGAGTGAAAAAAGAAAGGTGGAAAGAATGCAAGGAAAAGGAAGAAGTCAAATGGGTCAGTAGACACATTTAGTGAGGAGGAAGAAGGAAAAAACTGAGGCGAGTCTGAAAGAAAAGAAAAACGACAAATGAGGATAGGACATTTTTTTCTGGAGGTACTTGCCCATGTGCACAATATGAGTTTTTACACACTTCTACTAGGCTGTGACTACACCATTAAATGGCTATTTACCCACCTGCTTTCAAACATCTCCAACCTTTTGTGCCTCCTTAGTCACTTTTTCAGCTTATTGGAACCCAGCTTCTATGCCTTGTCCAAGGCTCTATGAATACTGCCTGCAGCTCTGGCTATAAATCAGTTATAACTTTAGAAAGATAGTTGACAAGAATGAAACAAGATAAGAATCTTGTCTCAGTTTTGCATGGATCCTCTCCATGGAAAATCATGTCACACATTAGAACAGAAGTGTTGGGGTTTCCCTCCCATGCCCCCACAGTTGTATAGTGTCGTAGGCAGCTCCTGCTGAACCGCCCTCCAGCAGAAGACAGGTACAACAGGTGTGCCTGCCTCTATTTCCCCTTTATCCTCCCAGACAAATAGTCTCTCTCTTGGCAGCAAATTCAAGCCCTTTTAGTCACATACAGTTCCTCAGAGCCCCCAGAGTAAAAACAGTTCCTCCCAAACCCCAAAGTAAAACGAGGTTACAATGCAGCAGCTCTTCAATCCCATTCAAAGGCCACCATTCCAGGTCACCCACTCAGGAGTCATTAAACACTCTGTCGCAGTTCCTTTAACCCCTGTGTCAGGGCCTCATTCTCCAGACACTCTTCCTACTTGAAAGCTCCAAGACCCACTGCTCTCCTGCAAGTCTTCTCCTATAGCTCCAAGTCAAGTCTCCTGTGAGAAGGCTCCCCACAATATTTCAATCTCCCAGGCCTCCTCATCTTTGAGTCTTACTGCTGCTCAGAGAATAATCCTCCAGGTCCACTCCCTTCTCCTTAGACTCAGCTTCCTGAAGCCCTCCACTCACTCCAGCTGCCAAGAGCCTTCTTGTACTGTTCCAATCACCCAGGCCTCCTTGTCTGCGAAGCCTGTTCCTGCTCCTGGGATCCACCCTCCAACATTTACCCTCTTACTTCTGGGCCTGGCTTATACTGACCACGCTGGTTCTTCCCCTTGTTCCTAGGTCCTCTGCACAAGCCTTCCTGCTGCTTGGCATGGTTCCCCAGCTCTAACCAGTCTCCTAATAGTTTTCCACAGTTCTTAGCAGCAGCAGCTCAGTTACTGCTCTCCTGCAGCAACTCTCTACTACTCCTTCTGTTTCTCCCTTCTTCACAAGTAGCTCTCACCTGCCTCTTCACGACTGTCTCAGTCTTTCTTTTATATGGCCCAGGTGCCTTAAGACCAGCTGTGTGGCTGCTCACCAGTCACAGATGCACTGGACTTTGCTCCCTCTTAAACAGACTTGCCACCCTGTGACAAATGGCTACACCTTTATGCATCTCATGTTGAACTCACCAAAGCAATACAGACCCTCTAACCAGAGGAATCAACTATTGTAACTCCTTCTTAATAGGACTTCAGGTAGGGATGTCCCACTGCTTGAAATGTGGCAGCCAATTGTTCGAGTTTGAGCTACTATGACCATAATATATAAATAAATATATAATATTTAAACACGTATGCAGCACTTTAAATATTCAAACATTGGAAGCACATTAGACCAGTGTTCCCTGATCTGTCTTGACTGCCAATTGTCTTCTGGGTGGAATTCAATGTGTTGGTTTTTACCTATAAAGCTTTAAATAATTTGGGAGCTGGTTACGTGAGAGATTGCCTGTCTGCCCATGACATAAAGACACATTTGAAATCAGCAGAGTGCCTGAGCTGGAGTTCCCTTGGTATAAACCAGAGGGAGCTGTTGGCAGGGCATTCTCTGTGAGGGCGCTTAATTTTGGAACTCACTTCTGAACCCTTGGTCTGTCTGAGCCTGGAATTGTTAACCCTCCAAGCATAATGCAAAGGCTATCTTTACCCATCTTTGTTAAAGGCTATCAAGGAGCATACACAATGGCAGGAGTTGTTGGCTCCCAACACGATGCTTATCAGGGCCGCCCGGGGGGGGGGGGGGGCAAATGGGGCAATTTGCCCCAGGCCCCGGAGGGGCCCCCACGAGAATATAGTAGTCTATAGTATTGCAACTTTTTTTTATGGAAGGGGCCCCCAAAATTGCTTTGCCCCAGACCCCCTGAATCCTCTGGGCGGCCCTGATGCTTATTCCTCTTGATGTTGCTGCCTGCTCTGTATTTCTTACAGTAGCTGTGTGTGAAGTAGTGCATTGCCACTGTTGTTTTGTAAAGCCCTAAAGCTGTTGCCCTGGTTACACTGAAGATTTATTCCTTGGAGGGGAAAGGGAGGGTTCTGATGGTTTGCACAGGAAAGGGAGAAGGGTTGGGGAAGATGGGTGCTATATAAATATCAATACATTTGATGTAATAGTAATGAATATTAATGTTACTTTTATCTGAAAGAGACTGGGGAGCACACAAAAAGGTGAGCCCATTCTAAACTATAAAATTACACACATCTTCCTGTCTTAAGACTGCCTCTTGCTTTTTAAATATTTGGCAGAGCAAAATTATCCTGAGAATCTTTAACTCATTAATCCTCATCTCCACACATGCTTGTTGTTTCACATAACTAACTGCCAGTCTCCTGGTAAACACACAGGAGCCCTCTTTTGGCTCACTTGGCAGTGGAAAACTGCTTCTTTACCACAATCAGAATGTGTATTCCCTCCCTCCGCCCTTTAAGGCACTAGATTTATGCTGGCATATAGTAATATGACAGAGAGAAGGTTAGAACAAATCAAAGCTTGTGGTAAATGTAGAAATTTAATTTGATCATTTCTGTTGTGTTTGTCTCATTAGTGCACACAGAGGGAAAAGATACAGAATTGACAGTCTGTCAGCTACTAAGTGTGGTTTATGTTAGTAGATTCTTGCTAACAACATCATGCACATGCTTTAAATCCCAGTTCTGTCTTTGCATCAAGGCTCTGACAGCCACATAATCTGTTGGGAAGCTTGGAGCTTGTTGCCACTTTAAGAATGTGAGGCAAGAAATGGAATGAAGATGCTTGCACTTGTCAGGACAGATTTTCAAAGGTATTTAGGCATCTAAGAATGCAGGAAGGTGCCTAGGGGGATTTAAAAACAAACACACACCTAAGAAGGTTAGGTGCCTAAGTGATTTTCAGTGGGAGTTGGGATTTTTAAAAAAGGGCCTAAGCAGATTAAGCACCCACTGAATCCTTAAATGCCTAAATAGCTTTGCAAATGTGGCCCCTCATGTCATGAAGCAATGCTATTCTCCTCTCTGTGTTGCAGTACTCCAACAAAGGCAGTCTTTTTAACCCTCCCTAATTAAGTTTAAGCAATGTAATGGTGTTATCCACTTCCATTCTTGAGTTGCCAACAACTTTGCATTTATAATAGTTTCTTTCACTCAGGCCATTTCCAGATGTCAGCATTTTTATTTTTTTTAAATGTAGCTGAGGTATTAAAGGAAACAAAAAAGTGTTTCATTGGGGCTTGCCTGGCCTAATTTAAACACAACCCCCCCCTCCCCAAAAAAACCCAACCAAACAAAAAAACAACAATGTTTGAAGTTGTATATAGACAATGACAAAGAAACTTGTTACTTTGTTTCCTGTGAGATATTTGTCAAAATAGAGAAATTATTTTAATTGTATGACAATAATAACTTTTCCAAGCTGCCAGCTTTGCTGGAACATACTTGACTGCTCAGCAGATTTCTGGTATTTACGTTCATGGGTTATAACTCTCCTTCATTTCCCGAGGGCACTGAAAAGAGTGGAAACCCCACTGTCTTAGGGCCAAAACTCTTTATTTGGGGGGGGGGGAGGGAAAGATGGGGGTGAAGCAGTGTGGCAACCATCTATCCCCTCCAAAGTCAAAGAAGCCCTGCCATTTGGCTCCCAGTACTCAAGCTTCCACAAGTTTGGAGAGTATGGGGAAACAAATGGCCAGAAAGAGGTATGACAGGAGAAATCTGCTTCCTGCAGCATTATCCTTTGGAAACCCAGAGGGATTTTCGACTCAGGGCTTGTACACACTAGCACTTACTTCAATATAACTTAAGTCGCTCAGGTGTGTGAAAAAGCCACCCCCTGAGCGACATAAGTTACACCAATGTAAGCACCAGTGAGGACAGCACTGCGTTGGCGGGAGAAGCTCTTCTGCTGACATAGCTACCGTCACCTGGGGAGGTGAAGTAATTATGCCGATGGGAAAGCTCTCTTGCCTAGAGGTTTGCACTAGCAGCGCTACAGCAGCGTAGCTACATTGGTACAACTGCGCCGCTGTAGCGATTCTAGTGTAGATTAGCAGTCAGACTTTAAGGCCAGAAGAGATCATCATGATCATCTAGTCTGACTTCCTGCACATTGCAGGCCATAGAACCTCACTCACCCACCCTCTCCTGCAATAGGCCCATAATCTCTAGCTGAGCTACTGACGTCCTCAAATCATGATTTAAAGACGTCAAGTTACAGAGACTCCACCATTTGCTCTACTTCAAACCAGCAAATGACCCAGGCTGCAGAGGAAGGCAAAACCAAAACAAAACCCGGGATCTCTTCCAGTCTGACCTAAGGGAAAATTCCTTCCTGACCCCAAATATGGCAATCAGTTAGACCCTGACCATGTGGGCTATCCGTTTTCATTAATAATCTGTTTGAGATGCTTGTACATCAAGTATAATCTGCAACCCTTTCCTGCAAATTTCTTCCCCTTGCTTGGGATGCAGGCTTCAGATAGTTTCTGCATCTTTGACAAAGTGATTCCAAGCCTCCTCCATATTTAGATCCTTGAGTTCTTCAGTCCAGTCCACTTCCCTAACTAATTCCCTTAATTTTTTTAAGTTTGCCCTTTTGAAATCAAGGACCAAGTTGCAGACCTATTTTTGTTTATCCTTCCATCTAGTTTAAATTGAATTAACTCATGGTCACTCAAATAAAGGTTGCCCTCTAACACAGTTCCTCTATGAGGTTCTCAATATTTACCAATACTAAATCTAAAATGGCAATACGTCTTGTTGGTTCAGTGACTATTTGGTGAAGCAATCTGTTGGCTATCACAGCCAGGAATTTGGGCTCTACCATCATTGGTAGCACTTGTCCTCCAATCTATATTTGGGAAATTAAAGTGTCCCACAATTCCCAGTAGTATTTATTTCATTAAAAGTATTAATGAGCTCTTTGTTCATATCCACTTTGGAACCTGGGGGTCCGTAGCAAACCCCCACACACTATCCCAGTGAAGCATCTGTTACATTTCTTCTCCAAAGTGATTTTGACCCAAACAGACTCCATTTTATCTATTCCATCACTTCTAATTTCTTTACAGTCTCACTCATCATTAATGTACAATGTTACTCCACCACCTTTACTTTTATTTGTCTTTCCTGAACAGCACATACCTTTCAATACCTGTATTTCAGTCAGGACTCCTATTCTACCATGTTTCCCTTATCCCTCATATCTGGTTTCATTTCCTGCAGCACTAGTTCTAGTTCCTCTATTTTGTTACCCAGGCTCCTTGCATTGGTATACAAACACCTTAGTTGTTTCTGCTTGGCTTCACCCAGATTCCTCGCCTGATTAGGTATAGTCATTTTGCTGCCAGTATCGCCCACCTGACAGTGCCACTGCCAATCTCTCCTCTTGTTGTCAATCCTCCAACCCTCTGCTGTTGTAAATCTTATTAAGGTTACTAGGTGACAGATATTCCAAATGTCTGAGGATGGAATGGGATTCTGTGGAAGAAGTCAGAAAGGTTGTAGAAGAAAATTTCGCAGACAGTTAAAATGCGCTTACCGCCAGGGCTGGCTCCAGGCACCAGCGCAGGAAGCAGGTGTTTGGGGCGGCACATCCGGGTCTTCGGCGGCAATTCGGTCCCTCAGTCCCTCTTGGAGGGAAGGACCAGACGCCAAATTGCCACCGAAAAATGAAGCGGCTCAGTACAGCAGCTGCCAAAGTGCCGCCAATCACGGCTTTATCTTTTTTTTTGCCGCTTGGGGCGGCAAAAAAGCTGGAGCTGGCCCTGCTTACTGCACAAATGGAATGCAACATTATTTGAACTCCTCCTATATTATTGGCTGTCAAATGAACTTTATTGCAGACTGTGGCAGGGCGATGACTCACCAGCATGGTGCCTCCTACTGGTTGTACAGGAAATTAGCTCTTTTCCAGCTCCGGAGCGCCCTCTGCAGGCCAGATGATGTCTCGCCTGCCGCTGGCCCCATGTCCCTCCCAGACCCTGGTGCCCTTTGCCCAAGGGTTCTGCCCACCCCAGTACCCCCTCTGTCTGGGTCTCCCCTCCCAGGGGAACCTCCAACCCCCTATCCCCACATTGCCTCAGTGGCTACTGCCAGTCATCATCTAGCCCCCGCTCCCTGGGGTAGACTGAAGTCTATAAACCACTCATCGTCGGCAAGGGGGGTTGGATCAGCTGCCTCTGCCTATCTCTGGGCTGCCCCTCTGCAGCCCTAGTACCCTTTTGTGGGCCCTCAACTAGGCCTGCAGCCTTGGGCTTTGCTAGGTTGGAGCTCCCTCTGCCCTTCCCCAGCACTGCTCCACCCTAGGTACCCTCCTTAGCTTCCCAGGCAGCTAGGTCCTTCTCTCTCTAGAGGCTAGAGAGAGTGTCTGTTCAGCCTCTGGCCCTCAGCCCTCATATAGGGCTAGCCGTGGCCTGATTGGGGCGTGGCCTCACCTGTGGCTGCTTCCCCAATCAGCCTCTTTTCCCGCTGCAGCCCTCCCCAGAGCTACTTTATCCCCTTCAGGCAGGAGCAGGGTGACCACCCCGCTACACAGACATGTAACTGAGTTCTTAGAAAGATAAATCATTTCTTCACATCTAACACACACCCTTCATATAACTGAATTCAATGGGAAAAGGTGATATGCTCTGGAAAGGAGATAAACCCAGTAGGTATAAATTCTTATAGACTTTAAGGTCAGAAGGGACCATTATGATCATCTAGTCTGACCTCCCGCATGATGCAGGCCACAAAAGCTGACCCACCCACTCCTGGAATAATTCTGATTGCCACCCTTCAGCAGACAAAGCGGGAAGCAAGATTATCCTTTTGTGTATTCCCTGGATAGCCCACTTTGCATTAAGCTAACCACACGATGTCTGTCTTGCTCCAAAAATATACAGCTGCAAACATCTGGTCCTCTTTCAGATATATTTGAAAGCAAGATTTTCTAAACTGGCAGCTTTGAATAGAAAACAGCTTTAATTTTGAATATTTGTTGATTATGTAGAATTCTTTAAAATGCATCTAAAATGTAGGGTTTTATCCTACTGTAATTTATCTGAAGCAAATATTTACCTACAGAAGCTCAGACTAAGTGATCTGGCCTCTCTAGCACTCTAAAACATCTATTTTTTCAGTGCAGATCAGTGGGCAGGGCTAGAAAATCTAAAGGTAAAGTCAAGCCAAGCCAAGGGGTATGAGTCAAGACCTGTGTTGAGCTACTGGAGAAGACTATGGTACATAGTATAAAAAGCAAAATTGACAAAATTATAACTAAGGTTACTGTAAGTAATGCTCTTACTGATTTGCCTCTTTCTTGACCTACACACTCAGGCGCTCACGGTTCAATCCTGTGAGGTGCTGAGTGCCTCTTGTGACTTGTTGAGTCACTTAGAGACTCACTTTGCAGAATCAGTCCATTTCTATAGCACAATTTTAAGTCCCTGGATTTATGCGGCAAAACTCTGCACACTGGGCTTTGATAGAGGATCAGAGATGCTTCCATGATCTGGTACAGCAGGCATTACAAGTTCAAGGTGCTGTGGGTTGTGCAGATTTCAGTCTGACCTTTCTAAAACATAGTGTTTACACTTCAATTGGACACATCCACTTAGATGCCTGCTTATATTTATATTTTCACCACTAAATGTGTCCCCAACTAACTTGCCACGTCTACAAAGGTTCCATCTTGAATTCCCCCCCAGTTTAAGCTGAAGGAAATTTCAAAGAACCCAGGTTAGAGATCAGAGGACAACTCAAACAATTTGAAAATAGCAGCACACTTCTGAAACTGAATTATACCCTTGTCACTCAGTGTTTGAGACTGCATTGTCGTTTGACATACAAAACACATTCAAATACATTAGTGTTTATTTTTAAAGAGTTAGCTACTGAAATACCTGAAATAAGTAAAGATGAAGGGGGAAATGAAGTGGAACATTATGCATATGGTACTAAAAAAAATTCTCCACCAAGTAAATGTTTATTTATTCCTCAGTATCAAAAGGTTGCACTGGAAATCAAACCTGGACAAGCCACTAGATGGAATGCTCTCTCAGGAAGACACCCGACCCTATTTTGAATTCAAGTACGAAGTAGGTCCTGCTTGCACAATACTCTCCGTGGAAAGATTTTTGTGCTTTAAACCTAACTTACAAGGCCTCCAGGATCTGAGCTTTGCATGGTTTTCTGCTGTAGATCAGGAAAGGGCTGGGAAAAGGTCACAGGTGCAAAATGTTGATATTTTGGGGGCAGGTTCTCTGTTGTGGTTAGGGTCCCTTAAGCCCAGCATGGGTGATGGGAAGAATAGTCTGGGGGTTGCTTTAACTTGTGACAGCTGCATCCAACCTCCAACTAGGAAGGAAAAACTGTTCTCAGTGGGACAGACCACTAGACAAATTATGCACACACATGATTTAGAAGAAAGTTCTCAGAGGAGCACATGCCGGTACTCTACAGAGTTATTTATTAATATTCCACTATTCATTCATAGGGCAAGGGCTGTCTCCTTATCTGTGTTTGCACAGCACCCAGCACAATTGGGCCCTGCTTGGAGCCTTTGAGCACTACCCAATAGTATACATATAGGATAGATTTTTAAAGATACTTGAGCAAATCCTGTTACATATATACATGAAGTTTCCAGGGACTTCAGTGTGAGTTGCATTTGCACACCAAAATTCTAATTTGTTTCCATCTATGTAGGTCTCTCTTCATTATTAAGATCCCATATTTCATCCCAGGGCACTTTTTAATTGTGTGCAGTAAGCTACTCAACTATTCAGGGCAAGAAATGAAAAATGCTGAATGCAATTGAAATGACAGGAGGAATGCCAGTTAGACCAAATACAGATATCTAAACTGGAATTTTGCCGTGACCTAATCAAAGTCCAGGGTCAGGAGAGCATCTCTATTCAGGAAAGCACTTCAACACATGCTAAGTGATTTCCTGATTCAACGCTATTTCTAAGCTTGGAAGGATTAGATTTTTATTGTTAAACATCAATGTCAACACCCACACACACACACCAGTGAAACAATATTTCCATTGATGATAATCAAAATTTACAGATAGGCAAAGTAAGAAAGATGCTGCTTGAGAACTTAGTTTGATTTAATGATATTTATTTTGTATAGGTTGACACGTGATGTTGATAATGTGTGTTTTAAAGCTATAATGTTTTGAAGTTCAACATCTGTCATTCAAAAATTGTTTACCCCCCTTAAATTAAATCAATAAAAACTGAAACAATCCAATATTATTCATTAAAATTATATAAAAAATTGAATTCTGCTAAGCCTAGCTATATTGCGCATTATAATTTCAAATAGAAAATCAGTAATGTCTTTCCCTCCTTGCTTTTGCTTCATTAACAAAGATTGAAGCTGTATGCAGATTATGTCAAACAAATAGAACTTTATTAAACCTTGGAGACTGCTCTCTCCATGTGGTTGAATTGCTTCTGACCTATCTGCCCATGTTCCCAATTTTCCTGATATCCCCTCAATAACAGTCCCTCCAGGGAACATGGGCCATCTGACTCCAGTTTGACTGATCACTAAGTCTTCCTTATTTTACAAACATTTTAATATAAACATTAAAAAACAAATAATTGACACCCACGTCCTCTCTTCATGTCCTTCACCAGAGCTTACCAGCACATAGCTGAGTTGGAGTCTCGTCTTTATCACAGACACATCTGATTACATACTCAGACAGTTTGGTCTCCTGCTGAGGAAACCATGCCAGGAATGACATCTCTGGGCAGGTCAACACTCAAAACTCTGCATTGGCGCAGCAGCATCACTATAGCACTTTAACTAAGGGCAGGTCTTCACTAGTGATCGATCTATCGGGGGTTGATTTATTGCGTCTAGTGTAGACGCGATAAAATCGATCCCCGATCACACTCCCCGTCAACTCCGGAACTCCAGCTCACGAGAGGCGGAAGCGGAGTCGACGGGGGAGTGGCAGCGGTCAACTCGCCGCCATCCTCACGGCCAGGTAAGTCGACCTAAGATATGCCGACTTCAGCTACGCTATTCGCATAGCTGAAGTTGCGTATCTTATGTCGACCCCCCTGCTAGTGTAGACCTGAGCCAAGACTCTTTAAGCCGACAGGTGAAAGCATCTCCCATCAGCTTAGTTAATCCACCTCTGCGAGAGGCAGTATCTATGTTGGTGAGAGAAGCTATCCCATCAACATAATGCTGTCTATACCAGTGCTTAGGTCGGTATAACTATGAGTGAAATAGTTGTACAGAATTAATTTTGTAGCGTAGACCAAGACTTAGTCTCTGAATCTAGCAAACACTTTCTCTGGAGAGTCTCCTCCCTCCCTGTGGGACTGACCTCTGGCTAGTTCTCTGTTTCTCTATTCTGCGATGATTTCTGTAGGCTCTCTGGATGTTGCAACTGCTGGCTCATAGGTGTCTCCTCTTCCTTCTGATTGCTGGTCCCCCTTGCATAGTCACAGTGTATGACCTGAGTGCCACTGTACCTCTTACAACTCTTAGTCCACTCCTTCTGGTCACTCTCTAATGGTTAGATGTTCACAAGCAGTGCCCATCTCCAGAGCCAGTAGGTTGTTGGCTGAGCTGTTGTATTCTAGTACTTGCTTTCTCTGATTGATGCTCATCTCCTCTCAGCGGTGTCTCCACCCTTCTGCCTGCAAGAGGCCTCCCTTCACTGGTAACAGGGGTTTGGTCCTTCATCCCATCATTGCCTGCACTGGACTGTATTGTCACCTTTGTGATGGAGTTAGGATGACCAGATGGGATGAAGAAAATATCGGGACACATGGGGGTGGGGGTCCCGCCGGCAGAGGGAAAAAAAAAAAAAGAAGCGGAGTCCCGCCGGCAGAGCAAGGGGAAAAAAAACAAGCGGAGTCTCACCGGCGGAACAGAAACAAAACAAACAGGAGTGCGAAATATCGAGACAAATTTTGTCCCGACCAAACATCGGTTGGGACGCGGGACAAATGCCTAAAAATCGTGACAGTCCCTAGATGGAGTATTCCTATGTGCCAAAAATGCTAACAAGGGATCTCAACCAGAAGAAACAGCTTTGTGTAACAATTGTCACAGCTGATTCCACATTACCTTTACTCTGTGGATATGCTGGGGAAGAGGTATGGTGGTCAAACTCATTTGCATGCAAATTCCTTCAATTATTTCAAAGCAAACTGGGGTCCATGTTTGGTGAACACAGTGTACAGAATGCCATATCTCACAGAGTGGGCCTTTAAGTTTGCCAATCACTGAGGTGCTCCTCATATCAGGCCGGACATCAACCTCCCAAAATTTGGAATGGTTATCCACTGTAATCAAGTACTGTTTTTCATTGCAGGCACAAAAGTCTGTTCCCACCTTTTCCGCATGGTTGGGTAGGCAGCTCATGTGGTAACAATCACTTTTCTACTGGCAGTTATTACACATCTGGCTGGTGTCAGACCCTTCTTTCAAGGAGTGGAATTGTGTATTCATTCACAGCCAGTAAATGCACTCTTAAGCCTGTTCGTCTTCTTAGGGTATGCTCAACGTACCTCAGGTAGCATGTGACCAGGATTCAGCACCAAATTTGGTCTTCTGGTTGGATCATTAGCTTCCCTGGCTTGGGTCGGGTACTGATGGGGAGTGTGATGTGAATGCTGATCCATGCCCCCTTTAAGCCCATTAAGGCTATGTCTAAACTAGAGAGTTTACAGCAGCACAGCTGTAAGATCTCTCATGCAGCCACTCTATGCTCTTCCATCAACATAATTAAATGACCTCCAATGAGCGACGGTAGCTATGTCAGTCTCCTTCCGACATAGTGCTGTGCACTCTATCACCTGTGCAGGCACAATTTATGTTGCTCAGGGGGGTGTTGTTTTTTTACACACCCCAAGTGACATAAATTTTGCCCACATAAGTGATAGCGTAGACATGGCCTAAGACAGCTATCAATGCCCAGGTGTGAGGCATGTATTTTTTGCAGGACATCCTTATGTAATAAGGCAGTGACAACAGCTCTGTCCTTGGAATATGAATCCATCCTGCAACTCAGCTCATCTTTAATTTGAAAATATATTTCTGTTTCTACTAATACATGGCTTTTGTCTTCTGGCCATCCTGCTAGTATCACTCTCTTGACTGCCTCTAGTCGGATGTCCTTTTCCTAGGCCTCTGATTTCCAATGATATTAACAGGCTACACAAAGTCCTGATTCCCTTCTCCCAACTTGCTTATACGTGGTAGCACTACAGTGCATGTTGATGTGCCTCCAATCTCTTTAGTGTACTAAGAAGGGGTTTTGCCATAACTGTCTCTAGGTGGCCGTGATCTAGGTGGCCATAGGTGTACTGATGGAATAACTCCACTCCAAATACCACAGCCAGAAGCTCTCCTCCTATTTGAGCTTACCCTTGTTCAGCCTCTGACAGGGCTCTGCTGGCATAAACAATCAGCTACTCCTGCAAAGGTGCGACACCCAATCCTTTCTCTAATGCATCACACTGGTCTGTCATCAGTGGCTCTTCTGGCTGGTAGTACTTCAGGCAGGGGTATCATTTGTTTCATCATGTCAAATGCTTGCTGTTGGGACCTCACCAATGAGTTCCACTACTGAAGCCATGTGCTGACTAAAGTGCTGTACCCCTTTCACAGCCACTGGAGCTGACATGTCTCTGACTGCCTTGATTTTGATTAAATCTGCTTTCAGTCTCTCTGCTGTGAGCAGGTGTCCAATGTATGTCCCGTCATGCTCTGAGAAACATTTTTTCTAGCCTGAGTTTATGCTCTTGTTTGCAGTTTTCTGTCAGTCTCATTCAGCAACTGTTATCATTGCTCCCTTCACCTACAATGAGGATATCTGCAATTATTTTCACCCCAGGCAATTCTTCCTGCATATGGGCAAGTCTTCTCTGGCACACCTCGTGGACTGGGCTTATGCCCATCATCATGTGCAGCCTTTTTCATCGGGCCCCTGCCCCGTGGACCCAACCGGCCCCCCCGTCCCTTCGCCATGAGCCGGCTGCACGATCTGCAGCCGGTTCTGTTCCGGACCGCGCCAAGGAAACATCTATACACGCTCGTGCTCCATGTTCTTCATGTCCTCACCCTCGCATCCCGCCCCGATATGAAGTGGCGGGACCTCTTGCCACCTCTGGAGGGTGAGGAGCCCCGGTGGGCCAGCCTTTATTCTACTCTGATTCCGAAGCCCACCGGGGACATCAGTTGGTGGCTCCTTCACGGAGCCATGAGCATGGGCGTGTACTTGGCGCGGTTTACCCCCATCCCAGAAACCTGCCCCTTCTGCGGCGTGAGGGAGACCCTGGCGCATGTTTACCTGGAGGGCGCCAGGCTGCAGCCCCTATTCTGGCTCCTCACGGATATTTTGTTAAGATTTTGGTTGCACTTTTGTCCTCACCTTTTTATTTATGCGCTCCCTATCCGTCGCCCCACAAAGTCACGGGACCTCCTGGTCAACCTCCTCCTGGCCCTAGCGAAACTGGCCATCTATAAAACCAGAGTGAGGAGGTTGGCCGATGGAGTCTCCTGTGACTGTGGGGCCTATTTCAGGTCCTCCGTTCGTTCACGTATCCGGGCAGAGTTCCTCTGGGCGGCGTCCACTGGCTCCCTTGACGCCTTCGAGGAGCAGTGGGCGCTGTCCGAGGTTCTCTGCTCGGTGTCCCTGTCTGTTTCGCTTCGTTTGGCCCTTTGACCTCACTCCGGTCCCTGTTCTTTTATTAGTTGTCCCCCATAATTTTTTGGTCTCCAGGTCCTGTGGACCCCCCCTTAGGCTGGGGGGGGGATCCTTTAGCAGTGGGCGGGCTTTGCCCGTCCACTTCCTGGATCCCAATAGGATCATGTGCAGCCAGCTGTAGTGACCAAATAGTGCTTCAGTGGCTGTCAGCATACCAGGCTCTTTATCCAAGTTTATGCTCCGAAACCTGTTCCTTACCTCATAACCCATAAAGGTTCAGACTTCGGAAAGTTCTGGAAAGTTGTCATCAATTGTGGACAGTGCCATCTTTTCAGTGCCTGGTTCAGTGGCTTTGGGTCTATGCAGATATGTAATTTGCCCACTGTCTTCTTTACCACCACCATACTGCTTACTTAAGCTGTACTGGCTTCTACAGATGTTATGATAGCCCTTGTTCTACAGGCTTTTGAGCTCCTTGTTTAGTGGATTATATAGTGCCACTGGAATTTTCCTTTGGAGTAAGCATACAGGTTCCACTGTGGAGTTTAGTTCAAGATACCCATTGTCTTTGAAGACATCCCCATATTCTTTTTAAAATGGTCTCCACTGTCCACAGGAATCCCCCTTTTGCCCCTTGCACTACAGCTATAAATTCTGATGCTATACCCTGACCAGATCCAGGGCTTGTATGGCTGTATTCCTCAAAAGGAGTCCGTGGTGCTTATTATCCACCAGCAGCTGTACTCTGTTGTTTTTTCAGTTAGATACTATGAGGCCACATTTTCCTGTGGGCTCCATTATGCTCTCAGGTTACATTATTAGATTGTGCCTGCTTTTCAAAATCCTTCTGTTTCAGTCTAATGTGCCCCAAGGAATCACATGGTAGGCAGCCCAACTATCCAGCTGAAATCACACAGGGTATTTCCCTATTAACCTTGTTGCATAAAGAGAGGTTGATATTGACCCTTGTTGCTTTCCTGTCCAAACAGACTGAACCTGATATGCTCTCAGACTCAAGGTGAGAGTTGATGTCATCACCACTGTCTGAGGTGCCTTCCCAGCTTGTACACTTCAGGTTAGGTCTACACTACAGAGGGGGTGTGTGATTCCCAACACAGGTAGACAGACTCATGCTAGAGCACTAAAAATAGCAGCTTATATATTGTAGTGCTGGCAGTGGCTTGGGTTAACTCTCCAAGTCAAAGCCCACCTAATCCCTTGGGTCCTAGCTAACCTGAGCTGTCAACAGTGCCCCAATGTCTATGCTGCTATTTTTAGCATGCAAGGTTAAGATGAGCTATTACAAGTCTGTCTATCCATTCTAATCACACCTCCCAGCGGCAGTGTAGAACATAACCTCAGGGAATTTACAGCTCAGGCACTGCTGTGATGTTTCATTAGCAAAGAGTGAAGCTGAATGCAGATTACACTGAACAAGTAGAACTTTATTAAACCCTGTGGACCGTTCTCTCCATGAAGCTGAGTTGCTTCGAGCCTAACATCCCGGGCTCCCTGTTTTCCTGGTGTGCCCTTAATAACAATACCTCCAGGGAACATGGGCCCTCTGACTCCACTTCCACTGATCATAACACACCCCCAGTTTTTCAAAGTTTTCTTTGCATCATGAATATGCTTTTGTTTTTATTTATTAATTAATGAGGACTGGTGGTTATCCAGATGCATTTTTCTGGGCTAGGACCCCATATCCCAGTGGAATTTAGAGATAATCCAGATTTGCATACAAGAAAAATGCATTGGTGTTGCACAAATTCTTCTTGATCTGAAAACAGTTTCTCAACCTCACTGTCCAACTTAATGCATGTGTTTGCTATAGTTTCCTTTCGGTCATTGAGCAATTTGTATTATTCTCATACAAAACTGGAATACTCAAACTCATACCGGTTAATCTAGGGGTATGTCTATACTGTAGCTAGGAGTGAACCTCCCCGCCCAGACAGACAGACATGGACTAGCTGTGCTTGAGCTAGTGCACTAAAAATAGTGATATGGACGTTGTGACCTGGGTGATGGCATGGGCCAGCCACCTGAGCTGTGACCCAGGGGTCAGGTGGGCTTGCACTTCGGCAGCTAGCCCAAGGTGCCAGTGCTGCAACATCCATGCCACTATTTTTAGCTCACTAGCTCAAGTAGAGCCAGCACATCTGCCTACCCAACGTGGGAAGCATGCTCCCAAGCTGCAGTGTAGACATAAGTGACCAGTATTTCAGGTAGCAGTTTCTAATCTAGCAGTAGACTATGAAAAGGAATAGTACAACATGCACCCACTTTACTGTGTGTGGTCGTAACTCAATAGATGAAAAGTTTGTATTTGAAAATAATTTGAGGCAGTTAATGTAGTGTTTCATTAAATGTGCATTACATACACAGTGAATGGTATGCATGTTCTTTTTAAGTGTCAGTTTTCCATTAACAGAAGTTTCTGTTAAAGCATCAGTTTCTGCTCAGGGGTCTTACTTGATGCGAACAGGATACAGGATAATGATGTCAATTTAATATCAAGCTTATTAAAAGCAGATCTCGGACACATGTGGCAACCATTCAGTATTATTGCTTTTCGTTCACTCATTCAGTGGAAGTTATCGTCATTTCAAACTTTTCATTGTATTGTACCCAATAGTGATGGGGCAGATCTACAGCTGGTAGAAGCTGTCATAGCTCCATTGAAAATAGGACATTTTACACCAGCTGAAGATGTGCTTCCAAATGTCAAGCTGGCAGACGGCTGTGTGCATTTAACATACCTTTCCACTGTCCCAAGGTGTACTGTACCTATATGTCAAGTATTATGTGCTGAAATGTTGGACAATTCTCTTTTCTAGGTTAAATACTAGAGTTGCAGAAATCGTCCTCTACAGTTTTACACATCACATCCTGAGAAAGAGAAGTAGGGGAAATGGCAGGGAAAGGGATTAAATATTCAGGGTAAAGTGATTTCCATGGAAATGCTGCAGAAAGTGCAATTCTGTAGGCTGAAAACTAATCTGAATTGATAATCCATTATCATCCTTTTCAACTTTTCCATCAAGAATAGCTTATTTTTCAACCTGACAAGTGTTGTAATTCTCCTTTCAATAAAAAGCAACAAAGAGTCCTGTGGCACCTTATAGACTAACAGACATATTGGAGCATAAGCTTTTGTGGGTGAATACCCACTTTGTCAGACGCATGTGACCTTTCAATAAAGATGGTTATAACCCGCATCACAAGGACTTTTTTCTCTATTTTTCCTTTAGCACACAAATTACAGCTATGCAAACATTAAACTGTTACACGGTAACAGCTGGAGGAAATGGCCATGTCAGCCCCTGTGATTGACAGAGTATGTCTGCCATTAGTTACTACAGTTTGCAACTTAGGGATGATTTTAGCAACCCAGCTGCAGTCTGACAACCAAATTATAGCAGTAACCCAATTAGCTTTTTTCCATCTGTATTAGCTAGGAGATTGTGACCTTTTCTTTTGGATGCAGACTTTGAAAGGCGTTCACTCACCTTTAGAGAGCATCCTTGTGGCCAGGCATGGCATAGGGGCTCTCCCTCCAACTGGTGTCCCCTACTGATGGTCATTCTGGTACTACAGTGGCCTCTCTTTCCATGACTTGGCCCTCCAGCCAGATCACAAACTACTGTCACCCCTTCCAGAGTAACAGTCCCAGCAATAAAAGTCCAGTGTCTTTATATCAGGTCTCCAGCCCCATCTCTGGGCCCTGTGGTCCTTGCCCCTGGGCATCCACCTTCTTTATCCCTTTCTCTCGACAGCTAGTAGGGTATCCCTCACCCTCTGACTACACCAGATTGCTACCCAGGGACCCCATCACCAGCAACCAAGGTCTGCTGTTCACATGTCCTTGCTGCTGTCTTCCTGGGCTGCTTCTTACCCAGCCTCTCTCAGGCCTTTTCTTCCCACAACCTCTCTAGGTTAACCCTTCTTTCAGGGCCAGGGCTCTCAGGGCATTCCCCTGTAATCCTCTAACAGCATCCCAAACTAAAAGTATAAACTTAAATCAACTTCTCCCCCCCTCAGGATTGGCCTTTCAGCTACTTGTGTCCCCTGCTTTGTTCCTTCACTGAATAGCTCCCTCCCTCTGTGGAAATCTAGAACCTGCCCTTTATATCAGGACTTGCAACTGGAGCCGATTCCAATCCAGTGCCTCTCCTGGCCTCTTGTCAGACTTCCCTATTCTGGAGAAGATCCCAGGGCCAACTCTCAACCTTCCTGGTCCCAGAAAGTGACTGCAGAATTCCCCTCCTCCCTGCAGCCCCATTCTGCTACAAGCTTCCTCTCATTATACTAACTAGTGCTCCTGCCCAGCTGGGCTTCAGGGTCAGTTAAGGCTGACTGTTCCTCCAGGTGCAGCCTGGTATGCTAATCAGCCTTTCAGGTCCACATTAACCCTTGCAGGGCCTGTGTGGGATGCACATCATACAGACCTTGTCACTCTTATGCATGTTTGTGTCTCCTCAGGGTTAGAACTACTGCAGTGTGCGCTATGTGAGACTACAGATTAAAATCATTCCAAGACTGAGCTGCTGTGTTCTGCATCAGCCTCACTTATTGACTGGGGGCATCGCACTGAAAAGTACATGATGCCGGAGTTCTAAGATCTGCACCAGCTGTCCATTGGTCTCCAGCTACATGTGTACAGGCGTGACTACCTGCCCTTTCCTGGTTACTATACGCGGCCAGTCCGCATCCAATTCCAGTAAAAATAATTTAAAATAGGATATTAATCCTAATTAATAAGTATTCATAAATTAAAACCACTATATAATAAAGGACAGGTGAGTAAGTAACCAATGGATACAGAGGTACTGACAACCAATAATCCATTGAAATTAAAATATGGAGAACTAAAAGAAAAATAAATAAATAGGATATGCGGAATGAGAGTCCGAGATCAGTACTTGTCACTGAACATGGCCATCATATCAGCGGTGGCATATAGCACGAGCCTGCAAAGATTTTCTTTAAAATTCTTACTTCAATCAATTCCCAGGAGCGTTAGAAGATCATTATTACCTTCACTCCATTTGCCACGAGCCCCAATTATGAGACCAAAGAAGTGGACATTTATACTCCTGGATATCTTTTTGAGATCTTCTTCCAACTCTGAGTAGTAGTCGTCAATCTTCTCTCTGGGCCCTTTCCAGACGGTCAGAATTGTCCTCCCAATGAATGGTAACATCTACTACAACCGCAGTATCACTCTTCACAAAAACAACATCCGGCTTATGTAAATTTCCTTCACTATTTCTAAGCTGTGGTTCCATTGTTGTCTTCCACCAAGTTTACTAACTTTATTAATCACAGCTGAGACTATCCTATAATGTCTTTTAATCCATGCATCTTTAATTTTATAGCACTGCCCAGATATACGTGGGATGGTCTCCCTAACCTTTCCACACCATCTACACATAGCATTAACTCCCTCTCTTCCTCTTGCTAAAGTCTCCCTAGTTGGATAAACATTAGCCCTCAATTAAAATATGGACCACCCAAAGGATCTAAATACTTAAAACTAGGATTAAAATTGTCCACATCCAAATTATTAAAAAAGCTATTAGTAAAAACCATAGGTAAAAATGACAAATCATTACCAACCCGATCCTCACTAGCCAGCCAAAATTCTCCACTCCCAATCATCTCTGACAGGGAGATCACATATTTCAGTCTCGTGCGGTAACCACTCACGCAAAAATATTTTATGCATTGGTCCAGCGACCTGAATTAGTCCCCTAACATATCTGACACTGCCAGCCGTGACATCAGAACCAGTAGCGAGGGCGTTGTTTACCCGGTCCAGCGTCACTCGAGTATGAATATTAATATTCCTTTTATCCATAATTAAAAAGATATAACCCTTCACAGGGGGAGGTTATCCCTTACCAGGGGGAGACTACCCTTATCAGAGGGATTCATCCATGCCTGGAGGAGGCTACCCTTGCCAGGGGAGCAGATTTTCTTGGGGCTGCCCACCCCAGTCCACCCCCCAATAAGGGGGGGCAGTTCGCCCTCCGCATTCCGCCTGGCAATCCACGCCAGTTACCGACTCTTACCACGAGGAGGTGGCGGTAAGACTGGCCATCCAGAGGTTTCCTCACTGAGGGGTCCCTGTCAGCTTAATGTCAAGTCCTAATGGGAGTGTGAAAGAGGGCTCAGATCTTGGTAGAGATTGCCCTTCATGGCATGGTTCTCACCCTTTTCCACCTCACCGATTACCCAATCCACCACAACCCTCAGGTATTAAAAAACTGTTTGGACTCGACAACTGAACGGGGTCCAGAGACGCATAAATGGCCTTAAGAGTCCTTAAGGTGTTGGTTATTACTTATAAAGCACTACTTGAGTGATTGCCACTCTCCGCAGGCCATGGTGCCACAGCTGTAGTAAACTGGGGCATATGAGCTTGATCCCCCTCATTATAAAGGAGAGGGGATGGCTGGCAGGACATTCTCTGAGAGGGCTTCAGGACTTAAACTTGCTCTCCCGTCCTGGTCTGAAATAGCCAGAATTTAGAGATTTTTCTGGGCATACTGCAAGAGACACCTGAGAGAGGGCTGAGGGTATTCTTACCACAACAATGAAAGGATGGAAAGAAGTTTCTGTAGGTGGCTGGCCAAGTGCCAGTTGAAATGATTAATGCTGCTGTGATTTTATGAAGTTATTAATGATGTGTTGGGGCACCTGGAGCATTAGATAAGCAACATTTTATATTTTAAAGTCGAACCAAAGTCCAAAAAGAAACCTGACTACCTTGCTTAGCTGCAGCTAGGGAACAATCCAGTAATTATGTTTCCATATTTATATAATGCTCAACAGTAGATTTTAACTGGTCAACATTTTTTGAACGTTTGAAATTAACAGTTTTTTCATGAACATTTTTGAAAACTTTAATAATATATGTTCACCATTTTTCAATCAGCTCTAGCAAATACGTTCCTGAATTTTGCGAAGGCAGCCAGAAGCCTTTGGACAAATTAAAATGATAAATTCTATATATAAATGATAATGCATTCTTGTTAGAGCTACATATATTTTATCCATTTCCTCTACAATGTCTTGTCACTTAAATGACTAATCTTTAATTAGCAAATAACAAATTGAGTGCGGAGCTAAAAATTACCATATTAATTGTAAGATGTTCTGCATTAAACTATTTTAGTAAGCATAAAATCAGCTTCACTGAACTGAAATACATGTTATAAAGATTTAAAGAGGAGAGGTAATATTTTTCCATTTAACTATATGGAAAAAATGCACTTGTTTGTTTTATTAATATGGATATACTGGGCTAAAATTAGTGGAGATGTAAACTATGGTTTAGCTTATGTTTGAGGTAAGCTGATCAGACAAAAATGGTTTAAGTGGCAAAGTAAAACTTGCACTGATTGTGTGCAAAACTAGTGCGGTTTGCACTGACTGGGCATTGTGAATGGACCAAACTCAGCTCATGGCATAAGTAGGCAAAATTCCAATGGAAGTTAATGGGAACTTGGCCTATTTACACCAGAGAGTAATTTGACTCTGAGGTTACTGTGAACAAACTTAATTGACTAAATTCTTCATTCTTTTAGATCCTTACAGCCCACTGAAGTCTTTGCAGTATTTAGCTGAGAGGGGAGTCTGCTTGATACTACCCCATTATTAGTTGCTTTCAAGATACAGCTCTTCTTCTACTGCTCAGCATTAAGTTGCATTCATTTTGCACTCCCACTGTTTTGCCCTACAGCAATTTACTCCTGTTTTATGACTACCTAACACCTAGCTAGGGTGACCAGATGTCCCGATTTTATAGGGACAGTCCCGATTTTTGGGTCTTTTTCTTATATAGGCTCCTATTACCCCCCCACCCCCTGTCCCGATTTTTCACATTTGCTGTCTGGTCACCCTACACCTAGCATAGCTTCCCCCCAAAAAAGCTGAGAATCCACTTACTACAAGATTAATCCAAAATGCAGAGCATTGAATGAGAGCTGCAGGTGCACACACCTTTGAAAAGTAGACCACTTTTCTTTAGTTGACCAGTGCCCCAATTCTGCAAACACTTTCACACATGCTTAACTGTATGCATTTGAGCAGACTCATTGACCACTTTTGGGACTAATGATGTAAATGCATTTTTGCAGGATTGAGGCCTCAGCATGAATTTAGGAACACACACTGAACTTGGAAAATTTAAACAGTATGCACAAACAAGTCATGCTACAAAAAACCTGCACATCATGCAAAAGGGGCTGTACAAGAGATTATCACTTCCTAGGGCACATCCCACTGTACCTGATGCCCACTATCCTAGGTTAGATATTGAAAAATAATCTAAAGCACTGGATGATTCAGCCCTGTTTTATCCTCCCCACCCCCTTTCTCTACTGGTATCTCCAATCATGCTCTGTGAGAATTCTTGTTTACTACAGACCAAAGACAGCTAATAATTTTGAAGCATGAAAAATTCTTTATTGAACAATAAGGATGTAAATAAGGTATCTTGTTGCAGACTGAAACTTCACAGTATTCACAATATACAGCACTGGGTGATCCTACACTAAGCACACCGGATGAAAAACCTGACCCCATTGAAGTCAACAGTAAGACTCCCATTGACTTCAGTGGAGCCAGGATTTCACTCCTCCAGTAAGATGACTAAAAGCTGTACTAAGATGGGGACAATAATTTGTACCCTACTACACAAAAGAGAACATCTGCTGAATTAGGGGTGTCTAACTGAAAGCACACCACTAGAGGGAGCAAAAACAACTTTAAAAAAGGCCTAACTGAAAAATAAAGACATCCCCACAGACAGGGCCGGCTCCAGACACCAGCAAAAGAAGCAGGTGCTTGGGGCGGCCGATGGAAAGGGGCGGCACGTGCGGGTCTTCCGCGGCGGGTCCCTCAGTCCCTCTCTTCCTCTTTGAGCTGCTGCCGAATTGCCGCCGAAGAATGAAGCGGTGCAATTGAGCTGCCGCTGAAGTGCCGCCGATCGGCTTTTTTTTTTTTTTTTAAACCACTTCGCCGCTGGGGTGGCAAAAAAGCTGGAGCTGGCCCTGCCCACAGATGCTGTTGAGAAGAAAATAAAGGAAGAGACCATTTAAAAACAAAAACAAAAATGTGCTTGTGCCAGAGCAATCGTTCAGAACATACTTGCTCCATATGTTCTTTGTTCAAATTTGTTTAACAGTTAAAAACATGATTGGCAGAAGGGTAAGAAATTACGACTCTTCTTGAAGCCCATGTATTTCCCCTAAGCAGAATGAAAAGTTATACAAAATAATGGATAAAGCACTTAAATAAATGGGAACAGGAACACCAACAGCTTATCACACAAAATAATTGACAGACTATGCACACATGAGCTAATTCAGCTCCAGGCACTGTCTACACTGCCTGCTGCTGTTATTCAAGGAAGAAAGGAGAAAATCTCCAAGCACACATATGTCTCAGTACTACTGCTACTGAAGTCATTCAGAGTTAGATCAAATCTATAGATGGACAATCATGACAAGATGATAAACCCTATAAACTTAATTTTAAATCATTCTTTATTTTTCAAACAATTACAAATATGTAGAATACAAAAATATTGATAAAAACTGAAAATTCCTCAGAATTCCATGGCTATATCTGGTCACTATCATGGGTTTTCCTGTTATTTTTATAATTTTGGACTATACATGATTATTTTAATTAAGTCTGCATGCTGTGTGTGTATATATCAGGATGGACTGATTTAAATCTAAACAATTAAAATAACTGATTTTAATCATGATTTAAATCAGCAAACAGAAAACCTTAATTTAAATAACCAATTTTAATCCTGTTTTGCATATGCACTTTTTAGTTATTTTGCTAAAAAATGTTAATTCTCATTGGTTGGTAACCAGCAAAATATAATTGCAATTAAATATAGCTGTTACTCTAAATTACGTGCTTCTTTTTGCTAAGTAGGAGGATATACTATAGCTATCTACATATTAAGCAATTATACAGCTTAATTTATATATTAAAATTCTTAATTTTTATACTTTTTATTAGAAAATGGCAAATGATTAATTTCCTATTTTCAGATGATTAATTATTTATTTGGGGTTTCTCTCAAGCTCTATTTGGATAGAGATTCAAACAATTAAAAATGCACAAAACCAGCATTTTTTAAAAACTATTTAAATAAAAATATCCTAAGTGTGCTGGATGAGCAAGGAAAAAAATTATCGTAACATGTTTTATATTTAAAACAAACTGATTTATTAAATAAAGAAGTATAGTCTGTAGTTAGAGAAATTAACTAATTGTTTCTGGTCACCATGTCCTTCAGGATTTTAAAACTAGTAGATCTCCTCCTCCTCCATCTCATTTTTATTCATAGATTGGAAAAGGAAAATAAGCTTTCCTACTTTTTCAACTCCCAATGGGTTTCTTAACTCTAAATGAACTAGTTGAATACACTGAGTAAGGAAAATATTCTCTCTGAACCTGCAAAAAAGAGGTTACAGTTGTCAAAAGCTGATTTTGCACTTCAACAAACTCTGGTTCCAAGTGTTTACCCAGTGACTTCCAGCAGTTCAGTGGTCTGACTTCCTTTAAAACTCAGTGACAAACATGTACTGCTTTTTTTTAAAAAAATGTAATTTACATGATTTTAATAAATTAAATAAGCTTAGACCTTACCACATGTTGTCAATTTCAAATAGATTTAATTTTTAAAAATCAATAAAAAATGGGATTTTTATTTTTTTTAAAATCATCAATTTTTATTCACTTTGTTACATATAGAATCTCTCTCCTGTAATGACTTGCAAACACCACATTCCACTAGGTCCCCGTTTGGAGAAATTTCTAGTGAAAAATAATTCATACTATCTCAGCACCTTTTCCATTTGATGCAAAATAGATTTTAAAATACTGTCAGGATGATTGTGGAGGGATTGTAAGATTCATCCACTCTTGTTTTCTAAAGTTGACCTTGACTGAAAAAATTCCAGCATAGGTCCTTTGTTCCTAGAGCTGACTAAAAATGTTTCATCAGATTGATCATCTGACCAAAGGGGGGGGGGGGGGGAGTCCTTTCTTCAAAATGAAAATTTTCTGTAGGAAAATTTTAAATTTTGCTGAAACATGTCAAATTTTCTATCAGGAAAATGAAAAAATGATGGCTCCCCACCTGCCCACCTGGAAGGCTCATCAGTTTCACTTTTTGCAAGTTCACTTTCTGCAACTTCAGGAGCCAAAGAGACAGAAAGCCCGGGTACTCTGCCTCTCTACCTCCCCTGAGTTCAGAGAGGCAGAGCACCTGGGTATCCTGATTTTCCTGAAACAGATTTTTCTTGAAAGCCTTTCCCACAAAAAAAAAAAAAATCACATTTTTATATTTCTTACCAGTCTGCAACAATTCCCTCCCACTCCGCCTCCCCAAAAAACCTACAAAGTGTCTTGCGAGATGGGATTTCCATTTTCTGGCAAGCAATATTTGATACCTTTTGTAGCACAGAAATACAACCTTAATTGTTCAGATTGTATCTAGACAGTAAATTTTTATGTTTTATGCTACGAAATTGTTATCCAAATAATTATGGTTTCATTTGAACCGATATTTGAAAAATGAGGAAGTCAGAGATCAGGCAACCATCTTGCCGGGTACTATAAAATACCTTCCTGTCCCTCCATTGAACCATTTATGAAAACAGTTAAAATATAAGACCTGAGGAAATCTCTGAAACTTGTTAAGAATTTAACTGGGTATTATTCTCTCTAATTTCTATGATTCTATTAATCATATGATCTACTCCAATTTATGTAAATATATTATAACCCATAGAATCATAGAATATCAGGGTTGGAAGAGACCTCAGGAGGTCATCTAGTCCAACCCCCTGCTCAAAGGAGGACCAATCCTCAAATAAATCATCCCAGCCAGGGCTTTGTCAAGCCTTAAAAACCTCCAAGGAAGGAGATTCCACCACCTCCCTAGGTAACCCATTCCAGTGCTGCACCATCCTCCTAGTGAAAAAGTTTTTCCTAATATCCAACCTAAACCTCCCCCACTGCAACTTGAGACCATGACTCCTTGTTCTGTCATCTGGTCCCACTGAGAACAGTCTAGATCCATCCTCTTTGGAACCCCCTTTCAGGTAGTTGAAAGCAACTATCAAATCCCCCCTCAGTCTTCTCTTCTGCAGACTAAACAATCCCAGTTTCCTCAGCCTCTCCTCATAAGTCATGTGCTCCAGCCCGCTAATCATTTTTGTTGCCCTCCGCTGGACTCTTTCCAATTTTTCCACATCCTTCTTGTAGAGTGGGGCCCAAAACTGGACACAGTACTCCAGATGAGGCCTCACCAATGAAGAATAGAGGGGAATGATCACATTCCTCGATATGCTGGCAATGACCCTACTGATACAGCCCAAAATGCTGTTAGCCTTCTTGGCAACAGGGCACACTGTTGACTTATATCCAGCTTCTCGTCCACTGTAACCCCTTGGCCCTTTTCTGCAGAACTGCTGCCTAGCCATTAGGTCAATTGTCTGTAGCAGTGCCTGGGATTCTTCCGTCCTAAGTGCAGGACTCTGCACATGTCCTTGTTGAACCGTATCAGATTTCTTTTGGCCCAATCCTCTAATTTGTCTAGGTCCCTCTGTATCCTATCCCTACCCTCCAGTGCATCTTCCAGTCCTCCCAATTTAGTGTCATCTGCAAACTTGCCCTCAGCTTAAACCTCTCCAACGCATCATCAGTGATCTACAACCCATCCTGGACAATGACCCCTCACTTTCACAGACCTTGGGAGGCAGGCCTGTCCTCGCCCACAGACAACCTGCCAACCTTAAGCATATTCTCACCAGCAACCACGCACCGCACCATAACAACTCTAACTCAGGAACCAACCCATGCAACAAACCTCGATGCCAACTCTGCCCACATATCTACACCAGCAGCACTATCACAGGACCTAACCAGATCAGCTACAACATCACCGGCTCATTCACCTGCACGTCCACCAATGTTATATATGCCATCATGCGCCAGCAATGCCCCTCTGCTATGTACATTGGCCAAACTGGACAGTCACTACGCAAGAGGATAAATGGACACAAGTCAGATATCAGGAATGGCAATATACAAAAACCTGTAGGAGAACACTTTAACCTCCCTGGCCACACAATAGCAGATGTTAAGGTAGCCATCTTACAGCAAAAAAACTTCAGGACCAGACTCCAAAGAGAAACTGCTGAGCTCCAGTTCATTTGCAAATTTGACACCATCAGATCAGGATTAAACAAAGACTGTGAATGGCTATCCAACTACAGAAGCAGTTTCTCCTCCCTTGGTGTTCACACCTCTACTGCTAGCAGAGCACCTCACCCTCCCTGATTGAACTAACCTCGTTATCTCCACACTGATTTATACCTGCCTCTGGAGATTTCCATTACTTGCATCTGAAGAAGTGAGGTTCTTACCCACGAAAGCTTATGCTCCCAATACTTCTGTTAGTCTTAAAGGTGCCACAGGACCCTCTGTTGCTTTTTACAGATTCAGACTAACACGGCTACCCCTCTGAAACTTGCTGGGGTGCAATCCATGCCATCCTCCAGATCATTAATGAAGATACTGAACAAAACCAGCCCCAGGACTGACCCTTAAGGCATGTTGCTTGATACCGGCTGCCAACTAGACATGGAGCTATTGATCACTACATGTTAAGCCCGATGATCTAGCCAGCTTTCTATCCACCTTATAGTCTATTCATCCAGCCCATACTTCTTTAACTTGCTGGCAAGAATACGGTGGAAGACCGTATCAAAAGCTTTGCTATAGTCAAGGAATAACACATCCACTGCTTTTCCCTCATCCACAGAGCCAGTTATCTTGTCATAGAAGGCAAATAGGTTAGTCAGGCATGACTTGCCCTTGGTAAATCCAAGCTGACTGTTCTTGATCTCTTTCCTCTCCTCTAAGTGCTTCAGAATTGATTCCTTGAGGACTTCCTCCATGATTTTTCCAGGGACTGAGGTGAGGCTGACTGGCCTGTAGTTAAAGATGGGCACTACATTAGCCTTTTTCCAGTCATCCAGGACCTCCCCCGATTGCCATGAGTTTTCAAAGATAACGGCCAATGGCTCTGCAATCACATCCTCCAGCTCCTTTAGCACCCTCGGATGCAGTGCATCCAGCCCCATGGACTTGTGCTCATCCAGCTTTTCTAAATAGTCCTGAACCACTTCTTTCTTCACAGAGGGCTGGTCACCTCCTCCCCATGCTGTGCTGCCCAGTCAGTAGTCTGGTAGCTGACCTTGTTCATGAAGACAGAGACGAAAAAAAGCATTGACTACATTAGCTTTTTCCACATCCGCTGTCACAAGGTTGCCTCCCTCATTCAGTAAGGGGCCCACACTTTCCTTGACTTTCTTCTTGTTGCTAACGTACCTGAAGAAACCCTTCTTGTTACTCTTAACATCTCTTGCTAGCTGCAACTCCAAGTGTGATTTGGCCTTCCTGATTTCATTCCTGCATGCCTGAGCAATATTTTTATACTCCTCCCTGGTCATTTGTCCAATCTTCCATTTCTAGTAACCATAACCATCTATTCTTCAGTATTTACTAACCTGCTATATTTTGGTATAGGGGTATATGGGAGAGGTAGTACCTTTGAGTGATCCGAACTGCCGCACTCCTGGAGTGGTTCTTTTCCTCTCTGGTCCTCACTGCATACCCAGCTCTCACCTGTGGCTCCAAGTAGCTGTAAATGTGCGACAGCGGCCACATCCTGGTAAACCGTATCGGCAGGTGGGCTAAACGAAAGTGCAGAAACTGATGGTGAGATAGGGATTTCCCTCCCAAGCATACGAAGACTTTTCTGGTAGCCAAGGAGAAAGAGACCATATATTGGTCCAACGGCTTGAAAAGCAGTGCAGCAACATATTGCAGAAGGTGAAAGGCACGATGGGGCACTACAGAAGTCATGGCTATCCACTGCAGCTAAAGGAGCCAGTTGTAACAGCCTTTGTGCCACTGGGCCAAGCTTCAGCAGCCGAGGAATGGGACTGTCCCAGTGCAACAACTCTCTCATTTTCATCAACTTCACGCACACGTCATTCATGCACATCTCTCTTCAAAAGTCCTGTGGCGATGGGGGTGTGGCAAAGCGACAAGTGAAGATGATTACTGGCAGTCATAGCCACAAGCCTGCACACAGGCGGCTTGGGACGTTGGTCGCCCATCTCTGACCCAAAGGCAGCAGGGAAGCTCGGCAACACCCCAGGTGACAGAGCAGCCCTTTTTAGGATTGCACTGCTCTTTCTTTGTAAGGGAAGGGGCTAGAAAAGGTGCCTCAAACATTGCCTGTCCAAATTAAATCCGGCCAGCTTACCATCCTCAACGCAGCCTGATCATCCTCAACGCAGTTGAAAACCAAAGATAACTAAAAAAGCACTAAAGATTGCTGCTTGGAACATCAGGACTATGATAGACAAAGATGTTCTTTCAAATCGAGAAATATCAGCTCTCCTTTCAAAAGAGCTAACCCGGTGTGACATTGACATTGCAGTGCTCAGTGAAACTAGATTGGCAGATGATGGCATTATTACAGAACCGGCTGGGGGTTACACCTTCTTTTGGAAGGGAAAAGAACCACATGAAGATAGAATCCATTAAGACAAATTGCAATTAAGATCAAATTCTTGCAGTGTCTTGAAGACTTTCCAATAGGCATTAACGAAAGACTCATGAAACTCCGGTTACCACTAAATAAGTTACGATTTGCTACCATCATCAGTGCATATGCACCCACCTTAACAAATCCTGACAATGCTAAGGGATGGTTCTACTCTGATCTCAACTCTCTCATCAAGTCAACACCACAAAGTGACCAACTAATCATCCTAGGAGATTTTAATGCAAGAGAAGGTAAAGATAACAACTGGCAAGGTGTCATTGGGAAAAATGGCATTGGAAAAATGAACGAAAATTGTCTCCTACTCCTAAGAAAATGTGCAGAACATAGCCTGACAATTACAAATACCATATTCAGACAGGCAGACAAATATAAAACTACATGGATGCATCCCAGATCTAAACAATGGCATCTAATAGATTACATCATTGTCCAACAATGTGACATAAGGGATGCCAGGATCACCAGAGCCAAGCGTGGAGCAGAATTTTGGACAGATCATAGAATGATTAGGTCACTACTGAGTCTACACATTGTACCCACATGCCTGGAATGCCTCAAAACAATCAAGATGTCCCCTGATATTGTTAAACTAAATTATGCATCCTGTCGAGACAAGCTACAAAGTGCACTAGAAACCAGCCTTGGTGATAACCCTGTGTCATGGGAGGAATTTAGAGAAAGTACAAAAAAACTGCAACTAATGTCCTTGGATAGAAGAAAAGGGCTCACTGTGACTGGTTTGATGAAATCACAGTACTCTTGAAAGAAAAAAATGAGGCTTTCCAAATCTGGCAAAATGATATTCAGTCCTCCTCAAAGTGAGACAGATTTAAACACCTGCAAAGCAAGGCACAAAGACAAGTACGCTTGATACAAGATAAATGGAGGGAGAAGGTAGCAGAAGACACTCAAATGTATGCAGAAACAAATGAACCAAAGAAGTTCTTTGATTCTTTGAAGCTAGTCTATGGACATTCAAAGGTGGGCACAGGTTCGCTCATGATGGCTGATGGAAGGACAGTCAAAGACAAACATGGCATGGAACCAAGATGGGTTGTACATTTCAGCTAACTACTGAACAGACCATCCTCAATTAAAACAAGTGCTATTAATCGGATATCTCAAAAGCCTATTCAGCACCACCTTGACTCACCACCCTCACTTGAAGAAATAGAAAAGGCAATCAGTTTGATGAGTTCAGGAAAGTCCTCAGACAGAGATGGAATACCGGCAGAAATATATAAATCTGCGGGTCCAAAAGTGGTAACAACACTCCAGAAGATCCTTACTGACATCTGGGACAGTGAAGAAATGCCACAAGACTTCAAAGATGCCACAATTATTCCTTTATTTAAAAATAAAAGGAGCAAAATGGTCTGTGATAACTAACATGGGATCTCTCTCCTATCTGCTGCTGGAAAAATCTTTGTTCGTGTTCTCCTGAACCGACTGATTTCATCTGTCTCAGAAACCAGTCTACCCAAGACTCAGTGCAGATTCAGACCTGGTCGTAGCACCATAGACACAATTTTCACTATCAGGCAAATACAAGAAAATGTATTGAACAAAACATGAATATGTTCAGTGTTTTCATCGATCTGACAAAAGCAGTTGATACAATCAATAGAAAAGGATTATGAATGATCCTCAGCAAACTTGGTTGCCCACTAAAACTGGTAAAGATCATTCGTTTATTTCATGAGGGGATGCAAGTTCAGGTACTTTTTAAATGGAGATCTCACTGACTCCTTTCCCATTTCAAATGGAGTCAAACAAGGCTGTGTCCTTGCCCCTGTACTGTTCAACCTCTTCTTCACCCAAGTTCTCAACCATGCTACAGATGGGCTCAATAGAGACATTTACATCAGATACAGACACGAAGGTTCAGTCTTCAATCTTACAAGGCTTAAAGCAAAAACAAAAGTAACAGAACTACTAATAAGAGAAGCACTCTTTGTGGATGATTGTGCCCTACTAGCATACACAGAAGGAGATCTCCAGTGCATTGTAGATCGCTTTGCTGAAGCATCAAAATTGTTTGGCCTTACAATCAACCTGGAGAAAACTGTGGTGTTGCACCAATCATCTTCACCGCTCTGTGCCATATCCCCTAGCATATCCATTAGTGGAAACCAACTAAAGCAAGTTGACAGTTTTACCTATCTCAGCAGCAACATCTCGCATGATGGATCTCTTGATAAACAGATCACAAACAGGATACAGAAAGCTTCTCAGTCATTTGGAAAGTTACGTAACAAAGTCCTGAAATCCCACAACATAACTCTCTCAATAAAAATAAAACTTGATAATTCTTTTGTGCTCACATCTCTCCTCTACGGCGGTGAAACCTGGACGCCATACAAATGGCATATCAAACAGCTAGAAGCCTTCCATATGCAGTCTCTGCGCACCATTATGGGGATCCGCTGACAGGACAAAATTACCAACCTGGAGATTCTCCAAAAGTCAAATGCCATAAGCATTGAAGCCATGCTGATAAAAGCCCACCTACGCTGGGTTGGACACATCATTAGGATGCCTGAATATCGACTCCCCAGAAAAAATTTCTATGGCGAATTGGCACAAGGACACTGAAATCAAGGGCATCCCAGAAAGCGCTACAAGGACAGCATCAAAAACAGTATACACTTTGGTGCAATAAAACCAAAGGATCTTGAGAAGGCTGCGTTAATTAGATCAGCATGGCAACAACACAATACTCCGAGCTTTTCAAGCCTTTGAAGACAGAAATAATCGATTATTAGCTGCAAGGGAAAAGCATCATACTACTGCTATAGCTACCAAGACGCTCACCAATGACTTTGTCTGTCCAATCTGCTCACGAGCATGTGCGTCACGCTTTGGATTTCAGAGGCACTCCAGAATCCACAAAGCTAGAGAGCATGGAAACGTCATCGTTGAACTGATGGACCACACACACACACACACACACACACACTTACTTAAGTATTACTATGATTATAATAAAAAATAAGTTCTTAACAAAATCTCCCTGGATCATATCAGCAGTTTGCCCAATGGAGACTTTATCAGGTTCCCAGTGAAAAGATATAGTTCATTGGTGAATATGACAAAATCTAGTCATGGAACACTGATGTATTTCTCAGAAATATTATTTCAAATCTCCTTTTTAAACTTTTGAAAACTGATAGCATTGCATAGATCTAGAGATAAACTGATGTCAGAATATACCCAAACTTCAGTTTACAACTCAGACATTATTTTCCACAATGATTCATGGCAATACAACCCAATCCACAAAATCTATTTTCCTTTCAAAATCTCAGTGAAAATGACATAAGAACTTGACTGGATTTATAATGAACATTGCAGCATTGTATTTTATACCTACTGTGAAGAGAGAGAGTGGATATCACGTTACTTAATGGAGCAACATTTCGTTTTACAAGTTAGCCACAACATTTATAGATCATAAACAGGAGTTTCCATTCTGTGACAGGCTTCTATGAAGGATTATAAAATACACAGAGCATGTATGAGCAGAAAACAGAAGGAAAAGCTTTAAATCAAAATCAATACAGCCTGAAAAGATCACTTAGTTTTAACAAAATCAGACTTCAACTTTGCTTTACTTAAGCCAAACTCCATCTGCTCAAGACCATTACAGTGAAATGTATATGGACAGGTTACACTGTAAAATATACAGCAGCTGTGCAGGTACCCTGGGATCTTGAAGCTGGGTAAAGGCAAAATCATGCTTTTTGGTGTACTACAGCATGGAAGTAGGGACTGGCAGGGGAAAGGGTTAAATAACTCCCTGCTGCCTGTAAGCAGAATACCTCTTTGGTATCCAAGAGTGCACTAGTGACATTGATTTAGCACACTAGTGTACACACCGCATCCCCCAGGAGAGCATGGTGTATAGGAAGAGGGACATGTCTAATGCTCAAGCCAAACAGCACAAAGACTCCCATTTGTATTAGCAAATCGGTATACATGTTTGCCCTGATTAGCAGCAAGTGTGTGTCCCATTCCTTCTACAGAAGATATACCTTTTGGCATTCCTGTTCATCTTCGCTGTACTGACAGTGTATGAACCAGCTGAATACATCTTGGAAAATGTATGCTTAATATAGCTTGGAAAAATTAAGCCAACACACACACATTCAATAGGAGGAAGAAACCTGGTAAAGAGACTTAGGCGTGATAGTGGACAGCAAATTAGATAGGAGCTAGCAATTCAGTCTGGCAGCAAAGAGACCCATGTGATTTTGGAATTCAGATGCAAATGTGTCTTAAGACAGAGTAGGGAGTTAATAGTATACTATGGTATGATTGTAACCTAGAATTTACAGTGATGCCTGGCACTCCTCTGGGACCTTTATTGTCTTCAAATCTGAAATCTTATTTCAGGGCTCTCAGGTTTTGAGTCTCTTCCCAAAAATATTCTATGTGTCTGTCTCTGTGGAAGTCCCAACATTCACATGCCTGAGAACATACGGACAACGGAGGCCCAGTGACTCAGCAGGGCACGTATCACTGCTGTTACCCTGTTCTACAAACTCTGAAATCAACTAATGTATATGATTCACATTAACCATTTAGTAACTCTTCCTTTATTTTATATACATTTTATATATAAACCTTTAGATTTTAGTTTACTAAAGGACTGGCTACCATCATGATTTTGGGGCAAGATCTGAACTATGTTTTGACCTGGGATGAGCGTTTGGTTCTTTGGAATTTGAAGGACCTAATATGTGTGATTTCTTGTTTTAATAATCATTTCATCACAGAAGTCTGGTTTGTCTGGGTGGTGCATGAGGGGCTAATGGGCCTGAAGGGGACTGTCAGTGGCTTCATAATTACTAGTATAGTGTTTTGGAAGCACACATTTGTTACTTGGCTTAGTGACATCTTATGAGAGAATATTTGGGGGTACATGCCCTGTATTCTGGCAGTTTCACCTGAGACTGTGTCCCATACCAGGCAGCGTGACATGGGGTGACAATGACAAGTCAGCGCACTATAGATATCTAGGCTGGCTATTCCACACTCTCACTACTGCCTGCGTCTACAGAGTGTGTACATTGATATTCCCTTCTCTGTACCCTGATTTGGTCTCTTCCTTATTTCTCTTGGTGTGACAAACCACTTGGATATGCCCTTCTTTTTTAATTACAGCTTCTGTAATATGCATCTTTAAAATCAGGAACCAGAAGGAGCATGGAACCCTTTTCCACACTGATAATATGTGTCTGAGTGGACTGGCTCTTGCCTTGGTTACAGATAGTTTATGCATTCCTACTTCTGTTTTAGCTCCGGTAGGCAGTTCTATTGCATCACTTGCTGCAGTTTCCATTGCTACTCCAATTTCTACTGCACATTTAAAAGTAAGATTTTCCTCAGTTAACAGCTTCTTCTGAGATGTTTCATTAAGCAGTCCACACGCAAATCTGTCTTAAGTCCTAGCTAAAACCACAGTGGTCCGACAATCTTTTCCCTCTTTTACAATAGAGTTAAATATTCATCTTCAAGCTGATTCTGCTATGAAACCTTTCTGTTATCATCAGGGTCATGAGTGCCAAGTGCTCTTAAACAATTTGCACTCTCTTTAAACATTTTGCTTGCTGGTTTCTCTGGGGTGATCAGACTGCATACTAAATGGTATGTTTTTCCTCTTGTCACACTCAAGAATGCTACTACACATTTTCCCATTTATTTCAAAATACTGCTCCAGCCTCTCTAAATACATAGGCCAGTCCTCCACAGAACATTTTTCCAGTATAGCCTGCCATTTCACCTCACTGCTGTTAGCTC
Source organism: Emys orbicularis (assembly GCF_028017835.1). Taxonomy (NCBI): domain Eukaryota; kingdom Metazoa; phylum Chordata; order Testudines; family Emydidae; genus Emys; species Emys orbicularis. The sequence goes on from NC_088684.1 coordinate 194,616,913, forward strand.
AGTAGTTCAGAGTACTCACAATTATAGCAGACTTCCTCCCTCCCCACATCCCGGGGCTGCAAGCAGTGTCATCGATGCTTTTGCTACTCTGATGCATAGAATGTTCTTGAAATCTTTATTGCCAGTCATTGTGTATGGTGGATATAGCACAAATTCCTGATGAGAAACACAAAGGTATGTCTACACTACAATGCACACCCAAGCCCGAGCCCAGGCAAACCCCTGTTGTGTCTGCACTGCAACTGCGCTAACCCAAGTCCACTCCTTTCTGGTATAAACCTCCATCCCCCTCCCATGCCACAAACTGAGGAGCAAATGTGTAAAGAAGGGACAGGAGAACTGGGGGGGTCAGGAGACATGCTGAGATAGTTAATATCCGACACAATCCCACTGTTTCATGCCCTTCCTTTTTTGGGGTGTGGTTTTGTAATGGCAGCTGCCCAAGACTGCGTGAGTGGTTTACTGTTTCAAGCCCCGTTAGAACATATAAAGTATGTTCTATTTTTCAAGAAAATCTATTGCTATGAGTGCAGCACATCATGATTTGAGATAACAAAGCTAAAACATGTTAAGGAGTAATTAAGCATTACAAAGCAAACAGTATTCCTCTATTTACTATTCCTTTAAGTACAGCTGTTCATATGTCAATAAATACGCAGCTCCCCTTCCCCCCGAGAATAGCAGTGGAGACAGTAACACCATTTATGTCAGTGTTATTTGGTGGGAATAATGTTCCAGCCTGTCTATGAATGTAGACTCCTGAGCGGCAAAAAACTCTAGCATTGTAAACTTTTCTGTACAGCCCACACTGACATTCATAAATCTGCCTCTGTGGTCCACTAGTGCCTGCATAACAATGGAGTAGTGCCCTTTGCAGTTTATGGACTCATGTGCTCCTTGAGGAGGGTAAACTAGGGGCACATGAGTCCCATCAATACCCTTGCCACAGTTAGGAAACCCCATTCTCCCAAAGCCAGCATTTATCTCTGCAATATCTTTAATGCCTGCCACTTAGGGATAAACCACATGCCTGGTTGCCTCAGAAACCTCCGCTACCACTTTACTCACAGTTGACAACGGACCTGTAGCAGCCTGGGGTAGCAACACTCTTCTGCATAGCAACTAGGGTGCCAGGTGTCCAGTTTTTGACCAGAATGCCCAGTCAAAAAGGGACCCTAGCAGCTCTGGTCAGCACTGCTGGCCGGGCTGTTAAAAGTCCAGTCGGCAGCACAATGGGACAAGGCAGCCTCCCTGCAGGTCGTGGCTCTGCGCGTCTCCCGGAAGCAGCGGCACGTCCCCCCTCCAGCCCCTATGCATAGGGGCAGCCAAAGGGCTCCACATGCTGCCTCCACCGCAAGCGCAGGCTCTGCAGCTCCCATTGGCTGGGAATCATGGCCAATGGGAGCTGCGGGGGCAGTGCCTGCAGACAGGGCAGCGAGGAAAAGCTCCACCTGGCCATGCCTCCGCGTAGGAGCTGGAGGGGGGCATGCTCCTGCCTAAGGTAAGTGCCACCTGGAGCCTGCACCCCCTGACCTCCTCCCCTGGCCCGGAGCACCCTCCTGCACCCCACAACCTTCATCCTAAGCTCCACCCCAGAGCCCGCACCCCCAGCAGGAGTCCTCCCACCTCCCCCATGGCCCAGCCCCCTGCCTCAGCCCTGATCCCCCTCTCACCCTCCGAACACCTCAGTGCCAGCCCAGAGCACCCTCCTACACCCCAAACCCCTCATCCACAGCCCCACCCCAGAGCCTACACCCCCAGCCAGAGCCCTCATGTACTCCAACCCCCCGCCTCAGCCCAGAGCCCCCTCCCACACTCCAAACCCCACAGCCCCAGCCCAGAGGTCCCTCCTGCACCCCAAATCCCTCATCCCTGGCCCCACAACAGAGCTCACACCCCCAGCTGGAGTCCTCACCCCTCCACAACCCAACCCCCTGTCCTAGCCCGGTGAAAATGAGCAAGTGAGTGAGGGTGGGGAGAGCGAGCGACAGAGGGAGGAGGGATGGAGTAAGTGGGGGGCAGGGCCTCAGGAGAGGGGCGGGGCAAGAATGTTCGGTTTTGTGCGAGTAGAAAGTTGGCAACCCGAATACCAACCTTCTTCTGGGCTAGCAAGGGTGACCTCAGATGTGTCTCTTTATGCTGGAGGGTGGGGACAACTGCTCACAAAGCTCCAGAAATGTTACTTTCTTCATGCGAAAGTTCTGGCCCCACTGCTGGTCATCCCAGGTCTGCATGACAGTGTGGTCCTAACAACCTATGCTTATGGACCTGTGCCAGAAGCAGCAGTCTATGTCTGGGGAATCACCTGCTATGCCAATTATACTGAGCAGCATCTGCCAGTGAGAGTCTGCAATGCCAGGGTACTCCTCCTCCTGCAAATCTATCAGGAAATCCATCAGGTACCTTTGGTGGGCCAGAAAATGCCACTGAAATGTCCACCAGTGCCTCTCAGATGTGCTGCCAGTTTCCTGACACAGCACAAGCAAGAGAAGTTCATCAAAAGGTGTCTCCTCCATGTTGCTGGCTCTGGTAGCTGGGAGTGCACATTAAAAATGAATGCTCCATTGGCTGTGTTGGGTTGGACCCATGGAAAAGAAGTCCTTGAGGAATTCAACCATGATTTCAACAATTTCCATCCCACCATCAACCTCAGCCTGGACCAGTCCACACAAGAGATCCACTTCCTGGACACTACAGTGCTAATAAGTGATGGTCACATAAACACTACCCTATACCGGAAACCTGCTGACCGCTATACTTACCTACATGCCTCCAGCTTTCATCCAGAACACACCACACGATCCATTGTCTACAGCCAAGCTCTAAGATACAACCACATTTGCTCCAACCCCTCAGACAGAGACAAATACCTACAAGATCTCTATCAAGCATTCTTACAACTACAATACCCACCTGCTGAAGCGAAGAAACAGATTGACAGAGCCAGAAGAGTACCCAGATGTCACCTACTACGGGATAGGCCCAACAAAGAAAGTAACAGAACGCCACTAGCCGTCACCTTCAGCCCCCAACTAAAACCTCTCCAGCACATCATCAAGGATCCACAACCTATCCTGAAGGACGATCCCTCACTCTCACAGATCTTGGGAGACAGGACAGTCCTCGCTTACAGGTAGCCCCCCAACCTGAAGCAAATACTCACCAGCAACCACAAACCACACAACAAAAACACTAACCCAAGAATCTATCCTTGCAACAAAGCCCGTTGCCAACTCTGTCCACATATCTATTCAGGGGATACCATCACAGGACCTAATCACTTCAGCCACACCATCAGAGGCTCGTTCACCTGCACATTTACCAATGTGATATGTGCCAGCAATGCCCCTCTGCCATGTACATTGGCCAGACCGGACAGTCTCTACGCAAAAGAATAAATGGACACAAATCAGATGTCAAGAATTATAACATTCAAAAACCAGTCGGAGAACACTTCAACCTCCCTGGTCACTCGATTACAGACCTCAATACTCCAACAAAAATCTTCAAAAACAGACTCCAATGAGAAACTGCAGAATTGGAATTAATTTGCAAACTGAACACCATTAAATTAGGCTTGAATAAAGACTGGGAGTGGATGGATCATTACACAAAGTAAAACTTATTTCCCCATGCTAATTTTTCCCCTACTGTTACTCACACCTTCTTGTCAACTGATGGAAATGGGCCATCCTGATTATCACTACAAAAGTGGTTTTTTTCTCCTGCTGATAATATCCCACCTTAACTGATTACTCTCGTTATAGTTGGTATGGCAACACCCATTTTTTCCATGTCCTCTGTGTATATATCTTCCTACTGTATTTTCCACTGCATGCATCCGATGAAGTGGGTTTTAGCCCACGAAAGCTTATGCTCAAATAAATTTGTTAGTCTCTAAGGTGCCACAAGTACTCCTCGTTCTTTTCACTATATAACAGATTCAACATAAGCAACTGCTTAAAGAACTAGAACTGTGAATTCACATAAACAGAGTCAATGCTCTGCTCAATATATTTAAATATTGCACAACTGGTTGAAACTGGTGCACAACTATTTGAAAAAAAAAATTAGAAAGAGGTATCATCAATGGTTCACTGTCACACTGAGAGATCATATCTAGTGGAGTCCCGCAAGGGTCTGTCCTAGGTCTGGTACTATTCAATATTTTCATTAATGATTTAGATAACGGAGTGAAAAGTATGCTTATAAAGTTTGTGGATGATACCAAACTGGGAGGAGTTGCAAGTATGTTGGAGGACAGGATTAGAATTAAAAACCTTGATAAATTGGAGATTTAATAGGAAATCAACTAGATGAATTTAATCAAGACAAGTGCAAAGTATTACTCTTAGGAAGGAAAAAAAAAATCAATGACCAAATACAAAGTGTGGAATAACTAGCTAGGCAGCAATACCATAGAAAAGCATCTGGGGGATATAATGGAGCACAAATTCAATATGAGCCAATGGTTCCTAAAAAAGGCTAACATTATTCTGGGGTTATTAACAGGAGTGTTGGAAGGAAGACAGAGGAGGTAATTTCCTGCTCTATTTGGCACTGGTGAGGCCACAGCTGGAGTACTGTGTCTAGTTTTGGGTATCACACTTAAAGAAAGATGTGAACAATTTGCAGAGCGTCCAGAGGAGACCAACTAAAATGGTAAAGATTTGGAAAATCTGCCCTATGAAGAAAGGTTGAAAGAATTGGGCTTGTTTTTTCTTGAGAAAAGATGACAGAGGGAAAAACCTGATAACATTCTTCAAATATGTTAAGGGCTATAGTGATCAATTGTTTTCCATGGTTATTGAAGGTAGGAAAAGAAATTATAGCTTAATCCGCAGCAAGGGAAATTTAGGTTAGATATTAGGAACAGCTTTCTAACAATAAGAATAGGTAGCAAGGGAGGATGTGGAATCCCTGTCATGTTTTTAGGACCAGGTTAGACAAACACCTGTCAGGGAAGGTCTAGGTATATTTGGTCCTGCCTCAGCTCAGGAGACTGGACTAGAGGATGTCTTGAGATCCTTTCCAGCTCTACATTTCTATCATTGTTCAAATGGAAGGAAGAACTCTACTACCACAATGATGAGCACCATAAAAACACTTACATGAACAGAAAATAAATCATTCACTGATATAGAAGGAACTATAAGAGACAAATTGAAACAACTCAGTTCTATTAGCTGGCTACTAACCATCCTCCTTTTTAAAATTAAACCACAGAGCACGTTGGTACTGAGAGCTACAGCCATAACAAAAGCCCTGAGATTTTTAGACGCCATCATGAGAGCTTAATAAAGCAATGGGCTTGAATTAGAGTGTGTACACAGAGTGATTTTGTACACTCAGGCCACAGTATAACAAACAGATGAAGGTCTGTCATCTTTTTGGTGCACATTATAGAACTATTTCAGTCACTGATTGCATATTTTTGCAAGATGATCTTTTTTTGCAATAAGCATCTGGCACTATATACTGGACATTTGCCTTTTACATGATTTCTCCCACAGTACATGTATTGCTTGCCTTTTTGCTCTGTTTTTGTTTTACCCTGCATTTGCCTTTATTTTGCACATGTTGTACATCTTCCGCAGATGCAGCATATATCAAACGTATACTTAAGTTCCAACTCTGAGTCTTGCTCTGGCTTCATAATCTTTAATACCTAAAACTGTACTCTCTCTAATAATTTCATCTCTTAATGAGCCAAATGTACATGATGAGGCTAAATGGCACCAACTGGCTGCTTATTGGTCTAGTATCACTTTCATTTTCATCAAGTGTATTGAAAATACACCTCTTGTATATTTCATTTCCTTTAAACACTAAGCATTTGTCTAAAGCATCTGAGACATTAGTTACATCTATTCTTTGTAAGTAAGTGCTGATTAATTAGGTAGCAGTCCTTACCTATTGCTGTATTTAGTACAGCAATTATGATTGTCATGCTTTCTTTGTCCAGTTTTGCAGCTACTTCATAGTTTGTGCTTGAGGCCCTGAAGAAGCTCCAGTGTTCACAGATTTTCCTTTTGGGTACCATTAAAAGCAACTAAATAGCAAGGCCCTAAACTTGAGATATCCCTCAAAACGCAATACAGGAAAATTAACAATTTTTTTTGGTAATGATTCATCAACAAAACTGGACTTTGAATGAAAAAGGCCTTTGAAAACCCATGTTTAGAGATTATGCGAAATGTTGACATTAAAGAATCATCATGTTTTCCATAAGTTCCCCCCAAATAATAGATTAAGGTGGTATGAGGATATACACATACCTAATATGATACTGAAATATAAAAATGAAGAATTGTTAATTATAAGGGTAAAAGCTTTGATAGCTACAGCTTAATAATTTGTAATTATGGATAGTGAACTAGTTTAGATGAGGCAACACGTAGGCCAAGGATTTTCTGGCACAAGTGTGGTTTTGCCAATTCTTCTTTTACATAGAATTGCTGATCTGCTTAAATGATGTTATTGCTGACAAAACAAACAATGTTGTGTTGGAAGTTTTGAGATGAACACACACGAACCTGTAAAAACAAGAAGCCTTTTTCTGGGGAGACCCAGGAACAGGGTGACACATGACATATAATGTGCATAAAGAGCAAAAAAAATGCAGAAGTTGGGTAAGAGCAACTGGGCTGGATTCAGGAGGCCTGGCTGCTATTCCTGGCTGTATCACTGACCTGCTTTATGACCTTGGGCAAGTCACTTCACACCTCTGAGCCTCAGTTTCTCCATCTGTAAAATGGTTATAATGACCCTGACCTCCTTTGTAAAGTGCTTAGAGATCTATGGATGAAAAGCAATATAGAAAAGCTAGGTACTATTATTATTCTGACAGCATATTAACAGCTACATGTCAAGAACTGCATAGAGGAAGCCATTTGCAATGCACAACTTTTACTGGTCTTTCTAAACCCAGGAGCTACACTAAATATTCTTGAGCAGTATCCTTTGGCATTTTCTCTATTAACTACTTATGTACAAGAGATCTCTTGTACAGAGCACTTCTGAAACAGATAGTACTGCTCTCTGAGCCACTGAGGTTCTACCGTGGAGCATACTGGAATAAGGTAGCTCATCGCCTCCAACTAGCCACACATTTTGCTGCCATTCCTGCCTTCTACCTCTACTATCCCCATTTCTAATCCCTAACATTATCACTTAAGCTGCATGAATTCAACAGAAGAACCCTCGTGTACACCATTGACTCCCATCCCCTCCCTGCAAGTCCTAACTCTTTGAGAGCTGCTTCCCTGCTTGTTTTGTCTTCACGCTAGGTTTGATCAATTTAACACACATTTTAGGTGGCAGCTCTCTCAGTCAATGCTACGTAATTTATAATGCCATGAATCTCATTTTTATTCTTCTACAGGTTTTACTATTTGGTGCAGAAATAAAATTAGATGCGACAGCATAAAAACATTGTACCCTTGGTGAATTTCCAGCCGCTTGCTGAGATTTCATCTTCAATGCAAATTAAGATGTCAAACAAACACTTTCTCTGTTGTGAGACAGAACTGTGTAATCCTATCTCACATGCAGTCATTGACTGTTTATTTTGTGCAAAACTATGGCATACAAAGCAATTTCCTCCTACTCCACATTATTTGTGTATTCCATTTTACATTTTCCTGCTGCATAATAGGTCAAAGATTTGTTCCCCCCAGCCCCACCAGTTTCTTTTAATCCTGTATTTGTGATCCCAGACTGCTGTTGAAAGGAAGCTGGATCTAGGTAATGACTTGGGCCTGATCCAATTTCCACTCAAGTCAATAGAAAAATCTCTATTGACTTCAAGGGGTTTGATGCAGGTCCTTAGGATGGAAGCCACGGTTTGACCCTGCAGGCCCAGCCAGTTTCCACTGAAGTCAATGAGACTCTTTTCCTTGAGGTCAGTGGGAATCAGATTTGGCCTCTAATTCAGAAAAGTCAGAAGAATGAACTGAATGAGTCACAACTTCTATACATCGCAAAGAATTTGAAAGAGTTGCATGGTTAAGGGATTCCACTGAAGTGTATTTTTAATACTATCAATTTGTTTCAGGTGTAGGAGATGGAGAACAGTCTGGAATTAGAGCCAACAATGCACATTTGTGCTCCACGTAGCCAGTTAAGATACACTGACTGCTTCTCATCCACACCCAGGCTTGGTGGTGCTCTGAAGCAGTGGTGTAGTCCTAAATTTGAAGGGACCAGAATGCCACTGAAATATTGATTTTCTTAAGCAAGAGTTCTTGTATGGAGAGGGAGGCCCTGGGGTTGCTCCCTGCATGCCATGGACTGTGGGTCTCCCTGCCCGGGGCTGGAGGCCTGCACCTCAAGCCCTGCTCATGCTGCTGGAAACTCTGGGGCTCTGACATGGCCATGTACCCAGGGGTGGCCCTGACCGACGAGCATGATTCTGGCCCAGCCAGGGGCTACTGACTTTTGGGAAAGTTTGTGTCCCTGGCTAGAGGAGCCCAAGGGTGAGGGTGTGGAGATCCCCAGCACCACAGCCAGTGCAGCTCACTGGAGTCCATCCAGGACCGGGTGCTTCACCACTGCCTTTAGCGAGAGGGATCTTGAGATGTCCCAGGTATGCCAGCCCCTCTGCAGCAGGGGTAGCTTGGCAGGATGTGGTTATAGCCCCACAGGGGAATGTATCAGCTCCAACTTCAATCAGAGCTCTCTCCTTGCTGCCTAAATATGGAGCTGAACAGGATACCAGCTGCGGAGCAATGCCAGCGGGGACTGGCTTTCTTCGGAGCCCACAGGGCTGTCCCAGGCTGAGAGCGCCTTTCTGGTTGGGGATACCCAGAGTCAAGGACTTGGCCAGCAGGGCTTCCTCTGCATATATGGCCACACCAGACAGTCCCAGCAGCAAGTCAGAGCCAGGGGCTGGGCATGGTATCTGATGCAAAGGGCAGTGGGCTGTAGCACTGTCTCATTGGCTCTCTGCCCCACAGAGTGCAGTTCATGAGGACAATGAGATATAATTCCTGCCTCCTCACATGCTCTATGCTGCAGGTCACTCTTACCCTGATTTTGCAGACTAGAAAGCCCAGACTCAATGCTAGAAGGTCAGGAACTAAAGAAATGGCTCAGACTAGCTGTGTGAACACCCATGCTCTCAGGGCATCAGCCAATTGCCCATTCGATCCTGCCCTCGCTGTGATCTTAACTCTGCCAATTTAATCTTATCAATTAGTCATTGCGGAAACTCACGTGCCACTGCTACCACATTGTTGCTTTACAGGACCAGAACAGCATTCTGGCATGTTCCAGCTTGATTACACCTTTGCTGTGAAGCATTCCAAATCCAAACACCAGAACTGAAAATTGCATTTTATAATTTCTAAAAAAAAAAAAGTGCGCACAAATACTGCATACTCCCGGGGCATGAGATGTGTGTCTCAGAGCTTGAAGAATTGCCTGAACTCCTTTAAAGCTTTAATTGCTTTGTCTAGGTCTTTTAAACGCAGCAACCTTTCCAAAGTCAAGGCAGCAAATAATTCAAAAAATCAGATTAGAGAGACTTTGCTCTGATTAGGTGAGGACATAATAAATGATTTGCATGAAGACCTGATTTTCACAGCGTGGAATGTTTAAGTATTCCTGTCCTGGCTACTGTATCTTCCAAGGGAGTGCACAATATGCCAACCAATTATAAACCCACATTTTACACTTGCTATATTGATCTGCTAAGTACATGATTCTGTAGATGAACTAATAAGGATCCCAAGGCAGTTTACAGTACTTTTGTTGCTAGATATGTACTTCGTTATGTTCACGGCCTACACAGGGATTCAGAAACATCACAAATACTTATGCTGGACGCCTGCAATGTAACTCTGCTTTATTACTAAGAATATGGAGCTCTAACACACAATAACCAATTACAGAGAGAGCAATAGCAGACTACTCACGCTTCCCTACAAAGCCACTTACCCTGGAAGCAGGACCAGGAAACCCCTTAAAACCTAAAGCTGTGGTTGGTCATTTTAATACAATTTTAAGTATACCACATATTGAAAGTTTCCTGTAGCCCATTGGGCAAATATAGTCATCTGTGTGATGGATCACAGTCTGTACAATTATTAAAACAGATTCCAAATTGCTATGTAAAAGATGTTGCTGGTGATCTGGGAGAAGGTTAAAGTTGCCAGAAGAAATAGCATTTGCTGTTGGCAGGAATGATGAAAATCACTAAAAATGATAAAGAATGATGCTATTGCGAGAAAATGCAATATGTATTAAACATTTTTAGCAGGGGATGGGTGGGGCCATTGTTGTCCTTTAAAAATTTGGTGGGGCACTGCTTGAATTTTCTTTCACAGGTTTCGATCTTTGTCAAACTTTGGACTGACTCATAGAAGTCAGAGTTAGGGTGAGTCCATGTCCAGTCTCCACTTTAGTATGAATAAATCACATTCTATTTCATTTTATGGACCTTAAATGACCTCTGCCCTTTTTGCCATCCTGCCCCCCCGTTTAGGCAGATCACCATCAGGGCAGTTGGGACTGTAGCAGATGCAGGAATCCTAAGACTACCAAGTAAGGGGAGAAAGGAGCATCTCAGGGTTCAAGGTCATGCTCAGTAAATGGCCCCTTAACTTTCCATTGGGGGGTGGGGATGGTGTTGTTACAAGTGCCCCTTCCCAAACCCTTCTTCCCATAGATGTTCCTTCATTGGGATGTATTTCTCCTCCAACCCACCCCCAACTTGACTACACCAGTTTCCTGGGAAGAAGGAGGAAAGGTTGTTTGGAATGGGTGTTCCTGCTGAAACCCTTCACTCTGTCTCTGATCTTTGGGAGTTGGAGTGGGATGTTCTTCCCATGAACTGCAATAGATTTTTTTTCCCCGAGGGAAAGGGAGGAGAAAAGATAGCTGTTCATTTTATTCTCCCGCCTGCCCCCCCCCCCCCTGGTTTTAAGGTTGCTACAGCCTCTTCAGACTTCTACTGCTATCCCATCCAGTCTTGCCCACTGGAATGGAATAGGACCCTACCTAGATGATTTAAAGTTTGTGCTATGCTGTTTTGTTTACATTATATTTGTGAGACCCTTACATTTTCATCCACATAGAATTAACAACTGTCAGCTTGTTCAAACAAGCCAAATCTGATTGTTTATGCTCCCTTGAAACACTGAGGAAGAAAACAGCATACTGTTGTGATTTGCAAAGCTCATTGCTACACTGAGACTGACTTTTTGTGCCTAAGTTTATGATATTTGGCCGACTTCTCCATTGTAATTTGTTTAGCCACAATGTCCAACTGGAACACAAAATTAGGTTTATGGAAATTTAAATTAACCATTCTTTTTTTTTAGGTTAATCCAACTGGATCCATTTGTAAAGATTTATGGAGATTTGTATTAAGTGAGAGTTTGACAATACAGAAAATAAGCTTTGTTTTACTCTTGTGATTTATATCTGTTGCTCTTTTATTTGCCTTTGTTTATGTGCCAACTAGTGGTGGTTCATGTTCCTGTCTATCTTATAAGAAATGTTTATCATAGAGGTTAGAGTTGGAAATGTCAGCCTGTTTTTCCACACTCCCTGCCTAAATATTTACTTTATTTTTTTAAGCATGCATGCAGGGAACTACCTGTAAGTTAAATATACACCCACACCCCCCAACCCTCTATTCCTTAGAAATGTATAGCAAAAAATCTGCACCAACATACCTTTCAGTGCTTTGACTTATCAAGCAATCTATAACATGCTTAGAAAATAAAATTAAAAAAACATAAAAAAGTCACCATCCAACTATCAATCACACTTCCCTGATGCTCACAAAAATTGGCTGAAACCAAAACTCCACATCCAAACAATTGAACTTTAGGAGCACTCAGATCCAGTCATATCCGACCTATCCCCTTCCTACAAAGAGAAGGATTATTTTTGTTTTTTCTCTTTTGTCTGCTTTTTGTTTGTGGCTGGGAAAATTGATTTCACAAACCTACCAGTCAGTATGTAAACTTGAAGTTTTGTTTAATATTTTCCATTATATAACAAAGGGGTTAAAAAGTTTCAGTAACTTGTAGTTTTCCCGTTGAAAGTTTAAAAAAAAAAATGAAAAAATTATCACAAGTGTTTTCCCTGTTTCAGTCATCAGATCTAAAGCGTGAGCTAATAAAAAGATAAGGTTTAACATCATGTGTCACCTTGAGACCATGTGAAAGCATCTGAAGTTTCAACACCATTCACAGGACATGCTTGATAAGACATGCCTGGCCCCTAATCCAGGATTCGTTTGTCAAATATTTCTTTTCAATGTCTTTTTGATGTTTTTAAATATAATGGTGTTTTACATTTTGCAAAACCCTGCTGAATGGAACAAACTATAATAAAAATATAAAAAAATAATTCAGAACTGTGCATTAATGATAATTATCCTCCATGCCACATAGCTGATGTAATCAACAATTTTAAAAACCATTTGATTTCTTTAGTTGCATCTGATTTAAAAGAGTTGATTTATTGAAATGTAGACAAAATAAGCATAGGCTGCACAGACTAGATGAAAGAGAATTTATCGTTCGGTTATATTTAATCACCCACTATTCTAGTCATCATTCATAAAGTATAGAAACATTTTGTAATAGTACTTCCTTCTCTATTCATATTCTAAAGACGAGTGCTTGGGGCAGAAAACCAAATTACTTCTGGAGGCTCTGATCTATTTTTAATGATTGTTTAATTGAAGTTAAAATAATTTCAAAAATATCATATTTAATTAATTCTAGAATGACTTGAAGCAGAACAGCACCACTATTCAGAACTAACCTTTACTGCTATTGATTTGTTGGAAGTACTGCCTGTGATAACTTCTCTGCTTCTATACTAGGAAAGAAATCATGTGTGACATCAGGGTGAAATCCTATTAAGTCAATGGCAAGACTTCCACTGGGGTCTAGATTTTACCTCAGATATCAAACTCAACCCCTTCTCAACTGTAGCTGAACAACGGCTGATATAGACAGAGCCAAACCTTATTCAGTCCTTGCTGTGCAGAAAGCATGCACGGACTCTCATTCTAAGGCCTGAACCGAGTCCAGTTGAGGACAATGGGAGTTTTGCCAATACTTCAATCGGTTTTGGATCAAGCCTTCGATCAAAATGTATTTCAGCACAACTCTGTCCACATAGGTCACTCAGTCTGAACTTTGTAACATGCACACGAATAATGTTATTTATGGGAGCAGCCCCATGGAAATAACATTTCCAGATGGACAAGAGGATAAGGTTCTTCTAAATATAGTTGAACTGCAGGAAACACGCATAATACAAACTTGTAATTAAATTATTTACATCAAAACGTGCAGGTCCAGACTGTATCCACTTTGCAAACAATGCAAAGAAACATTTACTCCTAGACCGTGAGCCTTAACTTTAAGCATGAGTAGTCACACTGAATACCACACGGGCTAGGATTTAAGTCAGTGAGGTCAGGATTTCACCCAATAGTACTGAACATGTGCTTAAAATTAAGCATGTGCTTAAATCTTTGCCCGAAAAGGGACCAAAATCCTTAGTGCCTGGATCATCTTCATTTTGTGTCCTCTACAGTGCTCAGCATCCTGCCAGCATTTGTTAAAACAACAAATATGAATAATGTGACCACAGATCTTTTAGAACAGGAATTCTGTAAACAATCCTGGGGGTGACTAAACTAAGGCTAAGTAGACATACTCACTATAGCTCTCATTGCACTTGTGTAGCATGAACAGCGGCATGGGCTAGCTACCCTGAGGACGTACGTGGTCCAGACAGGTTTTTACTTTGGGACAGGAAGCTCGTGTCACTGCTGCCCGCACTACCATGGTTACACTCCTATTTTAAGTGTGCTAGCTCCACAAAAGCGAGCATGAATGTGTCTATGTGAGCTAGTATCAGGGGGTAGCCGTGTTAGTCTGTATCTACAAAAACAACAAGGAGTCTGATGGCACCTTAAAGACTAACAGATGTATTTGGGCATAAGCTTTCGTGGGTAAAAACCTCACTTCTTCAGATGCATCTGAAGTGAGGTTTTTACCCACGAAAGTTTATGCCCAAATACATCCGTTAGTCTTTAAGGTGCCACCAGACTCCTATGTGAGCTAGGATCCATATCCCCTGCACCAAGTACAGATGTAGCCTATATGTCAAAGTCCTTCTATATGAAGCCAAATGAAATTTCCCCAGGTCACTACTGAATAAAAGCTTTGACTAACCCCCATTATAGAATTATAACTATAGTTATAACTATAACATTATAGAATAATTGTGTTACTCAATGTCACCTTAAGACAAACAGTGAGGTTTTGAAAATACAATAGAAAATGGGAATCAAACTGCAATGAATGGTTATGAATAAAAGATTTAAAGTATATTCTGGCTCCAATGTGAAGATAATTTATAATTCCCAAATATATAAGCCTATAGAATGAGGAATATACACAATATCAGAGCAAAAAAATAATATTAAAACATTTTCACCACACAGCCTGCAACCATATTGGATTTTTTAGGGGAGTAGCCTTGCAGCACTGGCCAAGTCAAGTTTGTAAATTCTCCTGGCTTAATCAAGACATTTTTATTCAAGGACAGTTTCTCTTTTGCTAGGGATAATTGATCCACATGGCCAAGCCACTTTCTTTGCTAACCTTGGCCTTCAGGCTTCAGACAATTAAACAAGTGCTTAACTTTCAACATGTGTGTCATCTCACTGACTTCAAGGAGACTACTGTGTCTCACAGGTCTCGGCCTAAAGAAATTATGGAGAAAATTCCTTTTCACTGCCACTATGAAGAAGAAATCACTGAGTTCATAAATTTGGCTTAATACAAAGTAGGCAATAGAAGTGTGGAATTTAAATAGAGAAACTTTATATTCTTAGAATGCAGCACCTTGGGGTTGAAATTAGAATGCATCCCCACTAAAGATAAAATGTCTCAAACTGATACAGACAATAAACCCCTTAAATATGATTTCCCCATTGTGTTTAAAGCATTCTGACCAAAGAGAGAGAGATTCCTGCTGTTGATGCATCCACATCACAAAACCCACTACCCTAACTCACTGCCAGTCTCTTAGGGGAATTAGGAAGCCATCTGCCACTGAAAGTCAATGGAAAATGTATGCACTCCCTTAGGTACTTTTGAAAAATTTCACCATAAATGGATATGGGGAACGAGCTACATTTACACAGATCGAGGGGAGTCTCCTCTGATCTGAACCGAATCATGTTGGTAGGGAAGCTTGCACTGTAAATAATCTGTGGTAAATCGAGGACTTAATTTTCCATGTATATCAATCTAGCACTGTTGACAAACACTAAGTTGGAGTGTCTTTCCTCTCTATCCCGTATAATCAAATTACATGTTCACACACAAAAAATGTTAAAAACATGAAGGCTGCAAAGTCAAGTTCTCAAGTTAGGAAATGCCAGATTTAGAGGTTGCCTGTGCAACTTTAATTCACCCCCCTTATGCAGACACTGTCTTTAATGACCTGTTCATACACCACCACCATACACCACCATAGGATCCCTGCCTCATTTAGTTCACAGGAGGGACATGTTCTAGGGATGAATCAGAGTTGTGCAGTGAAGAAGACCTCATTGGTTGCAGAATTTGGAAGGTGTGTGGTGAATGAGAAAGGGGATTGGATGAAAAGAAAGGATGGTCTCATGCTTTAGGGGCAGTTGAATGCCACCATGGAGAAATGGACTCCATTCATGTCACTGACAGAGAGTTCCTATAGAGCTGAAAATGGCTGAACTGGTTTTGTGGAAATGTTCCCAAAAAAGTTATTCTGATGCAGACCCATCATTGAAAAATTCAGCTGAAACAGTAAAAGTTTGGCAAAGTTATACGCAACTGAAAATAGGTCTTAAAAGGGAAGTTTTGGGCAACCTTAACTTTAAGTATGGTTACCTGCACTACCTAGAATATATTTTCAGAGGACAGTGAATTTCTTCACTTGTAGCTTGTTTGCCATGTAGGTAGCTACAATTTAGGAGAATCGTGGGTTCAAAATCTGTTGTGAGTGAGTGAGTACGTGTGTGTGTGTAAAAATGTGTGTTTTGCTCCTTTCAACTCTTACATGTCTTTTGTGAATTTCTAGGGACAAATTCTGACCTCATTTACAGCAATGAAGTTGACTGGATTCCAATGAAGTGAAGTTACTCTAGATTCACAGTGACGGAATCAAGATCACAATCTGGATTTGAAAAAATCACTGTATGTGTTATAAAACTCCAGTTTCATCTGATATTTATTTCACCCTCTGGAAGTAAAGAAATCCCTAAACAAAGTGGGTGCAGTTAAAGAAATTTGATATCTTTTGGCTTATAAGGAAGGTGTTACTGCTTTGAACATTATCCCAGCTTAATGGTAAATGAGAATACCACTAGCATTGGTAGTTGGTACTATCTTACCCCTACTAAAAAGGTAACAAAACTGACTATACTCCCTCTTATTTATGTTTTGCAGGTCATGTAATATTAGTTAGCTTGAACTACTTTTACCTCTTTTTTGGGTCTTGGCTTTCTGCAGCATTTCATAGTTCTGCTGAAGAGTATATCTACTTCATACACATCTGTTTTAAAACTTAACACCTACAGAGCCAAACACATGGGGGTCATATAGGATGGGGGAGAGAAAATGCATATGGCTTCCATCAAGGTCAGTAGATAGTTTTATGCACTGTTGTAACAGGCACACTTCCTTATGAAATCTGCATGGATATTAAAACCATGAGAGTGATGCAGTATATGGCTACTGTACTTTGCATGGCTTAAATTCTGCAGACTGGATTCTTACTTACAGCTTTCCTGCACTGGGTGGAAACAGCATGTGGGGAGCAAAGGTAGCTTCAAGCCCCTCAATGCAGCTACAGGCCTGATCTAAATTGCATCAGCTTGCAATGGCCTTCAGAGCCATTAGGGTTGCCAACTTTCTATTTGCAGAAAACTGAACACCCTTGCCCCACCCTTGCCCCACCCCTTCTCTGAGGTCATGCCTCTGCTCACTCCATCCCCTCTCCCTCCATCGCTCTCTCCCCCCACCCTGGCTCACTCGCTCATTTTCACCAGGGGTGAGAGAGGGGGTGAGGACTCTGGCTGCAGGCTCTGGGGTCAGGCCGGAGATGAGGGGTTTGGGGTTCAGGAGGGGGATCCAGGCTGAGGCCGGGGGTTGGGGTGTGGGAGAGGGGACAGGCTCTGGGCTGAGGGTGCCAGCTCAGGGGTGGGGCCAGAAATGAGGGTTTCAGGGTGCAGGAGGGGGATCCGGGCTGAGGCAGGGGGGTGGGGTGCAGGGAAGGGGTGAGGGCTCCGGCTAGGAAAGCGGTCTCTGTGGTGCGGCTGGAGATGAGGGCTTTGGGGTGCAGGAGAGGGCTCTGGACTGGGGTAGGGGGTTGGGGTGTGGGAGAGGTTGAGGGTTCTGGTTGGGGGTGCAGCTCTGGGATGGGTCCAGGGATAAATGGTTTGGGGTGCAGGAGGGGACTCCAGGCTGGGGTAGAAGGTTGGGGCATGGGAGGGGTTGTGGGCTCTGGGCGGCACTTACCTCAGGTGGCTCCCAGGAAGCAATGACAGACATCTCCCTCTGCCTCCTAGGCAGAGGCGTGACCACGGGGCTCTGCATGCTGCCTGCGCCTGCAGGTGCTGCCCCCTCAGCTCCCATTGGCCGCAGTTCCTGGCCAATGGGAGCTGCTGAACTGGCTCTGGGGATGGGAGCAGTGCGCAGAACCCCCATGGCTGTCCCTCTGCCTGGGACCCAGAGGGAGATGCCGGAAGCTTCCTGGGAGTCGCACGGAGCTGGATAGGGAGCCTGCCTGTGCTGCCAACTGGACTTTTATCAGCCTGGTCAGCAGTGCTGACCGGAGCCACCAGGATCCCTTTTCAACCAGGTGTTCCAGTTGAAAACTCTCTCCTGCCCCTTCCTTGCCCCCTAGGGCCTAGGCCATGGCAGGGAGATAGCCAGAGCCAGCATAACAGCTGTACTCTATCAGAGAGGAGAAGCACCCACAACCAGGATAATCAAAGGGTATGGTCTAACCATCAGTGTTGAATGGTGTCAAGGGGCTATAACGTGACACAGAATTAGGGCCTGTGGCTACAATTTTCCAAAGCACCCAAGTGACGTAAGAACTGAAATTCCATTGACTTTGGCCTGGTCCACACTAACCCCCCACTTTGGACTAAGGTACGCAAATTCAGCTACGTTAATAACGTAGCTGAATTCGAAGTACCTTAGTCCGAACTTACCGCGGGTCCAGACGCTGCAGGCAGGCTCCCCCGTCGATGCCGCGTACTCCTCTCGCTGAGCTGGAGTACCGGCGTCGACGGCGAGCACTTCCGGGATCGATCCGGGATCGATTTATCGCGTCTAGACAAGACGCGATAAATCGATCCCAGAAGATCGATCGCTTACATCCGGACCAGGAAGTAAGTATAGACGTACCCTTTCAAGTCACTTTTAAAAAACAGGAATTTGACTCTTACGTCACTTAGCTGCTTTTGCAAGTTTGAGTACTGAAAGTGTGGATTAAATTAGGCATTTCTGAAAATTTACACTGTGGCCCCTTAACGTGTGTAAGATGTTTAAGTCCTCATGAGGAAATAGTCTAGAATTAATCCTTCAAGCATGCCAAAATAATTGCAGCTGGTTTTCAGTAACAATCATAACACTGAATTGCTTTGGAGTCCTCAGCAGATAGTGGGCTTAAAAATAAAAAACAAAAAACAGATTACTGGAAAAACATGCTTTTGTTTCTGCCATTTGTGTCTGCTCATGTTTTCCAAGGTGCATTACAAGCAGAGATTAAAAGTATAAACAGACTCATCTCCAGATCTGACGAGTTGCAAAAATGTTCAGCCCAGTCTCACTGCTGCGATTTCTAAAGATAATAACCATGTTATGTGATCTTATCACATCTTCTATGCGAATCACAGTATTGTTTCCAGTTAATTAATATCCCTTTTCTCCATGCATTGCAGGCCCTTTTTTATTTATTCACCTATGTGGCCGACTGGGATTAAATTAGCTGGAGGAGAAAGGAATAGGCTTGCATTTACATATAACACACTTGTAGCGCATGTGAGATTTAAAAATGTGAGTCAAAGTAGGGCTGTGTGTTACAGTAGCTTTAAAAAGAGCAGATTGAGAAAGTGAATGGCTGAGCTTGAATCTAAACCTATAGGAAGTCACTAGAAGAAAGATCTCTTCCACCAACACATCAATCCAGGGGGACTCAATCCAATGAGGAATCTGGGAGAAGCAAAAGACTTCATATTTCAAGTTTCCTTTCCTTCTCCCCGAGTTTTGAGGCCCTGAAAATACTGTAACCACCATTCTAAAGTGCTTTAAGAACATCAGATAAGATGGTGCTATACAGTTTAAGAGTATTATATTATTTATTATTGTAGCATGTTGCCATTAAGCCCTAGGATATATAAAAGAACATATCCCAATGGTGCTCTAAATTATACCAGGATTCATTCAGTGCCTAGTCAAGAGAACTAGGGGAGCAGAAAGGTGGTTTAGAGCGATCTTTTCCCCATCCAGATCCAGGTCCCACCGTGAACAAAGCTCAACTGGGCCCAGGAATCTGGCCCAGATTGCTACCTTAATTATTAATCTGGAAATCTTTGAATTTAGTTTCATCTGTGAATTGGGAACACATTCAATACTGATAGGGTGACCAGATAGCAAGTGTAAAAAATCGGGACAGAGGGTGGGGGGCATATAGGTGCCTATATAAGAAAAAGCCCCCCAAAGCAGGACTGCCCCTATAAAATCGGGACATCTGGTCACCCTAAATACTGACCATCATGTTCACAGTCCCTGACAGCTAGCCCAGGTCCTCTGCAGCATTCCAAGCTACTTACAAACCATACCTGAAAGTTTGCGGTTTCTGCCAGCTTACACTCCTTCACTCCTCAAGCCACTCGTCTAGCCCTTTCCTTTGCTGCCTCTCCAGCCAAATCACAGGTCCTTCAGTGTTCCTTTTCTCAGCTTCCTTCTCTGAAGTTACCCAGCAGAGACCTTAGACTCTGGCTGTTCAAAAAGTATTAAAAATACAAGGTTTCAGAGTAGCAGCCGTGTTAGTCTGTATCCGCAAAAAGAACAGGAGTACTTGTGGCACCTTAGAGACTAACAAATTAGTACTCCTGTTCTTTTTTTAAAAATACAAGAGATCTTGAATATTTGTTGAGGTTTGTTTTTATGACTAAAAGATGCAGCAGAGCCATGTCAGCTTGAAAGACTTCCCACACAAAACTGAGTGGCAGCAGCAAAAGCCTTTTGAAAGAGAAATTGACACAAGTGGGACAGGAATCTTATAAGCAGTCTCAGGTGCAGATCGTTCCTAAAGTGCTACTGCACACTGAAAACTGACTATGTAAAAACAGCACTCAGCACTATGTAAAAACAGCACTATGTAAAAACTTTCTCCACTCAGATCTGCTGCTCATGTATATTCAGAGTCAGATCTTCTGACTTCAGTGAAAGATACATTTTCACTGCTTCCCCCCACCCCTTTTAGTCCCAGCAGCCATGAAGAGCCAACAGAGCAAGCTGGATTCCGTTCTTTCTTGGCCTTCATCGTAGTTCTATATGTTCCAATCAGTTACACTTGTGCAGTTGAAGGCAATGGGTTTACACAGGTAGCACTGTGGGCATGGTGATGCATGAGAAAGCAACAACTCTGCCTCTTTGATCCCAGGCTGAGTTTGTAGGTTTGTCAGTTAGAAAAGCTGGAACACTGAGCATGTGACATGGAAGAACGGACAAAATATGACAATCCTATTGTAACATTTTTATAGAATCACTTATCTGACTTGAATTGCACTTTAGGAAGCTGCAATCAGCAGAGGAATATTGGGAGCAGTTTAAACAATCACAGGTAATTGGCTCTGTTGCTGGTGAGAGTCTGCCTTTAGGACAGGGCTGAGTGAATCACCAGTTTGAGAGAGCTAGGCAGAACTATATAGAAATATTAGGTCATCCACCTCACTGCACTGTGCTGTGCTAATTGAACAGGCCCTATACAATGGTAACCCTTAAATCTTCCAGATGTTGCTTTTTCCATCAAATATCATTACTGTTATGGTATAGTTTTACCTAAACCTTCCTATAGTAGTAAGGAGCACCTAAAGAATACTGAGTTAGAGTCATTTAGTTACCTGGGACAATCAAAAACTCTTCAAGGGTAATCGCTATTCAGAGTTAGTGAATGGCTAGATCATTGAATGAATAAATCACATCAGTCATCAAATCGATCATTACCCATTTCATTATGACATTGACTGCTCGTCCTTTTCTCCTCAGATGCTAGATGGAGTGGAACAGATCATCCTGAAGCACATGTTGTTAAATTCCTGACACAGACCATATGAATCACAGCACCCTCCTCCCCTCTTTTAAAATCATTATGCTTGCATTTTACAGCACAGTCAAAACTTTCCTTCTGGTCTTTCAGATGCTACCAGAGCTCCTACTGTTTTTCTTTATACTTTCCCTCATTTGAATTATCATTAATATTTATGATTAATGCAGTCTAGTTTATTAATCTTTCATGCTGTTTCTAAATGAAAAATGTATATTGAAGGCTGAGTGGTTTCATTATATTTCAGATACTATAATTTTCCTAATGCATTTTTCCATTTTTCCGATTTTGGTAATGAAGGATAAAAAAATAAAATGATTAGATTTACCTAGAGAAAGGCTAAAGAGGTGATGGATGGGAATCACATCATCTAAATCTCAGAGCCTAGCAAAAGCCATGGGCCTCATTCTCTAACTAGTGCTGACTGGTGTAACTCCACTGACATTCAGGCTACATCTACACTATGGAGCCTATGCTGGCATAATCCCGCAGTATAGATGTAGCCTATGCTAAGGGCTTGTCTACACTTAAAACACTGCATCGGCATGGCTGTAGCAATTCAGTGAAGACACCAGGGGAAGGGCTTCTCCTGTCAGCATAGGTAATCCACATCCTTGAGAGGTGAGGTCGATTGGAGCATTCTCCCATCAACCTACCGCTGTCTACACTGGGGGGTTAGGTCAGTTTAATTGCATCGTTCAGGGGTGTGGATTTTTCATACCCCTGAGTGACAGTTATGCCAGTATAAATTTTAAGGGGAGACCAAGCCTCAGAGGAATTACTCTCAGTTCACACTGGTGTAACAGAATGGGCTGGTTGAGTGAAATTCTGGCCTTGCTGACTTCATTGACAAAAATCCCACTGCTTTCACTAGGGTCAGGATTTCACGCATTATCTTTAAACAGGCGGGGGAGAAGAGCTAGAAGGAGGGAATAAAATCTGAAGAAATTTATGTAAATGGCATGCAAGTAAGTGATCTTTCATGTTAACATGCATCATTTGACCCCTGTACAGACTGTAGACTCGTGACGAGTAGTACTAACTAAAACACTTATAATGCAATGTACACACTTATAAACGCTTAACTTTACTTGTGTTTGCAGGACTGGACCTAAATTAATGCTTGATTGGCTCTTACATACCATTTAAAGTATTACTGAATGCTATTGAAGTAAATGAGAGGAAGCTGGAGGACATGCTCAATATACAAGAATGGAGAATCTAGTGATATTTTTTTATTATAAATTACAGTTAGTGCAGACTTAAGTTCCTAACAATGAAATTAGTTGATCCTTAGTGAGTCATTTTTCAAATCCAGAAAAATGCAAAGGAAAATATCAGACAAAAGACCAGTTATTTAACCCTCACCTATAGCTATTAAATTCATATCTGTGCTCAGATAAGCCTTTTCATAGAATCATAGAATATCAGGGTTGGAAGGGACCTCAGGAGGTCATCTAGTCCAACCCCCTGCTCAAAGCAGGACCAATCCCCAACTAAATCATCCCAGCCAGGGCTCTGTCAAGCCAGGCTTTAAAAACCTCTAATGAAGGAGATTCCACCACCTCCCTAGGTAACCCATTCCAGTGCTGCACCACCCTCCTAGTGAAAACGTTTTTCCTAATATCCAACCTAGACCTCCCCCACTGCAACTTGAGACCATTACTCCTTGTTCTATTATCTGGTACCACTGAGGACAGTCTAGATCCATCCTCTTTGGAGCCCCCTTTCAGATAGTTGAAAGCAGCTATCAAATCCCCCCTCATTCTTCTCTTCTGCAGACTAAATAATCCCAGTTCCCTCAGCCTCTCCTCATAAGTCATGTGCTCCAGCCCCCTAATCATTTTTGTTGCCCTCCGCTGGACTCTTTCCAATTTTTCCACATCCTTCTTGTAGTGTGAGGCCCAAAACTGGACACAGTACTCCAGATGAGGCCTCACCCATGCCGAATAGAGGGGAATGATCACGTCTCTCAGTCTGTTGGCAGTGCTCCTACTTATACAGCCCAAAATGCCATTAGCTTTCTTGGTAACACGGGCACACTGTTGACTCATATCCAGCTTCTCGTCCACCATAACCCCTAAGTCCTTTTCTGCAGAACTGCTGCCTAGCCACTCAGTCCCTAGTCCTTAGCAGTGCATGGGATTCTTCCTTTTTAAGTGCAGGACTCTGCACTTGTCCTTGTTAAACCTCATCAGATTTCTTTTGGCTCATCCTCTAAATTGTCTAGGTCCCACTGTATCCTATCCCTAACCTCCATGGACTATAAGGTGGATAGAAAGCTGGCTAGATTGTCGGGCTCAAAGGGTAGTGATCAACAACTCCATGTCTAGTTGGCAGCCGGTTTCAAGTGGAGTGCCCCAGGGGTCGGTCCTGGGGCCGGTTTTGTTCAATATCTTCATTAATGATCTGGAGGATGGCGTGGACTGCACTCTCAGCAAGTTTGCAGATGACACTAAACTGGGAGGAGTGGTAGATACGCTGGAGGGTAGGGACAGGATACAGAGGGACCTAGACAAATTAGAGGTAGGTTAGTCAGGCATGACTTGCCCTTGGTGAATCACTTTCCTCTCCTTGAAGTGCTTCAAAATTGATTCCTTGAGGACTGGCTTCATGATTTTTCCAGGGACTGAGGTGAGGCTGACTGGCCTGTAGTTCCCCTGATCCTCCTCCTTCCCTTTTTTGAAGATGGGCACTACAGTAGCCTTTTTCCAGTCATCCGGGACCTCCCCTGATCGCCATGAGTTTTCAAACATAATGGCCAATGGCTCTGCAATCACATCCGCCAACTCCTTTAGCACCCTCGGATGCAGCGCATCCAGCCCCATGGACATGTGCTCATCCAGTTTTTCTAAATAGTCCTGAACCACTTCTTTCTCCACAGAGGGCTGGTCACCTCCTCCCCATACTGTGCTGCCCAGTGGATTCAGGATTGGGGCTATGCCTATGCTTAACTGCACCACTTTATAGCAGTGGGAATCCTCAGATAGTCCATTCCTGATGTCAGAAATGAAAGGTAAGGTTACAGGTATACAGTGCAGTGTGTGAAATAGGAGAGCTCTGCAAGGAAGTGAACCACAAAAGGAATACGTGTTCTCAATCCTCATGAGAACATAAGACAGCATGAGTTCAGTGGAAACAAACAGCAGCCTAGGATAGAACTGGAGTGGAAGGAACACTGTATCAGCCTCCTCCAGCACTGCTGGCTCAAGTAGAGGTATCCCTCAGTGAATTTACACCCCTCCTTAGTGGCACCACATGCAGCTCAACATCTGGACCCAGACACTTAGAACACTCTGTCAATCCCTAAAGTGTCTCTGGAGTCCAGTTTTGCAGTTAATCACTGATTAGAACACAAACTTGGGTTCCAATAGAATACTCTAACCAATAAGATTTCTCAATTAGAGGATAAGACACACATAGCAGAAAATAAATTGGATGAGAAACAGAGGCAAATAGCTGATTTGGAAATATAGAAAGACAAAGTCCTTCTAAAAGATAACTGTTTTCCACAGAAGGGCAGAGAACCTAAAAAAAATAAAAAATAAAGCAAATTATATTCACGTCTTTGAAGCATGAGAGCTAGTGTGTTTTGGAATCAGTTTTCTTTTTCTTGAACTCTCTCAATTACGACATTTCCCTGGAGGGAATACTGTAGTAACAAAGAAACCGGGTCTGTGTCTTTAAATGGATCCACTTCACTATTTTCTAGTTATTTCTTTAGAAAAAGCTATTTGATTGAAGAGAAAAAATGATGGAGTACGGGCAATAGAGATAATATTCTCTATAAGGAGCAAAAAGTGCTTATTTTTCTTGATGTGGCCAATAGAAAAAATTACACTCTCTCTCTCTGTGGTGATTGTGTGTCTGGGTCTATGACTTTTTTTCCCCCCAGCAAAATTGCAATTTGATATAGATAAAATAATTCAGATTTTTATGAGGAGGATGTGCAGGTCTTTTTGACCTTATACATTCATGCAAAAGACTCAGAAAATGGGACTACTATTTTGGATCTAGACTTTTTTTAGGCTATAGATATTTTTATTTCTGCATGGAGTAAAATAATTCAATTATGGCTTTGTGCTTTTTTGGAAGATTTAATAGTGCTTGCGTTTACTAACAAAGAAGACAAAGAAGTTGTTTGACTATTTATTTTGAGAAACTGGTGTATTTAAAAGTTTTCCTGTACTGGTAGAGGGCTTTTCAAATTTGGATATGATCACTCAGGGAAGAGATTTATTTTTAAAATATGAATGCTATTTTTTGTCATTGTTCTGATTAATTTGTTGTGAAATTCAAACACGTCAATACAAATGTTTATAACTATTTTCCCCTTTGATGTGGGAGAGGGACACCAAAATACTTAAGGTCAGCACCTTACGTGGTGGTATTGGACCAATGAAAGTATGCAGAATGTAGTGAATTGCCAGAGAGGCCAATTGCATCACAACATGTGAAAGTCTGAAGTCATAAACGGCCTTACTTAAAGCTCATTCCAGTACTAGAGATATTACAGCCACTTCAGTAGCTAGGGCCAACAACTGAGTAAAGTACTTATTTATTTGCCACTAAAGTCCAGAGACTGATGTTCATAAAAATGAACACACAACTCTTACCAGAAGAAAGTATCACACAAAGAACAGAAAGCTTTATTAGCTAAGTGAGTAAAAAATGATGACTCTACAACTGTGCAAATAATTGATTTTTTAGTTCACTGGCAGTTCTGAAAATTTCATTTCAGTTTGATCTGAATTTTTGTTTTTCAAAATTCAGTGAATTGGAAAGTTTAAAAAAATTGGGTCATATGAAAAGTTTCATTCGACCCCAAAAATGAGACATTTAGGTTAAATTTTGAGGATTTAAAGGTTTAAGGTCTAAACATAAAATGGAAGGAATTGCTAAACAGTCATTTTGAACCCAGCCCCTCCAAAAATATGTTTCATTCAAAGAGATCAGAATGAACCATTTTGATTGTTCAGAATCCCCCTGCCCCTCCAAACACACACACACTTTGGTGAAACTAACAGATTTGCCAAACAGTTTTGGTGTTGCCAAATCTGCACTTTTCACCAAAAAATGTTCCGAATGAAAAATTTTTGCCTGGCTCTATTAATGAGATAATATAGATGACTAATCTTGTTACTAACAATTAGAAACACTAGATGGGGATGGAGGCCAAAATATAAAACATTGTTTTAAAAAAAGTAACTTTTATGGTTAAGAATCTAGGCATGTGTGAGAAATGGGCATTAAGAAAGTGCAGGCTCCCCCATGATTCCATCCTAACTAATGCTCATGCCATTCTCTGCATGGGGTCAAGAATATCACTAAGCACAGTTCATCCCTCTGATGGGTACATTAGAGACTGGTGCTGCTCCAAATATTTTGATATAGATAAGCATCCAAAATGATTCCAAATGCATATCCCAAACTGATTCTGTAAAACTGGGCCCAAAATCTTGCAAGTACCATTTCTTTTCACTGGTGATACTTCTGACACGTCTGCTTCTAGATCCAACCAGAAAAGGCTTTTCTTGTAATGGTTCAGTGCTTCTTGTTTTGATCAGAACCATGCAAAAATGTAGAGAGAGTTTGGTAATTTTGGTGCTAGAAATGTGTGAAAGCCACAGAGATAATATTATCTGTTTTGTATTTCCCCATGAAGAGAGGAAGGAATCCAACTTTCTTATTACGACTTTATTTCCTAATTTACAGCTTTGTTTTTGTTTTGCTGCTGGCACCGGCTGGTGTAGCAGTGGTCAGCTCTGCTAGAAGGCTGCGTATATTTTTAAGCTTCAGTTATATGCGTTTCTATTAATTGTTTGTTTCTCCTTCCAATCTACAAGGTGGTATTTCTTGCCCTTGCTCTATTTCTTTAAGCAGGCAAGTTGCCACTGCTTCAGTCCCAACTCCTAAGTGTCTTCTTTCAAATCAATTGCTCTGTGTCTCTTACCTCTCATCTACAAATGAGATGAGAGAAGAATGTCTTAGTGGCTCACTCCTGCATTTTATTTATTTTATTTTTTGTGCTTTGTGAGACACCAAATTTCTACGCAGTGTGCTTTGTCTTACCCTCCCCTAAGCATATTTGTAATGTTTGTCTGATGTTCCCCTCTTGATGTTCACACAAGTGATCAGGTTACTGGAGGAAAAAAAAAAAAAGAGTTGCGTCTAGGCCTCAAAATTCATATGCAGGTCTTTTAAACTTACTCCATGTCAAAGCTCGGATATAAATATTTGGTTCAGCCCAGCGGCGGCTCCAGGCACCAGCGCTCCAAGCGCGTGCCTGGGGCGGCAAGCCGCGGGGGGCACCCCTGCTAGTCCCTGCAAGGGCGGCAGTCAGGCAGCCTTCGGCGGCATGCCTGCGGGAGGTCCCGCGGATTTGGCGGCAATTCGGCGGCAGGTACGCCGGAGCCGCGGGACCAGCGGACCTCCCACAGGCGTGCCGCCGAATCCACGGGACTGGGGACCTCCTGCAGCCTGCCTGCCATGCTTGGGGCAGCAAAAAAGCTAGAGCCGCCCCTGGTTCAGCCTATGCTAATGGTAGGAACCAGTTATGAAATTTGTATACTTCTTCCAGATTCCCCCAATATTTGGAACCTGTTGGGCAATAAGCATCCAGATTCCCATTTTTCCATGGATGTTTAGATCACTATCTTAGCTACACTCTGCCCTCAGATACACACAGTTCTTACAGACTTTGTCCCTTTTATGTCATTGGTTCAAATCCTGCAATCTTTTCAGATCAGGCCCATCTCTACTTTTAACAGCTAAGCAAACATCAAAGGCGAGAATTTAGCTCAATTTAAATTTTAGGTGCCACTGCTACCCTTTCCTCCATATATTAAATTCTCTACTTATCTTCACTATCTGGTGAACAATGATACACAGCTCTCTACAATTTACATACATGCTGAATTTTAGAAGTTCATCCAATTTTAAGGACTTAACATTAAAAAGAGTCCAGTTAACAAAAGACAAACCCTATAGAAAATCTTTCAACTGTAAGAAATAGTGAACATTACATGTACAACAATTGGTCTTTTGCAACAGTCACTGCCCTAGTTAAGGTCACAGTACCAGTGCCCAAAAACCAAGAGCGGTTCTTTAAAATAAGACTAGAACTATGGGCTTGATTCTCCTCACATTAATACCAGTGTAAGTTAGGAACAGAACTGAGCTCACTGGTGGTTCTGAAAAAAAATAAAAATGAAAATCCATTCAGGTAGAACTGAAACCAAAATATGCTGAAATTTCAGCAATCATGTCTGCTTCTGGTTGAACAAAAACATTGTTTCTGGGCATTTTTACAGGGTTAGATTCACAAAACAGAAGAAGGAAGCACATGGGAAGGATGCCCTTCTTATAATCCTTAGTCCAGTTATTAGGGCACCCACCTGGTGGTGGGAAACCCAGATTCAACTTCTCTTTCTGGCCTGATGTGGAGCAGGAATTTCAACATGGGTCTCCCACCTCCTAAACCAATGGGCTGTTCTGGGGTAAGTCTGATAGTCTCCCTCGTGAAACTATTCCAATTTGAAGGAAATACTTGAATAGTTTTTGGGCAATACAGACAATATGAATCTGTAGCCTGACAATTAGGATATTCACCTGGGAGGTTAGTTCATGGCTCTGCTCCACTGAATATTTGTTAAGGGCCAGATCCTCAGGTGGAGGGAGTCACAGGAGTTTCACAGAAATCATTGGATTTATGCCAGTTTACACCATTTCATGATCCGGTCCAAATCAATTCCTGTGTTAACATACTGTTAAAGCATTTTTGCAGCTGTGCAGATATAGAAAAAAAGAGACATCAGCTGCATCTCCACTATTTCCTGTGCCACTGAAGGCTAACTGCTCTCAGTTAAAGGGGGGAAAAAAGACAGCTGCAACCTTTGAAATTATTTTTCCATAAAAAGATGTGATGCAAAACTTAGCCATATTTAATTCACTTTCAGTGTTCAGACTATTTCATTCATTGTTTATTGCAGACATTTGTAGGGCACCCATCATCAAGGTATCTGACATTTCTTGTCCACACTACCATATTTAACAGGGCTTATTAAACACCTGGGTTGAAGTCCTGGTCAATGGGAAAGATTCTCAGACTCCAGTGGGAGTCCAAGATTTCATCCTTGTTTAAACCGACTTAAATGGAGCTACATGAATTTAGACCAGCTGAGAATCTAATCCAATGTGTGTTTTTGACAGATGTGTTCGCTTTAAGATCACATGAACAAGCAGTCTTTATCTCAAGAGCACCTGTTTCTTGAATCTACAGCAGGACATTTAAAAAAAATATTTTAACTCATATGAAATTACACAGGTTTGCAGTACATTCCGAAGGTCTTACACCTTTTGACATAAAGCAAGTTTTTCCAACATCTGCAGAACCATGATACAGAAATAAGAAACAACTTAACTTATGAATCAAGGCAGCTTCCTCAAAATTTTGCCCTTGTTTACTATGAAGTAACACCACTAAAACCAAAAAGGGGTGCATAAGAGTAACTGAAAGCAAAATAGGATGATTAAACTTTTATTTGGCGGTGTCATTTTAGTGAGTTGTTCCACTTTTGAATATTCTGTTCCTTTTTTATGCTAGTCTTGCATTATTATTTTTCTAAAATTCAGCATAGGGTTTTTTTTTTTTAAATGAAGAAACTTCTCAAACTCTGCACTGCATGTGAATTAGAAAACTTTTTATTTATTAGAGGACCCAAATTCAGAATTCTGAACTCCTGAAAGAGTTATCACTAGTACTTTCCAGCTAAAACTTCAAATGAATAAGCCCTACTCCCTGGTAGGTAGGGAAGTATTATCCCTACTTTACTATTAAGTAAGCTGAGGCACACAGAAGTTAAGGACAGAGGGGGGAAGATATTCCAACACACAAATTACAGTTATGCACCTAACGGCTATTGACTTTCAAAGGGGGATTGGTGCCTAACTGCCTTTGAAACACTCCCCCAATACATAGGAATAAGGCAGTATATAATGAAATATTTGATGACCTCTCTGGTGGTGCTCACCATATTCTACATTTTTGAACCCACAAGAAACCAGTCAGAGCAGCAGTATATAAAGAGGTAGGCCTTGCATGCGTCTATAAAATTTAGTAGACACACTTGGAGTCTGTGTGGTTTCCACATTTGTTTATTGTTTAAAAGAGCAAGACACATCAGTGCCAAAGTCCCTTGAAGCCAATGAAAAGATCCCCACTGTTTTCAATGGGCTTTGGAGCCAGCCCCTAAAGATTTGGCAGAATACAAACGTTTTTGCATTGTTCACCCAGCTTCATAGTGCCAAAGTAGCTATTATCGGATGATCGTTCTGTGTCTTGTATGAAAGGAGCTTGTTTCTGCCCAATTCTCTGCAGACAAGTATCTCCAGGCCACTAGCCGCCACCACCACAGTTACCTCTAGTTGTCGGTCTCAGCATTGAGGGCAAGAATTGAATGGGCACAGAGTCTAAACTACTTTTCATGCTCAGAGGCGAGCCCTGCATATCCGTGTTAAAGCATGTTGGTGAAGCATTGTGGGAATGCTTGCCCTGCCATTGATTATGCAGCTCTTGGCCTGTGGCTATATCATTAACTGAAAGAAGCCAATGTCCTTTCACTATAATGATATGCAATATTTAAAAATAAAAAATACAGGAAAAAGGCTCCACTAGAGAACAGAAGGGTTGGCAGAGGGAATGAGCATGAGGCCCACCTTTGGAAGTCAAGAACTTTTTAGAACAGTCATACTTGGCTTGTGTTTAGCTTTGTTACAAATTTGAGGCCTTATAGGAAATCAAACAGGTATTCAATTAGTAATGATCTGGAAGATGGGATGGATTGCACCCTCAGTAAGTTCGCGGATGACACTAAGCTGGGGGGAGAGGTAGGTACACTGGAGTGTAGGGATAGGGTCCAGAGTGTCCTAGAAAAATGGGAGGATTGGGCTAAGAGAAATCTGATGAGGTTCAACAAGGACAAGTGCAGAGTCCTGCACTTAGGACAGAAGATTCCCATGCACTGCTACAGGCTGGGGACCGACTGGCTAAGCAGCAGTTCTGCAGAAAAGAATCTGGGGATTACAGTGGATGAGAAGCTGGATATGAGTCAGTGTGCCCTTGTTGCCAAGAAGGCTAATGGCATATTAGGCTGCATTAGTAGGAGCAGTGCCAGCAGATCAAGGGAAATGATTATTCCCCTCTATTTGGCACTGGTGAGGCTACATCTGGAGTACTGCATCACTACAGAAAGCATGTGGACAAATTGGAGAGAGTCCAGCAGAGGGCAACGAAAATTATTCGGGGGCTGGGGCACATGACTTATGAGGAGAGGCTGAGGGAACTGGGCTTATTTTATCTGCAGAAGAGAAGAGTGAGGGGGAATTTGATCGCAGTCTTCAACTATCTGAAGAAGGGTTAAAAGGGGATGGAGCTAGGCTGTTCTCAGTGTGGCAGATGACAGAACAAGGCACAATGGTCTCAAATTGCAGTGGGGGAGGTCTAGGTTGGATATTAGGAAAAAACTATTTCACTAGGAGGGTGGTGAAGCACTGGAATGGGTTACCTAGGGAAGTGGTGGAATCTCCATCCGTAGAGGTTTTAAGGCCCAGCTTGACAAAGCCCTGGCTGGGATGATTTATTTGGGGTTGGTCCTGCTTTGAGCAGGGGGTTGGACTAGATGACCTCCTGAGGTCTCTTCCAGCCCTAATCTTCGATGATTCTATGATTCTTCTTAGCTCAAATTCATGCCATTTGTTCCCAAAGCCTTAACATATGTAAGAATAAATCCGTAAATGATTGGGATACCATTCTGTAAGTACAAGGTAAGGGATCGTTTTTATATGAGTTTTGGAGAAGCGTGAATCATCTTTCTTGGGTAGCTTCCCAAATACTTCATGTGAAGTCCTAAGCATCTCCAGCAAGTTGTACAGTTGATGAATACCATATGCATTTTTTTCAGAAAGGGAAAGTCTATTTGTAGGAGATCCTGACTGAGTTCCTGCGTATTCTTTTGCTCAAATTTAATGTTGTACAGTTTTCCAGTGAGTTGATGAGATACTGCAAGACTATCTTAAGTTTATTTTGTCACCTTTCTTTTGTAGATAACAATAACAGTGTTAATCCAGTTAGTTTTCTACCATAGGCACACAATGAACAGCAAATCATGCTGGGCTCCCTTAGTCTTTCATGTAGTTAATCACAGTGAGGTCTACTACAGCCAGCCTTTTACAGACAGAAGTCAACCTAACAATTACTCTTGGGGAAATTCTGCACTGCTGCGCAAGTGCAGAATTAATATCCCCCACAGATTTTTTTTTAAACCCTCAAAATAATCGATTCTGACAGGGAGGCGAAGGGAAGCCATGAGAGGGGTCATGCTGCAATTACACATTTTGCTCACCAGGGCTGATGTGGTGCCAGAAGAGAGGACAGCTGGCTCATAGGCCAGAGCAGCCAGCAGTGGAGAGAGAGGAGACAGAGGCTGCATTCCTCACAGCACCGTGCCCAAGGGGCCAGGTGAGGAGGCAGAGAATATGGGGGGGACAGATTGGGGCACATGGGGGTCATAGACTGGGGTTCAGAAGGGCTAATAGGGAGAGAGACTGGGGTGGGGGCATTGGAGCTAGTGGGGTGACAACATTGAGTCGGGGCTGAATGGGAGTGGGGGTGCAGGGCCACATGAGGGACAGGGGGTGGAAGGGTGCAGGGACACATGAAGACAGAGGTAGATATGCCTGATTGAATGGGAGAGGTTAGCGATCAGCCAGGGTCTTCATGGGGGAGGATCTCAAATTCCCTAACAATCCCTCCCCCCTTGCTTACAAAAATCAGACATGAAAATGCAAAAAAAAGTGTCACAGCACACTATTACTGAAAAATTGCTTACTTTCTCATATAATTATAAAATAAATTTATTGGAATATAAATATTGTAATTATATTTCAGCATTTCTGAAGTCTGAGCCCTGCCACCTGGGGCTGAAGCATGTAATTTAGCTTCGTGGAGCTCCCTTTGCATGGAGCCACAGGCAATTGCCCTGCTTGCCACCCCCTAAACACCCGCGCTGGACTTGCGACTCCCCTAAACCCATCCCGCAAAGCCCCTGGGGGTCATGACCCCCAGGTTGAGAAACCCTGAACTAAGCAAATATCTGTATGAGTTGATGTACTGCCTGGAAAACCTTTATGTACCCCCAGGGGTACATGTACCCTTGGTCAAGAACCACTGCCCTATGCAAATGAATTAACTTCAGTGAGGTTAGACAGGTCATCAAACAGTGTGAAATTTGGTCCTGAGAGCATAGTGACTATCTGATCCAACACACTAACAGCTCACATACATCAGTGAACAGTGGACCTGATCTCCTTCTCACAGGAGTTAGTGAAATTCCCACTGAGCAAGAGGGACTTCAATCTAATGTCTCAGCTGAATGGAGGCATCTCTAATGGTACAAAATTCATCCTCACAATCCTGTCTGAGGTACAAACAAAATCCTCTTTCTCCTTGAAAACTGTATTTGAGATTTGATATGAAATTGATCCCTTACAGAAAAAAGAAGTACAAATATTTTTCCAGATGCTTCTGCTGACTTAACTAGGGATATTTATGAAGTCTGGTAAAAAATTCTGTTAAAACTGCTTTGACAGAAAATTGGATTTTGTAAAATTTTTTTGAAGTCTGCTTTCCATGGAAAATTTTGGCTCTCTCATAAAAAACAATGCCTAAAAACCAGAGTTTCAATTCAGAAATACCACCACAGTGTCTTGTAGAATTTGTAGCTTGGGTGTCTCATGTCCCCAAGCAAGAGGTCATCTCCCATCATGACTTCAATCCATGTTGCACCACAGTAGTTCTGCAAGAGGGAAAACTGTAGTCCACCCTGGGAGATGTAGTCCAGCCAGGGAGCCCAGCCCAGCTCATAGAGAAAAATAAAGGGGTGAGGCACCACAACAGCATTTCTAAAGTCAAAGTTTTCAGCTGGAAGTTTTGATTTGCCAAAAAGTCACAATTTTCCGCAGAAAAACAAATTAAAACATTTTTCTAACCAGCTCTAATACATACATTAAAAGACAATGCCACCACGTAAACCCATGATGATATGTTTCTTTTTAAGCAGTTAAGAAGTCAACTGCTGCTGACATACACAATCGCAAAAGGGAAAAATCTGTGACTAGATCAGGAAACATTAGAAACTGAAATACTGACACTGATGAGTTTAGTGAGGGGCATATTATTGACAGTTGTTAATTCTCTAGCCTTTTTCATGCCTGAAAAATGTGTTTTCGGGAGGTGTTTCATTAAACAGTTGAGACAGTTGCATTTCTAGTGAAATTATGAAGGCTACTAACAAAATACATTTTTATGGTTTAAATTTGTGGGGGAGGGAAGAAATCAGTGAGTTGGAGTTCTGTCCTTGAATATGATACTAAATGCAGCACAAACATTAAAAAAGTGAATCCATAAGAAACAGTAAACATATGAAGCTCTCCATTATAGTACCCAAGCCCGATGCCAGCTCTGTCCACATATCTATTCAAGTGACACCATCATAGGACCTAACCACATCAGCCACACCATCAGGGGCTCGTTCACCTGCACATCTACCAACGTGATATATGCCATCATGTGCCAGCAATGCCCCTCTGCCATGTACATTGGCCAAACTGGGCAGTCTCTATGCAAAAGAATAAATGGACACAAATCTGAGATCAGGAATCATAACATTCAAAAACCAGTGGGAGAACACTTCAACCTCTCATCACCCAGTGACAGACTTGAAGGTGTCAGTTTTGCAACAAAAAAACTTCAAAAACAGACTCCAAAGAGAGACTGCTGAACTCGAATTAATATGCAAATTAGACACAATTAACTTAGGTCTAAACAGAGACTGGGAATGGTTGGGTCATTACACTAATTGCATTTTTTTCCCCCATGTTAAGTTCTCCTCACACCTTCTATGGGTCATCTCGATTATCACTTCAAAGTTTTTTCTTCTGCTGCTACTGATAGCTCATCTCAATTGATTAGCCTCTTACAATTGGTATGTGTACTTCCACCTTTTCATGTTCTCTGTATGTATAAATATCTTCTGTCTGTGTGTTTCACTGTATGCATCTGAAGAAGTGAGCTGTAGCCCACGAAAGCTTATGCTGAAATAAATTTGTTACTCTAAGGTGCCACAAGTACTCCTGTTCTTTTTGCGGATACGGACTAACACGGCTGTTACTTTGAAGCCAGAGAGTGTGTTTGTAAGTTACCACTATGCCACCCATGAGCATTCTGTAGTAATACTGAACTTGCTGAATTGCACATAGTTTATCACCGGAAATGTAGGAAAATTAGGAATATATGAAACCCACAAAGAACTATACATCATGGCACTCTACAATCTTAGTGAAAAAACACTGTGCAAAGTGTAGAATGAATGCACAGCACATGATGAGGAATCTAATTGGTCAAATCAAAACCAAACTATGGTATTTACAGTATTGCCAACTCATGATTATTTCAGATCTCACAATATTTATTATTTTTCTTAAAGCCCCAGCTACTGGAGGCAAGGGATTATATGAGAAACTTAGCTTTCATTTTAGAAGTTTTTATCTCTTAGGGAAAAATTACCATGAAAATGTAAATTGAATGAAACTTAAAAAGTCTCAGAAAGCAGAAGGCTTATAAAGAATCCAAGATTATTTCTGTAAATCTGAAGCCAATCTCATGATTTTGGAGGTCTCACTCAGGATTTTTGAATATATGGGTACTTAAAGGCACTTTTAATCAATAAGGACTATTCTCACACTGATGTTCAACTTTCTACCTCCCTCCCCCAGCCATTTCCATTTGACAGGTGTTCATGAGGTAATATTGTTTTTTGTGAAGGGAGAAGTTCTCTTTTTTTTTTTTAATTCTACCTTTAGTTAGAAATAGCTGAATTTGTTTTACTTAACCTTTGGGTGGAGACCAAATCAATACAAATTCCGTCTGAAATGTCAGAGATGAGTGACTGAAAATAGGGGTTTAGAATAGAAAGTTTTATACAGTCTGAATTATAGCAATCATGGTTGTTCCCACTATAATTATACCCATAATACATCTGAAACAAAATAAAGATACAATTTTAGGGAATTAACTCAAAGACCCCTATCTGAATATTTCAGAAAATAGAATGATTAACTGAAAAACTAGTTCTATAATGTATTTCTATGGATTTTCAATCAGTAGTAATTAGGAAATTTGAGGTTCAATAGACGGGTGGAATGCATGATTAATTTCAAATTAGTCACAGAAAGATTGGAGTTGGGTAGATGAGCAAGTTGAATTTGTATCAGTAAATACTAAACCTAGGTTGACGTTTAAATTTTCAGCACGTTACATATAGCTTTAAGACAAAAGAATGTGATGTATAATTCCATGTCAGGGTTATGTACTAAATGTAAAACAGATGCAGGATTTTCACATACGTTTAGAAAATGTAGATGAATTGCAAAGTTCTGGTTAAATGTCATTTAGTTTCTGTAAGACTTGTTCGATGTTTTTGATTTATGTAATCCAGATGTTCACATTTTAAGTAATGCTAACCAGGCAAAGCAAAAGTGTGAGCGTGTTAGTGCCAATAGCAAGAGACAGGGAGAAATACGAGTCTCTGCTGTCAATATCAGACTGGAGAAGGACAGAACATAACAGCGATGAAGCATGAAGGACAACATGTTTCTTGTTAACTTATAGGCTAAGAACAGGAAAACAGAACATTACCATTACTGCCATTAGAATAAAGTTGTGAAAGGCTGCAGCAACTTTGAGGCATACTCAGGTTCCACAAGAGTCATGCTCATAGGAAAGGAGAAAGGAGATTCAGACATTTTCTAGTCCTAAATAAACCTCTAGCTACAATGAGGCCTATGCTGCTGTTTTGTTCCTCCACCATCCCCAGATTTGTTCTATCCAATGATTCGGGAAATGAGATGTCAGGTCCCCCCTACAGCAATATTCACAAATGAGATACAGCTCTACACTTGTATATTGCTATAGGATGGTAACAGAACATAATTGTACTTTAAATATCCATGGCACCTTTCATTTAAATCTCTCAAAATATTTTGCAAACAATTATGCTTCACAACCCCGCAGTGAGGTAAGTATTAATATAACCATTTTACAGGTTTAAGCCCATGGAAGTTAAGTGGATTTTTCCATGAGCACCAACTGAGTGAGTGGCAGCAATAGTAATAGAACCCAGGAGTCCTTGTCACCGGTCTCCTGCTCTAACTTCTACAGGATTCTCCCTCACAATTCTCCATTATAATGCTAATAAACCTAGTTACTTATTTTAATACATCTTCTCCCATCTAACATCTTTACCATGTTGTGTCTTGCTGCTTACTCAGCATGAAGGAAGAGGCCTAGGTAGGGACCATCGAATTGTGGAGGTAAATGCGTGGTTACACAGGTGGTGTCAGAGAGAGAGCTTTGGATTCTTCTACCATGGGATGTTGTTCCAGGAAAAAGGATTGCTAAGAAGAGATGGAATCCACCTAACAAAGAGAGGGAAGAGCATCTTTGCAGATAGGCTTGCTAACCTAGTGAGGAGGGCTTTAAACTAGGTTAACCGGGGGATGGTAATCTAAGCCTGGAGGTAAAGTGGGATACCGGGAGGAAACACAAGGAGGAGGCCTTCTGATTCATACTGAGAAAGTAGGGCAATCGGATAGTTATCTGAGTTGCCTGTACATGAACGCAAGAAGTCTGAGAAACAAGCAGGAAGAATTGGAAGTCCTGGCACAGCCAAGGAACTATGATGTGATTGGAATAACAGAGACTTGGTGGGGTAACTCACATGACTGGAGCACTATCATGGATGGGTATAAACTGTTCAGGAAGGACAGGCAGGGCAGAAAAGGTGGAGGAGTTGCACTGTATGTAAGGGAGCAGTATGATTGCTCAGAGCTCCAATATGAAACTGGAGAAAAGCCTGTTGAGAGTCTTTGGGTTAAGTTTAGAGGCGAGAGCAACAAGAGTGATGTCTTGGTGGGCATCTGCTATAAACCACCAGACCAGGAGGATGAGGTAGATGAGGCTTTCTTCGGACAACTAACAGAAGTTTCCAGATTGCAGGCCCTGGTTCTCATGGGGGACTTCAATCACTCTGACATCTGCTGGGAGAACAATACAGTAGTGCAGACAATCCAAGAAGTTTTTGGAGAGAGTTGGGGACAACTTCCTGGTGCAAGTGCTGGAGGAACCAACTAGGCGCAGTGCTCCTCTTGACCTGCTGCTCACAAGCAGAGAAGAATTGGTAGGGGAAGCAGAAGTGGGTGGCAACCTGGGCAGCAGTGACCATGAGAGGGTAGAGTTCAGGATCCTGACAAAAGGAAGAAAGAAGGACAGCAGAATACGGACCCTGGACTTCAGAAAAATCAGACTGACTCCCTCAGGGAACTGATGGGTGGGACCCCCTGGGAGGCTAATATGAGGGGGAAAGGAGTCCAGGAGAGCTGGCTGTATTTTAAAGAAGCCTTATTGAGGGTGCAGGAACAAACCATCCCGATGTGCAGAAAGAATAGCAAATATGGCCAGTGACCAGCTTAGCTTAACCAAGAAATCTTCATGAGTTTAAACACAAAAAGGAAGCTTGCAAGAAATGAAAACTTGGACAGATGACTAGGGAGGAGTATAAAAATATTGCTCGAGCATGCAGGGGTGTAATCAGGAAGGCCAAAGCACAATTGGAGTTGCAGCTAGTAAGGGATGTGAAGCATAACAAGAAGGATTTCTACAGGCATGTTAGCAACAAGAAGATAGTCAGGGAAAGTGTGGGACCCTTCCTGAATGGGGGAGGCAACCTAGTGACAGAGAATGTGGAAAAAGCTGAAGTACTCAATGCTTTTTTGCCTTGGTCTTTACAGACAAGGTCAGCTCCCAGACTGCTGCACTGGGCACCATAGTATGGGGAGGAGATGAGTAGCCCTCAGTGGTGAAAACAGGTTAAGGACTATTTGGAAAAGCACATCACAAGTCCATAGGTCTGGATCTAATGCATCCCAGGGTGCTGAGGGAGTTGGCTGATGTGATTTCAGAGATAATGGCCAATGGCTCTGCAAACTCATGGTTATCGGGGAAAGGTCCCAGACAATTAGAAAAAGGCAAATATAGTGCCCATCTTTAAAAAAGGGAAGAAGGAGAATCCTGGGAACTACAGACTGGTCAGTCTCACCTCAGTCTCTGGAAAAATCATGGAGCAGGTCCTCAAGGAATCCATTTCAAAGCACTTGGAGGAGAGGAAGGTGATCAGGAACAGTCAACATGGATATACCAAGAGAAAGTCATGACTGACCAACCTGATTGCCTTCTATGATGAGATAACTGGCTCTGTGGATATGGGGAAAGTGATGGACATTATATATCTCGACTTTAGCAAAGATTTTGATACAGTCTCTTGATACAGCAAGTATGGATTGGATGAATGGACTATAAGGTGGATAGAAAGCTGCCTAGATCGTCGGGCTCACCGGGTAGTGATCAACAGCTCGATGTCTAGTTGGCAGCAGTTATCAAGTGGAGTGCCCCAGGGATCTGACCTGGCGCTGGTTTTGTTCAACATCTTCATGAATGATCTGAATGATGGGATGGATTGCACCTTCAGCAAGTTTGTGGAGGACACTAAGCTGGGGGAGGGGAGGGCAGGGGAAGAGGTAGATAAGCTGGAGGGTAGGGATAGGGTCCAGAGTAACCTAGACAAATTGGAGGATTGGGCCAAAAGAAATCTGACAAGATTCAACAAGGACAAGTGCAGAGTCCTGCACTTTGGACGGAAGAATCCCATGCACTGCTACAGGATGGGGACCAACTGGCTAAGTGGCAGTTCTGCAGAAAAGGACCTGGGGATTACAGTGGACGAGAAGCTGGATACGAGTCAGTGTGCCCTTGTTGCCACGAAGGCTAACGGCATATTGGGCTACATTAGTAGGAGCATTGCCAGCAGATCCAGGGAAGTGATTATTCCCCTCTATTCGGCACTGATGAGGCCACATCTGGAGTACTGCATCCAGTTTTGGGCTCCCCACTACAGAAAGGATGTGGACAAATTGGAGAGAGTCCAGCGGAGGGCAATGAAAATTATTAGGGGGCTGGGGCACATGACTTATGAGGAGAGGCTGAGGGAACTGGGCTTATTTTGTCTGCAGAAGAGAAGAGTGAGTGGGGATTTGATAGAAGCCTTCAACTACCTGAAGGGGGGGTTCCAAAGAGGATGGAGTAGGCTGTTCTCAGTGGTGGCAGATGACAGAACAAGGAGCAATGGTTTCAAGTTGCAGTGGGGGAGGTCTAGGTTGGATATTAGGAAAAACTATTTTACTAGGAGGGTGGTGAAGCACTGGAATGGGTTACCTAGAGAGGTGGTGGAATCTCCATCTTTAGAGGTCTTTAAGGCCTAGCTTGACAAAGCCCTGGCTGGATGATTGAGTTGGGGTTGATCCTGCTTTGAGCGGGGGGTTGGACTAGATGACCTCCTGAGGTCTCTTCCAACCCTATTTTCTATGATTCTATTAAATTTCAGATCAGTGACCCTATTTTATGATGTTACATGACTAATTTCTGGTGTTGCACATTTGTAACCATTAGCTCTCAAAATGAAAGAGAAATGATCAGCCTACAAAAGCAGAAATACGGTCACAGCTAAAATGTATTTCCTATATATAGCAATAGCAAAATATATGGATAATCTGCTCTGCCCTCACTGACAGCTATCACAATTCATTATAAAGGACTCGACCCTGCCCTTTGATACATGACATACATCACTTAT
The DNA here is from genome assembly GCF_028017835.1 of Emys orbicularis. Classification (NCBI taxonomy): domain Eukaryota; kingdom Metazoa; phylum Chordata; order Testudines; family Emydidae; genus Emys; species Emys orbicularis. The sequence goes on from NC_088684.1 coordinate 194,658,081, forward strand.
AAGCTTCTAAGTGTGCAAGCCATCTTTTTTCCTTTATACTGCTTTTCCTGGTAAGGGTCATGGCAGCAGCACAGAGAGTAGGGAGGACCAGTCCTCTCTTTCCTCCACAACACATTCCAGCTCCTCCTGAAGGATTCCACAATGTTCCCAGGCCAGCCGGGAGATATAATCCCTCCAGTGTGCCCTGGGTCGTGGCCTCAGGGCCACGTGCAAGCCAAGTAGGTGAATTTCCAAGTTAGTGGTGCTATACTGTATTTCTGTGCAACAGGCCAGCATCAGCTTCAAAGTCTGTGAGAGAGAGAAGGGGAGGATTGTGTTGTGAGGGCAAGTGAGGCTAGAGATAGACCCTAACACCAGTTATAAAACTTGTTGTAATGCAATATCTTCATTCAACAAATAAAACACTGACTTGATTTTCAACATTTGGTTATGATGGGAAAGGAGATACTGGTTTAATTTTTGTGTAGTCAATTTTTCAGGAGAGTAGATAGTCAGCACTTTCTGAAAAAACAGGCCTCTAAGATGTCTCAGGTTGGGTACCCTAAATCTGAGATACCCAAAATTACTAGTCTATACTGAAAATCTTGCCCTGAAAATTTTTTTCCATGGAAAAAATCCCATTGATCCCAGTGCCTATGGGAGTATGTATGCAAATAATAGGCCTTCATTTCAAGATTAGATAAGCAATGTCAAAAGTTGCCTTAAGGAAAAACGAGTCTCGCATTGGCACGTCACATTTGCAAGACAGTAATGCTTCATTTTTTGACCAAGGTTTTGCTTCATTTGTGACCAAATATGAACAAAGTATGACAGAATATTTTTGAACTTTACTCAGAGCTACAGTCTCATTTGCTTCCAGTGGAGTTCTTCCAATTGTATTCAGGGGTTGAAACAAGTGGTGTTGACCAAGACACTTTATTCACACAGACAAAAAATGGCGGGCTGAAAGTCACATGTGCTGTGGGATAGTTAATTGTGTAATATATTACTCCTACAATCAAAATTAAGTAAAAAAGTGTTCAGCAGGTCAATGAAACCTATTAGACATTTATCTTTATAAATTTCACAGTGGACCAAGATAATTACCTAGGGTTTTACATGGTACTTATCACCAAGCTATCTGGGAGCCTCCAAAAATTATGAAATACTCATACTATAATATTTGTATTACAGTAGCAGGGCCCCATTATGCTAGGCCCAGTACAAACAAAGACAGTCCCTGTCTAAATGAGCTTTCATTCTAAATAAAATATATTTCCTCTCTCTTCCTTCAGGTTAGCTGAAACTGGCTTATATTTATTTTATAAAGGGAAGGCTAGTTCAAAGAAGCAGGCTTTGCATCATGCACTGAAGATGCAGAAGCTTCTGGCCATCTTGAGCTCTTTAGAAGTAAAATTCCAGATTTGAGAGGTTATCACTTGGACACCTTCGTCTTCTGAAAACAAATTTCTCTCTTGAGGTCAACAGTTTCTTTGTTCCTGTTATGGGAGGTCATGGTCAGGTATTCAATTGGAAAACAATGAAAAGGCAAATGTTTCACAGCTGTATTTATTCACACATTAACGGTTTTCTTCTTTTACTTTCTGGTAAGCTATACCCCTCTGTGTTTCTCCCATAATGAAGATCAATGGTCTTTCTTAAAGAAAAAAAAAATATGAAATGTATGACTCTTTTCCAAACTATATAGTAAGCAACATCAACTCCTTCCTGATGACCCTAGGCCAAATTATAGTAGTTCCATCTTTATGGATGGACAATGAGAAACAGACTTTCGCCTGGTCTATATAAATAGCATAAAAGATTTTCCCTTAAACTAATGCTGCTTTATATGAACATATTACAGATGTCAGTCAGATCTCTGATTGAGAGGCATACTGAAGAGCACTGTTGGCCTTTGGAAAAATTACTGGTCTTTCAATAGATGTGGAAACTAATGGGAATATTACACAAATTAAAATGAGACAGTTACATTTTAGTTCTGTTTAAAAGGAGACTGGCATTTCCGTTGAGCAAAAGACCCCACACTGATTAGTATTTTCAGAACATAGTCCACAACAAGAGAGACCAGAACAATGAGTCTTAATGATCTAAAATCTCAGCTACTTGTTCTTTGTTTAGGAAATAAATTCCTATAGTGCTGTGTGACCGACCACAAACCATTAACTCCATAATTCCTGTAAAAGTTCCTCTTTCACTTGACTTCTGAAACACCATGAGAAAAACAGCTGTTGTATTATGAGTTTCCTGTTTCTTAACATGCTGTTCCCCAGCTAAGGTCTTGCTGCTGCTGCTGCTCCATTTAATTGAATCAAAGTTTTGCTATTTTCTTTCAGTGGGAGCAGGATCCAGCTACAATTGCACGAGAACGAACTTTGGTTTGGGGCAGTGGGGAGGGGTTGCTGCTGCTGACTATGCACTACTTACTCTAGAGCCCTTCTTGTGAACTGTGATCTCACCAAAGTGAGATGAGTAGAGCTTTTTGGTATGCGTGACTTTGAAGTGGATTCACACTGATGGTCATTTGCCTTGGTTGCTGACTGTGCTGGAAGCACATTCCCAAGTGTGTGTGGGGGGGGGAGGGGAGCAATATTTATTTCAGATCATTTTCTTTTTAAAAGCAGACTTTTTATTTGCATTTGGAAATCCCCAGTTTAAACACATGCCAAGTGGCAAGGGTTATATTATCGGAAACCAGAATAAATATTTCCCCAAAGCCAGGCTTTACAGGTTTACATCTTGTAAATATACATGCATCTTCCAGCTGGAGACCTTCCATGCATGCTCAATCAATCAAAGATGAAGGAGGCAAGAAACATTTTAATTTCACACTATCCATTGAAGGAATCTGGTCCTAATCCCTAGCCTTCACTGCAGCGATGGGACCCACTGAAAATCAAGGGCCTGATATTGCTTCAAAGCGGTCAGTGACAAAGCTCCTAAGTCTTCAATAGGAGCAAGAGGAGACCCAAATGAGAAGGCCCAGTTCCAGTCCCATGCAGGCATCAAAGTTTAACTCCCTTCTTGTTTTTATATATTATATATAAAAAAATTAAAAACATAAGGAGAAATTTTCTTGTAATAAAGGAGACTTCTACAATTGCTGTTCAAGTTCATATTGGCCTGCAAGATGAGTCAAATTGATTCTGATGAGCGATCCTGAAATGGCTGCTGTGGTTGTCTGAAGGAATTTCTCTGTGGTCAGCTTGTTCTCTTTTGAACTAATTGTCATTTTTCAGTGGGTCTGTCTCCCACTTGGCCTTACGTTAAAGCAAAGAAATGATATACGTTAAAATATCAAGGCCACAGCCATTCTAAGATTGGCTGAGACTGTGCAAAACAGCAGCATGGGAAATGTCTTGTCTAAGCTTGGTCTGCCTGTTAATGAACTGCCAATAATCACCGCTGCTCCACCCACATTCAGGCCTACCAGATCTGATTTCAGTGCTTCTGCCTTGATCCCCACAACTCTTACAGCTGTTTTAATTCCCTAACAGTAACTGCTGTCCCAGACTCCAAAACTACCAGTCACCACAAAGAGAAGAGGGCAGAACCCTCATAAAGCAGATGTACAGTGTCTCACACAGCTACAGACTAGTCTTTGAATCCATCAGCCAACATAGTAATAAACCTAGCTTTTTTGTACGTTTCTGAGACTCTTCCCATAGAGACTTTACAATTGCCTCTCTGATTCACTCTGTGGGCGTTAATATAGTTTAATCCATCATTAAGGCCATTTTTGGCCTGCAAGTGCTGAAAATCTTTGCATACCAAGTGACTAAAGAGAACTTGAGTCTGAGTGTTAAAGAGCAAGTTTTTGCCTCTCTATGATGAATTTCACAAATCAATTGAATAGGAGAGTGTGTACATAGTAAAGCATTTTCTGCATTCATGAACATGAACTGTAGAGCTTTTCAAAGAGAGACAGGATAACCATCTGCCTTGGATGGTTTAGACACAAGAAATCCTGCATCTTGGCAGGGGGGTAGACTAGGTGACTCTTAAGGTCCCTTCTAACCCTATGGTTCTATAATTCCATAATATGCAGGATGTCAATTCTAGAGGTCTTACACCTACTTAAGAGAGCTGCCTTCATCAGAAAGCTTCGCATGCTTTCTGCAAGTTAAGCAAAACCATCCTTCTTACACTGAATCCATGGCTGTAGGAGTTCCATGAATTCTGGAAAGTTCCATTACATATAACACATTTCTCAAATTTCTTATATTATTCATATGCTTTATATGCACATGACCCAGGGCTTTTCACATTATCTTCTGCTGGTTATTTTTAGCCGCCTGCTCCCCTCCCCCCACCCCTGCATGCGCAAACACACACAAGATGGTGTTGTGCACCCCAGACATTTTTCAATCTTTTAAGCCTACCAACTCTGTGTGTACATAGGTTTTTATGCAAATGTGTTTAAAATAACTAGTATGGGGTTCATTTACAAATTAAACTGGCTCTTACAGTAGCTAAGCATGCCATTGCTAGGCTTTTACACTAGGATAGCGAGAAACCATCTCCCTCAATTCAAAATTGTCTTTTGCAACACCAATGAAGGTAATAAATTGCTGTTTGTTTCACTGCAAAACTTACTGTGGCTAGGTTATCAAATAAACTATTGCTTGTCTTTCCAACAAAGTAATTACCTTTGAACTCTGGGCCTACATCTTCCAAGCTGTTTCTTGCTGCAGCCATTGCAAAGTTTGCATGGCTCTAGGAGTTGTTACACAGCCTACTGTGGCTTAGTTGGACAACTAAACTGTTGCTCGCTTTTCCTACAAAACTGCCTTTGAAATACCCCCACATGGCTGAAAAGCTCAGATCCAAACTCTCCTATCTTATGGGTATATCTACACTGGAGGTAGAAGGTATAATTTCTAACTTGCACAGACATACCCATGCTAGCTCTGATTGAACTAGCATGCTAAAAATAGAAGTGTAGCCACGGTGGTGTGAGCAGCAGAAAAGGCTAGCCATCCTGAGTACAAACCCATTTGAGACCCTAGGTACAGAGAGACCTCAGGACGTCATCTAGTCCAACCCCCTGCTCAAAGCAGGACCAACCCCAACTAAATCATCCCAGCCAGGGCTTTGTCAAGCCAGGCCTTAAAAACCTCTAAAGATGGAGATTCCATCATCTCCCTAGGTAACCCATTCCAGTGCTTCACCACCCTCCTAGTGAAATAGTGTTTCCTAATATCCAACCTAGACCTCCCCCACTGCAACTTAAGACCATTGCTCCTTGTTCTGTTATCTGCCTCCACTGAGAACAGCCAAGCACCATCCTCTTTGGAACCCCCCCTTCAGGTAGTTGAAGGCTGCTATCAAATCCCCCCTTACTTTTCTCTTCTGCAGACTAAACAAGCCCAGTTCCCTCAGTCTCTCCTCGTAAGTCATGTGCCCCAGCCCACTGATCATTTCGCTGGACTCTCTCCAATTTGTCCACATACTATCTGTAGTGGGGAGACAAAGCTGGACACAATACTCCAGATGTGGCTTCACCAGTGCCAAAGAGGGGAATAATCACTTCCCTCGATATGCTGGTAATGCTCCTTCTAATGCAGCCCCATATACCCTTAGTCTTCTTGGCAACAAGGGCACACTGCTGACTTATATCCAGCTTCTCATCCACTGTAATCCCCAGGTCCTTTTCTGCAGAACTGCTGCTTAGCCAGTCAGTCCCCAGCCTGTAGCAGTGCATGGGATTCTTCCTTCCTAAGTGCAGGACTCTGCACTTGTCCTTGTTGAACCTCATCAGATTTCTTTTGGCCCAATCCTCCAATTTGTCTAGGTCACTCTGGACCCTATCCCTACCCTCCAGCTTATCTACCTCTCCCCCCAGCTTCGTGTCATATTCAGGGCAGCTAGCCTCTTCTACCACTCACACCACTGCAGCTCCTACACTGCTATTTTTAGCAAGCTAGCTGTGATTGACCTAGCATGAGGTGGTCTACATGAGCTGGAAATTACACCTTCCACCTCCAGTGAGACATATGTTCAGTCACCACTGACCTTTGCTCAAGGATGTAAACAGGCAACACACAGAGATGTTTAGCCTTTGGCATACTCAGAGCACTTCATTCTGGACACTTCATCACTGCCTTAAAGTATCACTTGCCTGGTCGGTATGTAGTAGGCCCTTCCTCTGAGCTGCCTGGCAGCTCAGTTCTATTACACAATTCCTTCCACCTCCTTTCTGATTATCAGCTCAGTTCTGTTGCTTTGTTTAGCCCCTTCTCTTCCCATGTGCCTGAGGCAGCTCAGTTCTCTTTGCTCCATTCCCACTCAATTCTTCTAGGAACCTTCCCCTTTCACTGACAGCCAGTCACCCATCCTGCCTTCAGAATTGTTCTCCAGCAAGCATGAAAGCTGGCATTGTATTTGCTCCCATAGTACTCTGATTTGTGTTGAGCATCTGTGCAATTCCCTCCCACCCCCAGCCTTTAATTGCTTATTTACAGCAAACAGAAAGTTGCAAGCTTGGCTATACTTGCAAGTTAGATCACATTAAATCAGCCTCAGGCGCCTTAACTCCTGAGGTGTCCACATTGGCAAGGAACTTGGAGCGCCTGGACTCTGCAGCTGGAGCGCTCTTGGTAATCCACCTCCACGAGAAGCATAGAGCTTGCTGCGCCCTGGCTAAAATGCCTGGGTGTCAGTGTGGAGGGCGTGTTGCATTACTGCTCTGTGATTGGCCTCCGGAAACGTCCCATAATCCCTTGAAGTCAAGTGGCCACTCTTGTCATTGTTTTGACCTCGGCTGCAGGAATGCGGATATCCCCTTTCAAAGCTCCATTTCTGACAGCCGGCATACTTACCTGCTCCGGGACAAAGCAAACCATTACTGTGGAATGCTGGTGCTGCCAAGGCAGGCATGTGTGTGTGGGGGGGGAAAGCTGATATTGGGGTTTTCCCCTGCTGCTGTCTGAACTTACAAGACAGCATGCTGACAGACTCTCTGCCCCCCAAAAACACAGTCTCTCCCCGCACATACACACAACACACTCCCTGTCACACTCCACCCCTCCCCCCATTTGAAAAGCATGCTGCAGCCACTTGCACACTGGGATAGCTACCACAATGCACTGCTCTCTGTGGCGTTGCAAGTGCTGCTAATGTGGCCATGCCACTGCGCTTGCAACTGACAGTGTAAACACACGGAAGCGCTTTCCCTGCTGCTGTCTCCCAGGGCTGGTTTAACTCCCGGCGCTCTACATCTGCAAGGGTAGCCGTGCTCTTAGATAGTAAGATATATGGTCACTTTGATAGAATTAGAACAGCTCCAGTGTAACTGGCTTTAAAATAAGATTCACTTGAATGAACAGGCCCTCAGGTCTAAAATACATATTCAGAGAAATCCAAGCAGACAGAATTTTTACATTTTTGTTTTTTATTCTGTTTCCAGTGATTTCATATTCCAGTCATGCTGCTGTGTTACAAAAACAGAGTTCAGATCTGTGGGTATGTTATAGTTCATTTTACTTTTCAGAAAAAAAAAAAAAAAAAAAAAACTCTTCAACCATCATAATGCTCATTTGCAATGTGATCCTTGAGGAAAACAGCTAGTTAAGACAGCAATGTAATTGCATATTGTGGAGCTAATCATCGAGTCTGAAGTGAAAAGAAATGGTGTCAAGTATTTAGTATGAATGCAAAAAGGTTGTACAAGTGACCCTCATTAGGATGTAGCATCTAATGTAAAAAAAATATTGTAAGAAGCCTTGTTAAATTCAGAATGAAGGATACAATGTTCCCTTTAAGGAAAAGGGTTCTCAGAAAACTTGTTCATATGAAAGAAGAGTGTAGAATTCCATTTGTAACACATTAAAGCAGCACAAATACTTAAAAACTTATAATATTAAACAGTCTTACAAATTAATTTACTTTGTGTTTGTATCACCTTTCTCTTCATGTTCCAAAAGTACGTGAAAGAATTAATTTATTGGCAAGAATGTGCAAGGAAATAGCACATATTATATTATAGAAATTGTTGATTCCGAATTGATAGAATCGCATTACTAAAATGAACAAATTAATAACTTTCCTAGACACTACAAGGCATGAACTGATTAGAGACACTGGATTTATGGCTTTTTACTACAATCTATAACCCCCTAAGGCTATGTTTACACGGTACACTTTACAACAGCATGGCTGTGCGACTGCAGCAGCACCATTGTAAGGTGCTCTGTGTAGCCGCTCTTTATCGCTGGGAGAGAGCTCTCCTGGCAGCAAAATAAAATCACCTCCAATGAGGGGCAGTAGCTTCGATGGGAGAGCATCTCCCGCTGAGGAAGCGCTGTCCACAGTGGCGCTTTTCATCGTTAAAACTTCTGTCGTTGAGGGAGGTTGTTTTTTCACACCTGAGGGACAATAGTTTTAACGACAGACGTGCCAGAGTAGACATGTCTTCCTCCTCCCCTCCCATGACTGGAGAAGTGTTAATTGTCAATAGTCCTGCAATAGTCCCTTGAAATGTGAGTTAACTGCTTATGCTAAACAATCCGTTCCACCTGGTATTTAAGCTGTGACACTGAGTACATTTCCCAGACCTGAAGAGCTCTGTGTAGCTGGAAAGCTTGTCATTCTCTCCACCAGGCATTGGTCTAATAAAATATATTACCTCATGCACCTTATTTCTAATATCTTGAGACCAACACAGCTACAACAACAACACTGCACAAGCATTAAGTGTTATGCTAATCTAATCAGGGTAGGGAACCATACCATGCATGCAATCAAAACCAACCAAAATGCTCCAGTTTAGAATACTGAATACTACTCCCAAACTAACTACAGACCACAAATTTGCAGGAAGTTTCCAGCAAATAATTCTTGATAATGAATAGATTTAGGAAACCCATCACCTGCTCATAGATTATTCACAATCAGAAAAAAAAAAAAGATAGCTAGTAACACATTCTGTTAATTGTATCAATCATTCTCCCAGCTCTACATGCCAGTGTGTCGATGCATTTTAGACAGAGGTGAATGTTGTTATGGTCTCATTGGTATTGAGACTTTTGCGGTCAATAAGGGGAAGTGGGGAGTGGCAGGGAGCATGTCAGAAGGAATATAATTATATGATCTGCCTTTCATCAGGTCTATTTCATGGAAGTCATACCTTGCTAACAGATATCCATATTGCTTTTGGCACTCCAAGCACAAAGAGGGTGGGGAGATGGAGCAAGTTCCCAGTGGAGAACAGTTTAAATCCTACAACCCATTACATCCAAGAGAGACTTTCAGTGCAAGATAGCTTTCAAGTCAACTCTCATGTTGACAGGCACCCTCAGGTTTAATGAGCCAGCACAAAGGCAAGGTCCTAAACACACTTTCTTCTATTTATACCCAGGTTGGGTTAATGAAGCAGCGGCTTTTTATTTGGTTCCCTCATTGCTGGGTTATCCATTAACCCATCTAACTCAGCCATTTGGAAATGCTGGTCTCTGTTCTCCTCTGCTAAGAAATAAAGGAATTCCTTATTCCCAAGAAAGATTTTAAGCCCACCCCTAATGAGCTCTGTGGAGGATTTATGCACCCAATCAACGGGTGTTTTCACTTTGTTCTCACATACAGCCGCTCGCAGAGAAAAGAGGTTTCAGCTCCATCAGATCCACAGTTCTGGTCCCCAGTTCACTCTAGATGAAATTAACTCCAGTGCTGTTGGCTCACTCAGAGTCATTTAAGTACCAATTAAGCTAAGTGGTGCACACGGCACTGTGCTGGTCCTCTGTACTGGGGTGAGCTTCACCCCCACATGCCTAAGGCCCACGTGAAGACAAAGGGAGTTCTGTGGAATGCAGAAGAGCATTAGAGTTACAGCCTGCAATATATTACCCTACCAAAAAGGTCTGTGAACTCTGGTTGTAATGAAGTCCTCCACTTGAATGTATTGAAATTATCTGCTGCTCCCTTTGTGATCTTACCGCATGTGTATCAAAATGCTGAGGACACTGGTGGCTGAAGTCAAGTCACTGCTGCGAAAGCTGAGCTCTGAACAGTTAACTACAAGAAAAACACAAGAAAGACTGTTTTGTAAACCTCCATGCTTCTGCAAAAGCTGAACACTCATTTTCAGCTGTTTGGCACCAGGTCTGAACACCTCTGAACAGCTGACAAATGGATCAGGACACCAAGCTTTAGAAATAGATGAGCCCCAATGGGGCAGTAAAGCATGCCTTTAAAAACAGGCAGCATTCTGTCAAAAACAACGGAAGTAGTTTTATCTAACTTTATTTCGGAATTCTCTTAACATGAATCAAGCTTCGTGTGCACCGTCAAAAATACAGCGGTATTTTTATGATACTATCTGAGCAAAGACTTTTTTGAAAGATCATGTTTGCGACAAGCCATTCCCAATCTGAGCCCCAGAAAAACAACTGTTAAAAAACAAACAGTGTTTAAAAAGTCTCCTTCCTATTACGCATTTAGATCAGAATCAAGACTGAAGCTGCATCCCTAACCCACACAGTTGTACCTAGCCACAACATAGCAACATATTTGGAATGTGAGATCCCATAAAGGGAAAGTAGGCAAAGTTACATTTGAACACTGAAAATGAAATTAATCAATTGGAAGGTGTGGTGTATAGATGCTGCTTGTAATTATTAGAACTGGGAGCACTGGCTGTTGAGAGTCTGAAAGGACAGGAAACAGGAAGGAGGGGGGAGGAGTTCAGGAGGCTGGGAGAGTAAGGCCTGGTCTACACTAACCCCCAAATTCGAACTAAGGTACGCAACTTCAGCTACGTGAATAACGTAGCTGAAGTCGACATACCTTAGTTCGAACTTACCGCGGTTCAGACGCGGTCCACACGCGGCAGGCAGGCTCCCCGTCGACTCCGCGGTACTCCTCTCGCCAAGCTGGAGTACCGCAGTCGACGGCGAGCGCTTCCGGGATCGATTTATCGCGTCCAGACCAGACGCAATAAATCGAACCCGGAACTTCGATTGCCAGCCATCAAACTACCGCGGTAGTGTAGACCTGGCCTTAGAGTGTGCAGCTACAGCTTGGAGAAGAGACTTGCACTGTAAATAAAGTTCTGTTAAAGTTTGTTAATACTTTGCCTGGTGGATACAACATTTTGGCAATGAGGATGGATCTTCTGCCTCTGAACCCACCTGTACCCTTTCTGCAAAGCCCAGGTGAGCCTCCAATTGCTTTTACTGCCTGGATCCATAATGTTTGAGACTTATCTGCTTGCAATCAGTGCTACAGAGATTTCTGAAGTAAGAAAGCATGCTCTGCTAATCCACTGCCTTGGAGCAGAAGGGCAGCATATATTTTACACTTTTCCTCTTGCAGATGATAAATATGAGACTGCACTCACTGCATTAAAGAACTTTTTTGTGCCAAAAGTGAATGTAGTAGCTAATCGCTACAGATTTCGCCAGCGTGAGAAGAAACCAGGGGAGACTATGGCCTGGTCTACACTAGGCGTTTATGTCGAATTTAGCACCGTTAAATCGAATTAACCCTGCACCCGTCCACACCACGAGGCTATTTAGTTCGACATAGAGGGCTCTTAAATTCTACTTCTGTACTCCTCCCCAACGAGGGGAGTAGCGCTAAATTCGACATGGCCATATCGAATTAGGCTTGGTGTGGATGGAAATCGACGGTAATAGCTCCGGGAGCTATCCCACAGTGCACCACTCTGTTGACGCTCTGGACAGCAGTCCGAGCTCGGATGCTCTGACCAGCCACACAGGAAAAGGCCCGGGAAAATTTGAATTCCTTTTCCTGTCTGGGCAGTTTGAATCTCATTTCCTGTTTGGACAGCGTGGCGAGCTCAGCAGCAGTGGCAATGATGCAGAGCTCTCCAGCCGAGATGGCCGTGCAATCCCAGAATAGAAAGAGGGCCCCAGCATGGACTGATCGGGAAGTCTTGGATCTCATCGCTGTGTGGGGCGATGAGTCCGTGCTTTCCAAGCTGCGCTCCAAAAGACGGAACGCAAAGATCTATGAGAAGATCTCCAAAGCCATGGCAGAGAGAGGATACAGCCGGGATGCAACGCAGTGCCGCGTGAAAATCAAGGAGCTGAGACAAGGCTATCAGAAGACCAAACAGGCAAACGGACGCTCCGGATCCCAGCCCCACACATCCCGTTTCTACGAGGCACTGCATTCCATCCTTGGTGCGGCCGCCACCACTACCCCACCACTGACCGTGGACTCTGAGTATGGGATATTGTCCAGGGCCGGTTCCTCGGACATGTTAGCGGACGGGGAAGATGAGGAAGGAGATAAGAAGGACGAGGCAGTCGGCAGCGCTTACCAAGCTGATTTCCCCAACAGCCAGGAGCTCTTCATCACCCTTACAGAGATCCCCTACCAACCCTCCCCAGCATGTAACCCGGACACAGATTCAGGGGAAGGATCAAGCGGTAAGTGCTTTAAACATATAAACCTTTATTTTGTACAAAACTTAAATATTAATACTAATAACAATCTTTGATTCATGATTTCTTCCCCCTGGGCGCTTAAATAATCAGTAACAAGTATTTGTAAAAAAAATCAAACAGTGTCCGGTTGTGCATGATTGTGCTGCCCAAACTGCTCCACTCTTTTGTCGCTGCTACTGCAGCTATATGAAAAGCCGGTCTATATGTCCGGGGATTGAGCAGTAGTCCTCCACAGACATCTCCTGCAGGTAAAGGGATAGCCTGTTCATCAGGTTCCTGGGGAGAGCGGCTTTACTTGGTCCTCCAAAGTAAGAGACGTTCCCGCGCCAGGAGACAAGCAGGTACTCTGGAATCAGTGCCTTGCAGATCATGGAGGCATAGGGCCCCGGTCTCTGCATGCTTTCTCGAAGCATCCTCCGGATCTCGGTGTCCGGGATCCTCATGAGGGTGATGTCGGTCATGACAACCTGCTTTGAATTAGGTAGGGGACTGTTAGTATTGGGACTGCTTGCAACAAGTTCCTTTACAGAACTGTGACCGCTGGTTTACAGCCACGCGGTGGGGGCAGGAGAGGGTCAGCATCCAGGGATCTTTCCCTGGCACATCCGCGAGGGGGTGGGACAGGGCCACAGTTCTTGCTTGTCCGACTGATGGCAGCACAGACTGGCATTGCTTTCAATGTGAAAGGTGGCCAGTGGTACTCCTAAAGTTTTAATCTGCAACAAGTCTACGGCTTACCATCTTTGCCTGCTACAGAGAGTACCGTGTCCTGCCCCGGTTCCCAGATCGGCAGTGCAAAAGCCCAGGCACTGAAGGCGAGGTTCGAAAATTCGACCTTGTCCTCAGTGCGCATGTGATAGGTGTGGTTCATGGTCTTGTTCACGGAGAAAGACTATGTTCTTGTGAATCAAGGTTCTTGATTCACAACTACATTTATCTTTCGGAGGAATTCACTGCCTTTTCCTCATTCCCACAGCCACATCTGCAACTGTCTCCCAACCCAGCCTGGAATCACACTCCCAGAGGCTAGCGCACATTAGGCGGAGGAGGAAGAAGACGCGAGAGGACATGTTCTCTGAACTTATGGGCTGCTCCCGAGCCCAGGCAGCACAGCATAACCAGTGGAGGGAGAATTTGTCCCAAATGCACCGGACACACATGGACCGTGAGGAGAGGTGGCGGCAGGAAGACCAGCAGGCGACTCAAACGCTGCTTGGACTTCTGAGGGAGCAAACGGACACGCTCCGGCGCCTTGTTGATGTTCTGCAGGAACGGAGGCAGGAGGACAGAGCCCCGCTGCAGTCTATCAGGAACCGCACTCCCCCGCCACCAAGTCCCATACCCCCCTCGCCCAAAGTCCAAAGAAGGAGGGGCGGCAGAGTCCGTGAAAACTCTCACTCCACCCCTGCAGACTGCTCAAGCACCAGAAGGCTGTCATTCCCCAAAATTTGAAAAGTCCTTTCCTGGCCGCCTCAAGCAAGCCCCCGTCCAAGCTTCACCCCCCAGTTTCATGTGTGGTTGTTAATAAAAAATACGTTTTTGTTCATTACTGTTTCAGTCATGCTGTTTTGAGGGACAGTCTGTCTGCAGGGGGGGAAGGGGCTTAGTAATTGGACAGGACAGTCACCTTTAGCAGGCTACAGAGGCGGGGGCAGGTCCAGCAGCAGGGCACATACACAGTGCACTGACTAGTTACCCTGGTCAGTCTGGGAGGTGGTTTTCATGTTCTGTGCGTGGGGTGGGGTGGGGGGTTGCTCTGTGACTTTGTGGCGGGGGAGGGCAGTTACAGATGTTATGCAGCGGTCCTTGTCCTGGATCACAAAGCCACGCAGCAGGGGATCTGTAACCCTCCTCCCCCTGCCATAAAGTCACATAGCCCCCACATACACGCAGTCCCGCTCAGGAGGGCTGGCAGGCTCCGTGGAAACAACCAATCCGCCACTGCGATTCCTGTCATTCCTGGAGTTTACAAGGATCATTTGCATCAGTACACTACACCCGCTCCCCACCACAGTCTGCGTCCCAGATTTAAAACATTCCCGCGAAAACAGTAATAAAGACAACGGTGTTCATTAACAAAATAAAACTAAATTTATTTTTTTGGAAGGGGGTGGAGGGGGTCTGTAACTGGAGAGGATAGTCATCCTTAACTGGGTAAAGAAACGGGGGCAGGTTCAGCTTCTCTGTACAGAAACTTTAAAGTCACTGGTCACCCTGCTCAGTGTGGAACCAGGCTTTCAAAGCCTCCCGGATGCACAGCGCGTCCCGCTGTGCTCTTCTAATCGCCCGGCTGTCTGGCTGGGCGTAATCAGATGCCAGGCTATTTGCCTCAACCTCCCACCCCACCATAAAGGTCTCCCCCTTGCTCTCACACAGATTGTGGAGCACACAGCAAGCAGCTATAACAATGGGGATATTGGTTTCGCTGAGATCACAGCGAGTGAGTAAGCTTCTCCATCTCCCCTTGAGACGGCCAAAAGCACACTCCACCACCATTCTGCACTTGCTCAGCCGGTAGTTGAAGAGTTCTTTTTCAGAGTCCAGGGCGCAAGTGTAGGGCTTCATGAGCCAGGGCATTAGCGGGTAGGCTGGGTCCCCAAGGATCACTGTAGGCATCTCCACATCCCCAAGAGTTATTTTGTGGTCCGGGAAGTAAATACCTTCCTGCAGCCGTCTAAACAGACCAGAGTTCCTGAAGACGCGAGCGTCATGAACCTTGCCCGGCCATCCGACGTTGATGTTGGTAAAATGTCCCCTGTGGTCCACCAGTGCTTGCAGCACCATTGAAAAGTAGCCCTTTCGGTTGATGTACTGGCTGGCCTGGTGGTCCGGTCCCAGGATAAGGATGTGAGTTCCATCTATAGACCCACCGCAGTTTGGGAATCCCATCGCGGCGAAGCCATCTATGATGACCTCCACGTTTCCCAGGGTCACTACCTTTGAGAGCAGTACCTTGACGATTGCCTTGGCTACTTGCATCACAACAACCCCCACGGTAGATTTGCCCACGCCAAACTGGTTCGCGACAGACTGGTAGCTGTCCGGCATTGCAAGCTTCCAGAGGGCTATGGCCACTCGCTTCTGGACAGTCAGGGCTGCTCGCATCCGGGTGTCATTGCGCTTCAGGGCAGGGGACAGCAACTCACAAAGTTCCAGGAAAGTCCCCTTCCGCTTGCGAAAGTTTCGCAGCCACTGGGATTCGTCCCAGACCTGCAGCACTATGCGGTCCCACCAGTCAGTGCTTGTTTCCCGTGCCCAGAATCGCCGTTCCACAACATCCAGATGACCCATTGTCACCGTGATGTCCTCGGAGCTGGGTCCCGTGCTTTGTGAGAGGCCTGTGCCCCTCTCAGAGTTCAGGCCCTCACCGCGGTGCCGTAGCCTCCTCGCCTGGTTCATCTGCATCTGACTCTGGGAAACGTGCATGATAACCTGTGAGGCGTTCACAAGTGCCACAACTGCAGCGATGGTCGCAGCGGGATCCATGCTCGCAGTGCTGTGGCGTCCGCGCTGTCACTGACCCGAAAAGCGCGCAAACTGATTTCCCGCCGGCGCTTTCAGGGAGGGAGGGAGGGAGGGCGGTATTGACAGACGGATGACGACAATTACCCAAAAGCACCCTCGACCCTTTTTTTTTTTTTTTTTTTTTAACCCAGAAGGCATTGGCGGCTCGACCCAGAATTCCAATGGGCAGCGGGGACTGCGGGAACTGTGGGATAGCTGCCCACAGTGCACCGCTTCCAATGTCGACGCTTTCCCCGTTAGTGTGGACTCACAAAGTCGAATTACTGTCCTTAGTGTGGACACACAAGTTCGACTTTGCAATATCGATTCCACATATTCGATTTAAGTGAAATCGAAATACCCTCGTAGTGTAGACATACCCTATAATGCAGTATATGGCTTCCCTGAGGAGTCTGATTGTAACTTGTGACTTTGGGAATATGGCAGATGAGATAATTAGAGACCAGCTCATTGAGAAAACAACAATGCTTCAGGTAAGAGAACGCTTACTTCTAGAACCACAACTTACACTAGAAAAAGCAATAACCATTGCTATTCAAATTGAGTCAGCTACAGCTAAAGCCAAAATAATGAGCCAGGGTACAAAAGGCCCAGTCCAGGCTGTGACTCCTTTGCAGAAAAGTCCACTATCACTGCAGACAAACAATTGCAAAAGGAAAACTAATGAAAAGCCACTGAACCAGCAAATGCAAAATACAGTAAAAGCATGCTTTTGCTGTGGATCCCCACAACATCTTGCAAGCTACACAGGATGTCTAGCAAAAGTAGCTCAGTGCAACCATTGCAAAAAGATTGGGCATTTTGCTAAAGTATGTCACAGTAGCCAGTTCAATCAACAGGTGCATGCAGTTACAATACCAGATGTTACTGTGCTGAGTGTAGACAAAATCACTATGCACATATTCCAGAACAGATAAAGTGCACTGTAAATGTTTCTGCCATACCCTCAGGCAAATCACACTCTATTCAGCTCATGTCGGACACTGGCTCAGCAGTATCTATACTACCTGATTCCATCTATTTGCATTACTTTAAAGATGTGCCTCTTACTGAACCCAAACTTCACTTGGTATGCTATTTGAAAAACCATATTCCAGTACATGGCTGCCTGCCGGCAATAGTTACTTTTGGTGATTGCTGTGTAACTGTGGAGTTCTACATTGTCCACAAAGGCACTCCTATCCTTGGCAGAGATTTATTAGCTGCTTTAAATCTCAGGGTAGTTAATGGACGAATTGATCTTCCTCGGCAAAGCACTCTTGCGGTACACACACCAGTTTCAGCTGGGACCCAACTCCAGGTTGAGGAGAAACTCGGCTGTGCTTATGGGTTTCTGCATAAAGTTAAAATGCGGAATAATGTGATGCCTGTATGACAGAAATTACGGCGCTTACCATTTTCAGTCAGAGAAGCTGTTTCAGAGGAACTTAGAAAACTTCTTCAAAAGGACATTATTGAAGAGATTAACTCCTCGGAATGGGTTTCACCTATAGTAGTGACGCAGAAGAAGGGTGGAGACATTCGCCTTTGTGTGGACTTAAGGGAGCCAAATAAAGCTATTGTGATTGACAGCCATCCTCTTCCTCACATAGAGGAAGTATTTGCAGAACTCCGTGGAGCAAAGATGTTTTCTACTCTTGATTTGCAGAGCGCATACCACCAGGTTATGTTGCATGAAGATAGCAGAGACCTCACAGCATTTATTACACATGAGGGACTATTTAGTTTTAAACGTGTTCCATACGGTCTCGCATCAGCCCCAAGTGCCTTTCAAAAAATGATGTCATTGATTCTGAAGAATCAACATGGAGTTCAGTGCTATTTGGATGATATTATTGTGTTTGGAAATAGTATTGAGGAGCATGACAATAACCTGCAGTCTGTACTAAACTGCATCAGCAAAGCAGGCCTCAAGCTCAATAGGTCCAAATGCAAATTTAGACAAACTGAACTCTCCTTTCTGGGGCATACAATTTCACAGGCTGGACTAAAACCTGATGCCCCAAACAGGGATGATGTGAGAAAGACAGTTGAACAAAAAGCAAAGTCTAAGGCTTTCACAGACAAACGGCGGGGTTCTAAGGAACCAAAGTTTGAGTGTGGTTCCTTTGTTAGAATACAAAAACCTGGAATCTTACGCAAAGGGGACCATAAATTCACAGCTCCTCTTAAAATCATAGAGAAGAAGGGACCTTACACCTATCGACTTTCTGATGGGCAGGTATGGAATGCTTCTTATCTTGCACCTGCCTATGCATCCAATACCCAGTCTGCATTGGATGACTTCACTGTAGAACCAACACAACAAGACATTGCACTGGAACCGGGGCTTGAGAAACGGCCTGTCAGACTCAGACGACCACCTGCCTGGACTAAAGACTATGTTATGTAGTATCTACAGTGTAATATTCCTGCCAACAGTATAGTGTCTTGTTTCATATTTGTTCCTGGGGTTAGAACAACAATGTTTATTTTAATTTGGAAAGTTTCTTGAGAGGAGGGAATGTGGTGTTTAGATGCTGCTTGTAATTATTAGAACTGGGAGCACTGGCTGTTGGGAGTCTGAAAGGACAGGAAACAGGAAGGAGGGGGGAGGAGTTGAGGAGGCTGGGAGAGTTACAGAGTGTGCAGCTACAGCTTGGAGAAGAGACTTGCACTGTAAATAAAGTTCTGTTGAAGTTGTTAATACTTTGCCCGGTGGATACAACAGAAGGGGGTGGAGGGTTAGTCCTCATTTTTCTAGGTATGCATTTATCTAGTTCTAGGCTTGATTACTGAGGATTAAATCCTGAGGCTCATGGAAAGTTCTATATTGCAACATGGCCTGTGTCTGTGGACTGCATAAAGTAGATTGTGGTCAGGCCACAGGAATGACAGCAGCAAGGCCATTGCATCTTCAGTGGGTGTGTAATGTGGTATTCCGTGATCACTTTAGTGCTTAAAGTTCTTGCAAGAGGCTATGTGTGAATCTGTATCCAGTTCCAATTGGCAGTGTCTGTGCATAACGAGAGCTTCACAGCACTCCACCCATACTCCCTGTCTGGGATGCTCAGCTCTGAAAGGATCAGTCCCCAACACCACGTGGAGGTCCACTAGCCATAATCCCTGCATACTGGGAGTCCAACTATAATCAGTGGACATGGATCACCTACTCAGGTGCCTTAGACCTGCTTTTATGAGAAGGAATTCTGTCCCTCAGCTCCACCATTGAAACTCCATTGACTTACATCACGGTGGAGAGAGGGAGAATCAGTGTTCACTTTGTTTTCTTGATGGATAGAAAATACCCCTTTCATAAGTAGTCAATTGCACAATTTAAACCTACCATGTGCACATTTTCATTTGGAAACCACAGCTTCTCTTAGAATTAATTTCCTCACTGGTTTCAAACTATGGGTGGGTATTTAATTACTTTCATGTGGATTGCATGAGAGAGTCGTGAGCAACAGCTGAATGAGGGCAGCTGTGTTGTTAACTAGTAAAAGAGGAAGATGAGTCAGGACTCCTAGCTCTACTCCTCACTCTGGAATTGACTTATTGTGTGACCTTGTACAAGGCATTTAAGGCCAAAATATTGAAACTTGAGAGCCTTGAGCTAGGCACCCAAAGAAGTGGCCAATAACTCAAACTACTTATTTAGCTGCCTAAATTGGAATTGACACACTTAAGTGAGAACATTTGGGCATTCATTTCTTGCCACTCTGAACTGCAGGTAATGCTGCTTACCTCCCCCCACAAGCATGGGGGAACTAGTGGTGCTTCTGCACCCCCTGGCTTGAAGTGTTTTTTCCATTATATACACAGTGGTCACAGTTTGGTTCAATGGCTCTCCGCAACCCCACTATAAAAATTGTTCCAGCACCTCTGCACACAAGAGATTGGTGAGGCTTTATAATCACTGCGCTGAAAGCAGTCTGAGATCCTCAGGGAGAAGTCATTATGGAAGCACAGAGTATTATTAAAAATAAAACTCTCTCAGGGTTTTATACTGCTGTCCATCACCATAGCATCTAAGTGCCTTCCATGTAAAAAAAAAAAAGTCAAGTCCCTTGTGGACTTCAGGAATCTCTGGCACTTCTCCCTTTGGGGGATAAAAACAAACACACACACACACACCTCTGCTTGAGGTGTTTGTCTGGGTTTGCATGGGAAAGTTATTGCTACTAAAGCAGGGTGATGATTAAACACAGGCAATGTTTCAGCAAAGCTACCTGGTGTGCCAGTTTCATGTCATTGTCGGAGATGTAGGAACAGGGACTTTGTTTTGCAGTTTTTTTTAGCTAAGGTTTGGCTTTTCTGTATCAATGTATAGAAATTATAGACTTCAAAAATAAGATTTGATTTGGTTCACCCTTTGGTATTCAGAATAGGCAGTTGCTGGATAGCATAAATTACTGTTTGGGGGGCACTGGGACTGATTCTGTAGAAGTGCTGGTAGAAGGATGAATTATGAACAAGTTTCCCTGTGCTGGATTTGCTTTACAATGCACTAGAGCTTCTAAGCACTAGTTACAGCCACTGAGTTGGGAGTGGGAGGTGGATGCGGTTCTCTCCACAATATTAGAGTGATTAATACATTGAAGTATGATGCAGGGAATGGGTTCATTTATTGCCAGTATTTATGCCCCATTTGGAATAGAGGGAGGGATTTTTGTGTGTATTCAGTAGCAGACATGTTAGAATGAGTAATCAGTCTAGCAGACCCCATGGATCCTTGTAATGTGGGGCAGGAGCTGTGTGTTTGGTGAATCAAATGAGAGCAAATGCAAAACTAGATTGGTGAGAAATTAGTGGTTCATACATCAGCATTTAGGTTTTAGTAATGCTGTGTGTATTAATGGGTTCTATATTGATGTACTAGAAGTATTTTCCTGCTGTCACGTACAGTAGTATTTCCAAACACAGGTCATTGAGCTTACATATGAGAGGGGAAGAGGGTATTAATGTAATTTCATTTACCAGATTAGTCCTAATGAATAACTGTTACATAGAAATTGCCATACACAATAATGCACCTGGCAAATTGTTCAACACTGTACAAGAAGAAATTGCTTCCTGACCCTGGTAAACAATCCTAACCAGGATATCTGATTGCCAGTATTGTATTAACCTACAAAGCCGAAAACCCTACTAAGATAATACAATCAGACAATTTGTGGGATGACAGCATCTCACCTGCATTCCCTGACATTTTGCAATTGCTAGAGGCAATTGCATTTGAGAATTCTTTGCCTTTGTTGAGTAATATGTCTGATCACTCTATATGTTTAATTTCACAGATGATTGTGAAGTCTGTTATATATGGTTAATCTATTTTTTTATTCTACTGTTGATTTTGGTATTCCAGAGCATGGTACATTTCTGGACCCCACATCTACCTGCCTTTGGCTTTCACAGTTAGCCAAATATTCTTTCCACTACTGGTCATCTTCTCTTCAGATTACTTTGCAGACTTTCACTAATGCAAAAATTCTATGCGGTAGGTAGGTGCCACCTCTATTTTACTGAAGAGGAAACTGAGGCAAAGTGACTGAGATATACTCTTCAGGGCTCTAAGACTGAGTATATCCATTGTAAGGGCTTTACTTCCAGTGGCGTTGAGTACTGCAGACTAGTGGAAATCAAATCAGTGTTCAAGTCAGTGGAAAAAAATATCTGGCCCTGAGCCATAGGACAAGGTAGGATGGCAAATCCTGTTTCCTTGTCTAACGCTCAGGCCACTAGACCACATTTGCTTTTCCTAGAGCCTGCTCTTGTGAGATTTGCAGCCCAGTTTTACTGATCAACCCGCTGTCAACTGCAGGGTGCTTTGGACCCTGATCCTGCAATGAGGTCCACCCATGCAGAGCTTGTTCCTTGATAGGGATCGTGTAGGGCTGACACCCATCACCTAGAGAAGACTAGTTGGGTAGAGTTTTAGAATGCTAGTTCTCTCGCTCTGCTGGCATGGATAATTTTTATGCTGAAATTTAATCCCTCTGAATTTGGTTAGACATAAGACATAAGAGGCCTTTTAAAAAGAGTCGACTACACTGAAGGAAAGAAACTGGATACTGTCTTAATCAAGCACAAGCAATTGAAGAGAATGAAAAAGTATGACGACCATATGACAACTGGCACATGAACAGCAAGTGGTTGAGAGACTGCACACTTTTTCCAGAAATAAATCCAAGATCTGCAACTTAGACCCTAGAATCAAGTATTATTGCACAGTAGTCTAGAGCTGGATCATAAATGCTGTGATTGAAGAGTAAATAGAAGAGAAATCGAGATTTCTCAAAATAGCAGAAGAGTGTCAAAATTAGTCTAATTTAATTCCAAACGCATTGAATAAATAAGAAGTTTGGTCTTGTTTTCCTACATTATAGTCTCTAAATTACTGTGGCACTGTGCATGACTAAGACGGTGTAAAACAAATTATGAAACAATAGGGAAGTCTGAATCCATCACCACTTTCAATTGTTTCACAATGCTCTGAATCAGTAAGAAGCACCTACTTCTATCGGGTATTATTTGCCCATCTATTATCAATTATGCAGTAGTAAATTACTTTTAAAAAAAGTGAAGAATATGAATAGCCAAGGAATGGGTTATACACAGAAGAACAAAGATTAGGCAGAGGTACTATTACAGTATTTCAGTTTTGAATAGATCATTTAAAAACATGACTATTCTACTGGTAATTGGGGGTTGAAAATTCTGTCTCATTCTCTTTTAAGTTGCATAGATTTTAGAGTATTTCCTATAGCATTTTGTTCAATTTCTATAGAACCTCCTGTGGGCATCATTCCTATTAAATTCTCTAGGGCTTTTCCATCCAACTCTGCTTTTAAAAGGCTTCTAATTACAGAATGCTGCTGCTAGGACTGATACTGTGAGAGAGGGGGAGAAGAGGAAATTGTTAGGAAGTGATCATGCAATGCTGACTTATGTTCATTTGCACCTGGACTACACGCTGAGAAGTCATCACTAACCCCAATCTCTCTCCCCCTTTTCAAACAAGAAAAATGTTGAGAGAATTCTCATGGAAAGTCCCTGACTAACAGCCTTTGAGACTGAACTCTTCCCTCTGTTGAACAGAGACAGCCCAGGCAGTTTCCTCACATCGAAATGGCAAGAATACAGCTGGTTAGGAACCGGAATTTTTGTTCCAGGGGAAAGTCCGACATAATAAATGTTTTGTTCCAAAACAAAAAGTTTTAAAAAGTTCCCCAAGTTCTGAAATGAAGTTTGAGGGAAAAAAGGTTTCGGGGCAATCAAAACATTTTGTTTCAATGTTGAGTTTAATTATAAAAAAATTCTAAAAGTGCTGTTTGAAAAAAAGAAACATTCTGATAAGGTTGAAATGCTTGGTTTTGTTTTTTCATGGACATCAACATGGTCCCACAGAATGTTTCAATTTTGACAGATCAGTATTTTCCAATAGCAAAACATTCATCAACTCTAGGCAAGAGATAGTTCTGTCTCCACATTCACTCAGTGTTCAGCTTCCTAGCTGAGACTGCCAACAGATACCAACATTTGGTAGAGGTTTTTCAATCTGGGATGAAGGCCAAAAAATCCAAACAAAAAACCTAATTTCCACAAACAGCTATCGGCCCTGGCAACAATTTACAGTTGCTGCCTCCTGGAGCTGGTTCAAACTGATAATTTCAGGTGACGAAGTCACTGTGAGCCATGCAGTTCCCCTCACTAGCCCAAATTCCAAGGCAAGAGGAACTATGCCAGCGAGAGCGGCAAGGAGAATCAGAGCCCTTTTAGGGTATGTCTACACAGCAACTAGAAACCCCAGGGTTGGCCTGGGCTGCAGGTCCTGTTTCATTACTGTGTAGACACCTGGGCTTGGGCTGCAGCCTTGGCTCTAGGATCCTGTGAGGTGGGAGGATCCCAGAGCTTGGGCTCCAGCCCAAGCCTAGAAGTCTACACAGCAATGAAACATCCCCACAGCCTGAGCCCAAGAGCCCGAGTTAGTTGGCATGGGCCAGACGTGGATGTGTAGTTGCTGTGTAGACACACCCTTAGAGAGACAAGATGGTGAGGTAATGTATTTTATTGGACCAACTTCTGTTCAGGGGAGGAACAAGCTTTGAAGCTTACACAGAGCTCTTCTTCAGCTTGTCTCCCACCAATAGAAATTGGTCCAATAAAATTTATTACCTCACACACCTTGCCCCCCTAATATCCTGGGACTGACATGGCTACAACAACAGCACTGCATACAACAATCAGAGGCCTTGCAGTTTAAGTCCTTTTTATAATGTTTCAGCCAAAGGCTAAGCCTGTGCAATAGGGGGAGAAGAGACTCAAAATCCAGACTGCCAGAGATGGGTGCCATACAGGTTATTTTTATCTCTGCTCCTTTCCTCCTCCTCACCACAGTGTCTTAAATAGAATGTGATCCTCAGTGCTGGAGTTGAAGAGGACTCTAAGCCCTCAGTGTTTGAATGGATTTGAAGGTAGGCAAAATGATCACCACACAACCACCACACTAAATACGTTTTCTCTGTTATGTGCAGCCAAGCTTGCAAACAGTCTCTGCTCAACAGCACCTTCCATAATAATAAGTGTCAATAACTCTTTTTTGTTGTTGTTGTTCTGGTATTAAATACAGTGTTAGAGTGACCAAAAAATAAATAAATAAAAGAGCAAGTGGTAGGAGGCTGGGGAAAATTAGGGAAAGGTTCTGAATCTAATATGTAATTTGTTGTTCCAGATTTTGCCCTACATGTCTTTGAAGCACTAGCCACAAACAGAGAAGGAGAGAAAAACTCACTGTGTGAGGGAATATGGGGGAGGGATAGTTCAGAGGTTTGAGCATTGGCCTGCTAAATCCAAAGTTGTGAGTTCAGTCCTTGAGGGGGGCATTTAGGGATCTGAGGCAAAAATCTGTCTGCAGATTGGTCCTGCTTTGAGCAGAGGGTTGGACTAGATGACCTCCTGAGGTCCCTTCCAACCCTGATATTCTATGATATTTGTTTAGGCACTGAATGCCTTCGGGAGGAAGCAAGGGTTGTCAACTAAGGAGGTCCTGCCATGACAACTTTGGCATTTCTTATCCAAGTCTCATTTCCAGCATTTAGAACAACAGAGCAGGCCTGTGGGAGGGGAAGCTTTTAGGAGCAGTGCAAACTAAGGGCCAGCTCCAAGGCCCAGTGAAGTCATTGTGAGGCCCTGAGACTCCAACCTGCTAGATTTTCAGTGCAAATCCAATGGTGGGATCAGGGAGTCAACAGCAGGAAGCTATTTAAAAGGCTGAAAACAGAGGGTTGCTTATCACAATGGGGAGTTTCTGATGGAAAGACACCGGGACACGAATTTCATCAAACGTCACTGACCTTAAATAGATGGGTGACAAGTGTGGATACCATTAAGGGTTGTTAATTAGCTGACAATGTCACTTCAAAAATTAGTCTCTTGACAGTACATTGATTCCAGAATTGTAAGTTTTAGTCCTGTTAACACAGTGGCGCTCAAACCTTTTTTTAACTGGTGATCCCTTGCACATAGCAAGCCTCTGAGTGCGACCCCCCCTCTCTGGCATCAGGGAAGTTGCAGTCACCTTGCATCACCACCAACTCATTCTGCTGTTGACTCTCCTCCACGAGGTATGCCCGTTGAATCACTGATTGCATCTCGCCCAATATTCATGGTTGCAATAGGCACACAAATGAGTTGCTACACAATACAAGTCTATCCTTTAACTTCACAACACTTTCAGTCATTTTTACTTTTATGGCTGAACTTACCAGTTATTCTATTAATCATTCACCTGATTTTAAGATGCTGGGTTTCTCTTGTGTTAACATTTCTCTTTTGCAGCTAGAGTCATGAAAGATGACACATTAGCCGAGGCATAGTCTGCTAACTGACTTATTACAAAGCTGTGGCTAGTGTATTATTGCAGTCAATGTTCAAAATAGAATTATTCTCCATTTACTCCAGATATTCTTACCCCAAATTTCCCCCCCCCCCCAAATACCTTGGCAAGAATTTTAATGTTAACGGTGTTGGGAGGTTTGAAGATATTTGTATGATCATTAAAATAACAAGCAGTCCGGTGGCACTACCAGATTTATTTGTGCATAAGCTTTCATAGGGAAAAAACCTACTTCTTCAGATGTATGATCATTAAGGCCCCAATCCTACAAGCTATCCAGAAGGGCAGATCCTTATGCCCAAGCTGAACCTCCAATAGCCTTTTACTGGTTTACATCCAATGTTGTCTTTTCACCCTTCCATCTCTTCCCATTTGCTTACACAAGTATTTTTGGTGTGTATTTGTGGTTCTAAGTGTGCATCTCTATGAATATATATGGTAATTTCCTAGCAGAATCATGGGTGGTCAGTCACTTTAGGTGGAGGCATCATGGCAGAAATAACATTTCCAGCTATGCTTTGAAAAGGGTAAATCCAGGGCCACAGATTTCAAGAGAAGACATTAATGAGTCAGAGCTGGGATAATTCCTACAGGTTTTGTCCTAAAAAACAGGCAATTGAATTTATATAAGTGTTGTGGAGAATTGGTATTAATAATATATCTGTTTACCAATGAAACTAAAATCTGTTATTAATTTGCAACCAAAACAAGTTTATAAACGGTTCTATTGTCAAACACAAAATAATGAGTTCAGGATATTTGCTAAGTGCTATCAACGTATGACGGAGTATGCCAGTGGAATATTAAAAAGATGTACTGAATATATTCAGTGACAAACAAGTCAATAGTTCAGTCAGGAGTAATAACATCTTAGCCTCAGTTTAGAGGATGTTCTATCACACACAGAGTTTAAATTTTACACACAGGTAAAATTCACCAGCATCCAGGAGTGCAGACAAAAAGCAATAATTCAGTATTCAGTCAATAATGACTCTAATAAACTAAAGGCTTGAGCATCAGACATTATTCCTTATTGCTGTGTAAGTGGAAGCACCTACCTGTAAGTGTAAAGTGTATTAATGATTTCACTAGCCTGTCTGGTACTGACTGGATGTATCACCCTTCCTCATCCCTATATGCAGCAGAAGTGGCAAAACTTAACATCCACACAAGTCTGTCCACCCTCCTTCTGTTGTTTCAAGGCTCAGTTCCCTGCCTCTGTTTGATCAACATAGCCGAACCTCTGTGAGCCATTGTTGCTAGGGTGGAAGTGACCACAAGATATAGTAGAATTTTACACTTTCATTGGCCAGAAGTGACCGTACTTTGAGATGGCCAATTTTGAACAGAAATTCAAACATTAATATGACTACATATATCTGGGCAATGTATCCCACTAATTTTTGTGTGGCCTCTGTATACTCAAGCAGTAGCAATATAACTAATCAGTGAAACAAACCCTTTTTCATTCACAAGCAACATCCGAGCAGATTAGTTTATTTGCTCTCTCTCCTTTTTGCTCCTGTCACCATGGTGAATCTCAAACATCCACTCAGGCCCTCTTTCTGCACCAGTTGAAATGGCAGTCCTCGCCTTTCCAATGGTTCCATTATAATTAAACATGGTTCTCAGGGTTTTCATCCTAAACAGCAATATCAGGCAGGAATGTCTTAATTACCCAGGCTTTTGGTGCTTCAAAATCCATTTACAGCAACAGGAGCCTTTCACTGGTTTCAACAGGCTTTGGATCAGGGCCTATGCAGGGACGTGTCTGGCATCAAACTGGGAGGCGCTCATTGCAACATAGCACTTAGTGGATGACATTCGTACTGACAATCTGTTACCTAGCGTCTCTATGGAATGCTAATTTTTGGTAGCTTCTCTGGATTCAAAATAAATGGAAGTAAAAACAGAATTCTTACCTATTGGTTTTTCCTTAAAGACATGTTTGGTATATTTGAGAATTCTCCATTATTTGGACACCAAAAGTAATTAAATACACACCTAACTAAACTTCTGATCTTTTAAAAAGTTACATTATCCTCCCTTTCTGAATAGGACTAAATCTGTTTATGCTAGGTTGTCCCTAAGTAAATACTGAACCGGTAAGTTTGGTTACTTCAATGCAACTATCCGTCTGCGTAACTTTAAGAACACGCCTAAGGCTAGAAGGCTCAGCACCTTGCAGGACTGAAACTATATGGAATACAAATGATGGTGAGATGCAAGTTATGAGTGTCTTCCATTAAACCTTTAACAGCTGAGTTTGTTTTCAGGCCTGGCAGGAGTTACTGTTATGTGTTCTCCAGCACAACAACTAAAAAAAATGCTTTTGTGTTCTCTCCCACTCTCAGCATGTTTTCCCTGATATTTTCCATAACACTGTCAGCTAGGCCTCATCCTTGTGGGAAACAGAAGCAAGCCCTCTCCTCTGAACTCAGACCACACAGACAGAAGGCTAAACATCAGAGCAAAATGCATCTTTGGGCAAAGGCCATTGAATCTAAGCATTTTGTTATTCAATTCTGACTACAAAGAACATCCTATTCCCCTCCAACTTCTTTCCCTCCTACTCTCCCACCACCCCAAAAGCACTGTAAACATATAAATCTTTCCCAAAAATTAAGTCCAAGATGTAAGAATGGGCTGTGATCCAAAGTCAATCTGCCCTTATGGGAATTAAACACTACTGTATTCTACATGATGCAAGCTCACACTGTAAATACTGCTACTTGGAAAGAGAAGAATTGAATCTTTGGGGCAGATCCTGAGCTGGTGTTGGTCAGCGCAGCTCCACTGATTTCAGTGGTGCTACACCCATTTACAGTGGCTGACAAGTTGGCCTTTTGACATTGTTGGTTTTTCCCTCCTTGATGTTACCCAGACTTTGTTAATTATATTCAAGGATGTAGGTACTAACGTATCATAGGTACTGGTTTTAAAGTGAGATGTTTGCAGGCTGTGGGCAGCTTAAAGTACAAGTGCATTCTGGCAAAATAGAGCTAAATATTAGGGATGTGAGTCATTGCTTACTAAAAGTAAGATCTTATTTCTCTTAAAACTACTAATGAAGTGGGAGCCATTACCAAATGTGATTTCCCATCCCATGGTATTTACCTTGACAGCACTATGTGCTTTATTCCTTGCACAATAATTCAAGTGAGAGAAATAGCTCCATGTTTAACTGTTGCAAGCATTCGGGTGTTACACCACTGCAAGCATTTTTTCCACCATACTTTCTCCTGGAGTATTTTTTAAATTATGCAAGATTTCACTATCGCCACAGTTATATATTAAAAGTGTGAGAGAGTGCCTAGTGTTCTCAGGCCAGGATAGGAACATCTGAATTCAGTCACTGATCAACTTTGGGCAAGTCACCACTCAGCTTCAGTTTCTCTACATTTAAAGCAGTTAGAAGGGCAACATTTTTAAAGCACTATATCATTATGGCACTAGAGAGAGCGAAAGGAGCTACAGAGACAGAAGGCTAGACTCAGGTTCATTGGCTTTCATGGTAGTCGCTGGCAGCCACTGCTCAGCGAGCCAGCCGTGAGAGCCATGCTACAATTGTTACCAGTAGAGCAGGTCAGAGCTCCTAGCTCCCGCCCATACAGGCCTGTATTCTGAGCCTGTGCACATTCTTCCTCCAACTTTATCGGTCAACTTCTGGGCCAACATTCATGGCTCTTTCTAGGATTAGCAAAGAAAAACAAGCCAACCCCACTCACCTTAGATCAGAGGGACAGGGAATCCTTTAGCATCCAACTTTGTGCCCTCCAATGGGGAAAAAAAAAATCTATTGGCAAAGTTTCTCCTAACAATCCCCAAAACTAATTTCTCCTGATGTTTTGGAAAATTTACAGTTAAAAAAAAAAAAAAAAAATCTTGAAGCCACTTCCCATAAATTCACATATACTACTTCACAACTACCTAACTAACCGTAGCTCTTGTAAATATCTTAGCTCTAGCATATTTTTCAGTTTAGTCTATAGTAAATATTGGAATTGGGTGAATACAGCAACCACTCAAGACTCCTGGCTTCCATTTGAATTTGTACCGTAACTACTATGGTAAGCGATCTTCATTCTTTAAGAAAATGTCAAACGTCTAAGGAAGGAAAGAGCTCTCCTCTCCTCTCCCAAGGAACTTTCAGAGATTACATTTGTCCTGCTCTACTCAGCACTGGTGAGGCCTCAGCTGGAGTTGTGTCCAGTTCTGGGCACCAAACTTTAAAAAAAAGATGGAAATAAATTGGAGAGAATCCAGAGGAGAGCAACAAAAATTATAAAAGGTTTAGAAAACCTTTGAGGAAAAGTTAAAAAACAAACCAAAACTGGGCATGTTTAGTCTTGAGAAAGAAGTCGGGTGGGGGGTGTGGAACACCTGAAAACAGTCTTCAAATATGTTAAGTTAATATGTTATAAGGAGGCTGGTGATCAATTCTATATCCACTAGAGGCAGGACAGGAAGTAATGGGCTTAACCTGCAGTGAAAAATGTAGGTTAGCTTAGGAAAAACCCAGCTAAAAAGGGTAGTTAAGTTCTGAAATATAATTCCAAGGAAGGTTGTGGGATACTCCTCACAGGAGCAACAGAGAGTTCTGTGGCACCTTTAAGACTAACAGATGTATTGGAGCATAAGCTTTCGTGGGTGAATGCCCACTTCGTCGGACGCATCCGAAGAAGTGGGCTGTAACCCACGAAAGATTATGCTCTAATAAATTTGTTAGTCTCTAAGGTGCCACAAGTACTCCTGTTCTTGTCATGTCAGAGTGGTTTAAACTGACATTCCAAATGGGAGATAAAGTGACAATACAACTCCAGAGAAACCACTATTTCTGACTGAGGAGCAGGAAAAGAGATGTGTATCATTAATCTTATTGGCTACATATGACTGTTCTCCACCCCGACTCCAAGACACCCTTAGATCTGTTTAGATCTGTCCATTAGGGTTTTTGTGGGAGGACAGAAGGGGATTGCCAGTGGGAAGACTGGGGAGCAGTTACCTGGAGATTCAGATCATTAAGGGGTACTTCAGACAAAAGTGAGATGTTTTTGTATGGAAAGGGGTTTGATCACAGGATGAAAGAGTTAATGGTTCTCCCTCAAAAGCCACTGCCAGTCAGGCTCCTACCGAACCTAGGCCATAAGCTAAAGTTGCACCCTCCCCTATAACAGGGATGCTAGGGGAGCATACCTAACCCTCCTCTCTGTGTGAAATCCCACATGACCCAAATGATCTTGGTTGCCCAAGGCTCAATAAATCTGTCCCAGTATTTAAAATGCTATGAGATTCTCAGAGGGGGAAAAGATGTGTGTGTAAAGTGTTCCATCTGCTGCAAGCTCTTCCTGCAGGTGTTCATGATTCCCATTCCTACCATGTTCTTTTTTCATTCATCACCAGTGAGAGAGTTACTAGCCCTTCACCCTCAGAAGAGATTTTTAGATACTGGTATTAGAAAGTTTGGCAAATAAAGTTCTGCTTATCGAAGGGGGAAAAAACCTCAGTTAATGTTCATCAAAACAAGCTGTGAGGCAATAGAAAATATTCACGCAGACAATTAACAGCCTGGGAAGGGAATGAATGCATGATTTTTTGGAATTATCACTGTTTTTTCCCCTCAGAGTGGCAATACCACCTCATATGTAAACAGTAGGAAATAAATAATTCAGGCTCCAGGTAATGGGTACATTATATAAAAGTCACTTCATACAATTTTTATGAATTAAATATGGATATAGAAGCCTAATTTAGGCACTCAACTTTAAGAATTTGGGCCTTAATATTTATTTCATTTATGAAGAGAGGAATACACTTTAGTGGTGCAAACAGGTTTCACATTCTTACCTTGAAATCCAGTAAGAGGAAGGGGTTCAAAATGTGTTATTTCTCTTCTGTTCCCCCCAGACAAAAGATCAAGGGCTGTTTAGTGATTTAAACCTTAAAATAACCAAGGAAATAAAATGATGGGTGGATTTTGTTTGCTCTGAAAACAATCTCTTTTCAAGAAACACATTCTGGAAGTAATTTACTAAAACAATGTAACCTTCTCATTTATTCCTTTTTGGAAATGGAATCAACTTTCAAATAGGAAAAATATTGTCCCCTCCACACTGGGACCAAGCATAAGAATTGAAAGAGTCATTCTCCAGCCTACCTCATAATGCCAAATATTTTTTCAAAAACTAAAACTAACCAGATCCAGTCCCCGGCTCCGTGCACCCACCTACCTTATAAGATAAGTAACTGGAAGACAAGATTTGAGGGGTTTGTTGTGCTGTCTCTCAATAAGATTTAAAAATCCACTATATTTTCATAGATTAAGGCCAAAAACAATCATGATCAGCTAGACTGAACTGCACAACATAGGCTGCAGAATCATACCCAATAAATTGTATATCAAACCCATAGCTTCTGTTTGAGCTACAGCATCTTTTAGAACAGAGGTTCCTAAACTGGTGCACACCCCCATCAGGGGGCATAACAAGGTTACTGTTGAGGGTGCAAGCTGGATGTCCAGGCCAGGGCAACAGTGGGGCAGGGGGGACGGGAGGGGGGAGATGCAAGGAGTCTCCTGTGATCAGAGGAAGAAGTTCAGCCTAGCCCCACCCCAATAGCAGCCTGCTGCTCTCTCCCTTCCTGAACGCTGGGGACTCCAGGCCCAGACATCCAGCCAGCCGCAGCCCTGCATATTTTAAGCTGTCTGGAGCCTGCGGGAGAGGCAGGCTTTGGACAGGGGAAAGGAGGGCAAGGAGCCCTGGTCTGCTCCATACCGCACTGTCATGGGCTCCTCTGGGAATGGAGCTCACTGCCCTAGGCATAAGCTGCCTACTTCCCTCAGTGAGTCACTTTCTTCCCCAGACTGACAGGAGTTGGGCCCTGCTATGAGATTCCCACAGAGAAGGGAGGCAGGGTGGGGGCATAGCAGAAAAAGATATCCAGCCTTTATTTGAAGAACTCAAGTGATGAAGAATCCACTGTATCTGAGTGAGTTGTTCCAACAGTTCATTACACATATAGACAGTGAGGTTATATATAATGTGCTTCATTTCTATGCTGAATTTGGATACTTCAGCTTCCAGCCTTTGACTACAAAGATAGGATTTCCAGACCTTGAATTGTTCTTGTAGTTCTTTTCTGAACCCTTTCTAAATTTCTCAATGTCTTTTTTGAAGCGCGGACACAATATTCTAGTAATAGTTTCAGATGCCATATACAGAGGTAATACCAAGCTACTTCTATTTGATATACCCAGTGTATGTTCATCCTCTTAGCGACAGCATTGCACTGGGAGCTCATGTTCACTTGTTTTCAACCATTACCCCAAAGTCCTTCTCAGTCACTGAATTCCAGAATACTGTGTCCATTTGTTCCTACATGTATGACCTTTTTAAAAAAAAAAAAAAAAAAAAAAAAGTGGAGATATACCTATCTCCTAGAACTGGAAGGGACCCTGAAAGGTCCTGGAGTCCAGCCCCCTGCCTTCAATAGCAGGACCAAGTACTGATTTTTCCCCAGATCCCTAAGTGGCCCCCTCAAGGATTGAACTCACAACCCTGGGTTTAGCACTGAGCTATCCCTCCCCCAACCTTGCATTTGGCTAGATTAAAAACACATGTGGCTCAAATGAGCACACTTTACCCAGAGCTCCAGATGGATTTGTATAACTGATCTGTACCAATAATTGTTTACTACTCCACCAATTTAGCTGTCATTGGTATATTTTACCAGCAATGATTTTATATTTTCTTGCAGATCATTGACAAAGATATTGACTGACATCAGGCTGAGATCAGATCCCTGCAGGACTCCACCAGGAACACCATCATTGGATGATGATCTGCATATTTTCAATTCTTTGACATCAGTTAATCAATCCATTTAATATGGGCTGCATTGATTTTGTATAGCACTAATTTTGTTCTTATCAGAATATCATACAGGACTAAGTCAGATGCCATATAGAAGTCAAAGATAATTGTAATCTCATAATATACTTAATCCACCAAATTTGTGATCTCATCAGAACATATGAAGTTTGTTTGACAAGACCCTTCCCCTGTGTTGTTCTCCCAGAGACAGGGCTGGAACTATGCTGTAAAAAGCTTTGTGCCAGGTACGAAAAATCATCAGATCATACCTAGAAACTACTCATTTGAAACCCCAGATATGCAAGTAGATCAGGAAATGTCTAGGAAGACAATTAGGTTTCTCTCATTTCTTTATGGCTTGTGGACTCCTCTGTGCTAACTCCAGGTGCTTTTGTTTTGCTTCTAACCTTTAAGCTGGACCTCAAGAGAGCTATTTTGATGCTCAATCCTTGTAACTTTTTTTTTAATCTAGCAAAAAGCCTAAGTTCTACATGTATTTTTTCTTTTTGTTTTTAATAAAAAATAAATAAATAAATTTTAAGAACAGGATTGGGTTTTGTGTCCTAAGAGGTTGGTGCATATGTTGTTTAATTAGCTGGTGGCAACAGCTAATTTCCTTTGTTTTCTTTCTCAGCTCTTCCCCAGAGGGGGGGGGGTGATGGGCTTGAGGGTACCCCACAAGAAGGAATTCCCAAGTGCATCTTCCTGGGTTCTCAAAGGGGTTTTTGAACTTGGGTGGTGGCAGCATCTACCCATCCAAGGTCAGAAAAAAGCTGTAACCTTGAGAGTTTAATACAAGGCTGGAGTGGCCAGTATTAATTTTTAAAATCCTTGCGGGCCCCCACCTTCTGCACTCAAAGTGCCAGAGAGGGGAAATCAGCCTTCACACCACCCTGTAAGTCTTCGTTGATCATGTCCCATTTCAGCCTTCCTATATTTTCACCCAGGATCAAGGTCAGGCTAACGAGCCCATAGTTTCCCAAAACATCCCATTTACCCTTTTAAAAAATATTGGCACAATGTTAGCTTTTTTCCAGTCTTCTGAGACTTCCCCAGCATTCTAAAATTTGTTAAAAATAATTATTATGTACCAAACTCTGCATTCTTATTCAGGCACACACACACACACACACACACACTTTGTATTTAGGGCTACAGGATTTGGCCCTCTCAATGTAAGATTTTTTTTTGTTGATGCTTTGGAACAATGCTAGGTGCTTTGCTCTGGGGTTCTCATGCAGATTGGTAGCAGAAGTGCAGGATTCTTATAAATGCCAACATTGGTGTTCTGGTTTGATTTGACTCTTGGGTAGTTTAACTTGTTCTCCAGTCTCTATTGGATTTCTTTTGGCCAGTCTGAGATTTCCCAAAGAATAGGAGAATTTGGAGATTTTTTAAGGTTATTAATTTATTTGTAATCTTCTGTAAAAAGTAAGAGGTCATTTAGCATTTACCAAATTAAGAATAATCACATTAGATCATCCAGTGGCTAGATCTTTAGCCTGCAAATTGGGAGACCCAAATGCAATTCCTTGCTCTGCCATAGACTTCCTGTGTGACCTTGGGCAACTCACTTAGCCTCTCTGACTCAGTTCCACATCTATAAACAGAGGCTTCCCTACCTCACAGGGGTATTGTGAGGGTAAATACATGAAAAATTGTGAGGTTCTCAGATACTATGGTGATGGGGGCTAGATAAGTACTATGAATATAATGTGTAGCGACTATCTTCCGGCACCTATCACCGTTGGGTGCTGATCCTGATTGGGTTCTCTGGGCTGTACTGTAGTACAAATATTAAAAACATGAAAATAGAAACAGTCTGCTAGTACCAATATTTATTCTGCAGAACAGAAAGGTTTTATCTGTCCTACTATTTAAAACCCCAATGCCATCTTTTGGACTATTAGAGAATTCATAAAGGCTAGCATATGTAGTGTGCAAATAAAAAACATGTCATACATGCAATATAATCCCCATGATTTTGGCCTTCTATCACAGAGTTAGAAATTTTCACCAGCTTATGGAGTAAGTGTCAGGTTTTTAGATGGGTCCTACCAAATGAAAATATTTTAGCTAATTGAAAGATTAATTGATAAATACACTCCAGTAAAGTTTATACCAATGTTGACAGCTCAGGCTTTTTTCAGGGTGGAATGGGAAGTGGGGGTGAGGGGTGGGGAAAAATTTACAGAGTTTTCCACCTCTCCATGGAAACAGATCAGTATCTATGGCAGGGGATCAGACATTCACCCACTGGCAATGAGAATTAAATTTAATTCTCAACACAAGTTCTCACAACGGATATTACATGTTGCCTCTGAACACCATCAAGCTAGTTTCAAATTCAATTAACTCATGTTTTTGCTTTGCCTATGTGCTATCTGCATATCTTGGGCCTGATCACTGAAATCACAGAAGAGAACATAATCACGAGAAGCATGCTAGCAGATGTCGTTCAAAAATGACGAACACACTGTCCACATGATCCTCCCTCATCAGCAAGAAGCAAAGACTAGCTGCAAAGATCAATGGTGCTCTGTATCCAGAAATGGTTATTGGGGCAAAGGGTAGACAAAATGTGGCAAAGTGGGCCAGAGAGGCAGTAGCCAGTAGTCACCCAGTAGAGAAAGCATGTGCTGCCATACAGCCATTGCTGGAGAGTCTCCACAGTAAAGTTGGCATTATCACACCACCTGCCACTATCAGATGCAGGGAATGGCAGTTTTCAGAGGTCATGGAACAATAAACACTGCTACATCCAAAAGCAGATGCACTAACCAGTATTCAAAAATGTGGTCCTCAGTGAGCAGAAGGGGCAATGACACACACTCGGCTCAAAGCTGGTGCTGCCGAAGGGCACACATGCTGCAGTCAGCAGCAGCAACCCAAATGCAAAACGAAAGTTCTGACTATTTCAGATTTACTGCCTAATTCTGAACCCATGAATCTAGACCAAACAAATTCCATCTCTTGAGTGATGAAGATCGGTCACCACAGTTAGCATACATGCACTGCAGTCTTCAGGCTTTGTATATAGTTCTCTTTAAAATGTTGTGCTTACAAGTAAGTATTAAAGTGAATAAATAAATTCCATATATGTGAAGACATTAAATTAACCCTGTGCTTGGGGTGGCATTATTAAAGCAAGCATACTGGCTCACCAAGCTCTCTGGTGTTATTCACCACCAGAAGTTTGCTCCCCTCTGGAATCATTAGAAAATGTTGACATTTGAGAAAGATACAAGTTGCCTTGTTGGGATTTAAAATACTCAGAGAATTGTGCGTGAAATCAGACTTAAATAATTTGACATGCAATGGAAGGTGGTCTGTTGTCCACTGTGGGGGTACAGTGCCAGTAATAAGCATTGATTTAGATCTGTATCTAATGCTCTCAAAAAATCAACAGAGTACAGGGATTTGGATGAAAGGTTTTGGGTCTCCCTCATTTCTCAAGGGGACAAACTGGGGCAATTTTGCAAAATCATCAATGGTTCATTTTTAAATTAACCCTGAATCTCAAAGCAAAACTCAGTATGAATGCTGAGATTCATCTGGTTTCACATAACTGCCACATGGCAATGTAAGCCTCCAAACCACCACCACCCCTACCTCATAGGGCCTAATCCCTTTGAAGTCATTGACAAGACTTCAGTTGACTTCAGTGAGCTTTGAGTCAGTTATGAAGTTAAACCATTAACTGGTCCAGGTTTGCTTCAAAAGCTCAGTGGGCAATAGAGAACCTGGTTAAAATTGAGTTTAATAACAAAACCTGAAACCCAGCAATTTCCATGTGAATGCAATTTCTAGCTCTAACTTTACAATGCATTCACTGGATACAGTATGTACTCTTGGGGGGGGGGGGGGGGAGGATACGTAGACTTTACAGAAGTTGTATTCACCAACCACTACTTCAAGACAATTGAAAAATAAAATTAGAATTTAATGAATTTGAAACAAAAATAGAAAGTTATGTTGATATATCTTAATTGGGATATTCATTTGTATTGAGTAAGTGAGCACTGGAAAAAATATTCAAGCTAAAGTGTGTAATGTTGGGCATCTAAATCCATATTTAGGCTCCTAAACAAAAGTAGTACCTCCTGAAAATTTGGGCTATGTACCGGCAATTCCCATTAATTCATTAATACTGCTTAGTTCTAACATAAGTGACAGATATAGATGTTATTTAGATGCCTACGTGGTCTGATTTTCTAGAGATGTGGCGCATTAGGCATTCTGTTCTAAAATGTTGGTCTACATCCTTGTCAAAAGTGATTCTAGCCTTTTGAGAGGAGCAGGGCCCATGCACCTGTGACTCACTCTAACTGGTCCTAGAAGAGGGGACCTGGTCCCTAGAGGGAAAAGATGTAGTAAATCAGGCAGGAAAGAGGTAGGTGAGAGCTGCGTGGGATTATTTTATTTAATTTATTTATATAAATGAGAGAAAAGAAGGTGAGTTCTTTTGAAACCCAAAGGATGCTTGGAGGTTCCTGAGGAAGACTGAAAGTGGGAGGACAATGAGAGGGTTTTGCTGACTGACTTCTCCAACAGAGACAGCCAGGTCCAGACAGCAGTAAAAGGGAGTTGTCTACTGCCTTCTAAGCTGAAGAGCTGAAGCCAAGGGCTGGAGAGAGCTGAAGGCAGGGCAGCAATAGAGGGATGTACTCTGATGTCTCCACACCAGACAGTTGGTCCCAGAGGAACAGTGAGTGGGTGGGATGGGGAGGTGTGAATCATCTCCTAGCACAGAGGCTCTGAAAGTTAGAACTAGGGTTGTGCTGGCTGTCCTGGCAGGGGGACAGAAGAGGACCAGAGAGCCAGGTATGGTGAAAGACACCAGAGTGTGTTATGTGGGGCAACAAGGAACTAACTTTTAAGAACTGGGGGTTGATATACAAACTTGGACATTGGGACTTATGTTTTTCACTATTTACACAATGTTTTGTTAATAAATGGGGCCCAAGAAGAGGGTTATTGAGACAAGAAAGTTTCTCAGTGGAGTCCTTGGGGTATCAGAGGTGCAATTAAGGCAAGCAGGGTCACCCTATGACAATACTGTGCTGACAGTTATTGAGATGAGTCCCCTGCCCCAAGAGCTAATAAAGTAGATAGCACAGTTTCTTTACCTAACCTTCTTACAAAACACCCAGTGAGAACATTAGACTAACCCTTGATAGAAAGTGATCAGATCCAGGAGAACACTAGCTGATTTATCCAGGATGTATCCAACCTATTATTGGATTCCTCCCCCCCACACACACACACACCCCTACTGAGTCCAGTGGGTGCCTTTAAGAGATCAGTATTTACTCTGGTAAATCAATAAAATGTAGCACTATGCAATACTACAAGTTCAGCAAATATTGTGATAACCCCGCCTGCTACCTTTGATGTGGCTGCTGGTCCCCAGCCAGGATAATGTAGGTAAGGTTGAGTGCAAGGCTAAACACTTAACCTCATTTAAAAAAATAAAAATAAAAACAAGACAAAACCAATGAGGTTTCTTTTGTTGTAAAATAGAACCAGGCTACCATTCCAGTAATAAATGGTTTCTCGGTAGAAAACACTGCTCATCCCTTGTGGTGCATGAAAGTTCCTGGTGAAATCCAGTCTCTGAAAGCTAGGACCCCCCAAAAAGTGAGATTCTGGCAGCAAAAAGATACTTCAGAGTCATTTATGGACATGCAAGAGATCTTGAAACTCACGAGGAAGATGGACAACTATCAATTTGAAATCCTTGGCATCAGTCAGAGCAGCTGACGGGTGGTGATTAGAAGAGTTTCAAGCAAGAGAACATACATCTCATCTATTCAGGTTGTAATGACAATGTACACTCAGAAGGCGTAGTGCTCATTATCACAAATTCGGGGGTGGGGAGAAATCAGTTATCAACGCATCATACATGTAAGATTCCAAACCATATTCTTAAAGAGATCACTCATACAGTACTATGCTCTGACAGTAACAGTGACCAGGATAAAAAGTTCTATAATTGCCTCCAAAGTGTGATTGATAGAATCCCAAAATGTGAGTTTGTTCCTTGTGATGGGATACTTTCATGCTACGTAAGATGTGAAAACCAAGGAATGGAAAGAGCAGCACGGAAGCATGGGTTGGGAATCAACCAAAATGGTGAGACATTAGTTGAATTATGTTTGGCATCTGACCTAGCTTGTGCAAGTTCCCTGTTCATCCACAGAGGCCTACACATAGAATTCACCAGATGGCAAAACAAAAACAAAACACAGATTGATCACATCTGCATCAACTTCAGATACTGGCCAAAATGCAAGTGCATGTCAAGCAGCAGATGTCAGCAGCAACCACAAAATTTGCATTGCCAAATTGCAATTAAAACAGAGAAAGATAAACAAACTTTAAACAGAAAGCAGCAATGAAAATCAACAGTACAGAACTAAAAAAGTACTGAGAGAAATTTCAACTTGAACCAATGAAATATTGGAAAAAAGTAGAAGAGGAATACAAGGAATCCTGTATGGAAGTGTCAAAATAGGAAGTGGGCCAATAAAAAGTAAGATGCCAAAAGGCTGAAGTAGGACAGACAATGGGAAGAGCCTTTAAAAGAAGTCCTCAGACCTAGACCTATCTCAGCACCAGAGTTCAATGAAGTATATGAACCTGATCATCCTGATATCACTATTGGACCAATAGTGATTTGGCTGCAGTCAAGAAGCAGAAAATCAAAGTGGTGGGAGATGACCAAATCACAGCAGAAATGCAAAGTACACCTGACACTGCCACCCTAACTAAACTGGCAGAGTTATTCAATGAAGTCTGTGACAGCCCCCTTCTGACCAGTGGAAACATGGAATAATTGTCAGGATAACCAAAAAGGGTGATCTTACTGATTGTAACTGGAATAGAGTCATACTACTCTCTGTTGTAGGGAAAGTCTTCTGTAGTATATTATTATGCAGGATGTAGTGGATATAAAGCTTAGGAAGAACAGGTTGTATTCAGGCCCAAGAGATCCTGTGACCATCACTGAAGAATGTACAGAATGGCAGCCTCCGCTTATCAATTTCATTGACTTTCAAAAGGCATTTGATAGCCTGCATAGGCATACATTGTAAAATACTCTTCAGTTTTATGAAATTCCAGCTGAAGTCATCATCAATGCTATGTGCAGCTATGCAAAGTGTGCTGTAAAGGTGAACAACCAGACAGTGGTTCATCACAGACACTGGCATGAAACAGGGTTGTATTTTAGTGCTGCTGTTCTTGGTTATTGCCATAGACTGGACATTAGCAACACAAACTTGGGCATAGTATGAATAGATGGTAAGTGTCTGGAAGATCTAGACTTTGCTGATGATATTGCACTATTAAGTGACACCCTTCAAAAGCTACAAATAAATGGGTATGCAAGACTCAAAATGTACACCAAAACAAACATCCTTGAAATCTAGACATCAAGCAGTAGCATCATGTTAGAAGGCAAATAGATCCAGAAAGAAGAACAGTTCACTTACCTGGGAAGTGCCATACTAGCTAGTGGAGATCAAGAAAGAAGAAGTGACCTCAAGGAAAGGAAAGGCATCCATAACATTCCAAAACTGAGAATTTTCAACCTAAACATAATTAGTGCTAACATACAGCATTTTTAACAGAGCTGGAGATCTGTTTAAAATGTTAACTAGAAAACTAGATACCTTTGAAAATAAGTGCCTATGAAAGATTGTGGGCATTGGGTGGAGAGACTATTACCAGTGAAGATATTTGAGGAATTACCAACCAGCAGCTTGTCTCCACTAAGTTAGATGGAAGCATTAGACATATTTGGGACATGTACCCCACATGCCAACACAGACCTTCAAATAAAGCTGTCAAAAGGAAACTGACTGGTGTGAGGAAAAAAGGCCATCTGAAGGAAACCTTAAGAACCCTTAGAAAGGGCAAAATAGTTGAGATCAACAGCTCAGAGTATATGGAATCAGCAACTAGTGACAGAAGGATGGAAGAGCAGGTTTCCACCCTATATGCTAACATTGGCATGAGAAAGATATAATGGTATTTTGGTAAGTGAAGGCCTCTTAGTGGCTCCCACTCTACTCTTTCCTGTTTAGAACATGCCATATTTTGTTACATCTCATGCTGAGGTTCAACGGAAGATGACAAACTAAAAGTTATTGGAAGGGGAAAAAAGCGCTACAGTGAAATAATTAAACTGGGTACTCTGAGTTAGCATAAATAATAGTACACTGAAAGCGTAAAATTTGATTTGCATCTATACTTTTTATTTCAAAATTATGGTTAAAAATGCATCCCATTATGCAAGTCTACCAATCTGATCATCATGGTTGATTGCCTCCCCTCTCGTTCTAGTTCTCATTTGCTAGAAAAGGTAGCAGTATCAAAACCTATTTTTTTTCCTGATAAAAACAGCCTGACATTTGTTTCATTGCAAACTCAAGCCAGTTGAAAATTCTAATACAATCAGACATTTGTGGATCATTCCAGGCAGATAAATTAAACAAACCCCCATTATTGCCTGAAGCTGGAAAATACACTCTTGACTAATGGTAGTAGCTGTAAAACAAAGCATGGTTTATTAATTTAAACAAAATGTTTGTGGTTTATTAATTTACATTTCCAGTTTTAGAAATGCCCAAATTAGCCCAACAAAAGGAGTGAGTCTTACAGAATTCTACAGAGACATGCGAGTTATCAGTGAATTCAACTCTAGTTGTGGGACAGGATTCTGTTTCTCTTACCCACTTGGAGTAGTACTTCACTCCTGAAGTATTTCCATTTTCTCCACTGTATGGTTTGTGGGGTACAGGTCTGAGCTGAGATTTGGTAGAATCTTGAGACCGTTATTGCTGAAATGTTTCAAGGAGCATGCTTTAAGAAAGTGTGAGGGAGGCTGTATGTTTTCCAGTCTGTAACTTTTAAAAAAACCCACACACTGTAGGAAATGGGATATCTTTCACTGAGCCAACAAATAAATTAGGATACACAAACTTTGGGACCTCAGAAGATCCCTCCTTCTGATGCTGGCAGTTTATACAAAGAGCAGATATTACACTGCATACTTCATAAACCTAGCCTATATTGAGCGCTGCTGAGATTAATAGATTCTAGGACTGGAAGGGACCTCGAGAGGTCATAGAGTCCAGTCCCCTGCCCTCATGAGATGTACAGTTCGGTTTTCTTTGAAACAATACAGACCAATTTTATAGCAGGAAACAGGATTGCAGAATGAATTATGTTAAAGGATGTTGTCAAGGCCAAATTCCAGTTGAACTACTGCGGTCACCATAAAAAGGTTAACATTTACTAACAGACATCAGTTACCTTTGCTGTTTCCTAGTCTAAGTATAGCAGGGAAGCGTAGTATCTCAGATACCACTACGTGGCAATTGTGGGCAAAAGCTGACTTCTGTACCTGTATTGGAGTTAACTACCGAAAGTGTGCTAGTGAAACAACCATATGTAGAAAAGCTGGGAAACACTGAATACTCAGCTCCCTGTTTATTTTCTCTATCACAATTAAATAAAACAGCAGTGACAGACATTTTACTGAGCCAATATGAAACGTAGCCAAGTATTCAGTAGCTTTTAAAACGGTGGGTCTCACCATTGGCAGGGTGAAGTAAAGAAAATGATCCATGCTACTCAAGCACAATCACCATTCAGTTGAAGAGATTTCAGAGTCAGGTTGCCAGGATTGGGCCATTGAGCACAAAAAAAATAAAAAATAAAAATCACCATACACTACTTATCTTTGCCTTTTGATGAGAACCTTTTTTATTTCTGGGTTGAGGAAATGGCCAATTCAGCAAAAACAAATGCTTGAATTATTATAACAAGCTGCAAATAAATTGCAATTATTGCACATTGCTGAAGATGTGTCAGAAAAAAAAAATCATTAAGAATCATGTGAGGTTCAGAT
This sequence comes from Emys orbicularis, assembly GCF_028017835.1. Taxonomy (NCBI): domain Eukaryota; kingdom Metazoa; phylum Chordata; order Testudines; family Emydidae; genus Emys; species Emys orbicularis. The sequence continues at coordinate 194,701,680 of NC_088684.1, forward strand.
TTCCAGTTATGCATATAGGCTGCCTGCACAATTCCAGCTCCTCCCTCCCCACCCCCCCACCCCCAATGTCCCCACCTACTTTATACTTGAAAGAATTTATCATTATTCCTACTCTTATTCAGTGGAATCCCACTGTTCATGGGCAGAATTTGGACCTCACAAAGAAGTTGGTGTGGTTTGAAGAAAAGACAAGTTGCTCTCATTAGCTAAGTGCTTCCTGTTTAGTTTCTTTGCATCTTCCTTCATGTTTTATGGGACGAGACTGACATTTTATTTTCAAGAAAATGAATGAAGGACTGGGCTGGCTCAATGAAACATTTAGAAGTTACTAATGTGTGTGTTTGGTACATTGGTTCCATCCCCCTCAGGGCTTCCATTCAGACTACTACAGCCAAATCCTTGTCTGATGTAGCTCCATTGATTCCAGTGGATTTGTTACATATATTAAGGATGATTTGTCCTGTAATCTAGAGCATTTCATAGAAGACCTCAGATATGAGTAAGGGGAGGGAAGAGAATTAATACCAGAAAGAACCTCAGTGGTAACAACAGCAATAGATTGCAGAGAGCAGTTTAAAGGACCCTTTTCCTCCCTTCATCACACATCCCTATGAACTCACTGTAATATACAAATCTTCCTCTTACCCCTGCACACTACTGACCCTACTGCCCCCAGTATAACTCTCCATGTATTAAAAAGCCATATTCTTGAGTCTGTCCCATGACTTGTGTGGGGCTGGGAACCCCTTTTCATTGCCTCAGAGGCCACTAGAGGGTCACAAAACCTGAGCCAAGAAAAGCATGTGTTTTTATAGGGAAGTGGCAGTGGGTGGGGCAGAGCCTCAATTTCCAATTAATAGCTTGATACAGCTTTAACTTCAGAACCCTCCCTTTAGGCCTAGCTAATGACATCTTCTGCATACTATGCACGCATCCTGATGAGCATGGAGGTGGACTTATTTGAAGTGTGGCCTGGAGAGAGGCAAAAGTAACACCATATTGCTTACAGACTCGTTTTCAAAAATTTCATGCAAAGGAAATGTTTAGTTCTTGCAGGCAATAAAATTCTTGTCGCCTAAATTTTAGTAAAGTGTAATTAGTGTTGCAATTTAAGACAAGGATTTTAGTTCATTCCACTCTTAGACCCTATAAGAGAAGTGATTAGAAACACTAAATCCTGACTGGCCCTGAGATAAGTAGTGGAGTACATTTGACTGCTTTGGAAACCCTAATCCAACACCAAGGTGACAGTAAGCCCTGCAGCCCAATTTAAAAAGGAAGACCAAAAAAATGTTCTCTTCAGGGATTACAGTATTCCACCATATCCTAAAATAGCACTGTTGGCTATTCAGTCAAGGGAATTTCCTATGTTTGAATCCACTGCTCCTCTGATGGGAACTCTCAAACAAGCTGCTGGGCGGTCAGATGTTGAGCCATCAGAAAGTCTTTGAAGATTAGGCAGAAGTCATCTTTTCAAGAAAAAAAATGAATAATTCATTCAAACTGTTACTTGGCTGGGCCAGAGTGTGACATGAGGAGTCAACAAAGGTTGTGGAGTTCCTCAGCAGAGCAGAAAGAGAGGACCAGCTGGTAAAATGTATAAAGAAACCCAAACCACTGAAATTCTGGAGATTTGTTTGGAAAGTCAGTTACTTTCTGGTTTATTTAAGCTAAAAACGTCATAAAGACAAATCTTTTCTACATCCTCACTGTAGCATAGACTAGAGAGTTAGAAAAAAAAATGTAGCCTTGCAAAGCCCTACATGTCTATGATTATAACCATCAAAAAACGACAGCTGAGATGCTCAGCAGTGGCTACTTTTCATGCTACTATTCATAGTGTAATAAGGATATAGGATCCAATGACTGACCTCCACCCCCAAGCCCAGTTCAGCATGGAGGTTTGTTTTTTGAATAAGCTGGTAAAATGGCAGCAATCATCATCACTATAATGTAATCCCTTCACACTGGGCCTGATCTGCTTCCCATTGAAGTCAGGATGTGTGGGGTGACTTTTCAGATCAGCTTGGGCTGTTCTCGCTTGCTTTTATTATTGGAGAGACTGTCCAGTTTTGAACTAGTTGAGCAAGTTCCTTGCTGGAAGTTGACTTGTCCCTAGCTATCTTGGGAATCTGCCAGTTCAAAGTCTCCCCAATGTATCTACCTCTATCTCTGCATGCGTGGTGACTCAGTGTAATAGTTTCTGGATAGATCAGAAGAAGAGACAGCAGTATATCTGCCTATTCCACAAAGGGAAATTCTCCCCTCATTTACTGCTATACAACTAAGAACTGGAGTACTTGTGGCACCTGTACTCCTGTTCTTTTTGCGGATATAGACTAACACGGCTGCTACTCTGAAACCTGCTATACAACTGTAGACTGTGCTAGATTTGTTAAGCACAAAGGGTCAGATTTTCAGTTTATGAAAGTAAATACTAGAGGTGTCTATTCATTGCCCACCTAGGAAACTAACAGTAAGTATGCAAATATATGATTTGTTTGCATACATTTTGCATGTGCCTATGTGGATACGATGCATCTTCTAATGAATAGGGCACTGAATGACAACTCAGGACACCTGGATTCAATTCACAGGAAGCTTGTGGCTGAGCTTGCACTAGTCACTTACAGGGCCGGCTCCAGGCACCAGCCTGGCAAGCAGGTGCTTGGGGCGGCCACTCCGGAGAGGGGCGGCAGATCCAGCGATTCAGCGGCAATTCGGCGGACGGTCCCTCACTCCCGCTCGGAGCGAAGGACCTTCCGCCGAATTGCCGCTGCAGATCGCGATTGCGGCTTTTTTTTTTTTTTTTTTTTGGGCTGCTTGGGGCGGCCAAAACCCTGGAGCCGGCCCTGGTCACTTAGTCTATACCCTGTAAAATAGGGATAAATTGCACTCCCCGACCTCACAAAAGGTGCTGTGAGGACCAAACCCACTAATGATTGTGAGGGCATTTACTATGGTAATAGGGGCTACCTGAGTACCTGGCTAGATACAAAAACCAGGCACATGCAAACATATTTGCATGCACTTCGCTTTGAAAATCTAGGCAGTAACTGCCTTGTTGCTGAATCGGTTTGTCCACTTAAGGGAAAAGTGTGTTATTTTTATATTAGAAATCCTTTAGAGGGTGGGTGAACACAATTCAGGAGTCACATTAGCTAATGTGTTTAGTCTGATCCAATTAAGAGTTGGAAACGTGCTGTAGTAATGACACCATAGGAATCAAAGGTCTCAGTAAGAAGTAAATTTTAAAAAAAAAATTTGCATTTACAGGTAAGAAATAGATTGAAAAGTTAGCAAAATGACCATTTCTTTCAGGGTCGGAGCACAAAATAACTTGTGTACGTGGACACCTGCAGAGTTCTATGAACTCACAGGTCCTGATGGAAGTCAGTTGTTTGCAGGGATGTAACGGAGAAAAGTTTGCTTCTCTATGCTAACCTACGGACTTCCCAGTGCTGTATCCTGGTTGACTATAGCAGCCAATCCTGTTCTGAAAAGGCTGCCTGGTGCCACTGCAAATACTGACTGAGGTGCATTGCTACCTGAAGGTTTAAAGATCTCTGAACAGAGTTTACCTCAGGTCAGACTCACTGTTCAGAGCTCACAGTGAGGAACAGGAGTGCTGGAGCCTGGAGGCCCAGTCTCAGAGTTGTTGAGGCCATGTAGCCTACCCTTATGGGAAAAAGGGTGACCCCTTAGGGGTTTGGCACACTAGAGGGATACTCCCAGGAGTGTGTTTTAAGACCAGGGCATAGCACAGACCCTGTAAATTCATGACACCTGACTTTTGAGAATAATCCTAATAAAGAGAAATAGGTATACTTCCTGTGTGGACAAGGCCAGTCACAGCACTGTATTTTTCATTTGCCAACTTAAAGTCACAACAGGAGGAGGCAGCAGCAAAAGACAGACTTTTCACACAGCAATGTGCCATAAGAGTTTTACAGACTAACAGGAATTTAAATATGTAAAAATAAATTAACCAGAGCAAAAGGAAAAACAGACTTCCACTGAACCAAGTGTAAAGACATTTAACAGAAAGGGGGAGGGAAACAGGGCAAGCTCTCTGGCTGCAAGAGAGCTAGAAGAGGCATGTTGTGGCTTTTCCCCTCTCCCTGATCTCCCCCAGTCACCCTTTACATGAAGTTTCATGGAAACTTTACTTCCCTCTGTGCTGCAGGAAGTTGAGCCTATGGGCCACAAGTACAGCAGTGACGGAGGAATGGACGCTACAGCATATAGGGGCGAGGCTGTGAGAAGTGGTACTTCTCTCTCCAAGCTCCACCCAGTCATGATGCCTAAGTAACTCCCAGTAACAATACAGCACAGAACTTCATTATAAGACCCTCTCTCTTCTTCATGCAGGTTTTGATCAGAAGTGCAATAAATCTCAATATGGATATTTAAATCATTAGGTCTGCAGAGCTGGCACTCTCCCTGAAATGAAGGGGAGCAGTTCATACTCATGAGGGCTATAGTTTTACCTGCCTGAGTCTGCAGACAGGCTCTCACTACATTGGCTTGAAACTTCATTCACATGTTGAAGGTTTCCTTCACAACTTTAAGGGATAGAGGGCCAGATCCTCAGCTACTGTAAGTAGAGGTAGTTCCAGGGACTTCAATCAAACATTGGTTTACACTAGCCAAGGATCTTCCCCTGCACCCTTTTTTCAGTAACGGCAGCTTATATTTTGGGGCACAAGATGGCAGCTACTAGGGAAAATGTCCCCTCTTACTGAACTGCTGAGTCATCCTGTCCAACAGCTGGTTCATATTCCACCAATGATAGTTGTGTCTATGATTAAGCTCACAGCAGTTGTGTTAGATGAATTTTGCCATCTATTGCACTGACTGTTTAATCACGCAACATGGGCCAGATTCAGAAGCCCACTGAGGTCAGTAGAAAGACTCTTAATTCCACTGGGCTTTAGGTCAGACATTCAAATCAATAGAAGTCTTTCCCATTATTTCAGAGGGCTTTGGTAAAGGTTATGTACTAGCTATTGCATATAATATGGTATTTGAAAGACCACCCCCACTTTGGCCACAAACAGGATTAGAAAAAAAACAAAAAAACAAAACAAAAACAAAAAAAACAGATGTTTTCCCAGGTGGCAAAACCACAGAATCAGGATTACTACTACTTCATGGCCAACATCACCATACAAGAAGGAAGTAAAACAATTGACAACAATGGCAGCCCAAACTGAAAAGACATCCAAATGGATGGCAGAATTCTAATTTCAGAGTTTTGTTCTATGTGATGGCTAATGTGATACTGGGATGCATAAACAGGGGAATCTCAAGTAGGAATAGAGAAATTATACAGTACCTCTGTATTTGTCACTTGTATGAATGTGATGGAATACTGTGCCTAATTTTGTCACTAAGAATGATAAGCCAGGAACTTGAGTTCAAATATCAGTTCTAAAACTGAACTTCTGTTGCTCAGAATGTTTACCCACATGTAATACCGGTTTAGATTTTCCCTCCACGTAAGTGATTCGTAGTGGGGAATGCTCTCTGTGAACACAAAAACATGGAAGTGCTAGAACCTGGCGTTCCCTTACCAGTAACAAGTTGCTGGTTGTAAAATAAATCAGGCACATTTCATAACTGAAGTAAAAAAGTAAAATTTTCAAATTTTGGTATAGTCAAGTGTTAAAAATGTCTAGTCCAAGAGAAAAAAAACAGGGCCAAAAAGGTATTTTCATACAAATTTTCCACAATAGAATTATTTCTTTCACCCTCCCTAAAATCAGTATCAGGTGGTAGCCGTGTTAGTCTGTATCCACAAAGAACAACGAGGAGTCCAGTGGCATCTTAAAGACTAATAGATTTATTTGGGCATAAGCTTTCAAGGGTAACCCCCCCCCACTTCTTCAGATGCATTTTTACCCACAAAAGCTTATGCCCAAATAAATCTGTTAGTCTTTAAGGTGCCACCGGACTTCTCCTAATAATCAGTGTAGTTTAAGTTTGAACTGGTGACCAAGAGGTGAAAAGCTCCATAAACTGTTAAAATATTTAGCAGAGAGCTAACCCACTAAGTGTAAAAAGGTATATTTCAGAGACCATGTAGAATGGCCAGTGCTCCCCTTCATGGTCTGGAATGCTGCAGCAACCTTAGACTCTGGATCCCCCCATCAAAGTCCCCTCTGAGTCCTCAGTGATTTGCCCCTTCTCATGACTCAGCCTTCTGGCCAGGTCACTTATAGTCCCACCTCTCCCACTGGGGTAAAACAGGAGCAACTCCACTGAAGTCAGTGCAGTCCTCTCCCACATTCATTACATGTGCTTCCTTTCCTGTAGAAGCTGGGGTGGAAGAAGGGTCCTAGAGACAACAGGCTACTTCATTACACCACCCTGAACCATCCTATGCACTGAATGAGGCAGAGGTCTTGTGGAAAATAGTATGTGTGATGTGATTAAAAGTTAAATTACAATGCATATGCACAAGGGGAGCTCACAAAAGAACAAACACGCTGGGCTGGAACATGCCTAGTGTGGATGGCATCTTTGTGGAATTAAACTGCAAAGCTCTAACTGTCCTGAGCATATACAAAGAGCAATTTTCCAAATGCTTATAAATTGACTAAAAATTTGGGTAGATTTTCATGGATGATCAAAGGCACAGCCCTCACACAGAAGCCAGCTGCTGCTAAATTTCAAGTCCCTGCTCCAAAGCATGGGATTCTACCAGCTTTCAAAGAAAATCAATTTAACATGGGCACAATGTATTTTTCCCTAACTTTGTTCTTGGAAAAGGCTTAAATATTTAGGCTGAGTTGTCTTGGAAAACATCAGCCTCAGGCAGATACCCAGCATGGAAAATACTTTTGCAAAAAGCTTATTAACAAATGAAAACAGGATCTTTATAAAAGTGTTGGGCATCCTTAATGGGCAGCACTAGCAGCTCTGTCTAGAATAAATAAGCCGCACATGTATTACTAAGAATAGAAGGCTGGTTTCATATTCAATTAACATCAAGACTGTGGAGTCCATATTAGCTTGGTTTTACACAGCCTAGAGGGAACATTTGTCCTTGCTTAATGACAGTACTTTAAGAATATTGTTGGACAAGCTTGTTTGGATGTGCATTCCTGTTGTCTGAATAATCTATGAAAACACAATCATAAGATGCAAGCTATTAGTACAATTGTTCTAACAAGCAGGAATTACCAACATGGAGTTTGATTGTACCTGGTCCTGGCGTGGGGGTGCAGCAAGAGGAAAGCTCAAGGAGCATCTGCCCTTCCTCACCGCACACTTGCATAGCTTGTATGGGTATGGATATGCCTATACAGCATTTTGGAGTAAGCCTCCTAGCCCCAGGTTGATAGCTTTGGGTTCATGTAAAAATAGCTGTATAGACAGCGCTTTGAAGTTGTGGCTTGGACTCTTGAAGCCCACCACTTTGTAGGCTGCAGAGCCAGAGCTCCAGCCTGAGCTACACCTTCAAAGTACTGTCTGTACAGCTATTTTGAGAGCAGTAGCATGAGCCCTGGGCTGAGGCTCTCAACCTGGGGGCTGGGAGGCTCACTCCAAAATGCTGAGTAGACATAGCTTCTAAGGTTCAAGCAGAATTCCAGTCCCTGCGATCACATGGATTGTTCCCCCACAGGAACATGGTACCTTACAGAGCGGGAATGAAATGGAATCTTGGCTCCACCCCTTCCCCATGGGCATGCCTCCTGGTTTCAGGACATCTTCAATGCTGGGATATGCCTGAATGGCCCAACCAAGCCTATAGAGAACTTGCATCAACAACACCGACCAGCTATACCAGTATAGCAACTTCCTATTTTACATCACATTAGGAAGCTGTTAATATAACATCACCTCAACACAGGGCAAGGAAAGGGGCTCATTTTTGCCCTGAGTCACAATAGGTATGACTAGCAGTAAGTTATTCAGCCACATGTAGGAAACAAATTTACTCCAGCGCATTATATGATGTAGTCAGAATTCTAACTGGTTTTGATCTGAGTTATCCTAGCCCTGTTTATAGTTGCCACATTGAAAGTGGACCTCTCTTTTGTTTGTTTGTTCTGGGATTACTGAATGAGGGGAAAACCTAAACTAAGCTTTAATGATGGGAGGAAATGCTTGAGACTCTTGGCAATTTGCCATGTGCTGGCAAACACTCAGCATGACACTGTACATAAATAGGTGCTGCCTAGAAAAGGAAATGGATTGACATCACCACATATTGCAGATTGTGTTATTGTTTACTTAGCAGGTTCTTTAATAGACACTAATTTATGGCATTTATCTGGTGAGAAGCAAATTGGCAGCCAACTAGTTTAGAAAATGAAGCAGTTGTACTGAATAGTGAGGAGATCTGTATTGTAATTGTGATGTGTTGTTCCGTATTCTTTATGAAAATATGCTCATGATATGAATACGACGTAACATACTTTATGCAAGATAGGTCATGTGAGATCATTGGAAAGGTTATGATTTACTGAATGCAATTGCCCTATTTGTATGCATGTATCATTTCTGTATCTGAAATCAGGAATATTGACTCTATCTGTATTTCAGCTATGCCACTTTGGGTGATGCCCACTGCTAACACTTCAGGTACAACAATGGAAAAGCCAGACAGGGCGGATGGCCCATCAGCGAGGACAATGGACTGTGAAAATCTTGGCCTTCCTGTGGATGTGCCATACTGCCACTGACTCGTGGATGCTGTAATCCTACAGAGTCAGGCGGTCTTGTCACCTGATAATAAAAACATGACCTGGAATTTCTTGTAACTTTCCCCTGTAAGGAAAGAGGGATCAAACTAGGGAAACAAAGGACTCCCACCTTATGCAAATCCTATTTAAGGGTGGGGAGTGAAGTAATCCTGGTCATCAGTTCTCCCCTGCTTCCCCCCCAGATGACTGCTGGAAACAACTACGACTGAACTGGGGGAAAAGAACTGGACCCACGCTGAAAGGGTGGCTGGCCTGTGAAGATTAGAACCACATTTAGGGTGAGAACTTGCATGTAACCAGTTTCTTTAGTGTATTAAGATTAGTTTGTATGCTTGGTTTCATTTTCTTAGTAAACTGCCTTGTTCTGTCTGCTACCTCCTTAACTATTTAAAATATACCTGTTTAGTTAATAAATTTATTTCTGGTTTACAATATAACCCAATTTATGTGATTTCTAACTGGGGGGGGGGGGGGGCAAGAAGTTGTGTACACCCTTTTCCACATTGAGGGAAGAGGCAGTCTAGTCTGACTCAGTGGTGTCCCAGCACATCAGGTGACATCCCAGGGAGTCCAGCCCATCACAGTAATCACTGGATTGAGGTTTGATTCTTTTGTAAGTGGCATGCTCAAAGTAACTGACAGCCAGAGAATTTTTTTGAAATGTATTGTTAAACAAAAACCTGAATTTCTAGAGCTATCTGATTTAAAGCACAGGAAAGCCTCATTTAAGGCCTGATGCAGAGCCCACTAAAATCAATAGGAATCTTTCTGTTTACTTTACTGGGTTTTTGATCAGACCCTTATGGTGTCTCATTAGCATCTTAGGGTGTGTGCATTGTAACTCCTATTGACAGTGATAGGATTTTTCTACACTAATAGAAAGAATAGGTCAGGGAAGTGCTGTATAAATTGTCAGACTGCCACCGCAAGGGTTAAAGGGCAGATTAGGTAACAGCCTGCAGACTAGATAGGGGCTGCTTGGGAGCCTGAGTGGACTCTGCATCTACCAAAAATGGCCAGGAAGCAGCACAAGGAGCTGGAGCCTCCAGGGAAAAAGCATTGGAAGGAGTCGCTCTCTGAAAGGGGCCTGGAGTGAGATGGAGATTGGAAGTGGCCCAGAGAAACAGTATGCAGTGCTGTAGCCCAATTGGTCCAAGATATGAGAGAGACAAGGTGGGGGGAGATGATCTCTTATTGGACCAGCTCTTCAGAAGAGCTTTATGTAAGCATGAAAGCTTCTCTCTCGCCCCAGCAGCAGCTGATCTAGTAAAAGATATTACCTCACCCACCTTGTTCTCAGGGAAACAATAGTGAGTCTGAGGAAACAGACCTTCGCTGCTTACTTCAGGTTCTCTGGGGGTGGAACTCATGGTTCCTCTACCTGCCCCCAGGAACAGATGTAAAAGCTCTTCTGACATGGGGGTATAATGACCACTGAGCCCCAGGTGAGGCTGAAGATCTGGCATACCATTGTTAGAGACTTTGTTTCGGCCCATGTTTTTCTGTACAGAATCCTCATTACTATTACTGTAGTTTGTCTTGCACACCATATCTGTCAGGAAACAGTCTTTATGGAAAGTTGTGTGGTAATGCAAATATCATAACCTAAGCAGCATTACTTTTTACAGCTCGTTTCAAAATGTGAGATCCTCCTCCTACCCAAAACCCAAGTAAACAGACATGTTGGTATGGAAATTAAATGGATATTAAGGGGGAGGAGGGGGAAATTTACCAACCAAACTTGTAGTCATAATTCAAAGTATCACCATACCTGCTATTCCAGTCCTGATGCAATGTACCTGTATGGCCAACTACAGGACATAACATAACATGTTAGTTGTCCCAGTAACTTTTAGATTGAGTGGAAATTTTAGTTTAGTTCACCTTTTAAATGTAGGGCAGAGCAAGAAGGATGGAAGAAATCTGGCATTTGAGAAGCATAACAGAAAGATTAGACTACAAAAAAGATGATAGTTCATGTAGTCCCAGCAGAATTACTTCAAGTTAATATTAAGATATTTAATTTTCTTCTTTTGGGTTTCAGGACAGCCCTGTCTATTTTAATTTTCTTAATACTTTGTTTCTTCCAAGTTCTAGAAAAAAAAATATTGGTTTCCCCTCCCCCCATTTTATCCTAAGCTTGGCAAAGTAGAGAGTTACAGTCCTGTTTAGAGAATAATCATCTTTACCACATTTGGAGCCTCACTCTTGACCAGTGTTACAAGACTCAAAATTGGAAAGCAACTTTGAATGTTCTCTCACTTCATTTCTTTTCGGCTGCCCAAGAGGCAAGCAACATGCCTGTGGTCACATAGGAAGCTTGTGGGTGAGCAGAGAATGGAACCCAAACCTCCAGACTACTAAATCTAGTGTTTTATCCTCGAACTATATTCCTCTAAGAGTCAGCTGACTTCTAGTAATAAATTTCACCAGTAAGAAACTAAGTAGCTGACCAAGCCAACATGGTTTGAGTCCCTCCAACCCCTCCCAAAATCTGTCCCTGCAGGAGAGCATGATTACAAGTTGGCAATTGCTTAGTTGTGGATTTCAGTCATCAAAAGCTCTCCAACAGGAACAGAAGTTATGAACACATTTAAGACACTGCACAAGCATATTGGACTCTGAATGTGCACTGGGTACCCAATTCCTTCCATATGTCCCTTTAAACATATCCACTTGAACACTAGTTAAAGGCAGACCATGGTGCCCAAGCCACACTGAGCTTATGACCATGTTTTTAGAGTGGTAGGGCATTTTCAAAGGTGAGTTTTTCCCCATTGAAAAAATGTTAATTTGTCAAAACTGAAACTGTTTGCAAGAAAGTGAGTTTCAGCAAGTCTCCTGGTTTAGAAATGGATTGACAGTACTGTGTAGGTGGTTGGTTTCATTGTTTTCTATGTATAGTGATGATTATAAATAAGCTATTGGGAAAAACAATTTTTCCACACAAGCTTTCAGTTATAGTAATTTTAGGAGCTCTTGTAATGCTACAGGTTAAAAAAAAAATGCAAGTGGGATTAAGTTGATGGTGCTTTTTTCATGCACACATGGGCCCTGAGGCATATTGATAAGGGTTCAGAATTTTCAGAGGGAGATCCTCAAACTGGTGTAAATTGCTGTATCTCAACTGAAGTCAGTGGAGCTATATTAATTTACACCATCTGGAACCACCTGTTTCTGAACCCATCTCCTCGTCTTTCTGCATCACTCAGTTTGACCAAATCTCTAGACCAAGAACCTCATCCTCTTGAGGGATGAAGTAATCCGATCAGTTTTCAGGCCAAAACTGGGGGGGGGGGGGAGAATAAAGGGTTTAATGTTACAGGGGAGATGGATAGATGCAACTGTGATTATGGGAACAATGTTCCAGAATGGAACTAAGCCATTGTGTCTGAAAAGCAAGTCAATGGAAATATGAGAGTTCGTACCAACTGAGGCTCTCATATATTTACTTTTGTATATCGATCTAAAATGGGTGGGTAGAGTTTTATTGCCAAAAAACCCCTTGGAAATCCATGAAAAACAGTAACATGGGGCCACATTCCAGCCCCTTGGTGCAACTAAGTGGCCAGAGCAGTACAGCTTGGATTCCCCTGGCATTGAGGAAGCTCTTAGCTGACAGAGGTAGCATTAGGAAAAACACTCATTGCATTCTCTTCAAAGATGGGAGATGAATTAGGCTAGAGAGCAAGTATACACTATGCTGATGTGCAACTGTGATTACTCAAAGAGATAATGTAAGACATGCACAAATCCATAGTTTTAAAAAAGTGATCACTGAAGGATTGCCAGAGGAGCCTTAAACCTTCTATTAAAAAAAGGGAAGATTCAAATTGGGGGGGGGGGGGGGGAAGAATCTCTTGGCTCCATTTCAGCTATTTAATGTAATGAGAGATATGAAGCCAGCAACACTATTTATAGGAATGCAATAAATTGATTTCAGTTCAGACTTTCAGAATATAGATAAAAAATAGTTACCCAGAATATTAACTATCATCCATTTCTTTCAGCCATGCACCGATTGCCATCAGCTTTTTAAATGATCAGACCTTTGGTTCTGCATCTCATCTGAATGACAGCACCCACAGCTCCATAGTGCTTCCCAGCACTATTTTTGAGCACTGACAGTTTCTTAAAGCACCAACACCACTTTCCGCAATACTTGTGTATCAATTGGAGGTGTCCACGCAGATACTGCACAGGCCAAATGGTTTATAGCAGTAGTTTTCAACCTGTGGTCTGGACCCCCTGGGGGTCCACAGACTAAGATTTCCAAATGGGTGCACACCTTCATTTGAAGTGTAGGAGCCTGAAAGGGGAAAAAAATTGAAAGCCACTGGTTTAGAATCTTATGAGATGGCAGCCCAAGATGGCATCTACATGTATGTACATCTCACACAAAAAGGGTTAGACTATCAGCTTCTTCTCTTGGATGTCATTTTTCCTTAAGCTTTGTATAATATTTAGACTTTTTTTGGAAATAACTTAGAGGTCAGCTAGATAGTACAGGATAAAATTAGTGTAAAGAAATATCAAAGTTAGTCTCTTCAAACCAAGAAGTGAAATTCCTCCCATTACATACAACATATCCCTAAGGATATCAGTGAAATATTTATCATACGATTATGTGGCTAATTTGTTTGTTCTATTTTTAGGAGCCAGGTACATTACACTTGTTGCCTCATTTAATGGTGGAAGGAAAGGGGGATTTTTGAGAGACTACGGAATTACAGATCAAATCACATGCAGTATGATAATTATGAGATCAGCTTCCTTACTAGAACTGGTTATAAACCATTCCACATGTATTTCTTCAAATGTAAATGAATGTTTAGTCTAGGCTCTTGTCCCTTTTCCAAGTAGAGGAGTGTAACTGACAAAATCCTCGAGAACAGCACATTAAACATACAAAGTTGAGTACTCAAGAAATGAGTTTATTTTCCCACGAGCATTTGAACTAGATACATCAATAAGTTACAGTCAACCAGTCAGGAACACAACCACTACCATGTGACAATCAAGCCTAAACAGCCTAGTACTAGGCTTATATGCTGAATGGCAAGTCAAATAAAGAGTGAATGGAATAACTTAACTTTGAATTTGCAAAACTCACCTGTGTAAAAGCAGAGTTTAAGTTTAGTTTGGTATTTATTTACGTAATTTACATAGCTGTTTTACTACAAAAAGAGCATCTGATCAGTGTACATCCTACTCTTCTTCACATAGTAATCACTTGGTTCTAACTGGGAGGCTACCCCACTGATTAAAAGAATGAATGGTTAAAACACTGGTGCTCAGAGTTGTCTAGTGAGTTACAAAATTCAACAGGTTTGTGGACCGGATTCTGCAGCCTCTTCCCTTGCACAATTGTCTATATGGCCTGGTCTACACCAGAAAGTTTTAACCAGTATAACTATTTTGATTCTATTGGTTAAAATGACACCTAGTTATACTAGTATAAAAAAGTTACTTATACCAGTGTAGTTATTCCCCTTTCTGTACAGGAACAATAGCAGTACGAACACATGATTACTGTGCCCATGCCAAAGGGAAAGGTGTACCTCCTACCTATACCACTGTGGTCTAATGGCTTGGTCTGAGAGTTAGGAGACGTGGGTTCTATTCCCAGGCATTGACCTGTTGTGCGACCTTGGTGTTATGTTCACACCATGCACACAGAGAAGTTAGAGGAAAAAACCCTTGCTGCAAGGTTGTAGTGCAACACTATTTCTTAGAATTCATCACACACCGTAACCAAAAACAAAGCAGGATGCTCCCTAGAACAGAGCCACAACTCACCCCACTTTATTCTAGGCTGCTTGCCTGCAGACTGACTGCTACTGCTAGGCTCAGATCACATACTTCCCCAGAACACCCTAGCTTGCAAGCAAGACCAGGAAAAACCCATAGTATTTAAAGTGATAGCTTATAATTTTAACACACTTTTCAATACACCACAGTTGGACAAGTCAGTCCACCTCTGTTTTACTCTGTAAAATGGAGAGAGTACACTGCTTTGTAAAGCATTGAGGTTTACTGATGAACAGCACTAGAAGGGAGTTAATGATGTGGAATGCTTCCAAGATCAGAATTTTTATTTGTGAGAAACCAGTACCATGTTTGTGATCTCTCAATCAAAAGTTGGGAGTCACTGGTATCCATATACAATGAGGCCCCAGCACTGAAAGCAACTAAGGCTACATCTACACTACAAGCTAGGGGTGAGATTCCCAGCTCATGTACACATACTTGCACTAGCTCTCATCAAGTTAGCATGAATGTAAGTAGTAGTGTAGCTACAATAGCACAGGCAGCAGCAATGGAGACAGCTTAGGTGTGCCAAGTACAAACCTGCCTGAAACTGGTGGGTATGTACAGGACATACCCAAGCCATGCTGCTGCTGTCCATGCTACCATGGCTATTTACATTCATTTACATTCAAGTGTGTGTATGTTGGCTGGGAATCACACCCCTAGCTTGGCATGTAGACATAACCTAAAATGTCAAAACCTAGCACTGTAGAGTAAGCAGATGTTTCCAAGCAAGAAAAGCCATTAATTCAAAATTAATCAGCAAAAACCATGGCAGCAATAGGCTGATGCAAGGTAGATGTGATCAAAGAATTGAGGACAAAAGATAGGTGTGTCTTGTCAATTTCTTATCCTGACTCAACTCAGACAGACAATTGTGTATGTTTTAATGGGGACCTTATCTACATGACTATTGACAGGAAGGTAATGTTATACAAGATCTATTTCTTTACTTTTCCACAAGATTCAATTCTTCTGATGCATCTACTACATTAAGTCACGACTGGGGTCCTGCATCAGTTGTGGAAGATTTTGAGGGTCTAAGATTTGAATGACTATAAGAGACATCAGTAAGTATGAAAATAATCCTCTATTGGGAAAACAAGTTGCATAATTCTAGAAGCCAACTTAGATTCCAAAATTCTTGCATAAAATCTATGCTAGAATTATATTCTGAAGCACCTGAAACAGAGTTGGGTATCTTACTTCACCTAGGCTACATCAGTTGGATAATTACTTTGAGACTGTAAGAGTAAGTCAACATTTCAATGTTGCTCTGAAGTGCAAGTGTTCAGAATTGGCAAGTTTTCTTGTATTAAAGCATCCTACAAGACAGACTAAACAAGTCTTAAATTATTCAAGAATAAGTTAAAATAGAACTATAAGAAACAAATACTAGAAACTGGTATGCTTCATCCTGTACCTCTTAGACAACGAGACTCTTATTCTGCACTCAGACTATTCCCTCCCATATTCCCCTTTGTTATCTCCCAGTGCCCTGTCTCACCATGATCACTGAAACACAGAAGCCATCAGAACCCTGCTCTCTGTATATGATGATTTCAAGGTTACCAATAACCTAGTGCTGCATGCAGACCAGCATCCTTTTCCTCATTTGCTAGTCATTCTCCAACATCAACCTACCTAGCCCAAACCTCTGTACAAAAGGTGACCGAGGAGAGTGCAAGTACTACTTCACAATTAACACACACAAAAGCTTATTTCAAATAGCATCTGTAACAACTATTTGGCAGCAAACCACGGAGCGATATTACAGTATTCTTGGCACTCCGTGTTACCTGGATGATATATTGCTAGTTCCTGTGACCAATGAAGAGCACCTGGAGATCTTCAAAAAAAAAAAAAAAAAAAAAAAGGGAGGCATATGTGAGAGGCATAATTTAAGGTCGCACAGACTTGTTCAAGCCTGATCTATAGAGCAATATTAAACACTGATCAAATGGTTGCTAATAATCTCACAACCATGTTTCATGTTAAAGAGCCTTAGTAAGAAGCTATGAAGAACTCATTGGAAACCTGGAGTAATAAGTAGGTCATGGTGAAGACATGCAAGCCAGCTTTTGAGCACAAGTGCCAAAGTATTTTCTACACCAGTGATGCCTATTGAAATACTGAGCCTACATTAAAGCAAGACAGTGACTTGTAATAGAAACAAGGCTCACTGGTTTTCTTTAAACAAAGCCACACACAAGAGAACCAAACTCTGCAGAGCAGGAAGACGGTGTAGCTGTATCAGCAACACCAAGTAGCACAGACACTATTCCAGATGTTGTGAGGCTTGAGAGGTTATCCAGAGGGAAGCTGTAATCTACCTCAGCCAATTTGTAGCATGCATGTTTTGTACAAGTATACTGCTTTCATTCAACATTTCTTTTGAGAGAGAGAGAGAGAGAGAGAGAGAGAGAGAGAGAGAGAGAGAGAGAGAGAGAGAGAGAGACCTTTTACACTAAAAGGAGAAGAGTATAATGTAAGAACTCAGTAGTGTCCCTTTAAATATTCTGAGCCTTCCAGGATACATCTACATAGCAAGCAGCAGAAAGTTGAGGGGGTCGTCTACTCTACTGCTTAAATTGATGCAATTTACAGGTCTCAGGGTGTGAAAGAGACACCGACCCCAAGTGATGCAAGTTGCATCAACTTAAGTGCTGTCCACACTGCACTATGTCTCTCCTATTGGCATAGCAGGTCTTCACCAGATGTGCTACAGAGGTGCAGCTGCACCAAGGAAGCGCAGTAGTGTAGACTTGCCCTCAGAGTCCAGGTAGACTCAGCTCATACTACAGCGGGAGAAATAGCGGTCTAGATGTTGTGATTGGCCTAGAGTGCAGGCTCTGAAGCTCACACCCCTCTAGGCTTCAGAGCCGGAGCTCCAGCCCAAATTGCAATGTCTACACAGCTATTTTCTGTGCTGTAGCATGAGCCTGAGCCTGTTGACCCACAATCTGAGACTTGCGGATATGGACTGCGCAGATGTAGCACTAGTGGCCCTCACTGTCTACATTTCAGAAGTCACCAGAACCCTCCCAGAGCAGCAGTGCATCTGTAACTAGGCTTTGCACATTAAAATGTTCATTAAACATGGTACTTTGGAACCCACTGCACCTGTGTGATTCCTTCATGTTATGTAAAGAGCAAAAACCTGTAAGCTCACCTGGCATGAATGATGCTTATTAGGCCAAATACATTGATCCAAGTGAGATTGCACTTGGCTTTAAAGCCACTTCCCCAAATGACGGAACATGCTAGAGACCAGTCCCTGATATAATCCTAGTGCATCCTTCAGGCTGCTTTAAACTTATGCTTGGCTACCCACAGCCTCCAGAGGACTTTGGCATCTGAGAACCTAATGGTGTATAATTATTAGTATTTTGCAATGTGGAAGAGCGTAGTCATGGACCTATTGTCCTAGCTGCTGTACAAACACAAAACAAAGACAGTCCCTGCCCCAAAAGCTTACAATCTAAGTAGAAGACAAGAGATAGACAGGTAGAAGGAGTACAAGTCAATTATAAAAGACCATATTGGTCAGCATCATAGGCTATGGTCTGTGCATTCCAGCAGCCTAACCATTGTCAACTTTTTTGTGGGCATCACAGCAAAGAAGAATTTCAAAGATGAATTTCGAGGAGAATACGGAGGCAGCTTTGTGGAGGTTTACATAGCAAGCCTCTCATGCTTGAGGGGCAGCATGAAGGTGCTTGTTTGAAAGTTTAGCAAGTGGGTGATGGAGGCGGACATCATGGGCCAATTAGAGGTGGGAGTTGCCATGCTTAGACCAGCTCTCCCAGTACTCACAGGTATGGAGGTGCATTGAGTCACTATACCAAATCTACACCACTCAGTGCTTCCTCTGATCTGGGGAATCCTAAAGGAGATCAGATCCTCTGAAGCAGCTAGAACAGAATACAGCTCTTACTCTGGACACAAGAGTCCCCATGCACACTTTACATCACTACATGTAAAAATACTGTTTACTAGCATATCACCCCTCTTAGCGACACCACATGCCTTACTGAGCATTTAATGCTTTACAAATCAAGTTTTTCTATAGCAAGTGAAGCTATTTTCATGCAGCTCTATAACTAGCAACTGAACAAAATTGTCAAATAATTAAAAAAAAATTAAATCCAGCAAGTCAGTTATTCACTGACTTATGTGACTGGCTGTAGTGGTTGGAGTATTCCAGTCCCAGGCTTCAGGACATGAACTCCTCAACTTAACATCCAGAAGGGCTTCTGTATCTCCATTCCACAATTGGCTGTACAAGATGAATTGTTGGGTTTGCAATATTGATGCATTATGTGTTTTGCTTCTCAGAAGATCTCAGTTCTTGGGCACAACTTCAGGCATGACAAGACTGGAGTTATCAATAGTGTAATTAGCTTTACCTAGTCTTCTGGCCCCAGGGTATAGCTTGGAATGAGATTAAAAAATCATTAGTGATGGATTCCAAACTGTTATAGAAAACAACAAATCTGAGTAAATAATTTAATTATTCCCCCTTAGGCTATGTTTAGCTTTGATGTTTAAAAAAAAAATGCCTAACATGGTGTTTGGAAACCAAATCATGCTGTTTTCTTAGAACAACAAAAGCACCCTTTAGGCATAATTTTATTCTAATGCAACAAAGTTAACGTTAACAGCCATGTTGTTTTAACATTTTATTGAACTGTCACTTTAAAATTCTTGTTTCCTAACTTGTAGTTGCCCAGGTGCTCAGTTTAACATTAACTCCTTTAGAATTCTCTGACAGAAAGAAGGTTTAAGTGGTTAGAGCAGAGGTGGGCAAGCTACGGCCTGTGGGCCACATCCGGCCTGCGGGACCCTCCCTCCCGCCCGGCCCCTGAGCTCCTGCCCCGGGAGGTTTGCCCCCAGCCCCCTCCTCCACTCTTTCCCCTTCCCCGCAGCCTCAGCGTGCCATGGTGCCAGCGCAATGCTCTGGGCAGCCAGGTAATGCAGCTGCAGAGCCCAACCTGACCCGGTGCTCTGTGCTGTGCGGGGGCATGGCTGGCTCCAGCCAGGCGGCACGGCTGTAGCACCGCCGATGCTCCAGGCAGTGCAGTAAGGGGGCAGGGAGCAGGAGGGAGGCGGTTGGATAGAAGGCAGGGGAGTTCGGGGTGGTGGTCAGGGGGCGGGGGTGTGGATAGGGGTCAGGGCAGTCAGAGGGTGGGGAACAAGGGGGGTTGAATGGGTGCAGGGATCCTAGGGGGCAGTCAGGAATGAGAAGAGGGGTTGGATGGGGCGGCAGGGGGCAGTCAGGTGAAACATCTTTGCCTAAGCAGGTTTATCTCCTATATAAATCAGTTCTACAGACATCAATACTCCCATTGGTTGAAGGACCCATCTTTCTCAGCTCAAGAGTACTGTTCCCTTGTGACCAATAATGGATGCTAGGGATGGCTTCTGTCTTTGGAAGAGATAACCAAAGTTCAATGACTTGGTTTCAAGAAGCAGGATGAGCTCATGCTGTTCACCCTTTCCTAGGGGCTTCCAATCCCACTGGATGATTTCAATATACATGAGGCTTCCATTATTTCTAATTTACAAAGGAGACAGGTAGCTAGCTGTGACATTCCCTCCTGTTTGGAGGAACAGTACAGCCTAATTCCTTATATAGTGTTTACATACATTTCACAGTGATATTAATCACCAGTGTGTCATAGCTTTCAGAAAAGGCCTCACTCTATACACTAATACAATAACGTATACAACCAGTTGAGTCAATTGCTTATCATTTAAGGTTCAGCACCCCTTTCTTTATAGGCCAATAAACCTTTGAAATGGATTCTTCTGAAAAGTAAAAGCCAGACTGAACTGCTCTCCTGCCAGGGCTAGATGCCATGCTCTTTTCCCCTGTTTGTTCCTGCGAGGTTTGCCTCCACCCCTTGTCAGCGTGATGGGTCTGTTTATGTGATATGTAGACAGACAGTCTCATTGGTCTTTCAAAGTACTTTGGAAGCAACTGCCAGGTGGGGAAAGCTACATTCCTTTGTCTGGGGCAGACCAGTTTACCAACCCCCTGGCATTCCTGTCTTAAACACGCTTTAGTGATCATTCCAGCAAATGTCATCACTCCCAATACACATCAAATGCAAGAATATTAATCATCATCAAGGCATATTTTGTACAAAAATTATCATCATTGTGTTAGGCAAGAATACAGGGGTGCTTAGTGTCACAAGGATACATTCCTTTACAGCCTGTTCAGGAAGTCTTAGCCAGCTATTATGTCCTCCAAACAGACATGTACTATTAAACTACATCAATCTTAAAACAGCATTTGAACCTGGTAGTGCCATATATCTTTTGTATTGACAGCACAGCTAACTGATGTTGGAATAGTGTAAAAAGGGGAGAGGGTATTACCATGAACAAAAGGAAGTTGTACCCAGTTGCTGCTACTATGATTGGCAGAAGCAGCATAATTCAGGCCATCTCTAAAATGATCAGGTGAAATTCATTTATGAACTTAAGCCAACATTGTAAACCCATTCAGATATGCAAATGAAGATTAGCATTGAGGCAAAGAATAAAAATACTAAATGGAGGTAAATTAGCTGTGTGATGCATTGAGGATTTTAATGGGCAACTCCCATTAAGTGTTTCAAAAGCATGATAACCCAGTCCTTCATTTCTTGGTAATCCAGTTGAAGTGAATTTTCCACATGTATGTATTTTCCCTTAGAACCAGACAATGAATAAAGTTATTCCACAAAATATAAAGAAAATACATGTTGAGTGATATTTTAAAAAGCACTACTACAAATCCTGGTAACATAATCACAGTTGTGTTGAGGAGTTATGTACCCATCATGAAAGTCTGATATATAGCAAAATGGGCCAATATGTGCTAAAGACCAATGTCAAAGTCCCCATTACCTGCTAGGAATAACCCCAAAACAATCATCCAGGCAGAAGAAACCAGCTGGTACTCAAAGAAGCACTCATCCAGCATGCAATAGCCTAAGTAGTTATCCAAAAGTTACTAGCTGGTGTTTGCTGCAAGCACTGTTTGGCATATTAGTATTCAACGTTACAGCAAGATGGGCAAAGCACCCTCTCTCCTCCCTAGTGCAGAGCTCAGGAACAATGTGGCAGAATCAGGGTTCATTTCTCTCCTATCTACCACAAAGGGTAATTCAAATCAGGTGGAATGTTCAAGTTTGCATGCCTGGGATTAGACATTAGGGTGTTCTCTATGGAGATCCCTCAAAACTGGTTTCTCTTTTCCCTACTGGTCTGTGGCAGTGCTAAAGTGTGGAATGTGTTTGGGTCATGCAGGGAAGTGCTTATTTCTTGTTTTTAGAACTAGAGGTGTTCTTTTGCAATCTGAATTTGTACTGTTTAACTATGCTATTTTTGTGGGGGAATGTACTGCATTTCTTCTGGTATTTGCAAAAATGGTGACTTTTTGGCAGTAGATGATGAAGCAAAGATTCAATCTATTTGACAGCAGTTTTGGTGCTTGTTTCACTGAGTGCATTAATCCATACCACATACACATAATCATGTTGTCTTGTCTGCGATATTGGTGCAGTAACTGCAAAGCAAAGCTTGTGTTTGTATCCTTTCAAAAGAAAGGCATATACCCATCATGAGACCAGTGATAGAGATTTCTTGACAAACTATATGGACAAACCAGAAGCAACAATAAGAATTCACAAGAGAAAAAAACAGTTATAATATTGAACTATTTTCAGACTATTATATCTGGTGTTTCAATTTAATCAACGATTTCATGGGAGGAGCCATTTTGTTGCATTTTTTAAAGGAAGAAAAATTTAAAAATTACCTTATATTAAATGATTGTCAAATGATCAGATAAGAGGCATTGTTAGGATTGAAGGAGGAACAATACGGCAAACTCTTACACACTATTAAGTTGTCTAGATCTTTTATCAGAGAAATGAAGGTAGAATTATAGCTGTTGCAAATGGGCTATGGAAAGACACTTCCCACCCCCATTCTCCTCATGGAAGATGTTAACACTGTTTCAGACACCCAGAACTAGACCATGAAGATATGCCGGATAAAAGTTTGAGTCAAATTCTTCTCAGCTATGGACTATGGAGAAACAAAATGGTCCAGAAAAGCTTCCAAGCACTAAGGGGTAAGTGGGGGAGCTGCACAAGCATAGAATGCGCCCCCCCCCCCCCCGCCATGACCCTACAGACCATGAAAGCCCTTCCACAGAAAGCTCCTCCTGTTCAGGACTATTCCATCCTATTGTCCATCCAAAGCTACAGCCATTCTCCAGGGCATCCTAGTCCGTCACTGGGAACCCAAGTAGTTACTGAGGTCAGTGTCTCTTCACTTTTAAGCCTCCCTCACAGAGGAGTAGAGTGCAGGATCAAGAGATACTCAATGCCATGTGTCCCTTAGCCATGCTGTTAGGTGAGTGGGACACAAGAATACAATAGAGGGGATCAGGTATTGACTGTAGTGGAGTTACACCAGTATAGAACTGGTGCAATGAAGTGGAAAGTCAGGCCCCAAATCTTAGAGATGTGTTCCTATTTAAACCAACTTAAGTTTTTTAAAAACCATACTAGGACACATTTATGAAAAAGTGTTCTGAAGAGCCTACAGTTCTGTACTCCCAAAGTTACCTGTGCAGCTATCAGGGGGTCAGGCACCTGCCCTTTTTCTAGGATCAAAACAATCTTACCCTCCCGTCTTTTAACCTACCCAACCATATACACAAGATATACTACATTATTTTTCTGGATAGGGTATGAGCGCGTTCTGGCTGGCCCTTCTCCTCCTTGCTGAAACAGCAAGCTATAGTTCCTATGCTACACTTGCTAAGCTTATTAATGGTCTGCATCAAAAAAAGGCATTCACAGCTGATACCACCACAGAAAATGTGATATAACAGCATGCTCATTTCTCTACACTTCTAGAATGATTTCTCTTAAATTCATTGTGCTTAATTTCTCCCAAGCACAGCATGTGAATATTCTGAATTTAAAAAGATTACTGTAAGTAAATTTAGAGCGGATCCATACTGATCCTATTTCACATCTACATTACAGTAGATATCAATACTTTCAGATGCCATTTTGTGTCTCAGTTGCATACCTATTGCTTTCTTTCATATGCCCATACCTAGAGGTTCAAATTATCTCTAGGAAGTGGTGGTCCTATCTTAGCCTAATGATAGCTTTTGGTTAATTCCATAACTTTTTAATGTCTTGGCTAGGTTGTTGAAGTATATACACAACGATGCTATCAAGAGACCTGCCTTAGATCTGATTTATTTGGTTGCAGTTTTGGCTTCCAGATATAGGGGAAAAATTAGAGTGGACCAATGGGGGAGATTTTGCAGAACCAGAACTGGGTCACAGTTACTCTAGATCTCCATGTGTATCAGAGAATATTTAATACATTCATATATTCCAAGGCCAGAAGGAAGCAGTATAACCTAGTCTGACCTATTCTGACCTCCTGTATAACAGGCCACAGAACCTCCCCAAAATTTGTAGAGTACATCTTTTAGCAAAACAATCCAATCGTGGATTTAAAAAAAGTTGTCAATGATGGAGAATTCACCATGGCCCTTGGTAAATTGCTCCAATGGTTAATTACTCACTGTAACTAAGGTGCACATTTTTACCAGTCTGCATTGGTCTTTAAGATATATGGTTCCTGACTGACCCATCTGGAGGGATTAATGGTGTTTTAGTTCTGCCTAGCCTCATGGCTTGAGAAACCTGGGCTGATATTTTTATGCAGCTGAAAATGAACAAAAAGCACATGCTTAGATACATTATTGTAATGCTATACATGGAAGAAAAAAGTTACCCCCAATTCCTTGATCTGCTTATACTCTGAAGAATGAGAAAATTCTTGTTGAACATTATTCATAAGCTTCTTGCTAAGTGTCAGGATCCTGCACATGATCTGTCCTATCTGAAATAAGATAACATATTTTCTTCAAAACTTCCCCTCTTTGTATAAAAATAGTCAAAGTTTTCCTTTGAGGGTCAGAGAGTCCACTACTTCTTTAAAATGTCAGAACACCATTCAGAGATAGATACAGAATAACTTGGCAAAGGAGGTCTTGATAATTTCCCACCATTCCTCATCTAGGTAAACAAAAACAAAAACCAAACCAACAGTTTCCTCTACAAAAGAAATTGCTCTAAAAACCAGTCATTGGTGGCCATCAGCCTGATTACATTAGCCTGACAGATATTATCCTCAAGGGGTTATGTTCACGTAGTTCTCAACATTTAGTTTGCAGCATTATTTCTCAGCTTTTACTATTGTTAATAACATATCCAGAGTCTGCTTGTTCAGCTTTCAACCTTTAGCAAACAATGGCAAACATTCCTACAGCAGAGACTTTAAAGGTTTCCCCTGAAGTCAATGGAGCTACACAAATTTATGGCAGCTAAGGATCTGGCGTTCAACTCAATGCTCAAGGAAGATGACAAATTGAAAATAAGAGAACATGGAGGCTGCATTTCCTATGCCTGTTCTGCAGAAAGCTTCCATTCTACTCCATGCTATTCTTTAACTCTCACCTTGAAAGATTACCTCCAAGGTACAAAAAAAGTTTCAGTCTCCAGGGCTGCATCAGCAGAGTGTGTGTGGGGTAGAGGTAGCATTTATACTGCTCTTCCCAGACCTTGATCCTAGGCCAGACCTCAGCACAGACCAGTCTCCGAACTGCCCTACTTTACACTGGCTGCCAAGAGCCTCCAAACCATGCCCACTTATTCCATATAGACACTCTTTCAACAGAGACCAGGAGATGTGGGTGGCACAGGCATAGCTACCATGGCCTTATGCCACTGGACTATTGCCTAGGCAGGGGAATCTTCAACTGGCTATATCTGTTTAGCTTACAGCTGATTTGCATCAGCACAGAGGCACAAAGCAGCTGTAGGCTCTAGCTCTTTGTATCCACCAGGCAAGATATTAAACTTCAACAGAACTTTATTTACAGTGGAAATCTCTTTACCAAGCTGTAGCTGCACACTAACTCTCCCAGCCTCCTCAACTCCTCCCCCCTCCTTCCTGTTTCCTGTCCTTTCAGACTCCCAACAGCCAGTGCTCTCAGTTCTAATAATCACATGCAGCATCTAAACACCACATTCCCCCCTCTCAAAACTTTCCAAATTAAAATAAACATTGTTGTTCTAACCACAGGAACAAATATGAAACAAGACACTATACTGTTGGCAGGAATTACACTGAAAACACTGTAGATACTACATAACAGTCTCTAGTCCAGGCAGGTGGTCGTCTGGATCTGACAGGCCGTCTCTCAAGCCCCGGTTCCAGTGCAATGTCTTGTTGTGTTGGTTCTGTGGTGAAGTCATCCAATGTAGACTGGGTGTTGGCATAATCTCCTCTTGGTGCATAGGCAGGTGCAAGATAAGAAGCATTCCATACCCGCCCATCAGAGTCGATAGGTGTAAGGTCCCTTCTCCTCTATGATTTTAAGAGGAGCTGTGAATTTATTGTCCCCTTTGCATAAGATTCCAGGTTTTCATATTCTAACAAAGGAACCACACAAACTTTGGTTCCTTTGCACCCCACCGTTTGTCTGTGAAAGCCTTAGACTTTGCTTGGTTCTGTTCAACTGTCTCTCACATCATCCTTGTTTGGGGCATCAGGTCGTGCCTTTAACAATCCAGCAATGTTCAGTTTAGTATTCATCTGTTTCCCATGCAGTAACTCTGCGGGTGATCTTTGCGTTGTGGCATGTCGTGTAGCCCGATATGCTTGCAAGAAATCAGTAGTGAAGGGTATCCACAATCGCCCGTCCAGTTTAGCTGTTTGCAAACTCTCTTTCAAACTTCTGTTAAACTGTTCGATTTCCCCATTGGCTTGAGGGCAATATAGGGATGACCTCCTGTGTAAGATGTTCCTCTCTGCTAGAAAAGTTTCAAACTCCAGGGAAGTAAATTGACTACCATTATCTGAAACCAGTTCTTTGGGGTTACCTTCCCGGCTAAAAACTGAAGAGAGGAACTTACTTACTGTAGCAGAAGAGATTTGCGATGTAAACACTACCTCAGGCCATTTGCTGAAATAGTCTATTAAAGTGATGGCATAACAGTCAATTGGAGTGGTATCAAAGGGTCCTACAATGTCAATCACCACTTTTTCCCATGCAGATTCAGGAAGAGGAACAGGCAGTAATGGAGGGGTACATGTCACTGCTGTCTTATCATGCATTTGGCAAGTGACACAGGATTTTATGAGTGCTTCAGTTTGAGAGTCCATCCCTGGCCACCAATACAGATCCTGTAGTTGTTTGGTTCGGACAATTCCTTGATGAGTATCGTGTGCCAGGTGTATGAGTTTTGACTGTAATCCTTCTGGCACAAGTAGCCGGGATGTACCTCGTAGCACAGCCATCGAGCAAAGAAAGTTCATCCTGAACTCTAAAATAAGGCAGCAAAACTGGGTCAAGATTTTTAGGGTTACTGGGCCATCTCTGTCAGAAATTCTCCTAATTTTTGTTGAATTGGACACGCTGAACAAGCAGCTTGAAATTGTTCTCTTGTAACTGCAGTAAGAGTGCTTGTAATAAGCGCAACTACTACATCCTCATCCTCCGGTGGACCATCTGGTGAAGGCAAAGGCAGGCAAGAAAGGCAATCAGCTACCACATTTTCGTTTCCAGGCTTATATTCCAGTTCATAATTGAAAGAGAGTAGTCTTGCAGATAGCAATACGATATCCTGCTCTTCCCAGTCCTTTCGTGGTGAGCAACGTCAAAGGGCTGTGGTCTGTGCGCAACTTGAACGTGCGGCCCCACAGGTAAGTTCTCCATTTTTCAGTAGCCCAGACACAAGCAAGTGCTTCTTTTTCAACTGTAGAATATTTTCTCTCAGCATTACTTAGTGTCCTTGAAGCAAATGCAACAGTCCTCTGTGTTGTCCTCATGAAGTTGTGTGAGGACAGCCCCAAGTCCATAATCTGATGCATCAGTAGTTACAATTGTGGGCAATGTGGGACTGAATAGTGCAAGTACTGGACTATGTACAATCAAGTCTTTCACCGTTTCGAAACTAGCTTGTGCATCCGTTGTCCACACTAAGGTTGAACTTCTCCATAGTAATTCTCGTAACGATTCAATGACAGAAGCATAACTGGGAATGAATTTTGCATACCAGGAGGTAAGACCCAAGAAGGAACGCAAGGTTTGCAAATCTGTTGGAGGAGGAGCATTTGAAATTGCCAGGATAGGATCTGGATCAGGTTTTAGTCCAGCCTGTGAAATTGTATGCCCCAGAAAGGAGAGTTCAGTTTGTCTAAATTTGCATTTGGACCTATTGAGCTTGAGTCCTGCTTTGCTGATGCAGTTTAGTACAGACTGCAGGTTATTGTCATGCTCCTCAGTAGTATTTCCAAACCCATTCCAAGGAGTTAATCTCTTCAATAATGTCCTTTTGAAGAAGTTTTTTAAGTTCCTCTGAAACAGCTTCCCTGACTGAAAATGGTAAGCGCCGTAATTTCTGTCATACAGGCATCACATTATTCTGCATTTTAACTTTATGCAGAAACCCATAAGCACAGCCAAGTTTCTCCTCAACCTGGAGTTGGGTCCCAGCTGAAACTGGTGTCTGTACCGCAAGAGTGCTTTGCTGAGGAAGATCAATTCGTCCATTAACTACCCTGAGATTTAAAGCAGCTAATAAATCTCTGCCAAGGATAGGAGTGCCTTTGTGGACAATGTAGAACTCCACAGTTACACAGCAATCACCAAAAGTAACTATTGCCGGCAGGCAGCCATGTACTGGAATATGGTTTTTCAAATAGCATACCAAGTGAAGTTTGGGTTCAGTAAGAGGCACATCTTTAAAGTAATGCAAATAGATGGAATCGGGTAGTATAGATACTGCTGAGCCAGTGTCCGACATTAGCTGAATAGACTGTGATTTGCCTGAGGGTATGGCAGAAACATTTACAGTGCACTTTATCTGTTCTGGAATATGTGCAGTAGTGATTTTGTCTACACTCAGCACAGTAACATCTGGTATTGTAACTGCATGCACCTGTTGATTGAACTGGCTACTGTGACATACTTTAGCAAAATGCCCAATCTTTTTGCAATGGTTGCACTGAGCTACTTTTGCTAGACATCCTGTGTAGCTTGCAAGATGTTGTGGGGATCCACAGCAAAAGCATGCTTTTACTGTATTTTGCATTTGCTGGTTCAGTGGCTTTTCAGTAGTTTTCATTTTGCAATTGTTTGTCTGCAGTAATAGTGAACTTTTCTGCAAAGGAGTCACTGGGCCTCCTGTACCCTTGCTCATTATTTTGGCTTCAGCTGTAGCTGACTCAATCCGAGTAGCAATGGTTATTGCTTTTTCTAGTGTAAGTTGTGGTTCTAGAAGTAAGCGTTCTCTTACATGAAGCACGGTTGTTTTCTCAATGAGCTGGTCTCTAATCATCTCATCTGCCATATTCCCAAAAATCACAAGTTAGAATCAGACTCCTCAGGGAAGCAATATACTGCATTATAGTCTCCCCTGGTTTCTGCTCACGCTGGTGAAATCTGTAGCGATTAGCTACTAAATTCACTTTTGGCACAAAAAAGTTCTTTAATGCAGTGAGTGCAGTCTCATATTTATCATCTGCAAGGAGAAAGTGTAAAATATATGCTGCCCTTCTGCTCCAAGACAGTGGATTAGCAGAGCACGCTTTCTTACTTCAGAAATCTCTGTAGCACTGATTGCAGGCAGATAAGTTTCAAACATATGGATCCAGACAGTAAAAGCAATTGGAGGCTCACTTGGGCTTTGCAGAAAGGGTGCAGGTGGGTTCAGAGGCAGAAGATCCATCCTCGTCGCCAAAATGTTGTATCCACCAGGCAAGGTATTAAACTTCAACAGAACTTTATTTACAGTGGAAATCTCTTTACCAAGCTGTAGCTGCACACTCTAACTCTCCCAGCCTCCTCAACTCCTCCCCCCTCCTTCCTGTTTCCTGTCCTTTCAGACTCCCAAAAGCCAGTGCTACCAGTTCTAATAATCACATGCAGCATCTAAACACCACACTCTTCAGTCACATTTCTGAGCTGAGATTTAAGCAAACACTTTGAAACACATTTTCAAGGCAAGTATATTAAAGCAGTTATAATTTAGATAAAATGAACTTGCCCACTCCTAAGTCATCCTTCTCCTCTGTTCCCACCCCTGCATTTTACTCCTTCACCTCATTAGCTCACTGAAAGAGCTATGAAGCAAATATTTTTTTCAAGCAAAACCAACTGTCTCATTAGAGAAAACTACTGAATTATCTACTTGTGCTGGCCACAAAGCATATCATTGCTGATCTGAGCAATTACATACCACCACCTTGAAAGATACTATACATGCAAAAGGATAATTACTCACATGCAAGAGGCTCTCAAACTGTCTGCTCCTCCCAGCACTTACAGAAGCATTTTTTTCCTTTTTCAAGCCCTTCACTAACATCCACTAATTAACTCACAACAGCTTTCCAGAGAGGTTAAGTTACTTGTAGAAGGCCACAAGCAAGTCAGATTTAGATGTGCAATTAGAATTGTGTTTCTGGGTAACAGTATCATGTTCAAACCACATATCCCCAAGGATTAGGAGAACATTTTGGCACAGCCTTACTGACACAATACATACTGATGATTCTGTAGCATTTTATTCCCACTTTGCACTCCCTATGTATTATTTATCCCTGAGTGAAGGAACAAAGCTGGGCAGAATCAGGCCCTGGCTAAACCATGGTATTTGCAATATAACAATGTTTTCCTATACTTAGTGGAAACATTACAGTAGCTCATGTTGCCGGGTAATAAAAGCATCCCATGTGGTGCTGAATGAATAATGCATGGTCAGTTTAGTTATTCCAACAGATCTGTGTTGACAGCCATTTTAAGATAATTTATAATTACCTCAGTTACCTTGAGGTAACTATATTAAAGGCATTTTTATTGTGTTATCAACTATTTATTTGGGGGCCATATTCTGTTCTCAGCTACTCTGAATTCTCATTAGAGACTCCACTGATGTCTGGAGTTATACTGGTATAAGAGCAGAATGTAGCCTAGCGTGGTACCTTAAATTTAACCTATTCACTATATAAATTTTAAGATTAATAGTGGAACAAATTCCTGAATCCAAGGTCCCTCCTCCTCTGTTACAATCTGAATCTATGTGTAGTAGACAACTGCTCTAATACTTCAACTGTGCCACTTGATTAATTGCATCTTGCATGCACTTGCACCAGATCTGAATTTGGCCCAGTGCATGCTATTCCCATTGAAGTCAATTGGCCCACTGTCATTTTCAGATATCAGCACCAGTCTTTTCAAGGTTGCTATATCACTTCACAAGTTTTTTTATATGCACTGTTAATTTACCCATTTATGGTATTTGTAGCAGCATTTGAGCCTTGTACTTCTGCTACATACTTCCATGAGATTAAGTTAATGACAATTAATGAGTTTAAAGGTGAAAGTAATTCATAATGCCTGAAATGCAAAAAGATGGAGTCTAATCTCGGTCTGAGAACCAGCACCTAGTAACAAAAGGTGCTACTCCATGAGGAATGAACCCTTGAAGAGCAATAAGTTGTGGGTGGCCAGGCACTGTCTGGTACCACATTAAAACATAAGGGGAGAGCTATTCTTTTACAAACAGCAGCAATAGTGTGTAGCAGTTTTCAGGCCAAGGCTGCATTCGCTGCACACCCAGAATGCAAGATCAGCCATTAAAGGGGAACTGAAAAGCACTTAATGTTTTGTTCCCACATCCATAATAAAATATGGGCTCAATCCCATTGTCTCAACACACACAGAAAGTCAATGAGAGTTCCATACACAGAAGGACTGCAGTATTGGGCCTTGTATGTATGGCCTCAAAAGAACTCTTACAATTACACAAGTTATTTTAAAGCTCAATCCTCCACTTAGAGTGCCAGACTTACAGGGTCCAGGCCTGATCAGTTTCCCATTGAAGTAGCAATACTGCCTACTGCAGGTAATTCTCTTTGGTTCTATTGTAAGCATTAGTAGAGCACCAGAGCTAGCTGCGTATTGTTCTATATATATATATATATATATATATATATACATACACACACACACACACACACACACACACATACATACACAGAGAAGATGTAATGGATAGTATAGTTGCCATTCCACTTTTTTAAAAAAATGTTTTTTTTTTTTTGCAAACACTATAGATTAAGTGTTTCCTGTCTAAGGATATGCCTATGCTGATGCTGGAGGTATAATTTCCAGACCTGTTAGACAACTGGCCCAAGCTCTGATTGAGCTAGCCTGCTAAAAATAATCAGTCTGAGACCCTTAGGCACCTACATGGGGAGAGGCAAGCCTGTCTTGCTGCCTGTGCAGCTACACTGCTACATTTAGTGCACCAGCCTGATCAAAGCTAGTGTGGGTATGTCTATCTGACCTGGAAATTACACCTCCAGCATCAATGTGGACATATCTGAAGTATGATGGCACAAGACACCACATGTAGACCAGAGCCCACACAGTCTTTCTGCATTTGACCCTCTACACCAGCCTAGTAGAACAGCATCAGTTTCACCAACAACTATCCCTGCTAAGGCAGAAGACAAGAGTTGCCTCTGTGTAAAGAGATGACAAGGGGATTTAAAACAGGTTGGGAAATCCCTTCTGTGTTCTACAAGAGTTGTTGCTTTATGGGAAATGGGAGAGAAGGAGTTACAGGAAAGTCTACAGAAGCACTGTCTTTGAGGTGAATGATTGATTTCATTTGCTGTGTCTACAGAGCTACTACATCCTTGCGTGACCATGCCAGCAAGATGCAACAAAACAAAGCATGCACGCAAGATAAGGCAACATAACATTTTATCTTGAGCAGAGAGAATATAGCTTTCTGAGTGTGGCTGCCTGCTGTCAACTCAGATAGGAAGAAACCAGTGGGAAGAAGCAGAGTGGAAAACAAAGTACCCATAGTATACTGTTGATTCAGACCTTTCTACAGGACAAACTGATTTTGATAGTTATTTTAGGGGGTTAACATAAGTTAATGGTTGAATTTCAACCACAAATCTTTAGGTCTGACTTTTCAAAAGGGAAAGTCAGACCTGTTGCCTGCCCAGATGGGCCCAGAGATGGCAAACAGGGTTCGTTGCCCGGTGTGCTTGGCACCAATAAAGACACCGAGGGGAGAAAGCAAGCCAAGTTTATTTCAGAGCTCTGAAATGGCACTAGGAGACCAGCATGTCTCAAATCCAGTGCAGCACATACAAATAAAATTTTCCCTTTTATATTCCAAGCTGTTTCTGTGTAAGCCTTTGTTCTGTTACTCCCTCTTACCCCTCCCACCTCGAGCAGTTACAATTAGAAAAATTCCCATTCGTCTGCTTATCTTTTGGCCTTGCAAGGCCTGTTTACAGCAGCTGCCTGCTAGAAAAGCTGACCTTTACATTTCTGCTTCAACATGTAAGCAGTTAGCATAGAAGTAGGTGAGCGTTCACAAGATGAGAAAAGAATAAGGCATAACATTGGTGTTTTCATAACACGGGCCCAGGATTATCTTTCATCAGTTTAGAGAGAGTGTATTTAACTATAGCACGTAATGAATATTATTCCTTTTTCAGGCAGTTACCTCTTTGGAGCTGTTAGGGAATCAAGTGTGAAAATACTTACACACACTCACTATAGCTGGTTAGAAAATTCAACTAAGTATTTTCCTCAAAATATGTTGTTTCCAAGCCAAAATATTTCACCGAGATGTATTCATTCTGATAAAACGTTTGACAGGAAGGTTTCTGAGGTCCAGGGTTCTCGGGTCACTTCAGAGCAGAAAAAGAACACAAATTGAAAACCTGATCTTTTTGATCCAAGTGAACATTTAGACAATTCTGTTTGACATAAAGGTTTGGGTTTTGTTCCAATGCAGAACAAAAAATTTGAAACCTCAAAATGTTGACACAAAATGGAATTGTCCTCTGGTCAGCTCTACTACTCACAAGTAGAGTGTTTATTGTAGGAGTGACCCAAAGAAAAGCCAAATTATTTACCTAGGTTGATTTTTACTAATTAAGGGCAAAAAAGTCCATGACTCGGGGGTTGCTAAGCAGGACAGAAGTCCATGGACTTGCTGCGATTCTCTGGAATTCTTCTGTACAGTAGAGAGCTTTGCCCCCTTACAGAGCCAGTTGGGATTCCATACCCTAATCCTGGACATCCTGCAAGATCCATGATCTAATGTGATCTCCAGGGATCCATAATAACCGAACCTATTCATTCACACAGAGGCCCTATTACTTTTATAGATTATGATCCCTCAATCCTCTTGTTTCTTCTAACCTTGATCATTAAAAAAAAAAAAAAGTGTCTGCAACACTAATGCAAAACTACCATGACTTTAGCCTTTGGAATCTAAGAGTTAGTGTTAACTTTCTTGGAGTCTACTGCTGATTTCTGGGCATGATAGAAGTCTACATATTACATAAGAAAATGAAGTACAATCATGTGGTTTTTATGAGGCTATAATACAGTTAGTTGATAAACTACAAAGCTGGAGGCAAAGTAGACTGTCCCATCAGGGAACAGGATTATTGCCTCATAAAACAGCACAATGGTATTATTTTGCTATTGCATGGCAAGTGGTTAAAAATGGATTTAATTCTACTCCCTGCCCTCTCCCCACCCCCAATTCAACTTGTTCTTACTGGAATTCTAGGAAGAGAAAACTTCTCAAACTTTCAATGGCTCTCTGATAGGCCATGGTTAGCTCTCCAAAAAATCAGGGTATTCCAAAAGTTACAGCTAAACATTCAACCTTAGAATGTGCCTCTTTGAGCATGACTTATATTAGGAACTCTATGTTGTATTTATTTTACAATGAATATTTAACAATATACAGTGGCAAGCTACCATCTTAGGCACAAGTCCTATTTAGATTACTAATATAAAATAGTCCCATTGTGGGCAACATTCACCCCTGAAGAGGGCCAGCAAAAGGCCTATTCTGATTGACATCCCATTGGGTCCCTGTTTTTAGTAACTGTAAGTGAGGTGCTCAGATCCAGCCACAAAAAAAAAAAAAAAAAAAAAATTATGGTTCCAAACTTGTGTGTCTCTTATATGATTAATTGCCTCCTTATCACAGCAGTGGGGCCTTAAGTACAGTGCCACAATCCACCTTACAACTTTGTTTAATATATTATACACAAAATTGACTATATTGGTCTCCCATACTTTGTCACTACCTATTACCATTCACCAGTCATTGTTGGTCAATTTAGTCATCAAGGTGAGTGCTTAGTCCAAATTGCACAATGTGCAGTCTCATGTACATTTGTGAACCTTGTTTAATTAGTTATCTTAATACCATGGCTAGTGGTGGGTATATTAGATGCCCAGTTTACCACTTCTAGCTTGTAGTGGTGCAAGTATATTCATTCACAAAAGGTTACCCAATTAACAGAGGTCCAGAGTGTTGGAGTGACTTGTCTGGGGTAACAATTCATTGGCAGAACTGGATATAGAATTCAGGGGTCCTGAATCCACCTTTGCTATGTCTACACTTACAGTAACATGTAGAGTACGGGCACTATGTATGTAGCTACACACCACAATGAAAGGTTCTGGTAGCTCCTGTGCTGAGGCAGCAGAACATTACATTAATGTTTTGGGCAGACATAGGAGACAGTGCATGGGCATTTAGAGAGCCATGTAGGGTATGTACCCTGGGGGCTCAGGCATTAGGGCACTCTATTCACTTAAGCCGTGGCTCACTGTCTACACTGCTATTTACACCTGAGCTAGCTGGCTGGGCAGTGATTGTACTCTGCATACCACCACAAGTGTAGATGTATCTTGAGACTGCCGGTCAACATTAAGATTTTAGGAATCCACTTCTCTTCAACTGAAGTAATAACTAATTTTCTCCCCATGAATACTAGACCTCAAATAACGTATTGAATTACTGGGGCAGTTTCTTCTCTAGGCCTTCATTCCTTTTCTTTAATTTTCTCCAGTTTTTTTTTTTTAAATCACCATCACCTTCTAGACTTCCAATGCCTTTTTCCACAAAGAAAGTTTTGAGCCCTCAAGCCTTTTCATCTGAACCCATTTGTACTAATTCTTGTATTTCTTTAGTGGATGGATTAATAAGGACTTCACATCTTTTAAAGGTCAAATAAAAGCAGCCAGCGTTATCTTGGGGCCCTACTGCAACAGGAGTCTAATTTCAGCATCAGCTCTCTTTAGGTGGTAAAGTTACAGATGTGTTGGCTCACTTTATATTTAAGTTTTCTGAGGAGCCTGCTGGGAATGAAAACCCACCAGTCATTACCTCACATAGCTAAGTAATTACCTCCTCTAGTAGGTTCTTTTTAAAGGCAAAGTCAAGTTAGTTTTTAATCCAATCTTGTAAGGGACTCAAGACATCTTGCAGATTAAGTGCTGTACCTGCACCTAGAGCAGCATCCTTTCCAATCATATTAAGCCATGTTCTATTCCATAAGTACACCCACTTATTTCAGTAGGGCTATTCATGGTCTAAAGTATGTTCCTAGGTGCTTTCTAGGCAGAAAATACAATGCTCCTTGCCAGAGGAGCTTGCAGTACAGTGTGAGAGCAGAAACTAGATCAGCATATCCAATAAGCCTGCCGGTATGGGTCAGTTACAGTGGGTTTGTGATACTGTATGGACACCTGACAAACAAGACTGAGACTAACTCTTTTCCAGAAGGATGTTTATTCAATCAGCAAGAATGAAGCAAATTTTGGTCAATAGAGACCCACACCAAAGTCAGATGGGTGAGTGATCTCTTACCAGCTTTAGACTGCTGTAGCTCCACTGATTTCTCCTGAGCTACACCAATGCAAAAGTAATGAGATCAGAAGAGATATGCTAATAATGAAGAGTTCTGTAACCCATTAATTCCCTTAGCTATCCAGCCCACCCACCACTATTTATCAAAAATTGTTTATGTACACAGCTTCTTCAAGCAATGTATACTTGTTCTAGATTTGAAGTTTGAAAGTATAATCTAAATTCCATACACACACTGACTTGCATGGACTTACATTTTGTGGCCTTTGAACCAACTTATAAACAAGCCTGTCACATTCAATGACTTCCTATCAATCATTGTCTAGGCTACTTGAAGCAGCAAACTTTACTTTCCAAGTTGAAGTCTGTTTTGGCTGCTCTTTCCTGTTCTGTTAAGTACTGAAGTCATGAAGATTAAAAACCTAGAACATTTTCTGAAAGCCTGTTCAGATTTGGTTTGTTGGATAGGAGGTGATTTGATTATATGCCTGCTTCTCTTTCTAGTAATCATGAGTCAAAAAGTCTGGCATTTTTCTACTCAGGTTCCATAGTGAAATTGCAGTGTCTCAGTTCTATATTTTCAACAGTTTAAAACATTGTTTTAGGGCAGGAGTTCTCAAACTGGGGGTCGAGACCCCGCAGGGGGTCACAAGATTATTATATGGGGGGTTGCGAGCTGTCAGTCTCCACCCCAAATCCCGCTTTGCATCCAGCATTTATAATGGTGTTAAATATATTTTTTAAAAGTGTTTTTAATTTATAAGGGGGGGTGTCGCACTCAGAGGTTTTCTATGTGAAAGGGGTCAGTACAAAAGTTTGAGAACTACTGTTTTAGGGCATCAAGTGACTCCAGTTATTATGAAATAGTATTTAACTTCAGTTTGTTAGCAATATGAATGTCTGTTTGAGTAATGAGTTCAAATAGTCAACACATTGTGAGAGATAAACTGAAATGTTTAAAGACACACAAAAAGTAGTTAGGGCCCAGGTAAGTGAGGGTACATTTTTTGACCCATGCTCAAATGAACTTTTTTGCATGAAGAAACTATACTAAGTTGGGAATTTAAGTTATTCCCTGATCCTAATGTTGCATTCTCAATATCTAGCTATTGCCAGAGCCCAGAGGTGAAATCCTGGCTCCTTTGAAGTCAGTGACAGAACTCACTGATTTCAGTGGGACCAGGACTCAACCTCTAAGATAGGAGGCTTCCTAGATGAATGTTGTGACCACCCTATTTACAACCCCACAGACCAAACAATCGCTACTCCCCCCAGCTATCCTTGAAAACTCCTCCACACTGTGCAGTAGTTTTCGCCATACCACCCCCTCATCCCTAATGGATTTCTCCCAGCCTGTCACATCCCTAAACAAAAACCCTCTCTCACTCTGGCAAACTGTATGTGTGCCTTAGCTGCTTCCTCTAGAGCAGTGGTTCCCAAACTGGGGTTCGTGAACCCCTGGGGGTTCATGAAATGTTACAGGGGGTTCTCAGGAAAAAATTCCTGAATGGTAGACAGAGCTGTCCCTAGGGACTTTGAGCAGCATAAGGGCCAGCAGCCCGGAGCCCCTGACTTCCAAGAGCTAAGCAAATGAAAGCAAGCCCATCTATCACACTGAGGAGATTTAAACTTCAAGACTCCTTATAAGAAATGGAAAGGGAGATGGATATTTTTTGCTGTTTTTAAAATTAAATAGGCAGCTAGTATTGTTTTTAAAATGATTACGAAGAACAAGTTTAAGCTTTGTTGTAACGTGCATTGTTTGCCTGGACTGCTCAAGCCTGTGTAGGAGGAACTCTTTGAATTGGCTCCTTAAATACCTTCATGCTGTTTCACATCTGATGAAACATAGGAGCCTTGTCTTATAACAAGCTTATTCAAACTGATACAAGCTACGAAAGTGAGATCTTGGACGAGTGTTGCCGTTTTCATAATGTAATAAAAATACTGTAATGATCAATTAATAATAGTGTGTAATAAGCATGTCAAAAACAAATTTTATATTTCCAAGATCACGGCTTTTATAATTTATACTTGGGTGAAGGAGAAAATCCCTGGAAATATTCATTTTTAGGAGGGGGGTTCGTGAGACTTGACATTTTAGTGAAAGGGGTTCACAGGTTGTTAAAGTTTGGGAACCACTGCTCTAGAGCCAAAATAGATTGCTGAGGAGCCAGAGAGATAATTGGAGACCTGATTTTCATCCACCAAACATATAGCCATAATGAATCAAAGACTCCCCTGCACAATTCTGAGAGTGGGAGGTGTGCACCCAGGGTATAGCTGGGTGCAGGAGGGGAAGTTATGATACAATCCCAAACTCTTCCCATAAATCAAGCTTCAGCCACTCATGACACAAATAGGAGATGCCATTCTCACAAATTATGCAGGTATAATAAAATCAACTCTTCATCTATGTTGATCAGTGAAACGGTTAGTTCTGAAGCCTACTTGTGAAAGTTTGCCAACATTGCTAACACCACACCAAACGTTCATGACTCAGAACTGTTATGTTAAGCTATTTGCAGATGATTCAGGCATGTATTGCTGCACTGATTTATTCTTGCTTTATAGTTTAAGAGGCTCTCTCTGCAATCCTAAGTGTCGATCCTGTCCATTTAGATTGCAAGCTCTGCAGGACATCAACTGTCTTAACATATGTACAGTGCCTGGCATAATGGGACCCTGATCTCAGCTGTGGCCTCCTAGATTCTACTGGAATACAAGTACAAAAGAGGAACTGGAAACTCAGCATTAAGATAGATGCAAGTGAGAAATAGTGTTTACACTGTCATCTTCCTTCCTAGAATCTCTCTATTTGAAAGAAAACTGACAGTGTTTAAAAGGAGTCTGGCACTTTAAAATATTCTCCCCTTAAATTATTTTAACACTTGGCTGACTTTACACTACAGAGCTGTGAAAACTTGGCAGATATAGTTCAAAGTTCCTTGCACGTAATTTTGTTCTGTTTTTTGTTTGCATGAGTTCCCAAACCTGGAGTCTGGCAGTGTTGGATTTTAACATATTCCAAATCTCAAAAATTAAATAAAAACCCTTAGCAGGAACTATCTAGTTTTGCTTAGATAGAATAAAAAAACTAGACCTGAGAAAGCCAGCTTTTGCCTTTCCAAAACCTCACTGGATGAGTTAAGGTTTCCCAGACCTTACCTTGTTGACTCAGATACAGGTCCCATTTTATTCAAGTCACTGAATTTTGAGGATTAAGGGATAGTTTGGATGAA
Organism: Emys orbicularis; assembly: GCF_028017835.1. NCBI lineage: Eukaryota > Metazoa > Chordata > Testudines > Emydidae > Emys > Emys orbicularis. Next base: position 194,741,259 of record NC_088684.1, read on the forward strand.
GAGTTCTAGTTCTGGCTAATCTCCAGTTAACATAATACTAAGAGGGGAGGAATTACAGATCCTAGAGGGCACTCCCTAGGGCTCTGAACATCCTACAGTAGGTGCAGTCATGAAGAGTGCCTGGTTTTCAAGGGGACCTCAACCATGCCCATTCAGTCTTTGGCTTCCAACAAGAGTGCCCATTAGTGACAGTTTTGAGGATGGCTTATAGGGGACATGCTACAAAGTGACTGAAAACCACAAACTCGTTTCACTTATGCCACTGAACAGCAATCAGATATCACATCACCTTTGGATTGCTATTGACTTGCATGGGATTCAAGCCAATGGCCTTCAGGAGAAGTCCAATCTTCTGTACCATAACTATTATTTTTATATTCAGAAAACAAAATTCAGACTCCAAGACATGAATAATTATTGGCACCCAGCATCAACTGCTCTGTAACTAAGCCAGACAGATCCTGCAATCTCTAAATGACTCAATCAGCAGCATCCTCTTAGCAAATAGAATTCTGAATTGCTATGTATTCATCCTCCACTTACCTGGGGACAGTCAGAAATAATTTAAAATACATAAAATAGTTTCATTCCAAAATTTCCTGGGGATGGAAATCGGTCTGTACCTGGAAAGAAACTTGCATGATGCAAACACACCTAGGGCAACCCCCTGACCCCAACAGGTGTTCTGTGTTTACTTCACTAGAGGCTGGGATTTTACCCCTAATGTTTCAATATGGTAGACATATAAAGCTCTAACAATACATTCCTGAACTAGGAACCATGGGCTCAGGATCTGAAGACTACTATGGAAAATAGACAATGGGGCATTCTTTTCACATTCTTGCTTCACTGACTACAGGCTCTAGAAGACAGACTTCAAATCCTGTGGGACCAACTCCTTCAAATATAGAAATGGCCATCTTCCCAAATCATCACGGCTCTGCAGTTCCACTCATGCAAACTTGAAAACACATCAACATTTGAATAATCAACAAGATTGCTTAACCAGAGTTTGGAGAAGCCAGATTTGCCAATACATCCTGGCCTACCTCACAGGGATGAGGAGTTACAATTGTTTGCATAGTATTTTAATATCTTCCTATGAAGCTGCTATAGAGATAGCAAATAATGAGCCAACTGAGGATTTTGTTCTAGAGCAAGGCCTTTCTAGATAGCATATGAGACACACACACCCCCACCCATGCAATTCCTCATACTCTAGAAATGTATTCTAGAGACAATGTGCTGTTTTGCTGTACTTCTCTGCAATATCATGGGGCATTTGGAGAGACACATGCCAAATAAAGTTAAAAATAGATCAACATGCAGTGCTGTAACAATGTGTGTAATTGAACACCAACCCATTGCATACAGTCTCAGAGAATAAAGCAAGAAGCTGGTTTTAAGGAGCTCTACATTTGGTTTCCTTTAATGGTAAGAATCAGGAGTGTTGTGCAATACTGGGGAAATGTGCATTTCTTGTTTCATGGGAATTTGATTAGATTAATCTTGGTTTTGTCTGAAAGATGAAAGGTTTTAACCTGTCCAAGTATCCTTTCAAGTTCTGAAAATTTGAGGCCAAGACAAGAAAAAAAGTCAGGGGGTTGTTTTTTTTTTGGGGGGGGGGGAAGAGGAGGGGGTTGCTTTTGTGTGAGAACTGTTCCTATTTATTAGTCAGCTCTGATTTTAACATTGAGCTTTGACTTGGGGAATAATCAACTACAGATTCACTTTGCTAATAGAAAAGCAATTATTAAAAAAAAAGCCATCTGTAAATTAAGAAATCCTCAATGGTAAAATAGGAGGCAAATAAAACCCCAAAAATCTGCCTTCAATATACTCAAAGGTATTCCTTCTAATTTGTGAGTAGAGTTTTGTTCAGAGGGTTTGAGAGATGTATCATATTTAGTATTTAAATTTTAGAGGGTCATTCTGCTCTGAAGAGCTAGTTTGTAAAAATGAGACCATGGACCTTCTTACTTGATACATGTGCTCCTTGTGTGTATTCAGAGACAAATCTGCTGGCTTAGTCACATGCACAAGTATGTTTTTACTCCTGTTAGCCTTACAGCATCAGTACAGCTACAGGATATTCAAGTAGATTTTTTTTTGGCTTAAAAAACAAAATTGTTTATCAATAATAAATTGCAAGTCCAGGTAACAATTCTGGAGTCACTTATCCCTCGAATGGGATTGTCCTTAGATATACCAGTGCAACTCATTTTAGGCAATCACGATGCACAGATGTCATGGAGGGAATAATTTGTCTTGCAGAATTTTCATTATTGCTAGGAACCATGCACAAGCCAGAGAAAACTCAACTTGAATTTCAGATCCTAGACAGAATCTGCAAGGTGGGCAGTTAAATATTTTTATTTATTGATCAAATCTGATTGGTCTCCCAGAATCACCAAGGCCTGAACAAGAATCCTCACAAAGCCATTTTCATAGAGCTACTTGGCAGGGTACAACCACACTGCACTATGGTGCTTCTGGTTTCATTTTTACCATCAGTCTCTTGTACATAAGAGCTATCTGAAGAGATTTTAGAGGCTCTGTATAATAATGGTACAGATGTAGTGCAGTAGAGAACAATCATATGAATTTAAATTCTGATTCTCAAACATACCAACTTTGCCAAAAAGTGAACATGGATTTGTTTGATTTTTAAATTCCTGCCTCCAAACTGGGATATTTGAGGAAAATGAATACAAAGAGAGCACTGAGAAGACAGCCTTACCTCCTGTGGCTTCCAAGCATAAGTCTGCCTTTATAGTCCCACTTTGATCAGCTTGAGGTTTCCTCCAATTGTCCTTTTTCCTTCATGCTCCTTAGTCTACCACTCCTGGATAGACCAATTCCAGTGTTTCTGAATGTGTTTATTTTCAGAAGGGAGGCAGCCTTTGATTTATCAAGGACTAATGCAGAAGTCCAACAACCATCCAGCAATCTCACACTGGGTATTCAGCCTGATTCCAGGCTCACTAGTACTTCAATCCTCATGCCAGGGAGCTTTCACTTCTTCAGTGAGTTAGTAGGGGAAACCAGCCCCCCCATCTTAGTCCAGGGACTTGATAACAAGTAAGTGGACAGCTACTTACTCAAACCCATTGCTGCAACCCTCTAGAACACTTCTTAGCTTAGCCTGCTTGTAAGCCTGTCTCACAGCCCCTTCATAGATGCCTCATGTGTACACCTCTTTGTCTAGACTGCTTTTCTAGCACTATCTATTACTTATATGGCTGTAGGAAAGCCTCCTCACAGCTCTCACTCGGGCTTTTATGCAGGAGCCTTTCTTTTATTTGCCTTAAAGCCCATCACCTGGAGAAGCACCTAACAAGGCACAGGTGACGGGCCTGTCCATCCGGCAACAGGCACATTCTAAGTGGATTTGTTTAAGAACTGGAACAAATAATCCTGTGCCTGTTTGCACAGATTTGCCTAGCTCTACTTGTGATTATATTACCTTGGTCAACTATCTCAGGTGGATGGTTACACACCTAACAAGGTCCTCCAACGCACAAGTCAAAGTGCCACCCCAGCAGCAGGGCTTTAGGTTCAATTTTAAATTGAGTGGAATCTGCTTTCATATAAAGAGGGGGTCAAGCTGCAAAATATGGTCCCAGGGCCATTGTTCAGGGATAGTTGGATCCAACCCATTTCTAGTTCTAATGATAGAGCTGTGCACTGTCCCCTCACAAGGGAGAGACTGATAGAACCCAACAGTCGAGGCTGTGGTATAGCAAAGGAGACAAGAGGGTTGTATTTTTTTAAGAGCAAGTGCTTTATTCTCTTTTTAACTGCAGCTGAGCATAAATCACAATACAATATTATGCTAAATACTATGAAAGGGAAATTATTACCAGCACTGAATGATCAGTAGTTTCTACTGCCGTAGTTAAAAGCAATTGAATGCAAAAGTATTTCACAGAACAGTACTTTAACTGTACAGTGCTGTAACCAAAAATATTTCTTGAAATTAAAAGGTGGGTGGGGAAAAAACATTTATCAGCACAGAAAAAAACCTAACCTTATTTGCTCTGCTTTGTTTCTATAGTATGGAGAGTCTGATTCTGTAAGCTGTAAAAGGAACACCAGTCAGAGGCAGGTATGCTAGCTCTTACATAGTGCTTTTCTTACAAATGGGGAAACTGAGGCAAAGAGGTGCAGTGACTTGCCCATGGTCACCGAGCAGGCCAGTGTTAGAGTCTCCAGATTCCCAGGCTAGTACTGTATCCATGAGTCCAAGCTTCCTCTAACTACACATTATTATTAGACCATTTTTGAAGTGGTATAACATTACCTGCAATAATTCACATAGGACATTAGATGGACAAACCATTTATAAACTAGACAAAATTAAATCTGCAGGGATAGAAATGGCCAGATCTGGTCTGAATTGTCACAGCTCAGTTGAAGTAAATAGTGCTATGCCAATTTACACCACTTGAGGATACAGCCGTGAGTTCCAAAGCAGGAGGAGTAGATCAATTGTCAACTAGTACTTTGGCTCAGTTTGGATAATGATCTGAAGTTGTGGGTGTTTCTCCAAAGCTATTTCAACTACCTGAACTTCTTGATGTTGCAGATTTGGGCTGGAATGCTTCAGTAAACAGCTTCTTATTAGTATTGTGACACCTATCCCTCAGCTTGCTCCAGCAATACTGCAAGAAAAGCTGCTCTTATGCTTCCTACCAATGAAACTAGGAACTGAAGAAGTGTACATTGCCTTGGACACTGGAGCAGTCCATGGAAACATGTTTGCAAGGATCCCAAGAGCCCTCTAAAATATGAATATCCAAACCTTCACTTCCTTATTTTTTGTGTGTGTGGCCTTGAGATGACACGAGAGAAAAGAAATATTGTTTGATTCAAGTACAAAACTGGGTTGCAGTTTATTTTCTTGGATGCTGAAGTCAAATTATTGTTCTAATAAATCTCTCTCTTGATCACAGGATGAACCTGTGTCTCAGTCACTTAGTATCCAGAGCAGCAATTACTCATTTTGCATTTCTGTAGCAAGAGAATTAGGAAGAAGATCTATCTGAAGCAGGAAACAGGATTAATGAATTTAGGGGAGAAGGGGAGTTAAGTGGGTCATTGTGAAATGATTAGACATACAGAGGTGATGTTCTGGAGAAACTGCGCCAATGACATGCAGCAGCTGGGCTGATTAGTTATATCTTTTCACAAGGATTTATGAAATCAAACTGCTTGGGTTCACGGTAATGCTGGGAAAGGACTCATCATTGTCTATGGAGTTTAACAACATTTGACAGATGATGGGAGAACAACATACTTTCTTCGATGCTTCTTTTGGGCCTACAGACAGACTGACAAAGAGGACTGATTAATTCAGACTGCCTTTCAAGAAGTATTTTTTATATATATATATATATATATAAACAGGATTATGTAAGATGCTTATGCAAAGTGCCTGAGGCAGAACTAACTAGAGAGTGTAAAACACACTATGGCACAAGAAAATAAGCTATGTGTTTACTTTCTTCTCCAGTCTGTCATTGTAGGCTGGTAGCAAAATAGGCCAAGTTCTGTGAATGCTAAAGGGCTTCTCCATAGGAAGATCTATGATAGAGTCAGGTTACAAGGGGATATTGTTCTATATAAGTCTAAACTAAACAATGTAGATCCAGTTGTGCTCCCACTGAAGACTATGGTGTTTTTCCAGTTATTTCAATGGAAGTAGGATGATACTTGGGTGGGAACCCAAAGAGGGACAAAGGATTCCCACCTTGTGCAAAAGATATATAAGGGGGTGGAACAGAACAAAGGGGGCTGCAGTCATGAGAAATCCCCTAGCTATCACCTGAGCTGGAACAAGGACTGTACCAGAGGAAAGGATTGGGCCCAGACTAGAAGGAGGCTAGTCTGTCAAAGAAGCTTATTGTTTGAGGATGCAGGTAAATCTCACCCTTATCTCTGAGGGTGAGATTTACCTGCATTTAGTTTCCTACTGTATTAGGCTTAGATTTGCGTGTTTTATTTTAATTTGTTTGGTAATTTACTTTGTTCTGTCTGTTATTACTTGGAACCACTTAAATCCTACTTTTTGTATTTATTAAAATCACTTTTTACTTATTAATTAACCCAGAGTGACTATTAATACCTGGGGGGGCAAACAGCTGTGCATCTCTCTCTATCAGTGTTATAGAGGGCGAACAATTTATGAGTTTACCCTGTATAAGCTTTATACCGGATAAAACGGATTTATTTGGGGTTTAGACCCCATTGGGAGCTGGGTATTTGAGTGCTGGAGACAGAAGCACTTCTTAAGCTGTTTTCAGTTAAACCTGCAGCTTGAGAGGGACATGATTCAGACTTGGATCTGTGTTTGCAGCAGGCAAGAGTGTCTGGCTCAAACAAGGCAAGGTACTGAAGTCCCAAGCTGCCAGGGAAACTGGGCTCAGAGGTAGTCCCAGCACATCAGGTGGCAGTTCCCAAGGGGGTTTTAGTGATCCAACCTGTCACACCTTCAGCCTGCAAGAACCCAAATGTAGCACAGAAATAAAAATAAGTCTATAAAAGAAATAAATCTCTGCGCACACACATAAAAGAAAACAGGAAGAAATATACAGCAGAAATCTGCAATTAATGTTGTATTTATTTCCTTACCATATATACTATTTTCTTTAACTCTGTTTAATTAGGGATCTAACACAGTCAACAAGTTGTCTGTGTCCTCCAAGCTGGGACCCCACTGGGCCACCCAGGCAGAGGATCTGGGATTCCCAACTCAAATCTCTGCATGATTTTATTCAGCACTATCCACAGATTGCCAGGCTGGTTTGGGGGGAGAAAGCCTCAAATCTTTGTGAGATCCTGGAGATTGTTTTCAGAGAAGAGTCACTAGCTCCTGCCTAGGGACACTCAAAGAAACTGGAAGATCCATGTGGAATCAGCCTTTCTATGGACACAGATTATTGCAGGGGTGAGGAGAAGGATTATTTTAATCACTCCTTTTGTCCCAGAAAGTACTTTTGAGTTGGGGAAGGGGTCAAAATTCTTATCCTCTGAATCATGAACATCAGGAAGGAGACAGAGGATATGGCCAGCAATGACCAGGTATTGCCACTAGCTTGCAGTCTAGTGGGACAATTATGGGACATAACCCAAAGGACATGGGAAGAATCCTGAGAGCAGCCAACCCCCTTCTAAAGCTCTTAAATCAATGAGTCTCTTATTCCACCCAGGCCACCACATCTCAGCACCAGGAGGAATGGGAGGGGCTCATATGTACAGCACATATGCCCCAAGGGGCAGACTAGAGAGCAGAATCCTGTAACCAGAAGCCCCCCTGCAGTGCAGACACCAGTCCTTCCAGCTACAGTCCAAGCCAGGAGTTTGGGGGAGACGGATAATGCTGCTTAGTATCATCACACACAGTATTTAAATGGGAGCTGAGAGAACCACAAGGGTCTGCCTATGCCCAGTAACCTCTGTACAAAATCCTGGATGTTCATCACAGCTAAATCCCAGCTCTTCTGTGCCTTAAACTTGCTACCCACATCAGTCCCACAGGAAAAGAAGGAGGGGTGCCCCGTAGGTCTGACGAGCTATCTTACTAGGAGCTGCCCATCTAGCCACATTCACTGGTGTGGCTGTTTCATGGCTGCAACATTAGTCACTGGAGGCCACTCAAGGAGAGGTCTCAACCTCCCTCCCTTCCTCTTCACTGTTGCCAAAAGCCTTCCTGACCCTTCAGCTACAGCCACCTCCCCTGAACCTGCCTGGGGCAATTTTTGAACATGAGCGTCAAACTGGGCCGTGATGGATTAATGAGTCCAGAGGCAGAACAGCAAGAGAGGAGGGGGCAGTAACTAAATAGAAGACTCCACTCTCTCTCGTGGGATGGGAGGAACAGTCACTGCCTTAGCTAGGTGAAGGTGCTGGGGGCAAGGGGGTCCATCTGAGGAACCCTGTTGTTTTGGGGAGATAGAGAGATAGAAAATGTTGCTGATTTGGGGAGGAGGGTAGCAGTTAATCTCACTCCAGTCCATGCCCAGAGACCAGCAGATCTCACAGGTTCTTGTCCTCAAAGCTGCAGGGAAATATCAGGCCCTCCAACCCTTCAGACAGATGCCTGAAGTGCTACAGGGCCTGTACTAGATTGGAGAACTCAACATCCTAGAGCCCATATTCCCTACTGCAGGTACCTTCTGTCTCACTGGAAATCAGGCAAAGAAGAGCAGGTAGGAAATTATCTGATGAAGGGGAGATACCAAACCCTTGGCATTGACAGGAGCATGGAGCTACACTGGGAATCCCTGCCCCATTCCTTGTTCTTTGATTTTCTGTCCCCATCCTTCTCCCCTGGCTGTAGGGTGCAACTCCAGTCCTGGTCCCTCACCCTGGCACAATCCATCCCCAGAGTGTCTGAGCCCCACACAGACAATGGGATTCTTTTCCCAACCCCACCTCAGAGGAAGGGAACTATTATCCCCATCTCACAGACAATGAGGGTGATTAAGTGATAGGTTCTAGACCCCACCCAAAAACCTGGGGGAGAGCTGGGAACTGGATTGTGTCCCACTCCAGTGCCTTCCCCACAATGGCAACTTCACCTCTTTCCCTTTATTCTCCCCTCTCCCTTTGGCACTTCTTTTATGGGATTTTGAGCATGAAATGAACAGGAGCTTCTCCCCACTCTGTGTTGCAGGCTCTGGGATCTATCCTGTCCTCCGACATGTGTGCAGCGTGCAGCTAGCCCAGCTCAGAGAGGAGTGAGGACAGGTGATCTCATCAAATCAAACCAAGAATTGCTACATCTCAGTGATGTTTAGATAGAAGACACCTCCACCATTGCGGAGGCAAGACCCCTTCACTCATGTGGGCAACTGGGGCTCTATGGATGGCGATCAGTCCTTGCTACATAGAGTGACTGGGAGCTGCCCCCATCCCTGGATCTCAGCCCTGAGATACAGACATCTTTATCATTGTGCCATCCTCATTTTATGACCAGGAAAAGTGTCCTCAGAAGAGGTGTCCTTGAACCTGTTGTTTCCTATAGTAGATTTCAGCCAATGTAGAGATTATTGTCTGTCATACAGTTTCTCTGATGCCCTTTCCTGCTCTCCAGCAGGACAAACCGACTGCTGGGCTCCCAGGATCCTGCTTTCCTGCCATTCCAGGGCTGAGTGGTAGTGCTTGTACTGCCTCCATTCCCACCATCAACTTCTTTTCCCATGGGAAGCTCCAGAGAGAAATATTGCCTCCTCTTGGAGCCAGTAATTCCACCCAAACTAGCCTCATCTGAGCTGTTTTGTTTACCTGGAACTGAGGCCATCTTTTGAAAGTCCTTTGTGTGGGAGGGGCAGAGGAAAGAGACTGAAACTCCAGCAATTTCCCTGGAGAACACCAACCTTTCTTTCTGTGGTCTGACTGAGGTTCACCAGCTGTCATAGAAACAAACACCAAATGAGAGCTGTAGAGTTTCCTGATGTGCCATGTCTTCAGGGGGCAATGGGGTTACATCACAAAGGTGGCCAGAACTGGTGCAGCACATGTAGCCCGGAATGGGCTAAAGAACCTGAAGTGGTGGGTAAGTAAAACTACACTTCTATATACATACCTTTGGCATTGGTAGGGATTGAACCTGGGCCCTTCACCACCAGCAGCATAAGCACAGGGTCTGTCTGATAGCATGAACAGAAAATGGAACTTCAGCTGAGGTTGCTGGACACAGAGTTCAGTCTCTTACCTGCTGTGGGGGTTGCTAAAAGAAGTGGTGGCAATGGAATTCGTGATGGGAGGAGGAGACATTGGGAGATATGGTAACTTTGGTGGCAAGGAGGAGGAGGAGTCTGAACTGGGCATGGAAAAGGGGAATGTCAAAGATCAATACACATAGCTGACAAGTGACTGAACAGGCAACTCCTCTGTGAGAATCCTACAGGCTGCATAGTCAGGTTTCACAGTGAACCTCTGGGAGCCATGTAAAGAGTGTTCCGTTAAGACAGTAATCTTCTCTAGCAAAAGGGTTCTGTTCTCCCAGGTACTCAGCTGCTGAAGCCCCCTTGCACAATGTAGAATCATAGGACTGGAAGGGACCTCAAGAAGTCTACTAGTCCAGTCCCCTGCACTCAAGGCAGGACTAAGTATTATCTAGACCATTCATGACACGTTTGTCTAACCTGCTCTTAAAAATCTCTAATGACGGAGATTCCACAAGCTCCCTGGGCAATTTATCTCAGTGCTTAACCACCCTGAAAGTTAGGAAGTTTTTCTAATGTCCAACCTAAACCTCCCTTGCGGCAATTTAAACCCATTGCTTCTTGTTCTATCCTCAGACATTAAAGAGAAACATTTTTCTCTCTCCTCCTTGTAATAACCTTTTGTATTCTTGAAAACTGTTATCCTGCACCCCACCCCCCAATCTTCTCTTCTTGAGACTAAACAAACCCAATTTTTTCAATCTTCCCTCATAGGTCATGTTTTCTAGACCTTTAATCATTTTTGTTGCTCTTCTCTGGACTTTCTCCAATTTGTCCACATCTTTCCTGAAATGTGGCACCCAGAACTGGACGCAGTACTCCAGTTGAGGCCTAATCAGCGTGAAGTAGAGCGGAAGAATTACTTTTCGTGTCTTGCTTACAACACTCCTGCTAATACATCCCAGAATGATGTTTGCTTTTTTTGCAACAGTGTTACACCGTTGACTCATATTTAGCTTGTGATCCACTATGACCCCCAGATCCCTCTCTCCAGTACTCCTTCCTAGGCAGTCATTTCCCATTTTGTATGTGTGCAATTGATTGTTCCTTCCTAAGTGGAGTACTTTGCATTTGATCTTATTGAATTTCATCCTATTTACTTCAGAGATGTTTGGTAATGGGTGGGAGGATTCACCATGTAGGTATGCAGCACCTGTAGTGTCTGGAGTCCCCCTGCAGTTGTGACACCCCAGGCTAATCTCCCACTGACTGCAATGGCAGTTTGTCCTGGGGAACTATTAGTTCCTGCTTGGCAAACAGAGAAGGTGGTTACCAATTATTTAGACGGCTTCTTTTCTCCTTGTCTGTTCTTCTCAGCCCTCTGGTCTGTCTTGGATTCCCCTGAAGCAAGGCCTCAGTTGCCTAGAGACCTCTCTGGTTCACAGTCCTACTTGAGCCCACGTAGCAGAGTGATTGGCTACTCTGTCTAGCAGCATTGCTTCTTCAAGTGTCAATTAAGGAATCCGAACCAAGTAATTTAATTTGCTTGATTTTTATACTTTTTTTCCTCACAGGAGTCACATATCTTAAAAGCATGCCCAGTGGGCAGGTGGTTACTAATTTTTACCCAATTAATACTTTAAGAGGAGACTGCAGAGTGGTGCCAACTGAAAATCATCCCACATTCACTCCCTTATCAATCATTCATTTCCTTCAACAGGGTCAAGATGCCCCAGTCAGCCCATGCTCCACTGAGGATGTTCTACACGTATTGTTTGCTTTCAAGTAGACATATTTGCTGACTCAAATATCAGTATTGATCATACACACCACATGGAGCCAGTCAGTCAATTTCACCTCCGGCATCTGCCTGATGCTAAGAGAAGGATTCTGCTCCCAGAATCCTCTTCCGCAGTTCAGTCATGTCAAGCCATGTTCTCACACCATTCATTCAGTATGGCCATCCCAACACTGGTGCCTGTGTGCAAAGACAGACAATGCTGATATTTTTATGAGGCTAATATGAGGCAAGTGCAGCTGTAGCCAAAGAAGTAAAGAATATAAGTGAAAGACCAAACCTGGGCCATATGCTGAGCTGCTGCAATCAACTTACCACAGCCAGAAGAGAAACGATGGGAACTCTCTGAAGTGTCTGGCAATAGCACTGAGAAAATGCAGTTTGGCAGCCAGGAGAGTAGAAATAAATATGAAATGAGCTTTTTTCCCCATGTGATGAAGTGTTTACAACTTGTCTCATTACTATCAAACTAAACTTTAAAATATCCTTCTATAATTTGAGGGCAGTCCATAAATATAAGAGGTCACTTTAGGAGCTTGAAGTCTCAGATTCAATCCCTACGCAGAATGCTTCTATCATTTGAGCTCAAACAAACAAACTCCTTAAGTGGTAGGAGTAGTAAGCTGTTATCCCCTTTGTGGCCTAACTGCCAGAGAGGGATGTGACAGATATGGCAATTTCCTGCAATATCCTTGAAAATCCTTACTGAATTAAGTTTAAGTGTCTTTGGGGCCATTGTACTAAATGCAAAGTGTACATATTATTGAGGGCTGGGATTATATGTGACTTGAGTCCTTGACTTTGCAACTTTAATAATGTTCTTTTAATATAGATTTTTCTGGGTAATATACATATTTAAAATTGTCATGTGCCATCAATCTCTGGCAATTATTTTCTTGCTCTGTAGAAAGGGAATAGGAGTACTTGTGGCACCTTAGAGACTAACAAATTTATTAGAGCATAAGCTTTCGTGGGCTACAACCCACTTCTTCGGATGCATATAGAGTGAAACATATATTGAGGAGATATATATACATACATACAGAGAGCATGAACAGGTGGGAGTTGTCTTACCAACTCTGAGAGGCCAATTAAGTAAGAGAAAAAAACTTTTGAAGTGATAATCAAGATAGCTCAGTACAGACAGTTTGATAAGAAGTGTGAGAATACTTACAAGGGGAGATAGATTCAATGTTTGTAATGGCTCAGCCATTCCCAGTCCTTATTCAATCCTGAGTTGATTGTGTCTAGTTTGCATATCAATTCCAGCTCAGCAGTCTCTCGTTGGAGTCTGCTTTTGAAGTTTTTCTGTTTTAAGATAGCCACCCGCAGGTCTGTCATTGAATGGCCAGACAGGTTAAAGTGTTCTCCCACTGGTTTTTGAGTATTATGATTCCTGATGTCAGATTTGTGTCCATTAATTCTTTTGCGTAGAGACTGTCCGGTTTGGCCAATGTACATGGCAGAGGGGCATTGCTGGCACATGATGGCATATATCACATTGGTAGATGTGCAGGTGAACGAGCCCCTGATGGTATGGCTGATGTGATTAGGCCCTATGATGATGTCACTTGAATAGATATGTGGACAGAGTTGGCATCGGGCTTTGTTACAAGGATAGGTTCCTGGGTCAGTGTTTTTGTTCAGTGATGTGTGGTTGCTGGTGAGTATTTGCTTTAGGTTGGGGGGTTGTCTGTAAGCGAGGACAGGTCTGTCTCCCAAGATCTGAGAGAGTAAAGGATCATCTTTCAGGATAGGTTGTAGATCTCTGATGATGCGCTGGAGAGGTTTTAGTTGGGGGCTGAAGGTGACAGCTAGTGGTGTTCTGTTATTTTCTTTGTTGGGCCTGTCTTGCAGGAGGTGACTTCTGGGTACTCGTCTGGCTCTGTCAATCTGTTTTTTCACTTCAGCAGGTGGGTATTGTAGTTTTAAGAATGCTTGATAGAGATCTTGTAGGTGCTTGTCTCTATCTGAGGGATTGGAGCAAATGCGGTTATATCTTAGAGCTTGGCTGTAGACAATGGATCGTGTGGTGTGTCCTGGATGGAAGCTGGAGGCATGTAGGTAAGTGTAGCGGTCAGTAGGTTTCCGGTATAGGGTGGTATTTATGTGACCATCGCTTATTAGCACAGTAGTGTCCAGGAAATGGACCGCTTGTGTGGATTGATCTAGGCTGAGGTTGATGGTGGGATGGAAATTATTGAAATCATGGTGGAATTCTTCAAGGGCTTCTTTTCCATGGGTCCAGATGATGAAGATGTCATCAATGTAGCGCAAGTAGAGTAGGGGCGTTAGGGGACGAGAGCTAAGGAAGCGTTGTTCTAAGTCAGCCATAAAAATGTTGGCATACTGGGGGGCCATGCGGGTACCCATAGCAGTGCCGCTGACTTGAAGGTATATATTGTCCCCAAATGTGAAATAGTTGTGGGTGAGGACAAAGTCACAAAGTTCAGCCACCAGGTTAGCTGTGACATTATCGGGGATACTGTTCCTGATAGCTTGTAGTCCATCTTTGTGTGGAATATTGGTGTAGAGGGCTTCTACGTCCATAGGGGCCAGGATGGTGTTTTCTGGAAGATCACCGATAGATTGTAGTTTCCTCAGGAAGTCAGTGGTGTCTCGAAGATAGCTAGGAGTGCTGGTAGCGTAGGGTCTGAGGAGAGAGTCCACATAACCAGACAAGCCTGATGTTAGGGTGCCAATGCCTGAGATGATGGGGCGTCCAGGATTTCCAGGTTTATGGATCTTGGGTAGCAAATAGAATACCCCTGGTCGGGGTTCTAGGCATGTGTCTGTACAGATTTGTTCCTGTGCTTTGTCAGGGAGTTTTTTTAGCAGATGGTGTAGTTTCTTTAGGTAATCCTCAGTGGGATCAGAGGATAATGGCCTGTAGAATGTGGTGTTAGAGAGCTGTCTAGCAGCCTCTTGGTCATATTCCAATTTATTCATGATGACGACAGCACCTCCTTTGTCAGCCTTTTTGATTATGATGTCAGGGTTGTTTCTGAGGTTGTAGATGGCGTTGTGTTCAGCATGGCTGAGGTTATGGGGCAAGTGATGTTGCTTTTCCACAATTTCAGCCTTTGCACGTTGACGGAAGCAATCTCTGTAGAAATCCAGTCTGTTGTTTCGACCGTCCGGAGGAGTCCACGCAGAATCCTTTTTTTTGTAGTGCTGGTAGGGGGGATTCTGTGGGTTAGTATGCTGTTCAGAGGTATGTTGGAAATATTCTTTGAGTCGGAGACGTCGAAAGTAGGATTCTAGGTTACCGCAGAACTGTATCATGTTCAATAGGTAGCTGAAATTTCTCTAAACCAGCCATTCCATAATTCTAGTGTTGGAGACAATTAACAATTGGATCCAGTCATACAGGCAACTCACAGCTATTTGTAGAATCACAGGATTTTAAATTGCAAAACCAGGTTCTTATCCAGACACAAGAAATACAAAACTGTTAACATAAAAAGAGTATAGGAATTTTGCACAAAGCAGTGTCCTGCTGCCAGGCCCACCAATAGGGGGGCAAAGGGGGTAATTGCCCACAGGCCAGGGTGATTTAAAAGGACCTGGGGGCCACTGCCGTTGCTGCGGTAACAGCGGCAGCTGGGAACCCTGGGCCCTTTTAAATCACCCGGGCGGGCCGCAGGATGCCTAGGCACATGAGACCACTCTGGGCCCCATGTTTTGGGGGGGCCCCATGGGCCAGCATGGGCAGTCCCGGAAGTGACAGATTCATCACTTCAGCCTCGGGCCCCGCCCCCAGCAGGGGCGGCCCTGGCCCTGGAGCTCGGAATTTCTGTCGGTGGACCTGCCTGCTGGCATGCCACCTCCTCCATTGATGTTGTCAGATCCCACAAACTAAATGGGGTTGTGACCTCTACGCCTTTGCACATTTGCCCTCCATCCCCTCACAGCACCATCTATTGCTGCTAACTGGTATGGCATAATTGGCTGCAACATACATTCTACATTGGCTACAGCATACATACAGCTGCCCTGAATGGGTGGCAGACTTATCCAAATGGCAGTGGGGTAGTCCATTCATTTCTATGGTGAGATGAGCAGCCAGCACTATGTTTGCTTACTTTCCCTCTCTGTGTCCAATAATCTCACCAGAGAATCACCTCCATATTTATAGAAACTGGGTCATGTCTCTTCTGTCCCATGAGAAGAAGGCATATTCAAGCACTATTTCAAATTTGGAAGGGAAGTCATGTACCTTTTAAAAACAGAATACTATGTGAGGCTCACTGTAGAAAAAATAGTAACAGTTTTCACCCATTGTGGGAATTTCCAACAGAAATTAGGAGGTTATTGGCCTCTGCCAGGAAAAGGCAAGATAGGTCTGTTGTTGCATCATTGCTGAGGCCTATCAATTCAAGGAAAACAAATTTCCTCCTCTAAAAACTGGACTGTCATAATTGAACGAGCTAACTTATGAGAAAAAGACAGTTTCCACAACTAGGGAAAATATGGAGGGAGTACGGTCAGAGTCAGACATGTACACACAGAGAAAATATTCCCCCCTCTCCCCTTATTTTTCCATATGTATCAGAGAGCTTAATTGAAATGCAGACTGTCTTTAGGAGAATCTAAGTGAAAGAGGCTTCTTCTGTGCTAAACTCAGCCTTCAGTCTCCGCCAACTAAAAACAGAAAAACTGGACTTCCACCATGTGAGCTTTCCTATGTACAGTTCCCCAAAGAACCTGGCTCACTCAAACTTCACTATAAACAGCACCGTCAGTCTAGCCCTTCAGAACTACTGCTTAATTGCCTTGGGCTGCACTGTATTAACTACCCTCTGGCTTTCAGCTAGGGCAGTGCAAAGGCTTAGTGCTTCAGGGAAGAAGTTGAGAAGATATTGTATTTAGAGCTGGTGGTTGTTGTGTTAGAGCCGTGCCTTACTGAAGAGAATAACACAATGCCCTATATTTGGTATAAGAGGGTTAGGAATATTTGTAAGTGTGATGATGGTATTATTGGTGTTTAAATACTAATGAGAGCTCAATACATGTCAGCATATTAAATTATGATGATGCAATGTGAATAGAAGCAACTGTTTACTCTATAACCTATCGGTATGTTTCCTATACATCTAAATCATGACGATGAAAACTTAGACAATATCATGTGTACATATACAGGAGTTAAACAGCATGAAAAACCCACCAACTGTGCAAATATGGTAGGAAACCAGGGTGGGAAATGGATCAAAAAAGCACCTACATTTTCAAACCTGTGACTAGATGTTTTGAGTTCCCAATTTGCTGAACACTTGTTCTCTAACAACAGGCTTATTTGATGCATTTGGAACCCAAAAATGGAGGCAATTGGAATTGCCCTGGTTACTAGGGCTGTCAATTAATCGCAGTTAACTCAAGTGATTAACACAAAACAAATTAACTAGATTAAAAAAATTAGTCACAATTAATTGGTTTTAATCTCACTGCTAAACAATAATAGAACACCAATTTAAATGTATTTTTGAATGTTTTTCTACATTTTCAAATATATTGTTTTCAATTACAACACAGAATACAAAGTGTACAGTGCTCACTTTATATTATTATTTTTGATTACAAATATTTGCACTGTAAAAAAGATAGAAATAGTATTTTTCAATTCTCCTCATACAAGTACTGTAGTGCAATCTCTTTATCATGAAAGTGCAATTTACAAGTGTAGAATTATTTTATTTTCACATAACCGCACTCAAAAACAAAACAAGATAAAACTTTAGAGCCTACAAGTCCATTTAGTCCTACTTCTTGTTCAGCCAATCGCCAAGACAAATAAGTTTGTTTACATTTACAGGAGATAATGCTGCCTGCTTCTTATTTACAATGTCACCAGAAAGTGAGAACAAGTGTTCGCATGGCACTGTTGTAGCTGGTGCTGCAAGGTATTTATGTGCCTGGTATGCTAAACATTCATATACCCCTTCATGCTTCCACTTATAGATTGCACTTATTTTTTTAATCTTTTTTACAGTGCAAATATTTGTAACCAAAAATAATAATTAGGGCTGTCAATTAATCGCAGTTAACCCAGACAATCACCACATGGGCAATAATGTGCTTCTGGTTTAGGAGATGAAGTTTTCACATTTTTATTGCTCAATTCAGCGAGAGCAATCCATGCCCTTCTCTGCCCCACCAGTCACAGCATTCACAGGAAGTTAAAAATTTCATCCGGACAACAAACCAGATTTTCTATATATAATTTGGCTGGGAGCTATTGGCACTTTTTCAGCAGTCTCTGGGGAGCCATACGGATAGAGTGTTGCTAATGTATTTGGCTGTGTATTTTTCAAAATTGGCTGCTGAGTCGGGAGTGACTCCATAGTGCCAGATTTTGATCTGGTACATCAGACAAAACTATTGACTTGAATAGTGTTACTCCAGATTTTCAGTCTGGCCCCACCTTTCTGGAGTTGCCATAGTATATAGCTAGAAAGCAGCACTTCTGCTGACCAAAGAGCTTAATTTTTACCTTTAGTTCTATATCTTCCACACAGGAAAATACAGAATTCCAAATATATCTATCTCCTCCAGAGTGTTTGTGTGCTTTAATGTTACTAATCTCAGATGTTCATTCCCTAGTACTATTTCCTCTATTTGATAGCAATAACTAGCAAGCTATTCAAGCAAGACAGAAAAATACCATGGAAACGTGTGTAAACATGATGTGCAGAATACTGGGCTGACACATTTTTATTAAGTCAACATGTGGATGATTTTTTTTGTTTTGTTTTAAATTTATTGGAAGGTACCAAGACACTATGGGACTAGGTGCCACAGAAATATTTAATCAAATAACGGAAATGAACCAACATGCTCTTTAACAAAATAAAACACAAGAACCTGATGCTTCAGAAAGCACTTAGAATGAAGAAAAATCCTCACTAACTTTTAAAGAACTGACAGTGTGTGCGATTAAGGTCAAGTAGTAAAAGTTATCACACTTGTGCTATTCCATGTTAGAGGCTCAGGAACACTGAAAATACCCCTTGTAAGATTAATGGGCTAGGTAATAAACATCAAAGTGCAAATATTCAAACATGCATGTGCTGAAGTGCACATGTGCTTTTACTTGGGCATGTTCAGATTCCAATGCCCATGTATGGCTCCTAGGCAGACATACCTGTGTGTGTGCAAATCATTGGCTGCATACACCAAACATCTGTCCACACACTTTAACATACACATTTGGAAATCTGACCCCTAGATTACTGGCACCTTCTGCATTTTTGAGTGTGAAAATCCAATGGAATTTTTTTTATTAAAAACGTCTACAATTATTCCATGAAACAAAAGCATTAAGGTGTTACTGTATCAATTAAAGAGTGACACAGGTCAACAGAACTAATTGGAGAGGTTTGCAGTATGTCACTGAACTGAATGTACTGTGATTTTAAGTTTGGATTCCCTAAGAATACCTGTGTTTCAAACTCTTAAAATGAAGTTTTGTTCATTGGCATTACTTTTCATGACAGACTCAAGAGGAGTGACTGGTGAATGGTGCAATAGAGTAGAAGTCTACCTAATCAGGGAGCAGGATTTGGTCTACAAACAAGAAGAGAAGAGAAGATTCCCCCAAGCCTACAAAACTAACAGAAAAATAATGTGTTCCTTCCTCCTGCCGCCATAAAACTAGCATGGTCATTTATTAACCCTGATCCTCATGTTTACAAAAAATGAGAGTCAGTGAAATAATGAGTGCATCTGCACTTCAAAGTGTGTTTAAATGTCAGAGTTTTTTGAACATACATCATCCATATTTCCTGGGAGGAGGGATAGCTCAGTGGTTTGAGCATTGGCCTGCTAAACTCAGGGTTGTGAGTTTAATCTTTGAGGGGGCCACTTAGGGATCTGGAGTAAAGTCAGTACTTGGTCCTGCTAGTGAAGGCAGGGGGCTGGACTTGATGACCTTTCAAGGTTCCTTCTAGCTCTATGAGATAGGTATATCTCCATATATTAAAGACATTTTAGAACTGAAAACAAAACATTTAGAAAGCTTCAAATGCTACCAGAAGGAATTTTCCTCAAAAGAATAAATTCCCAGGTCATAGTGAAGGTTTATAAATAAAACTTTTTATATTAAAATAAGTGTTTTAATTCTAAATGCCTTCAAGCATTGTATCTTCTCAGACTAAAACAGAGGTTTTAGACTGTTTAAGGGTATGTCTACACAACTAAGGAAAACCTGTGGCTGGCCCATGCCAGCCAACTCGGGCACACGGCGCTCAGGCTGCGGGGCTGTATCGTTGCTGTGTAGACTTCTGGGCTTGGGGTTGAGACTGGGTTCTGGGACCCTCCCACCCTGCAAGGTCCTTGAGCCCAGGCTCCAGCCCGAGCCCGGACATCTACACAGCAACGAAACAGCCCTGCAGCCTGAGCCCTGCGAGCCTGAATCAGCTGGCACAGGCTAGCTGTGGATTTTTCTTTGCTATGTAGACATACCCTAAGAGGCCCCAGAAACTCACTCTTGAGAGGAGCAATTCCAAAATGGGATCTACAGGGAGTTTCTGGGTCCTATGATGCAAATTCTCCGAGAACCCACTAATCTCCACTGCATGAGAAGAGAGGACACAGTACTTTCTGCTGTAAAGCTATTTTGTTAGTGATGCTTCATGTATCTTTATCAGCATCATTCAGTAGTACTCCTAAACGTGACCATGATGCTGGAGCACTGAAGTTAATGGGAGTTTAGTCAGTGACATCCAGAGAAGCAGTATCACACCATATGGCCCAAATATATTTTGTTCCTGATAGATTTAAAAAAAAAAAAAAAAAACAATTTAGAGCCCAATCCTGCTGTTCCAATCAATTAAACTGAGTCTCTAATGGTAATATGTCTTTTATGTTGAAAGGTACTACTGGCTTAACACATTACTGGTCAGTGATGTATAAGCACCTAGACACCTGTTACTTTGTGCTGGTTAATGAACTCTCCTTCATCTGGTAATTAAACCTTTGAGGTTTCTTTGTATTACAAAACAGCTACAATTCGAAGGACATGTGGTCCTAAGTGAGGTGCTTTAGGGCTTGTCTACACTTACAGCACTGCAGCAGCAGCACAGCTGCACCGCTGAAGCATTATGATTCCAGTGTTACAGGTGATGTGAACTGAGGCAGAAGCAAAAGTGACTTGTTCATAATCCCACAGCAAGCCAAAAGCAGAGTCTAGTGGAACCCTCCTCTCCCAACACCAACTTCTCAGTTCTAACTCAATTCACTGGATTAAGCTTCCTCCCAATAATTCAGTACTATTCCATAATAACACAAGCGCTGTTCACAGGTGTTGTATTTCTACCAGATTATGGCTTTAAACTGTGCATGAATAGCTTCCAACATGGAGTTAGGTACAAATGAATGACAACTTTATAGTTTAGGGCCACTTCACAACAGACAATATCTCTACCAGTAGATGTCTCCACTTGAGTTGGGGGGTTGATTTCCCAGGTTGAGGAGACATGCTTGCACCAGCTCTCATTGAGCTAACGCGCTTGAAACAGAATGTGGATGAGGCAGCACAAGCGACAGGAAGGGCTAGCTGCCTCGAGTACATGCCCATCGAAACCCTAGGTACATACTCAGAGACATAGTCTGGGAGTGGCTCTTAGCTCCACGTTGGGAAAGTCCCTTCACCTCTCAGTCTCCTCATCTGTAAGAACAGGGATGTATGACAAAGTCAGTCCTGACGGATATAGGATGATGGTGTAGGGCAGATATATTAGCCCTAGCATGGTGAAGGCCCTGTTCCCTGTGAGCTGAAAAAAAGTTACCTCATGTTACCTAGAGACACCTGAGGCCAGTTAAGGGCTGCCAATCACCTTTGAACAATCCTCTTCTGGTGAGAGAGAGGAGGGGAGAGATGAGAGACAAGCTGCAGCAGGGATAGTGGCAGCAGGAAGGAAAGTCTTCCTCTAGGTGGAAGGCTGGTCTCTCTATAGAGAAAGAAACTAAGTTAACAGCTGCTTGGGGAAGGACTAGCAGCTAGGAGCCTGCATAGTAGGGTAACACCCCAGAGAGGGACCAGGAAAAAGTATTTTTGTTTGCATTGTGAGTTGGGGGTGGGGGGGTTATGTTGCTTAAGGGAATGTCCTGGGCCTAGCCAAGGCCCACAATGTAAATAAGGAAAAATAAAACCAGAGTGAAGAGGAAATCCCTCTGGAGTCAGACCGATTTACTCTAGAACACCCACTGTGCAAGGGAGAAACGCTGAAGCCGATGAGGTGAAGGAGGTACCCTGGCACAGATGACAATACTTAACTACTTCACAAAGGGTTGGGAGGCTCAATAAGTGGGCCTGATTCTCCATGCCTTTACACTGGCTTTACACCAAGTTAACATCAATGGAGAGACACCTGCAAAAAACATATAGCAGAGTGGAGAATCAGGTCAAGTGTTTGTACAGCATTTGAAGATACAAAGTGATACCTATTCATATTTTCTGAAATGGTTGGGTGATTTTTAGCAGAGATGGGAGAACAAGTTTCAGACTTTCATATCAACTCAGACATCTTTGGTTCTAATTTTTTTTTTTTTTTTTTTTTTTTTGAGAAACAATTATTGTGAGTTTCAGGTTAAACTACAAGAGGGAGCTCTTTTCAAAACAAAAATGGTTGAGTGGTTTGGCAACTGTATACAGCTAAGGATTTGCATATGCCCTTGAAAACTAGCTTAATGAGGTAGACTCAGGTGATTACATGTTATTGAAAGAGATTGGTTCCTCTTTTGAAAAGAATTATTTTCTATTGGTGAAAAATGTTTATTCAAGACCTTGGCACCTGCAAAGCAGATTCCAATACAAGATCAAGATTTAGAAATTGCTGAATTAGATATACCGTAAGTTGTATTTTCTCTTACACATGATGACTATCACCATGGGTCTAATAAAGAAGATCAACAGAGTTTGTGTGATAAGTATTTTCCAAAGGGCAAGGAGGTCAATTTAATTTAAAATGTACAAAGTTTAATAAATTATAAACTGTAAACAAAAAAGGTATTGCCTCTAGCTGTTTAAAAAAAAACTACT
Source organism: Emys orbicularis (assembly GCF_028017835.1). Taxonomy (NCBI): domain Eukaryota; kingdom Metazoa; phylum Chordata; order Testudines; family Emydidae; genus Emys; species Emys orbicularis. The sequence goes on from NC_088684.1 coordinate 194,763,769, forward strand.
GCACATAGTTAAAAACTAGACTGCATCCCAGAGAGTTTTCATTCTCATAACGAACATCAGAAGGTATATCATACCAATCTCATTTAGAGATGAGCCTGAAGAAAATCCTTAGATCCTTTGAACTTCGGTGAAGTTCTGATCCAAATTTAGCACCTGGTTCCTACCCCTCTAAGCATGGACACAGTAAGTGGTAGCAAATCTCAGAGCCAAGCTAGAAAGACTTGGGGTCATGCTATGGTGCTAGACATTTGGGATCTGGCAGGAGCTTGGGTTCTGAAGGCTAAGGCGGGGGTTGGACTTCAGATCCCAAGATCCAACAGAAGCCCAAAAGTCTACACAGCTATTTTTAGTCCCGTACCATGAGCCCAAGTCTGTAGACCTGGGCTATGAGACTCACTGCTACAGGCTGCAACTTGCTGTGTAAATGTACCCTAATAGGCCAAAGCTGATTCCAGATCCAAAAATCCCTAAACAGTTTGATCAAAACTTTGTGGCCCTATCTCTAGTATTATTAAATGTTCACTCCTGCTGTGTCCTGTGTAACTGCGAGATAGATAGATATTAAAAATGGCCCAACACTGTTTTGTTTCAGTTAGGTATTACAACATAAAAGATCAAAGGCAGTTTTTCCTTGTACTCTACATAACATACATGAAAAGGTCCCTATATACACATTGCTATTGCTGATATAATTATAGCAGTGCTCTTTTCACAAACAAAATCTGAATCTCAATTTTGAGTGTTTGCTCAGCATCTTACTAGCAGAGCTATAGAGATGTAACATACATCAAAGATTTAGAGACACAAACTACCAAGCAGTGTGTTATCATACCCATGCCACCCCTCATCATGCTCTGTGTTGGATTTCAGTTGGTGTCAGACTAAGCTCTTAGGAGTTGATTCAGAAAAGCACTTAAGCACGTGCTTAATGTTAAACGTGTGCTCAATTCTCAGGACTTGGGCATGAGCTTTGCTGAACTGGGGCCTTGATGGTGTCTAGAGGAATGAGTGAATAAGCGTAGGGGCCTTAAACCAGTAAGTTCTGCACTGGGGGCAGGGGAAAGGAGACATAGTCTGCTCAGAAATCCTCCTCACCAAGTTACCCTTAAATTTGGAAACCCCAAAACCAAACCTAGTTTAATTCTTAGGGAAAGGGAGAACAATTCATTCCCTTTAATTCAGTACAAAGGCCTAATCCTGTCAACATGTACATATGACAGGAACTGGATGATTTAAAGGGTTCAAAGTGGAATACAAAATCTTTCAGTCTTTAGGTTCTTCAATCAAAACAACTCAGGTTTCAGATGTTCATCAGTACATGACCTGTTGTCTCAGTCCAGCTCTTGGCAGAAGTGAGTCTTTCACACCCTGGCTGGCTGAGAGATGCCACAGATTGAATAAGCAAAGACACTAAACTGCACTCTCATTCCTACAGGAGGAGCCCCAGGTCAGTACAATACAGAGAAGATTGCCCAAATGCTATACCTGCTAACTGTGCTAAGAAGATACAGAAATTTCTGTCTCTAGTGCTATGAATCTGGCACCTTTAACAGCACTTAAAAAAAAACCCACTAACTTATTTTCCCTACAAAGAGGAAGGCTCAGCTACAGAAGAGTGCTTCATACAGTTGTAACATTTAGCTGACAAATTAATAGGTAATAGCGTGCCAAGAGGGGGAAAAAATTAAAAACTCTAAACAGGATTGGAGCATTGATTATCTTTAAACATTTTTCCATCGCAGAACAAATTGCCTACAATTAAAAGTAAAAAAGCTAGTGGAGTTTGATTTTATTCATCTAGACACAAGACATTCTTCTAGATACTGTTTCTCTCTCCTTTGAGAGGTACTTTACCAGCCAAATATGGAGATTTTCAGGCACAAACAAAATCTTATTCTTTTAAAAACAGGCAAGTACTCAATTCATCATGCGAATAACTACCATTTAGAAAGAGGACACCCAATGGGGAGCATGATGTGCCTGGTACATAAAGAGGACATCAAAGAGAAGACAAAATGACAAAAAATTAGAATTCTGTGAACCCTGCCACCTTTAGGATCACGCACAGGTTGTAGGTAACTAAGGATTGGTTGTCACCATGAATCAAAATTAAATTCAGACGCATATGTTACATTCAACTACGCTATCAGGTTTCTAAGGACAACTTTAGGAACAAGCAGACAAATAAATGTAAAATGTGGAAGACTTCCAAAATAAAGAAAGTAATAAAAAATAAAAGTTAGATGCATTGTGATTTTAAAGTGGTAGATTGAACCTAATGGGTTTTTGTTTTGGTTTTAGCATTTCCTTCCAGCACTAAGCATTCTTCTTCCACATTCAAAGGCATAAAGTTGTTCAAAAATGGGCTAGTAGATATTAAGGAGCCTGTGAGGAAGATTTCCATTTTTTGCATACCTAAAGTTTCAAAAGAAAAAACAGAGGATCAGCAGTGGGCATCTGAAAATTCCCTCTCACAGCTCTCTGTATGCTAGAAAACATATAGCAAGGCCCTTGGTGTTGAAAGGAAAGTAGCATATACAGCTTAATATGTGAGGTCTTGATTTAGCAAACTTTGCTGCAGAAAATAGAAGCTTCCCAAAGGTAGAATTTATCCCTAATTGTGACATATTTTATTAATTTCTCTTTTGTACAAGTGAGTGAATTTTAGTGCTTGCAGGTACTGGATTGTCAAGTCTGGATACTCGTGCCTTCTATCCACAGAAGAGGTACAGTGTAGGCAGTCGTCATGCAATTTCTTCCATGGTACCCATGGATTTGCCTGGTTTGGTTGGATCACCTCTAGAGCGACAGCATCATTCAGTTCCCAGGCAGTGTCAATTGTCTCTAGTGAGCTTGGGGTAGTAATAAAGCTAATTGAAGGATCAGATTTTAGGAACAGGAGGTGGAACAGAGATTACAATTCTGGGGCAAATCCTGCTCTCTTTTACTGTGATGTAAAATTGAAACAACTCCATTGATGTAAACTCCACTGATGTAAATAAGAGCAGAATTCTGCCTCCTATTTCAAATGTAGTTGACACGTTTCACACTTCCTGTTTAATATGTTCAAAAAGTGAATAAACTGTAGTTTTATAGCACTCATGTATTTTTCATATGATAATTGTCTAAACTTTTTATATTTCAAATGCATACTAGAAATGGTAAATAATATACACCATTACTTAATATAGATTCTAGGTATTTTCCCCCTAGGGGCCTTCTGGATAATGTGAGAAGAATGCAAAACAACTACAAATATACATTAATATATTTTTGTGTACAGGTAAGCAGGAAATTATTGCAATGGTTTAGCTGTACTGCCAAAACAGTTTCCCCCCAAGTGTCAGTAATTAAGCAAGCAATCTTAGATGAAGCTGAAATAATAGCCCTGAGTATTTACCTGCCCCCTGACAAAACAAGTGCATTCATTTCCTGGGTTGCTCCCTGTAAAGAAATTAGTCTGTTTTGAAAGCAATCAAAAATGGTCCACGTCAGCCTGCATTCATTTACAATTACTCACAAAAGGATCATGTATTTAACTTCTCCCATTTAAACAATTTGTAGTTTTCAGCAATATCCAGGGGTTGTGCAGCTTCCCCAAATAAAAGATTTTTGAAGTATGCACCGGCATATTTGGATTCATCTGCCGAAATGAACTACTCAGAGACTGTGCTGTTAAGAGCACCAAAAACAGTGCATGCTGGGTTAGCACACATCTAAGACCAGTTCTGTTACTTGAATATAAATGGTTCCTTTGCTTCCACAAAGGGAGACATTCATTCATTTCTAAGGATAATGAACCAAAGACTATATGTTTCAGAGTAGCAGCCATGTTAGTCTGTATCCGCAAAAAGAACAGGAGTACTTGTGGCACCTTAGTGACATGTTCTCTGTATGTATATATATCTTCTTACTATATGTTCCATTCTATGCATCTGATGAAGTGGGCTGTAGCCTACAAAAGCTTATGCTCAAATAAATTTGTTAGTCTTTAAGGTGCCACAAGTACTCCTGTTCTTTTAAAAGACTATATGCTTATTCCAAGCAAAGTTGTCAGACGGATTGAAAACTAGCCTGGGTCAAAAAATACTATTTCCCCCCCCCCCCCCCCGCCCTTGTAGAAGATTTTTTTAAAATCTTCCCCACCAATCATTCACCTCCCCCCCCACCCAAAAAAAATATTGTGAAAAAAATCAGTTTTTCAACTACAATTTCATAGTCTAAATTTTTTTATTATTATTATTAAAACTGAAAAAGCTTCTATGGAATTGTATGCAGTGTTGTTGTAGGCATGTCAGTCCAAGGTTAAGTTTGTTTCATTTAAAAAGTCATTTTTGGTAGAAAAACTGAGAAAAAGTTTTCAACCTGGTCTACCGAATCTATTTTATTTATATAGATTCAGAGAAACATAGGGCTGGAAGACACTTTGAGAAGTCATCAAGTATAGCCTCCTGTGCTGAGGCAGGACCAAGTAAACCTAGACCCTAGATCTGTCACGTGTTTGTCCAACCTATTCTTAAAATCCTTCAATGATGGGGATTCCACAACCTACCTTGGAATCCTATTCCACAGATTAACTACCCTTCTACTTAGAAAGACTTTCCTAATAGCTAACCTAAATCGCCCTTGCTACAGATTACATCCATTACTTCTTGTCCTACCTTCAGTGGACATGGAGAACATAAATTGATCATCTGTCCTTTATAGCAGTCCTTAACATATTTAAAGGTCCCCCCACACACACACACACACAATTTTCTTTTCTCAAGACTAAACAGGCCCAGTTTTTTTAATCTTTCAACATAGGTCAGATTTTCTAAATCTTTTATCATTTTTGTTGCTCTTCTCTGGACACAGTATTCCAGCTGAACCCATTCCAATGCTGAGTAGAGTGGGACAATTAAGCCCAACTGCCTTTTTTGGTGAATAAAAGCCAGTCAGTATTCCTCCTTGAAGCTCCCACTGAAATGCAATACTTATATCCATCTCTCCAGCCTTAAACCAGAATGTACGGTAGTTATTTGTCATTATAGATCATTCCATCCCTCCCCCACCCATTTAATAATGTACTTAATAATTGAATGTACTTAATAATTGAAAACAGATGGATTCTGTTTTTAGAATTTTATATAAATGCCTATAAAAAGGGATTTTAAAACATTTCTAAACTGAATATGCTGCAACTTGGAGCATGGAAAGTAGCAATGCATTGTGTAATACAGTGGTTCTCAACCAGAGGTACATGTACCCCTGGGGGTATGCAGAGGTCTTCCAGGGGGTACATCAACTCATCTAGGTATTTGCCTAGTTTTACAACAGGCTACATGAAAAGCACTAGTGAAGTCAGTACAAACTAAAATTTCATACAGACAATGACTTGTTTACACTGTTCTATATACTATACACTGAAATGTAAGTACAATATTTATAGTCCAATTGATTTATTTTATAATTATATGGTAAAAATGAGAAAGTAAGTAATTTTAAGTAACAGTGTGCTGTGATACTTTTGTATTTTTATGTCTGATTTTGTAAGCAAGTAGTTTTTAAGTGAGGTGAAGCTTGGGGGTACGCGAGACAAATCAGACTCCTGAAAGGGGTACAGTAGTCTGGAAAGGTTGAGAGCCACTTGCCTAATAGATAACTGCACTTACATTCATGGAATCCTGCTTTAATCCTCCTAGGTAAGGTTTTCAGTGAGTCCTGCTACAGGATCGCAGAACTGACAGACATCACATTACACGGTGACACTAAGTGCATGATGACACTATAGAACAAGGACACTTAATTCCAAACAAAGAAGCATCCAAAAAGAACATTGAGTTGCACTCTAAAGTATATGGTCTGTCAACTGCCAGAAAGATCCATTAAGCTCCAGACTTTTGCTGTTGAAAACCCATTTACCCAAGAAACTGACATTTACCCTTGACCTTGGATGAGCACCTTTCTTCCTCACACTTCCTGTATTTGCCAAGGCAATCCTGGACATGCTGTCGCCACATAATAGTACAGTGGCCCAATCTCAACAGTTATCATTCAGTTTCAAAGGGGGGGGGGAGTGCAATTTACTGCCAGAAACTACACAGAGAATAAAATCACAGTATATCAACTTCTGAAACAATCAGATTTGGATGGTAAGGACACCATATCTCCCCTCTTCCACATGGTGTAGCATGGAAGGGAGCTAAGCTATGGGATAAGTAGTGGGGCAGCTTCTGATGAAGGAAAGTGGGTTGTGTGGTATGCTCCTCCCTCTGCATAGCTGTCCCCTCAGCAAAAGATCCACACAGCTCATTTACTACAAAAGCAGGAGGGGGATACACTATGCAACGTGTTCCCTTTCAAGAACTACAGGAAAGACATAGTGAAAGGGAGGTATAACACAATGCTGTTTAAAGCAGATTTAATTCCCCAACATGTTCTACATAGCCCCTGTCTTTCTACATCAACATCATACATCTGGATTAGACCTGGCACTTCATTGCCCTCCCAGCTGCCAGTTCTTTCTCCCCACCTGCTCCCTCCTGACTCAGATTCCTCTACCTCTTTCTCCTGCAAAAGAGTCAGAACTGTTCTATGATATTCCCCCATCCCAGCTTCAGGACCTCTCACCGGCCTCTTTCATTCTTCCTAGGACCAGTGGCTGTGGAATCTTAACTATATACTATAAGGCAGGGGTTCTCAAACTGAGGGTCGGGACCCCTCAGGGGGTCGCGACCCCTCAGGGGGTCGCGAGGTTATTACATGGGGGGTCACGAGCTGTCAACCTCCACCCCAAACCCCGCTTTGCCTCCAGCATTTATAATGGTGTTAAATATATTAAAAAGTGTTTTTAATTTATAAGGGGGCTCGCACTCAAAGGATAGCTATGTGAAAGGGGTCACCAATAAAAAAGTTTGAGAGCCACTGCTATAGGGCTATCAGGATTGTGATGTGTTGAGGACTGTGGTGGAATTGCAAACTATCACTTTAAAAGTGTGTGAAGGAGTGGCTCCTTGTCCTGCTTTCAGGCTAGGGGCTCTGTTGGGAACCCTGTGATCTGTCAGTTTTGAAAAAGCCAGCCTAGAACAAGGTGGGATGAGTTGTGCCTTTCTGCCTTAGGGAGCAGCCTGGTTTGTCTCTTTCTGTTTTTGGTGTGTTATGCTGGATTCTAAGAAATAAAGTAGGGTTATGTAGCAACCTTCCAGCAAGATAGGATAGATAGATAGATAGATAGATAGATAGATAGATAGATAGATAGATAGATAGATAGATAGATAGATAGATAGATAGATAGATAGATAAACTTCTCCTTGTGTATGTTGTGAACATAAACAGGGATGAGAGCACAGACTGTCCTGATATTGCATGGACAAATATGAGCTGGGCTACACTTCTCCTGTCCTGCACCAAATTTCACTCCCACCTCTAATCAGCAATACCACTAGTAAGCATAGCTTTTGGTTATTTTAAAGCAGTGCTTTGCAAAACTAACAATACCATAGCTGAGTCTTATTATTGTTCCCTTTGGAATAAGTCCCAACATGCGAACAGACTTTTAGGACATTTTCTTACTTTGTTCTCCATTTTTTCTGCAGAACCCGTCAAAGTGCACCACAGTTAACATGAAAAGTTGCTGCAATGTTCAATATTTTCTGCTTTATATTTACTAAAAACTCTCAAAAATCACAAACACAGACTATTGGTACAGAATGTGACATGGTCTTTTCCCATTTGCTATTCTTAAATTTTGATTTTGTAATTTGATTTGAACTCACCAGGATTCATCTTTTTACTTCTCACTCTCCGGTCCAGGCTTTCTGTTTATAAAGGAGGGGACTGCAGAGTACCAGTCATAATGAACAAAATAATAGTATATTTTAAAAAATCCATATTAAAAATACAATAAGGGGTTTCTGCAAGCGGTATGATTTGTAACAGAATTATTAGACTGCTATTTCTCTCCAATTACCATCATGTGTGCTGTCCTTGTCTTATCTTTGTTACAAATTAAAAAAAACAGAATTATAATAAATCCATACATTTATTCAGTTTTAAAGGACAATTTTGAAAGCATGCACAACTTGAGCTCCATTTCTGAAGGTACATAACTGCAAGACTAAATGTTAGCATTTACGCACCTAACCTGCTCTTGTGTCAACTGGAAATTATCCATTAAATCTAAATCCTAGCACTTATGGCAACAGCTGACTGCATGCATAAAACTGGAAGCCTTTTTAACAAAGAAAAGATTTCAGATCTTAAGTTTGCACAGATAATGTCAGGAAATGCAGAGGTCACTGTTCTACTTTCAAGACGCCATCATTATTATTTATAAGCACCTAAGAATGCTAGTCATGGACCAAGTCCCTGTTGTGTGAGGTGCTGTACACACACACAGAACACAGAGATGGCCCTGTCCCTAAATGCTTACAAGCTAAGTCTATGGTGCAAGTCACATATATTTCATGGCATATATTGAACAGCATAAATAGTAACACAGTAAGATACATAGCTAACCAGGTAAACAAGAAAAGGAAATACTACTTGTGCAACATGGCAGAATTAAGGTCACTATTGGAACCTCCTTACCTTTTAAAAAATATATAAATGATTTTAATTGTGCAGCCTTAAACATTACCTTAACATATTTAATTTAATTACCTTTTTTATGGAAATGATAGGGTTGGGGAAGGGTTGTTTATTTGTTGGCTGGCTTCTTTATTATGCATAAAGCATAACAGGATTTTTAAAGGTTTTGTTTGTTTTGTAATCTTGTAATCCTGAGAAACAGCAGAAATTTCAATGGCCTATTCTCCACTCTGTAAGAATGCCTTAGCTTACAGTGTTTCGATTTACACAAATAGTGCATACAGGGTAGTTCAGCATGCTGTGGTTCACATGGAAGGAAAATAAATTATCAATAATGGTTCTATTTAAAGTCACATATGTTCATTGAATCATAGAAATGCAGGGCTGGAAGGGACCTCGAGTCATCATGTCCAGCCCACTGCGCTGAGGGAAGACCAAGTAAACTAGACTGTCCCTTACAGGAGTTTGTCTAGCCTCTTCTCAAAAACCTCCAAAGATGAAGATTCCACAACCTCCCTTGGAAGCTTATTCCAGTGCTTACTTCCCCCTGATAGTTAGAAAGCTTGTTCAGTCTTCTTTTCTCAAGACTAAATATACCCAGTTTTTTAAAACCTTTTCCTCATATGTCAGATGTTCTAAATCTTTTATCATTTTTGTTGCTCTCCTCCGGACTCTCTCCAATTAGTCCACATCTTTTCTAAAGTGTGGCACCCAGAACTGGACACAGCACTCCAGCTGAAGCCTCATCTGTGTAGAGCAGGACAATTATCTCCCGTGTCTTATGTATGACATTCCTGTTAATACACTCCAGAATTATATTAGCCTTTTTTTGCAAATTGCATCACATTGTTGACTCATTCAATTTGTGATCCACTATAACCCCAGATCCTTTTGAGCAGTACAACCATCTATCCACTTATTCCCCATTTTGTAGTTGTGCTTTTGATTTTTCCTTAAGTGTAACACTTTGCACTTGTTTTTATTGAATTTCATCTTGTTGATTTCATACCAATTCTCCAATTTGTCAAGATCATTTTGAATTCTAATCCTTTCCCCCAAATTTCTTGTAACTCCTCCCATCTTGGTGTCATCCACAAACTTTATAAGCATTCAAGTCATTAATGAAAATATTGACTAGTACAGGATCCAGGCCTGACCCCTGTGGAGCCCCACTAGATATGTTTCCCCAGTTTGACCATGAACCATTGATGACTACTCTTTGAGTATGGTGTTTCAACCAGTTGTGCAAACACCTTATAGCAGCGATTACCCTGACGGGCCACAGGTTGCCCACCACTGCCTTATAGTAATTTCATCTAGACCACATTTCACTAGTTTACTTAATGAGACTATCATGTGAGACTGTTTCAAAAGCCTTTCTAAAATGAAGATATATCATGTCTACTGCTTCCCTTGTATCCACAAGGCTGGTAACCCTGTCAAAGAAATCCATATATTTCTTACCAGTTACTAATTGTTTTTTTCTATAACTGAATTTCAGAAGAAACTGTAGCACTTGAATCAATCTTTATTAGACCATGCTCTGAAACATTTTAGCAGCCTACCTGCATGGCCTCTGTGGTGGAGGCCACTCAGCTTTCCAGTAACATATCAGTATGCATGTTAGCCTTCCAAACTTCTTGCCATGTCAACCCATGTCTGTTGCTGCAAGAGCTAGATTCTAGCCTGCTCACAGTTGTAAGTCATATGTAACTTCACTGGTGCCATTTACTGCTGTATGGTATATCAAAATCATTTATAGGCTACCAAAAAAAAGAAGAAGAAAAACTGCTGCTTTTTGCTACTCAAGTTATGAACTCTTATCTTAGCCAAATATCTGGTCCTTCCATTTCCATGGAAACATGAAGAATCTCATTAGTGTGCTAAGTGCCTGCCCATTCATTCATACAATTATCCTGTTCATTATAACAACAAATGAAGCCCCCAAAGAGTAATAAAAAATCCTCATGCTGTAAGTGGTTGTGATCAGAAGTACTAATTTGAAAAAGATATTTCTGGTGCAGTCATTAATTGTGTTTTGAAAGTGTAAGATCTTAGGGCAATGTGGTGATTTTGTCTTAAAAAGGAAGATGAGGAATTGATATAAATCACAGAGAAAATCATAGAGAAAAGGAAGCCAGATGTTCAAATGGTATAAGTCCTGATAGTTCCATTGAGGATCTGGCATGAGATTTCTTTAATGCCAAATGAAGTTTAACTTATCTAGATCCTCCTTGATATTATTGCCACTATCCATATTTCATAAACCTAGCTTCACAATCCAAGTTCAGCTCTCCTTGATCCTGTAGTAACATCACCATCATGAAGAGCTCACTTTGAGCACCAGCTGTGAGATCATGCTGGGTAAGCACTCACTATTAATATTGCATTTGGACAGGGGCGTCCCATTACTGGTTAAATCTGTACATCACACATCCGTGGCAAAAAAAAAAAAAAAAAAAAAAGGGATCTCAAATTCAGTTTTATGTACCATACTGAGCCCTTCATTGAAAGGCAAACTGGATAAGGGTTTGTCCAATGATTTTCAAACACCATTATGTTAATAATTATTAATGCTGCAAAAGAAGTTTGAAAAACCATATGGATTCTGATAGGTTTAAAATGTTTTCCAGTATTAAAGTTCTCTTATACCATGGGTGCCTTTGGTCTCCATAGATACAGACATCCCCTTTTTCCTATAACAGGCAGCATAGCACGATCCATGTGGTGTTGTGCATTCTTCTCCATCCTATCCAGGCCTTTCAGTCTGGGAAGTAGTGGGCTTGGCACCTTCTGTCATTGGCTTGTGAACAGTCTCTACACTGGTTGTCATTTAAGCAAGTCATTTTCTCCAGACACTATCCTAACTTCCTTTGCATTTTATGAAGCCCATCTTAATAGCTGGGGTTCAGTCTTTGGCCCCAATCCTACAAGTGACTGAACAGAGGCAGAATGCTGTGCCTATACAGATCCACACTGAAGTCACTTGCAAGAGTCGAGCCTGAGCAATTACTTGCTGTGGCCTCATTGACCCAGTGCTCTTAAGAAGAATTTTTAAGTGGCACTGCTCTTTTCCCCTGGGAATCTTCTCTTTGCTATTTCTTCTACCATGCCTCTGCTGTTTTCTTGCTGGGTGACCTCCATTTTTTCACTAGCTCAGAATCCAGTGCCAGTTGCATCACCTATTCCAGGATTAACTATAATTTGAAACATCCTTGTTTAAAATCCCAAATACTAGATGATCTCATATATTTTCTCTCTCCCTCTCACACTTAGTGCTTATAAAAGATTCCAAACTTTGTTTGGGCTTCTGGTATTCTTTGATAAAGCATGCCTGGTCACTTATTGTACTCCTTTTTAGAATGAAACTCAAGTTGTTTTTAAAAAAAGATCACCTTCCTCAGCAAAGACAAGTGATTTACCAATATTTAAGCATCAAATCCTATGACACACCTGTACTTCACTGCTGTGTGCACTAAACTCTGCTATAGTTCAGAATCTGCTCCTTCTACTCAGCTCATGAGCACGGATAACCCAGATATCCGATTGGAGCTCCAGCTGCTTTATTTAACATCCAATATCAAACAGCTTACAATGTGCAGTGGCTTACGTTATAAAGGGGCAACCCATAATAGTGCTATTTATGAGAATACTTTTATTTCCTGGGTCATGCCAGACAACAAGAGTCAGTATTACAAGACATTATATTCACTCCAGGAAAAAAAGAATCATATAAACTAAAAAAGCATTACCGAGAAGTGAATACAGCCAGAAACTCATGACTAGGGACATCTCGACGGAGGCCAGGGTAAATGGCCTGAACCTATCTAGCAGATGAGATTGGACATCTGTCAGCAATTACTGTTGCTGAACCGCAAGGGCTTTGTGATCAGACAGACACTTGAGGTACAAATCGTGGGCCAATTGAAGTCAATGTCAAAACTCCCATTGACTTCAGTAGATCTAGAATTTCACCTTTAATTCTCAAAATAGTTCCTTCTGCATTGGCCTGTTTAGCTGCTGAAGCGGATTCACCTTGTTGAGGCTGTGTTTGCTGCTCCTTGTGTTTTCCTATGATAAGTGACCGAGTCAACATGTATTATTTTTGTCAATACAAAAGCACTGTCAGTAGCTGTCATAACTATAAAGGGAAGGGTAACAACCCCCCTGTTTACAATACTATAAAATCCCTCCTGGCCAGAGGCACCAAAATCCTTTTACCTGTAAAGGGTTAAGAAGCTCAGGTAACCTGGCTGGCACCTGACCCAAAGGACCAATAAGGGGACAAGATACTTTCAGATCTTGGGGGGTGGGGGGAAAGGCTTTTGTTTGTGCTTTTTGTTTTGGTGGTGTTCGCTCTTGGGACTAAGAGGGACCAGACATCAATCCATGTTCTCCAAATCTTTCTGAACAAGTCTCTCATATTTCAAACTTGTAAGTAACAGCCAGGCAAGGCGTATTAGTTTATCTTTGTTTTCTCAACTTGTGAATGTTCCCTTTGCTAGAGGGAGGTTTATCCCTGTTTTGTTGTAACTTTGAACCTAAGACTAGAGGGGGTTCCTCTGGGCTCTTTGAATCTGATTACCCTGTAAAGTTATTTTCCATCCTGATTTTACAGAGATGATTTTTACATTTTCTTTTTAATAAAATCCTTCTTTTAAGAACCTGACTGATTTTTACATTATCCAAAGACCCAGGGGGTTGGGTCTTTGATCATTTTGTAACCAATTGGTTAGGATATTATTCTCAAGCCTCCCCAGGAAAGGGGGTGTAAGGGTTTGGGGGGATATTTTGGGGGAAGAGGAACTCCAAGTGGTCCTTTCCCTGTTTCTTGTTAAATCATTTGGCGGTGGCAGCGTACCAGGTTTTAACCTAAGCTGGTAGAAATAAGCTTAGGGGGCTTTCATGCGGGTCCCCACATCTGTACCCTAGAGTTCAGAGTGGGGAAGAAACCCTGACAGTAGCACTTCAGACACATCAAGAAAAGGAGCCAATATCCTCCTGGGTTTTAGTTACATGTCTTCATTGCCATGCTCTGTAGCGTTATGATGTATGGCTTTGATGCAAATGGCATGATTTTTACTTTGGTAGGTTACTAGCCATGTTTTGTCTGAAACATTGGGTTTTTTCCCCCTGATTTACAATGAGGGTAGCCATTTGGTATTTTGTCATAATATTTCTTCTGTTCTAATTTCCCAGCATATAGCTCTTTTGTAACTACTTCAGGGGTAGTAGCCATGGAAATATATGACATCTAACAAGTTTCTTGAGCTAGTCACCCACCACGCAGCAAAACCAAAGTAGTACTACTCAGGGAACTAACCGTCCTGTGAGAACAACTCATAGTGTAAAAGTTAATCTTCCTAACTATTGGGCAAATACTTCCAAATAATGAATGTATTGAAAGAAATCAGATTTGCTTCATGGATTTTCATGAACCAAAAATGGAGCTAAGTGAATATTACTCCTAATGAATATTACTGTACAGGGCAAAGTACCATGTACAGATGTCAGCCCTATTTTCCTCTGACAGCTGAGTAATGATTTATGGTTCCCTCTTCTATAGCTAGCTTTAATTTCTTCACAAGACTCACAGATAGCTACAATTCTTTGCACACATGTCCTAGTGTTTGGCTATCAAACAGACATAGTTGTATATTCACAACATTTAGTATTGTTCAACCAATCATCCTGGACTCTCCTTTAGGAATATTGCTACGTTTCCAATGGGATAATTATCTAATTTCTGGGAATTAACATTCCTATCAATTTTGCAAGGGTACTTCTCTTCAAGAAGAAAGATCTGTTTCTCTTGGACATGCTTCCGGGATATTTAGGCCACCCATTTTTCATAATCTGTAACACTGTCAGGATTTCCAAATTTTCAGCAATAGCCTGATTTGTTGCAATAATGAATCAGGCATTAGTTTTAAGGCCAGCTGTGCTTTTTCAGAATCTTCCTCAAATATTTGCAATGTTCCTACATCATTGACATTCAAAGGATATGCAGACAGGGTGCTGGCAACTACCAGGATATTACCAAGCATATACTGTGCTTACAGATTGTTCCTCATACAGAACTAGATGGAGCCTTTGACATCTCACTAACACTACTATCTAAGTCTGTGGTGTTTATCAGATGAATTTAGTAATGTCTTTGCTAATGAAAGCTGTAGGCCACTCCTTCATCTCTTCATTTTTCTCTCAGTTCAAGCTTTGTTTTTATTTTATTTTTTATTTACTGCCTCCTGTATCATAATAAATGTGAGCAAATACTACAGAAAGATACTAGTTTCTACTCGGGAATTCTATTTTACTCCCTCAAAATCTTTACTAGAGCCACAAAGTAAATTGTCCAACAAATGTTGTGAAGAGCCTTTTCCATGGAGCATATAAACTCCACACAGAGAGCTACAAACCAAAGAAAAGCAAATCCACTGGTCAATTGCAGTGATCTAGACAAAATGAAGGCTCCAGCAGATTAGGCCCCATTATTTGATTTTTTTTTTTTTTGTGGGCACTCTGCTCATATTCACAGTAAATTGCCCCTTTTGTGGAGTGCAGCTATGGGCGCTCCTGTACTGCAGAGACTCAGGTTCATAAACTGTGTTCTGCTAAACTCAGTCCCTTTACATGTGTATGGGACTGGAGTTCAGATTCTAATCTACTAGAGGTGTAGCCTGAAGGTGTGCCCCTGGTTACCGTCTACTTTAGGATCATGGTAGAACATAAGAATGGCCAAAGGTCCATCTAGCCCAGTATCCTGTCTTCCGACAGTGGCCAGTGCCAGGTGCCCCAGACAGAATGTACAGAACAGGTAATCATCAAGTGATCCATTCCTTGTCACCCATTCCCAGCTTCTGGCAAACAGAGGCTATGGACACCATTCCTGCCCATCCTGGCTAATAGCCATTGATGGACCTATCTTCCATGACTTTATCTAGTTCTTTTTTGAACCCTGTTATAGTCTTCACAACATCCTCTGGCAAGGAGTTCCACAGGTTGACTGTGTGTTGTGAGAAAAAATACTTCCTTTTGTTTGTTTGAAACCTGCTGCCTATTAAATTCATTTGGTGGCCCCTAGTTCTTGTGTTATGAAAAGGAGTAAATAACACTTCCTTATTTACTTTCTCCACACCAGTCATGATTTTATAGACCTCTATCATATCCACCCTTAGTCGTCTCTTTTCCAAGCTGAAAAGTCCCAGTCTTATTAATCGCTCCTCATACAGCAGCCATTCCATACCCCTAGAAGTCTGATACAACTCCAGTCATCCTGAGAGACAATGGCAGAAAAGTTTTGGGAGCCCTTTTAGTGACGGATTCTGCACCTCTCGTAGTGATGGGTATCAAAGAAACCTCGAGCCTATGAGACTTTTAAGGTGAGTGTCCTGTACACTGAAAATGAATGTTATCAGGGTGACTATAGGATTTTCTAAAAATCATCTTTTGGGTGGCATAAGTGACAGACCTGCAAAGCAAAACTAAGGGATTTCTGACAGTCATGGTAAATAACACAAATTCGGTCCAATATATATTACCTCATCCACCTGGTCTTTCTAATGGTGAACAGCATGACGTTCTTAAACGTAGCACAATGCCTGATGGTGAGCAAAAGTCTATTCCGAGTAACTTTTAACAATTGCATGGAGTTGCAATATTTCACTCTGCAGTTTTGCCCACATTTCTCCTTTTACAAAGAAGAGGAATATCCCTGGGAGAACAGACACCAGACAAGCAGAGATGTCCAGCAGATTGAGAGCAACATAAGGTGCCTTTAGCAAACTAAGTGCTATTGATTAAGATATCCAACTCTATTTACTCTCTTACATTATTCCAGAATATTGACAGCGTACAGAAAGGCGCTCTATCCTTATTGCATTATTGTTGCCTATAAGACTCCATTGTTGAGAAATTGATATCATCTGATGAATTCTATTATTCCTAGTTCAGCTCCTTGGGTATTGAAATAAATTTTTCTCAATTTAACACATAATTTCACTCCAAATTGGTTTTGTTCCTTTGTCCAAAAGCAGGTTTTGGCAATAACAAAAGTAATATCAAGAGAGCAGTGTTTCGGGCTTGCAAAAGCATTAGTTTGTAAAGGCAGGTTCAATGCATGTCTCTCTCCCAGTGCTTTGAAAAAAAATTTAGATGATTTGTTATTTGAATGATCGAAGTTCTGCAGTTAAGGAAGAGAACCACACAACATATAAATCAACATACACCCATGCTTCACATATAACCAGTGATTTATGTAATTAAGGTGTTTGTTCTATATGCAGTTCTGGATAGAGCCCTTTACTATATTTTAATTGTTCTTTCTTGCTTAGCCACAGGGCTGAGATTCTGGAAGATTAACCCTGGCTCTACAACTGACATGCTAGGTAGACTTCATCTGTCTTCAGCATTTTTCCCCATTTGTAAAATAGTGATACCACCATACCAAAATGGACTAACTAGTTAGTGACACACTACAGTGTTGTGAACATCTAATGCAGTATAAGTGTGAAGTATAGTTACTCACATTTACCCTGAATATAGGGCTTTTTTGCATCTGCATTCTTGTGATCTTCGGAGTCCAGAATAGACTTAACCAGTTATAGAAACTCCTCGTCCAGTAGCTGTATTTTGAAAATGTGTATACCGGTACATCTTGTGTATTCTTAAGGCTAAAACTCATAGGGATCCTCATGAACAAGAGGCTCTTGAGCTACAGGGGGAGCCTCCCTCATGTCAGCCTAGAAGAATGTATGCTAAACTCACCCCATCTCAATAGGAAGTTGCTTTTTAGAATAGTTTACATTGTCATACCAAAACACAGGCTGTTTATATTAATACAAGAGCTGGGTCTAAGATGCAAAATTCAGAACCAGATGCCAACATCCTCCAAAAGGTCAGGTGTGTTCAGACACTGGGTTTCATTTGGGCCCCATCACTGAGATAGGGAAAGGCCACAAAATTTGGACCCAGACCTCGGTTCAGATTCTCAAATAGCCCATTTCATGTAATGTTTGAATCCAGGATTTTGAAACAGTCAGTAGTTCACACTGAAGCTACAGTTTTAAACATGCAATTTCATGTTTATTAAGGCAGCATGTTTGCAAACTTACTTTAGGAAATGCACATATGGGAATCTTTATATTGCTATTTGACATTTCCTTTTTTGCTCCCCCTTTTGAGCACATTTTTTACAGTGCAAAAATCTTAAACATGGTATCTGAACAAAAACAAATTTAAATTGTAACATGATGCACTTGCCCTTTACTTGTATCATTACCCTACCGGAAGAAGAACACTGTACTAAATGCAGAGTAGTTTAACCTACAACATATGTGTAAACAAACTTTAAGCTGATCTCCCATAGCATATCACCACCAACCCAGCTACATAAATGGGAAGGAACAGATGACTGGTAAGAGAGAGATGAAAGGAAAAGGGTCCAACGTGTATGGAAGAGCTGGTGGATCCATTTAAGGTTTAGTTCAGCATGAGCATTATCCCAGTCACAATGACTGCAAAATAAGTTCTGTGCTGCAGATATCAATTACAGGCACTATTCATTTCACCCCCAAGTTACATCCTGCCTCAATAAAAAGGGGATAGGTTATGCAATCTTAAAGAGCAAGGGGCATATAGTCTTTCTTGTTTCATTTGCAAAGAGTGATCCTGAATGCAGGTTAAGTTGAAAAAGTGGAACTTTATTAAACCCTGTACACCGCTCTGTCCATGTGGCTGAGTTGCTTCCAACCAAACTCTCTACAGTCCCCATTTTTCTGAGGTCCCAGTGCCCTCAATATAGTCCGTCCAGGGAACATGGACCCTCTGACTACAGTTCCACTGATCATGATACATTCCTCATTTTTCATGTTAGTCCTTCCCTTCTATTTCTTCTCCATTACCCAATGGGATTTCAAATGGACCTGTAGAGCTCTCTGTAACTCAAAAACCTGTCTCTTTCACCAACATATTTAAATATCGCTGGGCCACACAGTGAAAATGACTCTATGGTGAGGGAACTTAGGCAGCTCCATGCTCAGTGGGCTGGCTCTTGGGAATCCTATTCTTAGTTGCCTAACTCTCCCCCTACATTGCTGAGGATTCCACTGTGCAGGCTGGTGCCTAAAGCTACACATAACAACACTGAGCCTAGGTTACTTTTGTGGCTCTAGCCCCAAATCTGGACTTTATTGATGTTTTCTGGGCATTTTTCTAGGACAAGACTGACTAGAAGTAAAATCTGCAGGTGTCAATGGGGTAGCTGATAAATATAAGTGCTGAGTGATATTTTGGCGATGAGGACCATAAGAGTGCCTGTATAGAGAAATGTTCCCCAGATTGATGATGACCAGGTAGTATGAACCAGTCGCTTGGCTTCCAGGAAGTAGAGTGATGGCAACCAACTCCATTAGGGTCTCTTACTAGTAAAACTTCTTGTTGGAGGGTGGAAAATTGAAAGAGTTGTGGTCCAATTGCTTGAGCACTGGATTCAGGAGCTACAAACAGGCGTTTTAATCCTGGCATTGAGGGAGATTCCCTTTATGGCTTTGGATAAAGCCCTGGCTTCTTTGCTAAGGTATCCTTCTCCCAAAATATGGTTAATTCTCATTTAACCTATGAGGGTGATGAGAACCAATGTTTACCGAACACTTGAAAAAGAAAACCACAATATACAATAAATGTTAAGTATTATGGCCTGGTACAAAGATACAATGGCATTAGACTGTGTTTAAAGAAAGAGCTGGGACAATTTTGGTTCTGTTACACACCAGGCCAAATCCACAGAAGTCACTGAGGATGAGCCAATGTAACTGACAGCACAGCCATCACAACCATTTTGCTAATTTTTGCATGTTTCCCTACTGAGTAAAGTGTGGTTCCATTTTTGTCAATGATGCATATACTCCAGATAAAGAATATATGAAATTCCATAACCTAGCCAATATTTTAAAGGTTAGAAAAATCCCTAATGCTATATTTTTCTTTATGCACTTAGCATACTATAGAAGAGACAGCCTTTCATCTCCAGCTGATGTGGCCTACCAGAAGAGTGACAATTCAGCCCACTGAACAGCCATCAGATATGTAAGCTGGTGCCTTCATTGCATTTCATAATCAATGTGTAATAACAAAACCATCCCTGGTACTATTTTAAGTCTCAGCAGAGAGGAGTTGAATTCAATGAGGATGAAGAACAATCCTTTCTGGTTAGTGATGGTTGAGGCCTGCCGGGGGGAGAAGCCAGCTCTGTTGTTGCTTGTTTTGTACACAGATCGTGCACTTCAGTCTCCAGAGCTGAGAAGCTGACACCTTTCATGAGCACTGAGTTCAAGGACAGATTAAAAGAAACACTCTGGCCTTGCCATTACCATTATATATTTTCCCATGGATCCCATTACTTTATTTTTGCACTACGTTTTCTTTCTAAACCATAAAACTATTCTTTTTCCAAGTTTCATTAGTCATTTTATTCCTTTCATAAAGCAGCAAAGCTAGTCATCAGTTATTCCTGCAGCTGGAAGGAGTCTAACAGGCTTAATTCCACTTCCAGATAATAAATTCTTTGGGTTTTTTTCTCATAAGTTTGCTAATGGTGTCTCTCAAAGTGTTAGCTTTGCTAAACAGGCACTGTTAACACATTTCTGAACTAACTCAGTACCCGAGATGCAATTTGAAGTATACTCTTTGAAGTGCACACTTTAAAACCCAACTTTAGGTCAAGTTCTGTCCTCCATTGCATCCCTTTGACTTCCAGAGGATTGCCTGGGTTAAGCAAAGGGCAGAATTTGGGACAAAATGTATGAGCAGTGCAAGTGCATCACAGTTAATGTGCACCCCAAAATACAAGTGAGGTAGTGAACTGCAGTTGGAGGTGTGTAAAAAATATATAGAGGTTCACTTCCATTGAGCTTTGAGATACAGTTGGGGTGTACACTTCAGTCGCACCTCAGAGCGGCTGGACACATATGCAGCTCAACTAAGGGCAGAGTGTACCTCCAGTGTAAGCTTAGCAAGTTCCGAGCTATCCACCCTTGAGCTCACAGTGTTGAAGTGTATACCTCCAAGAAAGAAGTGGCAGTAGCCCCAAACTATGTTTCGTTTTGACCAAGGTCCTATGAGTCACTTGTTTGGAGTTCTGTTTGTTTCAGGGAAAGTTGTTTCTGTATCTTTCAAGACTTTGTAATAGTCCACTATATTCTGCTATCAACAATTTAAACTTATACATTTCAATAATGGGAAAATAACCATCGAATATTTTGTAAAACTGACCATTTTTCTCCCTTGGAGAGGGGATTTCCTCCGAAGAAAAACACTGTTGCGACTGCAAAAGAGCTAGTGTCAAGATTTCCCCAACAGTACAAGGATACTGGGACACACGGGAGAGGGTTCACCTATGGGATACAAAGTCCATCTCTGAAAGAGGTAGAGCTATAAGAAGAGTCATGGGGCATTCCATAGCAACTACTAAGTTCAGAGATGCCGGAGCAGTGAATATGTCTGAGGGAGTAGAGTCTAACGTTAGATATTTAGTTATCACAGGCTTATATAGTATAGCTTGTCAGTGATACCATTATATTCATTGTTTTAACTTTATTACACCTTGACTTGCTTGCCACTAAAAAGCCGTGTTTTACCCAAGTACAAGAGTTCAAGAATGTCCGAATGTCATGGCTGCCACAGCAGGAAAAATAAAATGCTAGCCAAATATCAGTCCCTTTAAAACTAAACCCTCTTGGGGCTATTGCAGGAATTCCTGGCCTCCCAGAGAAGAGCACCACAATCACTGCAGATCGCAATACAGCTAGTGAGAGCCAGTGGCTAGTAAATCAAGTCCTGACAACTCTCCAGTAAAAGCCTTTTCTTTGTGTCTTTTAGAGGGAAGTGATAGATCTCAAGAAGTCAAGAGGACTTTGGAGCAGCTAAACAGTCAAGAAGTATTGTAATGTTTTTACTTATAGCAAAGAGGATATAGGCAGCTGCAATGAACTGAATAAAGATAAGCGAGACTTCAGACTGCAACATCATAGTTGACTATTTGTGAAGCTTATCAACAGCTAAAGAAGAAACCCTTTCAACTTGATAAAAAATGAGCTCACAATCTTACTAGTAGCTTATTACAACACATTACACCATGGTCTGAAACAAAAGCGGAGCCTGAACATATTCTTTTTGTGTGTCAAGTTAAATTATATGATGGGTTTCTCACGTGTGCAAACATCCATTAGGGCTAGATTAAGTCTTCCCTCCTAATAAAAAAAAAATCAGGTTGCATTTTCTTCAATACATGTGATGTGTTTGTAGCACATTTCTGGCTGACTAGGAAGAGTTTAAGTAAACACACATTAAGTGCTAGGAGCACAAGAAGGATACAGAAAGGTCAGATGAATTATGTTAATTTTTCTCCACCTTTAAATGAACAAGTTCACACATTATGCAGAAGCCATCGTACTGAGTGATCATGCTAATAGATGTTTTCTTCCCTTCCACAGTTTGGATAGAGTGTTTTCACACTGTTAGTGTGATAGATACTATCCATAAGAAGTGCAAGAAAAACTTGGTTTTGTATATCATAACTACCTCAAATGAGAGCATAGACAGATAATATGTTGCATTGCTATAGTGCCGGTCATTTGATCTGATGATTTAAACTAGAGCTGAATAAAACTGATTTTTCAGTTTGGGAGCCAAACTGGGGGAGGGGGGGGATTTTTGTTTCAGATAAAAAGAGCCACCCAAAACCTAAACAAAATACTGATCCAAAATGATTTTTTGGGGTGTTTCATTATTGGGTGGTTTTCATTTTTAAAAAAAATCTAGGTAAATTTTGAAACAAAAAGTCAAAATGGTTCATTTTGAAATGATCAAAACAAATTGTTTTGACTTTTGGGGAACAATAATGGCTTGGGGGGGTTTTGTCCAAAGCTATTTGCTGAATTTGACCTGAATTCGCATATAGTTTCAGAATCTCCCCTGATAGAAAAGGCCTAAAGATCTGATGGAAAAGGCCTAAAGACCTAAGTAGAACTAAGGATATGCATTTAACCATGTATTTAATCATGTTAGCTATTTGTTATTTGTTAATCAATTTAATTGGCTCACTTGGCTCACAAGTATATGCAGCTGTTTCCCCATATCTCCCCAAGGTTTTTAGTGCAAAGGGTCAGCAAATGTACCTTGTTTTCCCTTCAAAATGACAAATGTATCCGCCACAGATGTCTCTTGTATCCCCCTCCCCAAAAAGTAAGATATGTATCCTGTGTAACCTATTATCCATAAGTCAGCGTAATGACGCAAAAGGATGAAGGCTAAGTTGTTTGTTACTGGTTATAAAAAGGGCCTGTTCGGCCATGTAAGGTGTGTCTCTCTTCTGGCATTAGCCGATCAGAGCACCCGCTCAGCTGATCGATCAATAAAGAACATGGTACCCGTCTTCTTGTCTCTCCGTGCCTCCTTGGTGTAATTAGGTAAGCTCCGGGGAGAACGGGCCCTATTCGGCTAACATCCTCCCTCCCCCAAAATGCATTTTTCAGCAAATTTACTATTCACTGAAAAAGTTCACCCAGCTCTAACACAAAAATAGCTTTCCAATAGGTAGATAAGGGTATTATAGAGGCAACATTTCATCCAGCATTGATGTACGGCTATCTCTAGAGTGAAACACAGCATTTGTTTAACAGTGCACATCTACACTATAAAAGCTTACAACGGGAGGTAAAGATATCCAGTTGAAACAGCAGTTAATTTAGGCAAGCGAGCTGAGAGTGCACTTCATCAGGATACTGAGCACAGCCAAATGTTATGCTGAGTCCTGTCTAAGGACAAGGAGGCAGGTTCGGGTGTCAGTTTTACATCTCTTCTGATATTTAGCACCTTCACAGCTCAGTGGTCCCCAACCCCAAAGGAAGGCTTCATTGCCAACTCAGAGTGGACACTATGGGATCCCCTAGCTGCAGCTCACCAGGCAGTGAATACCTTTAATTCAGTATAAACCACTTGTCTGAAGGAGGCGTTGCCAGGTATTTGCTTCCCTTCCTTTTCATGTCCTGCCTCGCCCCTTTTCCTCTAACCCTAGGAACTGAGTACAATAGCTAACTAATATGACATGCCCCTTCCTCTCAGACATGAGACAGGGGATTTGATCCCCCTGTTCTGTCTGTATGCATTTAGTGGTTGTTGCCAAAATTAAATCACATGCTACCTACATTTCTGTCCTACTGAAGAATGGTGTCCAGGGGTAGTCTCCCAGTAGCCCTTCAGTGCTGAAGGAACCTCCAACCCACCATTCACTTTGGTGTGCCAATTCAAGACTCTAACTTTAAGGCAATGGTGCAGGTTTGCTGCCCAATTTTTTCTGTTACCTTATGGTTCCTAATCCCTTTGCAGGGAAACCAAGTCACCACATCTCTCTTCCACTCTCTCTTTGAGACAGAGGGAGAGTAAAGCCTTCAAATGCCTGAAAACTGTCTTTAAACCCATTTCCTCCTCTGAGCCAGGAGAAAGCAAAACCTTTCAACCAACTGAAAATAGACAGTCCTCGAGCCCTTTTCCTCTTCAAAACAGAGGGGAAAATAAAGCCTGTACACAAGAAGTAAACAAGACAGTCTCACAGTAGGCTTACATTTCCGTTAGTAGCATTGCCTCTGTATGGAACAACCTTTCTCCAGTCCAGCCCCATGATGCACTTCCTCTTATGTGATCCAGGCTGGCTTCCTGGGATGTTAATGGGCTCCAGCTGTTTTGTGGCCTGCTCTTTAACCTTTTCCTCATCACATAGAACCCTTGAAGGACCAGAGCTTTCTAAGCCAATCACTCTCCTGCCCTTCCTGGGAAACAAGAAGGGTAATATACCTTTTCCACAGATGGAAAACTTAATTTTGGCCTGTACAATTCAACAGAATGTATTTTTAATAGCTGTGTGACTAACTTAATTCTCCAATATAAAGTATATGGTGTCTCTGAAAGGTGGACTCTAAGGTTCATGGCTTCCCTAAGGGCTACGGCTCAGCCTTGTTTTTAACTTTAGCATACCTTGGAGTCAGTTGGATCCCAAGATTTCAAGTGCAATGCTTCATCCTTCTTTGCTCTTCTCCAAAGTTATTTCTTGTATATTGTTACAGTACTTGTTTCTTTATGGAATTGATCTATTTACTTCTGTTCTAAAGAGTGCTTGCATGTAATTCTAAATGACGCACAAATATTTTCAGTTGTTTCGCCCTTCAGGCTGTTAATCAGTTCTATGCTATGTTTCCTGTGCTGTCATTAATTGCTTCCATGTAATCCTCAATTCTCATCTGAAAAATGTATATTTTTGTCTACACAACTTTATTACTCACTGCTTCTGCTACTGTGTCTGTAAATCATTTGGGGACATAGTTTGCATGACAGATGTTAAACAAAATTAAGTTATGTGGTATGGTATTACTTGATTACTTTGTTGATGTCTTTTATGCTTGCTCCCCTGTTACCTGTCTATCCATCTAGTGTACAGATATAAAGTTAAGTCTACCAAGGAAAGAAAAAGTAATTCCTGGAAACTAAACAGAAAACTAACAGACACTATTTTAAAATATTGTTTGCATATGGAGCAGATACAGAATTTAATGTGGTGCCTGTACATACTGAAAAGAATAGATCATCATTACCCAAGCAACTCTACATGGGAATGCAATGTAGAACGATAATATAGAAACAAAACCATCTACTCTGTTTTACAAAGCAGACTTTGCTTAATCCTTTGCTGTGATGGGATATAATATGTCAATTTACAGAAGCTGGTTTGTTTTGACATAAGCACTTCAACTCCAAATGTTTCCCTGGAATGACTTGTCAGCGCAATGAATCGAGTCTGCAATGACAAGGGGGGAAAAACATGTTTGATAGAGCTGGGAGAAGTGAGATGTAGGTGACATTGAACATCAGTAGCTGAAGTGAACATAAGGCTTATTAAATCTGACAACTCAAAAGAGAAAATGGGCTTTCAAGTATTAACAAAGAGCAATGATGTTATGAAGAAGTAAACATGGCACAGCCAGTAGAGTTCGCCTTCCTATCACAGCTCTGATCATCAAGAACACTGTTTATCTTTGGTCCTGAAAGTTCAAATGTCAAAGGAAAGTGTGATGCCAAGTTTACCAGATTTCCTGCCAGTGAGACATTTTGGATAAATTATGCCATGTGCCCCTTGGTATTTTATCCTCCTTCCAACAGGGAAGCTGACTAGGTTGAAAGGTGTCAGCCAACTGAGACAAGGACAGTCTTGCATAGCTGTCGAAGTGGGCAGCAGACCTACTGTTTGGAGCAGGTGTCAAGAACCAAGAACTAGGGTCAGAGACGGAGTCAGTTGAAAGCTAGAGCCAAGTGTCAAGCTGGAGGTCAGGCATTAGACACCTGAGCAGAGGGTCAAGCCAGAGTCAGTAGTCAGAAGCCAAAGCCATTGGTGTGATGGGTTCGATCACAGAACCCCGCTTGGGAGCTGCCACTGATGTGCCAAGACTACTTCTGCCTCTGCTTTCCTTGCCAGCTGGGGACCCCAGCACCCTGTTTTGCTGAGCCAGACACGCCCATCTGCTCCAACACAGACCCAGGGTCTGAATTACTTGCCCCACAGCTGCAGGCTTAACCTGAAAGCAATTTACAGAAGTGTTCCTGTCTTTAACACTCAGATGCCGAACTCCCAAGGGGTCTAAACCCCAAATAAATCCATTTTACTCATAATTTGTTCGCCCTCTATAACACTGATAGAGAGATATGCACAGTTGTTTGCTCCCCCGGGTATTAATACATACTCTGAGTTAATTAATAAGTAAAAAGTGATTTTATTAAATACAGAAAGTAGGATTTAAGTGGTTCCAAGTAGTAACAGACAGAACAAAGTAAGTCACCAAGCAAAATAAAATAAAACACGCAAATCTATGTCTAATCAAACTGAATACAGATAATCTCACCCTCAGAGATGCTTCAGTAAGTTTTTTCCTCAGACTGGACACCTTCCAGGCCTGGGGGCACAATTCTTTCCCCTGGTACAGCTCTTGTTCCAGCTCAGGTGGTAGCTAGAGGATTCTTCATGATGGCTCCTCCCGCTTTGTTCTGTTCCACCCATTAATATAATCTTTTGCATAAGGCGGGAATCCTTTGTCCCTCTCTGGGTTCCCACCCGCTCCTTCTCAATGGAAAGACACCAGGTTAAAGATGGATTCCAGTTCAGGTGACATGATCACATGTCACTGCAAGCCTTCATTACCCACTTGCCAGCACACACATATACAGGAAGACTTACAGGTAAAACAGAGCCATCTGCAGTCAATTGTCCTGGTTAATGGGAGTCATCAAGATTACAAACCACCATTAATGGCCCACACTTTGCATAATTACAATAGGCCCTCAGAGTTATATTTCATATTTCTAGTTTCAGATACAAGAGTGGTACATTTATACAAATCGGATGATCATACTCAGTAGATTATAAACTTTGTAATGATACCTTACAAGAGACCTTTTGCATGAAGCATATTCCAGTTGCATTATATTCACTCATTAGCATATTTTTATAAAATCATATAGACTGCAACGTCACAATGGGTCAAGCCAGAGATCAGGAACTGGAGCAAGTAGGGTAACAGACAAGGAGGGATTCAAGGCAGGAGCAGGACAGAGGCAAGGCTGGGTGCAAGCCAGGAGCAACAGGAGCAAGATAACACAGGAACGGGCAAAGTGGTAGGCATGAGCATTGAGAAACCCACTTACTGCTGCTACTGGCTTAAGAGTTATCCTGCTGGCCTCTCCAGCCAATCAGGTGGTATAGCCAATCAGGCGGTATAGCCAATCAGGCAGCCTCCTTCAGGCCAACTGTACTGATGAGAGTACCAAGAAATTAGTTCTGCTGCAGGCCCTGATTCCTGACAAAAGACAGACAAAAACATGTGTGTGTTCACAAATATAGACTAATTGTCTTCAAAATGCAATTATATTTCAATAAACTTCATTAGTGAAATACAGATAGAAAAGTAGTTATTGAAAGATTTCATTATCTTCATTCGTAAACTCTGGAATACACCTAAATGTTTTGGGCCTGAATCTCCTCAAGATTGCATTACTGAAGTTAATAGTCCAGATTACCCACACTTGCTGAGCTGTGGTTAGCACAAGACCAGGGGGAGAGGGAAGCAAAGGTGACTTTAAGCCATCCTTATGTTCCCTCAATTCTGGTGTTGGCTGGGGGCTGGCTTGGTCCCTGTCATAAATTAGAATAGCCTCAGGACAAAGAGGAGAGAATCTGTCCCTAATTCTCCTGCTAAAGATGCCCCTGACATGGGGGAGTTGGCAGCAGCAGATCAGCCAACATAGCTCCTGTGCCACACTCTCAGCAGACCACCAGCAGAGGTCATGTCCACGATAAGGAGGAGGTGGAGACACCACTGCACTGAACATATTTTTTGACCAGCTCTGCTTAGAAACCATTGCTAGCTGGCGCCAGTTAGAGCCGTCTTCAGGTGACTGTCACCTGGGCATAGGCCAAGAAAGGGGCTAAGAATCAGGGAGCCAGAAGTGGTTCCATGACAAGCTTCCCCCTTCACACTCTGCTGCACTCAGCAGAAACCCAAAACAAGTATCAAAAAAATGATGATAGCTATCTAATATAAAAACCAAAAGTGGATCCAACTACAATACCCTTTCCCTGCCTCTCCCCGGGGACAAACCGTGGCATCAGGACCTACCATATGGGCACTACATGACACTCCATTATCATCATCAGTCTATCAAGACTACCCCTAACCACAGCTGATTTATCTGTACTCTCCAAGGAACTGAACTTCTGCCCAATCACAGAACCTGATATCATACTTATATGCGGAGAAGTAGAAGAATTCTATGACTCCTCCTCAAAGAATTCATTCACAACAATGACACCACCACCCACAATTGCCACATTCCCACCAACAATCATAAGAAAAAAGAATCATCTGACTGGAAACCCCACAGTGAGCGAAACCACACACTTGATCATGACATTGATTGCTTCAGGAAAAAAAATTGACTTAAATCCTTAAAAAATATCACATCCACCACAATCTCTCCACTGCCGAGAGGATAGCTATACATTCCCTGAAATGCAACCACCAGATAGTGATCAAACCAGCAGACTAAGGGGGTGCCATCATAGTTCTCAACCATGATGACTACATTAACGAGGCCAACTGACAACTGTCCACAACCACCTACTATAAAGAACTCAAAGAAGACCCCACACCACAATTCATCCATGAATTTAAGGATATCATCAAATCCTTCCCCAAAGAACTCCAAGAGAAACTCTACAAACTCATCCTTCACAAACCCACCCCAAGGACCTTCTACATGCTTCCCAACATACACAAGTAAGGGAAGGCAGGCAGACCCATCATATCTGGCCATGGAATTCTTACTGAAGGAATATCAGGACTCATAGACCTATCCTCAAATAACTCACCACACAAAGGACCATCTTCCACCCAGACACAACTGACTTTCTCCAGAAACGGCAATGTTAACAACCTCCCTCAGAACACCATTCTTGCACTCACTGATGTCATCTCCCTATACACCAACACCCCTCACAATGATGGCATTGCTGCCTGCCTCAAATATCTACAAGACAATGGAGGACACTCAGATATCCACCCCAAACACTTTGCCAAACTCATCCACTTCATCCTCCCCCATAACAATTTTACATTCAACACACACTTTGTCCAAACCATAGAGACAAGCATGGATACTTGGATGGCTATGCCAACCTCTTCGTGGGCCATCTTGAGGAAGAATTTCTGGACAAATGCACCACAAAACCAATGCTATACCTGAGATACATGAACGATATTTTCATCATCTGGACAGACAACCTAAACGCCCTTATAGATTTCCACCACTACTTCAACAACCACCACTCATCCATCAAACTTTCTCTAGAACACTCCAAAACCAACATCAACTTCCTGGACACCACAATTATCTTCCACGATGGAACCCTATAGACAACTATATGCAAGAAACTCATGGCTCACCACACCTACCTTCGCAGATCCAGTAACCACCCAAACACACCAAGAAATCTGTTGTCTATAGCCCAGTACTCAAACACAACAGGAGAAAGTCCAGTATATATACCTTAACACACTTAAAAGCGCTTTCACCAAAGGAGGACATTTCAGCAGGAACGCAGATTGCATCGTGGAATGAGACACCCAAATACCCCGAGAGCTGCTTCAATATGGAAAAAAATCCTCTGACCACAAACCCCTAGTTGTCACTTACCACCCTGCACCCATGGGTTTAATGGAACCCATTAAACAATGAAAAGTCATACCTGATGGGAACCACATCTTGAAAGAAATCTTTCCTGAACCCCCTTTTCTGGCCATTAAAAAACCCCCAATCTCACCAAGCTCATCATCTGAAGAAAGCTCCCCACAGAGCAGGACACCAACTCAAAGCAGCACCAAACCTTGCCAGAACAACAGATGCTAAACCTCCAGACATATTTCCATTGCTATGATGATCAATACCACCCACTACACACCTTTCAAGATCCATGGGTCCTACACATGCCTATCACAACATGTACCTCATCCAGTGCACTAAATGCCCCTGTAACAATTATCTAGGTGAAACGAGACAATTACTATGCTCTCAAATGAGCTCACACAGAAAAATGATAAAAGACAAAAACCATCATATCACCTTGGGGTGAGCACTTTTCACAAAAGACCATTCCATATCTGACCTCTTAATCTTCATCCTCAAAGGAAACTTGCACAACACATTCAATAAAGCCTTAAATTCATAATTTTGCTAAACAGTAAAAACCATGTTCTTAATAAAGACCCTGGATTTATGGTTTATTACAACAATCTGTAACCCACTAATTCCCCCATTTTTGTCCCGTGACTGGAGTTATGTTAACTGGCCACTTCACCTTGAATGGTCTCTTGGAATATGTATTAACTATTTATGCCAAACAATTTGTTCTACTTTGTAGTTAGCTAAGACACTCTGAGTACCTTTCCCAGACCTGAAGAAGAGCTCTATGGAGCTCTAAAGCTTGTCTCTTTCACCAACAGATGTTGATCCAATAAAAAATATTACCTCACCCACTTTGTGTCTCTAATATCCTGCGACCAACATGGCTACAACACTGCACTCTACAGAAGCAGATATAAAGACAGTATAAACACAGAGGTAGGTACAAGAATTGAATAGGCACGGAGAAAGAACTAACTAGCTTTGAAACCTTAGACCCAGTCCCTCTAGGACAAACTAGAAGCACCTTGGTGGACAACAGAGGAAGCCTGAAATATATGTGCTGTATTTTTGTGTGGATAAATAGCTATATTCTACAGTGAATATATGATACTTATAAAACTGCCAGGCTGACAATGCTGGGAATTTTTGGAAGTGTTCTCATCTTACTCCCTTGACCTGTATGTATGGCTCCATATATCAAGAAGTTACCACTAAACAGTTAACTTCTGTGGGGAAGAAAACAATTTTCTAATCTTGTCGGGAAAAAAATATCATCAGCATAAGGCAAAGTTTGACAATAGGATATCCTCCGGAATACCAACTATATGTTTTTATAGCTTGTGCAGCTGTTGTGTAAATTATTGGATTTGACCTATCTTCCTGACAAGCGCAGTATCTATCAAACAGCTGGTATAGTCTCCTAAAGCCAGCTGCATACACTCCTCCCCTTAGACACAGACTATAGGATGCTGATTACTGCCTCTGCCACATCTGTATATAAACAATTATTCTCAGTGGAATTAGAGGAGAAGAAGAAGAGAGAAGAATTAGTTGTGTGGGTAAAAATTCAGATCTAGTGCATTCACTTCTCTATATCTTTTCAAAATAAAAGGGGGTGTTTCAAAACAGATGGGGAAGCGGGTATATAAGCCTACAAAATAATTAGAAAACAGTACTCTGAGTGAAATAAACAGGCTGTGGATCAAGTAGTGGAAGATCCTTCTGATACTGGGGGGAGGAAGAAAGGAACCTTCCTGTTTTGCAGCCCCTGACCTCGCCTAAGCATAGTTATAACTCATGGCTGCTAGCCACTCCAAAGGGCAAGGGGATAGAGCCGTGATAAATACCATTTATTTTTTACTGTCCCCCATCCCCGTTTCCAGTTTCCAAGATACTGCAGAGTTTGGTATTGATAACACAACTGCAGTGTCAAAGTTGTTGGGGGTGGAGAGGGGGAAGCTGAAAGGAAGGCAGTTGGGGATTTTAGCAGTTGAAATGGAGTGGGGTGCAGTTTGGGTTGTAAGATTAGCTGGCTGTTTCTGCTAAAATGATAAAATGATCAGTGAAATATTTACCTTTAACATGCTCTCTGTAAATGTCAAGGTTGACCACCCACTGAGAGAATGAGGCAGTTCCCACTTCTCAAAACTGTTGTTTCAGCCTGCCTGCAGATTCAGGAAGACAAGAGTTCATTGGTTAATGTTTTAAAAGTTATCTTTGCAACTGGGAGGGCTACCACATTTCCTTTTTAATACAAGCTTAAATCCCGGAGCACGATCCTTCAGCAAGCCATGGGTTCAGCTGCTAATTCCTGTGATAGAATTGCAGAATACTTAGGGTCAGATCCTCAACTGGTGCAAACTAGCATAATTTCTTTGAAGACAATGAAATGAAGGTGATTTACTCCATCTGAGGATCTGGCCCAGGTCGTTTCAGCAAGCACCAAGGAAAGACATTCTGGAAAACAGGATAGGGGAAATGAACAGGTGATTGTACAGACAGACTGATCCAAATCCCAATGCCCCTCTGCTTGCTGGGGAGAATACAGGAGGGAAAGGCACTCCTGCAGTCCTGAGGTTTGTTGTAGTGGCTATGGATAGGCTCTACTGGTGCTCCTTGAATTTTGGGTGGTGGAGGAAGGATTCCTTTCCTACCTCCAAAGAGCCCTGTGCAGAGTCTGTTTACTTGTGAGTGAGGAATCCGTCTTCTCTCAGTTGTATTTTTGTCATTCTCCTGTCCCTGCTTCTGCCAACAGTGGGTGCTACTGAGAATTGTACAGCAACACATGATAAATGCAGCAAGGATAGGCTGCCACACTTAGAGTAGGTCCTCACTGCAGAATTAGTCTGGGCTCTTACTTGGGTGTTGTGTATTTCTTACAAAGTTTTACAAAAGTCCAACTTTAATTTAATGTGTTTCTCCCCCTACCCCCTACAAACAATTTAGGGCTCTGAATCAGCAAAGCACATGCTTAAGTCCCAGTGAAGTCATCTGGGACCTGAGTACATGCTTACAGCACATGCTTTTGCAAGTTGCTATGGCATGGGCTGACCCTCACTGACTTCTGAGTGTCCCCATGTTGGCAGAGACATCCACCCACATGGAGTTCCTTGCTGGGCTCCGTTTTCTTCCTCTGCCTGTCAGTTTCCTCTGCCTCTAACTACACTATTTGTCCAGAGAAGGATGGTGCAGTGGTTAGGATGCTGGGACTTGGGACATCAAGGTGTAACTCCATGCTCTGCAACAGATTTAGGGTTTGTGTGCATGAGGATACTCAGGCCATGTCTACACTATAACCTTATATCCACACAAGTTATGTCGGCATATAGCAGCTATAGTTACTACATCGGTTGCGCGCATGCATATTTAGTTCCTTGTGTCAGCAGTACACATACTCACAGGAGCACTTATATCAGAGCAAAGGACAACACACCATGGGTAAGTATCCCACTGTGCAACTCGCCACCATCCAGTGCACTGTCTTTTGGGAAGTTTTGACAATGTATGATGGGGCTGAAACAAATCGTGCAGGGCTGACCAGGATATGGGGTCAACTTCTGAGTTTGCAACTGTCTCCATCTCATGATGTCATCTGTATTCCATAATTTTCATGCTTTTTTCCTAAGTCCCCCAAACTCAAGTGGCCCTCTTCGCTGTCTGCCATCCCCATCAGAAGTATGGTGCCTGCATTGTAAGCACATGGCACAAAATCCTGCAGTATTTGCAGAGCCACAAGAAGAGACATGGGGAACATGATGTTTTCTTGGAGGACAGACTGCTGTGGGACATAGCAAGACTCAATTCAAGGTTGCTGGTAGCATTCATGGAGCAGCTGCAGATGGTGGAGCACTGGTTCTGGGCCCTCAAAACAAGCACTGGCTGGTGGGATCACATCATAATGCAGGTTTGGAATGATGACCAATCGATGCAGAGGGTTCACAGGGCTTCATTCCTGGATCTGTGTGTTGAACTTGTCCCCATAAACCCCTGCTAAAGCTGCCCCTGGGTATGATGTTAGCTATTCTCCAGTCATATGTCATACTTCCTGTGTGACCTTGTCCTTTGTCACTTAGGGCCAGATTTACCAAGGTATTTAGGCACCTAAAATTGCAGCTAGGTTCGTAGTGGGATTTAGTGTCTAAGCAGGTTAAGTGCTGAATGCCCATTGAAAGTCAGTCAGCTTTTTGGCCCTTAGTCTCTCTTTGCCTCAGCTCCCTATTATTAAGGACAAGTGGGGATAACAGTACTTCCATACCTCACAGTGTGCTGTGAGGAGTAAAACATTAAAGATTGACAGGTGTTCAGATAATTCAGTAATGGGGGGCCATATACTTACCTAGGACAGGTAGATTGACTGTATTTACTCCCCTGTGAAACACCGGTCACAGTCTGGCTCTACATAATTACTTAACAATATACTTCAAAATAAAGTTCTGACCCGCACTCATTGCTTACTCTTTCATCAATTAATTATTAAGAATGATTAAATATATTGTACATTTGTAGAGTGTCTTTTACACCAGATGATTCCAAAGTTCTTTATTCTGGTAGAATGTCTGACTATTATTACCCTATATTTTCTGACAGAAAGCAGACTTTTTTATATTATCTGTTCTTGGATGAAATTTTAGGTGTCATTCCTGGCTCCTTAAATAAATAAATCCCTGATCTTGCCTAATTAATGTATCAAAGAAGCAAATGCTGCCATAGGACTGACTTGTACAAAAGCATTGTTCTTGGTCTCGGTCTCATCCCCCTTGTTTTATTTATTAGCTTTTATTTCACAATAACAGCTCAAGCGGTCCCACCAAAACATATTTGCTGCTCTAGCTGTGTTCTTTATCCATCTCAGTGTCTCGCTGGCAGCTGACACAGCCATTTATGGAAATGGCACATCTGTTTAGTTTAGAAGCTCAAAGGACCCAACTGCACTAATTCTGCTTTGACCTATCACAGCTAATAGGATGGAATGGTCATTTAATTATTGTTCTTGGCAGCATTCCAGAGAAGCATCAGGGAACAGACTGATGGGTTATGGTTCACTGAGTCAGACAGTGGTATGCAGCTTCCAGTCTTTTCAATGGGTAGCTCTACTGTTAGAACAGCTAGAATATAACCATCTACCTGAGTATATTTGCTCCTCATGAAAATAAATCTACTACATCTTCCTTTCAAATTTGCAATAGTCTGAGAATTCCCCCGTACAACTATACAGAATTAGGTAAATAGGGCCCAGTGAAAATCCCATTCAATGAAAAGTTGTCCATTGATTTCAAGGGGCTTTGGATGTGAGCAGAAGATACTGTTACATCTTTTGACCCAGTCAGTCAGCCAAAGTTCAGAGCCTTGCAAATTGTTTCCACAGAAATTGATGATGGAGCCAGGTGTTTCTTTGATGCAATCCTGTTTGTTTACAAAGAATGTACAAAGTCCTGTTTCCCTGCACAGATGAGAAATTAAACAACCAGAGACAGTTTCTTTGCTTGCAACTTTTAGGCCTCTTTCAGCCAACACTCTGCCCAAAATCTTTCTGTAGGCTTTTCTCAGAACCATGCTCAATGCTTGGCCAAGCTATGTCTAGAGCTTCCTTGCTGCCTTCTCTCTGCATAGTGAATCATAGACAATTATTTTTGAAAAGCAGAGTGGAAAAAATCTGGTACTGATCCTTAAATCTGGGGGGGAAAATAGCAACCCGGGCAAGCACCAACTTCTTTCCCAGCCTCATTTAGGACTAACTTCTGCACCCTTATTTTCATTGAGCAGTACCTTATTCCTCAAGCAGTTCTGTTGAAATGAACACGAATAACGCTGGCAGCCTCTGCCCTGAGTCTCACCCCTTGACAACTCTGACCACTATTCTTTTCATAGTCACTACTGTTCACAAAGGCCTTCATCCTCATCCACCTCTCCACTTTTCCTCCTTCCTCTTCTTTCATTCCTATGTTCTCTAATGAGATCTGTCTTTTTAGTTGGGCACATCCTACCTCAACTCAAGTCTAGGCCTTCCTATTTCTTCCTCCCTTCTAACAGGCTTGTGTCTATCACAATGTTCAGAGCATCCCTTGGCCTCATGAAAGAAAGGTTACTTCTTTCCCCTATTCTTAAAAGCACTTGAGATTTAAGGTGTTGCCATCTTTTGTTCTTCCCATTGCTCTCTAAAATCTTGAAATAAGTTGTTTGTCTCACATTTTTCCCCTTAGCATCTCTAAGCATTCTACCCTGATCTTTTCCAACATGGCTTTTGTTCTGGTCATGAAAATAATCTTCACTAGATTTATTAATGATTTGTTTGGGATCAAATCTGATTTGTTTTCTTCTAGCCTTTTTGCTTTATCAGCTGTTTTTGATACTGCAGATTAATGTCTTCTCCTTCGCTGCCACAGCATAAATGGCTATGTCACCAGTGTTTTTCCTCCTACTTATCTGATGAGTATTTCATAGTATCCTGGGCTGATAATGTTTCTTCCTTTTATCTCTCTGTGAATGTTCACCAGGACTCTTATTCTCCTACTCTTTTCTCTTTATGCCTAACAACTGGCATCATTACCTCCACGCATAATACGCAATATCATTTGTCAGTTCACAGTCCATTGTCTTCCTCTTTTCATTCCTTTTCCTTGTATATCTTCATTTTATTTCTACCTTTCTTGAACAAAAGGCAGTTAAATTAAGTCTGAACAAGGCAGTAATTATTTTCTTTTCCCCACCCTCCTGATTCTTTACTCTTTTCCATGTCCGATATTTTTATAATTGGCAATAATCCCTGGTAGGATGTGGATCTAAGGATGGTTTGGGCACTGGATTGAGCCTCAGGAGACCTACGTTCAGTTCCTGGCTTAGTTACAAACATTTCCTATGTGACCTTGGGCAAATCCCTTAATCTACCCTTTGCCTCTGTTCCCCATTTGTAAAACCCCTTCATCGCAGGGGTAAGGATTTCATCCTTACATTAATGGCTGTGATACACTCACTCAGATAGCATAGCAATGGAGGGCTATATAAGCAGGCTATATATACTATTCTAGCTGTCATCACTGGGAACTTTAGCAATAAGCTTTTTCCAGCAAGTTTCTTTCTCCATCCACAGTATAGTTAAAGTGACAGTAACTGCGACGTTGCACTCCACATGTTTTATGGAAATATGCTTATGAGTGTGAAAATGATATAACTGGAATATGCTTTATGCAAAAGGTCTCTTGTAAGGTATCATAACAAAGGTTATAACCTACTGAATATATTCCTCCTATTTGTATGCATGTATCATTCTTGTCTCTGAAGCTAGAAATATGAAGTATAACTCTGAGGTCCTATTGTAATTGTGCAAAGTGTGGGCCATTAATGGTGGTTTAGAATCTTGATGGTGCCCATTGACTAGGACAATTGGTTGTAAATCGTTTATTTACCTGCAAGCCTTCCTGTGTACGTGTGGGCCAACCCAGGAAGAATGGAGACTGGGGGTCTTACAGTGACATGTGACCATGTCACATGATGCTGGAATCCATTTTAAATCTTGTACTTTTCCATTTAGCAGGAGGGGTGGGGACCCAGAGAGACAAAAGATTCCCACCTTGTGCCAAAGTTATAAAACGGGGAGGGGAGGAGCAGGACAAAGGTGGCTGTCAGTCATAAGAAAACCCCTGTTTACCACCTGAGATGTCTGCTGAAACTAACAAGGACTATACCAGGGGAAAGGATTGGGCTCAGACTAGGAAGGAGTCTAGTCTGTAAAAGAAGCCTATTGGAACATCTCTGAGAGTGAGCTATTATCTGTAATCAGTTTCTTAATGTATTAGGATTAGACTTGCATGTTTTGTTTTATTTTGCTTTGTGACTTACTTTGTTCTGTCTGTTATTACTTGAATCCTATTTTTTATACTTAATAAAATCACTTCTGTTTATTAATAAACCCAGAGAAAGTGATTAATGTCTGGGGGAGCGAACAGCTGTGCATATCTATCAGTGTTATAGAGGGCGGACAATTTATGAGTTTGCCCTATATAAGCTTTATACAGAGTAAAACGGATTTATTTGGGGTTTGGATCCCATTGGGAACTGGGTGTCTGGGTGCTGGAGAGGGAACCTGCTGAGCTGTTTTTGGTTAAAGTCTGCAGCTTTGAGACTGAGGCCCAGACCCTCAGTCTGTGTTGCAGCAGGTTAGCGTGTCTGGCTCAACAAGGCAGGGTTCTAGAGTGCCAAGCTGGCAGGGAAAACGGGCTCAGAGGTAATTTCAGCACATCAGCTGACAGTCCCAAGGGGGTCTCTGTGACCAAACCCATCACAGTGGCATAGTCGGCAGGATATGTGCACAACTGATTGCTTTGAGGCACTGGTAATGATTTGAAGTGAGTTTTGAGTGTGGTGGTTGGAGAACAGACAAAGTGGTTACTGGTTTGTTATTTTCTGTTTGCTTATTTCGGGTAAGGGAAATAGGGACAGAAAAGTAATCAAAATGAGTGAGAGTGAAGCTCAGAAGAAGCTAGAACTGCACAGGTTGCAGATTGCTGAGAAGGAAAATGAACACAAAAGGCAGATGGAATTAAGACAAATGGAAATCGATGTGCAGTTTGCCTGGGAAAAGGCTGCCATAGAGGGAGAAGCAGCCAGACAAAGGGCTGCACACCAGCAAGCACTGGAGTTAAGAGACAAAGAAATTGAGGCCCAGAGACAAGCCCAAATTGAGACCCAGAAGCATGAACTAGCTGTAATAGAGTGGAAGAGACAGAACCCTTCAGCAGCTGGCTCGACTTCCCCCAAAATCCATGAATGAGAGTGGTTATGTCCACCATATGATGAATCCAGTGATATTGGAGAGTATTTCATCACCTTTGAGACACTGTGCACGCTCCATGTGATTCCAGAGGATCAAAAGATGACTACTTTGGTTGCAATATTGATGGGGAGAGCTCTGGACATATTCAATAAGATGCCTACATATGCCTGAAAGTTTCACACTGTTTATACAGCAGACTCCTGGTCCATAGATTTTTGACTTTGAGTTGTGCAGTGCTAGCTCCACTGGATTTCAGCCACTTCATCTTATCCAAACCCAGGTTGAAAATCTAATTTGTACTTTGCCTTGCTATTCATAGTTATCCCCTCTTTTCTTCATGTCACCAGCTTTCAAGCCAACCATGCTGTCACTTTTAATTCGTGCTTACATTTGATATCATCAGCTGATGATCCTTTCAATTTAATACTACCTGCTTTCCTGTTCATTGTTTCAAATACCTTCTCACAACTACATGATGATTCATTACTCTACTGCCATTGCAAAACACTTCCTTAGGGTTCAAAAAAGAACTAGATAAATTCATGGAGGATAGGTCCATCCATGGCTATTAGCCAGGATGGGCAGAAGATTTTCAGTAGCTTTTCCAGCTCTAACTTCTAAGGACATGATGTTAAAAAAATAATTTTCTGTCAGTAGGAAGTTTTTAACTTTGTCTTAAACACAATCCTTCATAACCAATACTGAGAGAGTGATCGAAAAAGTATGAGAATCATAAACTGGAGGAAACTTGGGCTTATAAACATCAATTTTGGCATGGAATGCCTAACTGAATACCTTTTGGTGCCCTACCCTACAAATCCATAATAGAAGTCACAGTTTGGGGCAACTGCACCTGTATTTCCCCCTTACGGTCCAGCTAGGGCACCCCCTCTAGGCTCCCAGCTCCCGGCCTTTATGTCTCTTGAGCAGAGTCTCTTGCCTCTTCCCCTTCTGACTGGTTTTTCTCTAAGCTGCTATCCTGCAAGTTCCCCAACAAGTTAGACTGTCTAAGCAGGCCTGTGCTTCTTTCTCCTCAGAGGCTACGAACAGCACAATTGCCCACAAGTATAAGTTACCTCACAGCCCTTTCTAAGCAAGCACATTTATTCTTAAGGTGGAAGCATTACAGAGAAAACATATCAAAACAATAAAGGAACCTACACACATGCTAGTAAGTTTACTAGCCATCACCTCAACTCCAGCAAGAGCTCTGACAGGTGATCAGTCTTCCAAACTCCACCCAGGGTTGTGGGGGGGGAGGGGTTACAAGCTCATAACAGCTCTTAGCTCAGAACAAGCATCCATGAATTTGTGAATCACAACTTTATACAGTTTGGGTCTTTGATCTTGGGACCCTGGGAGCAGCTGATCTGCAGCCAAGGTTCCCTCTTCAGGACAAAGCTTCAAAAACGGAGTTCTTGCTTAACCTTAGGGGGTTCAATTTGCATACACCTCCATCTAGAGATTTCCTGGTAAACCTCAATTTAAAGCATGCAAACAGCAAAAGGGACTCTGGATTTTTTTTTGTCCCGTCCCCCCCCCCCATTTGTCTCTTCTGGCAGGAATTCTATTTATATAGATTAACTTCTTCCATTTTTGCAATTCATAGAACAACCAACACACACACATATTTACTCATAGTGTTATGCTGTTTATTCTCTGCATCTTTATTAACACAAATACAGTTTATCAGTGTGAGGCTTCTGTTACATACAAGAAGGCTTATTTAGATTATGCCCTTAATTACCTTATATAACTATCACTATATCTTATGCAACTACAGTACTTTGGCTTATTTCATAAAGGTATTTATTTGGTTGGTTTGTTTATTTTTTAAATCATTCAGTTTTCAGGTCTCCAATTCTGGTAATAAACTTGTTTCATAAACCACAAGACAAATGTGTGAGTTAGGAAAAAGCTCGTTTTCATGATTTTCAATCAAAATATCATAGGGAGTGACCTTATTTAAAGCTAGGACACATACAATACAGCACATAATGAAATTCATGACACTGAATGTTGAGTTAATTGACAGTGAGACAGTTTGCACTGGTAGTGGCTCCCAATCAAAGGTGTCATGGTCTTGTGTGTGTATATATAGCTGTATAATTATAGTTATTGTATAAGATAATGGCGTATTTTAAATACATCCTTTTGTATGTAACAGAAGCCTCACAATAATAAACTAAGACAGGGGCTACCTAGTTTGTTTGGGATGGATGGGAACAGACAAATGTACAGGCACATGAAGCAAAAGGCGGATTGGCAATATCCCTGGGATGAAATCCTACCTTTGTTGAATTCAGTTCCAGCTCTGACACTGACCACATTTGCAATGATTCTGGGCAAGTTACTAAATTCTCTGCCTTTGTTTCCTAGTCAGTCAAATGGGACAACACTTATTTGCCAACCTCACATAGATATCATGAACATTAGATGTTGGTAAAGCACTTTGATCACAAGAGTTATGTTAAGTGCTCAGTATTATCATCATGAGAGTTGCAGTTCCTCCAACAAAAGTCTTGATATGCCCTTTGAGAAGACAAAAGGTCAAGTCTTATATACAATAATCTTCTGATGTACTTTAAACAATACAATTTTTATCTGAGACAGCAGGGAGGGGGGAAAATCACATAAAAGAGCATATAACAAATTGATTTAGTTCATTATAGATTAGGTGCTTTTGGCAGATTGCCCACCTCTTTAGGGAACTGAAGAATCTGTTTAAAAAGTGGTTTGATACTTTGCTTTACTTTGGGCACTGCTCCTTGCTGCAGTTGTAAATGTGATTGTCTGCTAACTGAAAGCCTTAAACTTCTAATCTATCCTGAGGTTACAAAAGCAATAATGGTAAGTGCTCTTGAGAGTTATCTACTGAACTGCTGTTGGCCAAGATGTGTTGGGTTTTGTGATCATTAGATGCTGCTCCATGTTCAGTATTAAGAGTTGGAGGAGATTCAGTATGGAACAGCTAATTAATACAGAGTAGGTTTCAGTTCCAATTATGTAGCTGCATGCTTGTCACATCAGACTAATTCTTGACTTTACAGAGAAAGAGATCAGCTTCTTCACAGATTTTATTTGGGCCAGTACTAGGAAAGCGTCATCCACTCTAACAGTGTGAACAGTAAAATACACTTTCCCCAGATCTTGAAGTGTGTAGCCAAAGCTTCTCTGCAATCCAAAAAAACTGGAGAGGGACAAACAGCCATCCAAGAAAAGACAAACAGATAAATAAATCAGGATTCCCATTCATTACTCAGCCAGAAGTTACAAGCTAATTAGAGCTAGTCAAAATTTTCCAGATTTCATTTAAAAAAATATTATGAAAATGTATGCAATGGTTTCCGGGGGTGGAGGGCTAGGGAATTCAACCAGCTGTAATGCCATTTAGAATGTTTTCATTTTTGAAAAACGTTGACAACATTCAAGAAAATTCAAAATTTCAACAAAGCAGTAAAATGTCTGAAAAATATTCAGGGAACTTCTTACCCTTTCCTCCTCAACCAGCTCTAAAGTTAATGTAAATGTATCATATGGCCAGTAAAGTCTTTAGCCCCAGGTCTTGGGCCTCATAGACAGCCCAGTCAGCCAAACTAAAGACTGAAAATAAACCTTCCTCCCAGGCATGGAATGGGAGTGCAATCGCTCCATAGCCACTTCTTTAGCCTCAGAGCTGGAAGCTTCTCCTGCTCCTATGCCCTCACTTTTGTGAAGTAAATAGTTGGTAGATCCATGCACACCCACTCATAAGTCCCCACTGCACCAGGAGAGACAGGGAGTTCCCACAGATTTGGTCTCCACAGCATGGAGGAGGTGCACAGCTCCTACACAGGCTCCCCAGATGGTTCCATGGGGACAGAAATAAAAATGAGACTCTGGTTCTGCTGTAGAAAGGGCCCTTTGCACCTGCAGAGAAAGGTACAGGATTTGTTGCATTTTGAGTGGTTAGTATCAGCGTAAGGAGATTGCAGGTGTAAATGCTTCAAAATGATCACACAGCCCGCTAATACAGCTGGTGGAAATGTGGCAAGACGACTAATGTAGGCCTAGATATTTTCACAAACCACAAGTTTAATCTAAGAAAATGACAAATGACATAAT
This sequence comes from Emys orbicularis, assembly GCF_028017835.1. Lineage (NCBI taxonomy): Eukaryota > Metazoa > Chordata > Testudines > Emydidae > Emys > Emys orbicularis. Next base: position 194,806,493 of record NC_088684.1, read on the forward strand.
GCAAAAAAAAAAAAAGCACACGTACAACCTCTAGGATTTCACTATAACAGGGTTGTTCCCTCTTAGTATCCAGTTCTAGTAAAATTATCTTCTGAGACAGAACCAATGTGACAGCCACTGGACCTCAGGAAGAAAAAAAAATCATGCAAAGGGACTCAAGACTCTGCTGTGTTGTAGCCCTGTCTAGCCTAACTTACTATCTCAGAATGTCCTGTTTTGAAAATGAGAAAATGCTGACTCACTCTTGCTTGTACTTTGGGGGAGATACAACCTCTCCACCAGGGCTGTGGAGCCTCCACAGGAAGTGGAACCAATGAAGTTTTGCTGTACAAGTGAGTAGCTAGATGGAAGGAAACCAGTGGCTTTTCTTCAGGGAATAGAACCCTGCCCCACATGAGCTCCCTTCACAGCACTGCACATGGGATAGGACATAGGGAGACTGAGAGAAGAAAAGAAGCAGGGTCAGAGGATCAATCCCATGCTAAAGAAATCCTCCTGTCTTCTGACCACAAAGAGAATGTGCTGTTGGGCTGGAGTAGCTTCCATTGTGCAGAATCAACTCCACAGCCTGCCCATGCTTTGGGATGGAAGATTCTTCCTCATGGTCCACCACTAGGTTCATGATTTGGGACTCAATGCAGAGATACTGCAACACTGCGTCAATTGTAACAGAGGTCACATAAAACTGAAGGGAGGCTCTCACAGAATTCACAAAGCAAAAAATCTCTGAAGAGTCTTCATCAACAAGGGAAGAAAACTTCAAAAGGGAAAGTAGTGTACAATGTGAAAAGGAAATGCTGAGAAAGCTGGCTAAATATACACATTCTTGGTTCTCTAAAGTTCCTTCTATCCTCCAGGGGATTTGCTGCAGGGTGAATACCAGTGAACAACAATGAATTCCTGTGGGAAAGATGGGAGGAATATTAATAAGCCAAACACATTAGGAGGTTAAGACTCATATGTCAAAAGACACACAAATAGGCAAAGATAAAGGGGGCAGGGGTGGGGGTGGAATGATTCCCAATAAGGAGAAAAAGAAATACAGTTAGCTTCCTTGCTTTCAACAATGGTTTCCTCTTCTGTCACAGCTCATGAGCTCACACTATATTGGGGTTGAAAAACATTTTCATGGCAATTTTTCAGGAGTATTGATGATGAAAAGGGAAAAAAGTCATGGAAATATAATTACCAAAATGTCAACAGATGTCACAAACACTTATTTGAACTTAAGTACATTTTATTTTTCCATGGTTAGTGCAATTAGCAACGTGCAGTGCATGCACTGTGATAAACAGGCAGCTGTAAATAACACCAAAGTTGCTCTGCAAGATCTTATGCTTCTAAACTCAATCTGGTCCTCCTAATCTTTAAAAAAAAATGTCTATTTCTAACCTCGGGGTGGAGGAAAGAAATCTCATGATCCTACCTGGGAACTAACACTCACACTGGAAGCTTGTTGTTACTATAATGGTGCAGATGAGCTCTTGCTTTCTATTAGCCTCCCAAGTCTATTCCTCCACTCCTGTAAGAATCAGGGAGTTTGAAGCAGATGATCCAGAAATGGGAAATGGAACACAGAAATGGGGAATGCCAGCTGTATGAAGGATCCATGCAGGATTCCTTTCTTATATTCCAGAATCAGGGTTTCACGTATGCATTTCATCTGATCCCTTGAATACCCAGAGTGAGAGAAAAAAGCAGATGGGATGCAGCTATACTGATTCTAATAGTTCCTTATTAGCAGAGACAATTTTGGCTGACAGATCTTCTCCAAATGCCAACTGAGCAACCAGACTATCCAGATATAGTATCACATAACTAGAGGCAAAATCTGCCTGCAGATTGGCTACACCTAACATCCTGGATGTTGGCTGGATAAGTGTGACTGACAGACTGGTCGCTAGGGGTAAGAGAAATCCTTTTGAAAAGCAGGAAGCCTGCCACCAGGAGAACTATTCCTCCAAGTAGAAAAGATTCTCTATTTGGCCAGACAGACATGACCTCAACCATTTGGAGGCCCCAAACCCCAAGATTGTTGACTACATTCTGCACCTGAAAATCTCTGGATTCGCCATCAATTCAATCAAAGTCCATCTTGCAGAAATCTCATCATGATGCCCTCAGGTCCAGTCATGCTCCGTATTCGCTCTTCATATTGTTTCTAGATTTTTAAAAGGATTGATTCATACTTATCCACCAATCTGGGACCTCCCCCCCCCCCCATTCAGATTCCAATGAAAGTGTCTTTTGTGTAAAAAAAAAAAAAATCACCCCCAAACTTTTTTTTTTGCAGTGTGAGCAGAGTTTACCTACTATGGGTCAGATCCTCAACCGGTGTAAAGTCAATGGAAGCATGCAGATTGACACCAACTGAGGATCTGACCAAACAGACCTAACCCTGTTTAACAAATTACAATAGCTATTATTGTCCCTTTTGTCATTTCACTATGTGTATATAGTGTGTGTTGGCCACTGCCAGACACAGCAGACTCTACTAACTGGAACATCAGCTTGTTCAGTACAACAATTCCTGTATTTTAATGACTGCAGGCATGGGGCCCGGGTCACTTGCAGATTTAAACTAGAGTAAATGGATTCTCTGTAACCTGAAGTCTTTAAATCATGATCTGAGGTTAGGGGTAACTCAGCCAGAGGTTAGGGGTCTATTAGAGGACTGGGTGGGTGAGATTCTGTGGCCAGCAGTGTGGAGGAGGTCAGATTAGATGATCATGATGGTCCCTTCTGACCTTAGAGTCCAAGTATGCAATTTCTTCTAGATTTGAAGAAATTTCCATGGACCATCCATCTTGAAAGGCACTAAGCATAAGGAATAGTCTATAATCTACTGAATCTTGGTATCGTTGACATAATTGCATGAACTGGCTGTGGTTCAAATATTTGACTACCATTCCTTATGCTTAAATGATGTGGCATGATTTCCTACATTTAATCTTGACATTTGGGGCCAGTTTTGTTATTCTTGGCAAACCCTTTTGTGGGAAGATTATCCAAACCCTCCCTTCACACCCTCCTGCAATGCTTCTTATTAAGGGAACCATAAATAACGTGGAGCTATTTATGATGAAATTGAGAACAGTTCCCATAAGAGGCAGCAATTCCAGCATTTTGTCTTGTTGTTATAATCCATGTAAATCAAAGCAATATTTCATCTTCAATATATCTAAGGGTGGGCTTTCCTTTGAAGCATGGATGATGACTTTTTGGTCTATTTTGCTGCAGCTCTACATACTCTATGAAATCCCTACTTCTTCCCTTCCATTCTAAAAGGAAATATATGGCTTATGAAAGGTTCCTGATAGAACTCAAGTGACCAGAACTGTTAATTGTTACTTGGGAAATGAGGTCCCCTTGTCACTGGGACAGCTGCCTGTGTTGGGGTTCATACAGGCCAGTTATGGTGCCTGGCTGCACTTTGAGGGGAAGCCAGGCTTAACAAATCATGAAGCCCAGCTGGGCAGGCACAGACTGGTTAGTGTAAAGCCAGGAAGTTGAAAACAGAAGAGGCTGCAGGGAGAAGGTCTGTAGTCACTCCCTAAGGGAATGGGAGTTGGCCAGGGACAAGAAAGAAATGCATGGGGAGAGTCCAGCAAGAGGCCAAGAAGGGTGAAGTAGCCACAGGGAGCAGAGGAATCTCCGGTGGCAAACCCAGCGACAGGCAAGGTGATAGAGAGATAGGATAGGAAGGAGCCCAGGGAAACAGCTGCAGGGTGAGACTGTAGTAGTCCAAATCTGCTAGGTCATAGGTCCCTAGGCTGGAACCCGGAGTAATGGGCCGACCCTGGTTCCTGTACCAGCCACTGGCAAAGTGGCACAAAACCAGAAGTTGGAACAGAAGACTACTTGAGATGGCATATGAACAGCTGGTCTGGTGGGACTTTCTGGAGGGAACGATATAGTGACCAGAGTCATGGAGAGAGAGAGAAAGGAGCCATAATACGAGCAATTGACTGAAGGGGGTACCAGATGGGGCAAGCTAATTCCCAGACCCAGCCATAAGGAGGTGCACCTGCAGGGAGCAGACCCCTTCATACTGTCATGACAACCATTTATTAGTATCATTTATAGGGGCAGAGTATGGGCTGGTTTGCACAAGGGATTAGAAGGATATAGGGGCCTGATGTGGTCCCTTGCTTTACCTATCCAGATTGCACATAGCAGCACAGAGAGGACAACTCCTCTCTCAGGGCTGCAACATCCCCACCACAGCCACCATAGAAGTGGGCAAGACAAGACAGGGAGTGGGTGGAGCTTCAGCTTCATCCCCAGCATACCAGCTAGGGTAGCTACTCCAGTTCACTGTCAAAGTATGTAGGTATGAGTCTGGCATAGGGAACTGGTATTGCCAACCTCAAAAATCATGAGTCAGGTCTCAAACTTCAAGAAAGTGGCTTAAAAATCATGAGATCAAAAAATAATAATTGTTGGGCTCTTTTTATTTGCCTTCTGGTCCTGGAACTTTTAGAGGTCATGGTTTCAAACTTTCTAGCTCACAATGGCTACTGAGGAAAGTTATTTTTTGAAAAATGAAAGCTGAGCTTCTCATGTAATAACCAGATTCCAGCAGCTGGGACTTTAAAAAAATTACCAAATATCCCAAGACTCGTGATCAGATCAAGAGTGTTAATAACACTGGGTTACTTCCCCTGCAGTGCAAGGGAGAACAGCTTCTAACTCAGGGGTTGGCAACCTTTGGCACGCGGCTCGACAGGGAAAGCCCCTGGCGGGCCGGGCCGGTTTGTTTACCTGCAGGTTTGGATGATCGCGGCTCCCATTGGCCACGGTTGGCCGCTCCGGGCCAATGAGGGCAGCGGGAAGTGGTGCAGGCCGAGAGATGTGCTGGCCGCCGCTTCCCGCCGCCCCCACTGGCCTGGGACGATGAACTGCGGCCAGTGGGAGCCGCAATTGGCTGAACCTGTGGACGTGGCAGGTAAACAAACCAGCCCGGCCCGCCAGGGTGGTTACCCTGGTGAGCCGCGTGCCAAAAGTTGCCGACCCCTGTTCTAACTCAAAGTGCCTTCTACAATCTGCCCCCCAGGCTGCTACTGGGGCAGCACAAAAAGATGTGGACAAATTGGAGAAAGTCCAGAGAAGAGCATCAAAAATGATTAAAAGTCTAGAAAATGACCTATGAGGGAAGATTGAAAAAATTGGGTTTATTTAGTCTGGAGAAGAAAAGAGTGAGAGGAGACATGACAACAGTTTTCAAGTACATAAAAGGTTGTTACAAGGAGGAGGGAGAAAAATTGTTGTTCTTAACCTCTGAAGATAGGACAAGAAGCAATGGGCTTAAATTGCAGCAAGGGCAGTTTAGGTTGGACATTAGGAAAAACTTCCTAACTGTCAGAGTGGTTAAGCACTGGAATAAATTGCCTCGGGAGGTGGTGGAATCTCCATCATTGGGGATTTTTAAAGCAGGTTGGACAAACACATGTCAGGGATGGTCTAGATAATACTTAGTCCTGCCTTGAGTGCAGGGGACTGGACTAGATGACCTCTCGAGGTCCCTTCCAGTTCTACAATTCTATGAAAAACAAAATCAAGAGAAGATCAAACTAAACATAAGATAAATTATATTAAAAATCCCATGCCTGTGTGTCACACTCCATAGCCTAGTCCAGGTAAGGAACCTATAGAAGATGTTATATTTTATGATCTCTTACATTTGTAGAATTCTGTCTTTTGAAAACTCATAATTTACTGGTCATTATTGTCCTGGTAAAATATGTGTGACAACATTGTATGTAAAGTTACTACTGTATGGTGTTACTAAAACACATTCTAGATCTGGGGAGTGGCCAAAGCAGTTTCTCAGAGACAAATGGCAAGCTGATGCCTCAGCCAGGTGTGAACAAGTTCAATGAGCCATTTCCTGCTAAATGGCCATTCTTTGGCAGGAAAGGGGGGGTGGGCAAAAAAATTTACATTTTAACAAAGAAACAGCATGGAGTTCCCATCCACACAAACTGCCTGTCACCATACTCACAACTGGAAATGCCTTTCAAAAAGGGGGGGAGGGAGGGGAAGGACTATAAAAAGGAAAGAGAAACACCCCAAGGGACTCCACCCCTCCACCTCGCTCTCTCTCTGTCCATCCGAAGAAGTGGGCTGTAGCCCACGAAAGCTTATGCTCAAATAAATTTGTTAGTCTCTAAGGTGCCACAAGTACTCCTGTTCTGTCCATTGATTCATTGCACCAGAAGGAACACAGGAAGCAGCCATCACACAGAAGAAGGGGTCCTGGCCTAGAAGTTTGGCCAGTAGGACTATTGGGAGCACGTGGTGAGAGAAACTTTGCTTTGAATTTAACATTTAACTGTATTTGTGTAAATTAAATTCATTTAAATTAGGAACCTTATTAACAACCACATTTTACTATCTTCATATATTATAATATGGATGAACACTTGGCAATTTGAACCTTTTTAATTTATTTAATAATGCCCTTACTATGCTATCCACTGAAAAATTCATAATCTTCATTCAATGAACATTTTTTCTGACTAAGTGTGTTGGCTTCTTTTCCACTGTGGTAGCTGTATAAGCTTTTTAGTGGAAACCTTCATACAGCATAAGATCATCGCTAATGGAAATAATTCACAAACTAAAATTAGAGCCTCATTATTCAGAAGCCTTTAACATCTCCCCCCCGCCCCGCACTAAATTCTGTTGTGGAACGATTAGATTATTCTGCAGAGAATTCAAAACCAATTACTGTTTTACTTCACAAGAGGTATTGAATTATACATAGATTCTAGCTATTTGAAATACTGTGCAGATCAGATGAACTGGTGCTCCCTTCTCTTGGTGGATTTCCCCCACCCAGCTCACCTATGGCCACTCAAATTTGCTCTAGGCCACTATGTTTTCAGGACATCCTCAGAAGCATTGCCTCTACAGTAAACAGCAATTCTTTCCAGCCAGAATATCATAGTATAATCTAGTCCATGTTTTAAACTGTGGCGTTACTCCTGAAAGCAGCATTCAATATATTATACTTCCAGAAAAGATAGCCAAGGCAAAACTGCTTTAGGCTTATCTACACAGTAGGGCAATGCACACTATGGAGGTGAGATTGCTATGTTGCACATTGAGGTATGTTGCACATTAATTGGTTTGTGTAAATGCATGCTAGAGGTTCCCTAGTGCTCTTTAATGTAGTGCAGTCTAAATCACACCTCCATAGTATACATTGGTGCCATAGGTCCCCAAGGCCTTAGTCGTTAGTTGATCACCTGATCAACTGACCTGGCTCTCCTAACACTCAAAGTTTAAAGTCACCTATAGTTTATTAGGTCACTAAAACACTCATTTAGCTAATAACTAATTGTCTTCAAGTCTTGTCCTTTTGATAATTAGCCTCTAAAATTGTACATGCACTTTTGCAATAGTTTGCAAGCACAAAACCCAGAGTTTGAACATGCAAATCATACAGTTAAACAACATCCAGCTATTCAAGCATGCTACACTTTTGGATGCCTTTGTAGAGGTCAGGCTGAAGCCTGCTCAATACTTTTCCTTTAATCAAAAATTATGAATTAATACCAAAACATTTTCCTATGCTCTAACAGGGCATACGAAACATTGAGGCTGATGAGGAAAGCCTCTGAGACCATACCATCCAGTGACAGTTTTTATGGCAAATAGAAAGAAGGATACCATTCAGGAGAAGGAAGAGATCTCAGGCTGTAAGGAGAAGGTTTAAGAACAAACCCAGATTGCTACCTCTTTATAGTGGCCTGGAACTGGTGTGCCTAAATGCAGAGTGGGCATGAACTCCCCTCTCCCCTCAGCAGGAATGCTGCGGGAATCTTAGTCTGAGGGCTGATGAAAACTGTAGGCCACTCCAGCAAGGATACATGAGTAACTGCCTTTTCTTTGGAAAGGGAAAGACTGTGGGGGGGGCTGGAGCTTCTGAGTGTCTGTCCAAGAGACTCTCTCGGTTTGCGTTTGGGGTTCAGATTCTTGGTTTTATTGCAAGAAAGAATCCCAGAGAGAAGGAATTCTGAACTTCGTTACAAGATGCGCTCAGGAAAACTTGTGTTCTCAGAAGGACTGGGGACAAGAAACCCCTGGAAATGAAAATTTGTTTTCCTTTGAACTTTAATACAGACCCTCTAAAGAAGACTCTGATAGAACCAAACTGAAGAAAAGGCCCTTCCCTAGGAAGGAAGGATTCTTTATTTGTTTTAGATTTTGCCACTAACCCTAGTCTGAAGAGTCAATGAACCCAGAGAAAGAAAACCTCTGAGAAAGGGGATTTTTCAGTTGTTTGAACTTTGCATTTTCATTGTTCTTATTATAGCACATACATAATGGCACGTGACCTTTTTTGACAAAAATGAAGGAAAAATCTAGGACTGGATGAATGTCCAATATAATTGGAACTAGATACACTTGTGTCTGCCACACCGAGCCAGAATATTATAAATTCATTTTTGCAGACTACAGGTTGCCATCATTTTGACATTTATATCAGCACAGACATAGATTTATGACCAATAGGAACTTTGATCATCTAGTCTGACCCCCGGCATAACACAGGCAATAGAACTTCATCCAGTTATTCTTGCAGCAAGCTCAATAATTTGCAGTTGGGCTAGATTATATCATTCATCATCAAACGGTCTTGATTTACAGACTTGTAGAAATGGAAAACCCACCACATGCTTTGGTTATCTGTTCCCATGTACCCTCAATGTTAAAAATGATACTGTGACATCTCGCAGAGAACCAAAAAGGTCATGACATCTAGGCCCTACCCCCAGAGAGTGGCCCAGAGAAATTCACATACCAGAATCCCATCAACAGACTACAAGGAAGAGCTGTTTGACCTCCCTCAAACTGGGTTTGGGTGCAGCACTTGAACTTCTCAGTACTCTGTCTTTACTCTCTCATTCTCTTCCCAACAAGCCGACGCCAGACATATTCTGTTCCTTCAACGTTTCAAAAATTTACCCTTCAACTCTGATGGCAAAATCCCTTATCCACACCCAGCTACTGCAACCTCCTTTTCTCCAGTTTTTGGAATAATCCCCCAACCAATTTCCAGCTAGTAGAATGTGCTGCTGCCAAAATCATTGTTCTTACTCATCATTTTGACCCCGTCATCTCCACCTCAAAGCCTTCCTCTGACTTCTGAATGTCCCCTGCAGCAAGTTCAAGCTCTTTCTCCTTGCTACCGGTGCCCTGGTACCATCAACCTATAACTCTGACCTGGTCTCTTTTCATGTTCCCCTGGATTGATACCCATCTTAACACCCTATTTTGACCTCCTCTCACTCCATGCCCTCTTCCGTTCAGCCCTCTATGCATGAAACACCCCCCAACCTAGTTTGCCATGCCATCACATCGTCCTTCCTGTAAACTCACTTCTGGCATGAGATTTTTTAAAATTCCTAGAACCATCAAACCGTGTGCATGCCTTACTGAGTAACAGCACTATCTTATTATAGGAACCTCTGGGAGTCTTTCCATGAATTTCATGGGGCTTGGAATCAGGCCCCTTGTGAAGATGTGGCCAGTCCCTTTGCACCCTCTTGGGGCCAGCTGTGGCATTCCAGGCGAGCCCCACCTTACTTTCCCCCAATTAGGCATCAGTAAGTTCCCTTTAACAGACGTGGGCAAGGAGAATTCAAAATACATTAACAAAATAGCATGTCCCCTTTAATAAGGTTTGATGATACGAGCAATTAGAACAAACAGTTCATAAGATCCTCACCTCAGGACCCTGGTTCAGGGCTCCCAAGCTTAACGTTCTCAAACAAAGTCTCTCTGAGTCTGGTCAGACTAGTCTCTTGGTTCCTGAGAGAAGCCACCACTCACGGCAACTTGCACAGTTTCTACTCCTCTCCCGCTTGCTCAGCTTCCTGTTCAAATAGCCCAGCCCTAGTACAGGGCAGGGCCTCCTTGACTACAACCCAGGCTGCCCCAGCTGTAGGCTGTAGCCTGTCCCTTAAAGGGGTAGTACACTCCTTTACACCCCTTATGACTCTAACTTTGCGTGTCATGTGTGACTACAAGTTGTAAGTAGAGATGGGCGGGAATCAGATTTTCTGCTTTGCAAGAAATTCTGAGTTCCAATAATTTTCTGTTCTGAAAATAACAAAAACCAATAAATAAATAAATAAATAAAGATTTCCCACAAAACAAAATTAATTTTGGGTTGATCAAAACGTTGTTTCAATAAAATTGAAGCATTCAGTTCAGACACTTAAAACACCCCAAATTTTACAATAAGTAAATTTTGAAACTAAGTCATTTCAATGCCAAAAAGCAAAAATGTTTCATTCTAAAATTTTAAGCGTAACAAAAGGCCTTTTGCTTTCCCTCCCCCCAAAAGTAAAATTTAATTAAAATCAACATATTTCCACAAAGCGTTTCACTTTTGATGAATCACTGCTTTCTGATGGGAATTTTGTGACGGAACATTTTTCAACCAGCTATAGTTGTAAGCTCTTTGGGATAGAAAGAGTCTTTAACTATTTCTATGACGTGTCTAGCCCGCCCCTGGGCACTCAGTAGTAATAATAATAATGGGGGGGGGGAACCGCAGAAGAAACAGCAGCTACACTGTAACTGAGTGGCTGCATGAATATGGAAGGGGCATAGATTTAGTGATATGAAGGGTCTTTTCCATCACTATCTTCTATGATTATAGATCAGTGGGTTTGTCACAACCAGTACTTCTGTGACACACACACACACAAAAATCAGATATTTGGATTTCTTCTTTTAAAAAATGGTTTTTCTCAACTGCATCTGGGGCAGTTGCACCGTGGGTTACCATCCCTTCCTCACAATGAGAAAGGCTAATCTTGTGGCTCAACTTGGGATTCAGGGGCTTTCGGTTCAATATCTGGCTTTGCCATAAACTCCATGCGTGATCTTGGGTCAATCACTCTGTGCTGCCTATTTTAAAGAAAGTATTGCTATCTCTATTTTGTATTCCTTTTCTATGTAAATTGAAAGATTTTTAGGGGAGGGACCATCCCTTATTATGTGTATGTACAGTGGCTAGCATAATAGGGACCTGATCTCAGGCTCTAGGTGCTACCATACTATAAACAACAGAAAAGAAATGCTGGCCATTGTCAGACAGGGCAGTTCACTACAGTTCATCACCCTGGAGAAAAAAGGTAGGCCGGCCTGCTGAGGCTGCAGTCCAAATTCCCAACTCTGGAAGGCATGGAAAAAAATGCTGCCTAGCTTTGCACATCAGCAGACTGAAAAAAGCAAAGCATGCTGAAGATCTTGCAACTCCTCCATGACTTTACAAATTAACTGAGACTAATCTGTGACTTTACCATTAAAAAACAAAAATCACTGGGACAAGACCACTGACTTAACTATAATCCTACAATAATTATGAACCTTTTGTCACAATATTCACTGAGTTTCTGAATTGCAATTAGACAACACAACACATCTTCATAATATTATGAGAGCTATACAGATATCTTAAATGGAATGTCTTTTTACTATAATTGAAGAAAAAACCAGCCTTTAAAACTGGCTGTTTCTTCCATCAATCTCTCCTCTCCTTCCACAATTATGATTTCTATCACTTTTCACTGCCTGAGTAGTACCAACTCTGTCCTTGTTTGAGGCTTTCACTGCCCACAAGATACCACGGCTTCACCTCCAAAGCAGCAAAGTCACTTGACATTGTGTGATGTAACGTTCTTTAGTAGGAGAGGCACATAGGTACCAGCCTGTCAGTAGGTGATGCCTTGCAGGAGGTCCTGGAAGCTAAGGTAGGGGTGAGCTTGGGATACTTGTTTCTTGAGCAGGTGCCCAGCCCCAAACATGCTGACATGACCTTCCTGACAGACATTTAGCCTTCCTGCACCAACCTGTGCCTCCTAATCTATCTGCCCTCTGCTTCCTGATGTCCTTTCCTTGACAGATTTCTAGTCTATCACAATCCACTATATGGGCTCTGTATTTTTCACTAAGATGACCTTAAGGGCCCAGGTGTCTCCTTGCTGGAATCTACCACAATGCATCCATTTTGAATTTTGGTGTGCAGTGGAGTCTTGGATGCTATCACTCCCAGTCTCATGTGAAGTCACTCCTGAGGTCCTCAGCATGAGTAGGTGAGAGGGTCTTGGTGCAATCCACACTAGTTGATCATTCCTGATCAAGTATTTATGTCTCAACTCACTACACATTTCTATAGCTGAATTTGAATTTCTGAAAAACAAAGTTTATGTTAGAAATTGTGATGGACCTAAAATTAATGTACTCTTTGCATGGGGATGTTGTAATTGGGACTGATAAAATACTTGCTGAGGTTCAGTAGTAAACTAAAGTTTCTGCATTGTGCTATTGTGGTATGTGACTCCTTTCCTAACACTTTCTGATGATAGGATTGCTAACTTCCACTGTTCATTAATCTTGGTTGACAATGATTCAACCAAAAGGCTGCAACCTGGATTACTCATGGCACATTCATACTAGAAAGAATAGATTCATATTTACCACATTAGCTAAACACTGTATCTTCCTTACTTAATAAAAATAAGAACTGTTTGTGGATGATGGAAAAGGGTCTTTGCAAATGCAAAACATGTACCACACACAAAAGAAGATTAAATTGATAGAACTCTGGGTGTTTGTTATTAATCCTAGCCTGATCCCCCCTAATGAACTTGCACTGAAGCACAAAGAATTAATAGCTAAAGAAATTTTAAAAATGCAAAATTGACGAAGTGGAAGAAAATAAACAGCTAAACAACAACTCGATAGGGAAAAATATTTAACAGTAAATGTGTTGCCACTTAGGTATTCAATTCCCAAGTAATTTTGGTCCATTGATTTTATGACAGTATGTTTCAAAGAGATTTAAAGATACATTTGAGTTGCATTCTAAACTATGAGAAATATTTTGTTGACTAGGCAGCCAACATCAGCAGACCAAAAAACCTGCTTTAATAAATAAATTTCACCTACAAAGTCACTAAAGTGGGTGAATTCAATGTATTCATAAAATCTCTGAAAATATATATTTTTTTTTCAAGTCTAAAACTAAATTTACTCAAACTTTAAAAAAAAGAGAAATAATTGAGGACTGGCAGTTATGGGAGAGTTAAGGACAGTTTTTGTCACTTATCTCCTAGCATCCTATCCCCATTCCTCCATGAGAGTTTTTTCCAATCTAATATATGTCTGATTGCTTTGTTTTCCTCTGTCGTAACTCTTCCAGATGTTTTCTTCTTCACTGCTCAAAGCATCCATTGCCTCTCCTTGCATTTGTGATCTTTCCCCTTATGGGCACAATCTTGCAAGGTACAGGGCACCCTCAATGACAGTTTGACTTCACAGGGGATTTTTAAAAAGTCTTTTCTGAGTAAGTCTAGTGCTGGTGTAAATCCTTGGCTTGACAGCCTAGAAGAGTTAAATCCTCTCTTTATCCATAGAACAGGCTTCCTCATTGCACCTCAACTCTCCAGGACATTAGGGTGATGTCCCGATTTTATAGGGACAGTCCCGATTTTTGGGTCTTTCTCTTATAGGCTCCTATTACCCCCCACCCCCATCCCAATTTTTCACATTTGCTGTCTGGTCACCCTACAGGACATGGTTGAGACACAGGGTGTTGAACAGTACTTCTGTGGGAGATGAGGATGCTCTGCATCTTATAAGAGATGCTCAACACCTTGCAGTCAGGTTCTTTATCAGGGCAGTAGATAGCCACTCAAAAAAGAAAATGTAAGATCTGATTTTAGCTGGCATGATTTATGATACTGGCTTGGGAAAGCTGGAGTGTGATATAGATCAAACAATGGCACTGTTTCCAAAATAAAACATTAGCTTCTATAGCAGAGGTTCTCAAACTGTGGTCTGCGAGCTCCATTCAGGTGGTTCGCGGAAAGTTCCCTCTAAGGTGCGTGCCTGGGTGGCCACCCACAAGAGAATGAAGGCCCACCCACATAATTAGTGGAGTCACACAGGGGTGGCTCCACTAATTAGGTGCCTGGACCCTGGAGAAGACGCACATGTAAGGTGAGGTGGTGGCCTGGGGGGAATAGGGGGTAGGTGGGAGGGGGCAGTGGGGTGAGAAGAGGGGGTGGGGGGAATTTGTGATGTGCAAGGTGGTCAGAGAAAGAGGAGACGTTCCCCAGCTCCAGGGCTGCAGCTGCTGGAGAGAGATGGCCCTCCTTCCCAGCCCCAGCTTGGGGGCTGCTGAGGTAGGGGAGAGAGAGAGCCCCCCTCCATCCCAGCCCCAGCTTGGGGTCTGCCACGACGAGGGAGAGAGGGCACATCCATCACCTTAGAAATGTAAGACTACCAATATTAAAATAGGAGTTGTGCGCTTTTATTTGTGGAACAAAAACATTAAATTGATTAAATATAGCGCTTTTATCCAAAGCGCTTTACAATAGTTAGCTAATAGTACAAACAACATTTGGAAAGATCATTAAGTGGTCCGCTGAGACCCTCAGGAATTTTCAAGTGGTCCATGAAAAAAAAAAAAAAAGATTGAAAACCACTGTTCTATAGCATCTTGACTTTCTCATCATGAATTAATCTCTCAGACCTGAGCATCTGGGCCCATGTGACACAGGGCCAGAAAGGGTTACACGGCTAGCAGGCTAATTGATCCAGATTCAACCTTTAGAGACATATTAGTAGATAATGATTGTGTTTGTGTGTGTTTGTCAACCACTAACAGTATATAGTTAATGTAACTAAATGCTGCCTGTTTGTCACTGTATTCTGTTCGTTCAGAGATCAAAAGATGTTAACATTTAGATGAACGTTAAATGCAGTAAAATCATTGTCTTTATTTCTCTTTGGAGTTTGTGGTAAACTACCTGTAAATGCAGGAGATGAGCAGTTGCCTTATGCTAATCCATGTAGCTAATTACCAATGGTGCTTAGAAAATAGAAGGTCTTGCTTCAAAGCCAGGATGATTGCCTGTTGTTCACCCAAGGGCTGCACGCTGTCAAGAGGCAACAAGAGAACCATAAAAGGAACTCTTGGGCCCTGATCCTGTTATGTCAGATCTGCTTACGCTTCATCAGAGGAAGTTTGAGTCACAAGACTGAGGTCCTCAGCTCCAGACTGGGTCACTTGGACATTGGACTATGACCTATGGAACTAATTCTGAAAGAACACTTTGCAACTCTAAAGCTCACCATCTCTACTATGAAACTGACCTAAGTTCCATTCATGTCTGCATGTATAAAGATTTTTTAACCAATACTCATTCTCTCTTTTCTTTTTTAATAAATTTTAGTTTAGTTAATTTGAATTGGCTGTAAGCATGTATTTGGGTAAGATCTGAGATATTCATTAACCTGCTGAGTAATGTTTCCAATCCTTTGAAATTGGTAGAACTTTTTATATTATGAACAAGATTTTCAGTCATCATATTTGACTTGGCTGTCTGGGTGGGAGCTCAAGGCTGGGTTGCTTTAAAGGAACTGTATTTCTGGGCTTCTGGGTGACCAGTAAAGTATTGTAGAAGCTGTTTTGTTACTGGCTTGGTAAATCTAAGTATTAGATCCCAGTTTTGGGGATTGTCTGCCCCATTCTTTGCAGTTTGCCCTGATCAGCTCCAGGCACCAGCGCAGCAAGCGCATGCCGGGGGCGGCCTGCCGGTCCCTGTGAGGGCAGCAGTCAGGCTGCCTTTGGCGGCATGCCTGCGGGAGGTCCGCTGGTCCCACGGTAATTTGGCAGCGGGGACGCCAAAGGTGCAACACTGGCGGACCTCCCGCAGGCATGCCACCGAATCTGCGTTACCAGCGGACCGCCCACAGGCGCGACGCCGAAAGCCGCCTGACTGCCGTGCTTGGGGCGGCAAAAAACATAGAGCCGCCCCTGGCCCTGATTGAGAAATCTCAGCGTGACCCCCCCGGGACTCCAGTCACAGCCCAGTACTTATTTTGGTCCTCTTCAACAGTGTTTGCATAGTCTGTCTCTCTCCTTGCTAACTCAAAGAGTCAGCAGGTTTATTAAAAAAGCCATGAGTAGAAATTACAGTTAGTGATGGATGAGGTTAATTTCCTGAGTGCCCAAATGAAATATTTGCCTTAGCATTTATTAGAGAAATCTAAAGTATGAAATATAAATAAAGCTTTGCCTCACACGGAAATTGTTAGGAAATTAGCATAATTAAAAATTGTCAAAGAAACCCAAAGGAATTAAACCCCTAAATTATCAGTATTATGGAGGACAAAGGAAAGCCACTAGTGAAAATTGTTCCTTTTCTTGCTGATTGCAGGGACAGTACCTACAGGATATTATGGTGACTAATATTTCATAGTCCAGAATACATAAAGAAAGCATGTGTGCTGTTCTGATCTCCCTATTAAAAGTAAAGCCATTGCAAAGATTGAACATAAGTTATAGAAGCAAAAACTTGAATAATTTTAGGAACAAAATCTCAATATGCAACACCCTAGAACCAGGTCAATATAAACAAGCTGGTAGAGAATGTAACATCATGCAGGATAGGATTAAAGGTGATGAAGGAACAAGTCTAAGCAATGCAGAGAAAATAGATTGATTTTTTTAAAGAGGATACATTTTATCCTTGGTCCAGTATACTCTGCATAGTATCATCCATCCTATTAAATTAAACCTCAGATCAGTAGCAGAGCTCTGGATAGTTTTTGTATCCAAAGCCCCTTTTTGTTGTTTCCATTGTAATTTAGGTCTCAACTTCAAAGGTTTCTCATTTTATCAATTTTTAAATTGGATAGTATGATTTTTAAAGTGAATTTCGCACTCAAGAAAGGTGCTGGATTAGCAACCACTGAGACCAAAATCCTCTTTTCGCCAACAGAATAAGTATGGCACAGGCAGATTGCTCATATCACCTTGCAAATGAGCCTTTTTTAAGACCCACAACCTTGGCAATGAAATGAACCTTATCCAAGGGGCAGCTGTGTAATTTTCTCCAAGCCCATTCAACCCCTCAGCCTTCTGGTGGAATACCAAACAAAAGTGATAATTCCAGGTGTGAAGGCATTTTTTGTCATGTGGACCTGTGTTCCCCAGAAATTTAACTAAGAGAACTAGCTCATTTCTCTTAAGCCAATATCTAACCTTCAGAGGATAGTGACTTTTTTTCAGTTATTACTGACTCAACTCTTCTAAGTAAGGTGTCCAAATCTGGCTATCTAGCCCTTATTATTTTCAACATTTTTTTCTTTATCATCTTAAACAATAGGGGCAATTCAGGGGTTGGCCTCTGTACCAAACCAGTCTGATTTTTAATGTGCAGAATCATAAACAGGTGGAAATGGAAAATAACTACATGCTCTAATGCGGTACGTATCTCCCTGCCAGGGCAGGATTTCTCCCTATTATCCACATACAATGCAAGTGTTCTCTTTAATCCAGTTTTTAAATACCACATCAAATGGGAATTGCAAAATCTTCCACTCATAACCTTTGCCCAGCCTATATAATTACTGTAGTCTTGAAACAAAAAGGAAGGAAATTTCATATTGGACAAATGAATTTATATTAAACAATTCATTTCCCCGTGTAAGAGTGCTAACATTTTTTGAACTGTCTACTTCAAGTCTTGGATTTTCATAGATCGGAGCACTCCTAGAGGAGAAGCGGCTCAGATACAGCATTTGGGAAGCCTAAGACACATTTTTCTTGTGAATGCGACAGTAAACAGATTGGGATGTCTGTTTTTGTAACATTCATGTTCATGATTGCAGAAAGAGGAATAGATTTCAAAATTACTCCTCCACTTTTTATCATTCCAGAAGTTATTTCAACTACATATATCAGGAGATAGCTTCATGATAACATTAAAGTATAGTCTTAAATTTGGGAACTGAACCTTTTCATCCTGATATAGCAGCCTCTTTATTGAAAATTTTAACTTTATCCTTCTCCCCCTAGCAATTCTAGAGTTATATTTTCAAAGAAAGTTTTGAAAATCTGTGCCGACCGAAAGTTCATACCACTTGGAACCAGATAGCAGGTGCCTTTGCAGCTTCCAATAAGCTGAGGGAAGAGGACACACCCTTCCCCAGATATCTGTTAGGACAGGTACCCACAGAAAGACTTCCCGCAGGCTTTGGCTTCAGCTTCTATCTTCATCTTCCCCTCACAGTGAGGTCAGGCTACCCCCCCAACCACTCCTGCCACACTTTATAGTTCCCCAGGGTGGTCACCTGATTCCCTTCATCATGTGACCTCTGAACTCTCAGTTACTCCTGGGGAACTACATTTCCCAGAATTCCCACTCTTTAAAAAGCACCCAAGAGCTATAACCAGCACACTGGAACACATGCATTCACCCCAAGGACCAGTGCACTGATACAAACCATATTCAGTACAGCATTCAATTGACTCACTGAAGTTAATGGGACTTTGACACTCTTTACTGTACATACAGTCTAGCCAGCACATTGTGAATGAATTATTTAAGCTAATGGCCCATCAGCTAAAACAATGGGCCATGAGAAAAGCTTATCTTCACCTGATAAGCTTTCCTGAAGCCGCTTCAGCCAATATATAGGTAATGGCTGTATGACTCATCGAAGCATGCAAGGGCATGTGACTACATCATATGATAGTAGACTGCATTTTATGCTGGTACTTTTCCATAAACTGTACTGAGGATTTTGTTTGGGACAATGGAGTTCCCTCCACATGGAAGAAGCTATAAAAAAGTGGGAAGTAACATCACCAAAGGCCTCACTCCCCCTACAACACACCACCTGAAAACATCTAAGGAACAAAGACTGAACTGGGGAAAGTCGTTGATTTGATTAAGCAGTTTGGTACTGAAAACAATGAATAATATGCCATCAGAATAAATAGCCTTCTTGTACTTCATCTCCCCATGTTTGATGGCTTTAATAGTCTCATTTTCCCAAATGGCACTAGCTAAAGGTTTCAGGCTGTGCTAAAACAACAAAGGATAAATAGGTCCTGAAACTTTTTGGACTATGAAAATAACATGACAAACCATTATTTTATAATCATTACTTCTGTCTCTATATAGCAGATTTATTCTCATGCTCAGTTAAGATCACAATTCATCATGTTAGGCAGCAAATAGACATGTTACATTCAAAATGGTCAGCTGAATTCTTTACTTTACATGGCTGATATTTAGCCATGTGCAATGTTCTATTCTTCTGGATTAGACTTTTTTAGTTGCTCTCCATAGGAAGTGTAAGAAACAGAAAGGAAGGGGGATGGTTGATTCAGCTGCTTTGTAATGTAGATTTCTTATCTAAGTCAATGGTTCAAACCCAGCCATGTCAGTAATGGCCAGCTCTTGCTAATGTACTGGTTATTTGATGGTATTAACTGCCACTCATGTTGGCAGTGTCATTAGAGAAATCATTAAAACCAGAATGAACTCCATTGTTTCTGCTCCCTGTCCAGATTAGGCAAAAGCACATTGATATTGCAGTATGGGGAAGCTTAATTCCGACTGCCCATGTGTTTTCTGTTCTCTGGATTGGAAACGTTAGACTCCGGGGTTGTCTGTCACTTTCCAAGAGCAATACATTTCATCCAAAAAGAAAGACTTGTTATATCCTACTGTCACAACTAATTAGACTAAAGCAGAAATAGTTTATTGTATTGAAATCCCTCATTTAAAGCAAAAATTATAAAAAATTGGCCTAGCTGAGAAATTCATTAAAAAACTCAAACATCAAAAGCTTTCATTGTCTCAGTCATTTTGACTCTAATAACTTTGTTACATGAAATCCCTGTCTCCTCTGAAGAGTTCTTGTAAAATTGCAGTTAATAGCCATATTTTACAAGCTCAGAGCTATGCATGTGGTTTATTTGGGAATTAGAGTACAGGAAAAAAATTATTTGAAACATTTGCACCACTATAATTGTGTGGCTGCATCAGTGTCTCCTTTATAAACCCCTGTTACCACAAGAAAACTATTAAGGTTATAGTTTTGACCTTTAGGACACTGGTTTATCTCAACAGGGACAAAATTGTTCCTCCTCCGGCAATAACTGCGTAAGTACAGAAACAATGGCCCCAGTCCAGCAAAGCACTTAACCATGTGCTGAACTGAAAGCACAAGTGTTCTCCCATAAATTTAAAGACACTTCAAGTTAAGCATATGCTTAGATGCTTTGCAGTATGGGAGCCAATGTGAGGTGGACATTGCTGTGTATTCTTCAAATACTCTCCTTAAAGCAGGAGGAGTTAGAAGGATCAGATGAGGAGAATCAAGCCTCCAAACCCTATGGATTCCTAAAATCTGTGCTAGTGAATGTGTTCGGCAAAGTCAGTCCCACTGTGTTGTCCTCCCTAGGATCATGACTCCTGGATAATCCACCTTCAGATGCATAGTTGAGAACCGAGTGAGAGATAATATTGCTTCAGAAATGGATTTTTTTTTGCAGCACTGGCTGCTTCATTCACTGCATAGCATTCATTCTATACATGAGAATTTGAGAGTGAGGCAGGGTCCCATAGGAATAATAGGATGTGAGGGTGTGAGGATAGATTATGACACACACAAAGGGGTAGACCAGATTGTGGGGGTAACCGTAACTTTGCATTTCCTTGTTAGTGTGATTTCAAACCTTATCATCCTTTTAACATCATGTTTTAAATTCCATATACAGTATTGCATTTAAATGTGAGTTCAATGGAAAATTTCTCCACTAATGACAAAGTAAATAAATATTTGAAAAAGGGGCCAGTTTGAAAAACTAGGAAACAGAAATCCTTTATTTACTCAGACTACAGATGCAAGTCAGGGAGGGGCACTGCAGTCTTCCCTACATTCTACCACCTGAATGCCTCCACCTCTACTTCCTGAATGGACATTCCAGCTGAAGATCTTCAAATGGTTGCTAACCAGGTTCTGGAATACTGAGATGGGTCTATTTTCTCCTGGTGCCAAAGATCCCTATAGCTACTTGTCCTCCAGAGAAACCAATAAGGGACCAAATGAAGGATTCAAATAGAGTCTTCTGGAATTTCCATAAGACCTAGAGGGATCACTGCTTCATTTGGTCCCTTATTGTAAGTAATCCAGTCTCTGTGCCCATTAAGCCTTTGGTCCCTCATTTGACATTGTCAGCTATGTAAAAATCCCTCTGCACTAGTACCTGGGCTGAGACCACCATCTTCTTCAAAACATGAAAAGCCACCGAACAACTTGACAACCTCAGAGTCAAAACTGGCCACCTGGAGAGGATTGGTAATGAAATACAGAACCTATCTGCTTAGACACCCATTCCTCCAATAGCTCTATTTAAAATAGTTGTGCCATTTTATTTTACAGATAACACAGAAGTGCACTCCTTCAAACAAAAACTTAAGAAAAAATGCATCTATACTTTTACTTACACTCACTGTTTAGATAGCACTTTTAAAGTTAACTTTATGTGTACCTTTTCAGGGACAATACACAGCCACATTCATACACCACTGATTCCCACCGAAGATAAAGGATTATAATGCCAGCTGACATTCATTGTAAATTCAGTGCTTACAGCAGAATAACATCCTGAAGTCAAAGCAGTGAAAAAAAAGTGTTAACAGTTACACTTGTACAGATGAATTATAATTCTGATCCTGCGCTTTGCCAATTTACTCTGGATGCAGTGGTGCATGTGATTTTATGATAGGTACACATGTCAACACTGGAGATAAATAATGAGCCTGTTTAAACTTGTGCTGGACATTACAGTATTAAAAGGATTACAGCAACAACATTACAAAACTGTTTTAAAATCCTCATTAGCTTTCTGTGAGTGAATGCAGTTATGCACAGCTAGGAGCAACTAATTATTTGTATGCTACCCCTCTAGCATCCAGATGGCATTAAAGCAACTGTCATTAGCTTGATATTCTGTTCTACTTGCATCTAAAAGCTTCCCTGCAGAAAGATAATTAAAGACCTGGTGTAGCCTTTTTAGATGTTGCTGCAAAAATTATTTCCCAATAGAAGTAAAAGTGTAATGCATTATTTTTAATTAGTGGAAATCTCTCTCACACAAGTGAACCATACCTAAAAACATACATATGCCCACAGGAAAAAAGAGGGGCAATGGTCAGGGAGTCCCAATGTCATTCTAAAGACAGCAGTTGTTGCACCTCTTGCAAGACCTCAAGAATCTATTTAGTAAGGAATCCTATTTCCTGTAATTGACCAGTTTTGCCTTATTATATCGTAAGTTGATATACTGTACTTGGAATTTCAGAAAGTCTTTATCCCATACCAAAGGCTCTTAAGCAAACTAAGCAGTCATGGGATAAGAGGGAAGGTCCCTCTCATGGACCATTAACTGGTTAAAAAGATAGGAAACAAAGGGTAGGAATAAATGGTCAGTTTTCACAATGGAGAGTGGTAAATAGGTACCCCAAGGATCTTTATGGGAACCAGTGCTGTTCAACATATTCATAAATGACCTGGGAAAAGGGGATGAACAGTGAAGTGGCAAAATTTGCAGATGATACAAAGTTACTCCAGCTAATTAAGTCCAAAGCACACTGTGAGGAGTTACAAAGGGATCTCAAAAAACTGAGTGACTGGGTATCACAATGGAAGATGAAACTCAATGTTGATAAGTGCCAAGTTATACACATTGAAAAATTAATCCCAACTGTACATACAAAATGATGAAGTCTAAGTTAGCTGTTACCACTCATGAAAGAGATCTTGGAGTCCTTGTAGATATTTCTCTGAAAACATCCACTCAGTGTGCCGTGGCAGTAAAAAAAGCTAACAGAATGTTGGGAATCATTACGAAAGGAATAGATAATAAGACCGAAAATATCATATTGCCTCTATATAAGTCTATGGTACACCCACATCTTGAATACAGTGTGCAGATGTGATCGCCCGATCTCCAAAAACGTATATTGGAAATGGAAAAGGTTCAGAAAAGGGCACCAAAAATTATTAGGGGTATAGAACGGCTTCCATATGAGGAGAGATTAATAAGACTTGGACTTTTCAGCTTGGAAGAGAGATGACTAAGGGGGAATATGATAGCGGTCTATAAAATCATGACCGGTGTGGAGAAAATAAACAAGGAAGTGCTTTTACTCCTTCTCATAACACAAGAACTAGAGGTCACCCAATGAAATTAATATGCAGCAGGTTTAAAACAAACAAAAGGAAGTATTTCTTCACACAACACACAGTCAACCTGTGGAACTCTTTGCCATAGGATGTTGTGAAGGCCAAGACTATAAGAGGATTCAAAAAAGAACTAGATAAATTCATGGAGGATAGGTTCATCAATTGCTATTAGCCAAGATGCACAGAGATGGTATCCCTAGCTTCTGTTGGCTAGAAGCTGGGAATGGGAGACAGGAATGGATCACTGATGATTACTTGTTCTGTTCATTCCCTCTGGGGCACCTGGCACTGGCCACTTTTGGAAGACAGGATACTGGGCTAGATGGATCCTTGGTCTGACCCGGTATGGCCATTCTAATGAAGTACTTCTTCACACAGCACACAATCAGCCTGTGAAACTTGTTGCCAGGGGATGTTGTGAAGGCCAAAAGTATAACTTGTTTCAGAAAAGAATTGGATAAGTTCATGGAATATAGGTCCATCAATGGCTATTAGCCAAGATGATCAGGGATACAACCCTGTGCTGTGAGTGTCCCTAAACCTCAGACTGCCAGAAGCTGGGATAGGATGACAGGGTATGGATCACTCAATTGCCATGTTCTGTTCATTCCATCTTAGACATCTGGCACTGGCCACTATCAGAAACACAGGATACTGGGCTAGATGGACCATTGATCTGACCCAGTATAGCCATCCTTATGGAGGGCAAATTTCCTCTACATTTCTGCTGGTGATCAGTTTGTGTCCTGTAGCATGGAAACTGATCTGATTAAACTGGTCTACAATTTTTGAGAAGTCGACTGCTTCAGAGATAAAATGTGCTATTTATTATGTATTTTGATGTGCTGAATTCAAATATGACAATTAAAACAACTGATTGGCTACTGTTTCTAAGATATTTAAGTTTTTACATTTTATGTCTATGTATATTGTGTAGATAGTAGAGTTTTAATCATAAATTGTAAACCTAGGTCTTTTCATGTGTTTATGGTTGCTTTACATGATAATATTTCACATGTCCTGTTTATGTAACACTTTAAAAATCAGCAAAAGGGTTATATAAATAAAATTTATTATGAAACAAAAGGCAAAAAACTATTCTGTACATAGTTTAGTCCTATTCAGTGTCTACTCGGTGCTTCTTGGCTTGTCTCTTGTATTCATTAAATGGAGCATCTCTTGTCACTGTCCAGCAATAGTCTGCAAGCATTGATGGGCTCCATTTGCCCTGATAGCGTTTCTCCATTGTTGCAATGTCCTGGTGAAATCGCTCGCCGTGCTCGTCGCTCACTGCTCCGCAGTTCGTTGGAAAAAAATCTAGAGGAGAGTGCAAAAAATGTATCTTTAGTGACATGTTGCAACCAAGGCTTTTGTATGCCTTCAGGAGGTTTTCCACCAACAACTTGTAGTTGTCTGCCTTGTTGTTTCCGAGAAAATTTATTGCCACTAACTGGAAGGCTTTCCATGCTGTCTTTTCCTTGCCATGCAGTGCATGGTCAAATGCATCATCTCGAAGAAGTTCACGAATCTGAGGACCAACAAAGACACCTTCCTTTATCTTAGCTTCACTTAACCTTGGAAATTTTCCACGGAGGTACTTGAAAGCTGCTTGTGTTTTGTCAATGGCCTTGACAAAGTTCTTCATCAGACCCAGCTTGATGTGTAAGGGTGGTAACAAAATCTTCCTTGATTCAACAAGTGGTGGATGCTGAACAATTTTCCTCCCAGGCTCCAATGACTGTCGGAGTGGCCAATCTTTCTTGATGTAGTGGGAATCTCTTGCACGACTATCCCATTCACAGAGAAAACAGCAGTACTTTGTGTATCCAGTCTGCAGACCAAGCAAGAGAGCAACCACCTTCAAATCGCCACAAAGCTGCCACTGATGTTGGTCATAGTTTATGCACCTCAAAAGTTGTTTCATGTTGTCATAGGTTTCCTTCATATGGACTGCATGACCAACTGGAATTGATGGCAAAACATTGCCATTATGCAGTAAAACAGCTTTAAGACTCGTCTTCGATCAATCAATGAACAGTCTCCACTCGTCTGGATCGTGAACGATGTTGAGGGCTGCCATCACACCATTGATGTTGTTGCAGGCTACAAGATCACCTTCCATGAAGAAGAATGGGACAAGATCCTTTTGACGGTCACGGAACATAGAAACCCTAACATCACCTTCCAGGAGATTCCACTGCTGTAGTCTGGAGCCCAACAGCTCTGCCTTACTCTTGGGTAGTTCCAAATCCCTGTCAAGGTCATTCAATTCACCTTGTGTTATGAGGTGTGGTTCAGAGGAGGAGGATGGGAGAAAATGTGGGTCCTGTGACATTGAGGGTTCAGGACCAGAAGTTTCATCCTCTTCCTCGTCTGACTCAAGTGAGAATGATTCTGGTGCATCAGGAACCTGCAGTCCTTCTCCGTGGGGTACTGGGCGTATAGCTGATGGAATGTTTGGATAATGCACAGTCCACTTTTTCTTCTTTGACACACCTTTCCCAACTGGAGGCACTATGCAGAAGTAACAATTGCTGGTATGATCTGTTGGCTCTCTCCAAATCATTGGCACTGCAAAAGGCATAGATTTCCTTTTCCTGTTCAACCACTGGCGAAGATTTGTTGCACATGTGTGGGGCCCACCTCTTGTCCTGATCTCCAATTTTGCAGCCAAAATAAAGGTGATAGGCTGTCTTAACCATAGTGGTTATACTGCGCTTTTGTGATGCAAAAGTCACTTCACCACAAACATAGCAGAAGTTATCTGCACTGTTCACACAAGTACGAGGCATCTCTGCTCACTTTGGCTAAACAGAAATGTGTCCCTTTGCAAAATCAAACACTGACAAATAAGAAAGCACGACACTGTATGATTTCTAGAGCTGATATAGGGCAATTTGTTCAGCAGAGTGATGTAAGCTTCGTTATGATTGCATCATCCATGACTTCTAGGAATAACATGATGCAATTCATATCATGTATGATGCAATACCAGCTTCAGATTGCATCATTCATTGTTTTGCCTAAAAAGCAAGTACTGTCCAAACCCAGTCATAGATTTATTCATAGATCCAGTCAAAGATGTATTTTAGTCATTTCTGGTTTAAATTGAGATCCCTTCCCTTTAGAACTCACTTATCCTCCGCCATTCCCAAGTCGTATATACTGACTCAATAGCATATCTTGAAAACTAGAGCCAATCAACAATTTTAAGCATCATTTTCGTTCTCAGTGACCCAGAATTAGTAAAGTTTGACTACCTTTATTTCAGAAGCATTTTGGCTGTAGAGCAGTGTTATTTTTATCCTGGATAATATAACTGCAAAAGGTACATAGTTAGATTTTGATTTGCAGATTGTGCATTTATCTGTTCTTCAGTGAATGAAGAAAGTCACAAGAAATATGTTCAGTAGGGAGAAGTTTGCTGCCATGCATAGGTGCCAACTCTGTGGGTGCTCCAGCCCTGGAGCACCCACAGGGAAAAATTAGCTGGTGCTCCGCACTCTCCAGCAGCCAAGCTCCCCCATCCCTGCCTCCTTCTTCCCCTCTGAGCACGCTGCATCCCCACTCCTTCCCCTCTCTCCCAGCGCTTCCCCCACCACCACCACCACCACCTAACAGCTGTTTGGAGGTGCTTAGGACATTCCAGGAGGGAAGGGGAGGAGCAGGGATGCGGCACACTCCGGGGAAGAGGAGAGGCAGGGACAGGGCAAGGGGCAGGGTCAGGCACCCACCAGGCAGAGGGAAAGTCGGCATCTATTCTGCCATGTGTTTAGTAGACACTAATAAACAGATCCTAAATGAGCTACACTAAATAAAGACAGTCTGTACCTAATTTCGAATTTGAAAACAAGCCTGCTTTCATACTTTTTCTTATTTTGTATAACTTGCCAAGATTACTCACACACAAAAATTGTGCATAATTTCACTATTTACAACGTTTTATATACATTGCTTACTAAAATTGTTATATCTTAGAACCCCAATTTTACAAGCTAGTGTAAGAAAGTTCATAAAATTGAACACCTCAAAATTACAGTAGGTATGGTTCATAAGTTGCAGTATGGGGCACTGCTTTCTTTCTTCTTGTCTTTCTGAAAACCACTGCAAAGTGATTTCCGATAAATGTAAGGCATCAGAATGTGAAGGGATGTCAACTTGTTCTTCGACATCATTTTTGTTATGTAAACTTTACCTCAGCCCACCACCACAAAAAAACATGAAAAATGTTTTGTACAGCTGATGATTTGTAAGATTGGTGTTTGTAAAAATGAGGTTCTACTATATTGGGACGATTCACTGTTGTGTTACTCTAGTCTAGTGCAACTCAACTGATTTCAATGAGACTACTCATGGAGGAAGGTTGTAAGGAATAAGGTGTGGTTTGGTTCAAAGAAACATCCAAAAATCCAGATTTGGAATCGAATGCCTTCAAAATAGTCACCAAGAGCTTTGTTCCAATTTTTGCATGTTGTAATTTTATTCACGATTTCCGTTCCATGAAGTAACCAACAGTAAATTGCCAGAGGAGATGGAAGAGTATTTGACCTGAAGACTTCAATATCTAGCCATGAAGCACTGATTCTGAAAGCAGAGCTAAGATCAGATGGCTATACTTTTTAGGAGTCCTGAAGAAAGTGGAATGTGGATCTTGCTTTTATCATCTTAACAGTTGTCTGTTACTGTTGTCAGCTCCTTGACTAGATCCATTAGGCAATTGGATCAGTCTGGCCTCATTTTCTATTAGAAAAACATTCTATGTACTTCTGCCCTTTGAACTATTCCAGCATTGAGACTGTTGCTTCTAAATGCTTATAAGGGCAGCCATGTAATGGGCAAACTGAACTTGCAACATAAATCTAGACAAATTCAAACTGGAAATAAGATGTACATTTTTAACCATTGGAACAATTTACCTATGAGTGTGGTGGATTCTACATCACCTGAAATCTTTTAATGAAGACTTTCATATTTTTCTAAAAGATATGCTATAGTTACCTCAACCAGAAATTATGGACTTGTTCCATGGCCGTGTGTTTTTCAGGTCAGACTAGATTTTTAGACACCACTGTGATTCACAGAATTCCTGCTTGGCTGCTGACTTAAGCCTGTAGATGCCTAAACTCGGCACCTAAGTTTTTGAACTAAAAGTTTCCTACGTGCCTAAGTTTTTGCCTCTGGGCCTTGCTGCCTTGCTCTAGATGTCTGGACACCTATCTCCCATCTAAACCCCAGAGTGATTCATGAATCAAGGGCATATAGGCACTCCTCTGCCTAACTTGTGTGTGGGGCCTGATCCAGTAGGCATGCTCAGAAGCTACCTAACTCCACACAAAGCAGTGGATCTCCCCGTTTAACTTTTAGGCCAGTGGTTAGGGTACTCACCCAGGATATGGGTGACCCTCTAGTTCAAGTCCCTCCTCTGCCTGATGAGAAGGGATTTGAATAGGGATCTGCCATCTCTCAGATAAATGCCCTTACCACTGGGCTAATGGATATTCTGATGTGGGGCTCCCTCACTCTCTCCTATTGAAGTTGTTCCACTTTAATTAAGTAATTGAATAAATACATATGAATTGGGCCAGAGGTAGTGTTAGAATGACTTGATAGCCCAGTGGTTCAGGCACTCAACTGCAAGGTAGCAGGTCCCTGTTCAAATCTCTTCTCCTCATTAGGCAGAGGGGGAACTTGAACTGGTAGTCTCCCACATCCCTATCCACTAGGCTAATGGGAAGAAGGGAGATCCTCCCACACACACTGCTCTGTGTGGCCTCTAAGCACACCTACCAGATCTCCCCCTAACTCACATATGGTTTGTGGACCGCTAGCCAGAAATGGGCATCTCCCACTGGCTAGTTTAAGAAGCTCCCCATCTCATATGCTAGCTTGATGGATTGCATTCTAAGGCACCTGTCTCTCCCCACTCATTGTACAGGAAGTTTGGATCACAATATTGTTCCTGTGATTTTCTAAGCACCTAAAGGTTAGGCGTTGCAATACCTAAATCCTTTTGCCAAACTTAGATGTGTTTTGTCATCTGGTGACATGCTCCATTTTCTCAGGAAGCATCCCGCAGATGCTCCTTGAGGTATTGGGGTGAGCAGGGTAGTAACAGGGGGAGGAGCAGGGGGAGAATGTCTCTTTGCCTGGCTGCTTTCAGACATTGCCAGCTTCCACCAATCCTGTGTTCTGTTAAGAAATTGTTGTGCCGCAACGATGAGCAAAGAGATTCTTACATATATACCACACTGTAGTTTGTTAAATTCTGGTAAAAGTGCTTATAAAGGAATTTGGGATTTTTTTGAGCTGATGCAAAGCACTTGAACAATGTGCGATCATTATAGTCCATGGGTATTATTTCTTCATTAGAGACAATTAACTCTGAATTAGTTCATTTCTGTTTATGGGTATATAAGCATTCCTTCTAGCGGAAATCTTGTTCTGAGCACAGCGCTACCAGATGGAAACCCTAGACTGTCAATGACATTTGAGTATGAATTTTTAAAACTAACTACATGTGCCAAAAGGATTCTGATGCACAATGATCTGAATGTCACAGGGACCTTGGAGCTACATCCTTGCCTTGTATATTTATAGTTTACACCAAAAACATAATGAATTTGTGCCTAATTTGTTCTCTGTTTTGTCAGTAAATGTAAGAGTTTTATAGACGAATCTGTCAAGGGTTGCACCAAGAGTAATTAATTTGGCCAGCCTTTCAGTTTTCATGCTGGACCTTTTTTAAAGGGCACGCTCACTGTAAATGCAAAAGGGGTGAGTATGCCTTTAGGAGACCTGAAAGGTAGATTAAGAACCTCTTAACAGAGACCAATGCTAGAAGTGGTCATCTCAGAACACCAATATTACTATTAATTATTGTGATTATTATTTGTATTACAGTAGCACCTGAACAGAAATTGGGGCCCCATTGTGGTAGTCACTGTCCAAACACTCAGTAAGAGACATAACCTGCCCTGATGAGCTTACAATCTAAGTACACCAAACAGACACAGGCTAGGAGAGAGGAAATATCCCCATTTTACAGGTGGGGAAGTGAAGCACAGAAAGTGCAGGAGCCAGATTCTCAGTTGGTGTAAATCAGTGTAGTTCTATTGACATCAGTGGCACTGCACTGATTTACACCATCTGGGTTTAAATGACTTTGCCAAGGTTACACAGAAAGTGATGGAGCTGGGAATTGAATCCAGACCTCCTGAGTTCCCATCCAATATCTTAACCATTTCCTTCCTTTCACACTAAGCATTTCAAAAGGAAGCCATAAAAGAGGAGCTTTTTTCATTTTCATTTTTTGATGTATACATGTTTATGACTGACTGACTAAAAACACAACTGTACTGTGCCATGTAGAAAAAAAAACAAAAAACTCATACTGAATATATTGCTAGGGATACTTAATTAGCCTGTTTTGCAAGAATTAGAAGACCAGTTTTGGGTGCCCACACATTTTGTTTGATTATTAAGTAATTAAAATGAAAAATAATTGAATTTACCTCTAGTGGCTTTGTCTCTTTTACATACAGTCATCATGAAGAAGCCAGATAATTTTATTAGAGATGGGCTTGAGCTGCAAAGTTTGGAAGAGAAGCCAGAGTTATGCAAAGTTTGAGGGAGAGGAGAATCCAGTGTTCTAGTTAGAGAATCATCTCTGTATTTTATTCTAGGTTAATGTGTTGTTTTTTTTAATTGAACTTTTATTATTAACAGTATGCATTGTTTTCGAACATCCATTATGCAACCATGACAACAGTTAACTTATGAGTTATTCCACACTGCGTCGTGCTGTCTCCATGTATCACTCCGTAACACCAGTGTGTGTTTAAATTGCTTTTAAAGGCTTTCGAATTCCAGGAGAAAAAATAATACCCATTATGTCAGAGGGAGTTACTGTTAGAGCTGTGCAAAATTAATTGTTCTGGATTTGCACAGACTCAGTTTTGGTTCATGCTCCTTATTTATTTATATGGGAATTCTGTTGCTCATTACTCTGACCACTGGACAAACCTATACATTTAGCCTCACAATACCCCAGTGAGGTAAGGAAGTTATCGCCATTTTAGATGGAAACACTGAAAAGCTGAGTTCCTAAAGGTCACAGATAAAGTCTGTGGCAGAGCTGGGAATAGAACACAAGTAGAGCTTCTGTCTCCCTGGCCAGCACCCTAGCCATAAGACAAATCTTCCTCTCTCAGGTTCCATTTCCCAAGCTCCTAGGTGCAACTCAGCCAGTATTGCCAGGTTCTGGCATTTGAAACCCCTGAGTTTCACATGGCTTCCACCCAAAAAACATAACCCAGCCCAAACTCAGGGGAAGGTTGTACAAACTGTGGAGCTGAGCCAAGTTTGATGGCAAAGGTTTGCACAGCTTCGGTTATTAAGGGACAAGACATGATCTACAGTGAGATTCCACTTAAATTCTTTGGGTATGCAGTCTTTTCCAGGTGTTTGACCTTCGCTCTGCAATGATGCATGAATATGAGAGCAAGTGCACAATGGGGGAGGGAGGATTAGCAAATACCTACCTACGCAATGAATTTTTTAAGCAGAGATCCTTAGTCCCACCCTCACTTCTACCTCTTTTGCACTACTCAGGCAGTGCAAAGCAGCCAGAAAGCTACCTTAACGGGACAGCTACAGAGTGCCCTGGTGTAGGGCAACCCCTGAGTGGTTGAGCTAGCTATACCCACTTCACGCAACACCTGTTCCCAGCCTGCCTCTCCCACAGTAGGTGGCATGCTGGGGCAGAAGAGGCACAGCCTCACTTGGGTGAAAGGATTGTTCCTGCTTAGTACCACAAGCAATACTAGCACGTCCAGAGGCAGAAAGGGGGGAAAGGCAGGTCTACAGTCCTCCGCCCCCATTACACCCTCCAATAAAAAGTTGTCCAATGCAATGGCTCTGCTTCCCAGAGGGCATTGTGCCTTTCTGGGGTGGAATGATTCTATCTGTTCCCAGTACAGATTACACCTTAACACCACAATTGAACTTTAAAATGTGCTTCATCCTAGATATTTATTTATTTTCATGATGGCAAGTCAGTCTTTTCATTTGTAACTGTATTATCTATGTGCGTTTTCCATTTACACACTTTTCTAGGCCTTGCCACACTTTGGATTAATGTTACCTACGTATAAAAGGCAAATCAATTCCACTGAGCAATGCCCACACCAGTCTCCCACTCAATTTTGTTGAGGAGCCCTAGCTGATGGACTGCACTTTGGTGCACAAGACCACTAAATATAATAAATTCCAAGGAAAGTGCTATTTTGCCAGTAATGTAGCCTACTGTGCAACATACTTTTATTTCAGAACACTGCACACAAGAACTATATCATCCAGTTCCCATCTGACCAGGCCATAAAACTGTAGTAGCAAGTTTCCAAATTTCTGCCTGCTTTACTGAGGCTAAGGAACCCACTGAAATAAATTAATCAAGAAGAACCCAAAGAAGGCTAGTCTTTGTGCACACTATCATTCAGCGGCCTCTTTTGGATTGGAACATCATAAGTGGATTTTCAGACTGTTCTTGTTTCAGTCAAGTGTTTGCCATTAGTGGTGCTACTACTTATTTTTGCACACTTGGGGCCAGATTCTGAAACTTTTACTCACACTGATGAGCTGTTACTCACATAAATAGTCCATAGACTTCATTGTTTATATGTGTAATTCCTTCCTGTTGTTGACACCCCTTAATCACTGCAAATTTACCACTCTTACTCAAGATGGGTGATACTTGACTCTGCAAATAATCCCAATGCTTTCTATGGGATCAGTGGAGGGGATTACTCAGCATCAGGGCCGGCTGCAAGTTTTTTGCTGCCCCAAGCAAAAAAATTGTCCCGCGGCCCCCCCCCCGAACTCCGCCCGATTCCAACACCTTCCCCAAATCCCCGGCCCCGCCTCCTCCCCCGGGCTTGCCGCATTTCCCCTCCTACCCCTCCCTCCCAGGCTTGGGAGGGAGGGGGGAGAAGCGGAGCGGCGGCACTCTCGGGGGAGGAGGCGGAGGTGAGTTGGGGGGGAGCGGTTCCTCTGCCCCCCCCTGGGTTACTTCCTGTGGCCCTCCCCGCGCCCCCCACCGCCGCAGCTCACCTCCGCTCCGCCTGCTCCCCTGAGCGCGCCGCCGCCGCTCTGCTTCTCCCCCCTCCCTCCCAGGCTTGCCGCAAAACAGCTGATTCGCACAGCAAATCTGGGAAGAAGCGGAGCGGCGGTGGCACGCTCAGGGGAGCAGGCAGAGCGGAGGTGAGCAGCGGTGGTGGGGAGCGGTTCCTCTGCCCCCCCCAGGGTTACTTCCTGCGGCCCTCCCCGCGCCCCCCACCACCGCAGCTCACCTCCGCTCAGGACTGGCTCCTGGCTTTTTGAGCCCCAAGCAAAAAAAAAAAAAAAAAAAAGAGCCGGAGTGCCGCCCCTTGGAAAGGGCCACCCCAAGCACATGCTTGGAGCGCTGGTGCCTAGATCCGGCCCTGCTCAGCATGAGTCAGGCTGGCAGAATTGCACCCTATTTTATTAATGACTTGATTTTGAATAGTACCTTATTTATTAGGGGCACAGTGTGACTTTACAGTCTGCCCTGAATGAGAGCTGGCCTGTAGATTCCTCATCCCAGAGCACAGCAGAGAATGACCTGTGTTTCAGAGTCATATTTCATCCCCTGCCCTCCCGTGGCTCTGGGGAGGAAAGAGTGAGAAAGTTACTTCTTCCCTTTTCATGGAGCAGTTTAGTCCCCCTGAGCAAACAACCAGGAAGTAGAAGTTAGGAGCAAGCACTGATTCCATTCCCACAAATGAGGAAGTGCCTGGGCAATATTGGGCATGTAACCCCTGCTTTGCTCTCCATGGCCAGAGTCAAATTCTGAGCAAGACCTTGCTCTCCCTGTATAAAGGCGACAACAAGCTAGCCCAAAGCCAATGTATAAATGCTTCGGGCCCAGCTCCTGCTGTTATAGAAGTCAATGGCAAGATTCCCATCAACAACAATGAAAGCAGGTACAGACCTATTGTTATAGGAGGTAAACTGGTATAATTGCCAGCATACGCATGGGGATTTACTTTTGCACAACCTTCTGATCGAATTAAACTTGGCTGCATTCTCGTTGATGTGCCTAAAGAAATCCTGAAGGCACAACTTCTCTCCTAGGCTGTTAAGCAGCATAAACTAAAAACCTATTTCTCCCTCACTTTTAAGCACTTCACCTGCAGCACAGCATCATTGTTTGTTTATTAGTAGATTACATCAATTAAAGCATAATATTAATTTGTGAAAAGTTTCAGGACTCGCTTCTTGCATTCTAAAGAAGGGGCTAATATACTCGATTGTGTTGCTGTTGATGAAATCTCATCTAGTACCAAAAAAAAAAAAAAAAAAAGCCGTATGTGAATTGAAAAGGAATTGTTCTCGCCAGATGCCATATAAATGTTCTGTATTTAGAATGGTTTTTTTTTTAATGACCCCTGCATCCTCTGTATGAGTGAGGAGGATATTTACATAGGTCATTACAGTACTGGAGATAAAAGTGGGTCTATATACACACTCCTCACAAATAAAAAAAAAAAAAAAAGATGTTCTGAACTCTGAAGCTCACTCTTAATTAGACTGAAGTTATACTTTATTTAATTGAGGTCATTAGTAGGAGTTTCCAATGGTTATTTTGAGAATGCAGGTATAATTAATTCCCCCTGGAAACATGGGCAATTAGATTAATGCTATTGTACCCGTGTATTACTTTGCCTCTTTCCCCTGGATAGCTACATCTGAACAAGGAGATGATTATATACTTTAGAAAATGCAGTGGTGTTATTGACACTTTGCCTTGCTTTTATCAGTCAAAAAATACTAACCACACTTCAGTCTATAAAGGGTGAAATTGTGTATCTATTAAGCACTGAACCATGTTGCAGGCAGCATGGGAATTATTGAAGGCAACAAAGAAAAATATCAAGGCTGTTTTTGACTGTCACCCAGAGGAGATGCTAGAAACAGAATTTTGACCATTTCAGGTAGCGAATAGCAGTCTAGGTTTTACCTGTGAGGTGCCTTAGTTACCATGACATCCAGTGCCAGGCAGAGTGGCAGTCACATGTGCAATCTCAATAGGAGCTTCAGGTGCTCAGCACTCTTGAAAATTAATCAGGCCATAATTTGTTCCCCCTCCCTCCCATTTAATAGCTGACGCTAGACTGTGGCTTCCCCTGATATATTGTAAGCTCTTTGAAGCAGGGACCATCTTTTGTTTGTGTGTGCAGTGCTAGCACAGTCGGGTGCCGGTCCATGACTGGGGCTTCTAGTTGCTACAGTAATAAATAAGAATATGGAGCAGAAGAGAATGGTCCTGAGGCAGAGCAGCTGAGGTACAATTCCCTCCCTGCTTTCCTCTTGCTCCTGGGGAGCTGCTCTGCATCAGTAACAAATTAAGCACCCCCACACTGGCTCAACTGCACAGGCTCCACCCTGGCCATCTGCCAGCCAATTTTCTAATCCCGCCTCACGCTCTGTTTGGGGGATGTGGGAGTGAAAGGCACAAGGCTTTCAGTAGCCCATAAAGGGACATAAGGTGTCCCTTACTCCCTCACACTCCAGAACAGCTATGTGCTCTAAGGGGCAGTTTAGCCCTGAAGCTTTATAGTTTTTGCAGCCCCAGGGGAAAAAAAAAAAAAAAAAAAAAAATCGGACTTTCCTCTCTCTAGAACATCCTTTATATAAAAACAACATTCCACAGTAATGGTTCAAAACACTGAGGTTTACAGTCATGTTATTGAAACACTGTGGATCATTCCTGGAGAACACAGTTGTATTTTGAACACTGGATAGTGCACTAAGATCTTGGCTTACAGAATTCCACAGAAGGTACCTACAAAAACGGTGAGGCTGTATTTTGAATGTCAAAACTCATTCAGCTCTTTTGTCTCAATGGGATGTCAAATTTTAACTGATGTTTGAGTACTGAATAGTTTTCCTTGCCATTTGCAGAGTCCTTTGAAAGACCGAATTGAGCACACACACACACAAAAAGGCTTACTGTGGCATTTTATTTTGAAAGCCAACAGATGTATTGAATCAATGAAGTTGAAAATGTTACAGCTACTGCATACTAAATGCAGATGCAGACATACATTGTGTTCAGAAATGTGTATCATTTCAAATCTCAGCTATTACATGCGTTGAAAAGTATAATTGAGATAGTTACACAGTTCACGGATTGTCAAACTTTGAGAAACTAAAACCAGGGCAATTATTTGGACTGGAGGGAAAGTGACGCCCAAAGCCTGAAGCTCCCAGTTCAGCCAGGACTCACAGGGCTTCCAGGTTACCAGTTAGGCTGCCAAGGAGCTAGGAGCCTGGAAGCCCTGGGAGATGCACCATGGTCTGAAGCCCTTGGTTCAGCTAAGGCTTCCAGGTTCCCAGTGCCCCTTCCGCTTGCCACATGGGAAGACGAGATCCTGGGAGCCCCAGCTCCCAAATTCTCTGTCCTGGTCTTGGTAGCTTGGTCTCCCAAGGTCTCTGGCTCTGGGTAGCCCAGCAGGTGGATTGACCCGAAGCTGGGGCACCATTCCCTTTTGTGGGGAACTTGGAAATTTGGAGGGGTTGTTCAATTCCAAACAGAGTTCCCTTTCTCCACATCTGGGAGCTCCAACAGGCAGAATGTTTTCCCTGCGTTGGAGTGGCTCACACAAGTCTTTAATGAGTGCTCCATGTAAATGGCAGAATCTAGCTGTTTGTGAACATTTAGAAAAAGAAAATAGCATCTTAGTTGTAAAGAAGAACCCTGTAATTTGAAATACACAGATGCCCCTGCCTTTTTAGTGTAACTATATATAGGAACTGTGTGGTATCATCCTAGTCAGAGGTTGCTTTCTCTTCGTTTCCTTTTTTTAATATTTGGTCAGCAATAGAGCCTTGCAGTATGTATGGCACTACAGACTAGAAAAGGTGACACGTCAAATCAACAATAAGGGTTTACCTGGATCAGTAATTCTCCAACTGTAGTCAGTGGACCAGTGGGAATACACTGAATATTTCCACATGGTCCAGAGAGCTTCAACTGTCACAAATGGTGACAAGCACTGGTGATCTTCAAGCAATGAAGTTTCTTACAAAGACTTTAACCACTACACCAGAAAAGATGAGCACCACTCTTCATCCTGCTGGCTCCTTGAAATCTTTTTTTGGGTGCTTCTTTGGGGTAAATTCAGATGTTGTCAGATTCGCATACAACCCAAACGCTAGAGGGGAAGCAAACACAAAGGACAGAACCAATCTTCAAAGTGAGCTGCAGGTCTGAGGTATGCAAGCTACAAGGAGAGACTTGATACAAATAAACCTATCAACAATCCTTTATCCAGGCACCAAAAAACAAAAACAAAAAAAACAGCACATATACAAAATGGGGTGGGGGAGATGTAGCCAAGAATTATAGTTGCTGGAAGTCAGGTGTGGGCTCCTTATTGGATTATTCATATAGCAGCTGGCCTACAAGGAAATCTGTCTTAAGAAACTGTGCACAAGATGAAAAACCTTGAGGCATTTTAATGCTTCTCACCATTTCATACTATGATATTTTCTTCTCCTTGTCTTAACTGCTAGACAGCGGAGCTCAGAAATCCACTGGGCTCAGAGGGAACCCTGTTGTATACTGTAGCTGCTTCCCTAAGTCCATCTCACCTCCAACACACTGGTCTCAGTCTGCAGATCCCTAGGGCTAACTCAATGGCATATCTCCCAAGGAAGTGTGGGTGGAGGGAGAGGAGCATGTTATGAATAAGCTACACCCAGCTGCTCAGTTCCATTAGCTTTAGCTCCCTGTGGCCAACATAAGGGAAGAGGAGCATATCTGATTCTTCTGTTGTGAATTAGAAATTGTTACACTGAAGAAATACATTATGGAAATGAATACTCATAAAAGGGGTTAACCTCAGCAAAAGATTCATACCACCTCATATGGGACCATTTAAGGATGACTATCAAAGCCCCCTCCATCTGAATTCTTCTGAGTACTTGGCTGAAGTACTTTCTTACTTTCACAGAAACTTAATATCTTGGAAAGCAGAAGGGGTTTTCCAGTATAAGGACTTGCTTTTTTTGGTAAATTTCAACTATATCATTGTTATAAGTCCCTGTGTGGACATTCTTATTCCAGTGTAAGTGTGACTTTTTCTGGTTTAGATTAGGTCATTTGGGAAGGAGTGTAAGCTAAACTGAAAATAACCATTCTTTTTCCAGGGTAAGAATGTCTAAATGGGGCATTATGCTAGTATAACTATATTGCATACTTGGTAAAGTCTTCTCATGTAGACAGGTCCTAAGAATCAGGATAGACCACATTTTCATTAGCCTTTGTTAGATGTTTAAACATTCTGGAAGCTACAGAATAGAAATACCTTTTTAATACATCATAAAAAAAGAGAAGAAAGAATAGGCTAATTTTAAGAAATCCCCTCTAGGTCATCTTTAAGGGAGACAGGGAGGGATACATCAGATTTATACAAAGTGTGTTTGGAAGGGAGCGAGAAGAGGTGCTGTCAGGTAAGGGTGGCAAGTTGCTGAGAACTGTAGCCTAATCCAGCAAAGCATTAAGCACATGCTCACATCAAGTGTCTGGATAGTCTATTTTCTGAGGTAGAACTGGGAAGTAAACAGTTTTCCCAGACTGCAAATATTTTCAAGAGTTTGATTTCCCCCTCTCTCCCCGCCATCTCAAATTGGGATGAAAAGTCAAAATATTAAAAATATTTGTGAACCAGAAACTAGTGATTTTTTTTATTTTAATCAATCAAAACATTGTTTTGATAGTTTCAAAATGAAGTGTTTTGATTTTGCCCTTTATTAACCTATTTTTCAGTCTAATTAGGTTAAAATCCAAAAGTAAAAAATCATTTTGAACTGGGAAATTGGATTTTTTCATTCTGACATTTCCAAAAATGAAATGTTTTGACAGTTTCAACGCTTTCTTTTCCTCAGTGTGCTTTCAAGTGCAAAAGTTTGTCAAACCTGACCGAGTTTCGTGAATAGCGTTAGTTTTGACAAATTGGCATTTTTAAACAAAAAATGATTTAGGGAAAAAAATGCCAACTAGATATATATTTATATGCCCCCCCCCATCACCATATGAGCACCTCACAAACTTTAACATATCCTCACAATACCCCATGAGGGACAGAAGGATGTCATCCCATTTCACAGATGGGAAGAGAGGCAGGGACACACTAAGTGACTGCCCATGGTAGTGTGTGGTAGAACGGGGCCTTGAACCCAAGTCTCAGGCTAGCACCATAACGACTGGGCCATCCCTCCTCCTGCTGACATTGATAGAGTTAAAGTGAGGCACATTCTTAGGTGTTTTGCTAGATCCGACTGGAGCATTCAGCACCTTGCAGGATTGAGCCTCAAAGGGCATGACTATGTTTCCGCTAGAGTTCAGCGGCTGGAATTACTTGTGCTGAAACTGTGGTGTTGTTTTTAACTGTCTAATCCATCTCAGTGCACGGTGAGCAGGAACAGTGCACGTATTGTGAATAGAGCAGACCAGGAAAGATCAACTTGAGTCTGAGACACTCATTTCTCAACCAACAAGGAATTAGCTCTAGGAGAGCCTCCACCTCTTCTTCAGCTCCTCAGAAACCTGAAAATATTACCAGTGATATTTTCAGTCATTTTCCTCTACTGTGGGAGAAATAGCCATTTTGATAACTATTGAAACAGGCAGGGCAACTCCTGAAGGGGCACAGAAGCCCTTTATTTCTACATAAGGGAATTACAGAGTAACTGAACCCAGCTTGAGGATGATCAAGCTGCCACAGCTGGGACATGGAAAGGCTGCCCAGTGCTGGGAATCTTATGGGGCTAGAAATGAGTTACTCGCTCCCTTCATAGATTCTACAAAGATCCTGTGCCCTTTATCTCTCCGCTGAGAGGACTGGAGAGGCTTGTGTGTCACTTTGGACACACCTGCAGGGGGATGAGGAAAAGTACAGAGGGACTGGAATGTAGGAGGTTCCAATTAGGGCACCACAGACCAGATGCTTGTGGGGGGTGGATGGAGATTGAGGGAAGCCTTTGATCGGCTGTGGTAGGTGATGTATTCAGCCTAATTGGATCCCATCATTTTCAGTTGATCATTCAAGTTCAGAGCTGGTTTCAGTGCTGGGGGAGTGTACTGGACCTACACTGTTTCACTGGCTTGAAGACCTGACCTCCCCCAACTCCACACACACGCAAAGAGAGATTTGCCCGTTCCAAAGGCATGTCCTCATTGATTCTGCTGTCTTTTCTTGACAAATGTGAAATCCCCAATTTAGACTAAATACCTTTTATTTCGTGCATTTGCACGTTAGCAATTGCCTCCCTAATTAATTTTCCTGTTCTGAAGAGCACTGACATTTATGAATAAATCAGCAAGAAACACTTAAGAGTTTCACAGCTGCATTTTAAGTCACATTTCTGAATTTATGACTACTGGTGGCTGGAGAACTACTTAAAAACAAAAGCTGAATGTTTTCAGATTTGGAAATAAATAGGAATTTGAGTCCGCCCTTCATAAATTGCCTTTTACA
The DNA here is from genome assembly GCF_028017835.1 of Emys orbicularis. Classification (NCBI taxonomy): domain Eukaryota; kingdom Metazoa; phylum Chordata; order Testudines; family Emydidae; genus Emys; species Emys orbicularis. Next base: position 194,847,133 of record NC_088684.1, read on the forward strand.
GCAGCAATGTACAATGTATTACAATGCTATAATTTGCTACAAAGCAATATAATGTGATTAAATGGCTATAAACCTTTCTGGTGCAACAAAACATTGTTCACATATGGCTCCAGGATTAAAGAGACAGGGCTTGATCTTACTTTTCAATATGCTCGTGCACTTCCTTTTGTATGCCATAAAAATTAGTATGTGTGCAGAGTAGCCCGTTTTACCAGACAGAAAACACAATGATGTGCACCCACCTACTCTAACACTCAGATGATTCACTTCTCAAAATGTTTATCATTACAGAATTGTGTGTCATGGTCTTGGGGTTGCAGAAGTGTACACCAGGGAGGTATGTGGCTAGGTCCCACTTGGCTTCATAGGAGAGCGTAAGCTCCTCTCCCCCATCCAGCTCCATCTGGACTGTGGCCCTTAAGGCTGGAGGGGGGGGGGGGCGGGTGAAGGCTATGAACCCAATTTGAGTAGAGGTAGGGGGCTGTCACTAGGATTGGGCATGGAGAGGTGTAGCCATGGTTTTGCTTTCCCATGCACTGGCTAGCTGGATGTGAGGGGGGAAAATATGCTGCATGCTGTAAAAGGTTGTAGCAAAAGGTTGTAGCAAGTTATCTCCCTCCTCAGTGCAAGAGGAGAGCATTGGAACAACTGTGCCTTAGAAGGGTATTTCTGGATGCACAGTTTCTCCTGGTGGCACTCCTTGGGGGTATAGCTCATCCTCCACCCTTTACTCAGGGCTGTGGTAAAGATGCAATCCAGCCTAGTGTTCACATGTGGGTTGGCACAATGCAGTATGTGAGAATGCAAACAGCAGTTCCAAATGATCCTGTTATGGCCAAGGGCTAGTAAAGACGGTCAGGAGCACACAGAGGAAACAGCATGTTTGAGTTGGCCATTGGTTTGCTACAGAGAGGATCTCAGTTTGGGTCCTTCACTTGATTGATCATTCCTGGAGAGCTAGGAAGGCAGCATGTCTGTCACTGGGTGGAAGGAGCAATTCACATTGCTCTCCCAGGTACCCCTCCAACTGTCAGAAGGAGTAGAACTGACAGCAATATGTAGCTTTTCTTTGCTGGAAGGAGGACTGTGATGCTAGAACTGTAGAGGAGAGGGGAGTGAATAGGGAGAATAAATGAAGACTCCTCAGACTTGAAGGGGGATGGGGATCTTGAAGAATTCCCAGGGGAAGTGGAAAAATCACAAGGATTCAGGTAACAAAACTAAAAAAGAATTACAAGAGTCTGCCTGAAGTCAGCAACCTGCGGCAATAAAATCTGTCTTCAGAACCCACGCAGTGTGGCGCGCTGTCCCATTCTGGTGGTGGTGGCTGGGCCACATACAGAAAGTGAGCAGCTGCAGCCTCAGCTGACCTGGCTGGGCCTTCTGCCTCACACAGTAAAGACTCAGACTTTTATAAGGGCCCAGGTAGAACTGGGCAAAATTCATTGCCCAAATAAATAAAATAAATAAAAACCACACCACACACACTTTTGGGTGGAGGAAATGAAGATTCAATGACACTGAAGTGTTTAGCAACTTTGTCAGTTTCATTGAATTTAAAATTGCTAAAAAAAAAAAATCTATTTTTCAAAACACTTTTGTTTCAAAATTTCCTTTTGATTTTGACCACTTAAATACTTTTGTTTCTTAAATAAAAAAAACAAACATGTTCAACCTGAAAATTTTTCTGGAATCACCAGAGAACTGAAAGACCCATTATTTGCTCAGCTCTAGTCCCAGCTTCCATCCCTGTCGCCAATAAGCTACCTAACAGTGCAGTGTTACAGAACAGCAGCCCCTGGATACTTGCCAGTCAGATCTGAAGTGACTTTGCAGTCCACACCTCCACTACTTCATTTTCTCCCAGCCACTAGAGATGTGCAAGCGAAAGACTGTTTTAAGTCTGGTGTTTTGAAATTTACAAATCTCCATTTAAGAGATTGTATGAACTGTGCAGGTATCGGAGGATTAATCTACCTTCCCCTCACTGTTCATGTCCATAGTTTTATCAGCAATGCTTATCTATAATAGTAAGTTGTAACCTTAACATATGTTTATCAAGGATTTGTCATGATACTCTCCTTGGTTTTTGGGACAACGAATAACTTAAAACCCTCACAATGTCCTCAGTACCCTCTCATGCCATCTCCCTTTCTTGGGTTCTCCGTAGGTTCTGATGGCTTGGCTAAGTATCCAAACTGAGTTCTGAACTTATGACTTTTCCCCTTCACTAAATATATATTAAATTTGTCTGTTCTGAGACATACCCCAGGCTTTCATATGTTTGCTATGGTGAGACTGATTTATGCATACTCTTATGTAGCTTGGCTATATTAATGCTGCTGTATATTTCTATTGTCTTCCTCTGCAAGGGCCAAAGCCAATCAATGATAGTCTTAAATTCAGTGGGCTTTCAATTAAGCTCACAGTGCTAGAGGCAGAGCAAGAACTGTTAAATGGGGAAACTGTTACATTGAGTTTAGGATTCACACAGAAGCAGAGGAAAGTTGTGGACAGCTCTACTACAAGTTATTGTGTGGTACACGTAAGCTGCGCAGTCAATAGCATGTGCTCAGAACAGATATTCATTACAACCTATGACTGTCTGAGAGTGTCTAGGTCAGATTTCTTTGGCTACGCATTTTCAGCAACAAAGGATTCTGCACAGGGACCAGGTTGTAAGGTCTGTGTAACTGCTGCTCCTGCTTATTTTAATCACACATTATAGAGGATCATTATCCTATGTCCATACGTGTACAACATGTACAGGTCATAACATAAGTGTGTAAAAACTTTATGGAATATGGATATATTTTAATGTCAAAATATCTGTAACAGCCTTTTCTAGCTCCTCCTCTATTTGTTGTAGTTTGCCTACCCCAAGTTAAGTGACATTGTTCTTCCTTGTACGCAGTGTTGTTGTAGCCATGTTGGTCCAAGGCTATTAGAGAGACAAGGAGGGGGAGGGCAATACCTTTTATTGGACCAGCTTCTGTTGGTGAGAGAGAAAGAGAGAGAAGCTTTCAAGCTTACACTGAGCTCTTCTTCAGGTCTGGGAAACTAACTCAAACTGTCACTGCTAAATACAAGTAGTTAACACATTTCAAGGGACCATTCATGGTGCGATGGCTCATTAACACCCCTCCAGTCATAAAGAGGAAAGAGACAGGGGAAAGCAACCGGCGGGGTTCTTAGCAGGTTACAGATTGGTGTAATAAGCCATAAATCCAGTGTCTCTATTCAGTCCATTATTTTTAGTGTCTAGCAAAGTTATTAATTTAAACTTTCAGGCGCATCTTTCGAAAGTGTTGTGCAGGTTTCCTTTGAGGATGAGTATCTGACCTCTTTTTGAAAAGTGTTCAACCACAGGTGATATGATGTCTTTTATCACTGTCCTGCATTAGGTCATTTGAGAACGTAGTAATAGTCTGGTTTCACCCACATACTTGTTATTGGGGCATTTAGTGCACTGGATGAGGTACACTAAATGTTGTGATACGTGTGTGTAGGACCCCTGGATCTTGAAAGTGTTGGGATGAGGGTACTGATCATTGCAGCAGTGAAGATATGTCTGTGGGATTTGCATCTGGTGTTCTGCCAGGGTCTGGTGGCACTTTTCTCTTCCTTGATGCTTCTGAACCCATCAATATTTAGCTGGGTTTTCCCCTAAGCTCCTGCAGAGACTTACACATGTGCTTAATTTTGTGTGCGCTGATTAGTTCCATTGACTTCAGTGGGACTACTCCCAACGTCACATTTAAACACATGCAGAAATCTTCACAATATCAGGGCCTTTAATGCACTTTGTCTGACTGATCAATCTTTCGGTTTTGATGGATTTTCTCTGGCTTTTTTCTGTCTCTCTATATCTTTTTCCATTTTCTTTTGATTTTTCTCCATTTTCTGTCTCCCCTCTTCCTATATTTTCCTCACATCTCCTACCCAACCCTTTCCTCATCACCTTGTGCCCTCTCACAGTCCTCTTTTTTCTCCTCTTCCACCTCCATCCTCAGTCTGTTTCCTTCTTTCTCTTCCTTATATCACACACACACACAGTGCTATATGAATATAAAGTAAGTGCTACTGAAAATAGTTATTACATACGCTGAAATAATAAAACCATGTTTGGATCTCTGAAGTTTATAGCTAGTGGCAAGAGCATTATTGCCCACAATATTCTAATATCTGTTTGTATTCTTTTGAATCTACATGCAATTGTCTAATATACCGCCTTCATCTTGCGCTCTAGCCAATTAAAGGAGTAGTAGCATCAAGCTTTGAAGGGAGACCTATCCAGTCCTAGAAGTATAGCTTTGACAATGGGCCCATACAAGCAAGGGGTAGATTAGAAAATGGAAAGAAGATGACGAACCAGTGCAGCAGTATAATAAATAAGAGTCCCTGACAGCGTGGTAACAGGTAGCAAAAGACATGTCTTGATAAAAAGGTCATTTCTCTATTTTCTCTTCCCTAGTGAATTTTTAAATTCTTCACCCAGAAAGCAGGGAGAAAACTATCAAATTGTTGCATGTCAAGGTCAAAGTGACCGAGTTCTAGATATAGCTGTAAAATTAGCTCTTGTATTGCCATATACAAGATTTATTACTGGATCAGTTTATTTTTATCTAAATGTATTCATAAATCAAGCAGATGGCCCTTAGCAATGCATCTCATTTAAGGAAGTTGATATTTGCCAAGCTACTTGTTTCATAGCCTTTTTTTAACCCCATTTCATTCAGCATTTAGAAACACTAAGTCTTTGATGTTTTAGATCAATGGTTTTCAATCTTTTTTCATATATGGACCCCTAAAATTTTTCAAAGAGAGATGTCGATCTTAGACATAGTCTGCAGACCCCCAGGTGTCCACAGGCTCAAACCATTGTTTAGATACCCAAGTAGAATTCTATAGGGCTGGATCCTTACACTGTGACTCTTACTGAGCAGTACTTTATCACCCCACCAATCCCCGTTTCCTCTGAATGGCCACCCTCCCAAGAAGCCCAGGAAAAGAGATTTACAAGCTTTGCAGAGTGCTCTGAAGTTGAATAAAGTCAAGCTATTTGAAACAAACAGTCACAGGATCCACTCACCACAAGCAGCACCTGCTGCTGACTGTCCTTGGGATTAGCTCTGGCAGCTTGCGCTCTCCCACTAGTGTTGTCTTCTCTCATCTTGCCTTGCTCTGCTAATCTGCTCTCTCCTGCGTGTGCAGCGTCCTCTGTGGCTTGGCCCTCCAGTCAAGTCACTAAAGTCCTCCCCTTCCAAGGAATTCACACTCTTTCCAGACCTGCCATCTGGCTGGCACCTCCAATGCTCTGCACCACTCCCCTGTGGTTGGTAGGGGAACCCAGGGCAATCCTCTACACTAGGCTCTAGCCTAGGGACCCTATAACAAGCAGCCACAGTCCCTGTACAGTCCTACCTCTTGCTGGTGTTTCCCTGGGCTTCTTCCTACATATCGGGCTTCATCCCTCTCTGGGTTTACCAACCACCAACTCCCTCCACTCAGGAAGTGGCTGCAGCTTTTTGTCACCACCGCCATCAATAATCATCCATCAATCAATCATAAACATCATCACAGCAGCCCCCCTCTCTGCAGCCAGCTACCTGGCTTTATACAGGCCCTGCCTATTCCTGCACAGGCGAGCCTGTCCTTAATTAGCTGCCTAAATCTCCCCTGCTAGCAGCCTAATTAGCAGATTGGACCCACCTGGCCTAATTCAGCTTTTGCAGGGCTAGTGTGGGGAGTCCTCCCCAGCACAGTGACCATGAGGTGAATGGAGAGTCAATTTCAAAACTGAGGGACTTTGCACTGTCAGCAGCTCCCTCTCCCTTACATTGTAGGGCCCGCAGCTCAAACACCTCCACTGATTGTAACTGTGCCCACCTGGCACAGGGCATGAGGCAGGTTCTGAAGCCACCAAGTCAATAAGGGGTGTGTGGATCGAAGTCAACACCTTTAGGTTCAACATAGAAGCTAATGAGTGCTCAGTGCAGCACACTCTGCTCACCTAGGGCTCAACTGGCCTTACAGTCCAACCAATCAGAGCTGTTCCAGGAGCAGGACATGAACTGGTTTGTAACACTGGGAGACACAGTCTGATGCTTTCTCCTCATTCCAGGCAAGAAGCAAGCTGTGCAAGCCTCACTTGCTGTTGCAGCTCACTTCTCCTTCTGTGCTGGCTCCTGACTGTGCACTGGCATATTGAGAGGGAAATGGAGCCAAGGCTCCATTTTCTGCCCCTGTCCACCACCACCTGCAGAAGATGGGGAATAGCAGTCTGGTGGCAGCTGCTCCACCTCCCAACCTAGCCTCTGTCAATTCAGGGAGCCTGTATAAGAGGAAAGGTGGCTTTTTATAACCCCTTGATCTCCTAGGGGCGCACAAGAGGTCTCATGGTTGAGTCCCAAGTGGTCAGCCAAATTTTGCACTAGTTTCAGCTTCTAAATCAATTTCTCGTAAAGCACACTGCATTAGCCTAATGTTGAAGTGACAAAAGCATGCAGCAAGATACCAAGATCCACACCAAAAAGAAGAGGCTATTCCCTTCTAGATAAGCACAGATAGGGGGAAAAACCCATCCTGACAACAACTGCTGCTGGATCATCTGACAGTCGTTGTTGGGCTACTCAGACCCCCAAATTATGGTGTCAGATACTGAGTGACAGATGCAGTTTCTCAGTCAAAAGGGCTGATATAAGTTATATATAACGTCCTGTTGTTCCTCTCAAGCTACCAACATCACCTCTATCTTATCTAGATTGGCCCTCAGCCAACTTGCTGTCATTTATGCTCCAATTGCCACTCGACACTGGGAAAGGGATTCAAATAATCTTGACTGGTCCAGCTGGGGTCAGACATAAAACTAGCTGTCATCAGCATACTGACGACATTAACACCTCTACATGAACCTCCTCCTAACAACTGAAAAAAAGCAGCAACCAGAGCCTGTATGAGTGCTCCTGGGGCTAACAAGCAAATCCCCAACACACCCTTGGGGGAACCTCTGGGCCAGTAAAAAATGGAGTCACTCAATAACAACTTTACCCACTCCTGATATACAGGTCAGCAATACCTTATGATCAACAATGTTGAAGGAATCAGACAGACCTGATATCAGCATGGACACCTAGTCACTGTTCATTCTTAGAAAGAAATCAATTGACCAATGAAACCAGTATGGTTCTTCTGCTAAATCCACCTGCACCTCAGTTAATAAGTATCCAGGAGATCAGAAACATCTTCAGTAAGTATTTTAAAAGAACTAGACCATTATAGAGAGATTCATGAATTGCTCAAAGACAATGAATGAAGAGAAGCAGCAAGAGCAAGCAAATACATGTTTGGTTATGACTTATTTCCTTGGTCTTAAAACAGAGTAACAAGGACCTGAGTCTCCTCCCTCACAATAGCCCCATGCTCACCCAATCAGCGTTGAGACTCTGAGAGGCAGGAAGCTGAGAGTTCTCACCAGATGGCCTAACTCCTAAAAATGGCCTAGGTCACTTCCGGAGGGAACCACTCTTAGGGCAGGTGCCGGCTGGAGCTCCCTCTTAGGGAGGGAGGGAGGGAGGGACAGAGGAAAAGGGAAAACCAAAAGGAGAAACCCCAATGTCCCCAGTGATTCCAAGGGACAAAGTCCTAGGTGGGGAATAAAATTCTGCCACCTCAATCTAGTGTTTTCCAGGCCTAGAATTCAGCCGGCACCTGATGGATCAGACTGAACAGGTTCCAAACCTCTTGGAGGCTCTTACCTTCTAAAGAGGGATGTCTGTTTTCTAGCAAAATCAGTCAAAGAAAAGGAGAAAACTCCAAAGAAGGTCCTCCTCATGCTCACATATCTAAAAATAAATTCTCTCTCAATCCTTAAGCAGAGACCTCGAGAAGGAGACTTGCTGAGGCAAAGCCACAGGAGTCTCTGAGGTTACCCCTGTCCTGCCTGGCTGACGTCAGGGTCTCTCTGTGAGATCATCGCCTTCCCACCACCTTTGTTCAATAGGCTGAGGGCCTGCAAAAGGCCCTTGTGATGTCACTGCCACACCCGCCCCTCCCCTGCAGTGCTGATGTCCTGCCCCTGGCCAGCCACCTTGGATGCTTGAGCTGCTTCCTTTGAATCACTCCACTCAATGATTCTTCATTCTGGGGATCAAGGCTGCTACACAGTAAAACATCAGAGGCTGCTCCCCAGGCCACAATCAGGTTTTCATAAATTAGTAGACTTTATGGCCAGAAGGGACCATTAGAGCATCCAATCGGATCCCCTGCATATCCTAAGGCCTCCTGTATGTCAGAAGAGCTGGGTTTTTTTTTACTCAGACTTTTTCCAGAAAGTCATCTTGTCTTCATTAGAAGACATCAAGAGATGGAGAAGCCATCATTTCTCTTGGTAGTTTGTTCCAGTGATGAATTGCCCTCTAACAAATCTGGGTCTTATTGTAATTAGACTTTTTCTGATTTCTGCTTCCAGTTGTTGGTGTCACTAGGCATCACCCTAGGTAACTCGGGGGGTTGGAAGACCCGAGAGTCGATGAAGCCCCCCTGCTCTAGGCCAAAGTGAATCAAAGCCCCGGCATGTTTAACTTTACTAACCTCACAGGCCAGCAGCTGGGAAGCAGTAGTGATAAGGGAAACCTACATGCTTCTAGCTGAAGGACAAGATTGCTTGCAGAAAGAAACAGTGAGAACAAGCTGCACAGCCAAGGTCGTGTAATGTAACCAGAGGGAGAAAGGGGGAGAGGTGCGAATGGAGGGGGGGGGATGAGAAAGGGCGGAGGAAGAAGGGAAAGGGTTAGCTGCAAAATGTATAAAGGATAAAGGCCGCATATGTTGGTGTGCTTGATTTGAGACGTGCCTGTCTCCTTGCACCACTTTGAGATCTCAAATCAACTTTGTTTGCTTCTCCACCCTGGTGTGTTTATTGGTGTGACGCACACCGGGCAACGGACCCCGCTGTTGCTGTCCTCGGGCACTCTGTGCCGGCAACACAGCCATGGGGTCTTGTCATGTCTTTCTCTGCTAGATAAAAGAGCCCTTTCATACTCAGCATTTTCTCTCCATGAAGTCAAGCAACTCACTTCTCATTCTTCTTTTGTAGAAACTAAACAGATTGAGCTTTTTCAATGTCTCACTATAAGGCATCATCCCCATCACTCAAATATGAATCTTTTCTGTACCCTCTCCAGTTTTTTAATGTCATTTTTGAAATGTGGACGCGAGAACTGTATTCAACATTCCACTATCAGTCTCACCAATGCTGTAGCAGCCCCCCTTTCCATACTCACTACTCTATCCATCCAAGGATGGCTTTAACCTTTTTTACCACAGCTTCACATTGACAGATCATGTTGAGCCGCTTCTCCGCTATGGCCCCTAAATCCTTTTCAGGGTCACTGCTTTCCAGTGGACTGTCCCCCATTGTGTAGGGTGCGGCCTGACTCTTTTGTTCCTGGAAGCATGGGTTTGCATATGGCTTTATTAAAACCTAATTATTCAGTAAGTATTTTAAAAGAACTAGACCATTAGAGAGAGAATCATGAATTGCTCAAAGACAATGAATGAAGAGAAGCAGCAAGAGCAATCAAATACATGTTTGGTCATGACTTATTTCCTGGGTCTTAAAACAGAGTAACAAGGACCTGAGTCTCCTCCCTCACAATAGCCCCATGCTCACCCAATCAGCATTGAGACGCTGAGAGGCAGGAAGCTGAGAGTTCTCACCAGATGTCCTAACTCCTAAAGATGGCCTAGGTCACCTCCGGAGGGAACCACTCTTAGAGCACTATTCCAGCTCTTTGTGGGAGGGCCTCCCACAATGAGAGTTGGAGAGCAAACCCCCACCGCCCCCTCCACACCTACATACACAGCTCCTGCTGATGGAAGGAGCGCAGGGGGAAAGGACAAAAGATGCAAGAGAAGAAGAGAAAGGAGGGAGGGACATACGAATAGGGTAAACAAAAAGGAGAAACCCCAATGTCCCCAGTGATTCCAAGGGACAAAGTCCTAGGTGGGGAATAAAATTCGGCCACCTCAATCTAGTGTTTTCCAGGCCTAGAATTCAGCCGGCACCTGATGGATCAGACTGAACAGGTTCCAAACCTCTTGGAGGCTCTTACCTTCTAAAGAGGGATGTCTGTTTTCTAGCAAAATCAGTCAAAGAAAAGGAGAAAACTCCAAAGAAGGTCCTCCTCACGCTCACATATCTGAAAATAAATTCTCTCTCAATCCTTAAGTAGAGACCTCGAGAAGGAGACTTGCTGAGGCAAAGCCACAGGGGTCTCTGAGGTTGCCCCGTCCTGCACCCCTGTCCTGCCTGGCTGACGTCAGGGTCTCTCTGTGAGATCATCTCCTTCCCACCACCTTTGTCCAATAGGCTGAGGGCAAGCAAAAGGCCCTTGTGATGTCACTGCCACACCCGCCCCTCCCCTGCAGTGCTGATGTCCTGCCCCTGGCCAGCCACCTTGGATGCTTGAGCTGCTTCCCTTGAATCACTCCACTCAATAACTCTTCATTCTGGGGATCAAGCCTGCTACACAGTAAAACATCAGAGGCTTCTCCCCAGGCCACAATCAGGTTTTCATAAATTAGTAGACTTTATTGCCAGAAGGGACCATTAGAGCATCCAATCGGATCCCCTGCATATCCTAAGGCCTCCTGTATGTCAGAAGAGCTGGGTTTTTTTTTACTCAGACTTTTTCCAGAAAGTCATCTCGTCGTCATTAGAAGACATCAAGAGATGGAGAAGCCATCATTTCTCTTGGTAGTTTGTTCCAGTGGTGAATTGCCCTCTAACAAATCTTGGTCTTATTCTAATTAGACTTTTTCTGATTTCTGCTACCAGCCATGGGGTCTTGCCATGTCTTTCTCTGCAAGATAAAAGAGCACATTTATACTCAGCATTTTCTCTCCATGAAGTCAAGCAACTCACTTCTCATTCTTCTTTTGTAGAAACTAAACAGATTGAGCTTTTTCAATGTCTCACTATAAGGCATCATCCCCATCACTCAAATATGAATCCTTTCTGTACCCTCTCCAGTTTTTTAACGTCATTTTCGAAATGTGGACACAAGAACTGGATTCAAAATTCCTCTATCAGTCTCACCAATGCTGTACAGCCCCCCTTTCCATACTCACTACTCTATCCATCCAAGGATGGCTTTAACCTTTTTTACCACAGCTTCACATTGACAGATCATGTTGAGCAGCTTCTCCGCTATGGCCCCTAAATCCTTTTCAGGGTCACTGCTTTCCAGTGGACTGTCCCCCATTGTGTAGGGTGCGGCCTGACTCTTTTGTTCCTGGAAGTATGGGTTTGCATATGGCTTTATTAAAACCTAATTATTCAGTAAGTATTTTAAAAGAACTAGACCAGGGGTAGGCAACCTTTCAGAAGCGGTGTGCCGAGTCTTCATTTATTTACTTTAATTTAAGGTTTTGCGTGCCGGTAATACATTTTAACGTTTTTTAGAAGGTCTCTCTCTATAAGTCTATATATTATATATCTAAACTATTGTTGTATGTAAAGTAAACAAGGTTTTCAAAATATTTAAGAAGCTTCATTTAAAATTAAATTAAAATGCTGATCTTACGCCACCAGCCTGCTCCGCTCGCTGCCAGCCTGGCATTCTGTTCACCTAGGCCGGCAGCGGGCTGAGTGGGGCCTGACCTATGAAGCCCCCCACACCCCCAGAAGGGTGGGTGTGGGGGGCTTCAGAGGTCAGGGAAGAGGCCTGGGGGTGTGTGGAGGTGCAGGGCAGAGGGCTGGGGGTGTGGCGGGCTTCAGAGGTCAGGGCAGAGGGCTGGAGGGGTGTGTGGGGGGTGCAGGGCAGAAGGCTGGGGGTGTGAGGGGCTTCAGAGGTCAGGGCAGAGGGCTGGAGGGGTGTGGGGGTTGCAGGGCAGAGGGCTGGGGGTGTGGGGGGCTTCAGAGGTCAGGGCAGAGGGCTGGAGGGGTGTGGGGGGGTGCAGGGCAGAAGGCTGGGGATGTGGGGGGCTTCAGAGGTCAGGGCAGAGGGCTGGGGGGGTGTGGAGTTGCAGGGCAGAAGGCTGGGGGTGTGGGGGTTTCAGAGGGCAGGGCAGAGGGCTGGAGGGGTGTGGGGGGTGCAGGGCAGAGGGCTGGAGTGTGGGGGGCTTCCGATGTCAGGGCAGAGGGCTGGAGGGCTGTGAGGGGGTGCAGGGCAGAGGGCTGGGGGTGTGGGGGCTTCAGAGGGCAGGGCAGAGGGCTGGAGGGGTGTGAGGGGGTGCAGGGCAGAGGGCTGGGGGTGTGGGGGCTTCAGAGGGCAGGGCAGAGGGCTGGAGGGGTGTGGGGGGGTGCAGGGCAGAGGGCTGGGGGTGTGGGGGGCTTCAGAGGTTAGAGCAGAGGGCTGGGGGTGTGGGCGGGTGCAGGCAGAAGGCTGGGGGCGGGGTGGGTCAGGGCAGAGGGCTGGGTGTTGGGGGGGAGGGCAGAGGGCTGGGGTGTGTATGGAGGTGCAGGGCAGAAGCCTAGGTGTGTGGGGGGGTTCAGGGCAGAGGGCTGGGGTGCTCGGCTCATGGGGGTGCTCCCAGCCCCCTGCCCTCTGCCCTGAGCGGCTCATGGCAGAGGGCTGGAAGGGATATGTCCTGTTCCACACCCTTCCCCAACGCCCCGTCCCTACCTCTTCTCTGCCTCCTTTACCCAGGGCCAGCTTTAGCAAGGGGCCGTGGGGTTGCTGCGCGCCGGCTGGAGCTCCGGCCGGGATAGTGGGGCCGCGGGGCTGTTGCAGAGCAGCGAGCACGCTGCCACTCCTCCCCGTCCCTTTGCAAGGGCCGGCACAGGGAAGGAGAGGAGGGGGGGCAGGAAAGCAGTCTGCACCATGGTTGTGGGAAGAAGCGTGGGAGGGGGAAGCTTGGCTGCTGCAGGACGAAGCTTCTGCCTCCTGCCCCAGCAGGGGAGAGCGGTGGGCAGGGGGGCTGAGTGCGGCTGGGGGTCAGAACCGTGGCAGGCAGCCGCGTGCCATTCAAAATCGGCTCGCGTGCCGTGTTTGGCAAGCGTGCCGTAGGTTGCTGACCCCTGAACTAGACCATTAGAGAGAGAATCATGAATTGCTCAAAGACAATGAATGAAGAGAAGCAGCAAGAGCAATCAAATACATGTTTGGTTATGACTCATTTGCTTGGCCTTAAAACAGAGTAACAAGAACCTGAGTCTCCTCCCTCACAATAGCCCCATGCTCACCCAATCAGCGTTGAGACTCTGAGAGGCAGGAAGCTGAGAGTTCTCACCAGATGGCCTAACTCCTAAAGATGGCCTAGGTCACCTCCGGAGGGAACCACTCTTAGAGCACTATTCCAGCTCTTTGTGGGAGGGCCTCCCACAATGAGAGTTGGAGAGCAAACCCCCACCGCCCCCTCCACACCCACATACACAGCTCCTGGTGATGGGAGGAGCGCAGGGGAAAAGGACAAAAGCTGCAAGAGAAGAAGAGAAAGGAGGGAGGGAGGGACAGAGGAAAAGGGAAAACCAAAAGGAGAAACCCCAATGTCCCCAGTGATTCCAAGGGACAAAGTCCTAGGTGGGGAATAAAATTCTGCCACCTCAATCTAGTGTTTTCCATGCCTACAATTCAGCCGGCACCTGATGGATAAGACTGAACAGGTTCCAAACCTCTTGGAAGCTCTTACCTTCTAAAGAGGGATGTCTGTTTTCTAGCAAAATCAGTCAAAGAAAAGGAGAAAACTCTGAAGAGGTTCCTCCTCACGCTCACGAACGTGAAAGTGAATTCTCTCTCAATCCTTAAGCAGAGACCTCGAGAAGGAGACTTGCTGAGGCAAAGCCACAGGAGTCTCTGAGGTTGCCCCCGTCCTGCACCCCTGTCCTGCCTGGCTGATGTCAGGGTCTTTCTGTGAGATCATCGCCTTCCCACCACCTTTGTCCAATAGGCTCAGGGCCTGCAAAAGGCCTTTGTGATGTCACTGCCACACCCGCCCCTCCCCTGCAGTGCTGATGTCCTGCCCTTGACCAGCCACCTTGGATGCTTGAGCTGCTTCCCTTGAATCACTCCACTCAATGACTCTTCATTCTGGGGATCAAGCCTGCTACACAGTAAAACCTCAGAGGCTGATCCCCAGGCCACAATCAGGTTTTCATAAATTAGTAGACTTTATGGCCAGAAGGGACCATTAGAGCATCTAATCTTGTTGCCGGCCCAGAGGGCCCAAGGGGGGCAACCAGGTTCGTTGCCCAGTGTGCGTCGCACCAATAGACACACCAGGGTGGAGAAGCAAACCAAATTTATTCAAGAGCTCTGAATAGGCACTAGGAGACCAGCATGTCTCAAATCAAGCGCAGCAAATACAAGCAAGTTTCCCATTTTATATTCCAAGCTGTTTGTGGACAAGCCTTTGTTCTGTTCTCCTCCTACCCCACCTTCCTGACAGCAGTTACAGCAGGCATTACATTGTGGCATGTTAGAAAAAGTTCTGGTCCGCATGCTTATCTTCGGCCTTGTAGGCCTGAGCGCACGCAGTCTTTCCCCCCCCCCCCTTTCTCCCGTTCTTATCACTACGTTTGCTAGTGTGAGCGAAACTGCAGCTGTCTGCTAAAAAAAGCTGACCGTTACATATTAGCATGGAGGCTTGTTAAAGTTCACAAGATGAAGTTACTGTGGCTCACTTAGACCCAGAGCAGGGAGGTTTCATCGACACCTATGGCCTTCCACCCCCCTCCGAGTTACCTGGTAGCTATGCCTAGTGACGCCAACAATTCCCTCCTTTGAGAACACTCAACAAACCTTTGGCAGAGTTTTCTCATACTCTAAAGACAAAATTCGATTAAGCTCCATGCAGTTGGGATCATCAGTGAGAGGGTATAAAGGAACTTCTGGGGAATGGGAGGTACAAATCTTATGTATGAGCACTTTACAGCAAGCGAGCAAAAGAAAAAGAACAAAACATATCACAACACCTGTGAGCAAGTGGCGAACAATGCCTCCCCCTAGTCCCACTGGACCAGGTAACCAACCCCAAAGGGAATCAAAAATAGTGGGTTCCCCTTCCTGGGCCTTCCACTGGTTAAAGGCCCGTTCTGCTGACAAGATGTGCTTGTTAATATCCTGTGAAAACTCTGGGACATAGGTACAACATTCTTTTCCAATAAGGGCACAGACCCCGCCCCGTGAGGCTAACACATAATCTAGGGCCTGGCGGTTTTGCAAAGATAATAACCGGAGTTGGTAAAGCTCAGAGCTTATGCCTTTTTCTATGGCCAGGGTATCATTGGCAAACTGGGTGAGAAATTTAGACAGTCTTCTGTAGAGTTGGGTTAGCCGTCCCACCCCATAAGTAGGGAGGAATATCATCACAAACCTGTCTCCTTCTCCGTGGGTTCAATGGTAGCTCTCAAGGACCGATAGTACCTAGGTCGACCTGAGGGAGCCTGGGTCAGAACACGGAGGGGAGGAGCGAGATAGCCTTTGTAACAGCTACCATGCCAACCATGAGGAAGCCATTTGTAGGCACTATTACCACAGACCCAGAATGCTTCACCATAACTAGCCTTTCCATTGTTACCTTGTAGGTCCCGTAGGGTGGCTTGTGGGGAAAGGGCAAAAAATGCAGCGCCGGTTTGCCAACCGGTGGCATTCAGTAAAGGGATAGTGAGACTTATACCAGGACCAATATAAAATCTACATGTACTACTGCCGGCAAACCAGGTATGATTACTTGTACTGGCTTGCTGAAAACATATGAGACCAGTGGGTGGAGAGCGTAAACGAATGGGCTGGGGATTAAGAGCACTACTATGGTGGGAAGTCCAAGAGCCATTGTGTAGGCCATAAGGAGCTTTCGCAGTGCAGTTGGATCGCAAACTTAAATTGTCAGAGGTGCTACTGCTGGTAACCATCCACCTTTGACAAAAGTCTGACCAATTTTGGGGAACTACTCTCCAGGGCAATCCAGCCGAATGGTGGGGAGTCTGGGCACATATCCAACAGTGGGAGAGATTGAACTCACGGGCAAAGGCAATTTTCAGGGCCTCATAGGTATTGGTAGCCATATCTGCAGGGATGGCTCCCCATCCTGCATGCGATGTGGGTGAAACAGTAGGTAACAGAAGGATTGCTCCTGTAACAAAAAGGAATGTTGTGAGAGACCCTAAACCTGAACCCATATTGTAATTACAACAACCCAAATGCCCAGAAGATAAGAATTATTGACATCAAACAAATCAAAAAAATAAAAGGACCAAGACCATAGGCTAGGTCGGCCTTCTGTGAATAGATAGAACCAATGCTCAGGGTTTTCGCGGGGAGTGCGCTGTGGCTGTTCAAAGAGATCACCAGGCATTCCCAGCTATCCTTACTGTCTTTTGAATAGCAGCTTAAGTCCCAAATCGTCGCTGGCAGTCTTTTCTGCAGGCTGGACAGTCCACTGTTCAGGAGTGGGTACTGCTTTCAGTCGAGAGTGATGAATCCAGTTCTTGTGCCCTTCGACCTTTGCTGCCGTGTGGGAGACCAGTAGGACGGTGTGGGGTCCCTTCCACTTCTCTTGGAGAGGCTTGTCCTTCCAGGTCCGAACGAGAACGGAGTCACCAGGCTGCAAGGAGTGAACAGGGGCATCCAGCAGAAGAGGCTGTGAATCTTTGGTGTATCTGTGAAGAGAAGAAAGAATAGCAGACAAAGAGCACATGTACTGAGAAAAGAAACCACACCCCATTTCCCACTCTCCTGCCAGAACCGGTGTACCGTTCAGAGGCCATGCCCTTCCAAACATAATCTCAAAGGGACTAAGCCCTAACCTGCCCTTGGGGAGAGCACAAATGCGGAGTAACACAAGGGGCAAAGCATCAGGCCACCTAAGAAAGGCCTCCTGACAGACCTTTGAGAGGTGTCGCTTGAGTGTCTGATTTGTGCGTTCCACTACTCCACTGGCTTGTGGTCGCCATGGTGTGTGGAGCTTCCAGGGGATTTGCAAGGCACTTGATAACTTTTGAACAACTTGAGATGTGAAGTATCAGAGGGGTAGCCGTGTTAGTCTGAATCTGTAAAAAGCAACAGAGGGTCCTGTGGCACCTTTAAGACTAACAGAAGTATTGGGAGCATAAGCTTTCGTGGGTAAGAACCTCACTTCTTCAGATGCAAGACTTGCATCTGAAGAAGTGAGGTTCTTACCCACGAAAGCTTATGCTCCCAATACTTCTGTTAGTCTTAAAGGTGCCACAGGACCCTCTGTTGCTTTTTGAGATGTGAAGTGTGTTCTGTTATCAGATTCCATCCACTGGGGGAGGCCGAAGCGAGGAATGATCTCCTTGACAAACTTAAGAGCCACTGTTTTGGCAGTGTTGTTACGACATGGGAAGGCTTCAGGCCATCCGCTGAATCGATCCACCAAGACGAGGAGGTACCTGTACCCTTGGGTCCTGGGAAACTCAGTAAAGTCTATTTGCCACACCAATCTTGGGCTTGGGGTAGGTTCCAGGGTGGCTGGCAACACTGCTACTCCTGGTCGAGGGTTATTCTTTTGGCAGATTAAACATTCAGCCTGTACCTGTGATGCTAGGGGTTTAAGTCCAGAGGTTAGAAAATATTTATTCATAAGCTGGGTAAGAGCCTCTCTGCCTGCGTGGGTGGTTTGATGCAGTTTCTGCAACACTGGTCGGATCAGGCCCTTGGGCAGGAGGATTTTTCCCTCTGTGGAATAAAGCCATCCCTCCTTTTCCTGGAGACCGAGCCTGTCAGCCAGGTTTCTGTCATCATGGGAGTACTGAGGAGCTGCAAGCTCACCTACTGATGGGATGAGGACATGCATTTGGGCATTCTCCTCTGTTGGTGATTTCAGGGTAGCAGCGCGCTTGGCTTCCCTGTCTGCTCTGGCATTGCCCTTGGTTACATCTTGATCTTCCTTTTGATGGGCTCTGCAATGCACCACTGCTATTGCTGAGGGGAGTTGTACCGCTTCTAACAGCCGGAGAATTTGAGACCCATGCTTAACCGGGGAACCTTGGGCTGTTAGCATCCCTCTTTGCTTCCACAGACCAGCGTGAGCATGCAATACCCCAAAAGCATACTTTGAATCAGTAAAGATATTAACCCGTTTGTCTTTTGCCAGCTCGAGTGCACGAGTCAGGGCCACTAGTTCAGCAAGCTGGGCAGATGTCCCAGCAGGTAAACTCTCAGCTTCCACGGTATCATGAAGTGTCACAATAGCATAACCCGCCCTCCTTTGCCCATCCACAACGGCACTACTGCCATCGGTATACCATTCCAAGTCAGCATTTGGGAGTGGTTGATCTTTTAAATCTGGGCGGCTGGATTATTGGGCATCTATGATTTCCAGACAGTCATGTTCCTGCTTTTCTGTTTCTGGTAGCAGGGTAGCTGGATTAAGGGAGGGACAGGTTTGCAGGGTAACTTCAGGGTTCTCTAACAGTTTTGCCTGGTACCGAGCAACCCGAGCCTGTGTGAGCCAGAGACCACCCTTAGTGTCCAGCAGGGCTTGGACCATATGGGAAATGTACACTTGCACAGTTCCTCCCAGTGTCAGTTTTTCAGCTTCCCCAAGCACTAGGGCAGTGGCTGCGACCGCCCTCAAGCATGCTGGCCACCCCTTTGCAACTTGATCCAGTTGTTTACAGAAATATGCCACGGGACGTTTCCAGGTGCCTAGTAACTGAGTAAGCACTCCCAGGGCTACCCCTTTCCTTTCGTGCACATACAGTTGGAACAACTTAGAGAGATCCGGCAGACCCAGGGCTGGGGCTTCCATCAGCTTCCTTTTCAAGATTTTAAATGCCCTGTCCGCTTCTGGGGACCAGTGAAAGGGGTCATGATCCGCTCCCTTAACACATTCATACAGAGGTTTAGCCCACAGTCCATACTCTGGGATCCATATTCTGCAAAAGCCTGCTATGCCCAAAAATGCCCTGAGCCGTTTACGGTTGCTAGGGATAGGAACTTGGCAGATAGCCTCCTTTCTTTCATTTGAGAGCTGCCTCTCTCCCTGCCTTATGTGAAATCCCAGATACTGTACTTCTGAGAGAGCAATTTGAGCCTTTCTCCGAGCTACCTTGTATCCTCGGAGTCCAACAAAGTTCAGGAGGCTCACAGTGGCTTTGAGACAAGGGATCAGACCCACAGCAGCAATTAACAAGTCATCTACATATTGCAGGAGGAGGACTCTGTCTGCATTATTCCACTCCTCCAAGTCTCTGGCCAGAGTCTGGCCGAACAGAGTGGGGGAATTTTTAAATCCCTGGGCCAATACCGTCCAGCAAAGATGCTTTTTAACCCTTCTGTTGTCCTCATTATGCCTGGCAGTATTTTGCAGATCTCATAGTTGCTTAGGCACATTCAGGCCCCCCTTTTCTTGGTTGTCAGCCAAGTCTTAGCTGTGAACAATGTCCTTGGATGGGGCCAGCATCTTATCTTTGGACTGAGCTTGCTAGCTATATTTTCCAGTTAACTCGTTCTGTTCTTTTTCCTTCTCCCTTTCTTGGCTTCTTTTAACCTCCAAAGGAAACTTCCACTCTTCACTCATACACCTTTTCCCAACAATGAACACATACACATTGCCATTATACACCCTTCAAAGATTGAAATAAACTTGCTTGGATTCGTGGAGAATTCCCCTGCTTCTGCCTTAAAGGCAGCTAGGTGCACTGGGTTAAAAGGCACATGAGTATACACTGGCACAATCTGGGCTGCACGATCCTGTGTTCCTGGACGGGCTACCACATTCTCAGTAATCAACGGATACAATCCCACCGAGGGGGTACTCTCTGGAGCCTGTGGGGGTTCTGGAGCCGAAGGGGATACCGATTCTGCCATTACAACTGTGGGAGGGTTCTGGGGATTAGCAGCAGTTACTACCGAGTTAGTCGGAGTCAAATGGCACTTGTGCAAAATATCAGGCCTATTTCTTAACATCATAAACGTATACGCATAGAGGTGTTCATTCGATTTACCTGTTCGCTGACAAAACAAAAGTAACTGAAGGATTGTGTTGTAATTAAGTGATCCTTCCGGTGGCCACCTTTCCTGGCACTCTAGCTGATATTGAGGCCAGTCAACTGTACAGAACCTTTTTAATTTACTTCTAAGCATCGAATCTGACCCAAACACATCCCAATTTGCTAGAATGCATTCTAAGGGTGTTCACTGTGCCCCGCCAGCTGTACTCTGTCCCTGCCCCATACTCTAGGGAGACACTGGGCGTCCCCAGGTCACAACAGGTAAAAGTCCACACTGGACTGTTCCTATCTTATCCAAGGGTCCGGTTCCTCACTGTCGCCCACAACTGCTTCTCCACTGTCTGTGCGTTGCACCGTTGTGCCCTCCGGGGTCGATCACACCATGTCTCCGCCGAGGCCCCCGATGAAGTCACCAGTGCGCGCTGGGCGTCGGTCGTCGCCGTAATCCGTTGGCCGCCAGGAGGGATCCGGGCAAGGCTAAATTTCAGCCTCAAGGCCCCACGTTGGGCGCCAAAACTGTTGCCGGCCCAGAAGGCCCAAGGGGGGCAACAGGGTTCGTTGCCCAGTCTGCGTCGCACCAATAGACACACCAGGGTGGAGAAGCAAACCAAATTTATTCAAGAGCTCTGAATAGGCACTAGGAGACCAGCATGTCTCAAATCAAGCGCAGCAAATACAAGCAAGTTTCCCATTTTATATTCCAAGCTGTTTGTGGACAAGCCTTTGTTTTGTTCTCCTCCTACCCCTTCCTTCCTGACAGCAGTTACAGCAGGCATTACATTGTGGCATGTTAGAAAAAGTTCTCGTCCGCATGCTTATTTTCGGCCATGTAGGCCTGTGCGCTCGCAGTCTTCCCCCCCCCCTTTCTCCCGTTCTTATCACTACGTTTGCTAGTGTGAGCGAAACTGCAGCTGTCTGCTAAAAAAAGCTGACCGTTACATATTAGCATGGAGGCTGGTTAAAGTACACAAGATGGAGTTACTGTGGCTCACTTAGACCCAGAGCAGGGAGGTTTCATCAACACTTATGGCCTTCCACCCCACAGAGTTACCTGGTAGCTATGCCTAGTGACGCCAACAATCTGATCCCCTGCATATCCTAAGGCCTCCTGTATGTCAGAAAAGCTGGGGGTTTTTTTACTCAAACATTTTCCAGAATGTCTTCTTGTCTTCATTAGAAGACATCAAGAGATGGAGAAGCCATCATTTCTCTTGGTAGTTTGTTCCAGTGATGAATTGCCCTCTAACAAATCTGGGTCTTATTGTAATTAGACTTTTTCTGATTTCTGCTTCCAGCCATGGG
The DNA here is from genome assembly GCF_028017835.1 of Emys orbicularis. Taxonomy (NCBI): domain Eukaryota; kingdom Metazoa; phylum Chordata; order Testudines; family Emydidae; genus Emys; species Emys orbicularis. The sequence goes on from NC_088684.1 coordinate 194,868,356, forward strand.
GTCTTGTCATGTCTTTCTCTGCTAGATAAAAGAGCCCTTTTATACTCAGCATTTTCTCTCCATGAAGTCAAGTAACTCACTTCTCATTCTTCTTTTGTAGAAACTAAACAGATTGAGCTTTTTCAATGTCTCACTATAAGGCATCATCCCCATCACTCAAATATGAATCTTTTCTGTACCCTCTCCAGTTTTTTAACGTAATTTTCGAAATGTGGACACGAGAACTGGATTCAACATTCCTCTATCAGTCTCACCAATGCTGTAGCAGCCCCCCTTTCCATACTCACTACTCTATCCATCCAAGGATGGCTTTAACCTTTTTTACCACAGCTTCACATTGACAGATCATGTTGAGCAGCTTCTCCGCTATGGCCCCTAAATCCTTTTCAGGGTCACTGCTTTCCAGTGGACTGTCCCCCATTGTGTAGGGTGCGACCTGAGTCTTTTGTTCCTGGAAGTATGGGTTTGCATATGGCTTTATTAAAACCTAATTATTCAGTAAGTATTTTAAAATAACTTACTTAGGGAAGGCAGGATCTCTCCCTCAGCAACTGCTTGAAGGTCCCTCCCTAAGGGAACAGAGGACCTGTTTCTGTTATACCGAGAGAGGGAGGCATTTTCCCCTCACACCTACTAACCAGTTGTTTGGTGTTGATTCCTTGGCTTTTATTTCTAGACTACCCCAGAGGGGAGAAGTTTGGAACTAACCTGGCTGGAGGACCAAGTCAGGATTGGAGGCAGCTGCCACCCGAAGAAGGAGAGAGCTGCTTGGGAAGTGATCAGTTTGTAAAGAGGCATAAAGCCCTACACTGATTGCCCTGAGCAATTGGGGAAGGCAGGACCTTATTCCTTATCTCTCGTGACAGGGCTGAGTGAGGGCTTGTATAGAGCCAGAGACAGCTTTCTAGAGGGTTGATTCAGAAATTCCCCATGGAACCTAGACGCTTCTGCCTACGGCAGGAAGGAGCCAGAGGGTTGTTGGAGTGACTCTAGGAGGGATGCTATGGGATGGCTCTCTGATCACCTCTTCACTCTGCTTCTTCCCACCCCCACCTTTGGGGTAAATACATCACCTTCTCCTTAGTCCTCAGCGGCTGCGTGTGGGCTGGAAACCAGCTAGGGCAGTAGAGACGTGGCCCACTCAGCCCGTGCACAGGAAGATCCATTGCAGTTCATATCTCCCTGCTTCTCACAGCCCAGAGGAACGCAGGACACACAGACTGGACTCTGTGACTGCATTAATCTCCCACATGTGAGTGTGGCAGGAGAGGAAACTTGACATGTCTGCAACCAGCTTCTACTGGACTGCAGGGGTGGAGGGAGAGTGGCCAGATGCCATCTGGCTCCTTAGAAGCTCTGGGATCTGGAGAGAGGTCTCTGGATCATCAGGATGTGCAGGTTAGGAGACATGTGGCTCCTGCCTAGTCCACACTGGGACGCCATTTCGGGGGGGAGCAGGGGAGAGCTCCTGCCCTGCTGTGTTTCAGACCAGAGGTCTGCTCACAGTGCATGCCCTGGGCCCAGATGGAGCGCCTAACTGCAGCACAGCTTGAGTGTGGAATGTGATATGTCCTGTGCTGCTCCAAGCTTCCCCCTTTGGGCATGGGAGTTTGTTTATAAACAGAGGCAGGGTGATTAAGATAACAAAAGGCTTGTCATTCAGTTAAATTCAGGCTCATTAGATGATCCTGAAAGCATTGCCAGGCACTCCAGTTAAAAGATAGGAAACAAAGGGTAGGAATAAATAGTCAGTTTTCTGAATGAAGAGAGGTAAATAGTGGTGTCCCCCAAGGGTCTATACTGGAACCAGTGGTGTTCAACATATTCATCAATGATCTGAAAAAAGGGATTAAGAGTGAGGTGGCAATATTTGCAGATGATATAAAATTATACAAGATAGTTAAGTCCAAAGCTGATTGCAAAGGGTTACAAAGGGATCTCACAAAGCTGGGTGACTGGGCAACACAATGGCAAATGAAATTCAGTGTTGATAAATGTGAAGTAATGCACACGGCAAAATATAACCCCAATTATACATACAAAATGATGGGGTCTAAATTAGCTGTTAGCCATCAAGAAAGAGATCTTGGAGTCATTGTGGATAGTTCGCTGAAAACATCTGCTCAATGTGCAGCGGTAATAAAAAAAGTGAACAATGTTGGGAATCATTAGGAAAGGGATCGATAATAAGACAGAAAATATCATATTGCCTCTATATAAATCCATGGTACACCCACATCTTGAATACTGTGTGAAGATCTGGTCACCCCATCTCAAAAAAAATATATTGGATTTGGAAAAAGTACAGAGAAGGGCAACAGAAATGATTAGGGGTATGGAACAGCTTCTGTATGAGGAGAGATTAAAAAGACTGGGACTTTTCATCTTGGAAAAGATATGACTAAGGGGAGGGATATGATAGAGGTTTATAAAATCATGAGTTGTGTGGAGAAAGTAAATAGGAAATGTTACTTACTCCTTCATATAACACAAGAACTGGGTGTCACCCAATTAAATTAATAGGCAGCAGATTTAAAACAAACAAAATAAGGTATTTCTTCACAATCTACCCATGGAACTCTTTGCCAGGGGATGTTGTGAAAGACAAAACTATAACAGGGTTCAAAGAAGAACTAGATAAGTTCATGGAGAAAAGGTCCATCAATGGCTATTAGCCAGAATGGGCAGGGATGCAACATCATATTCTGCATGTCCCTAGCCTCTGTTTGACAGAAGATAGAAGTGGAGGACAGAGGTTGGATCACTTGGTGATTGCCTGTTCTGTTCTTTCCCTCTGAAGCACCTGCCATTGGCCACTGTTGGAAGACAGGATTCTGGGCTAGGTGGACCATTGATCTGACCCAGTATGGCCAATCTGATGTTCTTATATATAACCCCTGTGTATCTGTCCCCCACTGTAACCCACTAGACCACGCTCCCCTCCCAGAGCTGGGATAGAACTCAGGAGTCCTGACGGGATCTCTCTCTCTGTCAAGTTAGTAACAAAGTAAGAATATACATTAACATTTTAACTAGTGTCCCTTAAGTGACTTGCCACAATATGTCAGAACACGTTAGTATTATAGCTCACTGGGTCTAATATTTATTTAATTTTCTTTCTTTTATATAGGAATTAGATACAGTGCTCCTGTCAGCTAATTGCTAAGTTATGTGCCAAAAAACTAGAGTTTAGAGGCGCCTAAGTAGCCCCTGGAATCAAAATTAAATTGCCCCCCCCAAAAAATCTGCAGTGGCACCCCTGAAGATACCTTCCACACCCTGGCCTGACCACTAAACATCACTGCTGGTGACTGTTCCCCTTCACAAGCACCTTTTGTGGGCTTGCAGTTTTTAAAATATCTTGACTCCAAATGTTGTGTAAATTGTTTTAAGAATGGACTGTTACATTGTGGAATTCCATTTTGGGAGTTCAGTATAAGAACCTGAAGAGAATCAAAACCACGTAAGCTTTCCTCTCATAGTTTGTGATGTGACCACACTCCTCAATACCTATAGTTCCATAATTCATACATTATTTACTTTGTAATTGGCCCAAGTTTTACAGAGAGCGCAGATGAGAGAAGTTGTCAGTATATGTGCTATATGCATCATCTGGCATACCCCATGATTTTTAATGAACTAGGCTCCCATCCTGCAAACACTTACACATGTGCTTAACTTTACTATGATGAGCACTCATGTCAAGGCTGTATCCCCACTTTGAACTTTAGGGTACAAATGTAGGGGCCTGCATGAGGACTTCTAAGCTTAACTACCAGCTTAGTTCTGGTCCGCTGCCACCATTCCCTACCCTGGGAAGCTTTTAGAAACCTCTCACCAATTCCCTGGTGAATACAGATCCAAACTCCTTGGATCTTAAACAAGGAGAAATTGACCCTTCCCCCCTCCTTCCTTTCACCAACTCCTAGTGAATACAGATCCAAATCCCCGTGGATCTTAAAAACAAGGAGAAATTGACCCTTTCCCCCTCCTTCCTTTCACCAACTCCTGGTGAATACAGATCCAAACCCCCTTGGATCTTAACACAAGGAGAAATCAATCAGGTTCTTAAAAAGAAGGCTTTTAATTAAAGAAAAAGGTAAAAATCATCTCTGTAAAATCAGTATGGAAAATAACTTTACAGGGTAATCACTTAAAGAGCTCAGAGGAACCCCCTCTGTCTTAGGTTCAAAGTACAGCAAACAAAGATAAACACTCTAGTAAAAGGTACATTTACAAGTTGAGAAAACAAAGTAAAACTAAGACGCCTTGCCTGGCTTTTTTACTTACAAGTTTGAAATATGAGAGACTTGTTTAGAAAGATGGGGAGAACCTGGATTGATGGCTGGTCCCTCTCAGTCCCAAGAGCGAACAACCCCTTAAAACAAAGAGCACACACAAAAGCCTTCCCCCCCCCAGATTTGAAAGTATCTTGTCCCCTTATTGGTCCTTTGGGTCAGGTGTCAGCCAGGTTACCCGAGCTTCTTAACCCTTTACAGGTAAAAGGATTTGGAGTCTCTGGCCAGGAGGGATTCCACAGCACTGTACACAGGAGAGCTGCCACCCTTCCCTTTATAGTTATGACAACTCATAATAGGAGTACAGTTAAACACATGCATAATTGTTTGCAGGATTGGGGTCCCAGTGAAGACTGTAACTAGCATAAAATAAGTGTTCCTAAATAAGATGGAACATAATAAAGTGGAATGCAACCTACAACACATCAGGTTTCATTATCGTTATTCTTATGTTTTGAGTATTGTATACATAATCTGTTTCATAGTCATGATGGTGTGCAGTTAACTGTAAAGTGAAAAATGGTGGGTTTTCTATACTTTATTGTTGCTCAATTATCTCCATGACAAATTGCTGAATATACAGTCCAAAAGGTGAATTTCTAACTGCCAAGTGCCAGATGCCTGGAAACTTACTCTGAAATTTGAAAATAAAACTGTATTCCTTTTGTTATACATCATACCCAGGCAGTAATGAAGATTCTTCATTTAGAAGTTAGCTGATAATTTATTCTTACCACTTCACTCTCTGTCAGCTGTATTGGCTCAGCAGTGGTAACAGAAGTAAAAAGCAGACCTGGGCTAAAGCTGCAAAAAATGCTCCATGAATATTCATGCAAATGTATTTACTTCAGCTTTTTATGTTCCCTATTTGTGTTCTGCGAATATGTGAGTGATTACATTTTGCTGGCGTATATATGTTCTCAGAAAGCGAATTTCAGAGCATCAGCATATATGCAAACCAAATTTTAAATGTCCATGAGCAAGTTCTTGCCTCAGGTGTGCTTATATGCTCACTCAATCTGAAATTGAAATGATCCCAAGTGATATATCTGAACAGTCACTGCTAAGCAGTGCAGCTCAGATTTTGAACATCTGTGACAAAGGCACAGTGCACCAAATGTGAAAAGAGCAAGTGAGTGGAGAATTCAGATCAGTAGCCCTTTACACCTGCTATGGACAGGTGAAAATTACTACAGTGAAGAATAAGGCCCTAAAATATTTGGGGGAGACAATGGGATTTGTGCTCTAGAATCCCATATGGATTCCTGAATCTGTCCCCCTTATCACTTTCCATAGTATTTTATATTTCAGTAAAGTTTTTGTTTTAATTACGTCTATGTTCCAGTACGTATGGTGCTTTCCATTAAGATTATAAAAGCTCTGAAACAGTCTAGATTACATACCACCTTAGCCCATATAAGTACTCATGTATCATATAAATATGTATTTAGATACCTGTTAATGTGCATAATATTGACAAGATAGATATAACTGCTCATCTTTCTATGCTTAAATACTCCGCTCCTTGGCTTCTGATTAAACCAGACCTTAAGAGTCTCTTTTGCTCAGATCTTCATGTTCCTGGGAACATTTTAGTGTGCAAATTCCAGACATTATGGGCTGTCTCACTTCTTGGTCTTCTTTCAAAGACTACTTCAGTTCTCATTGATTCTTGGACTATTGCCATGAAAGACAATGACAACTTGACCCTTATCAGTGATGCATCTGTACATGCACATGGAGTCTGCATACTTAACATCTTAAAAATCTATAATAGATAGGGCTGTAGTGCCCCTCAATTCCATAGCTAAAGAAAACATCAGTGGGTTGGAGGAGAAGATGCTGCATTTGGAGCTGGCTGCAAGAGTCTCAACAGGCAGCTTCTACCCTTCTTCAGTCACTGTGGCAGTGGCTTTGGGAGGAGGAGGAGATTGATAATGGTCTATTTTCCTCTGGCTAGCAAAAGTAACAGCTTCACAAATGGGGAGGTGGATCATAACCTGCTTTCCCATTTATCCTGTCTCTGGCAGCAGCAGTAGCTCCTAGAAGCCCATTTCCTCTATTAGTAGTTTCCTGCTAGTTTTACACTGATTCTTGCAGATATGGGTCTGGAGACACTATGGAGTTCAGTGGGCCCTTAAATACACTTTTTTCTTTTCCAAATAAAAGATGTCAGTAGAATAACAGAACTGGGGACTTATGGCCTCCAGTATTTCATTGCCTGATTTTAAAGTTACTGCAACTCCAAAGCACATCTGAAATCACTAACTTTGTTTTATCCTCTCGTCATATGAAAATATATTTAAAAAAAACTTCAAGAGACACTCTTAAAGCAAACTGTGGACCCCCACCCCTAGAAAAGCATGATTTTGTGCCAAGATTCTTTATAATGGAAAGTTCAATTTGCACTATCAAAACAGAGTTCTTTAAGTCAGATTTATCTTTTTGTTCTCACTTATCTTAAAATGCAACATGATTTTCTGGCATTTTAAAGTCTTGAATTGGATCAAGGGTGAATAACAACTTGGATGCTAAGGGTATTTACACCTGTGAAGTTTCTGGGGCCAAACACAGAGCAGTATATATTGGGTACTTTAATTATGATTATCAGCAGCTTGCAAAAAGTAACAAAACTCTGTGTCACTTGAGCAGATCTTCATCATAAATGGAACTAAACACATTGGGAATACACTGCAGTCATCTGGGATGTGCATTCAATTACAAATGGAGATTGTCTGTAGGCTTGCTCCTCTTCTCATTGAGGAGTCAATAAGAGTTTTTTGCCATTGAATTCAATGGGATAGGATCAAGCTCCATAGCTGAGTTCTCATTCAATAAACTTTATTTGTTTCTATAGTCTAGAATAATATATGCATTGTTACAAAATAATTTGTTAGTGGGTCTAGTTAGGTTACATCCTTGTAACCTTTTGCCTGTTTCTCTTTCTTCTCTGTTATCAGAGCAGTATCTTATCTGGTGTTTGCTATGTTCTGCCTTTTAAGCTGTCCATTAAGCAATGAACAATTGGTGTGTATTTAATCATTTTCAATATATGCAAGCAATATTGTCTTGCACACATGAAACTTATACACATTTTCAGAAGGTTTGTCTCCAGTCTCAATCTCTTTGCACCCATAAAAACAGCTGAAGATGGTAATGACATCTGTTGATCTTTTGTTTTTGAAAACCGTGTGCAACCACAGAACTGAGACGTGAGCTGAGCCCAACAAAAGTAGGCTGTGATCCAAAGCCCACTGAAGTCAATGGAAGGACACACATTGACATCACTGACTTCAACTGGTTTTGGGATAGACCCATAGGGCCAGATTTTTAAAGGTATTTAGGTACCTAAAGAGGCTTGATTTCAGTGGCATTTGAAAATCCCACTAATAGTCCTTTGGAGGGGTGTGCCTAGAAAAATGCTCCTGCCAGTGAATTTTCAAAGGGTGTGCCTAGGTGCAAGTGTCCACAGGAAAACAAATATGTTGTATCTCAAGTTGCAGTCCATCCCTAACAACTTCCACATAGAAACCTTCTGTATAGGGATTCTTCACTAGAGATCCTTCTGGTTAGCTGTCTCCCTGCCATTCACTCCCATGGTGCATGCCCTGCTCCGTGTATGGAGTGATTTGGAATAAAGGATGGAGAAGGGCAGAGGTACATCCTAACTTACCTGTTCTGTGGCTGTCTCCTTTCTTTAGAATACATGTGTGCAGTTGCTGTCATGTGCATCTAGCACACAGTAGGTTGCAGGGCTGCTACAATCAGGTCAGACTTCTGTACCAGATATGGACTGGCTACAGAGCTTCCTTCCCAGAGAGCTAAACTGGAGATGTGTGCATTTTAATGTACTGCCAGGTATACCTGTTTTACGATGTTATGTCACACATGGTGCCAACTAGTGGCTGAACAGTATGATACAGTTTAATGTTCCACTACAGTTGCAATCAGAGAAATGATGGTAGCATAGCTCCAATGGAGCCAGACCACTGGGGAGTAAGGAAAAGTTGCAGAGGGTTCAGGGATATCAGGGAGCAATTTCCACTAGGAAAACCTTAGAGTTTCTTCCCATTGGGGCATCTGGTTTGGGTTTGACCATGGGACGGTATGATCTGACTTTGACATAAAACAAAAGTCTTTAGATATCAGTTACCTTTTCAGGGACACTAGAGCTGATGCAGACTATATTTGCCAGAAAAGAACTCTGAATATATTGCTGGTAGTCTGTGAGGAAAGAGGAAAGAGAGGCTGGCAGATACAGGCTGGAGAAAGTTTGGAAAGTCCAAGCCCTTCAAAGCTCATAACTCAACTACAATTTAAACAAAAGGTCTGACTCTTTGGGAAAATATTTGGAAGAACAAACTGCCAGGAGGTTGGAGAACTTTGGTTCAGGTTTTGCAGATGCAAAAAGGAAGAAAATAACAAGGAGAACACTTATTACTTGACTGCAAGGAGGTCAGTCCTCAGATACTAGTGTTGATGTTGTTGAAGGTAACTTCAGAGCTAAATATCTACTGTGTGTTGGGTGAGCAGAGAATGATAACAAGATTTTGTAGTTTATTTCACACAGTATTTTGGTGATTTTCTGGAGAAGGAAGAGCTCCTGGAGAGATTTTAAGGCCCTTTAACACACTAGGGCAACCCCTAGAGCATCACCTGGAAAAGATACAATCCTGAGTCATTTTGATTAACTGCATTTTGATTCCATATGGTGAAATCCACCCATTTACAATGGAGAGAGGGTTATTACAATGCTAATCAGAAAGGGCGTCTTTCTATCTAGATTCCTTTCAAGGGCGAAATGAGGAAAAGAGGGGAGTTTTATCTCAGTGAGGTAAATAAAGAGCAGGACTGGACTTTCTTTTGGATGATTCCTGCTCTTCTGATAATAAAAGATGTTCAGAAACACTTACATACCATAACTGTACCTCTGGGGAAGGCAAAAGTGCTCTGTTGGCAGTAATCTAGAAAGAGAAGTGGGAGAACAGTGTGCATCCGAGTCTGCTCTACAACGTGTACAGCTGGCTGAAGTGTTTTCTATAAAGAGGCCAGATAGTGGCCCTATTTTACTTGCTTTGTACTTCTCTGGCAGAATGCCAACTGAGCCACCTGCTGGGGATTCCCCTGGTGGTGTAATTTAGAGCAGTTCTATGGCAGCTCCAAATTATTCTGAAGGCTGAACCAACCCCAGGATTGGGGTAGTGGGGGGGAGGTATACAGTCACCTTTGCTCCCCCTTTGAGTCCTGTCCTATGTGCAGCTCAGCTAAATTTGAGAATTGGGCCCGATTAGGAATGTAGCTCTTGTTTTTTGATTAGTTAACTTCTGAACCGGTTTCAATATTCATTATGTGTTTGTTTGAATACTTTGTACAAGGAATGTTCAGACCATGGGTTGTTTGCAAACACCATTCATTATTTGCATTGTTTTATTGGTCACGTAAGTTGTAGTATTGTTTCTGCTCCCTGATAAGATGAATGGAACATTTTGAAACTGAACATTGAACATAAGAACGGCCATATTGGGTCAGACCAAAGGTCCATCAAGCCCAGTATCCTGTCCTCTGACAGTGGCCAATGGCATGTGCCCCAAAGGGAATGAATAGACAGGTTATCATCAAGTGATCCATGCCCTGTCACCCAATCCCAGCTTCTGGCAAACAGAGGCTAGGGAAACCATTCCTGCCCATCCTGGTTAATAGCCATTGATGGACCTATCTTCCATGAATCTATCTAGCTCCCTTTTGAACCCCGTTATAGTATTGGCCTTCACAATGCCCTCTGGCAAGGACTTCCAGAGGTTGACAGTGCATTGTGTGAAAAAATACTTTCTTGTGTTTGTTTTAAACCTGCTACCTATTAATTTCATTTGGTGGCCCCTTGTTCTTGTATTATGAGAAGGAGTAAATAACACTTCCTTATTTACTTTCTCTATACCACTCATGATTTTATAGACCTCTATCAAATCTCCACTTAGTCGCCTCTTTTCCAAGCTGAAAAGTCCCAGTCTTATTAATCTCTCCTCATACGGAAGCCGTTCTATACCCCTAATAATTTTTGTTGCCCTTTTCTGAACCTTTTCCAATTCCAATATATCTTGTTTGAGATGGGGCGACCACATCTGCACGCAGTATTCAAGGTGTGGGCATACCATGGATTTATATAGAGGCAATATGATATTTTCTGTCTTATTATCTATCCCTTTACTGGAGAAACTCATAGTAAATAATGGACACCTGGTTTGTTAGGACAAATAATCTGTTGGGATTCATATATATTCATCTGTTGTCTCATTATTTATGATTATTCAAACTTTAGAAACCTTAGTGATCCAAACTGCATATTCATTTGCAAAGCCATACTTCAATCTTCTCTAATAATAAATATATGTATCACAGGCTTGATCTTACTTCCACTGATTTCATTGGAAGGTTTGCTATTGATTTCAGTGGAAGCAGGAAGTGGGCACAATATAGGTTATTCAGATTTTTTTCTTGAGAAATATTGATTAATTAGGAAATCTGGTAAATGGACTAAGGCCTGTTTCCCTCTCTTAAACTAGTGTAAACCAAGAGTAACATCACTGAAGTCAACAGGGTTATTATGCAACCTCATTGTCAATGACACTGGAATCAAGTCCCTCATGCTTAGTGGAATTAGTGTTAATTACTAGGATTTATAATATCAATTTTTAATAGTTTCATTTGGAAAGGTCATTGGATCAGTAGCTGACATTATGAATTCAGACACACCATGATCATATAGTTTGCTTTTTCGGCTCATAGGGATTTAAGAAGCAATTGGATCTACTAATTCTTAGTAGAATCAAGGTTTAATGACTAGAAGAAGCAAGGATAACTAATGTTATTAATTTCTGTCACTCAGTTTTTAATCATTGCTGGTTTAACAGCATCTGATCTGGCAATGAGCCACAATAGGCTTCTGGGAAGTGTCAGTCATGACACTTCCCAGGGGCCAAATTGCAGAGACGTCAGCAAAATAGTGCTACTATTCAGGAAGCCTTATTCCTTTGTTTTGTTTGAACTTTGTCTGCGGGAAGCCATTTACATTGTATTTGACTTTGGTCACCGGGGACCATGCTTTTGGTTTGTGGCAGTGCAGTTCCCACCAGAGAGATGTGAAGTTCAAGCATTCCATGTGGACTAGACATGTGATGCCTGAATTTCACCTCTGTTTGATATACCATGCAATATATTTTAAATTAAGAGTCTGGTTCTGATGCCAGTTATGTAAGTATAAATCAAGAACAACCTCCATTAAGGGTAAGGCTTTCAAAAAGGAATGGTGATTTTTGGGAGCCCCATTTGAGACACCTTAAAGGGGCCAGATTTTCAGATGGTGGATACTTAGAGCTGTTTGGAAAACTGGATACCAAAACACTGAGGCACCCAAAATACCCTAATCAATCCTGAAAATCTTGCTCATAGTATGTCAAAGGAATTTAGATGTGAAAATAGAATCAAATCCCAAATCTATAGAAAATATAAGATTATATCAATCTGTCTAGTCTTTTAGCAGTTATTTTTTTTTGGTAACCCACAGATTATTTTGCAATCAAATCTACAGAGAAAAATAGTAATCTCAACATTCTAGTACACTTATTCAATGCTCCTGTAAAAGAGAAAACAATTATCTAACTGAACAGAGTCTAAGCCTTGGACAGCCTGATTAATCTGAGTTGCCACTGCTTGGCTGCTGATTAAAGTCCTTCCTGTTAGGAAGACAATGCTAAGTATTCTGTGGAGAAAACTGATAAAACTTAGGCTGAGTTATCTGCTTCTTGATACTACACCAATATCTTGAGTGGGCAAATGCATCGTTTTCTCTGCTAAGTTTCAGCCTATGTTGCTCACTGAGGAACTGAAAGTGTAATAATTACTTTAGACCACAACCTGTGCTGTAGGCCCATGTTCCTCCTAGCTGGTGAAGGCCGGTGTAGAAGCAGTAGATCCATTTGTGATGGAGATTGTCAGTGTCTCCATTAAGGAGGGCAAGATGCAACTGGTTTCAAAGGAAGCTTGCATGAATCCTTTGCCCAAGAAACTTTTGCTTGACATAGAAAATCTGCAAGACAAGGTGGGTGAGGTAATATCTTTTATAGAGCTCTTACAGAGCTCTGTGTAGCTGGAAAGCTTGTCTCTCTCACCAACAGAAGCTGGTCCAATAAAAGATATTACCTCACTCATCTAATACTCTGGGACCAACATGGCTACAACAACAATGTATAGACAATCTGGCCAGTTATCAGCATGTTTCCAATCTTCCCTCTTTGGGTAAGGTGCTGGGAAAGTTGTGGCAAGATACTTCTTTCATTAATTGCATTTTAATGAAGCCATATGCAAACCCATGCTTCCAGGAACAAAAGAGTCAGGCCGCACCCTACACAATGGGGGACAGTCCACTGGAAAGCAGTGACCCTGAAAAGGATTTAGGGGCCATAGCGGAGAAGCTGTTCAACATGATCTGTCAAAGTGAAGCTGTGGTAAAAAAGGTTAAAGCCACCCTTGGATGGATAGAGTAGTGAGAATGGAAAGGGGGGCTGATACAGCATTGGTGAGACTGATAGAGGAATATTGACTCCAGTTCTCGTGTCCACATTTCGAAAATTACGTTAAAAAACTGGAGAGGGTACAGAAAAGATTCATATTTGAGTGATGGGGATGATGCCTTATAGTGAGACATTGAAAAAGCTCAATCTGTTTAGTTTCTACAAAAGAAGAATGAGAAGTGAGTTGCTTGACCTCCTGGAGAGAAAAGGCTGAGTATAAAAGGGCTCTTTTATCTAGCAGAGAAAGACATGACAAGACCCCATGGCTGGAAGCAGAAATCAGAAAAAGTCTAATTACAATAAGACCCAGATTTGTTAGAGGGCAATTCATCACTGGAACAAACTACCAAGAGAAATGATGGCTTCTCCATCTCTTGATGTCTTCTCATGAAGACGAGATGACTTTCTGGAAAAAGTCTGAGTAAAAAAATACCCAGCTCTTCTGACATACAGGAGGCCTTAGGATACGCAGGGGATCCGATTGGATGCTCTAATGGTCCCTTCTGGCCATAAAGTCTACTAATTTATGAAAACCTGATTGTGGCCAGGGGAGAAGCCTGTGATGTTTTACTGTGTAGCAGGCTTGATCCCCAGAATGAAGAGTCATGGAGCGGAGTGATTCAAGGGAAGCAGCTCAAGCATTCAATGTGGCTGGCCAGGGGCAGGACATCAGCACTGCAGGGGAGGGGCGGGTGTGGCAGTGACATCGCAAGGGCCTTTTGCAGGCCCTCAGCCTATTGGACAAAGGTGGTGGGAAGGCGATGATCTCACAGAAAGACCCTGACATCAGCCAGGCAGACAGGGGTGCAGGACGGGGCAACCTCAGAAACCCCTGTGGCTTTGCCTCAGCAAGTCTCCTTCTCGAGGTCTCTGCTTAAGGATTGAGAGAGAATTTATTTTTAGATATGTGAGCGTGAGGAGGACCTTCTTTGGAGTTTTCTCCTTTTCTTTGACTGATTTTGCTAGAAAACAGACATCCCTCTTTAGAAGGTAAGAGCCTCCAAGAGGTTTGGAACCTGTTCAGTCTGATCCATCAGATGCCGGCTGAATACTAGGCCTGGAAAACACTAGATTGACGTGGCAGAATTTTATTCCCCACCTAGGGCTTTGTCCCTTGGAATCACTGGGGACATTGGGGTTTCTCCTTTTGGTTTTCCCTTTTCCTCTGTCCCTCCCTCCCTCCTTTCTCTTCTTCTCTTGCAGCTTTTGTCCTTTTCCCCTGCGCTCCTCCCATCACCAGGAGCTGTGTATGTGGGTGTGGAGGGGGCGGTGGGGGTTTGCTCTCCAACTCTCATTGTGGGAGGCCCTCACACAAAGAGCTGGAATAGTGCTCTAAGAGTGGTTCCCTCCGGAGGTGACCTAGGCCATCTTTAGGAGTTAGGCCATCTGGTGAGAACTCTCAGCTTCCTGCCTCTCAGAGTCTCAACGCTGATTGGGTGAGCATGGGGCTATTGTGAGGGAGGAGACTCAGGTCCTTGTTACTCTGTTTTAAGACCAAGGAAATAAGTCCTAACCAAACATGTATTTGATTGCTCTTGCTGCTTCTCTTCATTCATTGTCTTTGAGCAATTCAGGATTCTCTCTCTAATGGTCTAGTTCTTTTAAAATACTTACTGAATAATTGGGTTTGAATGAAGCAATATGCAAACCCATACTTCCAGGAACAAAAGACTCAGGCCGCACCCTACACAATGGGGGACAGTCCACTGGAAAGCAGTGACCCTGAAAAGGATTTAGGGGCCATAGCGGAGAAACTGTACAACATGATCTGTCAATGTGAAGCTGTGGTAAAAAAGGTTAAAGCCATCCTTGGATGGATAGAGTAGTGAGTATGGAAAGGGGGGCTGATACAGGATTGGTGAGACTGATAAAGGAATGTTGACTCCAGTTCTCGCGTCCACATTTCGAAAATTACGTTAAAAAACTGGAGAGGGTACAGAAAAGATTCATATTTGAGTGATGGGGATGATGCCTTATAGTGAGACATTGAAAAAGCTCAATCTGTTTAGTTACTACAAAAGAAGAATGAGAAGTGAGTTGCTTGACCTCCTGGAGAGAAAAGGCTGAGTATAAAAGGGCTCTTTTACCTAGCAGAGAAAGACATGACAAGACCCCATGGCTGGAAGCAAAAATCAGAAAAAGTCTAATTACAATAAGACCCAGATTTGTTAGAGGGCAATTCATCACTGGAACAAACTACCAAGAGAAATGATGGCTTCTCCATCTCTTGATGTCTTCTAATGAAGACGAGATGACTTTCTGGAAAAAGTCTGAGTAAAAAAATACCCAGCTCTTCTGACATACAGGAGGCCTTAGGATATTCAGGGGATCCGATTGGATGCTCTAATGGTCCCTTCTGGCCATAAAGTCTACTAATTTATGAAAACCTGATTGTTGCCTGGGGAGAAGCCTGTGATGTTTTACTGTGTAGCAGGCTTGATCCCCAGAATGAAGAGTCATTGAGTGGAGTGATTCAAGGGAAGCAGCTCAAGCATTCAATGTGGCTGGCCAGGGGCAGGACATCAGCACTGCAGGGGAGGGGCGGGTGTGGCAGTGACATCACAAGGGCCTTTTGCAGGCCCTCAGCCTATTGGACAAAGGTGGTGGGAAGGCGATGATCTCACATAAAGACCCTGACATCAGCCAGGCAGGACAGGGGTGCAGGACGGGGCAACCTCAGAGACCCCTGTGGCTTTGCCTCAGCAAGTCTCCTTCTCGAGGTCTCTGCTTAAGGATTGAGAGAGAATTTATTTTTAGATATGTGAGCGTGAGGAGGACCTTCTTTGGAGTTTTCTCCTTTTCTTTGACTGATTTTGCTAGAAAACAGACATCCCTCTTTAGAAGGTAAGAGCCTCCAAGAGGTTTGGAACCTGTTCAGTCTGATCCATCAGGTGCCGGCTGAATACTAGGCCTGGAAAACACTAGATTGACGTGGCAGAATTTTATTCCCCACCTAGGACTTTGTCCGTTGGAATCACTGGGGACATTGGGGTTTCTCCTTTTGGTTTTCCCTTTTCCTCTGTCCCTCCCTCCCTCCTTTCTCTTCTTCTCTTGCAGCTTTTGTCCTTTTCCCCTGCGCTCCTCCCATCACCAGGAGCTGTGTATGTGGGTGTGGAGGGGGCGGTGGGGGTTTGCTCTCCAACTCTCATTGAGGGAGGCCCTCACACAAAGAGCTGGAATAGTGCCCTAAGAGTGGTTCCCTCCGGAAGTGACCTAGGCCATTTTTAGGAGTTAGGCCATCTGGTGAGAACTCTCAGCTTCCTGCCTCTCAGAGTCTCAACGCTGATTGGGTGAGCATGGGGCTATTGTGAGGGAGGAGACTCAGGTCCTTGTTACTCTGTTTTAAGACCAAGGAAATAAGTCCTAACCAAACATGTATTTGATTGCTCTTGCTGCTTCTCTTCATTCATTGTTTTTGAGCAATTCAGGATTCTTTCTCTAATGGTCTAGTTCTTTTAAAATACTTACTGAATAATTGGGTTTGAATGAAGCAATATGCAAACCCATACTTCCAGTAACAAAAGACTCAGGCCGCACCCTACACAATGGGGGACAGTCCACTGGAAAGCAGTGACCCTGAAAAGGATTTAGGGGCCATAGCGGAGAAACTGTACAACATGATCTGTCAATGTGAAGCTGTGGTAAAAAAGGTTAAAGCCATCCTTGGGTGGATAGAGTAGTGAGTATGGAAAGGGGGGGCTGATACAGGATTGGTGAGACTGATAGAGGAATATTGACTTCAGTTCTAGCGTCCACATTTCGAAAATTACGTTAAAAAACTGGAGAGGGTACAGAAAAGATTCATATTTGAGTGATGGGGATGATGCCTTATAGTGAGACATTGAAAAAGCTCAATCTGTTTAGTTTCTACAAAAGAAGAATGAGAAGTGAGTTGCTTGACCTCCTGGAGAGAAAAGGCTGAGTATAAAAGGGCTCTTTTATCTAGCAGAGAAAGACATGACAAGACCCCATGGCTGGAAGCAAAAATCAGAAAAAGTCTAATTACAATAAGACCCAGATTTGTTAGAGGGCAATTCATCACTGGAACAAACTACCAAGAGAAATGATGGCTTCTCCATCTCTTGATGTCTTCTCATGAAGACGAGATGACTTTCTGGAAAAAGTCTGAGTAAAAAAATACCCAGCTCTTCTGACATACAGGAGGCCTTAGGATACGCAGGGGATCCGACTGGATGCTCTAATGGTCCCTTCTGGCCATAAAGTCTACTAATTTATAAAAACCTGATTGTGGCCTGGGGAGAAGCCTCTGATGTTTTACTGTGTAGCACGCTTGATCCCCAGAATGAAGAGTCATGGAGTGGAGTGATTCAAGGGAAGCAGCTCAAGCATTCAATGTGGCTGGCCAGGGGCAGGACATCAGCACTGCAGGGGAGGGGCGGGTGTGGCAGTGACATTGCAAGGGCCTTTTGCAGGCCCTCAGCCTATTGGACAAAGGCGGTGGGAAGGCGATGATCTCACAGAAAGACCCTGACATCAGCCAGGCAGACAGGGGGGCAGGACGGGGCAACCTCAGAAACCCCTGTGGCTTTTCCTCAGCAAGTCTCCTTCTCGAGGTCTCTGCTTAAGGATTGAGAGAGAATTTATTTTTAGATATGTGAGCGTGAGGAGGAACTTCTTTGGAGTTTTCTCCTTTTCTTTGACTGATTTTGCTAGAAAACAGACATCCCTCTTTAGAAGGTAAGAGCCTCCAAGAGGTTTGGAACCTGTTCAG
Organism: Emys orbicularis; assembly: GCF_028017835.1. Lineage (NCBI taxonomy): Eukaryota > Metazoa > Chordata > Testudines > Emydidae > Emys > Emys orbicularis. Next base: position 194,885,953 of record NC_088684.1, read on the forward strand.
TCTGATCCATCAGGTGCCGGCTGAATACTAGGCCTGGAAAACACTAGATTGTGGTGGCAGAATTTTATTCCCCACCTAGGACTTTGTCCCTTGGAATCACTGGGGACATTGGGGTTTCTCCTTTTGGTTTTCCCTTTTCCTCTGTCCCTCCCTCCCTCCTTTCTCTTCTTCTCTTGCAGCTTTTGTCCTTTTCCCCTGCGCTCCTCCCATCACTAGGAGCTGTGTATGTGGGTGTGGAGGGGGCGGTGGGGGTTTGCTCTCCAACTCTCATTGAGGGAGGCCCTCACACAAAGAGCTGGAATAGTGCTCTAAGAGTGGTTCCCTCCGGAAGTGACCTAGGCCATCTTTAGGAGTTAGGCCATCTGGTGAGAACACTCAGCTTCCTGTCTCTCAGAGTCTCAACGCTGATTGGGTGAGCATGGGGCTATTGTGAGGGAGGAGACTCAGGTCCTTGTTACTCTGTTTTAAGACCAAGGAAATAAGTCCTAACCAAACATGTATTTGATTGCTCTTGCTGCTTCTCTTCATTCATTGTCTTTGAGCAATTCAGGATTCTCTCTCTAATGGTCTAGTTCTTTTAAAATACTTACTGAATAATTGGGTTTGAATGAAGCAATATGCAAACCCATACTTCCAGGAACAAAAGACTCAGGCCGCACCCTACACAATGGGGGACAGTCCACTGGAAAGCAGTGACCCTGAAAAGCATTTAGGGGCCATAGCGGAGAAACTGTACAACATGATCTGTCAATGTGAAGCTGTGGTAAAAAAGGTTAAAGCCATCCTTGGGTGGATAGAGTAGTGAGTATGGAAAGGGGGGCTGATACAGCATTGGTGAGACTGATAGAGGAATGTTGACTCCAGTTCTCGCGTCCACATTTCGAAAATTACGTTAAAAAACTGGAGAGGGTACAGAAAAGATTCATATTTGAGTGATGGGGATGATGCCTTATAGTGAGACATTGAAAAAGCTCAATCTGTTTAGTTTCTACAAAAGAAGAATGAGAAGTGAGTTGCTTGACCTCCTGGAGAGAAAAGGCTGAGTATAAAAGGGCTCTTTTATCTAGCAGAGAAAGACATGACAAGACCCCATGGCTGGAAGCAAAAATCAGAAAAAGTCTAATTACAATAAGACCCAGATTTGTTAGAGGGCAATTCATCACTGGAACAAACTACCAAGAGAAATGATGGCTTCTCCATCTCTTGATGTCTTCTCATGAAGACGAGATGACTTTCTGGAAAAAGTCTGAGTAAAAAAATACCCAGCTCTTCTGACATACAGGAGGCCTTAGGATACGCAGGGGATCCGATTGGATGCTCTAATGGTCCCTTCTGGCCATAAAGTCTACTAATTTATGAAAACCTGATTGTGGCCTGGGGAGAAGCCTCTGATGTTTTACTGTGTAGCAGGCTTGATCCCCAGAATGAAGAGTCATTGAGTGGAGTGATTCAAGGGAAGCAGCTCAAGCATTCAATGTGGCTGGCCAGGGGCAGGACATCAGCACTGCAGGGGAGGGGCGGGTGTGGCAGTGACATCACAAGGGCCTTTTGCAGGCCCTCAGCCTATTGGACAAAGGTGGTGGGAAGGCGATGATCTCACAGAAAGACCCTGACATCAGCCAGGCAGGACAGGGGTGCAGGACGGGGCAACCTCAGAGACCCCTGTGGCTTTGCCTCAGCAAGTCTCCTTCTCGAGGTCTCTGCTTAAGGATTGAGAGAGAATTTATTTTTAGATATGTGAGTGTGAGGAGGACCTTCTTTGGAGTTTTCTCCTTTTCTTTGACTGATTTTGCTAGAAAACAGACATCCCTCTTTAGAAGGTAAGAGCCTCCAAGAGGTTTGGAACCTGTTCAGTCTGTTCCATCAGGTGCCGGCTGAATACTAGGCCTGGAAAACACTAGATTGAGGTGGCAGAATTTTATTCCCCACCTAGGACTTTGTCCCTTGGAATCACTGGGGACATTGGGGTTTCTCCTTTTGGTTTTCCCTTTTCCTCTGTCCCTCCCTCCCTCCTTTCTCTTCTTCTCTTGCAGCTTTTGTCCTTTTCCCCTGTGCTCCTCCCATCACCAGGAGCTGTGTATGTGGGTGTGGAGGGGGCGGTGGGGGTTTGCTCTCCAACTCTCATTGTGGGAGGCCCTCACACAAAGAGCTGGAATAGTGCTCTAAGAGTGGTTCCCTCCGGAGGTGACCTAGGCCATCTTTAGGAGTTAGGCCATCTGGTGAGAACTCTCAGCTTCCTGCCTCTCAGAGTCTCAACGCTGATTGGGTGAGCATGGGGCTATTGTGAGGGACGAGACTCAGGTCCTTGTTACTCTGTTTTAAGACCAAGGAAATAAGTCCTAACCAAACATGTATTTGATTGCTCTTGCTGTTTCTCTTCATTCATTGTCTTTGAGCAATTCAGGATTCTCTCTCTAATGGTCTAGTTCTTTTAAAATACTTACTGAATAATTGGGTTTGAATGAAGCAATATGCAAACCCATACTTCCAGGAACAAAAGACTCAGGCCGCACCCTACACAATGGGGGACAGTCCACTGGAAAGCAGTGACCCTGAAAAGCATTTAGGGGCCATAGCGGAGAAACTGTACAACATGATCTGTCAATGTGAAGCTGTGGTAAAAAAGGTTAAAGCCATCCTTGGGTGGATAGAGTAGTGAGTATGGAAAGGGGGGCTGATACAGCATTGGTGAGACTGATAGAGGAATGTTGACTCCAGTTCTCGCGTCCACATTTCGAAAATTACGTTAAAAAACTGGAGAGGGTACAGAAAAGATTCATATTTGAGTGATGGGGATGATGCCTTATAGTGAGACATTGAAAAAGCTCAATCTCTTTAGTTTCTACAAAAGAAGAATGAGAAGTGAGTTGCTTGACTTCATGGAGAGAAAATGCTGAGTATAAAAGGGCTCTTTTATCTAGCAGAGAAAGACATGACAAGACCCCGTGGCTGGAAGCAGAAATCAGAAAAAGTCTAATTACAATAAGACCCAGATTTGTTAGAGGGCAATTCATCACTGGAACAAACTACCAAGAGAAATGATGGCTTCTCCATCTCTTGATGTCTTCTCATGAAGACGAGATGACTTTCTGGAAAAAGTCTGAGTAAAAAAATACCCAGCTCTTCTGACATACAGGAGGCCTTAGGATATGCAGGGGATCCGATTGGATGCTCTAATGGTCCCTTCTGGCCATAAAGTCTACTAATTTATGAAAACCTGATTGTGGCCTGGGGAGAAGCCTGTGATGTTTCACTGTGTTGCAGGCTTGATCCCCAGAATGAAGAGTCATTGAGTGGAGTGATTCAAGGGAAGCAGCTCAAGCATTCAATGTGGCTGGCCAGGGGCAGGACATCAGCACTGCAGGGGAGGGGCGGGTGTGGCAGTGACATCACAAGGGCCTTTTGCAGGCCCTCAGCCTATTGGACAAAGGTGGTGGGAAGGCGATGATCTCACAGAAAGACCCTGACATCAGCCAGGCAGGACAGGGGTGCAGGACGGGGCAACCTCAGAGACCCCTGTGGCTTTGCCTCAGCAAGTCTCCTTCTCGAGGTCTCTGCTTAAGGATTGAGAGAGAATTTATTTTTAGATATGTGAGTGTGAGGAGGACCTTCTTTGGAGTTTTCTCCTTTTCTTTGACTGATTTTGCTAGAAAACAGACATCCCTCTTTAGAAGGTAAGAGCCTCCAAGAGGTTTGGAACCTGTTCAGTCTGATCCATCAGGTGCCGGCTGAATTGTAGGCCTGGAAAACACTAGATTGAGGTGGCAGAATTTTATTCCCCACCTAGGACTTTGTCCCTTGGAATCACTGGGGACATTGGGGTTTCTCCTTTTGGTTTTCCCTTTTCCTCTGTCCCTCCCTCCCTCCTTTCTCTTCTTCTCTTGCAGCTTTTGTCCTTTTCCCCTGCGCTCCTCCCATCACCAGGAGCTGTGTATGTGGGTGTGGAGGGGGCGGTGGGGGTTTGCTCTCCAACTCTCATTGTGGGAGGCCCTCACACAAAGAGCTGGAATAGTGCTCTAAGAGTGGTTCCCTCCGGAGGTGACCTAGGCCATCTTTAGGAGTTAGGCCATCTGGTGAGAACTCTCAGCTTCCTGCCTCTCAGAGTCTCAACGCTGATTGGGTGAGCATGGGGCTATTGTGAGGGAGGAGACTCAGGTCCTTGTTACTCTGTTTTAAGACCAAGGAAATAAGTCCTAACCAAACATGTATTTGATTGCTCTTGCTGCTTCTCTTCATTCATTGTCTTTGAGCAATTCAGGATTCTCTCTCTAATGGTCTAGTTCTTTTAAAATACTTACTGAATAATTGGGTTTGAATGAAGCAATATGCAAACCCATACTTCCAGGAACAAAAGACTCAGGCTGCACCCTACACAATGGGGGACAGTCCACTGGAAAGCAGTGACCCTGAAAAGGATTTAGGGGCCATAGTGGAGAAGCTGTACAACAGGATCTGTCAATGTGAAGCTGTGGTAAAAAAGGTTAAAGCCACCCTTGGATGGATAGAGTAGTGAGTATGGAAAGGGGGGCTGATACAGCATTGGTGAGACTGATAGAGGAATGTTGACTCCAGTTCTCGCGTCCACATTTCGAAAATTACGTTAAAAAACTGGAGAGGGTACAGAAAAGATTCATATTTGAGTGATGGGGATGATGCCTTATAGTGAGACATTGAAAAAGCTCAATCTCTTTAGTTTCTACAAAAGAAGAATGAGAAGTGAGTTGCTTGACTTCATGGAGAGAAAATGCGGAGTATAAAAGGGCTCTTTTATCTAGCAGAGAAAGACATGACAAGACCCCGTGGCTGGAAGCAGAAATCAGAAAAAGTCTAATTACAATAAGACCCAGATTTGTTAGAGGGCAATTCATCACTGGAACAAACTACCAAGAGAAATGATGGCTTCTCCATCTCTTGATGTCTTCTCATGAAGACGAGATGACTTTCTGGAAAAAGTCTGAGTAAAAAAAAACCCAGCTCTTCTGACATACAGGAGGCCTTAGGATACGCAGGGGATCCGATTGGATGCTCTAATGGTCCCTTCTGGCCATAAAGTCTACTAATTTATGAAAACCTGATTGTGTCCTGGGGAGAAGCCTCTGATGTTTTACTGTGTAGCAGGCTTGATCCCCAGAATGAAGAGTCATTGAGTGGAGTGATTCAAGGGAAGCAGCTCAAGCATTCAATGTGGCTGGCCAGGGGCAGGACATCAGCACTGCAGGGGAGGGGCGGGTGTGGCAGTGACATCACAAGGGCCTTTTGCAGGCCCTCAGCCTATTGGACAAAGGTGGTGGGAAGGCGATGATCTCACAGAAAGACCCTGACATCAGCCAGGCAGGACAGGGGTGCAGGACGGGGCAACCTCAGAGACCCCTGTGGCTTTGCCTCAGCAAGTCTCCTTCTCAAGGTCTCTGCTTAAGGATTGAGAGAGAATTTATTTTTAGATATGTGAGTGTGAGGAGGACCTTCTTTGGAGTTTTCTCCTTTTCTTTGACTGATTTTGCTAGAAAACAGACATCCCTCTTTAGAAGGTAAGAGCCTCCAAGAGGTTTGGAACCTGTTCAGTCTGATCCATCAGGTGCCGGCTGAATACTAGGCCTGGAAAACACTAGATTGAGGTGGCAGAATTTTATTCCCCACCTAGGACTTTGTCCCTTGGAATCACTGGGGACATTGGGGTTTCTCCTTTTGGTTTTCCCTTTTCCTCTGTCCCTCCCTCCCTCCTTTCTCTTCTTCTCTTGCAGCTTTTGTCCTTTTCCCCTGCGCTCCTCCCATCACCAGGAGCTGTGTATGTGGGTGTGGAGGGGGCGGTGGGGGTTTGCTCTCCAACTCTCATTGTGGGAGGCCCTCACACAAAGAGCTGGAATAGTGCTCTAAGAGTGGTTCCCTCCGGAGGTGACCTAGGCCATCTTTAGGAGTTAGGCCATCTGGTGAGAACTCTCAGCTTCCTGCCTCTCAGAGTCTCAACGCTGATTGGGTGAGCATGGGGCTATTGTGAGGGAGGAGACTCAGGTCCTTGTTACTCTGTTTTAAGACCAAGGAAATAAGTCCTAACCAAACATGTATTTGATTGCTCTTGCTGCTTCTCTTCATTCATTGTCTTTGAGCAATTCAGGATTCTCTCTCTAATGGTCTAGTTCTTTTAAAATACTTACTGAATAATTGGGTTTGAATGAAGCAATATGCAAACCCATACTTCCAGGAACAAAAGACTCAGGCTGCACCCTACACAATGGGGGACAGTCCACTGGAAAGCAGTGACCCTGAAAAGGATTTAGGGGCCATAGTGGAGAAGCTGTACAACAGGATCTGTCAATGTGAAGCTGTGGTAAAAAAGGTTAAAGCCACCCTTGGATGGATAGAGTAGTGAGTATGGAAAGGGGGGCTGATACAGCATTGGTGAGACTGATAGAGGAATGTTGACTCCAGTTCTCGCGTCCACATTTCGAAAATTACGTTAAAAAACTGGAGAGGGTACAGAAAAGATTCATATTTGAGTGATGGGGATGATGCCTTATAGTGAGACATTGAAAAAGCTCAATCTCTTTAGTTTCTACAAAAGAAGAATGAGAAGTGAGTTGCTTGACTTCATGGAGAGAAAATGCGGAGTATAAAAGGGCTCTTTTATCTAGCAGAGAAAGACATGACAAGACCCCGTGGCTGGAAGCAGAAATCAGAAAAAGTCTAATTACAATAAGACCCAGATTTGTTAGAGGGCAATTCATCACTGGAACAAACTACCAAGAGAAATGATGGCTTCTCCATCTCTTGATGTCTTCTCATGAAGACGAGATGACTTTCTGGAAAAAGTCTGAGTAAAAAAAAACCCAGCTCTTCTGACATACAGGAGGCCTTAGGATACGCAGGGGATCCGATTGGATGCTCTAATGGTCCCTTCTGGCCATAAAGTCTACTAATTTATGAAAACCTGATTGTGTCCTGGGGAGAAGCCTCTGATGTTTTACTGTGTAGCAGGCTTGATCCCCAGAATGAAGAGTCATTGAGTGGAGTGATTCAAGGGAAGCAGCTCAAGCATTCAATGTGGCTGGCCAGGGGCAGGACATCAGCACTGCAGGGGAGGGGCGGGTGTGGCAGTGACATCACAAGGGCCTTTTGCAGGCCCTCAGCCTATTGGACAAAGGTGGTGGGAAGGCGATGATCTCACAGAAAGACCCTGACATCAGCCAGGCAGGACAGGGGTGCAGGACGGGGCAACCTCAGAGACCCCTGTGGCTTTGCCTCAGCAAGTCTCCTTCTCAAGGTCTCTGCTTAAGGATTGAGAGAGAATTTATTTTTAGATATGTGAGTGTGAGGAGGACCTTCTTTGGAGTTTTCTCCTTTTCTTTGACTGATTTTGCTAGAAAACAGACATCCCTCTTTAGAAGGTAAGAGCCTCCAAGAGGTTTGGAACCTGTTCAGTCTGATCCATCAGGTGCCGGCTGAATACTAGGCCTGGAAAACACTAGATTGAGGTGGCAGAATTTTATTCCCCACCTAGGACTTTGTCCCTTGGAATCACTGGGGACATTGGGGTTTCTCCTTTTGGTTTTCCCTTTTCCTCTGTCCCTCCCTCCCTCCTTTCTCTTCTTCTCTTGCAGCTTTTGTCCTTTTCCCCTGCGCTCCTCCCATCACCAGGAGCTGTGTATGTGGGTGTGGAGGGGGCGGTGGGGGTTTGCTCCCCAACTCTCATTGTGGGAGGCCCTCACACAAAGAGCTGGAATAGTGCCCTAAGAGTGGTTCCCTCCGGAGGTGACCTAGGCCATCTTTAGGAGTTAGGCCATCTGGTGAGAACTCTCAGCTTCCTGCCTCTCAGAGTCTCAACGCTGATTGGGTGAGCATGGGTGTAGGACTGATGAATCAAATTGTTTTTAATTGTTCACTTTATTAATGCAACTTCATAAGTAAAGTTTTATGAATGAAATAATATTCATTCATAAAACCGGTTACCCCAATAACTGGCTAAATAACAATTAAGATGCCTGTTAAGAGCCATAGCTGTTCAGTCAGCTGCCTCTGTAAGTTTCACTATCAATCCAATTCCTGCTTAAATCACTTAGACTTGCACTGTTTCAGTAGTGTAACTTCTTTTCACCATTTACTATACTTGTCTATATTGTAACTTCTGTTCACTATTTGCCATATTGTAATTCAAACCCCATTTTAAAATGCTTACTCCATTTTGTAAGGGCTTGCTGCAACCTTCATTTTTGCAAACCCTGGTGTAATCTTATTAGTTTAGTTTAAATGTGTGAATGAGGTATGTATGAATGATGGAATCAACCTCCAGCCCCAGCCTGTCCTGATTAAATAGAGTTCAAACACCAACGGCTGAAGATGCAGACAAGAGCCCTAACGAAGTAAGAAGAATCCACCCTAAAAAGAAAAGGTATAATAGAAGAAAGATCAAAGCCCGGTCCGAGGCTGAAAGTCATGTCTGCAATTGACGGGTGATCAATCACCAAACCCAGAGGCAGCATGACACAGCAAGACCTATAGACTCTGGATTCAAACAAAAGCCTACAAAAAGGATGGGTGAGATGGAAAACTTTGGGAGAAGGGTAACATTCTGCTGCCAACATGGAAGGGTATCGGTGCATTCCCAACAGAGACCCAGCTCGTCCTTGTGCCCGGCTTTCCTGGCCAGTTAGTCGCCACAAGCTACGAACCCAAGCTGCAAACTCAAGCTGCAAACTCAAGCAGGACTGGTAACTATGCAGCAGCTGCAGAACATCTGATGGGTGTGTGTGTGTGTGTGTGTGTGTGTGTGTGTGTGTGTGTGTGTGTGTGTGTGTGTGTGTGTGTGTATAGGTATTAGGTATAATGTGTGTGTATAAGAAATAAGTAGTAATAGGAATAAGTAGCCAAACAACGTTGTTTACTGTTATCTTTTATAGTATTATTATATTTACAATAAATGTGGCATCTTTGCCTTATCCCTCTTAATAAGATCCTGCTGGTTTTTATTCTATTGGTATAACATTTTGGTGGAGAATAGCGAAAGGGGGATTATTGGTATTTTTGCCTCACTTATTGTAAACCAATTTGTGTGCACACAACTGGCTCTACAGAGCACAGTTCTATTCCTGGTTAACCAAAACCTGCTGGCCCCCGTGTGGGTAGCAGGAAAATAAAGAGCTCATAATATTGTTGTTGTTTTTTTTTTAACAAGACCTGCTGGCCTCCGTGAAGGTAGTAGGAAAGGTAAAATTGTTAACAAAAAACTGCTGGTCTCCGGGTAGGTAGCAGAAACACTGTTAACAAAACTGCTGGCTCCGGGTAGGTAGCAGGAACATTGTTAGTTAATAAAACTGCTGGCCTCCAGGTAGGTAGCAGGAACATTATTAACAAAACTGCTGGCCTCCGGGTAGGTAGCAGGAAAAGAAAGAAAAATCAAGGGCAGCAAGAGGGTCCCAGGGACCAGACAGTGCTGCTTGCAGAACAAAAGTTAAATATGTTCAAGAAAAGGTGCATACACCCTCAGTCGTAGCATGACTGCGCATAAGAGGAGAACTTAGGGTTTCTCGCTCTGCCCCTGGGAGGGGTTTTTATTTTTGGTGTATGAACCCTCGGTGGTAGAAGGCCGAGCAATACAGAGGGAAGCTTAGCGTCTCTCCCTCTGGCCCAGAGTGGGTTAAAAACATAAGATACAGATCTTGTTCTGTTAAACCAAACTCTGAAGGATATAGGAGTTTGGGCAGTGTCGTGTGGTTTATGTTTGTTTGTTTTGTTTTGTTTTTTTTGTAAGTAATATTGTGGTAATTTCACAATTTTGAAGAAAATGTTTAAGGAACGGAACCAGGAAGGGTGGGGGCTAGTTGGAAAGCCCACCCTCCTTGCTAAATTGGTAGTGGAACAAGGCTTGTGCCCATGGAAAGGAACTGTTTATTGGAAAAAGCAGGATTGGGCCCAGGCAAGCAACAGATAGAGAAACTGGAAAACAGGTTGGGTACAGAGAGTTAAAACAGCACTCTCAAATCTTACAGCAGCAGTAACATCAGGAGAAGAAACATTTGAGACCCCAGAAGGGGGCAGACCTTTGGGACCCCTCTGGAGATTGGGAAGGGGGATATTTGGGTAAATTCCTCCTCCCAGGGCCAAAATGCCATTGAAACAGTTAACAACAGTGCCTGCTTCTGCCTCAGATCTCCAGGCTATGGCAAAATGGCTGGAGATTTTAAAACATAATTTTTTTTCTAGATGGAGTGTTAACGCCCTTTTACTGAGAGAAAGGGAGGATTTACACTCACAAGAAATGCACCACTTAATTAGCATTTGTGCAGCCCCAAGTACCAAACACACTGTGGCAGAAACTAAGCAGGTTCTGCCATGGTGAAAGCACTGTACTAATTTGTTTCCAAGCTTTTATCTTTCAGGCTCTAAACCAGAACATCAGGAGAGCTGGTACCAGCTGAAGAGTTATAAAATACCATGGTTATAGTGTCATGACAAAGTCTGTGTTCAGTGTTCTGTGTTGCATGTTCTGTGTCTGTCTCTAGTGGTGTCCTGTGCTAGCATTGGGTCCAGAGAGAGAGGGGATACTACATTAGACAGGGTAAATGTCTTTTCCTCTCTCTACTTCCCCCATCTTCATCCAACTTATCAATCACCACTTGTGTCCAAAGGACTTTGGTCCCCAGTGCATCAGGTTTATTTTTTGTTTGGTTCTCTAATAGTCATTTTGTTGTTAATTTTTGTTATTAATACATTTGTATTGTTAGTTACATTTGCTTGTATTGTTAATTCCACACTTTCCTCTATGCACTCTGGTTCTACTTCCCCAAGCCCTAAAGGGTAGTTCTTGGGCCCCCATAACCTGTAAAACCTTGGCCCATGATTGTAGGGCCCCATCTTTCAGGTCCCCAGAAACCTCTTGAGAACAACTGTTAAAAATAGGAAATTCTGCAACATTTTAGCAACTAAATGTTAGTTTAAGTCCAAATCAGCTTAACCTTGCATGACAACTGTGGTACTCCTACAAAACCTTATTTGTTGTGTGTGCTTAAGCAGGTCCTGACCTCCGTGACTTTTATTGTTTGATGGCTATTACAGCATCAAACTTGGGCCTCATCTTGTTTGTCAATGTACCCAATTATTGTAATCATAATGGTTTTATTATATTCCCAATTATTATAATTATAATTGTTCGCATTTGTGTATAGGTTCTATTGTAATGGTTTTAGTTATATTCACCTGGTTATAATTGTTTGGTTTGTTTGCAACAGATCACCTGTGCCCTACAATAACAACAACTGCAGAGTGTTGTAGGAGCAGCCCGCCTGGTCAGCAGTTCTAAATATAATTTTTCATCCCATCATTGTCCTATTAGTAATCCTAATTGTTATGTTGGTTCTGCCTTAAAACAATTACATAAAGTGTGACCCATTCAGTACCCCTGGATTGAAGGGTCAAAAGGGGGACAATGTAGGACTGATGAATGAAATTGTTTTTAATTGTTCACTTTATTAATGCAACTTCATAAGTAAAGTTTTATGAATGAAATAATATTCATTCATAAAACCGGTTACCCCAATAACTGGCTAAATAACAATTAAGATGCCTGTTAAGAGCCATAGCTGTTCAGTCAGCTGCCTCTGTAAGTTTCACTATCAATCCAATTCCTGCTTAAATCACTGAGACTTGCACTGTTTCAGTAGTGTAACTTCTGTTCACCATTTACTATACTTGTCTATATTGTAACTTCTGTTCACTATTTGCCATATTGTAATTCAAACCCCATTTTAAAATGCTTACTCCATTTTGTAAGGGCTTGCTGCAACCTTCATTTTTGCAAACCCTGGTGTAATCTTATTAGTTTAGTTTAAATGTGTGAATGAGGTATGTATGAATGATGGAATCAACCTCCAGCCCCAGCCTGTCCTGATTAAATAGAGTTCAAACACCAACGGCTGAAGATGCAGACAAGAGCCCTAACGAAGTAAGAAGAATCCACCCTAAAAAGAAAAGGTACAATAGAAGAATGATCAAAGCCCAGTCCGAGGCTGAAAGTCATGTCTGCAATTGACGGGTGATCAATCACCAAACCCAGAGGCAGCATGACACAGCAAGACCTATAGACTCTGGATTCAAACAAAAGCCTACAAAAAGGATGGGTGAGATGGAAAACTTTGGGAGAAGGGTAACATTCTGCTGCCAACATGGAAGGGTATCGGTGCATTCCCAACAGAGACCCAGCTCGTCCTTGTGCCCGGCTTTCCTGGCCAGTTAGCCGCCACAAGCTACGAACCCAAGCTGCAAACTCAAGCTGCAAACTCAAGCAGGACTGGTAACTATGCAGCAGCTGCAGAACATCTGATGGGTGTGTGTGTGTGTGTGTGTGTGTGTGTGTGTGTGTATAGGTATTAGGTATAATGTGTGTGTATAAGAAATAAGTAGTAATAGGAATAAGTAGCCAAACAACGTTGTTTACTGTTATCTTTTATAGTATTATTATATTTACAATAAATGTGGCATCTTTGCCTTATCCCTCTTAATAAGATCCTGCTGGTTTTTATTCTATTGGTATAACATGGGGCTATTGTGAGGGAGGAGACTCAGGTCCTTGTTACTCTGTTTTAAGACCAAGGAAATAAGTCCTAACCAAACATGTATTTGATTGCTCTTGCTGCTTCTCTTCATTCATTGTCTTTGAGCAATTCAGGATTCTATCTCTAATGGTCTAGTTCTTTTAAAATACTTACTGAATAATTGGGTTTGAATGAAGCAATATGCAAACCCATACTTCCAGGAACTAAAGACTCAGGCCGAACCCTACACAATGGGGGACAGTCCACTGGAAAGCAGTGACCCTGAAAAGGATTTAGGGGCCATAGTGGAGAAGCTGTACAACATGATCTGTCAATGTGAAGCTGTGGTAAAAAAGGTTAAAGCCACCCTTGGATGGATAGAGTAGTGAGTATGGAAAGGGGCGCTGATACAGCATTGGTGAGACTGATAGAGGAATGTTGATTCCAGTTCTCGCATCCACATTTCGAAAATTACGTTAAAAAACTGGAGAGGGTACAGAAAAGATTCATATTTGAGTGATGGGGATGATGCCTTATAGTGAGACATTGAAAAAGCTCAATCTGTTTAGTTTCTACAAAAGAAGAATGAGAAGTGAGTTGCTTGACTTCATGGAGAGAAAATGCTGAGTATAAAAGGGCTCTTTTATCTAGCAGAGAAAGACATGACAAGACCCCATGGCTGGAAGCAGAAATCAGAAAAAGTCTAATTACAATAAGACCCAGATTTGTTAGAGGGCAATTCATCACTGGAACAAACTACCAAGAGAAATGATGGCTTCTCCATCTCTTGATGTCTTCTCATGAAGACGAGATGACTTTCTGGAAAAAGTCTGAGTAAAAAAATACCCAGCTCTTCTGACATACAGGAGGCCTTAGGATACGCAGGGGATCCGATTGGATGCTCTAATGGTCCCTTCTGGCCATAAAGTCTACTAATTTATGAAAACCTGATTGTGGCCTGGGGAGAAGCCTCTGATGTTTTACTGTGTAGCAGGCTTGATCCCCAGAATGAAGAGTCATTGAGTGGAGTGATTCAAGGGAAGCAGCTCAAGCATTCAATGTGGCTGGCCAGGGGCAGGACATCAGCACTGCAGGGGAGGGGTGGGTGTGGCAGTGACATCACAAGGGCCTTTTGCAGGCCCTCAGCCTATTGGACAAAGGTGGTGGGAAGGCGATGATCTCACAGAAAGACCCTGACATCAGCCAGGCAGGACAGGGGTGCAGGACGGGGCAACCTCAGAGACCCCTGTGGCTTTGCCTCAGCAAGTCTCCTTCTCGAGGTCTCTGCTTAAGGATTGAGAGAGAATTTATTTTTAGATATGTGAGCGTGAGGAGGACCTTCTTTGGAGTTTTCTCCTTTTCTTTGACTGATTTTGCTAGAAAACAGACATCCCTCTTTAGAAGGTAAGAGCCTCCAAGAGGTTTGGAACCTGTTCAGTCTGATCCATCAGGTGCCGGCTGAATACTAGGCCTGGAAAACACTAGATTGAGGTGGCAGAATTTTATTCCCCACCTAGGACTTTGTCCCTTGGAATCACTGGGGACATTGGGGTTTCTCCTTTTGGTTTTCCCTTTTCCTCTGTCCCTCCCTCCCTCCTTTCTCTTCTTCTCTTGCAGCTTCTGTCCTTTTCCCCTGCGCTCCTCCCATCACCAGGAGCTGTGTATGTGGGTGTGGAGGGGGCGGTGGGGGTTTGCTCTCCAACTCTCATTGTGGGAGGCCCTCACACAAAGAGCTGGAATAGTGCTCTAAGAGTGGTTCCCTCCGGAGGTGACCTAGGCCATCTTTAGGAGTTAGGCCATCTGGTGAGAACTCTCAGCTTCCTGCCTCTCAGAGTCTCAACGCTGATTGGGTGAGCATGGGGCTATTGTGAGGGAGGAGACTCAGGTCCTTGTTACTCTGTTTTAAGACCAAGGAAATAAGTCCTAACCAAACATGTATTTGATTGCTCTTGCTGCTTCTCTTCATTCATTGTCTTTGAGCAATTCAGGATTCTCTCTCTAATGGTCTAGTTCTTTTAAAATACTTACTGAATAATTGGGTTTGAATGAAGCAATATGCAAACCCATACTTCCAGGAACAAAAGACTCAGACCGCACCCTACACAATGGGGGACAGTCCACTGGAAAGCAGTGACCCTGAAAAGGATTTAGGGGCCATAGTGGAGAAGCTGTACAACATGATCTGTCAATGTGAAGCTGTGGTAAAAAAGGTTAAAGCCACCCTTGGATGGATAGAGTAGTGAGTATGGAAAGGGGGGCTGATACAGCATTGGTGAGACTGATAGAGGAATGTTGACTCCAGTTCTCGCGTCCACATTTCGAAAATTACGTTAAAAAACTGGAGAGGGTACAGAAAAGATTCATATTTGAGTGATGGGGATGATGCCTTATAGTGAGACATTGAAAAAGCTCAATCTGTTTAGTTTCTACAAAAGAAGAATGAGAAGTGAGTTGCTTGACTTCATGGAGAGAAAATGCTGAGTATAAAAGGGCTCTTTTATCTAGCAGAGAAAGACATGACAAGACCCCATGGCTGGAAGCAGAAATCAGAAAAAGTCTAATTACAATAAGACCCAGATTTGTTAGAGGGCAATTCATCACTGGAACAAACTACCAAGTGAAATGATGGCTTCTCCATCTCTTGATGTCTTCTCATGAAGACGAGATGACTTTCTGGAAAAAGTCTGAGTAAAAAAATACCCAGCTCTTCTGACATACAGGAGGCCTTAGGATACGCAGGGGATCCGATTGGATGCTCTAATGGTCCCTTCTGGCCATAAAGTCTACTAATTTATGAAAACCTGATTGATTGTGGCCTGGGGAGAAGCCTCTGATGTTTTACTGTGTAGCAGGCTTGATCCCCAGAATGAAGAGTCATTGAGTGGAGTGATTCAAGGGAAGCAGCTCAAGCATTCAATGTGGCTGGCCAGGGGCAGGACATCAGCACTGCAGGGGAGGGGCGGGTGTGGCAGTGACATCACAAGGGCCTTTTGCAGGCCCTCAGCCTATTGGACAAAGGTGGTGGGAAGGCGATGATCTCACAGAAAGACCCTGACATCAGCCAGGCAGGACAGGGGTGCAGGACGGGGCAACGTCAGAGACCCCTGTGGCTTTGCCTCAGCAAGTCTCCTTCTCGAGGTCTCTGCTTAAGGATTGAGAGAGAATTTATTTTTAGATATGTGAGCGTGAGGAGGACCTTCTTTGGAGTTTTCTCCTTTTCTTTGACTGATTTTGCTAGAAAACAGACATCCCTCTTTAGAAGGTAAGAGCCTCCAAGAGGTTTGGAACCTGTTCAGTCTGATCCATCAGGTGCCGGCTGAATACTAGGCCTGGAAAACACTAGATTGAGGTGGCAGAATTTTATTCCCCACCTAGGACTTTGTCCCTTGGAATCACTGGGGACATTGGGGTTTCTCCTTTTGGTTTTCCCTTTTCCTCTGTCCCTCCCTCCCTCCTTTCTCTTCTTCTCTTGCAGCTTTTGTCCTTTTCCCCTGCGCTCCTCCCATCACCAGGAGCTGTGTATGTGGGTGTGGAGGGGGCGGTGGGGGTTTGCTCTCCAACTCTCATTGTGGGAGGCCCTCACACAAAGAGCTGGAATAGTGCTCTAAGAGTGGTTCCCTCCGGAGGTGACCTAGGCCATCTTTAGGAGTTAGGCCATCTGGTGAGAACTCTCAGCTTCCTGCCTCTCAGAGTCTCAACGCTGATTGGGTGAGCATGGGGCTATTGTGAGGGAGGAGACTCAGGTCCTTGTTACTCTGTTTTAAGACCAAGGAAATAAGTCCTAACCAAACATGTATTTGATTGCTCTTGCTGCTTCTCTTCATTCATTGTCTTTGAGCAATTCAGGATTCTCTCTCTAATGGTCTAGTTCTTTTAAAATACTTACTGAATAATTGGGTTTGAATGAAGCAATATGCAAACCCATACTTCCAGGAACTAAAGACTCAGGCCGCACCCTACACAATGGGGGACAGTCCACTGGAAAGCAATGACCCTGAAAAGGATTTAGGGGCCATAGTGGAGAAACTGTACAACATGATCTGTCAATGTGAAGCTGTGGTAAAAAAGGTTAAAGCCATCCTTGGGTGGATAGAGTAGTGATTATGGAAAGGGGGGCTGATACAGCATTGGTGAGACTGATAGAGGAATGTTGACTCCAGTTCTCGCGTCCACATTTCGAAAATTACGTTAAAAAACTGGAGAGGGTACAGAAAAGATTCATATTTGAGTGATGGGGATGATGCCTTATAGTGAGACATTGAAAAAGCTCAATCTGTTTAGTTTCTACAAAAGAAGAATGAGAAGTGAGTTGCTTGACTTCATGGAGAGAAAATGCTGAGTATAAAAGGGCTCTTTTATCTAGCAGAGAAAGACATGACAAGACCCCATGGCTGGAAGCAGAAATCAGAAAAAGTCTAATTACAATAAGACCCAGATTTGTTAGAGGGCAATTCATCACTGGAACAAACTACCAAGAGAAATGATGGCTTCTCCATCTCTTGATGTCTTCTCATGAAGACGAGATGACTTTCTGGAAAAAGTCTGAGTAAAAAAATACCCAGCTCTTCTGACATACAGGAGGCCTTAGGATACGCAGGGGATCCGATTGGATGCTCTAATGGTCCCTTCTGGCCATAAAGTCTACTAATTTATGAAAACCTGATTGTGGCCTGGGGAGAAGCCTCTGATGTTTTACTGTGTAGCAGGCTTGATCCCCAGAATGAAGAGTCATGGAGTGGAGTGATTCAAGGGAAGCAGCTCAAGCATTCAATGTGGCTGGCCAGGGGCAGGACATCAGCACTGCAGGGGAGGGGCGGGTGTGGCAGTGACATCACAAGGGCCTTTTGCAGGCCCTCAGCCTATTGGACAAAGGTGGTGGGAAGGCGATGATCTCACAGAAAGACCCTGACATCAGCCAGGCAGGACAGGGGTGCAGGACGGGGCAACCTCAGAGACCCCTGTGGCTTTGCCTCAGCAAGTCTCCTTCTCGAGGTCTCTGCTTAAGGATTGAGAGAGAATTTATTTTTAGATATGTGAGCGTGAGGAGGACCTTCTTTGGAGTTTTCTCCTTTTCTTTGACTGATTTTGCTAGAAAACAGACATCCCTCTTTAGAAGGTAAGAGCCTCCAAGAGGTTTGGAACCTGTTCAGTCTGATCCATCAGGTGCCGGCTGAATACTAGGCCTGGAAAACACTAGATTGAGGTGGCAGAATTTTATTCCCCACCTAGGACTTTGTCCCTTGGAATCACTGGGGACATTGGGGTTTCTCCTTTTGGTTTTCCCTTTTCCTCTGTCCCTCCCTCCCTCCTTTCTCTTCTTCTCTTGCAGCTTTTGTCCTTTTCCCCTGCGCTCCTCCCATCACCAGGAGCTGTGTATGTGGGTGTGGAGGGGGCGGTGGGGGTTTGCTCTCCAACTCTCATTGTGGGAGGCCCTCACACAAAGAGCTGGAATAGTGCTCTAAGAGTGGTTCCCTCCGGAGGTGACCTAGGCCATCTTTAGGAGTTAGGCCATCTGGTGAGAACTCTCAGCTTCCTGCCTCTCAGAGTCTCAACGCTGATTGGGTGAGCATGGGGCTATTGTGAGGGAGGAGACTCAGGTCCTTGTTACTCTGTTTTAAGACCAAGGAAATAAGTCCTAACCAAACATGTATTTGATTGCTCTTGCTGCTTCTCTTCATTCACTGTCTTTGAGCAATTCAGGATTCTCTCTCTAATGGTCTAGTTCTTTTAAAATACTTACTGAATAATTGGGTTTGAATGAAGCAATATGCAAACCCATACTTCCAGGAACTAAAGACTCAGGCCGCACCCTACACAATGGGGGACAGTCCACTGGAAAGCAATGACCCTGAAAAGGATTTAGGGGCCATAGTGGAGAAACTGTACAACATGATCTGTCAATGTGAAGCTGTGGTAAAAAAGGTTAAAGCCATCCTTGGGTGGATAGAGTAGTGAGTATGGAAAGGGGGGCTGATACAGCATTGGTGAGACTGATAGAGGAATGTTGACTCCAGTTCTCGCGTCCACATTTCGAAAATTACGTTAAAAAACTGGAGAGGGTACAGAAAAGATTCATATTTGAGTGATGGGGATGATGCCTTATAGTGAGCCATTGAAAAAGCTCAATCTGTTTAGTTTCTACAAAAGAAGAATGAGAAGTGAGTTGCTTGACTTCATGGAGAGAAAATGCTGAGTATAAAAGGGCTCTTTTATCTAGCAGAGAAAGACATGACAAGACCCCATGGCTGGAAGCAGAAATCAGAAAAAGTCTAATTACAATAAGACCCAGATTTGTTAGAGGGCAATTCATCACTGGAACAAACTACCAAGTGAAATGATGGCTTCTCCATCTCTTGATGTCTTCTCATGAAGACGAGATGACTTTCTGGAAAAAGTCTGAGTAAAAAAATACCCAGCTCTTCTGACATACAGGAGGCCTTAGGATACGCAGGGGATCCGATTGGATGCTCTAATGGTCCCTTCTGGCCATAAAGTCTACTAATTTATGAAAACCTGATTGATTGTGGCCTGGGGAGAAGCCTCTGATGTTTTACTGTGTAGCAGGCTTGATCCCCAGAATGAAGAGTCATTGAGTGGAGTGATTCAAGGGAAGCAGCTCAAGCATTCAATGTGGCTGGCCAGGGGCAGGACATCAGCACTGCAGGGGAGGGGCGGGTGTGGCAGTGACATCACAAGGGCCTTTTGCAGGCCCTCAGCCTATTGGACAAAGGTGGTGGGAAGGCGATGATCTCACAGAAAGACCCTGACATCAGCCAGGCAGGACAGGGGTGCAGGACGGGGCAACCTCAGAGACCCTGTGGCTTTGCCTCAGCAAGTCTCCTTCTCGAGGTCTCTGCTTAAGGATTGAGAGAGAATTTATTTTTAGATATGTGAGCGTGAGGAGGACCTTCTTTGGAGTTTTCTCCTTTTCTTTGACTGATTTTGCTAGAAAACAGACATCCCTCTTTAGAAGGTAAGAGCCTCCAAGAGGTTTGGAACCTGTTCAGTCTGATCCATCAGGTGCCGGCTGAATACTAGGCCTGGAAAACACTAGATTGAGGTGGCAGAATTTTATTCCCCACCTAGGACTTTGTCCCTTGGAATCACTGGGGACATTGGGGTTTCTCCTTTTGGTTTTCCCTTTTCCTCTGTCCCTCCCTCCCTCCTTTCTCTTCTTCTCTTGCAGCTTTTGTCCTTTTCCCCTGCGCTCCTCCCATCACCAGGAGCTGTGTATGTGGGTGTGGAGGGGGCGGTGGGGGTTTGCTCTCCAACTCTCATTGTGGGAGGCCCTCACACAAAGAGCTGGAATAGTGCTCTAAGAGTGGTTCCCTCCGGAGGTGACCTAGGCCATCTTTAGGAGTTAGGCCATCTGGTGAGAACTCTCAGCTTCCTGCCTCTCAGAGTCTCAACGCTGATTGGGTGAGCATGGGGCTATTGTGAGGGAGGAGACTCAGGTCCTTGTTACTCTGTTTTAAGACCAAGGAAATAAGTCCTAACCAAACATGTATTTGATTGCTCTTGCTGCTTCTCTTCATTCACTGTCTTTGAGCAATTCAGGATTCTCTCTCTAATGGTCTAGTTCTTTTAAAATACTTACTGAATAATTGGGTTTGAATGAAGCAATATGCAAACCCATACTTCCAGGAACTAAAGACTCAGGCCGCACCCTACACAATGGGGGACAGTCCACTGGAAAGCAATGACCCTGAAAAGGATTTAGGGGCCATAGTGGAGAAACTGTACAACATGATCTGTCAATGTGAAGCTGTGGTAAAAAAGGTTAAAGCCATCCTTGGGTGGATAGAGTAGTGAGTATGGAAAGGGGGGCTGATACAGCATTGGTGAGACTGATAGAGGAATGTTGACTCCAGCTCTCGCGTCCACATTTCGAAAATTACGTTAAAAAACTGGAGAGGGTACAGAAAAGATTCATATTTGAGTGATGGGGATGATGCCTTATAGTGAGCCATTGAAAAAGCTCAATCTGTTTAGTTTCTACAAAAGAAGAATGAGAAGTGAGTTGCTTGACTTCATGGAGAGAAAATGCTGAGTATAAAAGGGCTCTTTTATCTAGCAGAGAAAGACATGACAAGACCCCATGGCTGGAAGCAGAAATCAGAAAAAGTCTAATTACAATAAGACCCAGATTTGTTAGAGGGCAATTCATCACTGGAACAAACTACCAAGAGAAATGATGGCTTCTCCATTTCTTGATGTCTTCTAATGAAGACGAGATGACTTTCTGGAAAAAGTCTGAGTAAAAAAATACCCAGCTCTTCTGACATACAGGAGGCCTTAGGATACGCAGGGGATCCGATTGGATGCTCTAATGGTCCCTTCTGGCCATAAAGTCTACTAATTTATGAAAACCTGATTGTGGCCTGGGGAGAAGCCTCTGATGTTTTACTGTGTAGCAGGCTTGATCCCCAGAATGAAGAGTCATTGAGTGGAGTGATTCAAGGGAAGCAGCTCAAGCATTCAATGTGGCTGGCCAGGGGCAGGACATCAGCACTGCAGGGGAGGGGCGGGTGTGGCAGTGACATCACAAGGGCCTTTTGCAGGCCCTCAGCCTATTGGACAAAGGTGGTGGGAAGGCGATGATCTCACAGAAAGACCCTGACATCAGCCAGGCAGGACAGGGGTGCAGGACGGGGCAACCTCAGAGACCCCTGTGGCTTTGCCTCAGCAAGTCTCCTTCTCGAGGTCTCTGCTTAAGGATTGAGAGAGAATTTATTTTTAGATATGTGAGCGTGAGGAGGACCTTCTTTGGAGTTTTCTCCTTTTCTTTGACTGATTTTGCTAGAAAACAGACATCCCTCTTTAGAAGGTAAGAGCCTCCAAGAGGTTTGGACCCTGTTCAGTCTGATCCATCAGGTGCCGGCTGAATACTAGGCCTGGAAAACACTAGATTGAGGTGGCAGAATTTTATTCCCCACCTAGGACTTTGTCCCTTGGAATCACTGGGGACATTGGGGTTTCTCCTTTTGGTTTTCCCTTTTCCTCTGTCCCTCCCTCCCTCCTTTCTCTTCTTCTCTTGCAGCTTTTGTCCTTTTCCCCTGCGCTCCTCCCATCACCAGGAGCTGTGTATGTGGGTGTGGAGGGGGCGGTGGGGGTTTGCTCTCCAACTCTCATTGTGGGAGGCCCTCACACAAAGAGCTGGAATAGTGCTCTAAGAGTGGTTCCCTCCGGAGGTGACCTAGGCCATCTTTAGGAGTTAGGCCATCTGGTGAGAACTCTCAGCTTCCTGCCTCTCAGAGTCTCAACGCTGATTGGGTGAGCATGGGGCTATTGTGAGGGAGGAGACTCAGGTCCTTGTTACTCTGTTTTAAGACCAAGGAAATAAGTCCTAACCAAACATGTATTTGATTGCTCTTGCTGCTTCTCTTCATTCATTGTCTTTGAGCAATTCAGGATTCTCTCTCTAATGGTCTAGTTCTTTTAAAATACTTACTGAATAATTGGGTTTGAATGAAGCAATATGCAAACCCATACTTCCAGGAACTAAAGACTCAGGCCGCACCCTACACAATGGGGGACAGTCCACTGGAAAGCAATGACCCTGAAAAGGATTTAGGGGCCATAGTGGAGAAACTGTACAACATGATCTGTCAATGTGAAGCTGTGGTAAAAAAGGTTAAAGCCATCCTTGGGTGGATAGAGTAGTGAGTACGGAAAGGGGGGCTGATACAGCATTGATGAGACTGATAGAGGAATGTTGACTCCAGTTCTCGCGTCCACATTTCGAAAATTACGTTAAAAAACTGGAGAGGGTACAGAAAAGATTCATATTTGAGTGATGGGGATGATGCCTTATAGTGAGCCATTGAAAAAGCTCAATCTGTTTAGTTTCTACAAAAGAAGAATGAGAAGTGAGTTGCTTGACTTCATGGAGAGAAAATGCTGAGTATAAAAGGGCTCTTTTATCTAGCAGAGAAAGACATGACAAGACCCCATGGCTGGAAGCAGAAATCATAAAAAGTCTAATTACAATAAGACCCAGATTTGTTAGAGGGCAATTCATCACTGGAACAAACTACCAAGAGAAATGATGGCTTCTCCATCTCTTGATGTCTTCTCATGAAGACGAGATGACTTTCTGGAAAAAGTCTGAGTAAAAAAATACCCAGCTCTTCTGACATACAGGAGGCCTTAGGATATGCAGGGGATCCGATTGGATGCTCTAATGGTCCCTTCTGGCCATAAAGTCTATTAATTTATGAAAACCTGATTGTGGCCTGGGGAGAAGCCTCTGATGTTTTACTGTGTAGCAGGCTTGATCCCCAGAATGAAGAGTCATTGAGTGGAGTGATTCAAGGGAAGCAGCTCAAGCATTCAATGTGGCTGGCCAGGGGCAGGACATCAGCACTGCAGGGGAGGGGCGGATGTGGCAGTGACATCACAAGGGCCTTTTGCAGGCCCTCAGCCTATTGGACAAAGGTGGTGGGAAGGCGATGATCTCACAGAAAGACCCTGACATCAGCCAGGCAGGACAGGGGTGCAGGACGGGGCAACCTCAGAGACCCCTGTGGCTTTGCCTCAGCAAGTCTCCTTCTCGAGGTCTCTGCTTAAGGATTGAGAGAGAATTTATTTTTAGATATGTGAGCGTGAGGAGGACCTTCTTTGGAGTTTTCTCCTTTTCTTTGACTGATTTTGCTAGAAAACAGACATCCCTCTTTAGAAGGTAAGAGCCTCCAAGAGGTTTGGAACCTGTTCAGTCTGATCCATCAGGTGCCGGCTGAATACTAGGCCTGGAAAACACTAGATTGAGGTGGCAGAATTTTATTCCCCACCTAGGACTTTGTCCCTTGGAATCACTGGGGACATTGGGGTTTCTCCTTTTGGTTTTCCCTTTTCCTCTGTCCCTCCCTCCCTCCTTTCTCTTCTTCTCTTGCAGCTTTTGTCCTTTTCCCCTGCGCTCCTCCCATCACCAGGAGCTGTGTAAGTGGGTGTGTAGGGGGTGGTGGGGGTTTGCTCTCCAACTCTCATTGTGGGAGGCCCTCACACAAAGAGCTGGAATAGTGCTCTAAGAGTGGTTCCCTCCGGAGGTGACCTAGGCCATCTTTAGGAGTTAGGCCATCTGGTGAGAACTCTCAGCTTCCTGCCTCTCAGAGTCTCAACGCTGATTGGGTGAGCATGGGGCTATTGTGAGGGAGGAGACTCAGGTCCTTGTTACTCTGTTTTAAGACCAAGGAAATAAGTCCTAACCAAACATGTATTTGATTGCTCTTGCTGCTTCTCTTCATTCATTGTCTTTGAGCAATTCAGGATTCTCTCTCTAATGGTCTAGTTCTTTTAAAATACTTACTGAATAATTGGGTTTGAATGAAGCAATATGCAAACCCATACTTCCAGGAACTAAAGACTCAGGCCGAACCCTACACAATGGGGGACAGTCCACTGGAAAGCAGTGACCCTGAAAAGGATTTAGGGGCCATAGTGGAGAAGCTGTACAACATGATCTGTCAATCTGAAGCTGTGGTAAAAAAGGTTAAAGCCACCCTTGGATGGATAGAGTAGTGAGTATGGAAAGGGGGGCTGATACAGCATTGGTGAGACTGATAGAGGAATGTTGATTCCAGTTCTCGCGTCCACATTGCAAAAATTACGTTAAAAAACTGGAGAGGGTACAGAAAAGATTCATATTTGAGTGATGGGGATGATGCCTTATAGTGAGCCATTGAAAAAGCTCAATCTGTTTAGTTTCTACAAAAGAAGAATGAGAAGTGAGTTGCTTGACTTCATGGAGAGAAAATGCTGAGTATAAAAGGGCTCTTTTATCTAGCAGAGAAAGACATGACAAGACCCCATGGCTGGAAGCAGAAATCAGAAAAAGTCTAATTACAATAAGACCCAGATTTGTTAGAGGGCAATTCATCACTGGAACAAACTACCAAGAGAAATGATGGCTTCTCCATCTCTTGATGTCTTCTCATGAAGACGAGATGACTTTCTGGAAAAAGTCTGAGTAAAAAAATACCCAGCTCTTCTGACATACAGGAGGCCTTAGGATATGCAGGGGATCCGATTGGATGCTCTAATGGTCCCTTCTGGCCATAAAGTCTACTAATTTATGAAAACCTGATTGTGGCCTGGGGAGAAGCCTCTGATGTTTTACTGTGTAGCAGGCTTGATCCCCAGAATGAAGAGTCATGGAGTGGAGTGATTCAAGGGAAGCAGCTCAAGCATTCAATGTGGCTGGCCAGGGGCAGGACATCAGCACTGCAGGGGAGGGGCGGGTGTGGCAGTGACATCACAAGGGCCTTTTGCAGGCCCTCAGCCTATTGGACAAAGGTGGTGGGAAGGCGATGATCTCACAGAAAGACCCTGACATCAGCCAGGCAGGACAGGGGTGCAGGACGGGGCAACCTCAGAGACCCCTGTGGCTTTGCCTCAGCAAGTCTCCTTCTCGAGGTCTCTGCTTAAGGATTGAGAGAGAATTTATTTTTAGATATGTGAGCGTGAGGAGGACCTTCTTTGGAGTTTTCTCCTTTTCTTTGACTGATTTTGCTAGAAAACAGACATCCCTCTTTAGAAGGTAAGAGCCTCCAAGAGGTTTGGAACCTGTTCAGTCTGATCCATCAGGTGCCGGCTGAATACTAGGCCTGGAAAACACTAGATTGAGGTGGCAGAATTTTATTCCCCACCTAGGACTTTGTCCCTTGGAATCACTGGGGACATTGGGGTTTCTCCTTTTGGTTTTCCCTTTTCCTCTGTCCCTCCCTCCCTCCTTTCTCTTCTTCTCTTGCAGCTTTTGTCCTTTTCCCCTGCGCTCCTCCCATCACCAGGAGCTGTGTATGTGGCTGTGGAGGGGGCGGTGGGGGTTTGCTCTCCAACTCTCATTGTGGGAGGCCCTCACACAAAGAGCTGGAATAGTGCTCTAAGAGTGGTTCCCTCCGGAGGTGACCTAGGCCATCTTTAGGAGTTAGGCCATCTGGTGAGAACTCTCAGCTTCCTGCCTCTCAGAGTCTCAACGCTGATTGGGTGAGCATGGGGCTATTGTGAGGGAGGAGACTCAGGTCCTTGTTACTCTGTTTTAAGACCAAGGAAATAAGTCCTAACCAAACATGTATTTGATTGCTCTTGCTGCTTCTCTTCATTCATTGTCTTTGAGCAATTCAGGATTCTCTCTCTAATGGTCTAGTTCTTTTAAAATACTTACTGAATAATTGGGTTTGAATGAAGCAATATGCAAACCCATACTTCCAGGAACTAAAGACTCAGGCCGAACCCTACACAATGGGGGACAGTCCACTGGAAAGCAGTGACCCTGAAAAGGATTTAGGGGCCATAGTGGAGAAGCTGTACAACATGATCTGTCAATCTGAAGCTGTGGTAAAAAAGGTTAAAGCCACCCTTGGATGGATAGAGTAGTGAGTATGGAAAAGGGGGGCTGATACAGCATTGGTGAGACTGATAGAGGAATGTTGATTCCAGTTCTCGCGTCCACATTGCGAAAATTACGTTAAAAAACTGGAGAGGGTACAGAAAAGATTCATATTTGAGTGATGGGGATGATGCCTTATAGTGAGCCATTGAAAAAGCTCAATCTGTTTAGTTTCTACAAAAGAAGAATGAGAAGTGAGTTGCTTGACTTCATGGAGAGAAAATGCTGAGTATAAAAGGGCTCTTTTATCTAGCAGAGAAAGACATGACAAGACCCCATGGCTGGAAGCAGAAATCAGAAAAAGTCTAATTACAATAAGACCCAGATTTGTTAGAGGGCAATTCATCACTGGAACAAACTACCAAGAGAAATGATGGCTTCTCCATCTCTTGATGTCTTCTAATGAAGACGAGATGACTTTCTGGAAAAAGTCTGAGTAAAAAAATACCCAGCTCTTCTGACATACAGGAGGCCTTAGGATACGCAGGGGATCCGATTGGATGCTCTAATGGTCCCTTCTGGCCATAAAGTCTACTAATTTATGAAAACCTGATTGTGGCCTGGGGAGAAGCCTCTGATGTTTTACTGTGTAGCAGGCTTGATCCCCAGAATGAAGAGTCATGGAGTGGAGTGATTCAAGGGAAGCAGCTCAAGCATTCAATGTGGCTGGCCAGGGGCAGGACATCAGCACTGCAGGGGAGGGGCGGGTGTGGCAGTGACATCACAAGGGCCTTTTGCAGGCCCTCAGCCTATTGGACAAAGGTGGTGGGAAGGCGATGATCTCACAGAAAGACCCTGACATCAGCCAGGCAGGACAGGGGTGCAGGACGGGGCAACCTCAGAGACCCCTGTGGCTTTGCCTCAGCAAGTCTCCTTCTCGAGGTCTCTGCTTAAGGATTGAGAGAGAATTTATTTTTAGATATGTGAGCGTGAGGAGGACCTTCTTTGGAGTTTTCTCCTTTTCTTTGACTGATTTTGCTAGAAAACAGACATCCCTCTTTAGAAGGTAAGAGCCTCCAAGAGGTTTGGAACCTGTTCAGTCCGATCCATCAGGTGCCGGCTGAATACTAGGCCTGGAAAACACTAGATTGAGGTGGCAGAATTTTATTCCCCACCTAGGACTTTGTCCCTTGGAATCACTGGGGACATTGGGGTTTCTCCTTTTGGTTTTCCCTTTTCCTCTGTCCCTCCCTCCCTCCTTTCTCTTCTTCTCTTGCAGCTTTTGTCCTTTTCCCCTGCGCTCCTCCCATCACCAGGAGCTGTGTATGTGGCTGTGGAGGGGGCGGTGGGGGTTTGCTCTCCAACTCTCATTGTGGGAGGCCCTCACACAAAGAGCTGGAATAGTGCTCTAAGAGTGGTTCCCTCCGGAGGTGACCTAGGCCATCTTTAGGAGTTAGGCCATCTGGTGAGAACTCTCAGCTTCCTGCCTCTCAGAGTCTCAACGCTGATTGGGTGAGCATGGGGCTATTGTGAGGGAGGAGACTCAGGTCCTTGTTACTCTGTTTTAAGACCAAGGAAATAAGTCCTAACCAAACATGTATTTGATTGCTCTTGCTGCTTCTCTTCATTCATTGTCTTTGAGCAATTCAGGATTCTCTCTCTAATGGTCTAGTTCTTTTAAAATACTTACTGAATAATTGGGTTTGAATGAAGCAATATGCAAACCCATACTTCCAGGAACAAAAGACTCAGGCCGCACCCTACACAATGGGGGACAGTCCACTGGAAAGCAGTGACCCTGAAAAGGATTTAGGGGCCATAGTGGAGAAGCTGTACAACATGATCTGTCAATGTGAAGCTGTGGTAAAAAAGGTTAAAGCCACCCTTGGATGGATAGAGTAGTGAGTATGGAAAGGGGCGCTGATACAGCATTGGTGAGACTGATAGAGGAATGTTGACTCCAGTTCTCGCGTCCACATTTCGAAAATTACGTTAAAAAACTGGAGAGGGTACAGAAAAGATTCATATTTGAGTGATGGGGATGATGCCTTATAGTGAGCCATTGAAAAAGCTCAATCTGTTTAGTTTCTACAAAAGAAGAATGAGAAGTGAGTTGCTTGACTTCATGGAGAGAAAATGCTGAGTATAAAAGGGCTCTTTTATCTAGCAGAGAAAGACATGACAAGACCCCATGGCTGGAAGCAGAAATCATAAAAAGTCTAATTACAATAAGACCCAGATTTGTTAGAGGGCAATTCATCACTGGAACAAACTACCAAGAGAAATGATGGCTTCTCCATCTCTTGATGTCTTCTCATGAAGACGAGATGACTTTCTGGAAAAAGTCTGAGTAAAAAAATACCCAGCTCTTCTGACATACAGGAGGCCTTAGGATACGCAGGGGATCCGATTGGATGCTCTAATGGTCCCTTCTGGCCATAAAGTCTACTAATTTATGAAAACCTGATTGTGGCCTGGGGAGAAGCCTCTGATGTTTTACTGTGTAGCAGGCTTGATCCCCAGAATGAAGAGTCATGGAGTGGAGTGATTCAAGGGAAGCAGCTCAAGCATTCAATGTGGCTGGCCAGGGGCAGGACATCAGCACTGCAGGGGAGGGGCGGGTGTGGCAGTGACATCACAAGGGCCTTTTGCAGGCCCTCAGCCTATTGGACAAAGGTGGTGGGAAGGCGATGATCTCACAGAAAGACCCTGACATCAGCCAGGCAGGACAGGGGTGCAGGACGGGGCAACCTCAGAGACCCCTGTGGCTTTGCCTCAGCAAGTCTCCTTCTCGAGGTCTCTGCTTAAGGATTGAGAGAGAATTTATTTTTAGATATGTGAGCGTGAGGAGGACCTTCTTTGGAGTTTTCTCCTTTTCTTTGACTGATTTTGCTAGAAAACAGACATCCCTCTTTAGAAGGTAAGAGCCTCCAAGAGGTTTGGAACCTGTTCAGTCTGATCCATCAGGTGCCGGCTGAATACTAGGCCTGGAAAACACTAGATTGAGGTGGCAGAATTTTATTCCCCACCTAGGACTTTGTCCCTTGGAATCACTGGGGACATTGGGGTTTCTCCTTTTGGTTTTCCCTTTTCCTCTGTCCCTCCCTCCCTCCTTTCTCTTCTTCTCTTGCAGCTTTTGTCCTTTTCCCCTGCGCTCCTCCCATCACCAGGAGCTGTGTAAGTGGGTGTGTAGGGGGTGGTGGGGGTTTGCTCTCCAACTCTCATTGTGGGAGGCCCTCACACAAAGAGCTGGAATAGTGCTCTAAGAGTGGTTCCCTCCGGAGGTGACCTAGGCCATCTTTAGGAGTTAGGCCATCTGGTGAGAACTCTCAGCTTCCTGCCTCTCAGAGTCTCAACGCTGATTGGGTGAGCATGGGGCTATTGTGAGGGAGGAGACTCAGGTCCTTGTTACTCTGTTTTAAGACCAAGGAAATAAGTCCTAACCAAACATGTATTTGATTGCTCTTGCTGCTTCTCTTCATTCATTGTCTTTGAGCAATTCAGGATTCTCTCTCTAATGGTCTAGTTCTTTTAAAATACTTACTGAATAATTGGGTTTGAATGAAGCAATATGCAAACCCATACTTCCAGGAACTAAAGACTCAGGCCGAACCCTACACAATGGGGGACAGTCCACTGGAAAGCAGTGACCCTGAAAAGGATTTAGGGGCCATAGTGGAGAAGCTGTACAACATGATCTGTCAATCTGAAGCTGTGGTAAAAAAGGTTAAAGCCACCCTTGGATGGATAGAGTAGTGAGTATGGAAAGGGGGGCTGATACAGCATTGGTGAGACTGATAGAGGAATGTTGATTCCAGTTCTCGCGTCCACATTGCAAAAATTACGTTAAAAAACTGGAGAGGGTACAGAAAAGATTCATATTTGAGTGATGGGGATGATGCCTTATAGTGAGCCATTGAAAAAGCTCAATCTGTTTAGTTTCTACAAAAGAAGAATGAGAAGTGAGTTGCTTGACTTCATGGAGAGAAAATGCTGAGTATAAAAGGGCTCTTTTATCTAGCAGAGAAAGACATGACAAGACCCCATGGCTGGAAGCAGAAATCAGAAAAAGTCTAATTACAATAAGACCCAGATTTGTTAGAGGGCAATTCATCACTGGAACAAACTACCAAGAGAAATGATGGCTTCTCCATCTCTTGATGTCTTCTCATGAAGACGAGATGACTTTCTGGAAAAAGTCTGAGTAAAAAAATACCCAGCTCTTCTGACATACAGGAGGCCTTAGGATATGCAGGGGATCCGATTGGATGCTCTAATGGTCCCTTCTGGCCATAAAGTCTACTAATTTATGAAAACCTGATTGTGGCCTGGGGAGAAGCCTCTGATGTTTTACTGTGTAGCAGGCTTGATCCCCAGAATGAAGAGTCATTGAGTGGAGTGATTCAAGGGAAGCAGCTCAAGCATTCAATGTGGCTGGCCAGGGGCAGGACATCAGCACTGCAGGGGAGGGGCGGGTGTGGCAGTGACATCACAAGGGCCTTTTGCAGGCCCTCAGCCTATTGGACAAAGGTGGTGGGAAGGCGATGATCTCACAGAAAGACCCTGACATCAGCCAGGCAGGACAGGGGTGCAGGACGGGGCAACCTCAGAGACCCCTGTGGCTTTGCCTCAGCAAGTCTCCTTCTCGAGGTCTCTGCTTAAGGATTGAGAGAGAATTTATTTTTAGATATGTGAGCGTGAGGAGGACCTTCTTTGGAGTTTTCTCCTTTTCTTTGACTGATTTTGCTAGAAAACAGACATCCCTCTTTAGAAGGTAAGAGCCTCCAAGAGGTTTGGAACCTGTTCAGTCTGATCCATCAGGTGCCGGCTGAATACTAGGCCTGGAAAACACTAGATTGAGGTGGCAGAATTTTATTCCCCACCTAGGACTTTGTCCCTTGGAATCACTGGGGACATTGGGGTTTCTCCTTTTGGTTTTCCCTTTTCCTCTGTCCCTCCCTCCCTCCTTTCTCTTCTTCTCTTGCAGCTTTTGTCCTTTTCCCCTGCGCTCCTCCCATCACCAGGAGCTGTGTATGTGGGTGTGGAGGGGGCGGTGGGGGTTTGCTCTCCAACTCTCATTGTGGGAGGCCCTCACACAAAGAGCTGGAATAGTGCTCTAAGAGTGGTTCCCTCCGGAGGTGACCTAGGCCATCTTTAGGAGTTAGGCCATCTGGTGAGAACTCTCAGCTTCCTGCCTCTCAGAGTCTCAACGCTGATTGGGTGAGCATGGGGCTATTGTGAGGGAGGAGACTCAGGTCCTTGTTACTCTGTTTTAAGACCAAGGAAATAAGTCCTAACCAAACATGTATTTGATTGCTCTTGCTGCTTCTCTTCATTCATTGTCTTTGAGCAATTCAGGATTCTCTCTCTAATGGTCTAGTTCTTTTAAAATACTTACTGAATAATTGGGTTTGAATGAAGCAATATGCAAACCCATACTTCCAGGAACTAAAGACTCAGGCCGAACCCTACACAATGGGGGACAGTCCACTGGAAAGCAGTGACCCTGAAAAGGATTTAGGGGCCATAGTGGAGAAGCTGTACAACATGATCTGTCAATCTGAAGCTGTGGTAAAAAAGGTTAAAGCCACCCTTGGATGGATAGAGTAGTGAGTATGGAAAGGGGGGCTGATACAGCATTGGTGAGACTGATAGAGGAATGTTGATTCCAGTTCTCGCGTCCACATTGCGAAAATTACGTTAAAAAACTGGAGAGGGTACAGAAAAGATTCATATTTGAGTGATGGGGATGATGCCTTATAGTGAGCCATTGAAAAAGCTCAATCTGTTTAGTTTCTACAAAAGAAGAATGAGAAGTGAGTTGCTTGACTTCATGGAGAGAAAATGCTGAGTATAAAAGGGCTCTTTTATCTAGCAGAGAAAGACATGACAAGACCCCATGGCTGGAAGCAGAAATCAGAAAAAGTCTAATTACAATAAGACCCAGATTTGTTAGAGGGCAATTCATCACTGGAACAAACTACCAAGAGAAATGATGGCTTCTCCATCTCTTGATGTCTTCTCATGAAGACGAGATGACTTTCTGGAAAAAGTCTGAGTAAAAAAATACCCAGCTCTTCTGACATACAGGAGGCCTTAGGATACGCAGGGGATCCGATTGGATGCTCTAATGGTCCCTTCTGGCCATAAAGTCTACTAATTTATGAAAACCTGATTGTGGCCTGGGGAGAAGCCTCTGATGTTTTACTGTGTAGCAGGCTTGATCCCCAGAATGAAGAGTCATGGAGTGGAGTGATTCAAGGGAAGCAGCTCAAGCATTCAATGTGGCTGGCCAGGGGCAGGACATCAGCACTGCAGGGGAGGGGCGGGTGTGGCAGTGACATCACAAGGGCCTTTTGCAGGCCCTCAGCCTATTGGACAAAGGTGGTGGGAAGGCGATGATCTCACAGAAAGACCCTGACATCAGCCAGGCAGGACAGGGGTGCAGGACGGGGCAACCTCAGAGACCCCTGTGGCTTTGCCTCAGCAAGTCTCCTTCTCGAGGTCTCTGCTTAAGGATTGAGAGAGAATTTATTTTTAGATATGTGAGCGTGAGGAGGACCTTCTTTGGAGTTTTCTCCTTTTCTTTGACTGATTTTGCTAGAAAACAGACATCCCTCTTTAGAAGGTAAGAGCCTCCAAGAGGTTTGGAACCTGTTCAGTCTGATCCATCAGGTGCCGGCTGAATACTAGGCCTGGAAAACACTAGATTGAGGTGGCAGAATTTTATTCCCCACCTAGGACTTTGTCCCTTGGAATCACTGGGGACATTGGGGTTTCTCCTTTTGGTTTTCCCTTTTCCTCTGTCCCTCCCTCCCTCCTTTCTCTTCTTCTCTTGCAGCTTTTGTCCTTTTCCCCTGCGCTCCTCCCATCACCAGGAGCTGTGTATGTGGGTGTGGAGGGGGCGGTGGGGGTTTGCTCTCCAACTCTCATTGTGGGAGGCCCTCACACAAAGAGCTGGAATAGTGCTCTAAGAGTGGTTCCCTCCGGAGGTGACCTAGGCCATCTTTAGGAGTTAGGCCATCTGGTGAGAACTCTCAGCTTCCTGCCTCTCAGAGTCTCAACGCTGATTGGGTGAGCATGGGGCTATTGTGAGGGAGGAGACTCAGGTCCTTGTTACTCTGTTTTAAGACCAAGGAAATAAGTCCTAACCAAACATGTATTTGATTGCTCTTGCTGCTTCTCTTCATTCATTGTCTTTGAGCAATTCAGGATTCTCTCTCTAATGGTCTAGTTCTTTTAAAATACTTACTGAATAATTGGGTTTGAATGAAGCAATATGCAAACCCATACTTCCAGGAACAAAAGACTCAGGCCGCACCCTACACAATGGGGGACAGTCCACTGGAAAGCAGTGACCCTGAAAAGGATTTAGGGGCCATAGTGGAGAAGCTGTACAACATGATCTGTCAATGTGAAGCTGTGGTAAAAAAGGTTAAAGCCACCCTTGGATGGATAGAGTAGTGAGTATGGAAAGGGGCGCTGATACAGCATTGGTGAGACTGATAGAGGAATGTTGACTCCAGTTCTCGCGTCCACATTTCGAAAATTACGTTAAAAAACTGGAGAGGGTACAGAAAAGATTCATATTTGAGTGATGGGGATGATGCCTTATAGTGAGCCATTGAAAAAGCTCAATCTGTTTAGTTTCTACAAAAGAAGAATGAGAAGTGAGTTGCTTGACTTCATGGAGAGAAAATGCTGAGTATAAAAGGGCTCTTTTATCTAGCAGAGAAAGACATGACAAGACCCCATGGCTGGAAGCAGAAATCAGAAAAAGTCTAATTACAATAAGACCCAGATTTGTTAGAGGGCAATTCATCACTGGAACAAACTACCAAGAGAAATGATGGCTTCTCCATCTCTTGATGTCTTCTCATGAAGACGAGATGACTTTCTGGAAAAAGTCTGAGTAAAAAAATACCCAGCTCTTCTGACATACAGGAGGCCTTAGGATACGCAGGGGATCCGATTGGATGCTCTAATGGTCCCTTCTGGCCATAAAGTCTACTAATTTATGAAAACCTGATTGTGGCCTGGGGAGAAGCCTCTGATGTTTTACTGTGTAGCAGGCTTGATCCCCAGAATGAAGAGTCATTGAGTGGAGTGATTCAAGGGAAGCAGCTCAAGCATTCAATGTGGCTGGCCAGGGGCAGGACATCAGCACTGCAGGGGAGGGGCGGGTGTGGCAGTGACATCACAAGGGCCTTTTGCAGGCCCTCAGCCTATTGGACAAAGGTGGTGGGAAGGCGATGATCTCACAGAAAGACCCTGACATCAGCCAGGCAGGACAGGGGTGCAGGACGGGGCAACCTCAGAGACCCCTGTGGCTTTGCCTCAGCAAGTCTCCTTCTCGAGGTCTCTGCTTAAGGATTGAGAGAGAATTTATTTTTAGATATGTGAGCGTGAGGAGGACCTTCTTTGGAGTTTTCTCCTTTTCTTTGACTGATTTTGCTAGAAAACAGACATCCCTCTTTAGAAGGTAAGAGCCTCCAAGAGGTTTGGAACCTGTTCAGTCTGATCCATCAGGTGCCGGCTGAATACTAGGCCTGGAAAACACTAGATTGAGGTGGCAGAATTTTATTCCCCACCTAGGACTTTGTCCCTTGGAATCACTGGGGACATTGGGGTTTCTCCTTTTGGTTTTCCCTTTTCCTCTGTCCCTCCCTCCCTCCTTTCTCTTCTTCTCTTGCAGCTTTTGTCCTTTTCCCCTGCGCTCCTCCCATCACCAGGAGCTGTGTATGTGGGTGTGGAGGGGGCGGTGGGGGTTTGCTCTCCAACTCTCATTGTGGGAGGCCCTCACACAAAGAGCTGGAATAGTGCTCTAAGAGTGGTTCCCTCCGGAGGTGACCTAGGCCATCTTTAGGAGTTAGGCCATCTGGTGAGAACTCTCAGCTTCCTGCCTCTCAGAGTCTCAACGCTGATTGGGTGAGCATGGGGCTATTGTGAGGGAGGAGACTCAGGTCCTTGTTACTCTGTTTTAAGACCAAGGAAATAAGTCCTAACCAAACATGTATTTGATTGCTCTTGCTGCTTCTCTTCATTCATTGTCTTTGAGCAATTCAGGATTCTCTCTCTAATGGTCTAGTTCTTTTAAAATACTTACTGAATAATTGGGTTTGAATGAAGCAATATGCAAACCCATACTTCCAGGAACTAAAGACTCAGGCCGAACCCTACACAATGGGGGACAGTCCACTGGAAAGCAGTGACCCTGAAAAGGATTTAGGGGCCATAGTGGAGAAGCTGTACAACATGATCTGTCAATCTGAAGCTGTGGTAAAAAAGGTTAAAGCCACCCTTGGATGGATAGAGTAGTGAGTATGGAAAGGGGGGCTGATACAGCATTGGTGAGACTGATAGAGGAATGTTGATTCCAGTTCTCGCGTCCACATTGCGAAAATTACGTTAAAAAACTGGAGAGGGTACAGAAAAGATTCATATTTGAGTGATGGGGATGATGCCTTATAGTGAGCCATTGAAAAAGCTCAATCTGTTTAGTTTCTACAAAAGAAGAATGAGAAGTGAGTTGCTTGACTTCATGGAGAGAAAATGCTGAGTATAAAAGGGCTCTTTTATCTAGCAGAGAAAGACATGACAAGACCCCATGGCTGGAAGCAGAAATCAGAAAAAGTCTAATTACAATAAGACCCAGATTTGTTAGAGGGCAATTCATCACTGGAACAAACTACCAAGAGAAATGATGGCTTCTCCATCTCTTGATGTCTTCTCATGAAGACGAGATGACTTTCTGGAAAAAGTCTGAGTAAAAAAATACCCAGCTCTTCTGACATACAGGAGGCCTTAGGATACGCAGGGGATCCGATTGGATGCTCTAATGGTCCCTTCTGGCCATAAAGTCTACTAATTTATGAAAACCTGATTGTGGCCTGGGGAGAAGCCTCTGATGTTTTACTGTGTAGCAGGCTTGATCCCCAGAATGAAGAGTCATGGAGTGGAGTGATTCAAGGGAAGCAGCTCAAGCATTCAATGTGGCTGGCCAGGGGCAGGACATCAGCACTGCAGGGGAGGGGCGGGTGTGGCAGTGACATCACAAGGGCCTTTTGCAGGCCCTCAGCCTATTGGACAAAGGTGGTGGGAAGGCGATGATCTCACAGAAAGACCCTGACATCAGCCAGGCAGGACAGGGGTGCAGGACGGGGCAACCTCAGAGACCCCTGTGGCTTTGCCTCAGCAAGTCTCCTTCTCGAGGTCTCTGCTTAAGGATTGAGAGAGAATTTATTTTTAGATATGTGAGCGTGAGGAGGACCTTCTTTGGAGTTTTCTCCTTTTCTTTGACTGATTTTGCTAGAAAACAGACATCCCTCTTTAGAAGGTAAGAGCCTCCAAGAGGTTTGGAACCTGTTCAGTCTGATCCATCAGGTGCCGGCTGAATACTAGGCCTGGAAAACACTAGATTGAGGTGGCAGAATTTTATTCCCCACCTAGGACTTTGTCCCTTGGAATCACTGGGGACATTGGGGTTTCTCCTTTTGGTTTTCCCTTTTCCTCTGTCCCTCCCTCCCTCCTTTCTCTTCTTCTCTTGCAGCTTTTGTCCTTTTCCCCTGCGCTCCTCCCATCACCAGGAGCTGTGTATGTGGGTGTGGAGGGGGCGGTGGGGGTTTGCTCTCCAACTCTCATTGTGGGAGGCCCTCACACAAAGAGCTGGAATAGTGCTCTAAGAGTGGTTCCCTCCGGAGGTGACCTAGGCCATCTTTAGGAGTTAGGCCATCTGGTGAGAACTCTCAGCTTCCTGCCTCTCAGAGTCTCAACGCTGATTGGGTGAGCATGGGGCTATTGTGAGGGAGGAGACTCAGGTCCTTGTTACTCTGTTTTAAGACCAAGGAAATAAGTCCTAACCAAACATGTATTTGATTGCTCTTGCTGCTTCTCTTCATTCATTGTCTTTGAGCAATTCAGGATTCTCTCTCTAATGGTCTAGTTCTTTTAAAATACTTACTGAATAATTGGGTTTGAATGAAGCAATATGCAAACCCATACTTCCAGGAACAAAAGACTCAGGCCGCACCCTACACAATGGGGGACAGTCCACTGGAAAGCAGTGACCCTGAAAAGGATTTAGGGGCCATAGTGGAGAAGCTGTACAACATGATCTGTCAATGTGAAGCTGTGGTAAAAAAGGTTAAAGCCACCCTTGGATGGATAGAGTAGTGAGTATGGAAAGGGGCGCTGATACAGCATTGGTGAGACTGATAGAGGAATGTTGACTCCAGTTCTCGCGTCCACATTTCGAAAATTACGTTAAAAAACTGGAGAGGGTACAGAAAAGATTCATATTTGAGTGATGGGGATGATGCCTTATAGTGAGCCATTGAAAAAGCTCAATCTGTTTAGTTTCTACAAAAGAAGAATGAGAAGTGAGTTGCTTGACTTCATGGAGAGAAAATGCTGAGTATAAAAGGGCTCTTTTATCTAGCAGAGAAAGACATGACAAGACCCCATGGCTGGAAGCAGAAATCAGAAAAAGTCTAATTACAATAAGACCCAGATTTGTTAGAGGGCAATTCATCACTGGAACAAACTACCAAGAGAAATGATGGCTTCTCCATCTCTTGATGTCTTCTCATGAAGACGAGATGACTTTCTGGAAAAAGTCTGAGTAAAAAAATACCCAGCTCTTCTGACATACAGGAGGCCTTAGGATACGCAGGGGATCCGATTGGATGCTCTAATGGTCCCTTCTGGCCATAAAGTCTACTAATTTATGAAAACCTGATTGTGGCCTGGGGAGAAGCCTCTGATGTTTTACTGTGTAGCAGGCTTGATCCCCAGAATGAAGAGTCATTGAGTGGAGTGATTCAAGGGAAGCAGCTCAAGCATTCAATGTGGCTGGCCAGGGGCAGGACATCAGCACTGCAGGGGAGGGGCGGGTGTGGCAGTGACATCACAAGGGCCTTTTGCAGGCCCTCAGCCTATTGGACAAAGGTGGTGGGAAGGCGATGATCTCACAGAAAGACCCTGACATCAGCCAGGCAGGACAGGGGTGCAGGACGGGGCAACCTCAGAGACCCCTGTGGCTTTGCCTCAGCAAGTCTCCTTCTCGAGGTCTCTGCTTAAGGATTGAGAGAGAATTTATTTTTAGATATGTGAGCGTGAGGAGGACCTTCTTTGGAGTTTTCTCCTTTTCTTTGACTGATTTTGCTAGAAAACAGACATCCCTCTTTAGAAGGTAAGAGCCTCCAAGAGGTTTGGAACCTGTTCAGTCTGATCCATCAGGTGCCGGCTGAATACTAGGCCTGGAAAACACTAGATTGAGGTGGCAGAATTTTATTCCCCACCTAGGACTTTGTCCCTTGGAATCACTGGGGACATTGGGGTTTCTCCTTTTGGTTTTCCCTTTTCCTCTGTCCCTCCCTCCCTCCTTTCTCTTCTTCTCTTGCAGCTTTTGTCCTTTTCCCCTGCGCTCCTCCCATCACCAGGAGCTGTGTATGTGGGTGTGGAGGGGGCGGTGGGGGTTTGCTCTCCAACTCTCATTGTGGGAGGCCCTCACACAAAGAGCTGGAATAGTGCTCTAAGAGTGGTTCCCTCCGGAGGTGACCTAGGCCATCTTTAGGAGTTAGGCCATCTGGTGAGAACTCTCAGCTTCCTGCCTCTCAGAGTCTCAACGCTGATTGGGTGAGCATGGGGCTATTGTGAGGGAGGAGACTCAGGTCCTTGTTACTCTGTTTTAAGACCAAGGAAATAAGTCCTAACCAAACATGTATTTGATTGCTCTTGCTGCTTCTCTTCATTCATTGTCTTTGAGCAATTCAGGATTCTCTCTCTAATGGTCTAGTTCTTTTAAAATACTTACTGAATAATTGGGTTTGAATGAAGCAATATGCAAACCCATACTTCTAGGAACTAAAGACTCAGGCCGAACCCTACACAATGGGGGACAGTCCACTGGAAAGCAGTGACCCTGAAAAGGATTTAGGGGCCATAGTGGAGAAGCTGTACAACATGATCTGTCAATGTGAAGCTGTGGTAAAAAAGGTTAAAGCCACCCTTGGATGGATAGAGTAGTGAGTATGGAAAGGGGGGCTGATACAGCATTGGTGAGACTGATAGAGGAATGTTGATTCCAGTTCTCGCGTCCACATTTCGAAAATTACGTTAAAAAACTGGAGAGGGTACAGAAAAGATTCATATTTGAGTGATGGGGATGATGCCTTATAGTGAGCCATTGAAAAAGCTCAATCTGTTTAGTTTCTACAAAAGAAGAATGAGAAGTGAGTTGCTTGACTTCATGGAGAGAAAATGCTGAGTATAAAAGGGCTCTTTTATCTAGCAGAGAAAGACATGACAAGACCCCATGGCTGGAAGCAGAAATCATAAAAAGTCTAATTACAATAAGACCCAGATTTGTTAGAGGGCAATTCATCACTGGAACAAACTACCAAGAGAAATGATGGCTTCTCCATCTCTTGATGTCTTCTAATGAAGACGAGATGACTTTCTGGAAAAAGTCTGAGTAAAAAAATACCCAGCTCTTCTGACATACAGGAGGCCTTAGGATACGCAGGGGATCCGATTGGATGCTCTAATGGTCCCTTCTGGCCATAAAGTCTACTAATTTATGAAAACCTGATTGTGGCCTGGGGAGAAGCCTCTGATGTTTTACTGTGTAGCAGGCTTGATCCCCAGAATGAAGAGTCATTGAGTGGAGTGATTCAAGGGAAGCAGCTCAAGCATTCAATGTGGCTGGCCAGGGGCAGGACATCAGCACTGCAGGGGAGGGGCGGGTGTGGCAGTGACATCACAAGGGCCTTTTGCAGGCCCTCAGCCTATTGGACAAAGGTGGTGGGAAGGCGATGATCTCACAGAAAGACCCTGACATCAGCCAGGCAGGACAGGGGTGCAGGACGGGGCAACCTCAGAGACCCCTGTGGCTTTGCCTCAGCAAGTCTCCTTCTCGAGGTCTCTGCTTAAGGATTGAGAGAGAATTTATTTTTAGATATGTGAGCGTGAGGAGGACCTTCTTTGGAGTTTTCTCCTTTTCTTTGACTGATTTTGCTAGAAAACAGACATCCCTCTTTAGAAGGTAAGAGCCTCCAAGAGGTTTGGAACCTGTTCAGTCTGATCCATCAGGTGCCGGCTGAATACTAGGCCTGGAAAACACTAGATTGAGGTGGCAGAATTTTATTCCCCACCTAGGACTTTGTCCCTTGGAATCACTGGGGACATTGGGGTTTCTCCTTTTGGTTTTCCCTTTTCCTCTGTCCCTCCCTCCCTCCTTTCTCTTCTTCTCTTGCAGCTTTTGTCCTTTTCCCCTGCGCTCCTCCCATCACCAGGAGCTGTGTATGTGGGTGTGGAGGGGGCGGTGGGGGTTTGCTCTCCAACTCTCATTGTGGGAGGCCCTCACACAAAGAGCTGGAATAGTGCTCTAAGAGTGGTTCCCTCCGGAGGTGACCTAGGCCATCTTTAGGAGTTAGGCCATCTGGTGAGAACTCTCAGCTTCCTGCCTCTCAGAGTCTCAACGCTGATTGGGTGAGCATGGGGCTATTGTGAGGGAGGAGACTCAGGTCCTTGTTACTCTGTTTTAAGACCAAGGAAATAAGTCCTAACCAAACATGTATTTGATTGCTCTTGCTGCTTCTCTTCATTCATTGTCTTTGAGCAATTCAGGATTCTCTCTCTAATGGTCTAGTTCTTTTAAAATACTTACTGAATAATTGGGTTTGAATGAAGCAATATGCAAACCCATACTTCCAGGAACAAAAGACTCAGGCCGCACCCTACACAATGGGGGACAGTCCACTGGAAAGCAGTGACCCTGAAAAGGATTTAGGGGCCATAGTGGAGAAGCTGTACAACATGATCTGTCAATGTGAAGCTGTGGTAAAAAAGGTTAAAGCCACCCTTGGATGGATAGAGTAGTGAGTATGGAAAGGGGGGCTGATACAGCATTGGTGAGACTGATAGAGGAATGTTGACTCCAGTTCTCGCGTCCACATTTCGAAAATTACGTTAAAAAACTGGAGAGGGTACAGAAAAGATTCATATTTGAGTGATGGGGATGATGCCTTATAGTGAGCCATTGAAAAAGCTCAATCTGTTTAGTTTCTACAAAAGAAGAATGAGAAGTGAGTTGCTTGACTTCATGGAGAGAAAATGCTGAGTATAAAAGGGCTCTTTTATCTAGCAGAGAAAGACATGACAAGACCCCATGGCTGGAAGCAGAAATCAGAAAAAGTCTAATTACAATAAGACCCAGATTTGTTAGAGGGCAATTCATCACTGGAACAAACTACCAAGAGAAATGATGGCTTCTCCATCTCTTTATGTCTTCTCATGAAGACGAGATGACTTTCTGGAAAAAGTCTGAGTAAAAAAATACCCAGCTCTTCTGACATACAGGAGGCCTTAGGATACGCAGGGGATCCGATTGGATGCTCTAATGGTCCCTTCTGGCCATAAAGTCTACTAATTTATGAAAACCTGATTGTGGCCTGGGGAGAAGCCTCTGATGTTTTACTGTGTAGCAGGCTTGATCCCCAGAATGAAGAGTCATTGAGTGGAGTGATTCAAGGGAAGCAGCTCAAGCATTCAATGTGGCTGGCCAGGGGCAGGACATCAGCACTGCAGGGGAGGGGCGGGTGTGGCAGTGACATCACAAGGGCCTTTTGCAGGCCCTCAGCCTATTGGACAAAGGTGGTGGGAAGGCGATGATCTCACAGAAAGACCCTGACATCAGCCAGGCAGGACAGGGGTGCAGGACGGGGCAACCTCAGAGACCCCTGTGGCTTTGCCTCAGCAAGTCTCCTTCTCGAGGTCTCTGCTTAAGGATTGAGAGAGAATTTATTTTTAGATATGTGAGCGTGAGGAGGACCTTCTTTGGAGTTTTCTCCTTTTCTTTGACTGATTTTGCTAGAAAACAGACATCCCTCTTTAGAAGGTAAGAGCCTCCAAGAGGTTTGGAACCTGTTCAGTCTGATCCATCAGGTGCCGGCTGAATACTAGGCCTGGAAAACACTAGATTGAGGTGGCAGAATTTTATTCCCCACCTAGGACTTTGTCCCTTGGAATCACTGGGGACATTGGGGTTTCTCCTTTTGGTTTTCCCTTTTCCTCTGTCCCTCCCTCCCTCCTTTCTCTTCTTCTCTTGCAGCTTTTGTCCTTTTCCCCTGCGCTCCTCCCATCACCAGGAGCTGTGTATGTGGGTGTGGAGGGGGCGGTGGGGGTTTGCTCTCCAACTCTCATTGTGGGAGGCCCTCACACAAAGAGCTGGAATAGTGCTCTAAGAGTGGTTCCCTCCGGAGGTGACCTAGGCCATCTTTAGGAGTTAGGCCATCTGGTGAGAACTCTCAGCTTCCTGCCTCTCAGAGTCTCAACGCTGATTGGGTGAGCATGGGGCTATTGTGAGGGAGGAGACTCAGGTCCTTGTTACTCTGTTTTAAGACCAAGGAAATAAGTCCTAACCAAACATGTATTTGATTGCTCTTGCTGCTTCTCTTCATTCATTGTCTTTGAGCAATTCAGGATTCTCTCTCTAATGGTCTAGTTCTTTTAAAATACTTACTGAATAATTGGGTTTGAATGAAGCAATATGCAAACCCATACTTCCAGGAACAAAAGACTCAGGCCGCACCCTACACAATGGGGGACAGTCCACTGGAAAGCAGTGACCCTGAAAAGGATTTAGGGGCCATAGTGGAGAAGCTGTACAACATGATCTGTCAATGTGAAGCTGTGGTAAAAAAGGTTAAAGCCACCCTTGGATGGATAGAGTAGTGAGTATGGAAAGGGGGGCTGATACAGCATTGGTGAGACTGATAGAGGAATGTTGATTCCAGTTCTCGCGTCCACATTTCGAAAATTACGTTAAAAAACTGGAGAGGGTACAGAAAAGATTCATATTTGAGTGATGGGGATGATGCCTTATAGTGAGCCATTGAAAAAGCTCAATCTGTTTAGTTTCTACAAAAGAAGAATGAGAAGTGAGTTGCTTGACTTCATGGAGAGAAAATGCTGAGTATAAAAGGGCTCTTTTATCTAGCAGAGAAAGACATGACAAGACCCCATGGCTGGAAGCAGAAATCAGAAAAAGTCTAATTACAATAAGACCCAGATTTGTTAGAGGGCAATTCATCACTGGAACAAACTACCAAGAGAAATGATGGCTTCTCCATCTCTTGATGTCTTCTCATGAAGACGAGATGACTTTCTG
Source organism: Emys orbicularis (assembly GCF_028017835.1). Lineage (NCBI taxonomy): Eukaryota > Metazoa > Chordata > Testudines > Emydidae > Emys > Emys orbicularis. The sequence goes on from NC_088684.1 coordinate 194,928,968, forward strand.
GAAAAAGTCTGAGTAAAAAAATACCCAGCTCTTCTGACATACAGGAGGCCTTAGGATACGCAGGGGATCCGATTGGATGCTCTAATGGTCCCTTCTGGCCATAAAGTCTACTAATTTATGAAAACCTGATTGTGGCCTGGGGAGAAGCCTCTGATGTTTTACTGTGTAGCAGGCTTGATCCCCAGAATGAAGAGTCATTGAGTGGAGTGATTCAAGGGAAGCAGCTCAAGCATTCAATGTGGCTGGCCAGGGGCAGGACATCAGCACTGCAGGGGAGGGGCGGGTGTGGCAGTGACATCACAAGGGCCTTTTGCAGGCCCTCAGCCTATTGGACAAAGGTGGTGGGAAGGCGATGATCTCACAGAAAGACCCTGACATCAGCCAGGCAGGACAGGGGTGCAGGACGGGGCAACCTCAGAGACCCCTGTGGCTTTGCCTCAGCAAGTCTCCTTCTCGAGGTCTCTGCTTAAGGATTGAGAGAGAATTTATTTTTAGATATGTGAGCGTGAGGAGGACCTTCTTTGGAGTTTTCTCCTTTTCTTTGACTGATTTTGCTAGAAAACAGACATCCCTCTTTAGAAGGTAAGAGCCTCCAAGAGGTTTGGAACCTGTTCAGTCTGATCCATCAGGTGCCGGCTGAATACTAGGCCTGGAAAACACTAGATTGAGGTGGCAGAATTTTATTCCCCACCTAGGACTTTGTCCCTTGGAATCACTGGGGACATTGGGGTTTCTCCTTTTGGTTTTCCCTTTTCCTCTGTCCCTCCCTCCCTCCTTTCTCTTCTTCTCTTGCAGCTTTTGTCCTTTTCCCCTGCGCTCCTCCCATCACCAGGAGCTGTGTATGTGGGTGTGGAGGGGGCGGTGGGGGTTTGCTCTCCAACTCTCATTGTGGGAGGCCCTCACACAAAGAGCTGGAATAGTGCTCTAAGAGTGGTTCCCTCCGGAGGTGACCTAGGCCATCTTTAGGAGTTAGGCCATCTGGTGAGAACTCTCAGCTTCCTGCCTCTCAGAGTCTCAACGCTGATTGGGTGAGCATGGGGCTATTGTGAGGGAGGAGACTCAGGTCCTTGTTACTCTGTTTTAAGACCAAGGAAATAAGTCCTAACCAAACATGTATTTGATTGCTCTTGCTGCTTCTCTTCATTCATTGTCTTTGAGCAATTCAGGATTCTCTCTCTAATGGTCTAGTTCTTTTAAAATACTTACTGAATAATTGGGTTTGAATGAAGCAATATGCAAACCCATACTTCCAGGAACAAAAGACTCAGGCCGCACCCTACACAATGGGGGACAGTCCACTGGAAAGCAGTGACCCTGAAAAGGATTTAGGGGCCATAGTGGAGAAGCTGTACAACATGATCTGTCAATCTGAAGCTGTGGTAAAAAAGGTTAAAGCCACCCTTGGATGGATAGAGTAGTGAGTATGGAAAGGGGCGCTGATACAGCATTGGTGAGACTGATAGAGGAATGTTGACTCCAGTTCTCGCGTCCACATTTCGAAAATTACGTTAAAAAACTGGAGAGGGTACAGAAAAGATTCATATTTGAGTGATGGGGATGATGCCTTATAGTGAGCCATTGAAAAAGCTCAATCTGTTTAGTTTCTACAAAAGAAGAATGAGAAGTGAGTTGCTTGACTTCATGGAGAGAAAATGCTGAGTATAAAAGGGCTCTTTTATCTAGCAGAGAAAGACATGACAAGACCCCATGGCTGGAAGCAGAAATCATAAAAAGTCTAATTACAATAAGACCCAGATTTGTTAGAGGGCAATTCATCACTGGAACAAACTACCAAGAGAAATGATGGCTTCTCCATCTCTTGATGTCTTCTCATGAAGACGAGATGACTTTCTGGAAAAAGTCTGAGTAAAAAAATACCCAGCTCTTCTGACATACAGGAGGCCTTAGGATACGCAGGGGATCCGATTGGATGCTCTAATGGTCCCTTCTGGCCATAAAGTCTACTAATTTATGAAAACCTGATTGTGGCCTGGGGAGAAGCCTCTGATGTTTTACTGTGTAGCAGGCTTGATCCCCAGAATGAAGAGTCATGGAGTGGAGTGATTCAAGGGAAGCAGCTCAAGCATTCAATGTGGCTGGCCAGGGGCAGGACATCAGCACTGCAGGGGAGGGGCGGGTGTGGCAGTGACATCACAAGGGCCTTTTGCAGGCCCTCAGCCTATTGGACAAAGGTGGTGGGAAGGCGATGATCTCACAGAAAGACCCTGACATCAGCCAGGCAGGACAGGGGTGCAGGACGGGGCAACCTCAGAGACCCCTGTGGCTTTGCCTCAGCAAGTCTCCTTCTCGAGGTCTCTGCTTAAGGATTGAGAGAGAATTTATTTTTAGATATGTGAGCGTGAGGAGGACCTTCTTTGGAGTTTTCTCCTTTTCTTTGACTGATTTTGCTAGAAAACAGACATCCCTCTTTAGAAGGTAAGAGCCTCCAAGAGGTTTGGAACCTGTTCAGTCTGATCCATCAGGTGCCGGCTGAATACTAGGCCTGGAAAACACTAGATTGAGGTGGCAGAATTTTATTCCCCACCTAGGACTTTGTCCCTTGGAATCACTGGGGACATTGGGGTTTCTCCTTTTGGTTTTCCCTTTTCCTCTGTCCCTCCCTCCCTCCTTTCTCTTCTTCTCTTGCAGCTTTTGTCCTTTTCCCCTGCGCTCCTCCCATCACCAGGAGCTGTGTATGTGGGTGTGGAGGGGGCGGTGGGGGTTTGCTCTCCAACTCTCATTGTGGGAGGCCCTCACACAAAGAGCTGGAATAGTGCTCTAAGAGTGGTTCCCTCCGGAGGTGACCTAGGCCATCTTTAGGAGTTAGGCCATCTGGTGAGAACTCTCAGCTTCCTGCCTCTCAGAGTCTCAACGCTGATTGGGTGAGCATGGGGCTATTGTGAGGGAGGAGACTCAGGTCCTTGTTACTCTGTTTTAAGACCAAGGAAATAAGTCCTAACCAAACATGTATTTGATTGCTCTTGCTGCTTCTCTTCATTCATTGTCTTTGAGCAATTCAGGATTCTCTCTCTAATGGTCTAGTTCTTTTAAAATACTTACTGAATAATTGGGTTTGAATGAAGCAATATGCAAACCCATACTTCCAGGAACAAAAGACTCAGGCCGCACCCTACACAATGGGGGACAGTCCACTGGAAAGCAGTGACCCTGAAAAGGATTTAGGGGCCATAGTGGAGAAGCTGTACAACATGATCTGTCAATGTGAAGCTGTGGTAAAAAAGGTTAAAGCCACCCTTGGATGGATAGAGTAGTGAGTATGGAAAGGGGCGCTGATACAGCATTGGTGAGACTGATAGAGGAATGTTGACTCCAGTTCTCGCGTCCACATTTCGAAAATTACGTTAAAAAACTGGAGAGGGTACAGAAAAGATTCATATTTGAGTGATGGGGATGATGCCTTATAGTGAGCCATTGAAAAAGCTCAATCTGTTTAGTTTCTACAAAAGAAGAATGAGAAGTGAGTTGCTTGACTTCATGGAGAGAAAATGCTGAGTATAAAAGGGCTTTTATCTAGCAGAGAAAGACATGACAAGACCCCATGGCTGGAAGCAGAAATCATAAAAAGTCTAATTACAATAAGACCCAGATTTGTTAGAGGGCAATTCATCACTGGAACAAACTACCAAGAGAAATGATGGCTTCTCCATCTCTTGATGTCTTCTCATGAAGACGAGATGACTTTCTGGAAAAAGTCTGAGTAAAAAAATACCCAGCTCTTCTGACATACAGGAGGCCTTAGGATACGCAGGGGATCCGATTGGATGCTCTAATGGTCCCTTCTGGCCATAAAGTCTACTAATTTATGAAAACCTGATTGTGGCCTGGGGAGAAGCCTCTGATGTTTTACTGTGTAGCAGGCTTGATCCCCAGAATGAAGAGTCATGGAGTGGAGTGATTCAAGGGAAGCAGCTCAAGCATTCAATGTGGCTGGCCAGGGGCAGGACATCAGCACTGCAGGGGAGGGGCGGGTGTGGCAGTGACATCACAAGGGCCTTTTGCAGGCCCTCAGCCTATTGGACAAAGGTGGTGGGAAGGCGATGATCTCACAGAAAGACCCTGACATCAGCCAGGCAGGACAGGGGTGCAGGACGGGGCAACCTCAGAGACCCCTGTGGCTTTGCCTCAGCAAGTCTCCTTCTCGAGGTCTCTGCTTAAGGATTGAGAGAGAATTTATTTTTAGATATGTGAGCGTGAGGAGGACCTTCTTTGGAGTTTTCTCCTTTTCTTTGACTGATTTTGCTAGAAAACAGACATCCCTCTTTAGAAGGTAAGAGCCTCCAAGAGGTTTGGAACCTGTTCAGTCTGATCCATCAGGTGCCGGCTGAATACTAGGCCTGGAAAACACTAGATTGAGGTGGCAGAATTTTATTCCCCACCTAGGACTTTGTCCCTTGGAATCACTGGGGACATTGGGGTTTCTCCTTTTGGTTTTCCCTTTTCCTCTGTCCCTCCCTCCCTCCTTTCTCTTCTTCTCTTGCAGCTTTTGTCCTTTTCCCCTGCGCTCCTCCCATCACCAGGAGCTGTGTATGTGGGTGTGGAGGGGGCGGTGGGGGTTTGCTCTCCAACTCTCATTGTGGGAGGCCCTCACACAAAGAGCTGGAATAGTGCTCTAAGAGTGGTTCCCTCCGGAGGTGACCTAGGCCATCTTTAGGAGTTAGGCCATCTGGTGAGAACTCTCAGCTTCCTGCCTCTCAGAGTCTCAACGCTGATTGGGTGAGCATGGGGCTATTGTGAGGGAGGAGACTCAGGTCCTTGTTACTCTGTTTTAAGACCAAGGAAATAAGTCCTAACCAAACATGTATTTGATTGCTCTTGCTGCTTCTCTTCATTCATTGTCTTTGAGCAATTCAGGATTCTCTCTCTAATGGTCTAGTTCTTTTAAAATACTTACTGAATAATTGGGTTTGAATGAAGCAATATGCAAACCCATACTTCCAGGAACAAAAGACTCAGGCCGCACCCTACACAATGGGGGACAGTCCACTGGAAAGCAGTGACCCTGAAAAGGATTTAGGGGCCATAGTGGAGAAGCTGTACAACATGATCTGTCAATCTGAAGCTGTGGTAAAAAAGGTTAAAGCCACCCTTGGATGGATAGAGTAGTGAGTATGGAAAGGGGCGCTGATACAGCATTGGTGAGACTGATAGAGGAATGTTGACTCCAGTTCTCGCGTCCACATTTCGAAAATTACGTTAAAAAACTGGAGAGGGTACAGAAAAGATTCATATTTGAGTGATGGGGATGATGCCTTATAGTGAGCCATTGAAAAAGCTCAATCTGTTTAGTTTCTACAAAAGAAGAATGAGAAGTGAGTTGCTTGACTTCATGGAGAGAAAATGCTGAGTATAAAAGGGCTCTTTTATCTAGCAGAGAAAGACATGACAAGACCCCATGGCTGGAAGCAGAAATCATAAAAAGTCTAATTACAATAAGACCCAGATTTGTTAGAGGGCAATTCATCACTGGAACAAACTACCAAGAGAAATGATGGCTTCTCCATCTCTTGATGTCTTCTCATGAAGACGAGATGACTTTCTGGAAAAAGTCTGAGTAAAAAAATACCCAGCTCTTCTGACATACAGGAGGCCTTAGGATACGCAGGGGATCCGATTGGATGCTCTAATGGTCCCTTCTGGCCATAAAGTCTACTAATTTATGAAAACCTGATTGTGGCCTGGGGAGAAGCCTCTGATGTTTTACTGTGTAGCAGGCTTGATCCCCAGAATGAAGAGTCATTGAGTGGAGTGATTCAAGGGAAGCAGCTCAAGCATTCAATGTGGCTGGCCAGGGGCAGGACATCAGCACTGCAGGGGAGGGGCGGGTGTGGCAGTGACATCACAAGGACCTTTTGCAGGCCCTCAGCCTATTGGACAAAGGTGGTGGGAAGGCGATGATCTCACAGAAAGACCCTGACATCAGCCAGGCAGGACAGGGGTGCAGGACGGGGCAACCTCAGAGACCCCTGTGGCTTTGCCTCAGCAAGTCTCCTTCTCGAGGTCTCTGCTTAAGGATTGAGAGAGAATTTATTTTTAGATATGTGAGCGTGAGGAGGACCTTCTTTGGAGTTTTCTCCTTTTCTTTGACTGATTTTGCTAGAAAACAGACATCCCTCTTTAGAAGGTAAGAGCCTCCAAGAGGTTTGGAACCTGTTCAGTCTGATCCATCAGGTGCCGGCTGAATACTAGGCCTGGAAAACACTAGATTGAGGTGGCAGAATTTTATTCCCCACCTAGGACTTTGTCCCTTGGAATCACTGGGGACATTGGGGTTTCTCCTTTTGGTTTTCCCTTTTCCTCTGTCCCTCCCTCCCTCCTTTCTCTTCTTCTCTTGCAGCTTTTGTCCTTTTCCCCTGCGCTCCTCCCATCACCAGGAGCTGTGTATGTGGGTGTGGAGGGGGCGGTGGGGGTTTGCTCTCCAACTCTCATTGTGGGAGGCCCTCACACAAAGAGCTGGAATAGTGCTCTAAGAGTGGTTCCCTCCGGAGGTGACCTAGGCCATCTTTAGGAGTTAGGCCATCTGGTGAGAACTCTCAGCTTCCTGCCTCTCAGAGTCTCAACGCTGATTGGGTGAGCATGGGGCTATTGTGAGGGAGGAGACTCAGGTCCTTGTTACTCTGTTTTAAGACCAAGGAAATAAGTCCTAACCAAACATGTATTTGATTGCTCTTGCTGCTTCTCTTCATTCATTGTCTTTGAGCAATTCAGGATTCTCTCTCTAATGGTCTAGTTCTTTTAAAATACTTACTGAATAATTGGGTTTGAATGAAGCAATATGCAAACCCATACTTCCAGGAACAAAAGACTCAGGCCGCACCCTACACAATGGGGGACAGTCCACTGGAAAGCAGTGACCCTGAAAAGGATTTAGGGGCCATAGTGGAGAAGCTGTACAACATGATCTGTCAATGTGAAGCTGTGGTAAAAAAGGTTAAAGCCACCCTTGGATGGATAGAGTAGTGAGTATGGAAAGGGGCGCTGATACAGCATTGGTGAGACTGATAGAGGAATGTTGACTCCAGTTCTCGCGTCCACATTTTGAAAATTACGTTAAAAAACTGGAGAGGGTACAGAAAAGATTCATATTTGAGTGATGGGGATGATGCCTTATAGTGAGCCATTGAAAAAGCTCAATCTGTTTAGTTTCTACAAAAGAAGAATGAGAAGTGAGTTGCTTGACTTCATGGAGAGAAAATGCTGAGTATAAAAGGGCTCTTTTATCTAGCAGAGAAAGACATGCAAGACCCCATGGCTGGAAGCAGAAATCATAAAAAGTCTAATTACAATAAGACCCAGATTTGTTAGAGGGCAATTCATCACTGGAACAAACTACCAAGAGAAATGATGGCTTCTCCATCTCTTGATGTCTTCTCATGAAGACGAGATGACTTTCTGGAAAAAGTCTGAGTAAAAAAATACCCAGCTCTTCTGACATACAGGAGGCCTTAGGATACGCAGGGGATCCGATTGGATGCTCTAATGGTCCCTTCTGGCCATAAAGTCTACTAATTTATGAAAACCTGATTGTGGCCTGGGGAGAAGCCTCTGATGTTTTACTGTGTAGCAGGCTTGATCCCCAGAATGAAGAGTCATGGAGTGGAGTGATTCAAGGGAAGCAGCTCAAGCATTCAATGTGGCTGGCCAGGGGCAGGACATCAGCACTGCAGGGGAGGGGCGGGTGTGGCAGTGACATCACAAGGGCCTTTTGCAGGCCCTCAGCCTATTGGACAAAGGTGGTGGGAAGGCGATGATCTCACAGAAAGACCCTGACATCAGCCAGGCAGGACAGGGGTGCAGGACGGGGCAACCTCAGAGACCCCTGTGGCTTTGCCTCAGCAAGTCTCCTTCTCGAGGTCTCTGCTTAAGGATTGAGAGAGAATTTATTTTTAGATATGTGAGCGTGAGGAGGACCTTCTTTGGAGTTTTCTCCTTTTCTTTGACTGATTTTGCTAGAAAACAGACATCCCTCTTTAGAAGGTAAGAGCCTCCAAGAGGTTTGGAACCTGTTCAGTCTGATCCATCAGGTGCCGGCTGAATACTAGGCCTGGAAAACACTAGATTGAGGTGGCAGAATTTTATTCCCCACCTAGGACTTTGTCCCTTGGAATCACTGGGGACATTGGGGTTTCTCCTTTTGGTTTTCCCTTTTCCTCTGTCCCTCCCTCCCTCCTTTCTCTTCTTCTCTTGCAGCTTTTGTCCTTTTCCCCTGCGCTCCTCCCATCACCAGGAGCTGTGTATGTGGGTGTGGAGGGGGCGGTGGGGGTTTGCTCTCCAACTCTCATTGTGGGAGGCCCTCACACAAAGAGCTGGAATAGTGCTCTAAGAGTGGTTCCCTCCGGAGGTGACCTAGGCCATCTTTAGGAGTTAGGCCATCTGGTGAGAACTCTCAGCTTCCTGCCTCTCAGAGTCTCAACGCTGATTGGGTGAGCATGGGGCTATTGTGAGGGAGGAGACTCAGGTCCTTGTTACTCTGTTTTAAGACCAAGGAAATAAGTCCTAACCAAACATGTATTTGATTGCTCTTGCTGCTTCTCTTCATTCATTGTCTTTGAGCAATTCAGGATTCTCTCTCTAATGGTCTAGTTCTTTTAAAATACTTACTGAATAATTGGGTTTGAATGAAGCAATATGCAAACCCATACTTCCAGGAACAAAAGACTCAGGCCGCACCCTACACAATGGGGGACAGTCCACTGGAAAGCAGTGACCCTGAAAAGGATTTAGGGGCCATAGTGGAGAAGCTGTACAACATGATCTGTCAATGTGAAGCTGTGGTAAAAAAGGTTAAAGCCACCCTTGGATGGATAGAGTAGTGAGTATGGAAAGGGGCGCTGATACAGCATTGGTGAGACTGATAGAGGAATGTTGACTCCAGTTCTCGCGTCCACATTTTGAAAATTACGTTAAAAAACTGGAGAGGGTACAGAAAAGATTCATATTTGAGTGATGGGGATGATGCCTTATAGTGAGCCATTGAAAAAGCTCAATCTGTTTAGTTTCTACAAAAGAAGAATGAGAAGTGAGTTGCTTGACTTCATGGAGAGAAAATGCTGAGTATAAAAGGGCTCTTTTATCTAGCAGAGAAAGACATGCAAGACCCCATGGCTGGAAGCAGAAATCATAAAAAGTCTAATTACAATAAGACCCAGATTTGTTAGAGGGCAATTCATCACTGGAACAAACTACCAAGAGAAATGATGGCTTCTCCATCTCTTGATGTCTTCTCATGAAGACGAGATGACTTTCTGGAAAAAGTCTGAGTAAAAAAATACCCAGCTCTTCTGACATACAGGAGGCCTTAGGATACGCAGGGGATCCGATTGGATGCTCTAATGGTCCCTTCTGGCCATAAAGTCTACTAATTTATGAAAACCTGATTGTGGCCTGGGGAGAAGCCTCTGATGTTTTACTGTGTAGCAGGCTTGATCCCCAGAATGAAGAGTCATGGAGTGGAGTGATTCAAGGGAAGCAGCTCAAGCATTCAATGTGGCTGGCCAGGGGCAGGACATCAGCACTGCAGGGGAGGGGCGGGTGTGGCAGTGACATCACAAGGGCCTTTTGCAGGCCCTCAGCCTATTGGACAAAGGTGGTGGGAAGGCGATGATCTCACAGAAAGACCCTGACATCAGCCAGGCAGGACAGGGGTGCAGGACGGGGCAACCTCAGAGACCCCTGTGGCTTTGCCTCAGCAAGTCTCCTTCTCGAGGTCTCTGCTTAAGGATTGAGAGAGAATTTATTTTTAGATATGTGAGCGTGAGGAGGACCTTCTTTGGAGTTTTCTCCTTTTCTTTGACTGATTTTGCTAGAAAACAGACATCCCTCTTTAGAAGGTAAGAGCCTCCAAGTGGTTTGGAACCTGTTCAGTCTGATCCATCAGGTGCCGGCTGAATACTAGGCCTGGAAAACACTAGATTGAGGTGGCAGAATTTTATTCCCCACCTAGGACTTTGTCCCTTGCAATCACTGGGGACATTGGGGTTTCTCCTTTTGGTTTTCCCTTTTCCTCTGTCCCTCCCTCCCTCCTTTCACTTCTTCTCTTGCAGCTTTTGTCCTTTTCCCCTGCGCTCCTCCCATCACCAGGAGCTGTGTATGTGGGTGTGGAGGGGGCGGTGGGGGTTTGCTCTCCAACTCTCATTGTGGGAGGCCCTCACACAAAGAGCTGGAGTAGTGCTCTAAGAGTGGTTCCCTCCGGAGGTGACCTAGGCCATCTTTAGGAGTTAGGCCATCTGGTGAGAACTCTCAGCTTCCTGTCTCTCAGAGTCTCAACGCTGATTGGGTGAGCATGGGGCTATTGTGAGGGAGGAGACTCAGGTCCTTGTTACTCTGTTTTAAGACCAAGGAAATAAGTCCTAACCAAACATGTATTTGATTGCTCTTGCTCCTTCTCTTCATTCATTGTCTTTGAGCAATTCAGGATTCTCTCTCTAATGGTCTAGTTCTTTTAAAATACTTACTGAATAATTGGGTTTGAATGAAGCAATATGCAAACCCATACTTCCAGGAACAAAAGACTCAGGCCGCACCCTACACAATGGGGGACAGTCCACTGGAAAGCAGTGACCCTGAAAAGGATTTAGGGGCCATAGTGGAGAAGCTGTGCAACATGATCTGTCAATGTGAAGCTGTGGTAAAAAAGGTTAAAGCCACCCTTGGATGGATAGAGTAGTGAGTATGGAAAGGGGGGCTGATACAGCATTGGTGAGACTGATAGAGGAATGTTGACTCCAGTTCTCACGTCCACATTTCAAAAATTACGTTAAAAAACTGGAGAGGGTACAGAAAAGAATCTTATTTGAGTGATGAGGATGATGCCTTATAGTGAGCCATTGAAAAAGCTCAATCTGTTTAGTTTCTACAAAAGAAGAATGAGAAGTGAGTTGCTTGACTTCATGGAGAGAAAATGCTGAGTATAAAAGGGCTCTTTTATCTAGCAGAGAAAGACATGACAAGACCCCATGGCTGGAAGCAGAAATCATAAAAAGTCTAATTACAATAAGACCCAGATTTGTTAGAGGGCAATTCATCACTGGAACAAACTACCAAGAGAAATGATGGCTTCTCCATCTCTTGATGTCTTCTCATGAAGACGAGATGACTTTCTGGAAAAAGTCTGAGTAAAAAAATACCCAGCTCTTCTGACATACAGGAGGCCTTAGGATACGCAGGGGATCCGATTGGATGCTCTAATGGTCCCTTCTGGCCATAAAGTCTACTAATTTATGAAAACCTGATTGTGGCCTGGGGAGAAGCCTCTGATGTTTTACTGTGTAGCAGGCTTGATCCCCAGAATGAAGAGTCATTGAGTGGAGTGATTCAAGGGAAGCAGCTCAAGCATTCAATGTGGCTGGCCAGGGGCAGGACATCAGCACTGCAGGGGAGGGGCGGGTGTGGCAGTGACATCACAAGGGCCTTTTGCAGGCCCTCAGCCTATTGGACAAAGGTGGTGGGAAGGCGATGATCTCACAGAAAGACCCTGACATCAGCCAGGCAGGACAGGGGTGCAGGACGGGGCAACCTCAGAGACCCCTGTGGCTTTGCCTCAGCAAGTCTCCTTCTCGAGGTCTCTGCTTAAGGATTGAGAGAGAATTTATTTTTAGATATGTGAGCGTGAGGAGGACCTTCTTTGGAGTTTTCTCCTTTTCTTTGACTGATTTTGCTAGAAAACAGACATCCCTCTTTAGAAGGTAAGAGCCTCCAAGAGGTTTGGAACCTGTTCAGTCTGATCCATCAGGTGCCGGCTGAATACTAGGCCTGGAAAACACTAGATTGAGGTGGCAGAATTTTATTCCCCACCTAGGACTTTGTCCCTTGGAATCACTGGGGACATTGGGGTTTCTCCTTTTGGTTTTCCCTTTTCCTCTGTCCCTCCCTCCCTCCTTTCTCTTCTTCTCTTGCAGCTTTTGTCCTTTTCCCCTGCGCTCCTCCCATCACCAGGAGCTGTGTATGTGGGTGTGGAGGGGGCGGTGGGGGTTTGCTCTCCAACTCTCATTGTGGGAGGCCCTTACACAAAGAGCTGGAGTAGTGCTCTAAGAGTGGTTCCCTCCGGAGGTGACCTAGGCCATCTTTAGGAGTTAGGCCATCTGGTGAGAACTCTCAGCTTCCTGTCTCTCAGAGTCTCAACGCTGATTGGGTGAGCATGGGGCTATTGTGAGGGAGGAGACTCAGGTCCTTGTTACTCTGTTTTAAGACCAAGGAAATAAGTCCTAACCAAACATGTATTTGATTGCTCTTGCTGCTTCTCTTCATTCATTGTCTTTGAGCAATTCAGGATTCTCTCTCTAATGGTCTAGTTCTTTTAAAATACTTACTGAATAATTGGGTTTGAATGAAGCAATATGCAAACCCATACTTCCAGGAACAAAAGACTCAGGCCGCACCCTACACAATGGGGGACAGTCCACTGGAAAGCAGTGACCCTGAAAAGGATTTAGGGGCCATAGTGGAGAAGCTGTGCAACATGATCTGTCAATGTGAAGCTGTGGTAAAAAAGGTTAAAGCCACCCTTGGATGGATAGAGTAGTGAGTATGGAAAGGGGGGCTGATACAGCATTGGTGAGACTGATAGAGGAATGTTGACTCCAGTTCTCACGTCCACATTTCAAAAATTACGTTAAAAAACTGGAGAGGGTACAGAAAAGAATCTTATTTGAGTGATGAGGATGATGCCTTATAGTGAGACATTGAAAAAGCTCAATCTGTTTAGTTTCTACAAAAGAAGAATGAGAAGTGAGTTGCTTGACTTCATGGAGAGAAAATGCTGAGTATAAAAGGGCTCTTTTATCTAGCAGAGAAAGACATGACAAGACCCCATGGCTGGAAGCAGAAATCATAAAAAGTCTAATTACAATAAGACCCAGATTTGTTAGAGGGCAATTCATCACTGGAACAAACTACCAAGAGAAATGATGGCTTCTCCATCTCTTGATGTCTTCTCATGAAGACGAGATGACTTTCTGGAAAAAGTCTGAGTAAAAAAATACCCAGCTCTTCTGACATACAGGAGGCCTTAGGATACGCAGGGGATCCGATTGGATGCTCTAATGGTCCCTTCTGGCCATAAAGTCTACTAATTTATGAAAACCTGATTGTGGCCTGGGGAGAAGCCTCTGATGTTTTACTGTGTAGCAGGCTTGATCCCCAGAATGAAGAGTCATTGAGTGGAGTGATTCAAGGGAAGCAGCTCAAGCATTCAATGTGGCTGGCCAGGGGCAGGACATCAGCACTGCAGGGGAGGGGCGGGTGTGGCAGTGACATCACAAGGGCCTTTTGCAGGCCCTCAGCCTATTGGACAAAGGTGGTGGGAAGGCGATGATCTCACAGAAAGACCCTGACATCAGCCAGGCAGGACAGGGGTGCAGGACGGGGCAACCTCAGAGACCCCTGTGGCTTTGCCTCAGCAAGTCTCCTTCTCGAGGTCTCTGCTTAAGGATTGAGAGAGAATTTATTTTTAGATATGTGAGCGTGAGGAGGACCTTCTTTGGAGTTTTCTCCTTTTCTTTGACTGATTTTGCTAGAAAACAGACATCCCTCTTTAGAAGGTAAGAGCCTCCAAGAGGTTTGGAACCTGTTCAGTCTGATCCATCAGGTGCCGGCTGAATACTAGGCCTGGAAAACACTAGATTGAGGTGGCAGAATTTTATTCCCCACCTAGGACTTTGTCCCTTGGAATCACTGGGGACATTGGGGTTTCTCCTTTTGGTTTTCCCTTTTCCTCTGTCCCTCCCTCCCTCCTTTCTCTTCTTCTCTTGCAGCTTTTGTCCTTTTCCCCTGCGCTCCTCCCATCACCAGGAGCTGTGTATGTGGGTGTGGAGGGGGCGGTGGGGGTTTGCTCTCCAACTCTCATTGTGGGAGGCCCTTACACAAAGAGCTGGAGTAGTGCTCTAAGAGTGGTTCCCTCCGGAGGTGACCTAGGCCATCTTTAGGAGTTAGGCCATCTGGTGAGAACTCTCAGCTTCCTGTCTCTCAGAGTCTCAACGCTGATTGGGTGAGCATGGGGCTATTGTGAGGGAGGAGACTCAGGTCCTTGTTACTCTGTTTTAAGACCAAGGAAATAAGTCCTAACCAAACATGTATTTGATTGCTCTTGCTGCTTCTCTTCATTCATTGTCTTTGAGCAATTCAGGATTCTCTCTCTAATGGTCTAGTTCTTTTAAAATACTTACTGAATAATTGGGTTTGAATGAAGCAATATGCAAACCCATACTTCCAGGAACAAAAGACTCAGGCCGCACCCTACACAATGGGGGACAGTCCACTGGAAAGCAGTGACCCTGAAAAGGATTTAGGGGCCATAGTGGAGAAGCTGTGCAACATGATCTGTCAATGTGAAGCTGTGGTAAAAAAGGTTAAAGCCACCCTTGGATGGATAGAGTAGTGAGTATGGAAAGGGGGGCTGATACAGCATTGGTGAGACTGATAGAGGAATGTTGACTCCAGTTCTCACGTCCACATTTTGAAAATTACGTTAAAAAACTGGAGAGGGTACAGAAAAGAATCTTATTTGAGTGATGAGGATGATACCTTATAGTGAGACATTGAAAAAGCTCAATCTGTTTAGTTTCTACAAAAGAAGAATGAGAAGTGAGTTGCTTGACTTCATGGAGAGAAAATGCTGAGTATAAAAGGGCTCTTTTATCTAGCAGAGAAAGACATGACAAGACCCCATGGCTGGAAGCAGAAATCATAAAAAGTCTAATTACAATAAGACCCAGATTTGTTAGAGGGCAATTCATCACTGGAACAAACTACCAAGAGAAATGATGGCTTCTCCATCTCTTGATGTCTTCTCATGAAGACGAGATGACTTTCTGGAAAAAGTTTGAGTAAAAAAATACCCAGCTCTTCTGACATACAGGAGGCCTTAGGATACGCAGGGGATCCGATTGGATGCTCTAATGGTCCCTTCTGGCCATAAAGTCTACTAATTTATGAAAACCTGATTGTGGCCTGGGGAGAAGCCTCTGATGTTTTAATGTGTAGCAGGCTTGATCCCCAGAATGAAGAGTCATTGAGTGGAGTGATTCAAGGGAAGCAGCTCAAGCATTCAATGTGGCTGGCCAGGGGCAGGACATCAGCCCTGCAGGGGAGGGGCGGGTGTGGCAGTGACATCACAAGGGCCTTTTGCAGGCCCTCAGCCTGTTGGACAAAGGTGGTGGGAAGGCGATGATCTCACAGAAAGACCCTGACATCAGCCAGGCAGGACAGGGGTGCAGGACGGGGCAACCTCAGAGACCCCTGTGGCTTTGCCTCAGCAAGTCTCCTTCTCGAGGTCTCTGCTTAAGGATTGAGAGAGAATTTATTTTTAGATATGTGAGCGTGAGGAGGACCTTCTTTGGAGTTTTCTCCTTTTCTTTGACTGATTTTGCTAGAAAACAGACATCCCTCTTTAGAAAGTAAGAGCCTCCAAGAGGTTTGGAACCTGTTCAGTCTGATCCATCAGGTGCCGGCTGAATACTAGGCCTGGAAAACACTAGATTGAGGTGGCAGAATTTTATTCCCCACCTAGGACTTTGTCCCTTGGAATCACTGGGGACATTGGGGTTTCTCCTTTTGGTTTTCCCTTTTCCTCTGTCCCTCCCTCCCTCCTTTCTCTTCTTCTCTTGCAGCTTTTGTCCTTTTCCCCTGCGCTCCTCCCATCACCAGGAGCTGTGTATGTGGGTGTGGAGGGGGCGGTGGGGGTTTGCTCTCCAACTCTCATTGTGGGAGGCCCTCACACAAAGAGCTGGAATAGTGCTCTAAGAATGGTTCCCTCCGGAGGTGACCTAGGCCATCTTTAGGAGTTAGGCCATCTGGTGAGAACTCTCAGCTTCCTGCCTCTCAGAGTCTCAACGCTGATTGGGTGAGCATGGGGCTATTGTGAGGGAGGAGACTCAGGTCCTTGTTACTCTGTTTTAAGACCAAGGAAATAAGTCCTAACCAAACATGTATTTGATTGCTCTTGCTGCTTATCTTCATTCATTGTCTTTGAGCAATTCAGGATTCTCTCTCTAATGGTCTAGTTCTTTTAAAATACTTACTGAATAATTGGGTTTGAATGAAGCAATATGCAAACCCATACTTCCAGGAACAAAAGACTCAGGCCGCACCCTACACAATGGGGGACAGTCCACTGGAAAGCAGTGACCCTGAAAAGGATTTAGGGGCCATAGTGGAGAAGCTGTACAACATGATCTGTCAATGTGAAGCTGTGGTAAAAAAGGTTAAAGCCACCCTTGGATGGATAGAGTAGTGAGTATGGAAAGGGGGGCTGATACAGCATTGGTGAGACTGATAGAGGAATGTTGATTCCAGTTCTCGCGTCCACATTTCGAAAATTACGTTAAAAAACTGGAGAGGGTACAGAAAAGATTCATATTTGAGTGATGGGGATGATGCCTTATAGTGAGTCATTGAAAAAGCTCAATCTGTTTAGTTTCTACAAAAGAAGAATGAGAAGTGAGTTGCTTGACTTCATGGAGAGAAAATGCTGAGTATAAAAGGGCTCTTTTATCTAGCAGAGAAAGACATGACAAGACCCCATGGCTGGAAGCAGAAATCATAAAAAGTCTAATTACAATAAGACCCAGATTTGTTAGAGGGCAATTCATCACTGGAACAAACTACCAAGAGAAATGATGGCTTCTCCATCTCTTGATGTCTTCTCATGAAGACGAGATGACTTTCTGGAAAAAGTCTGAGTAAAAAAATACCCAGCTCTTCTGACATACAGGAGGCCTTAGGATACGCAGGGGATCCGATTGGATGCTCTAATGGTCCCTTCTGGCCATAAAGTCTACTAATTTATGAAAACCTGATTGTGGCCTGGGGAGAAGCCTCTGATGTTTTACTCTGTAGCAGGCTTGATCCCCAGAATGAAGAGTCATTGAGTGGAGTGATTCAAGGGAAGCAGCTCAAGCATTCAATGTGGCTGGCCAGGGGCAGGACATCAGCACTGCAGGGGAGGGGCGGGTGTGGCAGTGACATCACAAGGACCTTTTGCAGGCCCTCAGCCTATTGGACAAAGGTGGTGGGAAGGCGATGATCTCACAGAAAGACCCTGACATCAGCCAGGCAGGACAGGGGTGCAGGACGGGGCAACCTCAGAGACCCCTGTGGCTTTGCCTCAGCAAGTCTCCTTCTCGAGGTCTCTGCTTAAGGATTGAGAGAGAATTTATTTTTAGATATGTGAGCGTGAGGAGGACCTTCTTTGGAGTTTTCTCCTTTTCTTTGACTGATTTTGCTAGAAAACAGACATCCCTCTTTAGAAGGTAAGAGCCTCCAAGAGGTTTGGAACCTGTTCAGTCTGATCCATCAGGTGCCGGCTGAATACTAGGCCTGGAAAACACTAGATTGAGGTGGCAGAATTTTATTCCCCACCTAGGACTTTGTCCCTTGGAATCACTGGGGACATTGGGGTTTCTCCTTTTGGTTTTCCCTTTTCCTCTGTCCCTCCCTCCCTCCTTTCTCTTCTTCTCTTGCAGCTTTTGTCCTTTTCCCCTGCGCTCCTCCCATCACCAGGAGCTGTGTATGTGGGTGTGGAGGGGGCGGTGGGGGTTTGCTCTCCAACTCTCATTGTGGGAGGCCCTCACACAAAGAGCTGGAATAGTGCTCTAAGAGTGGTTCCCTCCGGAGGTGACCTAGGCCATCTTTAGGAGTTAGGCCATCTGGTGAGAACTCTCAGCTTCCTGCCTCTCAGAGTCTCAACGCTGATTGGGTGAGCATGGGGCTATTGTGAGGGAGGAGACTCAGGTCCTTGTTACTCTGTTTTAAGACCAAGGAAATAAGTCCTAACCAAACATGTATTTGATTGCTCTTGCTGCTTCTCTTCATTCATTGTCTTTGAGCAATTCAGGATTCTCTCTCTAATGGTCTAGTTCTTTTAAAATACTTACTGAATAATTGGGTTTGAATGAAGCAATATGCAAACCCATACTTCCAGGAACAAAAGACTCAGGCCGCACCCTACACAATGGGGGACAGTCCACTGGAAAGCAGTGACCCTGAAAAGGATTTAGGGGCCATAGTGGAGAAGCTGTACAACATGATCTGTCAATGTGAAGCTGTGGTAAAAAAGGTTAAAGCCACCCTTGGATGGATAGAGTAGTGAGTATGGAAAGGGGGGCTGATACAGCATTGGTGAGACTGATAGAGGAATGTTGATTCCAGTTCTCGCGTCCACATTTCGAAAATTACGTTAAAAAACTGGAGAGGGTACAGAAAAGATTCATATTTGAGTGATGGGGATGATGCCTTATAGTGAGTCATTGAAAAAGCTCAATCTGTTTAGTTTCTACAAAAGAAGAATGAGAAGTGAGTTGCTTGACTTCATGGAGAGAAAATGCTGAGTATAAAAGGGCTCTTTTATCTAGCAGAGAAAGACATGACAAGACCCCATGGCTGGAAGCAGAAATCATAAAAAGTCTAATTACAATAAGACCCAGATTTGTTAGAGGGCAATTCATCACTGGAACAAACTACCAAGAGAAATGATGGCTTCTCCATCTCTTGATGTCTTCTCATGAAGACGAGATGACTTTCTGGAAAAAGTCTGAGTAAAAAAATACCCAGCTCTTCTGACATACAGGAGGCCTTAGGATACGCAGGGGATCCGATTGGATGCTCTAATGGTCCCTTCTGGCCATAAAGTCTACTAATTTATGAAAACCTGATTGTGGCCTGGGGAGAAGCCTCTGATGTTTTACTGTGTAGCAGGCTTGATCCCCAGAATGAAGAGTCATTGAGTGGAGTGATTCAAGGGAAGCAGCTCAAGCATTCAATGTGGCTGGCCAGGGGCAGGACATCAGCACTGCAGGGGAGGGGCGGGTGTGGCAGTGACATCACAAGGACCTTTTGCAGGCCCTCAGCCTATTGGACAAAGGTGGTGGGAAGGCGATGATCTCACAGAAAGACCCTGACATCAGCCAGGCAGGACAGGGGTGCAGGACGGGGCAACCTCAGAGACCCCTGTGGCTTTGCCTCAGCAAGTCTCCTTCTCGAGGTCTCTGCTTAAGGATTGAGAGAGAATTTATTTTTAGATATGTGAGCGTGAGGAGGACCTTCTTTGGAGTTTTCTCCTTTTCTTTGACTGATTTTGCTAGAAAACAGACATCCCTCTTTAGAAGGTAAGAGCCTCCAAGAGGTTTGGAACCTGTTCAGTCTGATCCATCAGGTGCCGGCTGAATACTAGGCCTGGAAAACACTAGATTGAGGTGGCAGAATTTTATTCCCCACCTAGGACTTTGTCCCTTGGAATCACTGGGGACATTGGGGTTTCTCCTTTTGGTTTTCCCTTTTCCTCTGTCCCTCCCTCCCTCCTTTCTCTTCTTCTCTTGCAGCTTTTGTCCTTTTCCCCTGCGCTCCTCCCATCACCAGGAGCTGTGTATGTGGGTGTGGAGGGGGCGGTGGGGGTTTGCTCTCCAACTCTCATTGTGGGAGGCCCTCACACAAAGAGCTGGAATAGTGCTCTAAGAGTGGTTCCCTCCGGAGGTGACCTAGGCCATCTTTAGGAGTTAGGCCATCTGGTGAGAACTCTCAGCTTCCTGCCTCTCAGAGTCTCAACGCTGATTGGGTGAGCATGGGGCTATTGTGAGGGAGGAGACTCAGGTCCTTGTTACTCTGTTTTAAGACCAAGGAAATAAGTCCTAACCAAACATGTATTTGATTGCTCTTGCTGCTTCTCTTCATTCATTGTCTTTGAGCAATTCAGGATTCTCTCTCTAATGGTCTAGTTCTTTTAAAATACTTACTGAATAATTGGGTTTGAATGAAGCAATATGCAAACCCATACTTCCAGGAACAAAAGACTCAGGCCGCACCCTACACAATGGGGGACAGTCCACTGGAAAGCAGTGACCCTGAAAAGGATTTAGGGGCCATAGTGGAGAAGCTGTACAACATGATCTGTCAATGTGAAGCTGTGGTAAAAAAGGTTAAAGCCACCCTTGGATGGATAGAGTAGTGAGTATGGAAAGGGGGGCTGATACAGCATTGGTGAGACTGATAGAGGAATGTTGATTCCAGTTCTCGCGTCCACATTTCGAAAATTACGTTAAAAAACTGGAGAGGGTACAGAAAAGATTCATATTTGAGTGATGGGGATGATGCCTTATAGTGAGTCATTGAAAAAGCTCAATCTGTTTAGTTTCTACAAAAGAAGAATGAGAAGTGAGTTGCTTGACTTCATGGAGAGAAAATGCTGAGTATAAAAGGGCTCTTTTATCTAGCAGAGAAAGACATGACAAGACCCCATGGCTGGAAGCAGAAATCATAAAAAGTCTAATTACAATAAGACCCAGATTTGTTAGAGGGCAATTCATCACTGGAACAAACTACCAAGAGAAATGATGGCTTCTCCATCTCTTGATGTCTTCTCATGAAGACGAGATGACTTTCTGGAAAAAGTCTGAGTAAAAAAATACCCAGCTCTTCTGACATACAGGAGGCCTTAGGATACGCAGGGGATCCGATTGGATGCTCTAATGGTCCCTTCTGGCCATAAAGTCTACTAATTTATGAAAACCTGATTGTGGCCTGGGGAGAAGCCTCTGATGTTTTACTGTGTAGCAGGCTTGATCCCCAGAATGAAGAGTCATGGAGTGGAGTGATTCAAGGGAAGCAGCTCAAGCATTCAATGTGGCTGGCCAGGGGCAGGACATCAGCACTGCAGGGGAGGGGCGGGTGTGGCAGTGACATCACAAGGACCTTTTGCAGGCCCTCAGCCTATTGGACAAAGGTGGTGGGAAGGCGATGATCTCACAGAAAGACCCTGACATCAGCCAGGCAGGACAGGGGTGCAGGACGGGGCAACCTCAGAGACCCCTGTGGCTTTGCCTCAGCAAGTCTCCTTCTCGAGGTCTCTGCTTAAGGATTGAGAGAGAATTTATTTTTAGATATGTGAGCGTGAGGAGGACCTTCTTTGGAGTTTTCTCCTTTTCTTTGACTGATTTTGCTAGAAAACAGACATCCCTCTTTAGAAGGTAAGAGCCTCCAAGAGGTTTGGAACCTGTTCAGTCTGATCCATCAGGTGCCGGCTGAATACTAGGCCTGGAAAACACTAGATTGAGGTGGCAGAATTTTATTCCCCACCTAGGACTTTGTCCCTTGGAATCACTGGGGACATTGGGGTTTCTCCTTTTGGTTTTCCCTTTTCCTCTGTCCCTCCCTCCCTCCTTTCTCTTCTTCTCTTGCAGCTTTTGTCCTTTTCCCCTGCGCTCCTCCCATCACCAGGAGCTGTGTATGTGGGTGTGGAGGGGGCGGTGGGGGTTTGCTCTCCAACTCTCATTGTGGGAGGCCCTCACACAAAAAGCTGGAATAGTGCTCTAAGAGTGGTTCCCTCCGGAGGTGACCTAGGCCATCTTTAGGAGTTAGGCCATCTGGTGAGAACTCTCAGCTTCCTGCCTCTCAGAGTCTCAACGCTGATTGGGTGAGCATGGGGCTATTGTGAGGGAGGAGACTCAGGTCCTTGTTACTCTGTTTTAAGACCAAGGAAATAAGTACTAACCAAACATGTATTTGATTGCTCTTGCTGCTTCTCTTCATTCATTGTCTTTGAGCAATTCAGGATTCTCTCTCTAATGGTCTAGTTCTTTTAAAATACTTACTGAATAATTGGGTTTGAATGAAGCAATATGCAAACCCATACTTCCAGGAACAAAAGACTCAGGCCGCACCCTACACAATGGGGGACAGTCCACTGGAAAGCAGTGACCCTGAAAAGGATTTAGGGGCCATAGTGGAGAAGCTGTACAACATGATCTGTCAATGTGAAGCTGTGGTAAAAAAGGTTAAAGCCACCCTTGGATGGATAGAATAGTGAGTATGGAAAGGGGGGCTGATACAGCATTGGTGAGACTGATAGAGGAATGTTGATTCCAGTTCTCGCGTCCACATTTCGAAAATTACGTTAAAAAACTAGAGAGGGTACAGAAAAGATTCATATTTGAGTGATGGGGATGATGCCTTATAGTGAGACATTGAAAAAGCTCAATCTGTTTAGTTTCTACAAAAGAAGAATGAGAAGTGAGTTGCTTGACTTCATGGAGAGAAAATGCTGAGTATAAAAGGGCTCTTTTATCTAGCAGAGAAAGACATGACAAGACCCCATGGCTGGAAGCAGAAATCATAAAAAGTCTAATTACAATAAGACCCAGATTTGTTAGAGGGCAATTCATCACTGGAACAAACTACCAAGAGAAATGATGGCTTCTCCATCTCTTGATGTCTTCTCATGAAGACGAGATGACTTTCTGGAAAAAGTCTGAGTAAAAAAATACCCAGCTCTTCTGACATACAGGAGGCCTTAGGATACGCAGGGGATCCGATTGGATGCTCTAATGGTCCCTTCTGGCCATAAAGTCTACTAATTTATGAAAACCTGATTGTGGCCTGGGGAGAAGCCTCTGATGTTTTACTGTGTAGCAGGCTTGATCCCCAGAATGAAGAGTCATGGAGTGGAGTGATTCAAGGGAAGCAGCTCAAGCATTCAATGTGGCTGGCCAGGGGCAGGACATCAGCACTGCAGGGGAGGGGCGGGTGTGGCAGTGACATCACAAGGGCCTTTTGCAGGCCCTCAGCCTATTGGACAAAGGTGGTGGGAAGGCGATGATCTCACAGAAAGACCCTGACATCAGCCAGGCAGGACAGGGGTGCAGGACGGGGCAACCTCAGAGACCCCTGTGGCTTTGCCTCAGCAAGTCTCCTTCTCGAGGTCTCTGCTTAAGGATTGAGAGAGAATTTATTTTTAGATATGTGAGCATGAGGAGGACCTTCTTTGGAGTTTTCTCCTTTTCTTTGACTGATTTTGCTAGAAAACAGACATCCCTCTTTAGAAGGTAAGAGCCTCCAAGAGGTTTGGAACCTGTTCAGTCTGATCCATCAGGTGCCGGCTGAATACTAGGCCTGGAAAACACTAGATTGAGGTGGCAGAATTTTATTCCCCACCTAGGACTTTGTCCCTTGCAATCACTGGGGACATTGGGGTTTCTCCTTTTGGTTTTCCCTTTTCCTCTGTCCCTCCCTCCCTCCTTTCTCTTCTTCTCTTGCAGCTTTTGTCCTTTTCCCCTGCGCTCCTGCCATCACCAGGAGCTGTGTATGTGGGTGTGGAGGGGGCGGTGGGGGTTTGCTCTCCAACTCTCATTGTGGGAGGCCCTCACACAAAGAGCTGGAATAGTGCTCTAAGAGTGGTTCCCTCCGGAGGTGACCTAGGCCATCTTTAGGAGTTAGGCCATCTGGTGAGAACTCTCAGCTTCCTGCCTCTCAGAGTCTCAACGCTGATTGGGTGAGCATGGGGCTATTGTGAGGGAGGAGACTCAGGTCCTTGTTACTCTGTTTTAAGACCAAGGAAATAAGTCCTAACCAAACATGTATTTGATTGCTCTTGCTGCTTCTCTTCATTCATTGTCTTTGAGCAATTCAGGATTCTCTCTCTAATGGTCTAGTTCTTTTAAAATACTTACTGAATAATTGGGTTTGAATGAAGCAATATGCAAACCCATACTTCCAGGAACAAAAGACTCAGGCCGCACCCTACACAATGGGGGACAGTCCACTGGAAAGCAGTGACCCTGAAAAGGATTTAGGGGCCATAGTGGAGAAGCTGTGCAACATGATCTGTCAATGTGAAGCTGTGGTAAAAAAGGTTAAAGCCACCCTTGGATGGATAGAGTAGTGAGTATGGAAAGGGGGGCTGATACAGCATTGGTGAGACTGATAGAGGAATGTTGACTCCAGTTCTCACGTCCACATTTCAAAAATTACGTTAAAAAACTGGAGAGGGTACAGAAAAGAATCTTATTTGAGTGATGAGGATGATGCCTTATAGTGAGACATTGAAAAAGCTCAATCTGTTTAGTTTCTACAAAAGAAGAATGAGAAGTGAGTTGCTTGACTTCATGGAGAGAAAATGCTGAGTATAAAAGGGCTCTTTTATCTAGCAGAGAAAGACATGACAAGACCCCATGGCTGGAAGCAGAAATCAGAAAAAGTCTAATTACAATAAGACCCAGATTTGTTAGAGGGCAATTCATCACTGGAACAAACTACCAAGAGAAATGATGGCTTCTCCATCTCTTGATGTCTTCTCATGAAGACGAGATGACTTTCTGGAAAAAGTCTGAGTAAAAAAATACCCAGCTCTTCTGACATACAGGAGGCCTTAGGATACGCAGGGGATCCGATTGGATGCTCTAATGGTCCCTTCTGGCCATAAAGTCTACTAATTTATGAAAACCTGATTGTGGCCTGGGGAGAAGCCTCTGATGTTTTACTGTGTAGCAGGCTTGATCCCCAGAATGAAGAGTCATTGAGTGGAGTGATTCAAGGGAAGCAGCTCAAGCATTCAATGTGGCTGGCCAGGGGCAGGACATCAGCACTGCAGGGGAGGGGCGGGTGTGGCAGTGACATCACAAGGGCCTTTTGCAGGCCCTCAGCCTATTGGACAAAGGTGGTGGGAAGGCGATGATCTCACAGAAAGACCCTGACATCAGCCAGGCAGGACAGGGGTGCAGGACGGGGCAACCTCAGAGACCCCTGTGGCTTTGCCTCAGCAAGTCTCCTTCTCGAGGTCTCTGCTTAAGGATTGAGAGAGAATTTATTTTTAGATATGTGAGCGTGAGGAGGACCTTCTTTGGAGTTTTCTCCTTTTCTTTGACTGATTTTGCTAGAAAACAGACATCCCTCTTTAGAAGGTAAGAGCCTCCAAGAGGTTTGGAACCTGTTCAGTCTGATCCATCAGGTGCCGGCTGAATACTAGGCCTGGAAAACACTAGATTGAGGTGGCAGAATTTTATTCCCCACCTAGGACTTTGTCCCTTGGAATCACTGGGGACATTGGGGTTTCTCCTTTTGGTTTTCCCTTTTCCTCTGTCCCTCCCTCCCTCCTTTCTCTTCTTCTCTTGCAGCTTTTGTCCTTTTCCCCTGCGCTCCTCCCATCACCAGGAGCTGTGTATGTGGGTGTGGAGGGGGCGGTGGGGGTTTGCTCTCCAACTCTCATTGTGGGAGGCCCTTACACAAAGAGCTGGAGTAGTGCTCTAAGAGTGGTTCCCTCCGGAGGTGACCTAGGCCATCTTTAGGAGTTAGGCCATCTGGTGAGAACTCTCAGCTTCCTGTCTCTCAGAGTCTCAACGCTGATTGGGTGAGCATGGGGCTATTGTGAGGGAGGAGACTCAGGTCCTTGTTACTCTGTTTTAAGACCAAGGAAATAAGTCCTAACCAAACATGTATTTGATTGCTCTTGCTGCTTCTCTTCATTCATTGTCTTTGAGCAATTCAGGATTCTCTCTCTAATGGTCTAGTTCTTTTAAAATACTTACTGAATAATTGGGTTTGAATGAAGCAATATGCAAACCCATACTTCCAGGAACAAAAGACTCAGGCCGCACCCTACACAATGGGGGACAGTCCACTGGAAAGCAGTGACCCTGAAAAGGATTTAGGGGCCATAGTGGAGAAGCTGTGCAACATGATCTGTCAATGTGAAGCTGTGGTAAAAAAGGTTAAAGCCACCCTTGGATGGATAGAGTAGTGAGTATGGAAAGGGGCGCTGATACAGCATTGGTGAGACTGATAGAGGAATGTTGACTCCAGTTCTCGCGTCCACATTTCGAAAATTACGTTAAAAAACTGGAGAGGGTACAGAAAAGATTCATATTTGAGTGATGGGGATGATGCCTTATAGTGAGCCATTGAAAAAGCTCAATCTGTTTAGTTTCTACAAAAGAAGAATGAGAAGTGAGTTGCTTGACTTCATGGAGAGAAAATGCTGAGTATAAAAGGGCTCTTTTATCTAGCAGAGAAAGACATGACAAGACCCCATGGCTGGAAGCAGAAATCAGAAAAAGTCTAATTACAATAAGACCCAGATTTGTTAGAGGGCAATTCATCACTGGAACAAACTACCAAGAGAAATGATGGCTTCTCCATCTCTTGATGTCTTCTCATGAAGACGAGATGACTTTCTGGAAAAAGTCTGAGTAAAAAAATACCCAGCTCTTCTGACATACAGGAGGCCTTAGGATACGCAGGGGATCCGATTGGATGCTCTAATGGTCCCTTCTGGCCATAAAGTCTACTAATTTATGAAAACCTGATTGTGGCCTGGGGAGAAGCCTCTGATGTTTTAATGTGTAGCAGGCTTGATCCCCAGAATGAAGAGTCATTGAGTGGAGTGATTCAAGGGAAGCAGCTCAAGCATTCAATGTGGCTGGCCAGGGGCAGGACATCAGCCCTGCAGGGGAGGGGCGGGTGTGGCAGTGACATCACAAGGGCCTTTTGCAGGCCCTCAGCCTATTGGACAAAGGTGGTGGGAAGGCGATGATCTCACAGAAAGACCCTGACATCAGCCAGGCAGGACAGGGGTGCAGGACGGGGCAACCTCAGAGACCCCTGTGGCTTTGCCTCAGCAAGTCTCCTTCTCGAGGTCTCTGCTTAAGGATTGAGAGAGAATTTATTTTTAGATATGTGAGCGTGAGGAGGACCTTCTTTGGAGTTTTCTCCTTTTCTTTGACTGATTTTGCTAGAAAACAGACATCCCTCTTTAGAAGGTAAGAGCCTCCAAGAGGTTTGGAACCTGTTCAGTCTGATCCATCAGGTGCCGGCTGAATACTAGGCCTGGAAAACACTAGATTGAGGTGGCAGAATTTTATTCCCCACCTAGGACTTTGTCCCTTGGAATCACTGGGGACATTGGGGTTTCTCCTTTTGGTTTTCCCTTTTCCTCTGTCCCTCCCTCCCTCCTTTCTCTTCTTCTCTTGCAGCTTTTGTCCTTTTCCCCTGCGCTCCTCCCATCACCAGGAGCTGTGTATGTGGGTGTGGAGGGGGCGGTGGGGGTTTGCTCTCCAACTCTCATTGTGGGAGGCCCTTACACAAAGAGCTGGAGTAGTGCTCTAAGAGTGGTTCCCTCCGGAGGTGACCTAGGCCATCTTTAGGAGTTAGGCCATCTGGTGAGAACTCTCAGCTTCCTGTCTCTCAGAGTCTCAACGCTGATTGGGTGAGCATGGGGCTATTGTGAGGGAGGAGACTCAGGTCCTTGTTACTCTGTTTTAAGACCAAGGAAATAAGTCCTAACCAAACATGTATTTGATTGCTCTTGCTGCTTCTCTTCATTCATTGTCTTTGAGCAATTCAGGATTCTCTCTCTAATGGTCTAGTTCTTTTAAAATACTTACTGAATAATTGGGTTTGAATGAAGCAATATGCAAACCCATACTTCCAGGAACAAAAGACTCAGGCCGCACCCTACACAATGGGGGACAGTCCACTGGAAAGCAGTGACCCTGAAAAGGATTTAGGGGCCATAGTGGAGAAGCTGTGCAACATGATCTGTCAATGTGAAGCTGTGGTAAAAAAGGTTAAAGCCACCCTTGGATGGATAGAGTAGTGAGTATGGAAAGGGGGGCTGATACAGCATTGGTGAGACTGATAGAGGAATGTTGACTCCAGTTCTCACGTCCACATTTCGAAAATTACGTTAAAAAACTGGAGAGGGTACAGAAAAGAATCTTATTTGAGTGATGAGGATGATACCTTATAGTGAGACATTGAAAAAGCTCAATCTGTTTAGTTTCTACAAAAGAAGAATGAGAAGTGAGTTGCTTGACTTCATGGAGAGAAAATGCTGAGTATAAAAGGGCTCTTTTATCTAGCAGAGAAAGACATGACAAGACCCCATGGCTGGAAGCAGAAATCAGAAAAAGTCTAATTACAATAAGACCCAGATTTGTTAGAGGGCAATTCATCACTGGAACAAACTACCAAGAGAAATGATGGCTTCTCCATCTCTTGATGTCTTCTCATGAAGACGAGATGACTTTCTGGAAAAAGTCTGAGTAAAAAAATACCCAGCTCTTCTGACATACAGGAGGCCTTAGGATACGCAGGGGATCCGATTGGATGCTCTAATGGTCCCTTCTGGCCATAAAGTCTACTAATTTATGAAAATCTGATTGTGGCCTGGGGAGAAGCCTCTGATGTTTTAATGTGTAGCAGGCTTGATCCCCAGAATGAAGAGTCATTGAGTGGAGTGATTCAAGGGAAGCAGCTCAAGCATTCAATGTGGCTGGCCAGGGGCAGGACATCAGCCCTGCAGGGGAGGGGCGGGTGTGGCAGTGACATCACAAGGGCCTTTTGCAGGCCCTC
This sequence comes from Emys orbicularis, assembly GCF_028017835.1. Classification (NCBI taxonomy): domain Eukaryota; kingdom Metazoa; phylum Chordata; order Testudines; family Emydidae; genus Emys; species Emys orbicularis. The sequence goes on from NC_088684.1 coordinate 194,957,096, forward strand.
AGCCTGTTGGACAAAGGTGGTGGGAAGGCGATGATCTCACAGAAAGACCCTGACATCAGCCAGGCAGGACAGGGGTGCAGGACGGGGCAACCTCAGAGACCCCTGTGGCTTTGCCTCAGCAAGTCTCCTTCTCGAGGTCTCTGCTTAAGGATTGAGAGAGAATTTATTTTTAGATATGTGAGCGTGAGGAGGACCTTCTTTGGAGTTTTCTCCTTTTCTTTGACTGATTTTGCTAGAAAACAGACATCCCTCTTTAGAAGGTAAGAACCTCCAAGAGGTTTGGAACCTGTTCAGTCTGATCCATCAGGTGCCGGCTGAATACTAGGCCTGGAAAACACTAGATTGAGGTGGCAGAATTTTATTCCCCACCTAGGACTTTGTCCCTTGGAATCACTGGGGACATTGGGGTTTCTCCTTTTGGTTTTCCCTTTTCCTCTGTCCCTCCCTCCCTCCCTCCTTTCTCTTCTTCTCTTGCAGCTTTTGTCCTTTTCCCCTGCGCTCCTCCCATCACCAGGAGCTGTGTATGTGGGTGTGGAGGGGGCGGTGGGGGTTTGCTCTCCAACTCTCATTGTGGGAGGCCCTCACACAAAGAGCTGGAATAGTGCTCTAAGAGTGGTTCCCTCCGGAGGTGACCTAGGCCATCTTTAGGAGTTAGGCCATCTGGTGAGAACTCTCAGCTTCCTGCCTCTCAGAGTCTCAACGCTGATTGGGTGAGCATGGGGCTATTGTGAGGGAGGAGACTCAGGTCCTTGTTACTCTGTTTTAAGACCAAGGAAATAAGTCCTAACCAAACATGTATTTGATTGCTCTTGCTGCTTCTCTTCATTCATTGTCTTTGAGCAATTCAGGATTCTCTCTCTAATGGTCTAGTTCTTTTTAAATACTTACTGAATAATTGGGTTTGAATGAAGCAATATGCAAACCCATACTTCCAGGAACAAAAGACTCAGGCCGCACCCTACACAATGGGGGACAGTCCACTGGAAAGCAGTGACCCTGAAAAGGATTTAGGGGCCATAGTGGAGAAACTGTACAACATGATCTGTCAATCTGAAGCTGTGGTAAAAAAGGTTAAAGCCACCCTTGGATGGATAGAGTAGTGAGTATGGAAAGGGGGGCTGATACAGCATTGGTGAGACTGATAGAGGAATGTTGACTCCAGTTCTCACGTCCACATTTCGAAAATTACGTTAAAAAACTGGAGAGGGTACAGAAAAGATTCATATTTGAGTGATGGGGATGATGCCTTATAGTGAGTCATTGAAAAAGCTCAATCTGTTTAGTTTCTACAAAAGAAGAATGAGAAGTGAGTTGCTTGACTTCATGGAGAGAAAATGCTGAGTATAAAAGGGCTCTTTTATCTAGCAGAGAAAGACATGACAAGACCCCATGGCTGGAAGCAGAAATCATAAAAAGTGTAATTACAATAAGACCCAGATTTGTTAGAGGGCAATTCATCACTGGAACAAACTACCAAGAGAAATGATGGCTTCTCCATCTCTTGATGTCTTCTCATGAAGACGAGATGACTTTCTGGAAAAAGTCTGAGTAAAAAAATACCCAGCTCTTCTGACATACAGGAGGCCTTAGGATACGCAGGGGATCCGATTGGATGCTCTAATGGTCCCTTCTGGCCATAAAGTCTACTAATTTATGAAAACCTGATTGTGGCCTGGGGAGAAGCCTCTGATGTTTTACTGTGTAGCAGGCTTGATCCCCAGAATGAAGAGTCATTGAGTGGAGTGATTCAAGGGAAGCAGCTCAAGCATTCAATGTGGCTGGCCAGGGGCAGGACATCAGCACTGCAGGGGAGGGGCGGGTGTGGCAGTGACATCACAAGGGCCTTTTGCAGGCCCTCAGCCTATTGGACAAAGGTGGTGGGAAGGCGATGATCTCACAGAAAGACCCTGACATCAGCCAGGCAGGACAGGGGTGCAGGACGGGGCAACCTCAGAGACCCCTGTGGCTTTGCCTCAGCAAGTCTCCTTCTCGAGGTCTCTGCTTAAGGATTGAGAGAGAATTTATTTTTAGATATGTGAGCGTGAGGAGGACCTTCTTTGGAGTTTTCTCCTTTTCTTTGACTGATTTTGCTAGAAAACAGACATCCCTCTTTAGAAGGTAAGAGCCTCCAAGAGGTTTGGAACCTGTTCAGTCTGATCCATCAGGTGCCGGCTGAATACTAGGCCTGGAAAACACTAGATTGAGGTGGCAGAATTTTATTCCCCACCTAGGACTTTGTCCCTTGGAATCACTGGGGACATTGGGGTTTCTCCTTTTGGTTTTCCCTTTTCCTCTGTCCCTCCCTCCCTCCTTTCTCTTCTTCTCTTGCAGCTTTTGTCCTTTTCCCCTGCGCTCCTCCCATCACCAGGAGCTGTGTATGTGGGTGTGGAGGGGGCGGTGGGGGTTTGCTCTCCAACTCTCATTGTGGGAGGCCCTTACACAAAGAGCTGGAGTAGTGCTCTAAGAGTGGTTCCCTCCGGAGGTGACCTAGGCCATCTTTAGGAGTTAGGCCATCTGGTGAGAACTCTCAGCTTCCTGTCTCTCAGAGTCTCAACGCTGATTGGGTGAGCATGGGGCTATTGTGAGGGAGGAGACTCAGGTCCTTGTTACTCTGTTTTAAGACCAAGGAAATAAGTCCTAACCAAACATGTATTTGATTGCTCTTGCTGCTTCTCTTCATTCATTGTCTTTGAGCAATTCAGGATTCTCTCTCTAATGGTCTAGTTCTTTTAAAATACTTACTGAATAATTGGGTTTGAATGAAGCAATATGCAAACCCATACTTCCAGGAACAAAAGACTCAGGCCGCACCCTACACAATGGGGGACAGTCCACTGGAAAGCAGTGACCCTGAAAAGGATTTAGGGGCCATAGTGGAGAAACTGTACAACATGATCTATCAATGTGAAGCTGTGGTAAAAAAGGTTAAAGCCATCTTTGGGTGGATAGAGTAGTGAGTATGGAAAGGGGGGATGATACAGCATTGGTGAGACGGATAGAGGAATGTTGACTCCAGTTCTCGCGTCCACATTTCGAAAATTACGTTAAAAAACTGGAGAGGGTACAGAAAAGATTCATATTTGAGTGATGGGGATGATGCCTTATAGTGAGCCATTGAAAAAGCTCAATCTGTTTAGTTTCTACATAAGAAGAATGAGAAGTGAGTTGCTTGACTTCATGGAGAGAAAATGCTGAGTATAAAAGGGCTCTTTTATCTAGCAGAGAAAGACATGACAAAACCCCATGGCTGGAAGCAGAAATCAGAAAAAGTCTAATTACAATAAGACCCAGATTTGTTAGAGGGCAATTCATCACTGGAACAAACTACCAAGAGAAATGATGGCTTCTCCATCTCTTGATGTCTTCTCATGAAGACGAGATGACTTTCTGGAAAAAGTCTGAGTAAAAAAATACCCAGCTCTTCTGACATACAGGAGGCCTTAGGATACGCAGGGGATCCGATTGGATGCTCTAATGGTCCCTTCTGGCCATAAAGTCTACTAATTTATGAAAACCTGATTGTGGCCTGGGGAGAAGCCTCTGATGTTTTACTGTGTAGCAGGCTTGATCCCCAGAATGAAGAGTCATTGAGTGGAGTGATTCAAGGGAAGCAGCTCAAGCATTCAATGTGGCTGGCCAGGGGCAGGACATCAGCACTGCAGGGGAGGGGCGGGTGTGGCAGTGACATCACAAGGGCCTTTGGCAGGCCCTCAGCCTATTGGACAAAGGTGGTGGGAAGGCGATGATCTCACAGAAAGACCCTGACATCAGCCAGGCAGGACAGGGTTGCAGGACGGGGCAACCTTAGAGACCCCTGTGGCTTTGCCTCAGCAAGTCTCCTTCTCGAGGTCTCTGCTTAAGGATTGAGAGAGAATTTATTTTTAGATATGTGAGTGTGAGGAGGACCTTCTTTGGAGTTTTCTCCTTTTCTTTGACTGATTTTGCTAGAAAACAGACATCCCTCTTTAGAAGGTAAGAGCCTCCAAGAGGTTTGGAACCTGTTCAGTCTGATCCATCAGGTGCCGGCTGAATTCTAGGCCTGGAAAACACTAGATTGAGGTGGCAGAATTTTATTCCCCACCTAGGACTTTGTCCCTTGGAATCACTGGGGACATTGGGGTTTCTCCTTTTGGTTTTCCCTTTTCCTCTGTCCCTCCCTCCTTCCTTTCTCTTCTTCTCTTGCAGCTTTTGTCCTTTTCCCCTGCGCTCCTCCCATCACCAGGAGCTGTGTATGTGGGTGTGGAGGGGGTGGTGGGGGTTTGCTCTCCAACTCTCATTGTGGGAGGCCCTCACACAAAGAGCTGGAATAGTGCTCTAAGAGTGGTTCCCTCTGGAGGTGACCTAGGCCATCTTTAGGAGTTAGGCCATCTGGTGAGAACTCTCAGCTTCCTGCCTCTCAGAGTCTCAACGCTGATTGGGTGAGCATGGGGCTATTGTGAGGGAGGAGACTCAGGTCCTTGTTACTCTGTTTTAAGACCAAGGAAATAAGTCCTAACCAAACATGTATTTGATTGCTCTTGCTGCTTCTCTTCATTCATTGTCTTTGAGCAATTCAGGATTCTCTCTCTAATGGTCTAGTTCTTTTAAAATACTTACTGAATAATTGGGTTTGAATGAAGCAATATGCAAACCCATACTTCCAGGAACAAAAGACTCAGGTCACACCCTACACAATGGGGGACAGTCCACTGGAAAGCAGTGACCCTGAAAAGGATTTAGGGGCCATAGCGGAGAAGCTGTTCAACATGATCTGTCAATGTGAAGCTGTGGTAAAAAAGGTTAAAGCCATCCTTGGATGGATAGAGTAGTGAGTATGGAAAGGGGGACTGATACAGCACTGGTGAGACTGATAGAGGAATGTTGACTCCAGTTCTCGTGTCCAGTTTTCGAAAATTACGTTAAAAAACTGGAGAGGGTACAGAAAAGATTCATATTTGAGTGATGGGGATGATGCCTTATAGTGAGTCATTGAAAAAGCTCAATCTGTTTAGTTTCTACATAAGAAGAATGAGAAGTGAGTTGCTTGACTTCATGGAGAGAAAATGCTGAGTATAAAAGGGCTCTTTTATCTAGCAGAGAAAGACATGACAAGACCCCATGGCTGGAAGCAGAAATCAGAAAAAGTCTAATTACAATAAGACCCAGATTTGTTAGAGGGCAATTCATCACTGGAACAAACTACCAAGAGAAATGATGGCTTCTCCATCTCTTGATGTCTTCTAATGAAGACGAGATGACTTTCTGGATAAAGTCTGAGTAAAAAAAACCCCAGCTCTTCTGACATACAGGAGGCCTTAGGATACGCAGGGGATCCGATTGGATGCTCTAACGGTCCCTTCTGGCCATAAAGTCTACTAATTTATGAAAACCTGATTGTGGCCTGGGGAGAAGCCTCTGATGTTTTACTGTGTAGCAGGCTTGATCCCCAGAATGAAGAGTCATTGAGTGGAGTGATTCAAGGGAAGCAGCTCAAGCATTCAATGTGGCTGGCCAGGGGCAGGACATCAGCACTGCAGGGAAGGGGCGGGTGTGGCAGTGACATCAGAAGGGCCTTTTGCAGGCCCTCAGCCTATTGGACAAAGGTGGTGGAAAGGCGATGATCTCACAGAAAAACCCTGATATCAGCCAGGCAGGACAGGTGTGCAGGACCGGGCAACCTCAGAGACCCCTGTGGCTTTGCCTCAGCAAGTCTCCTTCTCGAGGTCTCTGCTTAAGGATTGAGAGAGAATTTATTTTTAGATATGTGAGCGTGAGGAGGACCTTCTTTGGAGTTTTCTCCTTTTCTTTGACTGATTTTGCTAGAAAACAGACATCCCTCTTTAGAAGGTAAGAGCCTCCAAGAGCTTTGGAACCTGTTCAGTCTGATCCATCAGGTGGTGGCTGAATTCTAGGCCTGGAAAACACTAGACTGAGGTGGCAGAATTTTATTCCCCACCTAGGACTTTGTCCCTTGGAATCACTGGGGAAATTGGGGTTTCTCCTTTTGGTTTTCCCTTTTCCTCTGTCCCTCCCTCCCTCCTTTCTCTTCTTCTCTTGCGTCTTTTGTCCTTTTCCCCTGCGCTCCTCCCATCACCAGGAGCTCTGTGTGTGGAGCAGGGATGGGCGGGGAGAGGGTTGTGCGAGGCCCTCACAAAGAGGTCGGGCTGGAATAGTGCTCTAAGCGTGATCCCCTCAGTGGTGACATGGGCCATTCTTTGGGATATTTGATGAGAATCCTCAGTCTCCCAGACCTCAAAGTCTGAACCCTGATTGTCTGAGGAGGGGGCTATTGACAGGGAGGAGACTTGGATTTTTCTTGTTCTCTTTTAAGACCAAGCGAATAAGTCATAACCAATTATATGTTTGACAAATTTTGATGCTGCTCTGCATTAATTATTTCTTAGCAGTTCATGATCCTCTCTAACATTCCAGTTCTTCTAGAATGCTTGCTGAATAATTACTATGAACAATTGTTGCTCTGTAGCTCATTTGAGAGCCCTTTATTCTGATCATTAAATGTATGAAATTCAAGATGAGATAGAAAGTCAGTTAGGATAGAAAGTCAGGACTCCTGGTCCCTATTCCCAACTCTGCCACTGGCTGGCTTCATGACCTAAGACAAGTCACTTCTCCTTTCTCAGCCTGAGTTTCTCCCTCTGTCAAGTAGGAATAACAATCCTCTCCTACCTACCTCACGGTGGGTGGAGGATGGGGATCCATTGGAGAGTGTCACTAGTAGCAGTGTAGAATATGAGGTGTCCTATCACGTTGAGTCGTATCAGATTATGACATAATATGATAGCTGAAAGATTCTATTTTATTTGTATTTTATTATTTTGAAATTGTTAAGCTACTTAGCTCAGACTGAAGCATCTCATCTAATTTTCTAGATCAGTGTCTCCTCTTTGTGTGCAACGAGACAATTTAACGCACTGTGACAAACAGGAGATGCTCTTGTTTTGCAAACAAATATTTTTGCAAAGAAATTTCATCTAACTTGTTATGGTTTCAAGAAACAAACTGGTTTAGTCTGAATGGATTTTCTGACAGAAAACGGTTTCCATGAAAATTTTCCCACCACCTTATTTCCTGGACTCTATCCCTGCCTCCAGGGGATTTGTTGTCTGTTAGTTAGAACAGGAGTCAGGACAGGTGGCTTCTCTTTCTGGTTCTGCCACCGCCTTGCTGTGTGGGATCTTGGGTAGGTCGCTTCCCTTCTCTGTACCTCAGGATGCCCATCTGTCCCGTGGGAATAGTGACAATTCTCTAACTCTGGGCAGCAGTGAGTCTGGGTGAGATAAGGGCTGTTAAAGCCCTCTGCGAAGGAGAAAGAGGGGTTTCCAGATGCTGAATGTCAAGAATTCTAAACTTTGCTAAAATGGCTAATCTAGAGAAACAAGAAATAGTTGGGGCCAAATTTTAATCATTGTCTTTTTTAAAGCCCATTCAGGGATGTGACTCCAACTGAGCCATAAAGAGGGGGAGCAACTTGCCCAAAGTCCCACAGGTCAATAGGAAAGCCAGCAATGGAACCCAGGAGTGACTCATCCAGTCACTACAGCAGAACACACTCCCTCTCAAAGGCAGGGGGACCGGACATGAGGGCCTGGGAGTGTGCAGCAGTGGTTAGTGAAGGGGCCTGGAAATAAGACCTGCTGGGTCCCATCCATAGCTCTGACACTTGGTGTGACCCTGAGCCAGTATCTTCCCCTCCCCAGGCCTGTTTCCCATCAGTAGGGTTGGGGGCCCATCCCTACAGCCCAAGGTGGTTGGGAGGCTTCATGAAGGTGAGTTAAGTGCCGGGATGTCAGGAGCTGGGAGGTGCTGTAACCCCCGCACTACGGCAGTGTTCTGCACCCCCTGCTGCTGGCCGAGTTTCTCCATCCCTTGGCAATAAGACAAACTCTTGTTTTCACAGCCAGTCGATCGCCCAGTGTCATCAACCTGCCTGCTGGCTGGGCAGGGCAACTCCTCAGGTCACCACCCTCTCCAGCCTGCCTTGGGCTTGGGAAGTGAGGAGGAGGGCGAGGGACAGCTGGTGATCCTGAACATCCGCCATCCATCGCACCATCACCTAGAGCAAGTGAGTGGCATTAGGGTTCCTCGGTGGTTTCCCCTTTCTGTAGGGGGAGAGGCAGAAAGAGGGGGAGAGAATCTCTCCCAAAGAAGATTGGATTTGCAAACAGCCCCCAGGGGCTTCTCCTGAGCTGTCTCCAGTGTGCTTGGAACCGTCCCAGCAATGGGGCTCCTAGCCCTTCCCTTGTGGGAGACTGTTCCCCAGGCTGAGAGGCTCTGAGCTGGGCCAGACTCTGTGAGCTGCTGCACATGGAAATCAATGGGGAATGAGGGGGCCCTGGGCTTCCTGTGCCAAGGAACTTTGTGACTTTGACGTGGGGAATGGTTTCCCAGGAGAAGTCCGGACTCCTGAGTTCTGTTCCTTCTCTAGCCTGGGCGGGAGTGTGGCTTGGGATGACAGGATAGGGCTGCTTGTCCAAAGTAACCAATGGTCATTGTGACTGACCCCACTGCTCTAAAAGGAGGAGACTCCCCGGTTATTGCAGCACCAGGGATGATGAGGGGGAGCATTGGGTGCAGATCATGTAATGATCTCCTGCCAGTGTGTGTAGCCTGCACTCCCTGCACCCCTGTGGGGCGGGGGAGGAGCTGCTCTGGCTGGGGCAGGGATGGGGAGGGACCGAGAAGGGCTGTTAGTGAGAGACTGCCTTGACCCCAGACTCACGCCTGCTCCCCACTTGGTTCCAGGATGGCCAGGCTCCTGAGGATGTTCAGGAAGAAGACCCCAGAGCCTGAGGGAAGCAGCTGCCATCTTCCCCATGAGCAGAGCGGCCCCTCCATCCCTGCTGGCGGGGAAGCAGCTCCCATCCAGGCCAGGAGGTGGAAGTGCCCAGCCTTCTGGCAGAGGAAACCAGCTCCCGACGCAGGTGCCAAGCTGGGAGAGGCACCAACCAGGCCCAAATGGAGCTGGTTCAGGATGCAGCTGCACAGGCAGGACCCAGCCCAGGAGGGGAGACGGGCAGGGTGGCTCTGGGGCTTGTTTTGTGTGGGCAGCACCAGCCCCAGGAGCCCAGCCCTGATTCCCAGCAGGAGGCATCGCCTTGCCCAGTCACTGAGGACTTTCCAGCCTCCCCAGGGCAGGAGGTGGAGGATCCCTGTCCCAGCACCAGCAGCTTGGCCCGCTCCCCATGGGGCAGCAGCAGCGCCTGGGACTCTGGCAGCAGCGAGGCCGATGGGCACCGCTGCTTTGTTCCAGGTGAGGAGCCAGGCTGGGCTCAGGGATGGGTGAGGACGGGGCTGTGAACACCCTGGGCCCAGATGCTCTACCAGTGCAATGGGGGGTCCCCAACCCAGGTGTCTGGCCTGAGCCACGCGAACCCCACTGACACCAGAAGCAGTCACACAGCTGCCCCTGCAGCAAGAGGAACTGGGGGGGTGGGGGCATCAGGAGTTGCTGCCACTTTGGTCCTTGATGCTCCAGGGGTGGGGGGCAGGCACCTCCCAGGGAGTCCTGGACAGTGCAGGGGACCTCTCTGCTATGGGCTTCTGAAGCTGTTGGGGGCTGAAGGCATCCCTGAGAGGGGGTGTGGGGCCCGATCTGCCCTGGGTGCCTGAGGTGGGAAAGGGGGACTTTAATCCTGCTCTCCTCAACACGCCTCTGTCCTTCCCCCAAGTGGCAGCAGGCATCACCCTGTTCCCTTCTCTCCTGGTGCAGGGAACCCCAGGGACTCAGAGGAGGAGGAGGAGGAGGAGGAATGGGTGGACATGGCCACAGATGAAGCAGCTCTCAAGGTCATCAGAGAGCAGCTCCAGGGCAGAGAAAAGGTACAAATGTTCCCCAGCTGAGCTGGAACCGAGATTGTCCTGCCCCTTCCCAGCATCCTGACCTCTGCAGAGGGTCTTGTCCCTGATGATCCACCACCCCTAATGGGGACCTTTTTTGTCCATGATGTGGGATCCCCAAAATGGGGGTGTTTGTCCCACACCAGATGAGGTCTCCTCCCCCCACAGGCACTGTTCCACTTCCTGATCCTGCTTGTGTAGGAGTCGTGGGTGATTTGGACAATAGGGGTCCCCACTTTCCCCATTGAGGCCTGAGCCCTGGAGCTGGTATGGTTGGGACAGGGATGTCCCTGCCTAACAGGCTCTCTTTCCCCTAACCCCACTCCTGGTGGGTGCAGGATGAGGCGCAGCAGCTCATGTTCCTGCATGTCATCCACCCCGCGTGTCTTGCTGCACAGCAGAGAGGGCAGGACACACTGGAGCCGCACTGCTGCAAGGCGGCTGTGGTGGAGAGGATTGTGGTGAGTGAGACACGGCGCCTGGCAGCTGGAGGGAGGAGAGAGACATGGGATAGGTAGGGGTATCGCCGGGTTAATGGGTGGGGACTGGCTGGTGTTGGAGGGGGCAGCAGAGGGTAGGGATTGCTGGGGCTGAAGATTGGGGAGAAGAGAAGGGAGAAATTCTGAGATTGGTCACTAGTGGGCAGTGGGGGAATCGTGGGGCCAGAGAGCAGCTGAGGCTGGGGGACAAGGAATCAGATGGTCCCAGCTCAGTAGTCAGGATGGTGTTGAATGGGGGCAGTTTTGACAGGGAGGAAGGAAGAAGGGGAATGGGACTGAGCTGTGCAGGAATCCTGGAAGGGAGACAAGTTTGATGGGCAGGAAGGAATTGGAGGAGCGGGAGGCAGGTGGTGGGATCCTGCTGGCCATGTGGGGCACTGGCTGTGTAATCTCACGGGGAAGTGTCAGCGGGACCCGAATTTCACATCCTTCTTTGTCTCCTTCGCGTCTCACAGGAGCTCATTGAGGAGCTGCCTGGTGACTCTCCACCCGGCGCCATCCTCGCCAACTCCCTGATTGCTGTGGGCAACCTCAGGTACCAAGACCCTCCCGCCTGGCTCCCCTAGCCCCAGTGCTGCTCAGGCCCAGGGCTGGGAGTCTCTGTCCCTCCCACTCCCAGGTTACCTCCCAAGGGTGGCTCCTCTGGCAGAGGTGGTGGGGTGGGAAGGTTCGCTCTCTCCTGATTGGGCTGTTCTTTTCACTCCAATAACATTACAGGGGCCTTGGGGAGAGGCTCACTCCAGGGGTCAGATACAGGAGGGGAAGCAGGGTCCAGGGAACAGGCACTATTCCTGCCCTGCCACTGTCTGTCTGTGAGGCCTTGGCCATGTCATTCCCTGGCTCGGTGACTCAGTTTCCATTCTCGCCAGCCTGTGCCTATTTCCCTGTGGTTTCATGTCCATGTTGGTGCCAGTCCCACCCCCGTACTGCACAGTCTAATACCAGATCCTCTCTCTTGCCAGCACCATGAAACCTGCCCTGGAGCCAGAGCTGGAGACACACCTCTTGCGAGCTGCCCTGCACGCTGTCTTCACCCTGGGCACAGAGAAGGACACCACCCAAGTCCAGGTACATCCTCCTCCTCCATCCTCCTGTTCCTCCAGAGTGGCTTTTGGTCCCTGCTTCCTTGATTCACTGGAGCTCCAGAAATAGGGGTGGGGTGAGCGGAGATGGAACAAGCTGGGAGGGAAGAGATTACCCCTCCCTGGGGGATTCCTTTCTTTCTTTCTTCCATATGCCATGTTTTGCCCAGCAGCCCAGCTTCCATCCATAGCAACTTGGCTTTTCCATACTCTGCTGCCTACGAGGCACTCTGCAGAGACCTGCTAAGCTCATGGATCAAAGAGCCAGCTGTCATCAATCCTTGCTAACTGCCGGCAGTGGGATGTGAATGAGAGAGGCCAGGATATGTGTTTGGGAGTCTCACCGGTGCTTCCGAGAGACCGCTCTTCTCATCCTGTGGCAGGTGTAGCCCCAGTTTCCATAACTCTGACCCATGGCTCTCCCTTGCTTTGCAGGCTCTGCACAAGATGCCAGAGCTCCTGGATGCCATGCTGGGGAACCTGCTGGCAGAGTCCCCTGAAACAGACAGGCTCCACTACATCTTGGAGGTGAGCCTCATGAGGAGGGGCGGGGAGCAATTTTACTTTAACTCTTAGGAGGACTGGGTAAGGAGAGACTGGAAGATCCATTTTCTAGTCTGTCCTCCTAGCTGGGTCCCCAGTGGGCTGTTTTCTTGGATCAGGGCAGTCGGTGCAATGCAGTGTCAGGTCCTTCCTCCTTGAAGGACAGAGGAAGGAGCTGGGACTTTAAGCCAGAGCTCTGCCTGGTTCTGTTGAGCACTAACCGCAGGGCACCTGGCTGGCTTGGGGAGAGAGAGTCTGAACCCTCCCCCGCCCCCCACACACACATGAGATTCAGGAGATGGTTCTCAGATAAGAGGTACAGGCTCCTTCCTACAGAAACAGAAGGACCCCAGGGAATCAGCCCTTCTCTCCAATAGGCCCTGAGATTCCTGAGGGGATTGTGCTCACAGTCACTCCCTTCATCCCACCAAGGACTTTAGTACTGGGCAATGGCGAGGGATCAGTCTTCTTTCTGGTGAACTGTTCAGAAATCAGGTGTTCGGGAGGATGGGACCAGCCCCAACACCGAACATTGTCCCAATCTAGAGAGACACTGACAAGTTGTGATCTGCTGGATACAAGCCTCATCCTGGGGGAAAGAATCCCCTTCTAAAGTGCTGTGATCAATGACTCAGATATTCCACCCTGCGCACAATGTCTCAGCCTCCTGGCGCTGGGGAGGGGCTCATTTGCACAGCACGTGCACCTGCCCATTGATCTTGACCTGCCTCCTTCCCCCACAGCATGTCAACTTCTGGATCGTGTCCAGGGTGTCCCAGGAGAGAGCCAGGGCCATTAAGAGCAGCACGGCCCTGCTCAGATACACCATCACCCTCCCTGAGTTTCATGTAAGTGACCTCTGACCCCAGCTTCCTGACTCCAGGCATAGGTAGGCTGGCTCCAAAGTGCTGTAGGATCTGCTGCTGCAGGGGCTGTGGGTTAGGAATGTTCCTCTTCGGGAGGCAGTGTCAGAGCAGGGAATGAGCTAGTCTTGAGTCAAGTTCTTCTTTTCCTGGTTAACTGGTGACCCTGGGCCTTTAAGAGGACCATGCTCCAGCCCCCGCTGCAGCCAGGTTCGTGTCTGGCCTTGGGTCCCTTCTTGGCATCCTGGAGCAGCACCAGGCTCCCTTGGCAACAGAGAAAATGAAGGGTCTAGCTCTAGCTCCTCTCCCCCAGCATTTCCTGCAGAGGGGCTGAGGGGAAGGAGACTCCTAGCCCAGGCGGGACTGGGAGCTCACAGGAAAATGCTGATGGAGTCCCCTCTCCTCTCCCTTCCATTAGAACTCAGCAGAGTTCCCTAGGATGGGTCACCATGTTGGCACAGCTGGCTCTGTTCGTCAGTGACCAAGACAAGGACATCAGCCGGCAGGCCAGGGAGGGGACTTACCGGGCTCTACCAGCTGCTGCTGCACCAGAGGGGTAAGAAACCCAGCTGGGAAATGGGACCCAATAGGAGACTGAGAGTGACCACAGGTGAATAATGGGACCCCAGCCAATTTCTCTCAGACTGACCCCAGCTGGAGGATAAGTCTCTCTCTGTCTCTGTTCTTCTCCACCCTACTGTGCAGCCACCAATGGGATTGGAAGGACACAGAAACTGCAACCAGAATGATAAATGTGTGTGTCTCTCTCTCTGGGGCTGACCATGTGTGAGGCAGAAGATCTGTGGTGCTGGGACTGGTACCAGGACAGCAGGCTCCTGGGCTACAGGAACACAGTCAGGGTGGGGGAGGTAAGGACACTCTGCCAGGGCATGACACAGCTCAGGGAGTCGGGCTGGCTGAGTTCCCTGCAGTGGATGCCTCCTGGAGACAGGATAAGAGCCCACTCCTTATTTACAGCTCAGAGTTCCTCATCCAGCACCCAGTGGGAGAGGCTGGTACTAAAGGTCCCACATTGGAACCTCGCTAGTTGCCGTGATTTGAGTGTCTTACACAGATCCATTGCTACGTGGCATAAAGAGAATCCCCGGGTGGATGAGTTAATATAGGATTATGGCTCTGGGTGTCTCTCCGCTCCTTGTCCCCCTGGCTGATACCCAAGTGTCTGAGAGGAGAGCACTGGGTCAGTCAGTCACTATTGCTTGATCAGACCCTTGTTAGATTCCCTGCACCCTAAAGAAGCAGAGAAATGAGGTGGGATTTGTCCAATGCCATTGCCAGTCAGGAAGCAGATCGCCCCAACCTGGGAACTGGGTAGGGGACACACTGAGCTCCAAAACCACTATGGACCACATGCGCCCCCGTCACATCTCTAGACCTCAGCCACTGTTCCAAAGAAGCACATTGTCACTGACCCAAGTTGCGGCTACTTGCTGCACACCTAGAAAATCAAAGACTCCCCGTCAGACAACTGATGAGAACATCCAAACCTTCGAACACACCATAACACAGTGCCCCAAAAAAGGTGATCAAAGGTGAAATGGGTGATCTCCACAACATCACAGAGGAGGCCTTGGAATGGCTTCTGGATCTACAAGTGCATCTACAGAATGCTGCTCTGCAGACACCACATGAGAAAGACTGTGAGCTTGTCCCCCCTCCCACAAGCTGAATTGCTGCAACAGAACAAAAATTTCATAGTAGTGTGTGGTGGGGACTGGGACATGAGTCTTCTTATCCTTGTCATGTTGCAGATTGGATTCCCCTTGGAAGAAACCAAGGAGCTGCAGAGTCCAGACCCAGCTACTAGAGAAATCACTAAGTTGGGGGGAATAGACCTTTGGTCTGTCAGCTCCAACAAGGTAAGTAGCTGCATTAGACTCAGGAGATTGGGGCAGGGACCAGGGCCTCATTCCCATCCTATCGCCATTCGCTGGGCTGGCAGCAAGGAGCCTGGTGGGGAATGAGAGTCAGAGCAGGTGCTACTGGGAAGAGAGATGAATTAACCTCCATGAGCAGGAGGGAGACAGCTTGTCCCCTGAGCAGCTCCAACAAGTGTTACCTCATCATGGACTTCTGTTCTTAGGACGTGGTGCTATCCTATCACTCCTGGGAAGGGCAGGAGAATCCCCTAAGTGTCTCTGTGAGCCTTTCCTGCCCCACAGAGCTGCACCCAGTTCCCCAGAGCCTAGTGTCCATGTCACCCGAGCCACCATCCAGAGTTGGTGACTGACCAGGCAGGGCTGAGGCATATGGGCGGGGGAAGCTTGTCTTGCTGCTGGCAGGGCTGGACCCACTCTAGAGAGAATGGGAGGATTCAGTCAGCAGGAGCTGCTGACCTGACCCATTCACCAGGGCTGCCATCCTGCGGTTTCAGCGTTAGTCACTGGGGTGACTTGAGGAAAGGTCTCAACCTCTCCCCATCCCACTTCACTGCTGCCAGAATCCCTCCTGCCCCCCCTGCTAGAGCTCCCTCCTGCCCAACCTAGGTGGGGGTGGAGGAGAGGGTTCTGAGAACTTGAGCTGTGTCCCCAGGTTGGTTGGAGGTGGAACAGCTGTCCGGGGCATTGAGTGGGAGGTGGCAGGAGCTAACCCTACAAGGAGGGGGGTTGGCACTGGAGGCCACTAGAGAGGATAACAAGACTCCATCCTGGGGATCAGGAGGGTGGATTCACCCCTCAGACGTGGGCAGCTGCTGGGTGGAAATGCTGCTGGTTCCAGGTGCCCTTAATTCCCCCTGATTCCTGGGGAGTGTCTGAGTGTCTGACAGGTTCTCATTCCCTTGCAGCAGGAGGATGTCACAGCCAATGTGATGTGCCAGCTCCGTATCATCCGGCACTTGCACCAGGTGCCCGAGGCGCTGCAAGGGCTGTGCCTCATCTGATGCCCTTAACGGTTTCCCGCCCATGTTCAGCAACTCCCGCTCCCTGCTGCAGGTACTGCTCTGTCTCACTGTAAATGGGGGGCTAGGGGAAGGGGAAATGGAGCCCCCTAGCACTGCCAGAAATTCTCTCTCCTCTCTGTGGACGAGGGTCCTTCCCTCTGCCCCCAAACTTCCTTCATCTGGGGCATGAGCTCTTCCCCTCACTCCCATTCCCCGCCCCTCTTTCCTTGGTCTGACACCCATCCCATTCCCCTGCTCCCAGGCAGAGCTCTCCCTGCCCCATATGGTGCAGAATGGCCTTTGTGTCAGGGCTACAGACTGTCTGCCCAACTGAAGCTCAGAAAGCTCCACATTTGAGGAGGTGGGGATGGGACAGAGGCTCAGGGCTAGCTTCACCTCCTGCTCTTTATTCTACCCGTGGCCCTTCTATGGGCTCTCAGAGTGTGAAATGAATAGGAGCCTCCTCCCCAATGGTCTTCTAGGCCCTAGGGTGTGTCACAGCCTCCCAGATTGGTGCAGCCTGCACCTGAGCCACCTCAGGGAGCAGTAGGGACAGGTCACCTTGTTCTATCAAACCAAGCAGTGCTGGGTCTCAAAGAGGCTGAAAGGGAAGAACCTGCTCCCTCATGGAGGTAAGAGCCATTTACTTCTTTGGGCACGTGGGTCTCTTGGGGGAGAAATGGAATCCCTGCTGCATAGCCTGGCTGGGAGCTTTCCCCATCCCTGGGACAGAGACATCTCCATCAATGTGCCACCCTTGTTTTTTTCCTAGCAAGAGGCTCCCCAGAGATGTCCTCGAACCTGTACTCCTGGGAGCATTTCTGGCAGGAGGTTCCCGTCCCTCGTTCACGTGACATCTCCACTCTCCAGCGCCACTTCCCGCAGCTGGACAAACGAACCCTTCAGCTCCTAGAGAACCAACTCTGTGACCTCCTTCTGATCAGCAGTGGGGTTTCTCCAGCCCCTCACCAAACCTGTCAGCCTCTGAATGATGAAGGTCCTGAATGTCAGAGTCACCAGAACAAGCAAAACTCCAGTTGCAGCCAGTGGAGCCTGTGTGTACTTAGCCCCTCTGGAAATCAGGTCTGAAATGGGGAGGAAGGACCTCAACCAATAACAGCAGGACTGGGCAAAGCAGGTCTATAACAGGGAAAGGAGAGTGCTTTCCCCTGGGCTGAAGAGCCTGGGGCTTAGCCAAACTGATTACAGAATGAGTCCTGCCTCAGAGGGACCATGTATCACCCCCTAAAGAGCCAGACTTCCGCGGTAATAAAGCCCAGCTGGGCTATGAACTGGACTCAGAACTAGGTAGGAAGTTGCAAGTAGCAAAGAAAGCGCCTAGAAGGAAATTTGAAAAGAGAGGTAGGAAGTGGCCAGGGAAAACTGCAGCAAAGAGAAAGGAGCAGACCTAGCTGTGCGTACAGAGCCCTGGGCTGCTACCAGTGTCAGGGTAGGGCTGGGTTCCACTACTGGCCCCAAAGAAGGGGGCGTACACACACCCAGAGAGGGTTACCAAGCCCAGCAAGGGGGCTGCAGGCTGAGTAAGAGCCCCAGCGAGGGCAGAAGAACTTTCTGTGGAAAGACCTCTTTGGACTTTTAGTGTGTGACAAGCTGAGCCCCAGAAGGATGGACTAAAGGTGGTGAGCCAGCCGGAGGGCTGAATAACCAGGCAGAGAAACTGCCATGGTGCTGGAGCGACTCATCGATGGGGGACCAGAGGGCACCTAACGATGAGTAGATTCATTTATTATTGGCATAGTCAGCAGGATTGAATTCCCCCTGTGATCCGTGAGGGCTGATGGAAGTCTTGGTTGCTGAAGGAAGGTCCATCCCCGCAAATGAGATTTCCCATTTGAGTTCCAGGGACTGGTTAAGCAGCCAAAGCAGGTCTTGGGGTTTCTCCAGCAGCTCCTAGAAAACCAACAGAAGCAGAAGGAAGTGCAGGCAGAGCTACAGATGCAGCTGGTAATCTTGAGGGAGAAGCAGCAATACCTGTCAGAGATCCTGCAAAGAGAAATCAACCCAGCGTCTCCTATGCCCATGGACAAAAAGAGCAGACACGGAGAGCATGCCTGGGCTGTGCCGAGAAGGTTAGCCCAGGAGAGCAGGGCATGAGAAAGTGTACAAGCATGGCCTAATGCCAAGATAGGGACAAGAGTTCTTTATTTTTGGTGCAGAGAAGCAGGCCATATCAAAAGACACGGCCTGCTTAGGACATTGCTGAGTGGCAAAAGGAGGGGCCAGGGACCCAAGAAGGTAAAAAGAAAGGAGAAGGTGTCCTCTAACACAAACCAACGTGAGGCAGGAAAAGTAGAGGTGGCAGTGATGGCCGTGGACCTTGCAGACCCTTGACCAACAACCCTGTCGGGTGCTGCAGGGAGGTGAAGGACGAAATGGTTGGCACAGAGATTAAGCAGGCTGAAGTAGGGACAAACACAAGGGTTGAGCAGTGGTGTGTGCTCAGACCCTGATGGAAAAGGTTTTGGGGGATGCAGCGGCAGTAGAAAAAAGGCTACGGAAGAAGCTAGTGGCTTCAGAACAAGGCTCTGCAAGCAGCTGTTAATGAGAATGAGTGGCTGCAGGAAGAGCGTTGGAATACTGCAGAAGAGAAGGATGGCCTCTTAGTTCTGGTGAGCGAGCTGGCAGGGGAACTGGAGATGCTGAGCGCCCAGGCTGTATAAGTGCATAGCCAGTGACTGCAACGAGATGGTGAGGGATGAAGATTGGACAAGAGTAGAACTTGCTCCTGTTTGGGCCAGATTTTAAGGATGAGGGTATATAACAGGGTGGCTTGGCCTGTGGGTTGCAAAGTCTGGAGCTAGGCCAAATTGAATACCAAGTGAGCCCCACCTGAGGGGAAACCAGGAAAAACCGCAACAGAAGTACAGAAGCAGACCTAGCTGTTCAGTACAGGGCCTTGGGACAGAACCTGGAGTCCAGGGTAGGACTGGGTTCTCCCACCATCCTCAAGGAAGGGGACTTACAAGGCCATAGAAAGGGCTACCAACCCCAGCAAGGGCAGGCTGAGCCGAAGGCAGGCTGAGGAAGAGCCCCCAAGAGCATGGAAGGGGCCTTGTTTCTGTTTTTGGACTTTGTTTGGAAGGAGTGCAACCCAGGAAGGAGTGGATTAAAGGACAGTCCCCTGGTTGGAGGGCTGCATTCCCAGCCAACAAACTGCCAGAGTGACTATCGATGGGGTTACTAGCCCAGCAAGAAAGCTGTGACACCAGGCCTGGCCAGGACCTAGCGGTGAGTGAACTCTGGTACAAGCCTGCTTCCATTATGGAAACAGCCTGGTACTGGAGAGTGCGTGGGGAGAACAGGGAGATGGGAGGGGTTGCTGAGGCTGGGGTGGGGAGGAAGCTGTGGGGCTGGGAGGGGATTAGAGACATGGCCCAGCTTGTGGGAGGATCCTGCTGGTTGTGTCTGGAGCACTGTGTAGCCTCTTCTATGGGAAGTTCCCATGGGTCAGTGGGGCCTGACTCTCTCATGCTCCTTTGTTCTCTTTGAGCATCACAGGAGATGTCTGGGGAACTGCCCTTGGACTCTGTGCCCAGCGCCACTCAGAAATTATTAGGTTTGCTACCTTCAAAGAGACAGGGCACAGCTCAGGCTGTTAGGTAGGCTGGAGACTCAACACTTCACTTGAACATACAACACTGAGGTGGTTTGGGAAGCATAGTAACAAAGAAGAGATTTAAGTGATACTAAGCAAGAGAAAGAGACAAGTTTCAAACAAACAAACTAAACAAAACACACTTTGTACTGACTAAAACTGAATCTTAGCAAGTCACAATCTTTGCCTTAGCATTTTCCAGAATAACATCAAGTTACCAGCATTTCAAGCTGTCCAGGCCAGGGGACCCAATGTTCCCACAATCAAAGGGTGCTGTTCCCTATGTGATGGAGAACTCAAATGTCTTTTGTTCCCCTTTGTGGCGGGGCCAGGCAACCCCACCTTAGCCCAGAAGGAGTTAAGCCCCAGGGACTAGAGGGAGGGGCCAGGCAACCCCGCCTTAACCCGGAAGGAGTTAAGCCCCAGGGACTGACAGCGGAAGTCCCGCCTCCCTGGGCGGACTGGGCATGCTCCAAGTGCTATAGGAGTATAAAGGGAGGGAGACCGGCTCAGTCTGGGGTGGAGCCCGTAGGTGCAGGACCTGCCCGGGAAGCTCCTGCGGCGGACCAGCCACAGCCGGTGGCTACGCCGGGAAGAGACGCCGTCCACGGCCCGCCGGTGCCCCGGTGCTTAGAGGAGACCCAGGGGACGACCGAACTCGCCGAGCACAAAGTACCCGTCGACTCCTGGGAGACCCCAGCGGAGACTCTGGTAGGAAGGGACCCTGGGAGGGTGACAGAGTGGTACCTCCACCCCCCCCCCCCCGGGGAATCTCAGCGTGTTTCGGTCGGAACCCCCCCGCTGAGTTGGTAAAAAAGCCTCACGCTACCCTCCTCCCGAGGGTTGCTCTTGGAACTCCGGCCGCTAGGCCATGCTACCCTCCTCCCGAGGGTTGCTCTTGGAACTCCGGCCGCTAGGCCATGCTACCCTCCTCCCGAGGGTTGCTCTTGGAACTCCGGCCGCTAGGCCACGCTACCCTCCTCCCGAGGGTTGCTCTTGGAACTCTGGCCTATAGGCCCTACCGCGCGGTAGCCACGGGCTGGGTTCCAGACTCTTGCCGTTAGGCTGCGTCCCCTTGAGGCAAAGGGGACGTCATAGACTTTGGCCACTAGGCTATACAGCCCTGGATTAAAGGGCTAGTTGACAGACGGTGGCGGATAGTCCACGCCGCCCGCAATCTTAGGGGCGTGGACCGTCACACCCTTCTATTACCCAAAGTCCATTGTCTGTGCTTCCACAGCCAGGAAAGCTTCCTGGGGTGCAGACTTGGTCCCCCGGTGTGCTCCCCAAGCTGCCGTTTGTTAGCTTGGTTGCTTTGTTTACCTTCAGTGTCAATGTACTTTCATAGCCTATGGCTTACAAAGCTTGACCCAGACAGATGAATCCACATTCCTGTCTCTAAGCCAAACTTGTTTATCAAATCTGATCCCAAAACATATTTTAAGAACATATTTCCAGCACGCATACACAACTCAGTATACCCCACCCTGACTTACACCACACAAGGATATTCTTGACCACCATGTTCTCAGCTTTCCTAACAGACCTTATTTGATGTCCCTGTATGGTACAATAATTCTCTGTCGAATCAGCTGATTTGATTGCTTAGTCTTTTGGTTTCAGACCCTCTGTTCTCCTTCTGGGGTGCCTGGACCCTAATTGTAACATCTGTCTTCCAGTCTCTGTCCCAGCCTCTCACACATATGTATGCTGCAGCCAGCCCAGCTCAGGGAGCAGTGGAAAGATGATCTCATCCTGTCAAACCAAGCAACATGGGTCTCATTGAGGCTTAGATGGAAGATCCCATGCATCTCCTGGAGGTAAGAACCGTTCACTCTTCTGGGCACTTGGAGCTTTTGCAACAAAGAGGGGGCTCCTGTTACATAGCCTATTTGTCATCCTGACATCCTTATTTTATTCTCAGAGGATATGTCCGGGATCCTGGAGACTGTTTCCTGCAGGAGGTTTGAGCGGGGAGAGATCACTCACTGTCATGACCCATGGGTCGTCAACCTGGGTCTGCAGGGTTCATGGGCGCAGCCACACTCCAGCCCTACACCTGGAAGCCTACTGACAACTGCTTACCTAGGACTCATGAAGTCCAGCCCCAGTTTGAGGCTCCACCCCGAGTCCTATTGGCAGAGTCTCAGAGCAGCTAATTGGCCTCCGGGCCCTCCTTAAACCAGCAGCAGGAACAAGAAGCTGTCTGAACACCCAAGTGTCTCCCTTCTGGACAGTGTGCTAGCTGTTCCTGCTCCCGCTCCCCAGGCTTGATTTCATGGCATCCTGACTTGGTGTGACTCATCCGTTTTATGGTTCTGACCACAATTTTGTCTTTTGCTTCTGCTCTTCCAGTATCCTGATCCAGCTGACTCTTGACTTCTGTCTTGTGAGTGTGGGCTCTGGCTCTGACCACTAGGTCTGGCTGTCCATGACTCGCCATGACACTGACTTTTGTACAATTCCTCCAATGCCCTTTTCTGCTCTCCAGCTCTGTTCCCCCAGCAAGACACACCAATCCCTTGGCTCCCAGAGTCCTGGTTGCCTGTTATTCCAGGGCTGAGGGGTAGTGCTTGTATTGCCCCCTCCCCCACCACAGCTGCTTTTCCTATGGGAATCTCCCTAGAGCAGAGGAGAAATCTCCTCTTTTCTTAGAATCAGTCCCAGCAGTAATTTCACCCACCCTGGCCTCTGCTGAATTACTTTGTTTACCTGGGATCAGGGACCACTTTTGAATTCCTTTTCTTGGGGGTATAGGTGGGGGCAGAGCCTGAAGCTCCAGCAGTTTCCAGCGGAGAATAGCACCCTGTCTTTCTATGGTCTGGCTAGGTCTCACTATGGATCCTGGAGCTGAACACCAGATGGGAGCTGATAGATTGTCCTTGGTGGGTCATGTCCTTGTGTGTGATGGAACTGTGTGTCAGAGAGGGCCAGGAGCAGATACACCACGCATGGCCAGGAAAGGGTTTAACAGCCTGTAATGCTAGGAGAGTTCAACCATGGCCACATACAGACACCCTGGTCATCCATGGGGACTGAATCTGGGCCCTTCGCTACCAAGAGCACAATTCACTCCAACTTGAACCATGGCAGTGGCTGCCAGCCCCTGAGGTGGATCAGTATTATCCCTGTTAGCTGGGGCACAGGGACAGAAAGTGACTGACTACAAGGTCACCCACAACGTCACTGACAGAGGCAGGACTGAAGAACTGTACTGATACCAGTCTAGCTCCAACCACTAGACCACACTCACTTCCAAAGCTAGAGAACCCAGGAGCCCTGACTCTGATAGCCAGTCCTTAAATGACAAGAGCAAACTCCCTCCCATTCAGGAAGCCATAGGAGGGACTGTCTGCTGAGCCCTCCTCTGCAATGCCATTGTCAGAGACCATTGCTAGTGGGTGCCAAGCGACTGAGCAAGGAGCTCCTGGAGAGACTCCTAGGGGCTTCGTAGTCATGATTCACGGTGACCTCTGGGAGCCATGCAAAGAGTGCAGCATAGAAGAGACTCCCCTGCTCTAACAAAGGGTTTCTGTTCTCCTAGATAGTCAGCCAGTGAGGCCAGCTTGCAGAATGTTTGGCGATGGGTTGGAGGATTCACCATGTAGGTGACAGCAGCTGCAGAGCCTGGAGTCCCCATAGACAAAGCCTCCACTCCTGACAGTCCAGGCTAACCTCCCGCTGCTCTCAGTGGGGCTTTGGCATTAGCTGCTGGGCCTGCGTGCCCAGACAGAGGACTCAGGTATTTCCATCAGGCTGCTCAATGGCAAATGCAGCCATCCAAAGAAGTGGAGAATGGAAGCGGAAGAGCAAAACTGGACCATCTGCTGAGCTCTGGCAATCAAGTGACCACCGTCGGGGAGAGAAGAGGGAGAACTCGAAGGTGGCTGGCGGCTGTAGGGAGGAAAATCAGTTGGGAAGCCAGTAGAGTAGAAATAAATAGTTTGTCTTGTGTGGTGAAGGGTTTAAAATGGGTCTCTTTACTATCACACTAAACTTTAAAATAGCTGTGTATGATTAAAGGGCAGGTCTATAAAGGTAAGAGGTCACTGTAGGAGTTTGAAGTCTCAGATTCTGTCGCTATTGCCTGCTTCTACCAGCTGATCTCAACCCAACAAATCCCTCAGGTGGTAGCAGGAGTGAGCTCTTTTCCTCTTTTTCTGGATTAGCCGCCAGAAAAAGGACACGATACATGTGGCTAAGGAAAGAGAGAGGCATGGGGGCACTTGCAGAGTTGCCTGTTAATGCGGCTCTTGTGGGGCAGCATGGCAGGGTATTGTGGACTCAGGGGCACCATTTCAAATTTTGGTGGTGGCAGGGAGGTGTAATTTAACCATGACTGCAGGGGCTACTTAGGCACCTGAAAACTCTAGTGTTTTGGCAGATAACTTAGCAATTAGCTGACAGGAGCACTGTATCTAATTCCTATATAAAAGAAAGAGAATTAAATATTAGACCCACTGAGCTCTAATACTAATGTGTTCTGACATCTTGTGGCAAGTCACTTTAGGGACACTGGTTAAAATTTTAATGTATATTCTTACTTTGTTACTAACTCTATGGAGAGAGAGACTCCGTCAGGATTCCTGGGTTCTATGCCAGCTCTGGGAGGGGAGTGGGGTCTAGTGGGTTACAGTGGGGGTCAGATACATCTGGGTTATATATAAGAATATCAGAATGGCCATACTGGGTCAGACCAATGGTCCAGACCAATTTGTCCATCTATCCTGTCTTCCAACAGTGGCCAATACCGGGTGCTTCAGAGGGAATGAACAGAACAGGCAACCACCAAGTGATCCAACCCCTGTCGTCCACTCCTAGCTTCTGGCAAACAGAGGCTAGGGACATGCAGAATATGGTTTTCCATCCCTGCCCATCCTGGCTAATAGTTTTTAAATTGTTTTAATTCTGCTGCCTATTAATTTCATTTGGTGACCCCCTAGTTCTTGCGTTATATGAAGGAGTAAATAACATTTCCTTATTTACTTTCTCCACACCAGTGATGATTTTATAAATCTCTATCAGATCCCCCCTTAGTCATTTCTTTTCCAAGATGAAAAGTCCCAGTCTTTTAAATCTCTCCTCACACAGAAGCTGTTCCATACCCCTCACCATTTCTGTTGCCCTTCTCTGTACCTTTTCCAAATCCAATATATCTTTTTTTTGAGATGGAGTGACCAGATCTGCAGGCAGTATTCAAGATATGGACATACCATGGATTTATATAGAGGCAATATTATGTTTTCTGTCTTATTATCAATCCCTTTCCTAATGATTTCCAACATTCTGTTTGCTTTTTTGATTATCACTGCACATTGAGCAGATGCTTTCAGAGAACTATCCGCAATGACTCCAAGATCTCTTTCTTGATGGCTAACAGCTAATTTAGACTGCATAATTTGTATGTATAGTTGGGATTATGTTTTGCCATGTGCACTACTTCACATTTATCAACACTTAATTTCATTTGCCATTGTGTTGCCCAGTCACCCAGTTTTGTGAGATCCCTTTGTAACCCTTTGCAGTCAGCTTTGGACTTAACCATCTTGTGTAATTTTTTGTATTGCCACCTCACTGTTTACCCTTTTTTTCAGATCATTGATGAATATGTTGAACACCACTGGTCCCAGTACAGACCCCTGGGGGACACCACTATTTACCTCTCTCCATTCTGAAAACTGATTATTTATTCTTACCCTTTGTTTCGTATCTTTTAACTGGAGTGCCTGACAATGCTTTCAGGAACATCTAATGATTCTTAATTTAACTGAATGACAAGCCTTTTGTTATCTTAATCACCCTGCCTCTGTTTATAAACAAATTCCCAGGCCCAAGGGCGGAAGCTGGGAGCAGCACAGAATTTATCACATTCCACACTCAAGCTGTGCTGCTGTTAGGAGCTTTGTTTTGAGCTAGAGCATGCACTGGGAGCAGACCTCTGGTCCAAAACACAGCGGGGAGCAGGAGCCCCCCTGCCCCTCCTAAATGGTGCCCCTGGTTGTCTTCCTCCTTGGCAGTCCCCTTTCTCACTATCGTTCTGTCATGGGAGGGTCTGTCCTTTTAGTGACTCTGCCCTCCAGCCAGGTCACACATTGAAGTCCACCCCTGTCAGGTTGCAAATAAGGAGTCTAATAATGTGGAAGTCTTCACAAGTTAGCAAGGACTTCAGGGCTTCCCCCTAGGGTGAGGGTCTTAGGGTCTGGACCCTTGCACCTTCAAGATCTTTCCCAACTAGTTTCCCCACCAAGAGATAGACTTCTGTCATTATCATCTCTTTAGGGGTTGGTAAGGGAGCCCTGGCCCACCCTCTTCACTGGGCTCCGATCCAGGGCTCAATGATAGACAGTGAAGATCTGCACTCTGCAGTGCCATGCAGCTGCCTCCCTGGATTTCTTCCTACCAGTGTCCCCTCTTCTCACAGAGTAAAGTAAAGAACCCAAACACAACAATGCAGATCTGCTCCCATCCACTGGCTGCCTCCCTCTGAGCTGCTCTGCTTCCCCTTTTAAGCTTTGCCTCCAGCTTGTGCAGGCTCTGGAGGTGCAGCAAGGCAGGGTCACCTGAGCCCAGCGCTGCTCCTTAACCCTTCTTCTCGAGTGTGGGATTTGTATACCCCACCACAGTGCTTTTTAAGAACACTGAACAGTGTCTGGCAAGACTCCTAGAAATGGAGTCACTAAAGTACTTTCAAGTGTGGGTGTCTATACTAGGGAGGTATCTTACTGCTCAGTGTTATCAGACTACTTGGGCATCACCTCACACCCTTCCCAGACATTAAACAATTTTAAAGATACAGCGTTGCTCAAACCCCTCAACAGATCTGTAAGGAGAGTTATTTCATTTATAATTCATTTCGTTGCAAGTCATTTCATGTCAAGACCAGTCTATGCTTTACAGCAGAGTCTATAAAAAGGTTTCTGTAAAGGTCAAAGAATGCTTTTATGTTATGTATCCTGACATCTGAGGTAAATCCTCCACTCAGCAGAGAGATTTTCAAGACAGCATTTACATTTTTCTTCTTTCAACACTTATGACCAAAGTAGCACTGTGTGGTCAGCTCTTAACTATAGAAGCACAGTGCTGCTGAACAAGTGCCTAAGATGTCAGCCATAATTTCCACACCCAGCTCAGATATTGGGCCAGTCAGACAGCGTGCCCCTGCCCGCTTCAGCATCACACAGAAATCGTGTCCCCAACATAAGCTAAACGCAACCCAGTGGAACTATTTCAAAAAAATAATTTGATCTCTGATGCTAGCCCTAGAATCATGGCCTCTCCTCCCATATTAACTGTTTTAGAGGAGAAAGGCTTCTAGTATAACAGAAACATCATCAGCTGTACTTATCTCTTACAAACCTAGGGTCACACAACTGTCTCCCATACCTGCTGTGACGGTGCCCCCCCCCCCCATAAGACTTTATGGAAATATTCTTATGAATATATATGACATAACTGGAATATGTTCTATGCTACATATGCCATGTAACATATCTATGTAAAGGTTATTATCTACTGAATCTATTAATCTTACATGTATGCATGTATCATTTTTGTATTCAAAGTTATGAATATTGGCTTGATTTTAAATAACCTTAGTAGAGCATTTGGTCAGTTCCTGGAGAAAGGAATTCGCAAAGTTAAGTGCCCAATCAAGAAGCACTTAAGGAACAATGTGTCTTGGAATGCTCCAATCCACATAAGCAGTCTTCCTGGAGACATTCAAGATACCATGTGGGCAATGGCTTCTGCCTGTAAAAACTGTGAGTCATGCATGGACATGTGACTTGTCCAGGTGACTCCAGAATTCCATCTTGGAGCTGGACTTTGCATAGGAGAGAGGAGGGGGTCTCCACCCACAAGAGAAAGTCTATTTAAGCCCGTGGGAGACCCCTCCATTTTGTATTCAGATGGCTAAAGAGAGAGCCTCTCCACCCCCAAGGATACCTGAAAGGAACTGGAACAAAGGACAGTAACCATGGGGGGTGTGAGTATTGCTGGACCCAGACTAGCAGGAGACTAGTCTGTAAAAGAAAGCTTACTGGAACTGTTGAGGTTTTATTTGTTTTCAGTTTCTTAGACATAGACTTGCGTGTTCTATTTTATTTTACTTGGTAATTCACTTTGTTCTGTCTGTCACTACTTGGAACCACTTAAATCCTACTTTCTATATTTAATAAAATCACTTTTTACTTATTAATTAACTCAGAGTATGTGTTAATACCTGGGGGGGCAAACAGCTGTGCATATCTCTCTATCAGTGTTATAGAGGGCGAACAATTTATGAGTGTACTCTGTATAAACTTTATACAGGGTAAAACAGATTTATTTGGGGTTTGGACCCTATTGGGAGTTGGACATCTGAGTGTTAAAGACAGGAACACTTCTGTAAGTTGCTTTCAGTTAAGCCTACAGCTGTTAGGGGACGTGGTTCAAATTGCAGGCTAGCGGGTCTGGCTCAAACCAGGGAGGGCACTGACGTCCTAAGCTGCCAGGGTAGGAAAGCAGGGGCAGAAGTAGTCTTGGCACATCAGTTGGCAGCCCCAAGGGGGTTTCTGTGATTCAACCCATCACACCTGTATCAGCTTATCGGGGGGAAATTCCCTCCACCTGTCTCTGCTCACAGGGGGACACCCCCACTTTACTTCCTCAACCCCCCAGGACCTCCACCCAAGGCAACCCACCTGTGATTCAACCAACAGCATCACTGGATTGCTTATTTTTTGACAACTGAGCCTTGAACTCCAACCTGTTATTATAAAAGTGCTGTCCCCCAACTCACAAAGTCACAGGCATTTTCTAACCCTGCCTTCTCCTGAGAAGCCAATATGGCAGAGCGCGATGAGGTGGAAATTCTAATATTAGTGTTCAGGATCATGTTGGGGTACATCTCATAGAAAGGCTTGTGCAAGATTTAGGAAAAGGAGAGAGTGACCCCACTACTAGACATGGATTTTCTCAATGATAATAGCAACAAAGAGTCCTGTGGCACCTTATAGACTAAGAAATCCTTGTTAGTCTATAAGGTGCCACAGGACTCTTTGTTGCTTTTTACAGATCCAGACTAACACGGCTACCCCTCTGATCAATAATAATGTTTTGTGACAATGAATGCCAAATGCAGAGAAGTGAGTCTACATGAGTCTCCTGTAGAACTGTATCAAATGCCTTACTGAAATCCAGGTAAATTAGATCTGCTGCATTTCCTTTACCTAAAAAAATCAGTTATCTCAAAGAAAGAGATCAGGTTGGTCTGGCACGATCTACCTTTTGTAAAACCATGTTGTATTTTATCCCAATTATCATTTACCTCTATGTCCTTAATTAATTTCTCTTTTAAAATGTGTTCTAAGACTTTGCATATAATTGAGGTCAAACTAACGGGCCTGTAGTTTCCCAAATCACCATTTTCCCTTTCTTAAAAATGGGTACTATATTAATAAT
This sequence comes from Emys orbicularis, assembly GCF_028017835.1. Taxonomy (NCBI): domain Eukaryota; kingdom Metazoa; phylum Chordata; order Testudines; family Emydidae; genus Emys; species Emys orbicularis. The sequence continues at coordinate 194,985,880 of NC_088684.1, forward strand.
TCTCTAGTTAAAAGGTATCATCCCCAGAGTTTATGGATCCATTAAAAATCCTTGTTATTGTGCTTGTAATTTCATGTTCCGGTTTCTTTAATATTTTTGGATGGCAATTATCCAAGCCCCTCCACCAGATTTGTTCCCATTAAACTGTTTGAGTTTGACTTCCACCTCAAATGTGATAATTTCAGCCAGAAGCTTGGACTAAACGATAGGGGATGGATCACTCGAAGACTGTCTGTTCTGTTCATTCCCTCTGAAGCACCTGGCATTGTCCATTGTCAAAAGACAGGATATTGGGCTAAATGGACCATTGATCTGATACAGTATGGCCATTCTTATGTACTTCCATATCGTCATTTCCATTAACCACCCTGCCACTATGCCTAAGCTCCTCATTACCCTTATTAAAAACTGAGGCAAAGTATTCATTTAGGTGTCGGGCCATGCCTAGATTATCTTTAATTTCCGGCCCCCTCTGTGCTTAATGGTCCCACTTTTTTTCTTTTGGTTCCTTTTTATTTATATGGCTATAGAACCTTTTACTATTGGTTTTAATTTCCTTTGCCAAGTCCAACTCTACTTGGCTTTTGACAGTTTCACTTTTTTCCTACACTTTCTGACCTCCAAGAGGTAGTTTTCCTTGCTGATCCTTCCCATCTTCCATTCCTTGTAGGCTTTCTGCTTTCTCTTAATAGAATATTTGAGATGCTTGCTCATCCAGTTTGATCTCCATCCCTTCCCTACAATTTTTCCCCTTGCTTGGGATGCAGGCTTCAGATAGATTGCCTCCTCTACATTCAGATCTTTCTCCTTCACATTCAGATCGTTGAGTTCTTCAGTCCAATCCACTTCCCTAATTAATTCCCTTAGTTTAAGGTTTGCCCTTTTGAAATCAAGGAACCTAGTTGTAGACCTATTTTTGTTTATCCTTCCTTTTAGTTTAAACTGAATTAACTCATGATCACGCAAACCAGGGCTGTCCTCTACAACCAGATCTTCTATGAGGTTCTCACTACTTATAAATACTAATCTCAAATGGCATCACCTCTTGTTGATTAGGGGAATATTTGGTGAAGAAATCTGTCAGCTATTATATCCAGGAATATCTGGACCCTACTATTATCAATAGCATTAGTCCTCCAACCTATATCTAATAAATTAAAGTACACCATAATCACACAATTCCCAGGAGTATTTATTTCATTAAAATATTAAAGCGGTCTCTAACCATATCCAAATTGGATTCTGGAGGATCTGTACTAAGCCCCAAGCACTATCCCAGTGGTGCCTCTGTTACCTTTCTTCCCAAAGTGATTTTGACCCAAACAGATTCCGTTTTAGCCATTCCATCACTTCTAATTTCCTCACAGACTACCTCATCATGAATATATGTTACTCCACCATCTTTACCTTTATTTCTGTCTTTTCTGATAAACAGACCACTCAATACCTATGCTTCAGTCATGACTACTATTGCATCATGTTTCTGTTATCCCTATATCTGGTTTCACTTCCTGCACCAGCAGTTCTAGTTCCTCCACGTTTTTACCAAAGCTCCTTGCATTGGCGCACAGACATCTTAATTGTCTCTGTTCAGCTTCACCCAGATTCCTTGATGATTAGGCACAGTCATTCTACTGCCAGTATCACCTACCTGTTAGTACCAATACCAATGAGATTATCTTTCCTCTTGATGTCCATTCTCCTACCCTCCATCCTTATCATCACTATGCAAGTGTGAAATTAGGCCTTTTGTATGAAGATAATCTGTTTTTATTCCCTCTAGAACTATTTTACCCTAAATCGTTTAACCAGGGCAGGTGGTAATGCATACCAATACTAATTTATTTATACGTAGTGGAATACAGAAATTAGAGTCAAAATCTCTCTGAAGCATTTCCACATTTTAAAAATGTTCCTTTCTTGAACAACTGGCCCATTTGGTAGCATCCTTACACTTCAAAATGGATTTCAAAACCTCAGCAACAGCTGTATAAAATACAGTACTCAACTGTTTTCCCATCCAACATAATGAAGATAAAGCAGGCCTTTAAAAAAAACATAATATTTTATCTCCCACCAAACCATCATTCCCACATAAAATAAAGTTGGCACTTCATTTGTTTTCTTAAGTTTCCAGTTATAGAAACATAACTGGTCTAAATGTGAAGGGATTTCCTCTCAATTATTTGTTTTCCTGCCTCGTTTGACGTATAATTTATATACTGAAATTCTAAAGCAGTTAAATAAGTCAGTGACAGTGCACTTTAGAGATTTTTCATCTAGTATTTCAGCTCTTGCATCGCTAATTCTAGAAGATGGGTGCATACACACATCTACTTGCTCCCTCCCCCCCCCCCCCCGTGTATATATATCTTACAGCTGCACACCACTTCAACTACCACTGAAGTGATGTTTTATCTGAGGTAAGGGAAGGCCAGCAGTTGTTCAACAGATGACAGCAATTCTACACAATAGTGTAGGACAAGAAGTGAAGAATACCAAAAGCCTATTAAAACTTTGGAGGAAGTATCATGTAGGCAGAATTCAATCCCCTGAACACACTTCCTTGTGCAAAAGTGCCATGCATTCACTTTGCAATCTTAATGTTCTTTTAACTTAGTAAAATCTAATATTTTTTAAAAAATTCTTAAAAATTGAATAAACAAACTTTCTTAAGTAGAACCATACTGATCCTCCACATGGGCCATCAGCAGGATTGGGATCATTGTATGCATCCCCTACCATTTGCACCTATAGAGTAATTGATGGCAGTAGAAGGCTGTTATCATCTATGTAGATAGACTACAGGTGGATGGAGACACATGCTTTGCCAGTGGATTTCATAGTTATTTCCTAGACAGCAAAGGAATGTTGAGATCCACAACTCCTGGGTTCAGTTACAAGTTCTAAAGGGGAGTGTTCTTTAGTGGTTAGAGACCCTTCTGCCCCTGTCTCCCCCCCCCTGCCCCCAGCCTCTCCCTATCCTGTTCTGCTCCTATGCCCCACTCCCCAGCTCCTGTCCTGTCCCTATCCCCTCTCTTGCTGCTATCCTCCCAGCTCTTTCCTGTCCCCCTCCCGGCCCACCCACACTTCTATTCTCCTTCCATGGTTCCTGCCCTTATCCCCTCCCCTCTTGATTCTTCCCCCCTTCACACCCACTTTGCTCCTGCCCCTCTCCCCTCCTTGTTCTATCCCCACCTGTCTTCTGTTTGGCTATGCTCCTATCCCCCTCAGATCCTGCCCTTGTCCCTGTCGCCCCATAACCACCCGTTCTTTATCTTTCCACATTTGAGTCAGGGTGCCTCCTCCACTTTATCCACACTGCTTAGACAACAGCAGGAGGAGCACTGAGAGCACAAAAGAGACAGTCTACCTGTTCTCAGTTCCAGTGCCCAGTGCTATAGTGTTCCCCAATTACTGGGAGACAATTGCAGGGAAAGTCCTGCTCTGCCCCTGTATTCCTGGGCTGGAGCATGCTCTGTTGTTGTGTGGGGATGGGGTAGGTACAGTCTGGTTGGCATGGAGGAGCACTGAGGAGATGGAGCATGCTCTGTACAGACAGACTATTCAGATAATTTAGCTGCCAAACTTTAACAAATCTCTACTGAGCATGTGCAAATTGAGCATTTTGGAGAATTACAACTTGGCCAAATTTGGGCAAATTTTCACAGGGATGGCAAAAGGCACATCCCTGATGCCAGAGTAGGCCCCTGCCAACTTTCAAGTTCCTGCTCCAAAATATTTGGGCACTAAATCTTCTCAATCAAATGATTATAAGAATTTTTTGAACATAGGGAAAAATATATATTTTCCTTAATTTTATTTTCAGAAACAGCTGAACCATTTTAGCCAAAGCTCCACGTCCTCCACATGCCCCTTGCCTGTCAAATTCAGACTGAGGAAGACACTTGGCATGGAAAATTTCACCCCGAATAGTTAAAATTTAGTAAAGTTATAAGTAACTGAGAACAGAGTCTGATAATGGGAAGTATCAGGAAATCTTAACAATAAGCATCAGAACCTGCACATCCCGTTATAATGTATGCATATGACTATACATACATTATGGTGTATAAAGGACTTTTGAATACTGTATCAGTGTAAAGAATTAAGATAGTCATATAATATCATCTAATAAATTCTAACTGTGTTTTACATCCCTTTGACTATCATTTAGAGTCCTTATTTTATGCAGTTGATAGATTTTGAATGATAGTTGTGCTTTTCCCAGATTTATATCTTGTATCTACTCTTCTTTTTCCTTTATAAAAAAATTCTAAACATATTTTTTGTGCATATTACTTTGCTACGTCACCTTTCATATTATTAATGTGGTATTAATGATTATTTCTTTGGGCCATACGTAGTCCTAGTGCAAGCAGATGCAACTCCCACTGGATTCTCTGGGAGTATGGTGCCCATTTATGTTTAGACTTAATATGTGCAACTTCTGAACAAAAGACTAAAGATGGAGCTTGAAAAGGAGATGAGGCATGTGAACGCAGAGGGATTAAAGTAGGGTGATTGGAAGACGTGGTGTTGCTGAAGATGTCAGTGATCATTTTATGGAAGAAATCAGGAAATTCCTCACGCTTGTAGGTAGAAAATGGGATGGGGAAAAAGGGGTGGAGAGAAAAGAGCATAGTGTGTTAAGAGTCAATCCTGCTACATGTAAGTAATCCTTACTCGTGTGAGTAACACCATTGATTTCATTGGGATTACTCATTGAGTAAGGATTGCTCATGTGGTTGAGGTTTGCAGAATCAAGCTGTGTCCCAAGGCTTCTCCAGCCTGCAATGCTTGCCACCACCTCTCATGTACAAATACAGCCCCAAAATAAAGTTCTCCCCTTCCTAACAGTCCCAAGTTAACCAGAAATCTCACTGGTAGCTTCTAAACCACCCAGTCCACATTTTTCTGCATTCAGAGCAGACTGTCTTTTTTCTTTCTCTTCTTCTTTAGTACATAAAGCATCTGGATTTCATTAACTGATGAGGTTTAGCCATCTTGATCCTCCAGGCACTTAACCCTTTTCTGTCTGGATCCTGAATCCTACAGACAAACATGGGACAGGGATCTTTTTTGAGTCCGATTCTTCTTGTGTGGGCACAGAACTCCCTAAAATTCCCTGGAGACCCAGAAAGGGTTGTGCACAGAATCACTGGCTATAAAAAAGAAGCAAAAAAGTCACCAGCCCCAGAGCTTGTTTTGCATCCAAACCTTGCAAAATAATGAATTTCACACGATTTCACTGCAAAATATGCCCAAGTTCATTCAGAGAATCTGTGAACCACAGTGACCCTTTCAACAAACGTGGTGTGGGTTTCAGGTTGTCAAGAAACTTAAGACCAAGCAAGTTTCACATAATTTTGGATTTCTTGGCAAACATGTGGCCCCATTTCAAGGGGTAATTTTTAAATTATGGCTCACACAGCTCCACTGGCAGCTAGAGGCATAATACTATATAACTGGGTTCAAAAAAGAATTAGATAAGTTCATAGAGGATAAATCCATCAATGGCAATTAGTCAAGATAGTCAGGGGTACAATCTCCTGCTCCAGGTCTCCCTGAACTCCAACTGCCAGAATATAGGACTGGATGACAGGGAACGGATCACTTAATAATTGCCCTGTTCTGTTCATTCCCTCTGAAACATCTGGCATTGGCCACTGTCAGAAGACAGGAAATTGGGCCAGATGGACCACTGATCTGACCCAGTATTGCCATTCTTCCATTTTATCAAATCTCACCCTTTGTGCTGGGCATATTGGTACTCATAAGAACGTCCCCAACTTTCCAGACACAATTAAAACCAGAAGTCTTTTTGAGGTTTGAAAACCTTATGTTAATTTCCACTACTCCCTATTATTATTCTATTTACTATTTTTCTATATACTATCCTGCCACCCACACACACCTCCTCTTGGCTTCTGCCCCAAAAGTATTCATTACTGGAAATCTCACAACAAAGTCTGATCTCTTGAGATTTCTAGGCCAGTTTAAGAGGTTCAGACAGTTCAGAGATGCTTTGCATATACATCCAAAATTCTGGTTGCTGATCAAAACTGAAATAGACCTCTAAGCTTTCAGGTGGTCACCCTTCATTATGTAGCATTCCCAACAGATGCTCCATACTGAGTCTGGGAAGAATTCCCAATCTTGTTGTGGATATATGTAGGAAAATGTTTAAAAGTTGGCCTCAAACCTACTTCTGCAGAATGTGCATGTGTACCCACTGTACTACAAAATGATACATTTGCACATGGGTAGCTGAGCAAAGTAATGCAGATTATTAGGGACACAAAGAATTCATGCACAAAGCTGGGGAGCAACTTTAAGGGCCAGTTTGAAAATGTTGCTTCACATACCAGTTATCCATGATCAGTCAGTGTCTTTTGAGGAAGCTGAGATTATGCTAGTACAGCTTGACCACAACACTAACTGAGGTGTAAAACTTAGGCATTATGGCAACCAGATGATTATGTGCAAATGATGGATTTACCATCAACACTAATGGGTTTTTGTCAGTCATTGTTAGCTGTAAGATTTTGTTCAGCTTTATTATTAACAAAGATGAGTTCTTTGCCTTCCAAGTAAATGGTTTTTATCAGGAAAAAGGGCCCCTTTCCAATGTTAAAGTGCTCTTTTTAAGAGGCAACACAATTATCTGTAAATTACAGGTAGTCTCCTATGACTAATGAATACATTGAGGTGGCACTTATGTGTTGTAAAGATTTATTATGTGTTGGGGCTTTTTCATCTCAGAGTTTATAACTACTTTTGATTGTTTGTTTTCTTAGTGGTTTGGAGAGCCTCTAAAAACAGCTATCAATTTTGATGCTTTCTTGACATACAAAATCTCCACACAACAACTTAAATTGAAATTGAAACTGCCCTGGAGTCGGCTTGCCTAACCTAAGAGATCTCTGGTTAGAGAAAGAGGCTTATGCAGCACATGGATGTAATACTGTACTTCAGTGAATTTTGTATAACATGTTCTACAATATATGCAACTACTAAGGAAAACAGTGGATATTCTAAGCAAACTGATGCAAAACACTTTACTTAAAATGGACTATAATAATAGAATCATAGGACTGGAAGGGACCTCAAGTAGTTCTTTGATAATCAGACCTAACACTAAATGAGAAATCTGTATTCTTCTGATCATCACATAAGAAACCTATGGAACTATCCTATCAAATTCTATAGCTGGGATATAAGTCTGTAGGACACTTTTATAGAGTGGTTTTAAAAGGACACCTATAGAAAGGTTATCTTTTGCTATTAAATGCTACAGGAGTTTAGAAAGTGATGCCGCTGTATAGCAACCAGGAATATAAAGGCTTGATCCTGTACCACTGAGGACAATGGGAGTTTTGCCATTGACTCAGTGGGAGCAGGAGCAGGGCTATAATCCCAGACCAAAACTTTCAAACTTGTGTGCCTAGAAGTAAGCCCCTAATTCTATATTTAATCACCTAAGTTAAAAATGATATGATTTTCAAAGTTCCTGAGACCCCACAGCTCCCACTGACTTCAAGAAATGCAATGCTGCAAGTGGAGTATCACACATTTTGCATATAATGTTCTTCATTGCTAGTATATACTACACAATATTCATGTCTTTTGGTGATCTGTGATTTCTCTAATGACTAGCAATGACTAGCAATTAGCACTCATCTTCTGCATCAGCTGATCACAGTAACACCCAAAGAAGTTGTCAAACATTGATAAAAAAATTAATCTTTTTGATAAATGTATTTGTTTAGGGGGGAAAAAACAAGTCAAAGAAAAAATACTGAGAATTAAGGGAGCTAATCCTATGTGACAGTAGGTTCAAATACATTTGGATAATTATTTGAGATTACAAGATGTTAGCTATTTAAAGTACTCCTTTGAGCCCCTGTTGCCATAGCATTTGAGCACTTTTACCCCATTTTACAGATGAGGAACTGAGGCAACAAGAGCCCCAGTGACTTGCTCAAGGTCACACAGGAGAAACATTGCAGAGCAGATTATTGAACCTGTAACTCCCAAGCTAGCTCTCTAACCACTGGACCACTTTTCTTCTGCTTGAATAGTATATCCATGTCATGGAAAAATCATTGCCTCCTGCAATTTGAGGCTAGGCATATCTCTATGGCTGACATGAAGAACGTATTTTCATGGCCCCCTTCTGAAGTTAGTGGAACTAGAGAACTAAGAGAGGGTTCTGATAGACAATAGTGTACTGATGACAGACCACTCTTTTGATGGTTTAGTGTGACTTTAGACTTATCTTTTATCCTCAACTATCATTAAGATGGCCCTATGACACTCTGTATCTCAAAGAAGCACCCTGGAACCCCCATATTCACCACTGTGATATGATTATGGTATGTTTTGTACAAAGTATGTCTTGCGAAGTGCCCTTTTTCTAAGTCTTGATCTGTTGAACATTAATATCCTGTTGGATTGTGTGTGCTATCATTGTATGTGAAGTTATGAAGTTTTGCTATGTCTGTGTTACTGAAATATGTTGCGACGTTGGGGGATGCCCACAGTCAATCTTTTAGTTACAACAAAGGACCAGCCAGAGATGTGCCGATAGCCCATTAATGGGAATCCACTCTCCCAACAGCCATCCCTGAGACTTCTCAGAGAGAGCACCTAGGCAATGGAGACTGCCTGACCAATGGGGGCTGCCTAACCCCTATGTCACAGCAAAGATCTTTCCAGCAAGCTGGGAGAAAATATAAAAGAGAGACAGTGACATCATCACTTGGCCTCTTCCCACCCCCCATCTCAACAGCTGGAGGAACGTCTGGAAGACAAAGACTTTGAACTGTGGAAGAGTGGTACCAGGCTGGAAGGTATTCCCAGCCTGTGTATTGGGGAACTGTAACCTGCTTTTATCATCTGTCAGGGTGAGACACTGTTTGATTCAAATTCTGCTTAGACTAAAAGTTTGGTATTTAGAATGCGTGTTTACTTTTCATGTTCTTAAGGTAACCATCTCTGACCTTTACGCCTACCACTTATCATCTATCTTTCTTTAGTTAATAACACTGTTTTATATTTGACCTAAAACAGTACGTTTTGACTGAAGTACTTGGGAAATCTCAGCTCGGTTTACAAAGGCTAGTGTGTGTCCACGCCACACTGAGGGAGTGGCGAACTACTTAATGAACTTTCACTGCCCAAGGGAGCCTGGAGCAGTGTAAGACAGTACAGTCCTGGGGTGCAAGACTGGGGAGCTGGGGGAGTGGGGGGAATTGGCCGGAACCTCTCTATTACTGGTTCATGAGTGACTGGGAGGTCATTCATGCAAGTCAGTTGGGTGTGTCCCTGCCTATGGATGTCTGTGTAAGTATAGTACCTGCCAGAAGTTTGTAGCTTGACACTGTGATGCTTGGTGGGTTCTGAGGGCTCAGTGGTCCCACAATCCAGATTGCACCCCGGGGACCCCATTACAGTCCCCTACACCCACTTTTTCCCAGCTTCATCATCATGGGTCATCAGCGTTACAGAGGACATCTAGAAGATGACTGATTGTATCACTAAGAGTTTTGAATCCTTATTTCATAACTGTTCAGGGAGAGAAAGGAAAATTTCATGACTACTTGCCAGCAAAAAAAAGTTTCTTGGGAGTTAGGCCCCTAAATACCTTTGAGGATCTTGGCCTTAATAATTGGGTTTGTTCCAAGTGACGATAGCCTAGTTAATCATCTCCATTAGGTGGCTGATGCAAGTCTCTGTTATTGTAAATACATTTCATCTTATTTTGTGGGGGGGCGGGGGGGAAATCAAGTTGTATATAAGAAAGGGAGCTGCTAGCAGATATTTTCCATGTCTTTGGAATTCACTTCCCTCACTTGTTCACCAGAGTTCAGATATGATCTTCAGGGCTCAGCAAAGGCTGTTTGGATGAATAGCTATTTGTAGGGCCAGGGTGAGGTTTTGGCATTTCTTTAGGGTATTGGAGAGGGTGGGGAGCTTGGATTTAGCAAAAAGTATTTGATAACTAGATGTTGCACGCTGGGTGGGATTTGTTTCTGTTTAATTATTGTAAACTGACCCTGATCCTCAGGTCTTACAATTTCACTGAACAAAATGTCACCTGCTTAAAATAAATAGAAATAAATACAAAATAAATATATAAACTCTGAACAAGTCAATGTCACACAAATATGTAAATGTGACTACTTCTCTTGAAATTAGATGTGCTGCACTTACAACAGAGGGAACAAGTCGGGGGGCTCATGGAAAACTTCCATTGCTGGGCTAACAGCACTTGCAAGTCTTACAGAGGTCAGGGAGTTAGACGTCCCCTTGGAATGATTCCATGAGCCAGTCAAAAGTGTTTGCTGTTTCCTTCTTGCATTTCTTTTCAATATTTCATCCTGTCTACAATCTGCTTCTCTCTCCCAGCCCTCTCTAGTATTCTCCCTCTCTCATTCCTCCTCAGACATCTGTCATAGGCCACCCCCTCAAGCCAATCAGCCTTTGAAAACTCATTCTACCTCCCCTGTGTCTAATTATTTTCAATGACAATGAAGGGATATGGGCTTTCGAAACAATTGGAAAGGGGATGGCTGTCCAGAAGTCGGGTTTCTCAAAACTAAAAAACAAACTATGGTAATCACATATTCTATTGTGTATCTGCTTTCTCTCATTAGCTTTGCTGATTGCAATTGACAAAACTGTCTAAAAAGAGATTAACATGGATTTAATTTTTTCTTATTACCAATTTTTAGACAATATAGATACCAATTACAGTTAGATTTGTTGAGACTATTTTTGCCGCAGGAAAAGTCCATTGTAATTTACCAGCAAGGATAAGCTATACATTGTATAAAGCAGTCACAAAAATTACTCCATAGTTTAGGCTGTAATTTGCTTTCCTAGAGAAGTCTTTCTCTAACTTTCTCAAAATAGGGAGACAAAGTAGGTGAAATATTATCTTTTATAGGACCAAGTTAAGATATTACCTCACCCACCTTGTCTCTCTAATATCCTGGTACTCACATGGTTACAACTTTGCATTTCTCAAAAGAGCTCCTTTTCATCTGAATTGTCTTGTGTGTCATATGTCTACCCTGAGAAGAAAGTTTAGGGGAAACTTTGAGGTAAACTGGATAATGCATCTGTGAGAGACTGGGTCTTGGAAAACTGTTGTAATATTTGTTGTAAAACCAGATCTCAAAAATAGCTTGAACTAGAACAGTGGTTCCCAAACTTGGTTTGTGGCATGTTCAGCGTAAGCCCTTGGTGGGCCATAAGATGCTTTGTTTACTGAGTGTCCGCAGGTATGGCTGCTCGCAGCTCCCAGTGGCCGCGGTTCGCCGTTCCCGGCCAATGGGAACCAAGTTTGGGAACCACGGAACTAGAACATTCTCAAGCATTTTATTTATTTGTCTTGGATAAGGTCCAGTGCACAGGACCAACTTTTGATATGTTTGGGTGAAAGAGTTGGGAGTCACACATTATAATTATTGTAACTGGTCAGGGCTCCAACAGGTCTTGATTGGCCTAACATAGATTACAAGATTCACAGACGTACTTTATGAAACTTAAGCTTGGTAAATTAAATAGCTGTGGATAAAGAAGCTCTGTAGACATCCAGCAGATCTTGTAATTACCCTAAGAAATATAGCTTAGCAACAAAGTTAGACAGTATAGTGATACTGAGCTTGTGGGCACCATCTGCAAAATATCTAGTGAAGCTTGTCAACGTCACTGAATCCTGGCAAAACTAGGACAGTGCCGCTAGCAATGTTCCCATGCAAACCAACAATGAACATAGTGACTAGAGAGTCTACATGGACTTGTTCATGTTACAGAGATTCCAGAGAAATGAGTAACCAGACAGTAACTTAGTCTGTCGAAGAGTACTTGAATTTCTGTCTTCAGGTATGACATCATTAACTACAGTATAATATAAAACAACTATAGCTATGTGATTTAACACAAATATCTAGAATTGGATAATTAATCAAAATGTTAAAAAAAATTAAAGTAAAGAAATTCCTTTCCGTCCCAAAAAAGAGAAAATTAATATATATAATTTATCATGATAAGCTCATAATCAGTAGTATATGCCTTAAAACAAACACCTTGCAGTATACCTTAAAATATTCAAACTTGGGTGCCTCAATCTAAACACCAAAATCTCTATTTAAGCACCTAAATAAGTGATGTGATTTTCTGAAGAGCTGAGCATTTGCAGTACCTATTAACTCAGTTCTCTTATTTGGATCTCTAAATATGCGTTTAGATTTCTAATTTAGGCATTCAAGTTTGAAAATTTTGGCCTAAATGTTTGAAATTCAAAAGCTGGGGTTAAGGTTCTCACCTATGACTCCTCCTCTGCAGTTCACTATACTGAACCATACATGGAATATAGATATGTCAGTGATGAGTATTTAAATGCATTTATTACATTTTAAAAATTATTTACAATGAAAAAATATTTCTATGTACATTTTATGCACGCATCACCTCTTGTGTATAGGATTCTTTAGAGAATGAGGCACTTCAGGAGTCAGCAGTGTTTGCAGAGTGGATGTGGGAGAGGATGGTGTCTCATTGAATGCAGTGGACAGGGTCTTAAGTCCACCTCAAAAAGTTGCTTTCAGCTTAGTTAAAGATGATATGTAGTAAGATTGGTTAGGACATATAGAGGATATTGGAGAAAGGAAAGTATGATTTGTGAGCTGGAACAGGGCTGGATAGACCTTTAGCCTGCATATAGAGGGTAAGAGGCTGATGTAACTGCCTCATTCAGGAAAGATGAATTGGTCCATGTTGTGTTATAAACCATGCCTATGACAGCTTCTTTAAGTATTTACAGTCTTTATTCAGGCAACCCACATGTATATCTGCAATGGTTCTGCAGGTCCCCATAACCCCATCCTTCCGACAATGAACAAACCAAAACCAGACAGCTACACATTTCCTCATTTAACTATCTGCCCATTCCCCTTACTGGCTAGTTTATTATACACATAACATGCCCCCCCCCCCCTTTTAAGTTTTTACTACACTCCTTACAAAATCAAACAATAATTAGCAATGCATTTCAAATTGAAAATAATAAAACAAACAGGCACTCAGTCATCTTTTCACTATATAATCTTCCAAATATGTAGGTGAACATTTCCCACATATAGAACACCTCAATTCAACCTCTGCAAAAGGTAACTCCACCATCACTGCTGACTTCTGGTTCAAACCTGTCATTATGCAATATGTATCAAAGCCGTCTCCTCCATGAGTTCTATTCATAATAGCTGATCTTGTGTTAGGCTGCAACCTGCCCAGACTTCCAGAAACTGGTGCTGAACCTAAACAGGGCATTCTTCAGTGGCAATTCCATTGTTGCTATACTCACATTTCCAGAGTTTACCACAATCCTTTTTATCAATTGATCCATGTCAGCACACAGCCCTGCCATCCCCCAGAATTACCATGTAAGAGATTAGTCCTGTAATATCTTGAATGATAGCTGGCATCCAATTGGACCAGGACCAAAATTTTAATATAGACAGCTTCTCCAACAGTTAAACTATGTTCTTTAGCATATTTATCAAGTTGGTGCTTTGGCTTCTGTTGTTTTTGCTGTATTTTTCCCATTAAGTAGGGATGCATATGGTCTAACCTTGACCTTAGTTTCCTTCCAATTAACATCTCTGCTGAGGACAGGCCAGTGGTAGACTTCTGACAATTAAACAGGTAATAAGATACCTGGTGGTACTATAGATATGAAAGTACCGTCATTAAATGACTGAATTGCCAATTCAGCTAATCCATTTGATGATAGAATGTAGGGTGCTGATGTAACATGTTGAATGCTGTTTTGCTTTCTAAATCTTTGGAATTCTGTGCTAATAAAAGAACATCCATTTTATCTGATACAAACATTTCAGGTAAACCCTGGGTACTAAAACTAGTCCTTAGTGTTTCTATGGTGACTTCACTAGGGGATGTATTCATGGGATAGATGTCTACCCATTTGAAATGTGCATCCACTAGTACTAAAATGTTTTCCCCAGAAATGGTCCAAGATAATCAATCTGTACTCTTCTCCAAGGGTTATCTAGTCACTCCCAAGGGTAATGTGGAGCCAGAGTAGGAGCTTTGACTCTTTTGATAAATAGAGCAGGATTGCATCTTACTTTTAATATCAGTATCCATCTTTGGCCACCATATGTTATGCTTTCATTTTAGTAGCACCTGGGTGTGTTATCCATTATTACTTCACATCCTTGCTTTGGAATGATGATCCATGTGCCCCATAATACACACCCCTCTTACACACTACATTTACTTTGTTGCCTATAATAAGGTGTGAACTCCTGATCAGCTTTGGTCTAGGACCATCCCCTTAAGCACAAGTCCTGTAATGTTTGCAGGTACTAGATCTTCACCAGCCCATGATGTTACCTGTAATGCTGTCACTTGAGGTGTATTGAAATAGTTCATTAGTAACACTCTCTTCACTTGTGTCTTTTTCATATGTCTCAGGTAAAGGCAACCAGCTTAAAGCATCTCCATTTCCCAGCTTCTTACCAGCTTTGTATACAATGGTAAAGTCATTGAATCTTAATGTTACTGCCCATCTCTGGATTCTGGGTGATACCATCTGTGGCATTGCTTTCATCACGTTAAACAAAGAGATCAGGTGTTTGTGATTGTGGTGGGGTGGCTGCCCCACACAGGGAGAAGAGGTTAAAAGCAGCACCAGGGAGGCTGCACAGAACCCATGAATCAGGAAAGGGCTTATTGAGCCCACCAATAGGGGGAAGGCTTGCTGGAGCAACCAAGGGCATATATATAAAGGGCTGCTCAACAGAGCAGAGGTGAGTCTCTCCCTGGAAGGAAAGGGAGGAGGACTGGCTGCCTGGAGAAGCACCATAGATAGAGAAGTGCTGGGTAGGGGCATCAGAGTGCAAGGGTGAGCTGCTGGCTGACCGCTGCGAGGCTGGGGCCTTGCTACCAGGGCTGAGAGGGGGCTAGGGCTATGGAGGAAGTGGCCTAGGGAAGATAGGCAGCAGGTTGGAGGAGGACAGTAGGTGGCTGTCAGCTATAGGGTCCCTGGGTCGGGACCCAGAATAGCGGGTGGGCCTGGGTCCCCCCCACCTTGCACCCCACTTGCCAATGAGGAGCGTGGCTGGTATACAGACTGCAGTTTGCCCCTGAGGCAAGGGGCTGGACCTTGGACTGCAGTTGGCTGCTGAGGCAAGTGGTGGGACTAAGGACTGCCGGTCCCCCAGAATGGGGGAGATACTGGAGTGGGGGCATAGCTGGAGGACTGTGTCCAGAAGAGGACACTGCGGTCCAGGGAGCGACGCGGGTCCAAAGAGTGGAGACAGTAATGACAGCAGGTGTGACACCACTAGCTGAAGGAGGACTGGAAGGGCTCAGAGCTAATTCCCAGCATGGCCAGCAGGAGGTGCCGTGACGGTGAGTCCTGCTTTGTCACAGTGATCCATGAACATTTTAAACCCCCCCCACACACACACACGTATATGTATATGTGTGTGTGTGTGTGTGTGTATATATATATATATATATATATGTATATGTGTATATAGTGACAGGGTCAGGCCAGATGGCTACAAGAGAGTGATAGAAGGCAGATATATTAGCCCCAGATTAAGTAGGTCCCTTTTCCCTGGGTAAGGTAACAGGGAAGTTTCCAGAACAATCAGGAACTTTCTGGAAACAATTAAGGCAGACAGGCTGATTAGAACACCTGCAGCCAATCAAGAAGCTGCTAGAATCAATTAAGGCAGGCTAATCCGGGCACCTGGGTTTAAAAAAGGAGCTCACTTCAGTTTGTGGTGCAAGTGTGAGGAGCTGGGAGCAAGAGGTGCAAGGAGCTGAGAGTGAGTGCTGCTGGAGGACTGAGGAGTGCAAGCATTATCAGACACCAGGAGGAAGGTCCTGTGGTGAGAATAAGGAAGGTGTTTGGAGGAGGCCATGGGGAAGTAGCCCAGAGAGTTGTAGCTGTCATGCAGCTGTTACAGGAGGCACTATAGACAACTGCAATCCACAGGGCCCTGGGCTGGAACCCAGAGTAGAGGGCAGGCCCGGGTTCCCCCCAAATCTCCCAACACCTGATCAGACACAGGAGGAGTTGACCCGGACTGTGGGTTCCACCAGAGGGGAAGATCTCTAAGGCGAGCAAATCTGCCAATAAGCGCAGGACCCACCAAGGTAGAGGAGGAACTTTGTCACAAAATGTGTGTGTGTGTGTGTGTGTGGAACTTCCCCACAACAGCAGCTAATCCTTCTCAATCTAGCTGTGAATAATTATGTTCAGCAGAAGACAGAGTCTAGAATACAAATCCAATTGCTTTCTTTGACCCATCCTTATCTGGTGAGCTAAAACAGCTTCAATTCCATAAGGAGATGCATCACAAGTCAATATCAGTTCTTTGTCAGCTTGATAACAGCCCAGGACTTCTGAGGATTGCAGCAATAGTTTAGAATCCTGAAACGCTTGTTCCTGAACTGATTTTCCATACCTTTTAACCCCCTTTTTAAGTAACATATGCAGAAGCATTAGAAGTGTTGCTAAGTTTGGCACAAAAAAAACTTATTGTAGTAATTCAGAGAACCTAATTAAGTCTTCAGCTCTGAAATATTCCTAAGTGTTAATGGCTTTTACTTTCTCTCTCATTGGGTGTAGTCCCTTGGCATTCACTTTATATCCCAAGTATATCACTTCCTGTGCCAAGAAGGAACACTGATCCTTTTCAGGCACAGACCTTTAGCCTGTTTAACAGTTCTACTAAATTTTATAAATGTTCTATGTTTGTGGTACCTGTGATTAGTATATCATCTAGCTACACTGCCACATGTGGAATTCTTTGAATCAATCCTTCCATGGTTCTTTGGAAAATAGCAGGGGCTGAGGACATGCCAAAAGAACACCTACACTTAACAGTCCATTGTGAGTAGTTACAGTGAAATACTGCTTGGAATTTTCTTCCAGAATGAATCTGTTGGTAGGCACGGCTCATGGCATCTTGGTAGGCATGGCTCTAACTTTGTGAACAATTACCC
Source organism: Emys orbicularis (assembly GCF_028017835.1). Classification (NCBI taxonomy): domain Eukaryota; kingdom Metazoa; phylum Chordata; order Testudines; family Emydidae; genus Emys; species Emys orbicularis. The sequence continues at coordinate 195,002,935 of NC_088684.1, forward strand.
TCCCGCTACAACTGCAAACTGATCCTCAGTTTTTGAAATTGGATACTATTCAAAGTGTGAGACCCTATTTAGTATCAACTTTTAGTCACTACATATGGGTACAGAGCCATCTGGCTCCAATACTGGTACTGTAGGTGCAGAAAACTGTACAGGTTCAATAATAGCAGTTGCCTTTAGCCATTTTAACTTAATTTCAACTTTTTGTTTCATGGCAAAGGATACTGATCCGGGTTTGAAATAATGAAACATGACATTTGGGTTTACATAGACCTTCGCAGTAGTACCTTATCAAGTGTGCAGCTCATCTTTAAATACTTCCTTGTGTATTTAAAACAGTTCACAGAACTAGATCATCTTCTGGTTTCAAATGATGCACTTTTATTTTCCAATCCAGTAAAAGGTCAGCCAACCGCCCTCTATCAAGCAAGTTAGGGCCAATGCCTGTGACCACTAGCGTTGGTAGATGTCTGACTCTGCTCTGGTGGCAAACTTTCATAGTGGTGGATCCCAGGATCTTTACGGCTTCTTTGGTGTATGTTTTTAATAGCCTATTTTTCTGCAATAGAGGTGGTTCACTATCTTTCTACAAGGTCTCATGTGCTTCTTGGCTCACAATAGCTATGCTACGTCCTGAATCAAGCTCAAATAATACATTGTTTCATTGACAGTAAGGTACTTCCTCACACTCTTTTTCATTACTTTCCTCCTCAAGTCATGAAAAGCACCATGGTTGAGAGGCTGCTTTTTTTTTTTTAATCATGGTTTTGTGTCTGCTTTCCTGGTTTTGTCTCAACACATTCTTCAAATGTGTCCCATCAATCTGCAAATGGGACATTTCTCATTTTTTAAATCTGTAGCCCAATCAGGTGTGTTTGCCTCCACAATGAGAACACACTCTGCTAGCTGATTGGTTCTGTTTCCCAGGTTCCCTTGCAATTTTGTGCACCATATTTTGTGTTTCCTGGGTGCTATTTCCAGTTCCCTGGGCCCTTGTGACATTTTTTGTAAATTCTGTAATATAGAGATTGCAGATTTTGTAACCTGGGCCAATTTCACAGCTGTTTCAAATGTTAACTGCAGTTAAGATAGTAATCATTAATGCCACAAACTAATGCGTCTCTTAGCATTTGTGTCAGGGTCACACCACAAATGCAATCTTGAGAGAGCTTCCTTGGTGCTGCCACACACTCTCCCACTGTCTTCCCCTGTTTTCCTTGACCGAGAGTTAAACGTAAATTGTTCTACTATTTCATTGGCTGTTGCGGTCAAATGGTCTCAACAGATTTACTAGCTCATCAAAAGTTTTATCTCCAGGCTTTTCAGGGGCTAAAAGTTCTCATTGATCTGTAAGTCTTGGCCTCTACATGGTTGTGCATGATAGCTTTCTTCTTACATTCATCTTTCTGTAATATCATGAGCAGTGAAAAAATGAGACTAGTTTGCAGTTCTCTTCCCAAGTTTAGTGTTGTGGATTAAGTGGGGAAACAGTCCCAAAGGTTGCAGCCGTTTCTCTTGTGTTTGTAAACCTTGTACATAACTTCCCAGACCTATTTCTGTCTCATTTTCGTTCTTGTCAGTTCAGCTCCACCTCATCACGGTGTTACATTATACCAGGTGTACAGCTGCTTCTTTAGCTATTAAGAGTTTTTATTCAGGCAACACCCATTTGTCTGTCTGCAAAGGTTCTAGCAGCCGTCCACTTCCTGCAGTTGTCCACTTGTTCATCTGCCCACTCCCCCTAGCAGCTGGTTTATTATACACACTAACAGTCCATGACTGGGTAAATGGCTCTTATGTAATGAGTGGGAGGGTTGTATATTAGAATGCAGAGCAGGAGACATTATGAGGGTATACATGGTACTGTTTGCAACTGTAAGGCTACATCAAAGATATACTGAAGGCATGGTCAGGGCTATGCAAGAGGGGGCAGAATTAAGGTTCTTTGTGGAACTTTACTCTGATTTCCTTCAGTGGTGTATTTTTCCCCCCTCTAACTGAAACATTCTTTTGATGAGCTTCACTCTAACTTAAAATCCTCCATTAATCATTAGGGAATGTACAATAAAATGCTTTACCTTGAAGTATTTGATTTGTGGGTTTCTATAATTCAAGGCCCAAGTCTCTTTAAAAGTTGAATTTTTTTTTCTTGTCTGTAAAATGAAATAAAAAGTTTCCTGTAACTTTCCAAAGGTTATGCTGCATATCAGCAAATCATTCACTGTGGGTGAATGGCTCTGCTCTTCGTAGGACAGCAAAATTCAGGTGCTTTATTTCCTGCCCCTAGTACTTGGAACAATGGAAAGCTCTGTTGCTAAATGTTACAGAATATGTCCTTGCCTTTAGCCTTTTGTTAGCTCAGTAAAGGTCAAGCAAAGCACAACTGAGGAAAGCTCCAAAAATAAAAGAGAAACTAAGGAATAACCTAGCACAAAAGAGGCTATTTATGAACATGAGCATTAATAAGATATCTTTAGTATCAGGCATCAAAAGCTTTTGTGTTTTTACACTTCTCAGAGAAACACAGTCACACCCATAAATACTTTCTACCGTAAAGTAGCCAGTATAGTCATATCACTAACTGCATTGCTACAAAGCCTTTTCCATTTAATTAATTTCAAGCGTTACAGTTCCTCAGAAATAAAGGTGAATTCAGATGAAATGGTATCCAAGGCAAGCATGAAGGAAGACAATTTTTGAAAAAAAGCTAGTCACCTGATGCAATTCTTGAGCAATAATATAGAAGCACCTATAGATATTAAGATTAAGCAATCTTTTTCATCTGGGCTCTTTCAGATATGATTGTTACTCAAAAAAGTAGAGCCAATTTGACTAAAGGCCAGATTCTATTACCCTTACTCATGTTAATTAGTACTTTACTCCACAGGCAATCTCCACTGACTTAATGAAGTAAGGTACTATTCAGAGTGAGTAAGCAAATTAGAATCTGTCCCTTAAGCAAATAACTTCCAGCAAATAATCATGTGCCAGATTCTGCCACTTATATACTCACAGTAAGTACTAAATTATTTCATGAGTAGCTCCAAGCTAGTGGCAGAGTAAGCTGCTACTCCATGTAAGAGTAGCAGAAATTGGCCCTGTATTTTTTGGTATGTGTAGATATTCAGAGCTATAGAGATGTATGTGTGGATAGAGCTATATTTCATATGTAGTAGATATTTAAAACAGATTTTTTGAAAAACTCTGGGTAACCACTAAACAAAATTAATATGTTTTTCAATTTCCCAGACCTGTTGTTTTCAGGAATATGCAATGTGCAAAGTCAGACCTCTTTAGCAGGCAATGCAATAATGTGATAATGACAGAGCCAGGCACCCTACCATTTCTTTCAGAGTAAATCAGTGGCTCAAACTCCATCAGCATCAAGTTAGATGTAGTGGTTCCTACAGCCTCTGCACAATCTATACAGTTATTTAAACAAGATTAGATATTTTTTTCCTTGTAAGGGTGAAAAGCATTAAGGATCTAAAGGGAGTGTGTCTAGTGAGAGGGAGTGTGAAGTTGGACACAATGATGGAAAAAATAAAACTTCAAAACAAACTTGATGCATTTGAAAATGAAGCATATGCCTTTAAGCTGTAATTAAAAAATATTTCACATGGCCCTGCATCTGGCCTCCCACCCTCCCTTAGCTGTCTTTCCCCACCCTATGCCTTCCCCCAGCCTGGCTCTTTCCTCTTCTCTCCCTTCTATTAACCCAAATCTCTTCCCCCTTCCCTGTGCTGTCTCTTCTACCTCCTCCCATTCCCTTCCTTCCACCCCTGGGCCATGTGCTCCCTTATTTCCCCATCTCCCTTCTCCCCATACCTAGATTGTCTTCACTCACCCTCCTCCATCTCTAAGTTGTCAGCCCCTTCCAACTTCTCCTTCCCCCTCCTTGAGCTGCCTCCCCTTCCACTCCCTCCTACCAACCCTGATTATGGAGGTCAGGCACTCCGTACAATGTAACAGATGGTGATATCTGCATCCAAGCTGCAAAGGATCAGCAAAGGTGGAGCTGCAGCCAGGGACTGAAAGGATCTCTAAAGCTCCAGAAAGTAGGAGGCACTATCAGCCACCACAGCAACCTACACAGAAAAGCCCTGATGGGCTCCACCAGCCTGGATTCTGATCAGCCTATTAGGCAGCAAAGTTACAAAGCCTCAGACATCCTGCCATAGACCCTGCAGCAATCGAGAACTTGGGGAAACTGAGCCAAGTTGTAGTTGCGCAAATAAATCAGATGATTACAAGGGTGTGCTACCCCCTGCAGGACTTGGCAGCACTGGCCATGGGATGCAGCCAGACCTTCAGGGATTCAGTGGCTTGCCTGGATGAGTCAGTAGACACAAGTCTACTGATGGCCCTCAGTGAGGAAGTGGACAGAGCCATGCAACCAGTGCATGTCCTGGCCCAGCACATCAGGGAGATCAAAGGGACACTGGAAACATTTGAAGCTCTATGCGAATAGCTGAAGCCATTAGTGTTGTTTGAAATGCTCCCTTGAAAAACACATCTGGAAAGTGAAGTCAGTTTCCTAGTACCAATAAATTAGCTAGAAGGGAAAAAAATGATTTCTGCACCTCTTGTGTGTATGCTAAAAGCACCACTGACAGGTTCTACGAGAGCTGTTTGGAAAGGAGGAGGTGTTATTCATTCAGAATCAGAACACATTTCAGCACAGCTGTCCCACACATTGCTTTCCTATGCACGCAAAGTGTTTCATTCCTTTCCAGGTATAATAATGCTTTGTTTGTACTTTATTTTGTAAGCACAGATTTCAAAAACCATCCCCTAGAGACAAGCACCTCATGTAAACATCCACCAAGGCTCAAAATTGAAAACACAAAAATAAATACAGAAAACATAATACAAGCTTCTCTGTCCTCAATCACTATTTCAAGTAGAGTGCCATCTACTCATTTCACTATGCAATTAATTTGATCCTCCAATTAATTTGATCAGACCTTCGAGCACCAAGTTGTTTGTGAACATATAATCCCGCTTCCATCCCTCACTTGAAACTAACGATTCTTTATTTATCCCGAGTGGAACAGCTTCAACAGGAGAGACTGAGGGAGCCCCACATCAGAGTATCCCATAGCTCCATGATTAGGGCACTTTGCTGCAAGGTGGCAGATCCCTGTTCAAGTTCCTTCTTCCCCTCAGGTGAGGCAGGGACTTGAATTGGGAGTCTTACATCCCAGGTGACCACCTTGACTCTGGGGCTAAAAAGTGATGAGGGAGGGCCTTCTCCTCCCCACCCCAGAGCTGTTTTGTGTGAACTCAGCCGAGGGGCCCAATCCAGTAGGCACTCTCTGATCAGCCTACTGGATCAGGCTCCGCATGCAACTTTTAGGCATTCAAATGCCTAACTTCCCCTTATTTCTGAATCACTCCAAGGCTTATGCAGGAGATAAGCAGCCAGGCACCTAGAGGGAGGCAGCAGAGCACATGCTCATAAACAGGAGCCACCGGGACTTTTACTGCAAAAATGTAGGCACTGAGTGAGTCTAGGTGCCCACAAGGGAGTTTTGTGCATCAAGTGGTCCCAAAACTGGGACATGATGCCTCCGTGTCTAACTCCTTTTCAAGCCAGGATACTGGACTACATGGTCATTGGTCTGATCCAGTATGACAATTCTATCTGGTCCACAAAGGGTCCAAAAAAGACTCTTGTGGAAATAAAACGTGTGCTATTCAAGCACTGTTACGTACATAACAATACACACTATAAAGTGCTATGAAAACTTTATCATGCACCCCCACAGTCACATGGATAAACATGACAAATTGCTTGTTTCAGTCAAATTGATAGAGATACTTTTGGCTTGTGTAAGAGGTTGGTGGTGTAGAAGGAAACTATCCCTATGGAAGAGATTCCAGCCAGCACAGATGAAGGCATACAGTGATGGGGGGGGAGTTAGGCTTGTTGTGCAGAGTTTCAGCCCCGCTCCCTAGAGAGAGCACGGAGCCCCAAAGAGGGCAGAAAGGGACTGGAAGTAGGTAGAGCCATGACTCGACATCACCATGTGTCAGGACCCCAACAAGAGCAGTCAGGGCCAAGGGTCAGAGCAGGGAAAAACCTGCGGCTGGGAGTAGCCGAGGAGTTCATAGTCAGATTCCAGGCCAGGGTCAATAACAAGGATCAGAGTCTGAGTTAAGTTTCAGGGTCCAAGCCAGGAGGCAAAGTCCAAATCAAGCTGAGGTTAAGCCAGGAATTCAGGAGCAGGAACAGTCATGACAGCTACAGGAGATCTGCACTGTTGCCTGGATGCTTCCTGTCACCCCCCTTGAGTTTCGATAGGGCAGGGAGCCAATCAGGAGCCAGGAGGCTGTGGTATGTCAAATCCTTGTGGCAGATTTTCCCATGGTCTGTGTCCACAGCAGGTTGTAGGAAGTGGAGCTCAAACTGGTTTCTGCTGCTGCTGGAGATGCCAGATACTTGGTAAATCTGCAGGCCTGGCTTCTAGACCTGTGCTGGGGCCCTATACCATGTGCCAAAGTGTAGTGCTAGCCGACCACACTGAAGAAATATGCCTCACCACTTACAGGGTGTGGCAGCTGTTTGTGCCCTCTCTCATGCATGGGGAACCTCTGGGAGCCTGAGCAGAATGCCAGTGGTGCTCCCTCTGACGCAGTGCAGCTCTACACTGAAGTAACACAGGGGCGTTCTTAAATGGTACAATCTAGCCCTTAATGTTCAGTGATACTTTTAAACTTGGCCGTGGTCCAAAGGTTTAGTCCTTCTGAAAGCAACTGGCCTCTCTCTCGTGCAGTTTCCATTCAGTATCTCACCCACAACATGGTGTGAAAGGGCCAGGGTTTTTCAATTAGCAGGTTTTCCAGCTATTTCAGTTTTGTTAGAGCATAAATAATAACTGATTTCCAAATGTGTTGTTAAGAATCAGAGCTGTCTCCTCCAATACACAGAACGTTCTCCAATGTTAAGCACATCCTGTAGTTTCACAGATTGTTTTGAGTAAAAGGATTGCAACATGTCCTGTTTGAGAATCACACAGCCATCAGCAGCAATTCCAAGAGCAGGTGGAGGTTCCTACAGGGTCTCACTCCCACAGCTAGTACAACTTAACATGTTTTCAATTATCACCATAGCCAACTATATTCCCCCTACAAGAGTAACTAATTCCAACAGTATTTGGAGTGTCTTAATCCCCTTCACATTCCCTCCTTCCCTGTCTCTTCCCAAGGCTGCCCAATCCATCTGAAAAAGCCTCTGAGGGGAAAAGCAACAGAGGGTCCTGTGGCACCTTTAAGACTAACAGAAGTATTGGGAGCATAAGCTTTCGTGGGTAAGAACCTCACTTCTTCAGATGCAAGTAATGGAAATCTCCAGAGGCAGGTATAAATCAGTATGGAGATAACGAGGTTAGTTCAGTCAGGGAGGGTGAGGTGCTCTGCTAGCAGTTGAGGTGTGAACACCAAGGGAGGAGAAACTGCTTCTGTAGTTAGATAGCCATTCACAGTCTTTGTTTAATCCTGATCTGATGGTGTCAAATTTGCAAATGAACTGGAGCTCAGCAGTTTCTCTTTGGAGTCTGGACCTGAAGTTTTTTTGCTGTAAGATGGCTACCTTTACATCTGCTATTGTGTGTCCAGGGAGGTTGAAGTGTTCTCCTACAGGTTTTTGTATATTGCCATTCCTGATATCTGACTTGTGTCCATTTATCCTCTTGCGTAGTGACTGTTCAGTTTGGCCAATGTACATAGCAGAGGGGCATTGCTGGCACATGATGGCATATATAACATTGGTGGACGTGCAGGTGAATGAGCCGGTGATGTTGTAGCTGATCTGGTTAGGTCCTGTGATGGTGTTGCTGGTGTAGATATGTGGGCAGAGTTGGCATCGAGGTTTGTTGCATGGGTTGGTTCCTGAGTTAGAGTTGTTATGGTGCGGTGCGTGGTTGCTGGTGAGAATATGCTTAAGGTTGGCGGGTTGTCTGTGGGCGAGGACTGGCCTGCCTCCCAAGGTCTGTGAAAGTGAGGGATCATTGTCCAGGATGGGTTGTAGATCACTGATGATGCGTTGGAGAGGTTTAAGCTGAGGACTGTAGGTGATGGCCAGTGGAGTTCTGTTGGTTTCTTTTTGGGGCCTGTCTTGTAGCAGGAGGCTTCTGGGTACACATCTGGCTCTGTTGATTTGTTTCTTTATTTCCTTGTGTGGGTATCGTAGTTTTGAGAATGCTTGGTGAAGATCTTGTAGGTGTTGGTCTCTGTCTGAGGGGTTGGAGCAGATGCGATTGTACCTCAGTGCTTGGCTGTAGACGATGTATCGTGTGGTGTGTCTGGGGTGGAAGCTGGAGGCATGAAGGTAGGTGTAGCGGTCGGTGGGTTTTCGGTATAGGGTGGTGTTAACGTGGCCATCGCTTATTTGTACGGTGGTGTCTAGGAAGTGGACCTCCCGTGTAGATTGGTCCAGGCTGAGGTTGATGGTGGGGTGGAAGCTGTTGAAATCATGGTGGAATTCTTCCAGGGTCTCCTTCCCATGGGTCCAGATGATGAAGATGTCATCAATGTAGCGTAGGTAGAGAAGGGGCGTGAGTGGACGAGAGCTGAGGAAGCGTTGTTCCAGGTCAGCCATAAAAATGTTGGCATATTGTGGGGCCATGCGGGTGCCCATAGCAGTGCCACTGGTCTGGAGGTATATATTGTCACCAAATTTGAAATAATTATGCGTGAGGATAAAGTCACAGAGCTCAGCAATAAGTTGTGCTGTGTCATCATCAGGGATACTGTTCCTGACAGCTTGTATTCCCTCTGTGTGTGGCATGTTTGTGTAGAGAGCCTCTACATCCATGGTGGCTAGGATGGTGTTTTCTGGGAGGTCACCAATGCATTGTAGTTTTCTCAGGAAATCTGTGGTGTCACGGAGATAGCTGGGAGTGCTGGTGGCGTAGGGTCTGAGTAGGGAGTCCACATATCCAGACAGTCCTTCAGTGAGAGTGCCAATGCCCGAGATGATGGGGCGTCCAGGATTTCCAGGTTTGTGGATCTTGGGTAGTAGATAGAATAACCCCGGTCGGGGCTCTAAGGGTATGTTGATTTGTTCCTGTGTTAGTGTAGGGAGTGTCCTGAGTAGATGGTGCAGTTTCTTAGTGTATTCCTCAGTGGGATCTGAGGAAAGTGGCCTGTAGAATTTGGTATTGGAGAGTTGTCTGGCAGCCTCCTTCTGGTAGTCAGACCTGTTCATGATGACAACAGCACCTCCTTTATCAGCCTCTTTGATGATAATGTCAGGGTGGTTTCTGAGGCTGTGGATGGCATTGCGTTCTGCACGACTTAGGTTATGAGGCAAGCGATGTTGTAAATACATTACAACAAATACATCTGAGGGGAAAATATATATATATCTACCTCCTCATCTCACTTCCCAATATTGGGACAGGCTGTGGAGGACTGCTGGAAAATCTCACACAACTTTTGTATAAAGCTTCTCCACAAGTTTCCCAAGCAGATGCGTAGCATGGTGCATTACAGTGCATGAGCAGAGCCTTCTGTTTAGTATTCAGCCTGAAAGCTGAATGGTGGCAATCGTCCTGGTAGTCTGTATTCCTGAGTTGCTACTGTAGCCACCAGGTAGAGCTCAGGTTCTAGTGAGGAGATAATATAGTGGAAAGTTAGGTAATACCTGCCATCCTGCGCATTTTTCTGCCACAGAAGAAAGACTGACAGGAGAAGTTCTATGTACTTGGTAATGGGTTATGTTGATTTCCCCCACCCCCCAAAAGCACTCATATATTGGGAAGCCATGAAAGATAGACGTTCAGGGAGGGAGTATATTCATCTTCCAGAAGAAAACATAATCTAGCCAAGAACTGAGAAATATTTGCAATAGTCAGAAATGAAATAGATACAGTATTTAGTTAAATACTGCATATTTTACTACACTAAATAATATACTGCTCTGTACTATAGTATGACTACAAAATAGGTAATGGATCTATGCAGTGAAAATCAGGATTCCATCATGTATTGAATTGATTAATTAGTCATGTATTCTGAATACCCAATGTATTTACTATACATGGTACCACCCCAGAAGGAGCAGAGAAAAGAGCACTCACCATGTACCTTCCTCTCTCCTTCCCTCCTTTTGCAATGGGCTAGAATCAGTCTCTCCAAATCTCCCTTCGCTTCCACAGAAGATGCATGAATGATAAATGTAGCAAATTGTTTCTCCCTTCTGTATTAACTAAATCCTCTCTGCTGGAGTCCAACTGCAATAGCACCATTCAGCCTTCTTTCCCAGGGTTCTCTAAGGGTATGTCTACACTACGAAATTAGGTCGAATTAATAGAAGCCGGTTTTATAGAAATCGGTTGTATACAGCCGATTGTGTGTGTCCCCACATAAAATGCTCTAAGTATTCTAGTCGGCGGACCGCGTCCACAGTACCGAGGCTAGCGTCGACTTCCGGAGCATTGCACTATGGGTAGCTATCCCACAGTTCCCGCAGTCTCCGCCGCCCATTGGAATTCTGGGTTGAAATCCCAATGCCCGAATGATGCAAAACAGTGTCGCGGGGGGTTCTGGGTACATGTCGTCAGGCCCCACCCCCTCCATCAGAGCACCGGCAGACCATAGATTCGCGCCTTTTTACCTGGGTTACCTGTGCTGACAACATACCACGGCAAGCATGGAGCCCGCTCAGCTCAGCTCACCGTCACCATATGTCATCTGGGTGCCGACAGACGTGGGACTGCATTGCTACACAGCAGCAGCAGCTAACTGCTTTTTGGCGGTAGACGGTGCAGCATGACTGGTAGCCTTCATCGGCGATCTGGGTGCTGGCAGCCGTGGGGCTGGCAGCCGTAGGGCTGCATTGCACCAGCCTTTTGCCTTTTGGCAGTAGATGGTGTATTACGACTGGTAACCGTAGTCTTTTCCTATTACAAGTTGGATCATCGCACATTAGCAGAGTCTTCCCTGAGCAGCAGATCGTGCAATAGGCCTGAAGGCCATCGTCATCATACAGGAAAAATGTGGCTATCAGTCTTAGTACACTAACTGCCAAGTGCCCAGTATTTGCTGCCAAGCACCCAGAACATGCCGAGGGCTATCAGTCATGCTGCACCGTCGTCTTAAGATGTAAAAAATAGATTTGTTCTGTATTTATTTGCTTCCCCCTCCCTCCGTCAAATCAACGGCCTGCTAAACCCAGGCTTTTGAGTTCAATCTTTGGGGGGGGCCATTCTGTGTGACAGTTGTTTGTGTTTCTCCCTGATGCACAGCCACCTTTGTTGATTTTAATTCCCTGTACCTGTATGCCATGTCATCACTCACCCCTCCCTCCCTCCCTCCCCTGGTCCGTCAGATACTAGTTTCGCGCCTTTTTTCAGATCAGACGCCATAGCTAGCACTGGGATCATGGAGCCCGCTCAGATCACCGCGGCAATTATGAGCACTATGAACAGCACGCGCATTGTCCTGGAGTATATGCAGAGCCAGAACATGCCAAAGCAAAACCAGGACCAGCCGAGGAGGCGATTGCAGCGCGGCGACGAGAGTGATGAGGAAATTGATATGGACATAGACCTCTCACAAGGCACAGGCCCCAGCAATGTGGAAATCATGGTGTTACTGGGGCAGGTTCATGCCGTGGAACGCCGATTCTGGGCCCGGGAAACAAGCACAGATTGGTGGGACCGCATCATGCTGCAGGTGTGGGACGATTCCCAGTGGCTGCGAAACTTTCGCATGCGTAAGGGCACTTTCATGGAACTTTGTGACTTGCTTTCCCCTGCCCTGAAGCGCCAGAATACCAGGATGAGAGCAGCCCTCACAGTTGAGAAGCGAGTGGCGATAGCCCTGTGGAAGCTTGCAACGCCAGACAGCTACCGGTCAGTCGGGAATCAATTTGGAGTGGGCAAATCTACTGTGGGGGCTGCTGTGATCCAAGTTGCCAGGGCAATGAAAGACCTGGTGATATCAAGGGTAGTGACTCTGGGAAACGTGCAGGCCATAGTGGATGGCTTTGCTGCAATGGGATTCCCAAACTGTGGTGGGGCGATAGACGGAACCCATATCCCTATCTTGTCACCGGAGCACCAAGCCACCGAGTACATAAACCGCAAGGGGTACTTTTCAATGCTGCTGCAAGCCCTGGTGGATCACAAGGGACGTTTCACCAACATCAACGTGGGATGGCCGGGAAAGGTACATGATGCTCGCGTCTTCAGGCACTCTGGTCTGTTTCGAAAGCTGGAGGAAGGGACTTTCTTCCCGGACCAGAAAATAACCGTTGGGGATGTTGAAATGCCTATCGTGATCCTTGGGGACCCAGCTTACCCCTTAATGCCATGGCTCATGAAGCCGTACACAGGCAGCCTGGACAGGAGTCAGGACCTGTTCAACTACAGGCTGAGCAAGTGCCGAATGGTGGTGGAATGTGCATTTGGACGTTTAAAAGCGCGCGGGCACAGCTTACTGACTCGCTCAGACCTTAGCGAAAAGAATATCCCCATTGTTATTGCTGCTTGCTGTGCACTCCACAATATCTGTGAGAGTAAGGGGGAGACATTTATGGTGGGGTGGGAGGTTGAGGCAAATCGCCTGGCCGCTGATTACGCGCAGCCAGACACCAGGGCGGTTAGAGGAGCACAGCATGGCGCGGTGCGCATCAGAGAAGCTTTGAAAACGAGTTTTGTGACTGGCCAGGCTACGGTGTGAAACTTCTGTTTGTTTCTCCTTGATGCACCCTCCGCCCCCCCCCCCCCCCCGGTTCACTCTACTTCCCTGTAAGCCAACCACCCCACCCTCCCCTTCCCCCTTCGAGCACCGCTTGCAGAGGCAATAAAGTCATTGTTACTTCACATTCATGCATTCTTTATTAATTCATCACACAACTAGGGGGATAATTGCAAAGGTAGCCCGGGATGGGTGGGGGAGGAGGGAAGGAAAAGGACACACTGCAGTTTAAAACTTTAACTCTTATTGAAGGCCAGCCTTCTGATGCTAGGGCAATCATCTGGGGTGGAGTGACTGGGTGGCCGGAGGCCCCCCCACCGTGTTCTTGGGCGTCTGGGTGAGGAGGCTATGGAACTTGGGGAGGAGGGCTGTTGGTTACACAGGGGCTGTAGCGGCGGTCTCTGCTCCTGCTGCCTTTCCTGCAGCTCAACCATACGCTGGAGCATATCAGTTTGATGCTCCAGCAGCCGGAGCATCGACTCTTACCTTCTGTCTGCAAGCTGACGCCACCTATCATTTTCAGCCCGTGATTCAGCACGCCACCTCTCCTCTCGTTCATATTGTGCTTTTCTGTAATCAGTCATTGACTGCCTCCACGCATTCTGCTGTGCTCTGTCAGCGTGGGAGGACATCTGTAGCTCTGTGAACATGTCATCACGCGTCCTACGTTTTCTCTTTCTAATCTTCACTAGCCTCTGTAAAGGAGAAACATTTGCAGCTGGTGGAGGAGAAGGGAGAGGTGGTTAAAAAAGACACATTTTAGAGAACAATGGGTACACTCTTTCACGTTAAATTTTGCTGTTCACATTACACAGCACATGTGCTTTCGTTACAAGGTCACATTTTTCCTCTTATATTGAGGGCCTGCCAGTTTGGTGTGAGAGATCACTCACGCAGTGACAGGCCACAGATTTCAACTTGCAGGCAGCCATGGTAAGACACAGTCTTTTGGCTTTTTTAACCTTCTTAACATGTGGGAATGGTTTCAAACAGTAGTGCTCTCATTTCCCATACCAAGCACCTGTTGGGTTGGCCATTTAAAATGGGTTTGCAATGTAAAAGGAGGGGCTGCGGTTTCAGGGTTAACATGCAGCACAAACCCAACTAACTCCCCTCCCCCACACACCCAATTCTCTGGGATGATCACTTCACCCCTCCCCCACCCCACCGCGTGGCTAACAGCGGGGAATATTTCTGTTCAGCAGAGCAGGAACGGGCACCTCTGAATGTCCCCTTAATAAAATTGCCCCATTTCAACCAGGTGACCGTGAATGATATCACTCTCCTGAGGATAACAAAGAGCGATAAGGAATGGATGTTGTCTGCATGCCAGCAAACACCGGGACCATACGCTGCCATGCTTTGTTATGCAATGATTCCAGACTACGTGCTACTGGCCTGGCGTGGTAAAGTGTCCTACCATGGCGGACGGGATAAGGCAGCCCTCCCCAGAAACCTTTTGCAAAGGCTTTGGGAGTACATCCAGGAGAGTTTTCTGGAGATGTCCCTGGAGGATTTCCGCTCCATCCCCATACACGTTAACAGACTTTTCCAGTAGCTGTACTGGCCGCGATTGCCAGGGCAAATTAATCATTAATCATTAAACACGCTTGCTTTTAAACCATGTGTAATATTTACAAAGGTACACTCACCAGAGGTCCCCTGTGTGCCCTCAGGGTCTGGGAGCACGCCTTGGGTGAGTTCGGGGGTTACTGGTTCCAGGTCCAGGGTGATAAACATATCCTGGCTGTTGGGGAAACCAGTTTCTCTGCTTCCTTGCGGCTGTGAGCTATCTACATTTTCTCCATCCTCATCTTCCTCGTACCCCGAACTCGCTTCCCTGTGTGTTTCTCCAGTGAAGGAGTCATAGCACACGGTTGGGGTAGTGGTGGCTGCACCCCCTAGAATAGCATGCAGCTCCGCGTAGAAGCGGCATGTTTGCGGCTCTGCCCCGGACCTTCCGTTTGCTTCTCTGGCTTTGTGGTAGGCTTGCCTTAGCTCCTTAATTTTCACGCGGCACTGCTGTGCGTCCCTGTTATGGCCTCTGTCCTTCATGGCCTTGGAGACCTTTTCTAATATTTTGCCATTTCATTTACTGCTTCGGAGTTCAGCTAGCACTGATTCGTCTCCCCATATGGCGAGCAGATCCCGTACCTCCCGTTCTGTCCATGCTGGAGCTCTTTTGCGATCCTGGGACTCCATCATGGTTACCTGTGCTGATGAGCTCTGCGTGGTCACCTGTGCTCTCCACGCTGAGCAAACAGGAAATGAAATTCAAACATTCGCGGGGCTTTTCCTGTCTACCTGGCCAGTGCATCTGAGTTGAGAGTGCTGTCCAGAGCGGTCACAATGAAGCACTGTGGGATAGCTCCCGGAGGCCAATAACGTCGAATTCCGTCCACACTACCCCAATTCCGACCCCCTAAGGCCGATTTTATCGCTAATCCCCTCGTCGGAGGTGGAGTAAAGAAACCGGTTTAAAGGGCCCTTTAAGTCGAAAGAAAGGGCTTCGTCGTGTGAACGTGTCCAGGCTTAATTCGATTTAACGCGGCTAAAGTCGACCTAAACTCGTAGTGTAGACCAGACCTAAGGCTCACCCAGTACTGATGCTGTGGTGTTCATAGATAAGGCTCTAGAGTTCAGGGTGCATGGGACCAATCCCAGTCGAAGTCCCAAGGCAAGGGATCAGGGCCAGCTTTAGGACCTACGGGGCCCAATTCGAATACCCGGCGGCGGTCCGGGTCTTCGGCGGCACTTCGGCGGTGGGGGTCCGCTCCGCGTCTTCTGCAGCACTGAAGGACCCCCCGCCGCCGAAATGCCACCAAAGACCCCAGAGTGGGGCCCTCTTAGGCGCGGGCCCCGCTTAGGCACGGGGCCTGATTCCGGGGAATCGGCCTAAAGTCGGCTCTGCAAGGGAATTTGATGTGATCAAGTGAAGAAGCGATCGGTTCCTGTCACACCTCATTGCAGTAGTAACCATTTCTGGTCTCCTCTGCTCTGTGGAGGACGGCAAGGGGCAAAGTGATTGCTGCAGTGGACATTTCTCAGACATTCTTCTTATAACTTAAAGTACTTCTATACAGAAATAAAAGGAATATTTATTCCACTCATCACAATAATTACTCAGTAAATTTGGCACTACCTGGAAGTGATACATACTATTATCTCTTGAAAACAAGTAAATAAATTTGGGAGTCCAGAACAATAAGTTTACCTCTACATGGCAAGCAGTAACCTGTGACAGCATGTCTCAGAACTAGGGTCTACAGACTCAGGCTCACCGTAGAGTGCTAAAAATAGGTGTATAGGCATTTGGGCTTGGGCGGGCACTTGGGCTCTGAAGGGCAGGATTTCCGAGCCCAAGCTCCAGCCTGAGCCTGAACATCTCTGCAGCTATTTTTAATGCTGTAGCACTAGCCCAGGTCTGTAAACCCAGGCTCTGAGACTCGCTGCCACAGATTTCGGCTTGCCATGTACACATACCCTAAGGGAGCAAAAAGCAAAAGGGTTTTAAAATATTGCATATTCCTAGTCTCAATTTCTTTGTGTTTTTCTGGATGGCCAGTGGATACAGAAGGCCAGGGATGAGGGGGAAAACAAGACACGAGAGAGGATGACAGCCTTGGCCACTCAGGGTTTGACCTACACAAAAATCACAGCAGATGGTGAGAGAAACTTGATTGTGGGAAGTAGGAGGTGGAGACTATACTTAAGTGGCCTGTCACCCTTCCAGCCCCCAAGCTTCAGCTTCTTCACATTCCTTTTCCCTGAGAGCTTCTAAGCACTAAGGATCAGATCCTCAGGTGTGGCCAAAATGCACAGAGCTCATTCAGGGTGTGATGTGCAAAGCTGACTTATAACTCTTGGTTACACTACCCTAATGCTGGTGCTGCTCCACCCACATGGTACTCATTCCACCACATGCTGTATTAGAGTAGTCTGAGGGGCTGTTCTAATTTATGGCAGCCTGTTATGGTCACAAGGGACCAGCCTCCTAACCAATGATTGATGTAGCATCATGGCCATGCTCCCCTTTACAGTAACTGTACCCCCACCTTCATCTGCTAAGCCAGCAGCAAGGAAGGGTGTGGACTATGAGCCCCTACATTGGCTGAATCCCCACAGCAGATCATCCTTACATTGGGGTGTCTATTTTATTCTACAGAGGTTCTTATGCTTAGCACCCCTAATCTGGATGAGCTTCCTTGAGCCACTCATGGTGAGTTTGGTGGGCAAAGGATGCACCCACACTCACAGATGCTAACTTTTGTTTTTGCTGGTGGGTCCTCTTCTCTGCCCCCTTTCCACCTGTGTGAGCGGTGGGTAGGACCTCAGGGGGAAGAGGGCAGGCAGGGCCAGGGCTTCAGGCCAGAGCATGAGTGGACCTCTGGGGGAAGAGGCTGAGTGGGGGAAGGGGCTTGGGGCAGAGCACATGCAGAGCAGGGGGTGGGCCATGGTCTGGGTGCCATTGCCCATAAAAGATTAATCCAGCCCTGCGGGTGCAGAACACCCCCTATTTTATTTTATTTTATTTTCGGTGGGTATTTGAGCCCCGAGAACCCATGGAGTTGGCACCTATGCTCACACAGCATCTAAAGATCTGGCCTGGGGGGGAAAGGAGAAGGCACCTAATATTTCTAACCTCTAGCCCTTAAGGGGTCAGTCACCCTTCTGTAGGCCCAAGCTCAACAAATATACAGGACCCCAGCACTGACGCTTCAAGGATAAGTGAGGGTTAGTCACAATGGGATATCAGGAAGGGAGAGGCCTGGTTTTGGAAGGACTTATCCAAACCAGTGTGAACCTGGAAAAAGATTCAGGTTTCGTACAGTCCATGGTAAAGACTCAGGCTGGTATTTATTTTACACCCACCAGTTTATCCATTGCTAATTTTCAGTCGAATCACTGAATCCTCTACACACTTTCCAGGCTGTAAATTCAAGTTGCTGGTAAACTGTACCCCCACCTTCATCTGCTAAGCCAGCAGCAAGGAAGGGTGTGGACTATGAGCCCCTACATTGGCTGAATCCCCACAGCAGATCCTTTTCCACAAAGGAAAAACAGCCAAAGCCCCTTTTGGAAATTTGTCTTTAAAAGGTAAGACAAGAAAAAAGCTTTTATGGAAGTCAAGATTTGTCTCCCCATCCCTCCCCTTTATGACTTACTCTCTGGGTTTTTTTTTTTTTTTTTTTCATTATATTTCCTTCTGTAAGAATCAGGATTTAAACAATCCGTGGTCAGTCCCAACAGCATATGCTTTTGTGAAAAAACCCTTCCACCTGGAATGTTTGGCCTCATCAGCAGTAGCTTTTAAGTTGCTAGCAACACGGTAGCAATATTTGCCAAAATGAAAAGCAATAAGAAACATGAAAGTGTTGAATTGTGAAAGAATGAATTGAGAAAGACTAGCCTCTGTAAAATAAGCACTTGAAAATCAACCTCCTAGTCTGAGATTAGTCTGTTGAAAATGCACACTATCACTTTAAGATTCATTACTCAGTTTCTGGAATTTATTCTTTTCTAATTAGGCAAAGTAGAGAATCTAATTCAACCATGATAGAGGGCATGAAGAACTGCACTTGATATATGGCCTGATCCATGCCCACTGAAAGACTCCCATTGACTTCTCTTGGAATTGAATCAGGCCATATGGTCTTTTCAAAATAATATTAATAAACATATGTTGTGCTAATGTGAGAGAAAACTCAGGTTTATATTGTTCCACAACTTTGTTTCGTACTGGAGATGAGGAAGTTTTGTGTAGCTCTGGATTAGATTTAGGGATAGGATACAGACTGGAGGTAGAATCATAGCTAAGGATCGAGTTTCAATTGGACAGTGCCAAAATTCCACAAGCTGTTCTTGTGTGATTTTGGCCCGAATGGTGAGAATCTCATGAGAAATTGTGAGATTTTGGCTGTATCTAAACTGAATTTAATTTACGCCCTCTCTCGTTTTAAATTTGACTGGAAATCAAAACAATAGGGGCAGGTTTGGACATGAGGATTCAAATCCAAACTGCTCTGAAATTGTAAGTTTAGATCTCAGCTGCTGATCCATCTCTACTCCATATATATAAAATATAAACTGTATTATTATTATTATTTAATATTTATATTATAATAGTCACCAAAGAACCCAATCAGGATGAGGGCCCCAATGTGCTAGGTGTTATACAACCAACTGTAAAGATATAGTCTCTGCCTCAAAGAGCTTATAACCTATATCACTTATACCAATAATGTGAGGTATTAACTATTAATTCACTAGTATCAAAAATTAGGTAAACCTGAATAACATGGAAACCTATGGGTAGATTTCCTGGAGGAACCACTTGTATAGTAGTCACCATTTAAAAGTCAGCATTTGCCAACAGAAACTATACAGCTATCACAGTGATTCACTTTTCCAAGCATAGGGTATCTCTTGGGTAACACTGACAACTCTAATGGCAAATATTTAACTCCAATGTGTATTAATGGGGAAACTGGAAGCTAACCTCAAGCACCTCTTTGAAAATGTAGCTTTTGTGTATCCTAGAAAAAGTCAGACTAATACATTGGTACCTTTGTCTTGTCAATGGCTATATCAAATACTTTTTAAATGCCTGAGGGAGGGAAACTGTGCATGTAATACGATGCCTGTGTATCCTTAAAACATATGAGATAGAAATTTACTGTGTGACACCTTCTTCTTCCATGAACCCAGACTGAACATTCAATAAACATAATAAGGCAAATGAATGGTTCACTAGGGCTCAAAGCCAGCGGGGACTGACAGGGCCTGAGTACTGGCACTTATTTCACAGCAGAAGCTCAATGTCTGCACTTCAGTGTTTTTTGACATTTGGCAAGAACTGGGGAAGAAATAATAAAAGAACCAAGGGATGAAGGCAATAAATATATTAAGATGGAAAAAAATGGAGAAACAATAAAGGTGTAAATACAGTATTACTTATCTGAGACTCCACAATGGCCTTTTCTGCTTGGCTCACACTGAATGTTTATGTTGTTTTAAGCCTCTTTGCATTGCTGCAGGCCTCAGAACCATGCGTTGCTATGAAAACTCCCCCCACATATACTGTAACCCACCCCTCAGGAGGGCGTCACTGCGAGCACTGTAGTACTCCAGCCCCTAGACATCAGTCAGCAGGCTGAGTGTTCCATTATCTTGGAGGCAAGCAGGACAAACCCTCTAAGCATGAGGCTCCACAGACTCTAGTCCTGGGTGGGTTCCCATAAACACTGAAACACTTTGAGTAGGAGATGATTCCTTTACTAGCACTGCCAGAAATAAACGATGCAAGTGCCCTAGGCCAGCGCTTCCTGAACTGTGGCTCGCCACCACCGGAAAGGGTGCTGGGACAGTCACAAGTCATGTGTGCTGCGCAGTGAGAGGCAGCTGAATGCCCCATCCACGCCATATGCTGCCTCACTGCACTGTGTGCGCTGCGACTCGTCAGCACACTCACTCCACAGCACACACAGCAAATGAGGTGGAAATGGCCAACAGACGAGGGGTTCTCAGCTGCCGCCATGCCGACACCACAGGCAAGAGGAGGGGAGCCAACCTGACCCACGTTCAAACGGAGTGGGTTGTTTTCTGACCTGATCCAACCCAAACCTGACCCTGGTAGTTGGGTTGCACCTGGTTCTGTTTCAGTGCAGGGCTCTATTTCAGACATCTGGGGGTCATGTTAAGTTTGGGCACATTTGCTTTAATTACAGTGGTTCCCAACCCAGCCCATTTGGGACAGACCAGGCATGTAACAAGGCTACAATGCAACCTCTCCACACTGTCTTCCTGCCTGCAGACCACAGCCCTGTGTCCTGCAATGGCTCCCGCTGGCCCCCTTGCCAGCAACAGGGTGTGTTTCTGACCCCCTCTGAGGCCCAGCTCTGACTACCTACTACCTGGCGTTCTTTCCACAGCCAACTCTCAGGCTGCTGCCTCCAGCTTGTGGTTTCTGCTCTCTCCTGAGCCTGTTCCCCTGTGAATTCAGGATATTACGTCCTTTACCTTTCTTTTGGAGAGTACAGATCCCTCTAGTGGGTGGATTATTGATGAGTTGTAGCACTGCTCATTAATGAGCCATGAGATTCATCACGATACATCTGAGTGACACCCCAAGCACAACAGCTTTATGATCTAGAAAGAGTTTGCTACACTACTTGGCAATTGGCAAACAACCTCTCGCAGAGATGTTAAACGTAAGGAGACCGAATAATGAAATCTATAGAGAGAGTCTAGGATCACAAAGAAACAAATGCATATTTCAGCATATAATAGGAATACATTGCCTTTTCTCATCCCCAGAATTAACTACCTACACTACAAATAACCAGAGGATATAGGCTTCTTAGTGTCCACCTCCTGCTAATGTGTTAACATTCTGAAGTTTAAAGATAATAGCACTTTGTGGAATAATCCTAATATACAAATGGTATTGGTCCAGTCAATTACTCCTGGGTATAGGTATGTAGTTTAGGGGCCAGGTGGATAATAGGGTTTCAGAAATCACATTAAAAACTCAGTGCTGTAGTATGCACCCAGCAAGGGCATAAAAGTGATCTTTCATTGTAATGGAGCATTTAGAACTGCCAATTGTTATCAAGATCTGGACAGCCAGTAGCAAAAGAAAGGTGGATTCCCTGATGTTGTCAAAGCATGGATCACACTTTCTGGACCTGATTCTCCACTCATGTATTAGGAGTAATTCCACCGAAATCAGTGGTATTTCAGTGATGGAAAAATCAGTGTAAAGGGAGACTCAAGGCTTGAAAATGTATTTCCAGTTGATGCCAGCCAGCAAGCTGAAGGTAATATTTTTAATAAGACAGCTTGGTTATACAGAAGCTTTACATAAACCTATTAAGAATACAATAGGCCCCAATTTTTCTTAGTAAAGAGAAAGTAGTTCATTCTTAAAATAGCAGCATGAAGAGCAAACCATAGAAATACACTTGCTGGAAATTGTCATTTATATCATTTTTCTAAGGCTCATGCTCAGAGATAGGTTTTCTGCAGAACATTACAGCTCCTGAGAACAGGTTGCCAGTGAGCAGACAATGTTTTTCCAGTGTATTTTGCAGAAATCGTTTGCATCAGTCAGAACCGTTTTATTTTTCTCATACTACATATCTGGTTTGGAGGTATCTTTCTGTGATGAGTGCTTTTTTTTTTTCTGGTCAGGTCTTGTAGGGAGTCTGCTTTGAAATGTCCTATGGTTCCACCAGTTACCTGGCTTTCTGCTCTCCCAATTAGGAATTAGTCACTGCTCTGCTGAGAATCTGAAATCTTTATATCCATAGTTCTTTTCCCCTATAAAGTGATCCTCTGACAATAGCCCACAGATCTACTAGAATGGTTACTGTGATCAGAAATCAGAATTACAGTGTTCCAATTGTTGGTTCTGTGATGTCTGTTACAAGCATCATTCAAATATCAGCAATGCATGAGTTGATCATTTATAAAAGTCATTAATTGTTCGGTCATTATACAGGAGGCTCCTGTTCAAAATGGTGTTGTCCAGCTAGCTGCACATATTTCTAGTGGTAAAATTTGAAATCATTTGTAAGTAAGGGCCAGATCCAAAGCCCAATGAAGTCAATGGGAGTATTTCCATTGATTTCAGTGTGCTTTGAACATATCTATTATGTTCATGGCATGCACACAGAGATAATAGCTAAAAACATAAAATACTCTTGCAGGAAGCTTACAGCATAACACTACTTTATTTCTTAGAATTCTGAATAATAACACACAAGAACCTAAAAACAGAGAGAGAGAAAACACACAGCCCCCTAAAACAAAGGCACAATTCACCCCACCTTTCTCTAGGCTGCTGACTGATTGCAGGTAGGCCCAGATTGCATGCTTCCCTGCAGAGCAACAAGTCTGCAAGTAGGACCAGGAAAAAACCCTGACATTTAAAGTGAAAGCCTACAATTTTAACACAGTTTTCAATACGCCACAAAATCCCCTCTGCTGAATGATCAAATTTCTGTTCTTAGCTGAGACATGTTACATATACACCATATATTTGACAAAATAGGCTGAGTAATCACATCAGATGTTTCTGTGTGAGGCCTGACCTCCAGGGCTTGTTTTTCTTTTGTTCTCTTGTTCTCTTTGTAATTTTGTCAGGGTTGCTTTCTCATTTTAATCAAATCTTTCTTTCACTTCTCATTTGGAGTCACAACTTAGAGACGAGAGTCTTGTTTTGCAAAACAATTTCTCTCTTTTTTTGTGCTGCATCTCACAGCATTTTCTGATGCTTTCAGTACCATCGAAGACTGCACATTTGAAACTGGTGATTTCAGCAATTTTAACATCCCATACAGACATAGCGTATGACCTCTGTGCTAAGGAACTTGTCTCGTGAATAGATTCCTTAACCTTGTTAAGCTCTGCATGGCTGATACACCTGCAAGTGGCACACTGTACATTTATCATTTCCTTTTCGTCCTTCCCTTACTAGACAATATTTGTTTGGCACATGTGCTTTTTCTGAATTTATTTTGCTTTAGCATAGTGTTCTATCTAATATTGTTACTACTTTGGGTCTTAATATTGCTATTACTTAGGGTCACATTCTGACACACTTACTCAAGTTGAGTAGTACCTTATTCCGTTAGTACCCCTATTGACTCCAGTAGGCCTATTCAACATGAGAAAGCTTGTCAGAATCAGTAATTTATGTAGCCCTTGCCCTGGGTTTCAAAGTGCTTTAAGCAATAGCCCTGTCAATAAGCAAGTACTGTAGAAAGCTACCAATACAACTTAATATGCAATAGTAAGAAACTTATAAGAAAAAATTTAGCAACAATGAAGAAGTTCCATTAGAAGCCTGCCCTAAAAGGTGGTAATTGGGTTCACAAGACAGACATTAGAAAGAATTACACCAAATGAAAGCCATGTGGTTAAAAGCCATAAGGTCACTCCCACTGACTTCAGTGGGCTTTCGATCAGGCCCATAATGCAGAATGCATGACAGACTGAGTCTTCATGGAGACTATTCCACATTCAAATATATCTCACCATTAGGAACTGTTTCTTGATGTGCATCCTAAATTTTCCCGATGATTGTAGTCCTGTTATTCCTAATGGTAGCCTCTCTGATCAGCCTAAATAATTTCTCTCCATCCTTGGTGGTTACATCCTTCGAAGACATGTAGACTTTTCATGTCCTTCCTTAATCATTGCTTTGTCAACTGTAGATATACAGTCCTTTCAGTGATTCTTCATAAGGCAATCCCTCCAATCTCTTACTAAAGTATAGGAACCCTAAAAGTTAACAATAAAACCTTAAATGGAATCTCCTCTGACAGCAAGACTTTATGTGGGTCCTAAAAGCAAAGTGATGCTCTACTAGCGTAACAGCACCAAAATAAGAAAATCATGAATCTGTAAATTCAACTAGCTGGAATGGATGGATTGCAAAATCTGAACAGATAACACTGGGAACCTAGAAAAATCAACATAGCATTAATTTAAATAAGACTTTGTCATGATACTACCAATTAGCACAGACGTTCTCAAACTTTTTCTCAGAAGGATACCAATATAACTTCCTGTTAGACTGCTAGCAAAAATAAGCCTCACTAGTCATTACAACTCTCAGCACTCCACTAGCAACAGCTCCCATGGGAACAGTGATTCAATAGTCATAAAACTCAGGAAAGGACTCACAAATTCACTCCCTTCTTTGGTCATTCACTTCCCCCTTCCATGTGAACATTCATTCTTTTATGAAGTTCAGTGCTGCAATGTCTCTTGCATTCTTCCAGATGCTTTTCCATTGGATGCTGATTACCATTCAGCGGCCAGGGGAAGTTTTCGAACTAGAAAAATGTGTCTGCCATTGTTGAGTCTGGGCTATGTTATTTACAGCTGCATTACATTTAGATAAGGCTACCAAGCTGTGTAAACACCTATCTGAAGGTTTACTGTAAGAGATGCTTAGTTATTCATTTTCCCCATATGTACTGTAATGATGAGGAGCTTAGGGTGCTTCAAGCAGAAATCTGAAGACTGAAGAGACAATGGAAAACCACATGACTTCATATAAACCCTGTAACATGAAAATTCCATAAGTCCACATATTGTAAAGAACTTAGGTCCTTTTTAGCTTGGACCCCTAGTTTTGAATGATCCCAGGGCCATGGCAAATAACAGAGAAGTCCCATTGATTTCACATGCTGAAAGTTACAAAACAGCTTATGCAGCTTACTGGATCAGAATCTATGTGCATTATAAGGGAGATGGTCAGCTTTACTTTGAAATTTTAGGTGTTGTCCACTGTCAGATGGACCTGATGGACCTGAGTCCTGAACTTGATGTACTTGTCTAGTCTGGTTCAGCAAAACCTATCAACCCATCAACTAACAATTTGTTACATTTGTTATGTGCAAACCGAATAAAGTCCAAATCAGTAATATATATATATATTTGGAGCTTTAAAAAGATCAGTTTCACAAAGCTGAAAACAACTATGAACCAAATTATTTGGGAGAAAGAATTTAAACATAAAAATATGAATGAACATTGGAAACTGCTTAAGAGCATTTTACTAGATTCCCCAAAAGCCACAATCAAGAAAGGCAAGCCATACTGGTTAAAAAATAACTTGGCTTAGAGAGGAAGTGAAAGTAAATAGATAAAAGAAAATAGAAGATGATGGTAATGAATATAAATCAGATTCAGCAACTGTAGAAGATTGAGAAGTGAAGCAAAAGGACACAGACTTAAGGACAAAAGAAGGATCTTTTTTTAAGTATTAGGAACAAAAGGAATCCTAACAATGCTATTGGTCCATTACTAGAGGAACATGGTAGAATTCTCAATAATAATGCAAAAAAGGGAGAAGTGTAGATATTTCTGTTCTGTATTTGGGAAAAAGCCAGAAGATGTTTGATTTAATTTATTTATTTCTATTACCATAGTGCCTAGGAGCTCTAGTCATGGCCCAGGACCCTATTGTGCTAGACACTGTTCAAACACAGTCCTTGCCTGAAGGGACTTACAATCTAAGTGATAACATTGAAATACTTTCCAACAGTAAATTTGGAGGATGTTAAACAACTGCTACTAAAGCTAAATATTTTTTTTAAATCAGCAGGTCTGGATAACTCACACCCAAGAGTTTTAAAAGAGCTGACCAAGGTGCTCTCTGAACTGTTAACGTTGTCTTTCAATACATTTTGGAATACTGCAGAAATTTCAGAGAACTGAAAGAAAGGTAATGTTGTGACAATTCTTTAAAAGCATAAATCGGACAAACCAGGTAATTATAGGCCTGTCAACCTAACATGATCATAGGCAAAATAATGGAATGGCTGATATAGGACTCAATTAATAAAGAATTAAAGACAGAAAAGTGATATAATTAAGGCTAATCAACATGAATTTATGGAAAAAAGGTTATTGTGAAACTAACTTGATTTTTTTAAAGAATTACAAGTTTCGTTGGTAAAGATAATGTTGAAATAATATACTTAGACTTCCGTAAAGCATTTGACTTGGTATTGCATGACATTTTGATTAAGAAATTAGAACAATATAAATCAACATGACATATATTACATTCGTTAAAAATTGGCTAAGTGATAGGTCTCAAAATGTAAATGTAAATGGGGAATCATCGTGGAACAGGTATGTTTCCAGAGGGGTCCCACAGGGATTGGTTTTTGGCCCTACACTATTAAACATTTTTGTCAGTGATCTGGAATAAGATATAAAATCAGCACTAATAAAGTCTGCAGATGACACAAAGATTGGGGAAGTGGTAAATAGT
The DNA here is from genome assembly GCF_028017835.1 of Emys orbicularis. NCBI lineage: Eukaryota > Metazoa > Chordata > Testudines > Emydidae > Emys > Emys orbicularis. The sequence goes on from NC_088684.1 coordinate 195,029,435, forward strand.
ATAGAGGACAGGTCATTGATAGAGAGCAATATGGATCACTTTGTTAACTGGCACAAGCAAACAATATGTGTTTTAATATGGTCAGATTTAAAGCAACGAATGTAAGCCAGACTTATAGGATAGGAGACACTATCCTGAAAAGAAGTGATGCTGAAAAGGACTTGAGGGTCATAGTGGATAGATGGTTGAACATGAGCTCCCGATGTGATGCTACGGCCAAGAGATCTAATGAGATTCTTGGAAGTACAAACAAGGGAATATTGACTAGGAGAAGGGAGGTTACATTACATCTGTATTTGGCACTTGTGTGACCAGTGCTGGAATACTAGATCCATATCTGGTGTCCACAATTTAAGAAGGATGTTGATAAATTGGAGAGAGTTCAAAGAAGAGCCACAGGAATGATTACAGGGTTGAAAAACATGACTTAGGGTAATTCATTCAAGGATCTCAATCTAGTTTAGTTTAACCATCTCTTCATTAAAGAGTGACTTGAGCACAATCTATAAGTACCTACATGGGAAATATAAATTTCATAACAGAGGACTGTTCAGACAAAGATATGGCTGGAAGTTGAAGCTAGACGAACTCAGATTAGAAATAAGGTGTACATTTTTAACAGTGAGTGTAAATATCTATTGGAACACTTTACCAAAGGTTATGATAGATTCTCCATTACTGACCATTTTTAAATCAAGATTGGATGCTTCTCTAAAATATATGTTCTAGCTCAAACAGGAATTACTTCAGGGATGTCCTATGGCCTGTGTTATCCAGGAGGTCAGACTAGCTGATCACAATGGTCCCTTCTGGCCTCATAATCTATGGATTTATGAACAACTAATTTCAAAAGAATCAAGGGAGGGAGGATAAGAGGGGGGAAGGAATAAGGCAAAGAGTTGGAGAAGAAAGTAGGAAGGAAAGTAAAAAAACAGATTGGGGGAGAGGGAGAAAAAGAAAGAGGGAGGAAGAACAAAGGGGAAAGAGAAGAGGGGTGAAAAAGAACAGGAAATTAAATACAAAAATTAAAACAAACACAGGGAATTCTACAACCAGGGCCGGCTCCAGGCACCAGCGCAGCAAGCAGGTGCTTGGGGCGGCCAACGGAAAGGGGCAGCACTTCCAGCTCTTCGGCGGCAATTGGGCGGCGGGTCCCTCAGTCCCTCTTGGAGGGAAGGACCTGCCGCCGAATTTCCGCCGAAGAATGAAGCGGCAGTGGTAGAAGTGCCGATCGTGTTGGTTTTTTCGTTTTTTTGTTGTTTTTTTCCTGCCGCTTGGGGCCTGCAAAAACGCTGGAGCCGGCTCTGTCTACAACCTGACATTTGCCACTAAGGAGACACTTAAAAATGCCACTTCTGTCTGAACATTTTAACCTGCTATAGTGACAAGTAACTTGTTTTCTGTATCCTTCCCCATATTGGCTCTTTCATCAAAGGAAAGAGTCTCTTTTCACCTTCTCAGGATCAGGTCCTGAGACTAAAAATCATAAATGACATTCTCAGGAAGTTTCCAGTAAGTTCAAGAGGGCATCCATTTCTCCATTTCTCCTCTTTGTAGAGGATCCCATCAGTTAGCATCCCAAATCCTATATCTCTTTGCCAAAATAATTTAGATGGGAAGTTTTCAATTTTTTCCTACGCCTGGTCAATGCATTCCACAGACTGCTGACAGCACAGTACTTGAGTGAAATGTACAAATCCTCCTTAGAACCGATGTGCAGTGAACTGCTTCACAGCCTCAAAATACCCTGAAAAATTGCCTTATTTGTTATTAGGTGGATCTTCAAAGAGGGCCTACTCCTTCAAACTGAATTCAAACAGCTTTGCCCATGTGAGGACTACAAAAATGCATCATAATTTTAAAAAATGTTAAATATTTTCTCTAAACATCATAGATTTACAGATTTTAATACCAGACAAGACCATTACAATCGTCTAATCTGACCTTCATAACATAGGCCATGGAGCTTTGCCCTGTAATCCAAGCATTGAGTCCAGTAATTTGATTCAAGCTTCATAGCATAATCAAAGTAAGTTCTTCTATTGGGATTGTTGAAACTGACTCTTGGATGGAGCTGTGGAAAACATGGCAGTTTGGGTTCAAAGTAGGGCTGTCAAGCGATTAAAAAAATTAATCACAATTAATTGTGTGATTAAAAAAATAATCATGCAATTAATCACACTGTTAAACAATAGAATACCATTTATCTAAATATTTTTGGATGTTTTCTACATTTTCAAATATATTGATTTCGATTACAACACAGAATACAAAGTGTACAGTACTCACTTTATATTTATTTTTATTACAATATTTGCACTGTAAAAAACAGAAGAAATAGTATTTTTCAATTCACCTAATACAAGCACTGTAGTGCAATCTCTTTATCATGAAGTTGAACTTACAAATGTAGAATTATGTGCAAAAAACCACCTTTATTCAAAAATAAAACAACGTAAAACTTTAGAGCCTACAAGTCCAATCAGTCCTACTTCTTGTTCAGCCAGTGGCTCAGATAAACAAGTTTTACATTTGCAGAAGATAATGCTTCCTGTTTCTTGTTTACAGTGTCACATGAAAGTGAGAACAGGCATTTGCATGGCACTGTTGTAGCTGGTGTCACAAGTTATTTACATGCCAGATGCGCTAAAGAATCATATGTCCCTTGATGCTTCAACCACCATTCCAGGGGACATGCTGGTAACAATTCATGCTGATGATGGGTTCAGCTTGGTAACAATCCAAAGCAGTGCGGACCAACACATGTTCATTTTCATCGTCTGAGTCAGATGCCACCAGCAGAAGGTTGATTTTCTTTTTTGGTGGTTCGGGTTCTGTAGTTTCCGCATCGAAGTGTTGCTCTTTTAAGATTTCTGAAAGCATGCTCCACACCTCGTCCCTCTCAGATTTTAGAAGGCACTTCAGATTCTTAAATCTTGGGTCAAGTGCTGTAGCTATCTTTAGAAATCTCACATTCGTACCTTCTTTGCGCTTTGTCAAATGTGCAGTGAAAGTGTTCTTAAAATGAACAACATGTGCTGGGTCATCATCCGAGACTGCTATAACATGAAATATATGACAGAAGGCAGGCAAAACAGCAGGGGACATACAATTATCTCCCAAGGAATTCAGTCACAAATTTAATTAACGCATTATTTTTTTAACAAGCATCATCAGCATGGCAGTATGTCCTCTGGAACAATGGCCGAAGCATGAAGAGGCATATGAATCTTTAGCGCATCTGGCATGTAAATATCTTGTGACGCCAGCTACAATAGTGCCATGCAAACGCCTGTTCTCACTTTCAGGTGACGTAATTAAGAAGTGGGCAGCATTATCTCCCATAAATGTAAACAAACTTGTTTCTCTTAGCGATTGGCTGAACAACAAGTAGGACTGAGTGGCCTTGTAGGCGCTAAAGTTTTACATTGGTTTGTTTTTGAGTGCAGTTATGTAACAAAAAAACCTCCATTTGTAACTTGCACTTTCATGATAAAGAGATTGCACTTCGGTACTGGTATGAGGTGAATTGAAAAATGCTATTTCTTTTGTTTATCATTTTTACAGTGCAAATATTTGTAATAAAAAACATAAAGTGAGCACTGTACACTTTGTATTCTGTGTTGTAACTGAAATCAATATATTTAAAATGTAGAAAACATCCAAAAATATTGAATACATTTAAATTGGTATTCTATTGCTTAACAGTGCAATTAATCATGATTATTTTTTTAGTTAATCGTGTGAGTTAACTGCGATTAATTGATAGCCCCAGTTCAAAGGGATTTATGCAAGCATCATGGACTCTTTCATGTCATGGGTCTTTGCACCTTAACGGAGTTTCAGTACTAAATTACCTCAAACACTCAGTGCAAAATTCAACAGACACTACCAAGTGTGAGCTGATTTCATGTCAAAAACATGCCTGCTCAATACTTCAGCCAGACCCACTCAAAACTGAGACCAAATGAATTCAAAAGGTTCACAAATCTTAGTGACTTTTTCAGCAAACCTGGGATTAAATTTCAGTCTGTAATGAAACCTCAACCCTGGCAACTTTCACTTCAAGCTTCATTAAGAACATTTTTGCAGATCCCTGCTCATGGATTTTGTTGATGAAATGTTCTTTTGCAATGAGATTCTGTTGTCATTTAACATTAAGCATCTTCCGGAGGACATAGATACAGTACTTAGCAGAACTGCAAATAATATACTGCATGTACTTAATGAGATTGTGACTAGGTGAAGATTGTGGCTCTCTGATTGCCTTGTAACTGTTGTTTTAAAACTTTGGGTTCGTTCTCTCTACTTTATTAAACACTGAATAATTTCTGTGCCACTCTTCTTTCTGATGTATCATTCCATCTCCTTTTCCTCATCTGATTTACTATAGCCTGTCAGAGATATTCATTCTATCTACATTTCACTTTTAAAGAGCTTCCAATTTTAATTAACTTTTATGTGGATTTTTTTTTTTTTTTTGGTTGCCTGGTCTTCTCATTTATTATCCTTATCTATTAAAAGATGACAATTTATTTAAAGAAGACTTATTTAACTCAAAAGCAATCAGATGATCTCTTTCAAAACTAATAGCAATGTGGGGGTGCTAATGGCTTCTGTTTTGTTTCTGTTGTTAATCATATTTTTTCCATTTTCTTTCACCTACTTAGGCAATACCAGCAGACTACAGTACAAATATTTAGATACAGCCTGATGTAGAAGGGATGTTGCATGCCTTTGTGGTTTTGTACTGCAGAACTTTACTCACTTTGACAAGACTCTTACAAATGGCGCAGCCCTGAATCAAAAATATCTCATTCCTTTTCATGGCACATACCACATTTGCCAAAAACATGGCATGATAATTCACTTACCATGCCCTGGAGAACCATTGGCTTCTCAGCTGAGACAACCAACATAGGTCCTATGTAGTACCAGGTGTGATGATGGTTTCTGTAGTGGGGATATTTGTCCAATGAGAGTCACATTGAGACCACCAACTGCCTTGAGAGGATAATGAGTTTAGTTATTGATGACCTGGCCTGGAATTGAACCTGTAACTTGGTGGCAAAGGGCTTCAGATCTTATACCAACACAGAGATCCTGTAGCTCAGCCCAAACACTTCTGTGTATTCCAGATCCAGCCTGTGAATCTGATGGCAGGATTTAGTTTTAAGTATGGTATGCAATAGACGAGATCTGCTCTTGGGGGGGCCTCCATAGAGCCAGTGTCACAAATGTTATCACTTTTTGACAGCAGGGTGATAAGTTATCGCAAGTGAAAAACACAAGAGAATTGACAGTTATGGGGAGAGGGGATACGTCTTTTCAGAACTTTTGGAACATTGAGCTGAACAATATGGATGAAGCTTTCTTTAATAGCAACATTTTTTCATGTTCAGCCTGGCTCTATACAATTCTTTTTGTCCTGCAGGGAATTTCATTGAATAACAATGGGTACCAGTATGAATTATGTCCCTTCTGACAGGACAGGACAACATTTAAAGGGCAGGTCTGTTTATATTGCCAACCTGAAGGAAATGAGATTGAACTGCCTGCATGTGGGCAGATATAGAGTACTTGGCACTGTTTATAAAAAACAATAGGATAATCATTGTCTTTGCTGCTACTGATCAAAATCTACATATAATGCTATCTAAAAATATTTTAAACAAAGTAATATATTAATCAGAGCAATTTTAGAGGTTGTTCTCTTTGTTTTTGCATCTGCTTGGTGAGACTAGACCTTGGGTATATAACACATAATCTGCCACTCGAGGGGCCTCAGACAGCAGTGCCCTTCAGTCCTTCCTGATCTCTGCCTGCAGCACAAAATAGTTGAGTCTCCTGAAAACTGTAATATTTTGGCCTAATTCTGGGTGTTGGGCTTGGTGTGGAGGTGGCTGGGAGGCGTTTAGTGGCCTGTGTTTTATAGGAGGTTAGACTAGATGATCTGGTGATCTCTTTGACCTTAAACTCTATGACTCTTTCTAGATGCCATTTTCAAAGCATAAATTCTTGCTTTAACTCTATCTCCCTCTTTTAAAATGTTTTTCTTCAAAAATAAAAAGTTCTAGGGAAAACTGGCAAATGCTGGTGTATATATTGTATTCTAAATTTTGTGAGTTGTGTATCTACAGTGTTGTTACATTTGGTTGGATACACCTTGCAATGGCTGACAAGTCTTCAGTTTTGGAGCACAAACTGATCACCATCTGGAGTCACAAGGGAATGTTCCTCCCCTGGGACAGTGAAGCATTGCACAACAGGGAGGCAGGGGTACTAGGTTTTGTTGGTATTCTCCTGCTGATGCATCAGTTATAAGACGCTGCTGGAGTACATGGACTAGTTTTCCAGTATAGCAGCTCCTGGGATTTAGTCAAAGCTTCACACATTCTCTGACTCCTTGTCCAGCATCCAAGCTTAGATTTTTCATACAATAAGCAATGTGAAAGAAACCACATCATAAAGCACTTGGGACCCTCAACCAAGCTAATTTCAGACAGAATGTTCCTCCTCAGCTACTATCAGGGCCGGCTCCAGGCACCAGCCGACCAAGCACGTGCTTGGGGCAGCACCTGGTAAGGGGCGGCCAATCTTGGGGTGGCGGGGGGCGCTCAGGGTTTTTTGTTTTTTGGGGGGGGTTCGGTCGGGCGGCGCTGGGGGTGGGGTGGGTTGTTTTTGTTTTGGCGGCTGGGGGGGGGATTCGGCAGCAGCGCTCGGGGGGGTGGCGGCACGGCGGGGCACTCCGCGGGGGGAGGTGTTCGGCAGCGTGGCTTGGCGGTGGGGGTGTTTAGCGGCGCTCTGCGGGAGGTGTGTGTGGCGGCGGGAGGGTTCAGCGGCGCGGCGCTCCGCGGTGTGGGGGGGTGTTCAGCGGCGCTCTGCGGGGGGCTGGGGTTTTTCGGCGGCGCTCCGCGGGGGGCTGGCATGTTCGGCGGCGCGGCGCTCCGCGGGGGGCTGGGGGGTTGGCGGCGCTGGGGGGGTTCGGCGGGGGGGTTCGGCGGTGCGGCGCTCCGCGCAGGGGGGATGGCGGAGCGGTGCTGAGGGGGTGTGTTATGGCGGCGCTATGGAGGGCGGCACTCTTTTTTTTTTGCTTGGGGCGGCAAAAAAGTTAGAGCCGGCCCTGGCTACTATACAAAGGCCAGTCACTCAGATTCAAAAGGTGGGGAGACAGTAACTGAATAAAAGAGGAACTGCTGTGCCTCAAGCACCAAATTTATTGTTTATTGATAGTAGTGGTGGGTTTCTTTCCCTGAATCCACTGTATGACTCCGCTAATAAGTATTAGGAAGCTGAATGGTTTTCTTAACAAACTACAAGCTCCAACAGCTGTTTCTACAGCTTCATTATATGTACGCTATCTACAACTCCATCAGCCATTCTTACTATGTGTCAGATGTTAGGGCGGTTTGGAAGAGTGACCCAAAAGAAATAACTTAGCTACAAATCCTATCTACAAATCTCATTGCTCTCAATCTCATCTCTGATTCTGTTTTCTCACTTTGCTTTGTAGTTTCTAAGGCAGTGCTATAAAATTATGATGAGACCTGATCCAGTCTCAAGTGCTTAATTATTATGATGTGTTTAGGTACTGTACAGCCATGTAACTCTTCCTTGGGTACACGGCAAGTCTAATTATTTGCTCATTGGTATGCAATAGGCATCACATGTAGGTGATCCACATAGAACAGAAGAATATAAGAACAGCCATACTGGGTCAGGCCAAAGGTCCATCTAACCCAGCGTCCTGTCTTCCGACAGTGGCCAATGCCAGGTGCCCCAGAGAGAATGAACAGAACAGGTAATCATCAAGTGATCCATCCTCTGTCGCCCATTCTCAGCCTCTGGGAAACAGAGGATAGGGACACTATCCCTGCCCATCCTGGCTAATTGCCATTGATGGACCTATCCTCCATTAATTTATCTAGTTCTTTTTTTAATCCTGTTACAGTCTTGGATTTTACAACATCCTCTGGCAAGGTGTTCCACAGGTTGACTGTGCATTGTGTGAAACAATACTTCCTTTTGTTTGTTTTAAACCTGCTGCCCATTAATTTCATTTGGTGACCCCTAGTTCTTGTGTTATGAGAAGGAGTAAATAACACTTCCTTTATTTACTCTCTCCACACCAGTCATGATTTTATAGACCTCTATCTTATCCCCCCTTAGTCACCTCTTTTCCAAGCTGAAAAGTCCCCGTCTTATTAATTGCTTCTCATACGGAAGCCGAATACCCCTAATCATTTTTGTTGCCCTTTTCTGAACCTTTTCCAATTCCAATATATCTTTTTTGAGATGGGGTGACCACATTTGCATACAGTATTCAAGCTGTGGGTGTACCATGGATTTATATAGAGGCAATATGATAGCTAATTAGTATTTCACTTCTAGCCCATCTAAAAAAGCTTGTCCCTGTGCAGAAATATGCAAGAAGTTAGAAAAATACACCACACCCTTTCTAGGAATCTGTTATGGGAAGCAGTGTTTTTGTGTGTTCAGGGGTTTATTGCCATATGGTGGGGTTCACTTTGTCCCAGTGGCAATGCACAACTAAACGAACAGCCTGTTCTGTTCAGGAAGTGTTATCAGCTCGAAACCAACAGAGTTCACCCTTTCTTTGGTCCTTCCTCATTTTGATTTAAAGAAGGGAATCACAATTACAATGTTTTTATTCCCAGCAGTTTTGTGGGAGCCAGTCAAATAGAAAGGGAAGTACACAACAGGTCTTTTTGTTTGCTAATTAGTGTTCTATTTGTATTCAGCAGCCCAAGCATAATATGTAAAAACAATGTGCTTTCAATTTAATTATTTTTCCCTAGTTGTTACTTTTCTGGTGCATATGAGTAACACTCTTTTTATTCTAAATTTTGGATTTAAAAATAAACAATTTCATTATAGTCTGTTTACCCCAAAAGATGTTGCCAACCTCTTTTTTAAAAACGTTTTATTAAAGAAACATGGTATCATCACACGCACATCCCAGAGATGCTACAAATTTCCCACAGAAGGGAAGGTGTCCGATAATCACATCAGTAAACTAAAGTAATAGACAATTTTATAACACCTTTTATCCAAGGACCTCAATATTTCACTAACAGTAATTCATGAGGACTTGCCATATTATGAACAGTATCCACATCTTAAAATCCATGGGCCCCTTCCTTCCACAGTTTGAGAGTAATATTAATTAACAACATATCCTTTTCCATCAAGGGGGAATAAAATTTTAGCCTGCAAAAAGATGACAAATTAACACGACTGTTCAGTCATGAGCCTGCTGAAACAGTGAATGGAGTATGAACACTATGCTATGTATCATAAATGGCATGCCCATCTGAGACACCTTAAATCAGTGAATTTTATCCTTCCTTCTTTTCAGGATGTGTTTAACAATTGTTTTAATACACCACTACCCCGATATAACGCGACCCGATATAACACGAATTCGGATATAATGCGGTAAAGCAGTGCTCCGGGGGGGCGGGGCTGCGCACTCCGGCGGATCAAAGCAAGTTCGATATAACGCGGTTTCACCTATAACGTGGTAAGATTTTTTGGCTCCCGAGGACAGCGTCATATCGAGGTAGAGGTGTGTAGTGAGTCGGTGTGGCTCCCCGCCGCCCCGGAGGGGGAAGAGCCCATTCGGAGGCCGGAGTGGGCGCAGCTAGGGAATTCTGAGCCCTCCCCTCAGAGGGTCAGGCGGCGACCCGGAAGTATAAAGCCGGGCCCTCAGAGCTCAGTCAGGCCCCAGCAGCCGGAGAGACCAGACGTCCCCAGCTGAGCTCGGGGCTGGGAAACCTCCGCGGCTCGGGATGGCCGTCAGGAGCCGCCGGGCCTGCCCTGCGCCCGCTACCCAGAGGAGCTGCCGGGTCTGCCCTGCACCCACTACCCAGAGGAGCTGCCGGGCCTGCCCTGCGCCTACTACCCAGAGGAGCTGCCGGACTTGCCAAACGATCCCTGGCCGGACGAACCCATGGTCCAGGATCCCCCCGAGGCCGACGCCAGCACCCAGGTAGGCCCCGAGGGGGAGTGTGGAAGTAGCCCGGGGGCAGCCGACCCCAGTCTGGCTGCAGCACGGCCAGAGCCTATGTCACTGTGTTGCGGCCAGGATCCCCACTGACAAAGCAGCGAGTCTTCTGCCGCTGCTAGGGCCCCGGGCTGGGACGCAGTGGAGTGGGAGGGCCTGCGTCCCCCCTGCCACCCAACCCGTGGGTGGCAGTCTCCCCCTCTCCCAGGCCTGTGAGGCTTAGGCCTATTACTGTTGCTCAGCCCTGACCTAGGGCCGGAGCTTATATACTGTGTTCAATGTTGCTCAGCCCTGACCTAGGGCCGGAGCTTATATACTGTGTTCAATGTTGCTCAGCCCTGACCTAAGGCCTGGGCTTATATACTGTGCACTGTTGCTCAGCCCTGACCTAAGGCCTGAGCTTATATACTTTGTTTACTGTTGCTCAGCCCTGGCCTAGGGCCTGAGCTTATATACTTTGCTGACCGTTGCTCAGCCCTAACTGAGGGTCTGAGCCCGGATAACGTTGGTGCCCGCCCTGAGCCAGGGCTGGGCCTACTGTACCTTTCAGGACTGCAAGGGCTGCCAGGGAAGATCGTGCCGCTGGACCAAGTGCCCCAGCCTCAAGGGTAGTGAGTCGGTGTGGCTCCCCACTGCCCCGGAGCGGGTCGAGCCCCGGCCAACTCTTGTACAAGGTGTATGTGGTCTTTTGCCTTCTCAGAGGAAAACTAATATGCCTTTATATGCTCCTCTCTGTCCTTTTCAGTATACAGAGGGGGAAACAGTTATACAGTGTTCAAAATGCTGTATAGATGGTCACGAGGCAGCGAGTGGCAGCTGTCACTTTTCCCCATACATAGCTGTTTGGTCTGCTGTCACTCCCTTGTACCTATCCCCTCTGATCCTGTTTTCTGTTGTTTAGCCATCCCACCCCATGTCATATGAGCCTCACAAATTAATTCCTTAGTCCTCATAGGCTCCTCAACAGTTCTTATAGCACTGTGTGGGTGTGAGACGTCCCAGACTTGGATATCTTCGCATTCCCTGGAGCTGATTGCCAGCAAATATAAATGAGCTTGTATTGGTCCCACTTCAATGACAGGCTGCATTTCCACCTTTGCCATTTTCTGTCTCTGGCAGCAATTGTATTCATCTTGCATAGAAAGAATGTTAATCCCAGATTTACATTTGGCCCAGTTCTTTCTTTTGAACTGAATATAAACCAGGTTGTTAAAATCTTATATTATCATTTTAGAAACATCTTGAAGCTCTTGGCCTGGGATCTCATGTATAACAGCTGCTGAAGCTACATGCCTTCATTTCCACTTGCCAGGATTACTGTGCCTCCCTCTTCACTGATCTTTCTGCTGCCTCTTAAATACATTTGCAGTTTATTCAAAATCTGGCTGCCTGATTGCTTATCCCATCCAATATAATTGACCTTATTATCCCTGTGTTAAGAGAGCTTCATTAGTTTCTCATGAAAGAGCAGATCTGTTAAAGGGACATCATCAACTGTAAAGCCAGTTTTAAAAAATATCAGTTAAAAGCTATTTCAAAGGGCTTGTCTCAACGAACACTTAGGCTAGGTCTACACTAGCGGGGGGGTTGACCTAAGATACGCAACTTCAGCTACGCAAATAGCGTAGCTGAAGTCGGCGTATCTTAAGTCGATTTACCTGGCCGTGAGGATGGCGGCGAGTCGACCGCTGCCGCTCCCCCATCGACTCCACTTCCACCTCTCACCACGGTGGGAGTTCCGGAGTCGACGGCAGAGCGATTGGGGATCGATTTTATCGCGTCTATACTAGACGCTATAAATCGATCCCCGATAGATCGATCACTACCCGCCAATCTGGCGGGTAGTGTAGACGTGCCCTCAGCTTGCAGCAAGCTGCGGTGTGAATCTACTCCAACAGTAGCCTGTCACACACTAAGTGTCTGTGTGCATGAAAAGTTTCTTAGTGCGCTTTGATCTACCCCACTTTGAAACTGGAGTAAATTAAAGCAACTAAGGAAGTTTTAGCACACAGCAGCAGGGTCTACACAGACACTTAGTGCACAGCATGCTTTTACAGGATAGATTTACACCCCAGCTTGCAATGAACTAAGTGTTCATGTAGACAAGCATATATACATCAGCTGCCATTTATTTTGTGGTTTTACAATCATATTTTCAGCATTGCCAACCCCACTCATTCAAATAACGAGTCAGACCCCCCACAAAATCATGAGCTTTAAAAAAAAAAAAAAACAATGAATTGGGGGTGGGGGGGGTTGGTTTTTGAGACTTTGGGGTACACTGTGGTCATATTCTTCAGATTTTCTCCACAACAATGAGGGCTAGAAACTTAATTTTTATTTTTTAATGAAGATTTAGATTCTCACATATTCACTTAATTCCAGGAGCGGAGGTTTAAGAGAAACACTAATTATTGTGAGACCCATGATAAAATCACAAGAATTGGCAACACTGCATTTTCCTATTATTTCAAATTTTTTCATCTCTTATTCTTGTGTAAAGACCCATTAAAAACCAGAAGGGAAGCTCACGCTACAAGGGAAACAACGGAAACTGGCTGTACACAAAGATCTGACATGCACAAAGTAAACAAACTGATAAAAAAAGAAGGGTAAATAATTGTTTCCTCTCAGCTACAGTAATCTTAGATGTCTTTGTAATTACAGGAACATCTTAACATTTTAACAACCAACTGTGATTTTTTTTTTTTACAAGTTGTCAGTAATCCTTTAAAAGATCTGTCTGACTATACTTTGATTTTTTTCCAGTTGTCTGTGACTTTGTGTGTGCCTGCACATACATTGGTCTGTATGCCTTTTGTCTTCATGAGACCACAAATTGTATGGGTTTAGTTCAGAGTAGAGGTAGGCCTTGCAGTGTGGTGAGTGGAACAGGACAGTGAGGGTCAGGGTTCAGAGGGGACGTAGCATGATGTGTCACCAGTGCTCCGGTGTTCAAGCTGGAGCAAGGCCACTAACCAACAAACTTCAGAGCTTTAGCATGTAACACTGGTCTCTCAGTGTGACAGTAAAGATCTTTCTTACAACTCTGTCACCCTGCCACATCTCTTATTGCCAATGAAACAGACTTGATCCAAACCTCAGGTCAGGCCAATGCCTCCACCCACACCTTGGGGAAATGTACACTCTGTGTCTAGGGCCATTTTTTATCAGAGATATTTATTTCTTTCCATGCTGTGGAATTCTTTGGGTCAGAGTCACTGAAGATGAGGCAGGGAATGGGGTATACTATAACTTTTCCTGTGCTTGCATGAGCCTCAGCATCCCAAGGCTGAGTAATCCTGTGGTAAGGAAGACAATGTTACCAGCCCTGCCTTCCCTCAGAGTGCTCTTCCAGCAGAAGCTTTAGTTTATGGCTGAGGTTCATGGAAGTAGCTTTGTTGAATCAGCACATTCTCTACCTAGCTGCTGTACCTCACATTTTGGCTGCCTATGGCCCCACATGGCCTCACTTGTACGGTGACACCTCATGCCTGGATGCAACATTGCAGGGGGTCTTCATCTCTTGTGCCTTCCATTGGGCTCTCCCTCAAATCTGCATCTTCTCTTGTCTCCCCCTCTGAGTGTTCTGTGACTTAGCCCTCTGACCAGGTCATGTAAAAGCCTAAACCCTTCTAAGGTAGGGCAAACAAGTCCAAATAATAGTTCAACAAATCTTCAGACTAGTAGCCCTTTCACCCCTCTCAAGCTTCAATGTCATTTCCTGATTGGTTCTACCTCAGGGCTTCCTCTACAGGAGCCTAACCTGGTCCTGTATGTTCTTCCTCCATTGTTACCTGTCTAGTTAATCCCTATACAAGAACTTCTCTCTGCCACCAAAACTTGTCTCGTCTGTATCCAACTGACCTCCCTGAATCTACTTATAAGGCATAGATCCACATCCTCTGGCCTGGAGGCAATTAGTTAATTGCCTGGCTGGGGTTCTTTCCCTTGCCTTGCAGGGGATGGGCATTAAGCTGTGTCACAGGCCCCCTATTTGGTGGAGTGGAGGCTGCAACCACTTTTTGCTGCTGCTTCTATTCTTTGGAGGACTTTCTACCATTAGGGCCCTGCACCTGGGTTTCAGACAGAAGTGGCCTGCATAAGCCTGGTTGAAGTTAGGCATTTAGAGAGGATGGATGGGTCTAGAACAAGAGTAGTCAATTATTTTTAGTCAAGGTCCAAATTTCTTGGTCAAGGTATAGTGAAGGTTCAGACTGCAGAGAAAATAATAATACAAATATAAAGATAATAATAAGTAAATAAAAAGATTTTGGGGTCCATTCAAAAGCATCTGGCAGTCTGGATTTGGCCCGCAGTCCCCCTGTCAATTACCCCTGATTTAGTGATTAGGGCACTAGCCTGGTGTGTGGGAGACCAGGGCTAAACTCTACGCTCCACCACAGACTACTTGTGTGATTTGGGGCAAGTGACTTAGTCTTTCTGTGACTCAGTTTCCCATCTGGGATAATAGCACTTCTCTACCTCATAGGAATGTTGTGAGCATAAATACACTAAAGATTAGGTTCTCAGATACTACAGTAATGGGGGCCATATAAGAACTTAAGATAGATACCAAAGATTCACCTTCTTGTGTCTGGGGGTTTTTTTTAAATGTATTTTCACAGGCTCTCTTATTACTGCAGGGAGAGAAAGCAAACACATTGTGTATTCCAAAGAAATGCAATTAAACTAAGCATCTTCCTCTCGTGTCCAAATGTGTGATTTCTTTTTGAAAGGGAGAAATACATTTAATAAGCAATTTTTTAAAAATGACAATTATGTTTGCAAAAATTGCCACCCTGCCCATCCTCTGGGGGAAATGAAGACCGCTGCTAAATGCTGTTATAGATGTAGTGTAGTAAAACTAAATATAGCTATAATCAAATAATAGTGGGTTGATTATGAGAAAAAATAAGCTCCACTGTTATTTTCTATGTCACAGTGAATCTGTGCAGATTTACAGTATCATCTGCTGAACTAAATAGATGAGCTCAATTCTTCTTTGGCCTAAGTCTATTCAGGTCAATGGAGCTACACCAGGAATTAATTTGGCCCATGATAGGTAAAACAGAGGCTGGGGAATTTTTCAGATTTTTAGCCTTCAACCTTTCTCCAGTAAACAATCTGTTCTTGCTGTTTTATTAAGATTCTAACATATTTTTGTGTTGCTAAAAAAATCCAGCATCAACATATTCAAAAAGAAAACATGCATCGGACCACAAAAAATACAAGCACAGTTTTTATGGCAAAATTCCAGGACATACATTTTAAACCACATGTTAAAAAACCCCATATGCACAAATAAATCTTTAATATGAGGTGATCATGTTTGACTGACTCCCCCACCTTACCCCCTGTGCTACCTGCTGGTGCCGCTTATGGGCAGTAGGATTCTATGGGGCTTGTCTTCCAGGAGCCCAGTTCCGAGGAGTCTTCTCTCCCTGACCCTTGAAACAGTAGGGAAGGAAGAGTAGAGTGAAGCAGGTTTCTGTTCCTTCTTCAGCAGACGGTAGAGAAGTGAGAAGTAGGGAAGCAAGGTGAAGGAGGCATGGGTGCTAGAACAAGGGGTGCGGGGTGGGGGGTGCTTGAAGTGGTTTCCATTATATACAGGGTTTACAGTTTGCTTCAATGGCTTTAAGCACCCCCACTATAAAAATTGTTCTAGCACCCCTGGAAGGAGGCAAGGAGGGAAAGGTACCAGCTGCTGGTGTCAAGGGAGAAAGACAAGATAAAAGGGAGCTGAGAGGGCTGTGGCAGCAAGCAGGCCTCCCCTCCTACTTAAACCGACATAAAGTAATGCTATGGAAGACAATGGATTCATACTAGTCCAAAACAGTGTAAGGAGAATCAGGCCCACTTAATATAAAGTGCAGTCTTCTCAAACAAACACTGAACATACATTGCTTAGGCCACATTCCTGTTTGTTTTTCTTAAAAGGAGGTAGAAACCTATATGTTGTGTTGGGTCATCTAAATACCCAAGAGGAAAACAAATGTGAACACAGCTCAGGACACCCTTGGATGCTAATGCAGGACTGGCAAGTACAGAAATTTCAGGGAGGCAGGAGGCTGGGTGTAAAAACTACAGTAAACTCTGCAGGCCAATCTTGTAAAATATCTGCAGAAATGATCTATCTGAAACTAATAAAAATGTCTCTAATTATCTTCTTGAAAACATGAATCAGATTTTTCTATTCACTGTCTTTTATTAGCAGCCAAAGGCAGCTTTTAGCAGGGCTCTCTGGGGAGATGGGGGGAAAGGAAGCAAATTAGTGAACAAACACAATGTCAAAATAACTGTTCAAGGTATCTGGTCCTTTAATGAAAGCTGTTTGTCCTGGTACAGCTGCAGCAAACAAGCCAGAAAAAAAATCCATATATATTGTACATGATTTAGTACAAAAATTACAATGGATTCCAACCAATATATCATATATATAATTATCTAACTATTGTTATAGATAGATACACATATATGTGGCCACACTTTTCAGACTTGGGTACCTTAAGGTAGGCTTCTAAAACTGTAATTAGGAGCAGAAGTGCTTAATTTTCAGAAGTTCTGAGCCCCCCACAATTCCCAGCAAAGTCAATGGGCGCTTCAAGGGCTCAACATGTTTGAAAATATATTATTATTAAAAATATACTTTCATTAGGAGTGTAAATATGGAAAAATATAGGAGCCTATATATCTATAGAATCATAGAAATGTAGGGCTAGAAGGGACCTTAAGAAGTCGTCATGTCTAGCCCTCTCTGCTGAGGCAAGACCAAGTAAACTAAACCATACCTGACAGGTGTTTGTCCAGACTGTTTTTTAAAACTTCCAATGATGGGGATTTCATAGCTTTCCTTGGAAGCGTATTCCAGAGCTTAACTACCCTTATAGTTAGAAAGTTTTCCCTAATATCTAACTTAAATCTCCCTTGCCTCAGATTAAGCTCGTTACTTTTTGTCCTTCCTTCAATGGACATGGAGAACAATTGATCACAGCCTCTATAACAGCCCTTAACATATTTAAAAACTGTTATCAGGGCGCCCCCCCCCCCCGCCTCTTTTCTCAAGACTAAACATGCCAGTTTTATTAACCTTTCCTCGCAGGCCATGTTTTATAATTTTTGTTGCTCTACTCTGACTTTCCAATTTGTCCACATCTTTCTTAAGTGCAAACCAGAACTGGACACAGTACTCCAGGTGAGGCCTCACCAGTGCTGATACATGGGAAGTAAGTATCCCATTCTATTACATACAACATTCCTGTTAATACACTACAGAATGATATTAGCCTTTTTCACAGTTGCATTACATTGTTGACTCATATTCAGTTTGTGATCCAGTATAACCCCCAGATCCTTTTCAACAGTACTACCAACCAGGGCCGGCTCCAGGGTTTTTGCCGCCCCAAACTGCGGGGGGGGGGGGGGAAAGCCGCGATTGCGATCGGCGGCAGCTCCACCGAGCCTCTTTCTTCTTCGGCGGCAATTCAGCGGCAGGTCCTTCCCTCCGAGAGGGACAGGGACCCTCCGCTGAATTGCTGCCGAAGAGCCCGATGTGCCGCCCCTTCCCCTTGGCCGCCCCAAGCACCTGCTTGCTCAACTGGTGCCTGGAGCCGGCCCTGCTACCAACTAGCCAGTTATTCCCCATTCTGTGTCTGTGCATTTGATTTTTCCTTCCTAGGTGAAATACTTTGCACTTGTCTTTATTGACTCTCATCTTGTTGATTTCCGACCAATTCTCCAATTCATCAAGGTCATTTTGAATTCTAATCCTGTCCTCCAAAGTCTTGCAACCCCTCCCAATTTGGTTTATCTGCAAATTTTATAAGCATACTGAACACTCCATTATCAATATCAATAATGAAAATATTGAATAATACAGGACCAAGGACTGACCCCGTGGGTTCCCATTAGATTTGGCATCCCAGTTTGACAGTGAACCATTGATAACTACTCTTTGAGTACAGCCTTTCAAATCAGTTATCCACCTACCTTATAGTAATTTCATCTCGACCAGTGGTTCTCAAACTGTGGGTCAGGACCCCATTTTAATGGGGTCACTGGGTCTGGCGTTAGACTGATGCCAAAGCTGAAGCCTGGGCCCCACTGCCCGGGACTGAAGCCCAAGCCCCACCGTCTGGGGCGCAAGCTTCGGCTTCAGCCCTGGGCGGCAGGGCTCAGGTTACAGGACCCCACTCAGGGATGAAGCCCTTTGGCTTTGGCCCCCTCCCCGCCCAGGATGCTGGGGCTCGTGCTTCGGCTTTGTCCTCCCTTTCCTGCCCAAGGTGGCAGGGCTCGGGCGGCCTCAGACTTCGGTCCCCCCTCCTGGGGTCGTGTAGTAATTTTTGTTGTCAGAAGGGAGTCACGGTGCAATGATGTT
Organism: Emys orbicularis; assembly: GCF_028017835.1. Taxonomy (NCBI): domain Eukaryota; kingdom Metazoa; phylum Chordata; order Testudines; family Emydidae; genus Emys; species Emys orbicularis. The sequence continues at coordinate 195,047,839 of NC_088684.1, forward strand.
TGAGAACTGCTGATCTAGACTAGTTTGATCCCTAGTTTGCTTATGAGACTATGATGTGGGACTGTGCCAAAAGCCTTACTAAAAACAAGATATATCATGTCTACTGCTTCCTCCCATCCACTAGGCCAGTTACCATGTCAAAGGAGGAAATGTAGTTGGTATGGCATGATATGTTTTTGACAAATTCATGCTGGCTATTCCTTATAACCTTATTATCCTCTAGGTGCTTACAAATTGATTGAATCATATGTGTCTGGATATCACGTGTGTGTCTGCTTGTTTGTCTTTTTACTCTGTTTAATGTCTCAACCACAAAATTGTATTAACATAGGTTATTTGCATGATATATTGTAGCCCAATGCTGTCGGCAATATATACTGCATTCAGCCAGCAGAAGAACAATCGTCAATCAAGTTTATATTATATAGTAATGTACAATATAATAAAAAATAAATTTTGAAACAAAGTCATTTCAAAATAAAGAGCAAAACTTCCTCTTCTGATATGGTCAAAATGCTTCATTTCAGTGTTTCCCCCCTAAATGTTGTGGAAACCAACATATTCTTGTGGAAAATTTCAATTTTGATAAAATGGCATTTTCTAGTAGATAAACTTTCCACTGGGAATTTTTTAACCAGATCTAATGTGTGTGTGTGTGTGCATATATGTGTGTTTGTGTGTGTGTGTACCACATTCAGTTAAAATAGATATATTAAAAGAAGAACTGTGTACAAAGTGAAACACTCCAAAGTCAAGAAAATGTAATTTAAAAAATCATGAATTGGCAAAGTTAAGGTAGGACACAACACCTAACCCTGCCCTCATTACATGTGATTTAGTGCTTTATTACATATGTATCTACTGTTTTCCTAATGATAATACAATATAATACATTTTTGAAATATAATAATTTATACGCACTTGTGACATATTTTAGTAATGAGTACAATCATGCCTTTGGGAAATAGTCAAGGGCCTGGTCAAGACTAGGAATCAGATTGTGATTCTGAGAGGTATTTAGTGGTGTAGATGGAAAAGGATGACTATCTGCCATCAAGACCCCTTTTGGGACAGTAGCCATTGTTTCTAATCAAATGTGACCTTGCTATCCTTAAATCTTGGACGTCCTTCACTGGTCTTCTCTTACCGACCCTTAAAAGATATGAACTCCACAGTTCCTATCAGAGAGTCAAATCTCCATCATTCCTTCATTTGTTGATTTTTCTTCCCCACAATCCCTATATTGATACTTCCAAGTCTATTCTTTCCTTAGCTCTTGATCAACTTGCAATCTTTTGATCTCCAAATCCTCCTTCCACTCCAGTGTGAGTGAAACTGGCTCCATTAATTCAAGTCTACTTGTTGACACTTGCACTGGGACATGTGGAAACCCCAGTTCTCTGTATACCAGTGGCCAATTTGTGGTGCAAAAAGAATCTTGTTTCTTTCATCAGACATTGGAGAGGTGACCAATGGCTGGTTTTTGGCTGTTGAAACAGGGACAAAAAAACTAGTTAAGATGAATCACCAAAAAAAATCAAAAACCTTACGAAAGATAACAGAGGGAGTTTGTTTTCCATTGTTCTTTACCAAATATCACAGTAGCAGCTAGCTATTTAAAGACTATTCCCAACAGGCAGTTGAAATTACAGTGCAAGAAAATAAAAAAGTCAATAATAATGTCTACAATGAAAAACAACACAACACAGAGCTTTTGGCTCCTCAGTGCAATGCTGAGGCTGAAAATATATGTGACTTTCCTTTTTGAAGAAAACCTTCAAAATGTGAAGTGAGTATAACCCTTGCAGATATATACGTGCCTGAGTTTGCAGAAACCCTGAAACAATAACGCTGAGTGGTGGGAACTTCCCAATGGGAGCTAACTCAGGTGCTAATGATACTTTAAATATCAACATTTTGTGAACTATTTCACTAGACATCAAACCACATCAGAAAGGATGAGAAGTATCATATTTTAAAGACCTACATTAGCACTTATGTAGCAGTACGGAGTGCATAGGGGAGGAGGAAGACATGAGGGACCTTCTTGGGACAGAGTATAGAAGAAGAGGTAGACATTAACAGAGGTAGGCCTTTAGCAATACATGGCAGAGTTGCAGAGGGACATGAAGTTGGTTTAATTTCTAGAAGGGGGAGCTCAGCTTTCAAATATCTGGGAAACACGGCTTTATAGTAAATAGTCTATAACCAACATCTATGATCTACTACTACTATGAACTACTATGCCCCTGGGTGAAGTGTCTGCCTAATCCCAGACAGTAGTTGGCTCATGCCTGGAATTAAAAGGGTTGATAGTACTTATAAATAAAGCTAATTAGAAAATGTATTTTGAGCTGCAAAAAAATTCAACGAAAACTAAGACGTTTTTGTATTTGTTGAAATTTGTCTTCAATGGTTTGCAGGTTTTTATTAAAAAACTGGAAACCCAAAAACCAGACACTGGCAACCAAAAAATATTTGCATTTTTGTGTTTTCAAGCTTTCTTATTTCTCCTGTGAGGCCTCGCCCCCGGGTCGCCCTCACCAACCTGCACAGGAAGGTGCTACTGAGTTTGCAAAGGAAGTAGCGAGGACAAAGAAGAGCCACAGGTGCTAGGACAGGTGAATCGGCCAACATCTCTGAAATTTCCAGTATCTTAAGCACTTAGGCACAGCAGTTTATTGAGGATTCTTTTGTCACATCATTCATGAGAGGTACTAGAGAAGCAGCAGTGGGAGGGTGGGGGGGAAATACAAATAAATCAATAAAAGCTTCTCTGTTGCCCTAGGCCAGTTTGAATTTCTTCTTCAGGTCAGTTTGTCCCAGTGTTTCATTTGTTCCATGTTCCAGCTGAACCGTGACTGAACAAAATAACTAATAATAAACCTATTAAAGAGAAAAGGGTTTTGTTTCCTTAATTTCATGGGAACCATTCAGTTTCCAGTTCCCAAAACAGAACAAAAGAGCGGAGTTGCCACTGTTGTTTTCTTGGTGCTCTTATCTGGTTATAAGTCCTGTGGAAGTGGATGGGAGGAGCCCAGGTTAGCTGTTGCCATTACAGATCTTATTTTCTGACTTTATATATAGTTTCAGAGACTTGCCAACATCATAGTAGCCATCAGAAGGGACCTATTTTACTTTTTAAAGATCTGTCCTTTTTGTAACCCAGTAATAGCAGTGAAGCCTTGTTCCCCCTGTTGTTGAATATTGTCATGTCTGATGATCATCACAACATTATGCACTTCACTCCTTCCCTCTCTTCATACCAGACCCTGAAAAGCAACAGAAAAATGTCAATTTTTTGCTGTTGAAATTGAAATAGTAAGTGTATTCAGCAGTGAGTGTGGGTATTTGTCCCCATCTGATGGCTGGTCCATGTAAGAGAACAGTCTTCTACAGCTGACAGATAAAGGAGGTACTCTTGTAGTTCAAACAATAAAGGGTCATACTTTTAACTTTTTAGATCCCTGGTTCATAACCCCTCTAATGGCCCAGGCAGTATTTGCCCATCAGTATTACCTGAATTTAATTTGAAGGGATCATGTACAGTGTTGCTCTTAAAAATATAATCAAAGCATCATATTCTTTATATCCTGCATTGATTATAAAACTTGGGAGAGATTTTTTTTTTAATTTCGGATTTTCAACGTAAGTCAAGAAGGCAGTGACTGCTTTATTAATAAGAAGCTGAACAGATAAAATAAATGAATTTTATTTTTAAAGACTATCTAGGTCAGAGGGAAGCAGAAATCAGGAATAATTCCATCTAATTTACAGCTATGGTAGCCCTTGTAGCCCGGGCATTAAAGTCCCAGAAGACCTTTAAAGCTAACATGTTGAAATAAAGCACAAAATCCAAAGGTTAGCCAGGTCATCCTTACGGTTTATTGCTACACGAACCCTTTGAGACATTAAAGTAATTGCTCATTGCATTACAAGACTATTGTACAAAGTTTGTTGGGTTTGAGAATGGCTGATTCTTGAACTGAGTCACTAACCACTATAATGTCCTGGCTTAATTCCACATAGCAATATAGCAATATCACTGCTCTATACACACACACACACACACACACACACACACACACAGTTCCAAGAGTAAGTCGACTGGAGTCAGTGGAGTTTCACCAGCATAAAACCAATGGCAGTAACAGATCACAGACTCTAGTTAAACTGATCAGACTGTTAATGGAATGAACCCTTTTTTCCTTATGCATACAATGCACTGCTTAAGCCCTGTATTAGGTGTTTAAGTGGTATGTGGGTCCTTCCACAGACTTACTACTGTGGGGATGAAATTCACCCCATGCAGAGAACTCACCAAGGCCTATGCACAACTCAAACCTACTGAGGTCAATGGGAGTTGAAGGGCATGTTGCACCTTCAAAAGAGAACTTACGGTAAATGTAGCAGTGGCAAAGGCATCACCCTTAGTGATGTATTTTAGGGGGCATGAAGAAAGCCAAAGATGATCATGCAAACCCCTATGAGTACTAAAGCACTAAATTTCATGCATCTCTTATCATGTTTCTATGGGTTTAACAAAGAGAAAAATACCCCTAATGGTTATAAATCCCTTTGGATTTTTCCCTTATAATAAAAGATAACTTAAAGGGGCATGCCAAGAGGATTGTAAGTAATGACTCACCCAAAAAGTATCTGACTTTTGCAAACTTAACTCTGTTCTCTGTTGCTCAAATGACTGCTAGTCTCATCCCATAAAAAATGGATGCCTGAATTTCTTAAACTTTCCCTTTTCCATTGGTTTGTGAGATCACATGTAAAGAAGCAATAATAGAAATAATTGTAGAATCGTGTTATTCATATATTCGTATTGATTTCTTCTTAGATTAAAGCAGCAACACCAAAAATATACAGTGCATATAGTTGCATGAACATTCATTCCATTAAATCTTATGTGCTACAACTGGTTAGTATCTATTAAAGTGTAATAAAAAGTCCAATAAAATAATGATCAGGAAGAAGGAGAATCAGTGGGGAGGGGTGATGAAGTGGTTGCTAGTGCTACGAACATTGTGCCCAATCCTGTGAGGTAGTGAGCACCCTCAAACCACTGAAGCCAATGGGAATTGAAGGCATGCAGCACATATCAGTAGATGTTCCAGGTGGAAAATCCTGGGCCCACTGAAGTCAGTGGGAGTTTGGCCATTCACTTCAATGGGGCAAGGATTTCACCCTTAATAATTTGCAGGATCAGACCCTCTCTGATATACAGACCCACAAAGTAAGCAGGCATTTTGATGCAAAAACAAATAAATGAAAAAGGTAGAGGGCCAGATACTCAGTTGGTGTAAATCACTATTTGGTCCATTGATACCCATGGAGGTAGTCTGATTTACACCAACTGAGGATATGGCCCCTAACTCTGAGCAGCCTGATCCTGCAACCCTTACTCAAATAAACACTTCTCACCAGGGCAAACAGTCCCATTGACGTCAGTGGGAATATTCCTGAGACAATGGATTGTAGCCTTTGTTGGCTCACTGACTGCCGTTCATTCTACAGTTAATTTACAGCCTATGCCAGGTGTTGTAAAACAGACTTTGATTATAGCCAGACTCAGCACTAAGCCCCATAATGGCTGCCACACAAAAACTAGGACATCTGATCCTCCAATGTCACAGTAAATCTATTGAGAGAAATGGATGAAGCCAAAATGGAGGCATGGAAAGGCCCAGGGGAAGGACCCACTGTAATAGGGCCTCTATATTTAAGCAGTTCAAAAATGAAGACATTTATACCAGATTGTATTCCTACATCCTGAAGTTTCTAGCACTTTGTCATTTTTGTTAAACCTTAAAAGCAAGAGCTCATGTATTTTATGAAATTTCTTGCTAGACATAGCGGCTATGCTTATAACATTTTTATTAGGTTTGATGGACTAAGTGAATTGCATAAACTCATTTAAATTCAGACTGGACATTTTCAACAGTAAGAGTAATTAACCATTGGAACAATTTACCAAGGGTTGTGGTGTATTCTTCATCACTATCAATTTTTAAAATCAAGATTGGATGTTTTTCTAAAAGATATGCTCTAGTTCAAACAAGAATTTTTTCAGGGACATTAATAATAACTTCAGTTTTCCCAAGTTAGTTTTTGGTACTAGAAATCAAACCAAAATCAAAAGGTAGTGAATGGCATTAAAAACTCATCATTTATCACTCTACAGTGAATGCAGTACATCCATATATTATTCTAGTATAGAAAAAGACTGTGATTACTGCATGTACCTGTAGTGAGTGGATCCGTTTTTAATGGTCCCCATCATACAAACTCCAGGATTGCCAGTCTATATAAGTGATCAATATATTGGCATCACTTCAGCTTCAAATCATTGATATTTTCACTTTAATCCAGAAAGATTAAATGTTCAGATATTCATAAACAAGGCCAAAAAGGATGGAGAAGAGTGGGAAATATTTGTAAGTGTCCTTATTAAATTAGTAAATTAGTATGGGGGACTGCAAAGTGTTGATTAGGATTCAGTATGATGGATGAAAATATTGGGCAGAATATAAGGAAGAAAGTGGAACAATGCCCATTCACACCAACTGAGGATCTGGCCCCTGGACTTTACACCAAAGTGAAATTCTGTAAGAGAATAACTGATGTAGTCAATACTTTTTGGCATACAGGGATATAGCAGAAGTAGGGTCATCAGCTACCATCACCTTCCAATAAAACATATAAAACTCTTCTGAACTCATCAACCACCAGTATAATTGGTGCAAATTCAACTTGGTATAATTTTATGGTGATTTTATTCACTTTCATTGACACTGACTGACATGTAATGGGGAAAGGAGTCTATTCAATTTTAAATTCAGCTATCCCTCCCCAATGTTGTTTTATTGGCAAATAATACTTATTCATATTTACCAAATAACCCAAATCAGTGTGCTCCTGATTACAGAAAACTTTGCTTGCTTATACATAAGGTCAAATAATTAAATTTATAAGGAAATTCATTCACATGACACTTCTTGCCAATTTGAGACCTAGCTTGTCCCCTTCCATTCAGAATAAAAAGGTAACGCTAGTGGAAAGGGGGTATTATACAGCAAAGAGTAAAGAGCCAGAAACTGTGTTTATTTTCATAGATTCATAGAGTTTAAGGCCAAAAGGACCATTAAATCTTATAGTCTGATCTGTATAGCACTGGAAGAATTTTGAAGAAATCCTGCAAGGAGAATTCTACAGATATTACTGTATTCCTGTCACTCCTCTGCAGGTTTTCCTAGAGGACGGCAAAATCCAGCCTTATATTAATAAAAGCATGCAGGATGCAATAAAGTATCTCTTTATCAGATGAGTGAATAAGGTTTTAATACAGATTAAATTTGTTTTTGTCTAAATATATGTCAATGGTTTTCAACCTGTGGCCTGCAGACCCCTGGGAGTCCGCAGACTATATCTAAGGGGTCTGCGAAAGATGATTATGAAAATAAAGTTTAAATCCCAGAAAAGATATTCCATTTTTCTGATCAAAATATGTAAATACTCCCGTCTACAGGTCAAAACCTAGAAGTGTTGTCATGACCATAGAAGCCCACAGTTTAGCGCTCTTTCTCACGCTGCGTCAAATGCCATGCCAAACATGTGCAATATTTATACATGAATCCTGTTCAGTCAGTTTTCAGTCTAAGACTTCTATGGTAGGGGTCTGCAGACCACAGGTTGAATTTTCAAAGGGGTCCATACCTCCATTCCAATTTTTTTAGGGGCCCACAAATGAAAAAAAAGGTTGAAAACCACTGTGTTATGTAAAGGTCACAAAGGATATATCCATCTATCGTCTTCCATTTCAACAATCAGCTAATGTGATTAGTGTTGTCTACTACAATTGACAAACTGGCACAAGAAATAAATCATGACTGCTGTTTGTTATAACCCTGACAAGTTTTGAATGAGCAATGAAGAGCAGCAGTGGTACAGTATGAAACAGTTGCAGACAAAGAGCAAATTGAGGGATTGGACCCTTTGCCTGGGTCTGTCACAGTTTAAATTAGTGGGGTGTTGAGGATGCTCAGCCCCTTGCAGGATTGGGCCAACAAAGCCATGTTTCCATTTTTATTTAATTTTCCTTCTTTTCCATCTGTAAGTGGGTTTTCTGTGGACAACTGTGATTAACATTGCTCCCCAGTCAGGTGAGCAGACTGAATCATTCATTTCTTTTTGTGTTCTTAACCTTACTGCCTATAAATGGCAACAAGAGAGAGAAACAAAATCTGAATGAGCCCAAGGCCTGGTGCCAGACAATAGCACCCTTGAGTTGTAACCACTGACAGATTGCTCCTCACAGTCAGTTAATCATTACACTGATGAAAGAAAAAATAAGCTGATTGCTTCCAATATAGAGAGTAACATTCAGTACCCCTCAAAACACACACCAAGAAATCGCTACAGCCCAGGAGTGGTTCAACATATGACTTTCATACATTTTTATTTAGTATGGCAGTAGATCAATTATTTCAGAACAGGCAACTAACAATCTAAATTGAGGTCAGGGTATAACCTGCCAATTGTAAGGCCAAATGGTCTCAGAGTTCTCAGATTAAAAAATCGCAAAGTTGGCTGGAGATGTCAAACTTGCACAAAAGGTTCCTAAAAAGGAAAGAACTTCAAAGAAATTCAAAGTCAATATAGATCCAGCTCTTTGGGCCAGTGACTGCCTTTTTGTTCTGTGTTTGTACAGCACCAACACAATGGGGTCCTGGTCCATGATTGAAGCTTCTAGCCATTATGTTGTTGATGATGATGATATAGAAACCCACACAAGTATGGTGAGTGCAGGGTGGGATTTACGATATCTCTTTAGGTTCTGCCTCTATGTGAGCAGAATTCCCCCGCCCCACACCCTTTTTTCCCCCCTTTCTAGATAGATCCATGAAGTCCATATCCACAGGAGTTAGGCAGAAGACTCCACTAGGTAATCCCATCTATGAGAAAGCTGAGTATGCACAGAAAAGGCCCCTGATGACATGCAAAGATTGAGGAGGACTCCCAGGGATTTTGCATGTGCCAATGAGGGAACAAAATCAGAGGGAGGCAATGACTAGTTCCACCCATATGAGCTAGTTGCAGAGTTTTCCTGCTTTGGTCCTGCCAGTGCAGGATACTACAATGCTGGAGCAAGAGATGGGGTGTAATGAGGACTCATTAAGGGCTAAACATTATCTAACAATTAAAGGCTCTGGATTAAGGATAGTCAAGGGATAGTCTCCATGGCTTTGGAAGACAAAAATATCACTAAGAGAAGCTCATGCCCACCTTGTCTTCCATTCTGCTGCACTCAGCTGTAAAAAAAACTTATCTGAACTCCAAGACCACAGAGTTTGTGTAGAGGTGTTTCCATTAGTTTTCAAAGGGAGATGTTTCCACTAAAGCTTATCAGGTTCCATGGGAATGTGTGAGCCCATTTTAACCTGGGATAGTGTGACTTTCCTCTCAGCCATATATGCTTACTGTTGGAATGATTTGGCTCTGACTAAAGTCTTTGGGCTAAGGGCAGGGCATGGATGAGTGAAAAGAAGTAGATTTTATTGTTGCAGTTACTCACATGGCTGGAACAAGATGACGTATCATCAGATGCATCGACAAGTGTTCCTTCCATCACGCTGCCCCTTTCAGAAGCCTAGACATTACACAGATGGGGAAAGTATCCATCTATCCTGCTTGTTGGAGGGAGAAGAAGTCATAAAATGGCTAAGTAATGAAATGGCTGATAAGGGTGTTGACAATGATGCTTAACCCTTATCAATCTGGATGATTTATTACAGATTTTTGTTTTCCTTAAACAAAGACCAAATGTGAAACCTCCATGAATGATTTACATGTGACAGGTTTTACCTAAAATATACCGGTTGAGATTTTCAAAAACCGTCATGGGGAGTTAGACACATCTTCCATCAATTTTAATTAAAAATATGTGTCTGCGTTGCCTAAGCCACTTTGTAAATCTCATCCACTGTCCCTAATAATTACTATAGATCAGAGTGGTCACTTTGGTGAGGAACAAGTTTACACTAAATCTGTATTCTGCCTGGGACCTAGCCTTCACTTGCATCAGAATTACAGATGAGCAACTTTTAAGGGCCAAACTTCTACAACTGGAGGCCCATTAGTACACACAAAAAGAAAAAATGCCTATGGACATCTACACCTATCTGCCCCATTGCACATGCAAGTCAGGAGATCATGTGCAAATAGCCTATTAGTTAGCAAAGGACCTGATCTAAAGCCCATTGAAGTCAGTAGCAATTGGTCCATTGACTTCAAATGGCTTTGGATCAGGCACAAAATGGCTGCTTGCATGCTTAAACAACATACAAAAGCTTATGCTCCCAATACTTCTGTTAGTCTTAAAGGTGCCACAGGACCCTCTGTTGCTTTTTATGTCAGCTAATGTAATTGCAGTAACTGTGTGTGCAACTGTAGATAAGGAACTGTTTGTAAATTTCTGTGCATGGATGTCTATCTCTTAAACGCTGGCACTTTAGGAACATTTCAGAAAGACAAGCAATTGTACTGTATGTACAAGTAACACGCGGTCCAAACATGTCTTTGTCTTCCTCTGTTTATGAGACTGCTAGCAATGGTACAGCTGATTTAGATTCTGTTTGAACCTAATCATCCAAATTTAGCTTTGGCTGGAGAGACTTGTAGTTTCTCAACTGACATAATTCTACATCCTGAATGTGCTTTAAAGCCAGGTTTTGAAACTGAAATCTTTTTATAAACTATTCAGATTAGATTTCAGGAAAATCATTTGCCTCTGATAAAACTGACCCTTTCTTCTCATGCTTTCTGCCCCACTTTCTTAGTTTCTTATCTACCTTATCTAGCTGAAATAGCCTCAGAATGAAAATCAGCTTTTGTCATGCCATTTTTTTTAAAAGTAGAACTACCTCTGAACTAAATTGCTAAGGACCATTTTCTATTTTATCCACCTATTCAAAAATCAAAGAAAGATTACTCCATGATTAACCTATTCTTCATTTAGACAGCAATATTATTTTCCTTGTGAATACATGAGGACTCTGAGTTTAGTATAGTACTACTTCTGCTATAATAAAAGTCACTAACATGATGTTATCAATATTTTTTGATAAAGGAACATTTTTGCAACAGTCATTCCTGACTCTATTTGGAGCATTAGATGTAGAAAACTATTTGAATGTATTAAATAGTTTGATTGGAGCAGAAGATTTGTCATCATTTGAGCTCTTGAAAACTCAGCATTTAATTTTCTAAAAAGTGTAAGGGCCAGATCATCAACTGCTGTAAATCAGTATAGCTGCATTGATTTCAGTGGAGCTAATTAATCTCATCTGAGGGTCTGGCCCCGAATTTTGAATCAGTTTAAGTTCAAAATCCTCTCCACTTTGCTCTGGGTTTCAGTTTTAGCACAAAAACATGAAGAGAAACTCAGCTGAAATAGTAACATTTTATCTCACTAGCATTAAAAGCAGGTGATATCAGTGACTTCTATGTGATTTCCATCCAAAACCGTAACTCAAACCAAATAATCATTTAAAACTCAGTCTCCTTTTATCAATATTGGCCTAAATGCCAGGGACCTAGTCCTCCAAAGTGCCCTCAATTCCCATGGAGCTCAGCACTTTGCACTACTGGTGGAACAGATTGTTTAGCATCAGTAATTAACACATATTTCTAGAGACTACTGATGCTAAACAATCCGTTCCACCTTGTATTTAGTTGTGACACTCTGAGTGTCTCCCAGACCTGAAGAAGAGCTCTGTGTAAGTTCAAAAGCTTGTCTAGCTCACCAACAGAAGTTGGTCCAATAAAAGATATTACCTCACCCACCTTGTGATGCTAATATGCTGGGACTGACATAGCTACAACACTGCACACTGACTCACTATGTTACCTTTCGCATGTCAGTTACTTGTGAACTCCCTGTGCCTGAGTTCCCTACCTGTAAAATGGGGATACTAATATCTACCTACCTCACAGAGGTGGTGGTGGTAGGTTTAATTAATTAATATTTGTAAAGCTCTTAGAGATGCATGGATGAGAAATACAGTAGAATTGCCAAGAACTTATTAGTATTATTAAAGCCAAATTTGAGCTTTCATTTTAGGGCCTTTTGTTTTATTTCATTTTTCTCTCTCTTTGTCTATCTTTGTCTAAAGACGCTGAGTTCTCCAAGGCAGGCACCACCTCTTACTATTTGTATGTTCAGTGCCTAGCACAATGGGACCCTGATCTGAGTTGGACCCAATGCAATGAATAATGACAACAATAATACTTGTTCAAGCAATTGCTGTTTCAAATACATTCATGGCTGATTTTACAGGTAATGTAAATCACAGACTGGCCTCCAAGGACACACAAAAGAGATTAGGCTTGTCACATTATTCGCAATTCAGTGTGTTTCCAGGGCACCTATTTGATCTCATCATTGTCATCTCTGGAGTTACTTTATACTCTGTTCAATTGGCCATCATTAAATTGAATGTAAGAGCTCTGAAACACAAGTAAAGCAAAACGGTTTGATCTATAGATGATATTACTTGATAGAGCCCCAAATTATATTCACAATGCCCTTACCATTTTTTCCTCAGTGCATCCTCTATGATTTCATAGAAGAGTTTGTTCCCCAGTTACAACTGTGATTATCAGGTAATTTTAAGAATTGTCGCTTGCTAGGAGCTGGAACTCCAGAAGACTTTGAAGCTAATTTGAAACCAGATCCTTGGCTAGGATGGAAAATCACATAGTGTAGGGAAAGAGGTGCAAAGGTAAAATGAAGCTCATCTTTGCATTTCCTGACTTTGGGCTGTCTGTGTGCCAAGCCAGTCTGCCAGTGTAGGTTACTACAGGCTGCTCTAAATCTGCTTAAAGGGGCTGAAATGACATCTGGAGGTCAGCAAGGTATAGGGTAACCCTAGCCACATCTCCAAACATGCCCCCTGTGCTGGTAAAAGAGGGGAGGATGGCACCACACAGCTATACCGACTCAAGATCCGTCTATGGTGGGGTGATCTTCCCATGGCCAGTTCTGGCAGCAGTGCAGGGCAAAGGGGTCATACTGCACTTTAGAATCTAGACCACTGGCAGCATCTCCTGTGTCTCTTTAGCTGTAGATTGGATCTGGTACAGAATGGTGCATGCTATTCATGAAAGTCAATGCACTTTATCATGGGTTAGTTTATTTTTATTGTTAGATGTGCAGGAGCTCCAGGCCAACTCTTGGAAACACACTTCAGAAGGGAAGGGGAGGTTGGAGATTGTCACATAGACTGTCATTAGGATTAGCAGCAGAGCCTGAGCAGAGAGACACACTAGCACTACAGATAAATCCAAGTTAAGGGCTGCATTGTGCCATTATGCTCTTGCTTATGCTAGGAACAGTTCGAAGTCCAGGATCATTCCGGAAATTCATCAATATCCTCCCACCATTGCTCTAGCACCTCCACATCTATGGTTGTAATGCTTTATTTCAAAAGTGTACTAGGTGTGATAGACTCCCAGGTGCTGCTTCCATTTTGTGAACTAAAGAGAAGCTTAAATAAGCAAACAAACCCTGATGTCAGATACTGTCAAGGGAAATGCAAACCATAGAGTACATATGAAATCCCTTCAAATTTTCTGAAGTGGCAACCCTTTTAATGGATCAAGATCATCAGAAGGGGGATGAAATTTAGGTTCCAGACACAAAATGCAGATTTAAACTCTGTTCTTATTCTAGGATATATATTTTAAAAGCATGTGATCCCTGTTAGTGATTCAGCTTTGTCATTCTGACCGGACTGAGTTTGGTGTGGTTTGGTTTGAGATCTGGGAACAGGTTCAGTCAAGTGAATATACTTTCTGAACTAGTTTGGTCATCCCTGCTCTTAGAAAATTATCACAACTCCTTTATGAAATTTTGCCTTGAGCAATGCACATAGATGTGGTCCAATAATTAAGAATTAACAATGAAAGCCTCCTGTTGGAGCCACTGGATTAATTCAGAGAAAATAAAAACTAATCTTTTTTGCTGTTGTTGTTAGAACAATTCTGAATCACACAGCCATGCTGGGAGAGTTTTGAAGTGGGTCAAGGAATTACACATCTGCATGACATCTGTGACCGGTACATTGTGTCCAGTTGTAAAATTAGTGCCCATTTCTTTGATAGAATAATATAACTCTTTCATATTTAGACTAAGAATCACTTTTTGTAGGTCTGATTTGTAATATATTGTTTGTTGGACCCAACATTCAAACAAAAGCACCTAAAATTTGGAACCTATATATTTTATTTAGGCCAACATTTTTGAGAACAAGTGTCTAAATATCCCAGTCCCAGTATCTCACTGAATTCACAGGATGATTAGGAATTTTGAAAATAAGACCATATGTTTAGATGTTTAAACTTTAGACTCCCATTTGTTAAAATCTTGACCTTAGCTGCTCACATATCAGCATTTACATGTCTAGAAACTGTATGTGCATGCCTAACTAAAGATTTAGATGCCAAACTTTAAACACACATTTAAAATTTGGGCTCTGTATTATCTTCAAAAATTCAATAAAACTTGTAAACAAAACATACTTAATGAAATGTTCAAGAGTTACTAATTAGGAGGTGTGGAGATAGGACAATTTCCTGCAATATCCTGGTCAAACCTCACTAAATTCAGTTAAACCGTATTAAGTATCATTGAGATTAAAGAGGCTAGGACTTTTCAGCTTGGAAAAGAGGAGACTAAGGGGGGAAATGATAGAGATATATAAAATCATGAGTGGTGTGGAGAAAGTGAATAAGGAAAAGTTATTTACTTGTTCCCATAATATAAGAACTAGGGGCCACAAAATGAAATTAATGGGCAGCAGGTTTAAAACAAATAAAAGGAAGTTCTTCTTCACATAGCGCACAGTCAACCTGTGGAACTCCTTGCCTGAGGAGGTTGTGAAGGCTAGGACTGTAACAGGGTTTAAAAGAGAACTAGATAAATTCATGGAGGTTAAGTCCATTAATGGCTATTAGCCAGGATGGGTAAGGAATGGTGTCCCTAGCCTCTGTTTGTCAGAGAGTGGAGATGGATGGCAGGAGAGAGATCACTTGATCATTACCTGTTAGGTTCACTCCCTCTGGGGCACCTGTCATTGGTCACTGTCGGTAGACAGGATACTGGGCTGGATGGATCTTTGGCCATTCTTATGTTCTTATGAGGGCCAGGGATTGTATGTATTCCCATGAAGGATGGGGACCCCAGCCCTCCAGGAACTAAGAATAGAGGGAGTGGTTAGGTAAAGTCACTCAGCTTGTAACGCCTCCAGAGAGCTAACACCGCCTGGAAAGGTTTACATATACTGGCTCAAACTGGATTCTCAGGGACCAACAGACAAAAGTGACTTTCGGTAAAATAGTCTAAGTTAAAACTGACTCAGGGTCTTCTTTTGATCCAGCAAATGGACAGGACCTTCTGTCCAAGGGGGGCTCCAATTCTTCTGGGGAAGGGTTAGAAAGACTTGGCTCAGTTCGTGTTCTTGTTTGGAGCAAAAGGGGTTATGAATTTGTTACAACCTTTGGTAAGGTTTAAAGGATTGCTTGCTGGCCAGAGCTCTTGTTGGAGCTGGGGTGAGCTCTGGTAATCATATTAGCATGTGTGTAGGTTCTTTCATTGTTTTAATATGTTTTCTCTGTAATGCTTTCACCTTAAGAATAAACATGCTTGTTTAGAAAGAGCTGTGTGGTAATTTAACTGTGGGCCATTATGCTGTTTATTGTTTCTGAGGAGAAAAGTAAAGCAGGCCTATTTAGGCAGTCTGACTTTGCTACACTAATTCACAGTGCAGGCAGGGAGCTGTGCAGTGTGGAAACACCCTAGTGTAGAAGGAGAGAGATGCCTGTCTCCACCTGAGAGAGGTGGGGATGAGGATCTGTGCAACTAAGCATGGGTGTTTTTTCTGGACCAGAGAGAGGGAACACACAAACAGTTGCTCTTAACTGTGACAGGAGGCTTAATATTAGTGTCCAATACTCCTCCTGTTTTAAATTGTGACTCCATACATTACATTGTGCTTCTAATGCACATGAGGTTTTGTTCTGCCACCTCCTATGAGGCAAGTTTTATATTGCAGGCAGAGGAGAATTTGAAGTGATGTTCATAGTCTGGCTCACTTCCATATAAATAGATTTGCTGACAATTGAGCAGTCTGGGCACAGATCTCTCTCCCATTGGGCATTAGATGCCTAAATACCTTTGATGATCTGTGCCTTAAATTAATTCTGTTGTTAAACATGGTTAGGATATGGTGATACTCAAAGATACTTATCTTCCATTGATGTCATGGGGAGTTAGACACCAACTACCTTTGAGGATATGGTCCAAAATTAATCACTGGTGTATCTCTTGTCTTCAGAGTTACACCAAGGATTAATTTGGCCCTATGTATTTTCTGTGCCAAAAAAAAAGTCAAGGTTGTGTTGTTGTATTTTACACGATGTTTATTTGGGTCATTGCGATAACAGGAGAGGGTGATTTTTTTACCGGTGAACAACAACCATTTACCTATGTGAACAACTCCCCAACCACAATTGAAAATATAAGCATCAATTACGGCAATTGTTCATTACAGATGTGTTTTCTCTATGGATAAGAGGGGAGAGAATGTTTCCAGTTTTAAAGACAAAGTACAAGTTTGGATCCTAAAGCATAAATCCAAAATGTCTGGCTAAATTCCTTAGATGTTAGAGAAACGCTCTGTCTAGCTTGCCCTAACTTTGGGATCAAAAGGAAAACTTTATTTAAAAAACAAGAGGATTGCCCTTGTTGTGCTATCTTGAGTAATAGTGGCCACCAGGGATAAGCAGATGATATGCAGGTATACATCTGCATATGCTCTTACTACTCCATTTGGTGCATGGGGAGGCTTCTTTTCTAAACTAACTATTGTGAATCACATGACATGGACGAAGCTAGCAGACACCAGCTCGTGCCAGGAGTAATCTAGTCAGGGTTTGTACGTATATCCGAGCTCCAAGCCAAATATCGTTGGAATTACAATAGTGATGATAAACGTTTCCTGGGACATACAAGCTTATGGGTAGATTCTATTCTTACATATATCAGTATAAAGCTAGAGTAAATCTAATTGCAACATGATTCTATCAAATTGTGCTAGTTAAAGAAGAGGCAGCTGTGGATAAAGGAAGCCTCTCTGGGTGTGGATGTGTGTGCTTTATTGTCTGAAGTTGGTCTACTCGTTAGGAAACTGGCTTCAGGAGACAGCATGTGTTTTCTTTCTTATAGAGCTATCAGATATGGGCCTGACACGCAGCTGATGTGAAACAGCATGGCCCCATTGAAGTCAATGACTTCACTGGGGTCATACTCTGGATTTACAACAGCTGGGGACCTAGCACACTGGACCAAATCTTCAGAATTTTGCCTTTTATGTTTTGCTTTCTGATTATTTCCCCCCAAAGTCAATCCATCGTGCTTTGCAGGCTGAAAGTCCTCTTTCCTCCACCCATTGTTTTCTTCACCTATTTGCCCCACAATTTGATTCTGTTTTGTAAGGGGCTGCAGCCTAAGTTTCTAAGCAGAGAAACATAGGGAATCTCCTCCAGAATATGCAGCTTCTTGGTATTGTTTTGTTTCAACACAGGCACAGAAAAAGCATTTCAGTTCAACACCAGATGTAAATATTGAAAGTTATTAATTTCATTTTTCTAAATCAGATTATGCCTCGGTAGGAACTATTGCATCAGTCAAGGTATTAAAAGTGGTTTCAGGACAAATGACTTTGATCTTGCTCATGTTCCTTTGAAAATGAACAATGGCATGGTAAATGCTTATTTTAGAGGTATTTATTTAAGTGAACAATTTCAGGTAATGAAGCATTTATCAATCTCAGTTATACTGCAGGGAGCAATAGGAAAGGAAAGTGGTTGTAAGAGGCTGGTGGGGGAGAAAATATATTGAAATAATGGTTCTTTGTTTCCTTACTTCCCTGCTAACTACATTAGGAAGTAAACTTCTCCCTAGTGATAAAGCAGCATTAGCAGCTGTGGGTAGCCCAATGCCAGCTGCTAATCTGACTTTTTCAAAAGACCCTGCCATCAGAGAATTAAGAGGTAGTTGATAAAAACAAGGGCTTTATCAAAAGGGATGCATGTTTCTGAATCTAGTGGAAAACCATTACCAACACATTGCAGAAAATAGCTCAGTGGTTTGAGCATTGGCCTCCTAAACCCAGGGTTGTGAGTTCAATCCTTGAGGGGGCCATTTAGGGAACTGGGGTAAAAATCTGTCTGGGGATTGGTCCTCCTTTGAGCAGGGGGTTGGACTAGATAACCTCCTGAGGTCCCTTCCAACCCTGATATTCTATGATTGTTTCACCGAAGCTTTAGTCTCTTTAGAACTAGAGTTTACATAGTGGGATAGCAACCTCTTACTGTTTTTTTTTATTTAGCACCTGAAACAAAACAAAACAAAAAGAGTTAGTGGATTATTAGCCTGCATTGATTTTTTTTCCTGTTGACCACAATTTCTTGCAGTCACAAAGGCTCTCTCCATTTTAATGAAAGCCATTGGAAATGTAATTATAGCAGTATCATATAGCGTCATTACAGCCAAGAGTCTTTAGTGCTTCCGTTCAAAACCTTCAGGAATTTATAAGTTAGAATGATTTTTTATGGCTGAGAGCGTTGTATTCTTCCTGAGCATGAGCTACAGCCACCACAATTCAGGAACTTTGCAAGGGTCACTAAGGACACATAAGTGTGTTTAAACCAGTATGCTTCATTAACAGAAGTAAACATGAGTATACTAAGACTCTGTTGGATCTGAGATCTTCTGTTGTGTTTCCATGTATCTAGAGCAGGGATCAGCAACCTTTGGCCCGCGGCCTGTCAGGGAAATCTGCTGGCGGGCCGGGACGGTTTGTTTACTTGCAGCATCTGCAGGTTCGGCCAATCGCAGCTCCCACTGGCCAAGGTTCATCGTTTCAGGCCAATGGGGGCTGCGGGAAGCAGCGACCAGCACATCCCTCGGCCCGCACCACTTCCCACAGCCCCCATTGGCCTGGAACGGTGAACCACAGCCAGTGGGAGCTGCGATTGGCCGAATCTGCGGACGCTGCAAGTAAACAAACCGTCCCGGCCCGCCAGCGGATTTCCCTGATGGGCCGCATGACAAAGGTTGCCAATCCCTAATCTAAAGCCTTTTACCAGTGAGCATGTAAAATCAAGGGCCTTTATCTTACAACAAGCAAGCTCTTGAACTCTCTCTAGCTGCATCTGTTTGTTAGGATAATGGAATAGTGCACTGCAAAGTGTTGTATGTTGTTGCTGCATTGTTTTGTCTTCTGGTGCCCCCTACCATTGTATATAATCTCATGGAACTTTATCTTCTTTTGGGAGAAAGTTGCTTTCACCTTGATCATACTGCACTAGAAATTGAAATAGCCCTCAAGTGCTCCTTTGTGCCTTTTGATATTATGGCAGCTCCATGCTCGCTCTTGCTTTTATCTTGCTGGCCTGATGGCTTGTGAGAAGAGACCATGTCCCATGTACTTTATATCCTTTACCATGTCATGGATATTGTCTGAATTTATCTTGATGTTCTTAACTTGACGTCTTTCCATCATTCTTAGACTCTGAGAGGATTTAGCAATAATTATGTCATCTACAATATGGACTTGATACTTGCTATGCCACCAAATATTTCCCTTTGTGTTATTTTACTAGCTGACTTTATTTCAAAGGGTAAATGGAGGAATTTATATTAAAGGCATGCAGTTCAAATGACATCTTGTCTAGCGTGCCTTAATATCTATCCTTCTCCCTTCTGACTGAGTTGGGGACTTAAACACCTCTGAAAAATCAGGCTATTCAGTTAGGTGGCTTAATACAGAGATAGGTGGTTAAAGATTTAGGCTTCAAAAGTGACTTAATAGCTAAAGAACTAAGGTTTAAAAACTGGTGTCTGCATAAATTCAGTAATCTCTTATTAGTTTCCTAATACTAATTTGTGAAAACTCCCCTCACTATGCCAACGATTTTGCTCTGTGCTGTAGCCTGTTGGCATAGTATATTATAAACAAAAAATGTGTTATGAAAAAAAATGACTTGGTAATTTTTAATTACTGATACAATAACTCTTTTACTTTGATTACTACAATTGCTTAACATCAATATATATTTTTGGAACTTAGCCTGGGCCTCACCCACAGAATGCTGAGGACCTCCTCACAGGTGATAAACATTGCTACCGCACATTAAAAGTCAGATGGATTGGAGATAATCTAACAGGAATGGTTCTAAAGTGTGGGCCTGTTCTAACATGACAGCATTGCACAATTCCATATTAATCCGTTGTGTGTGATATCCAAATAAAATTTGCTCAATTTATAAGTGTTTATTTTTGGGGCAGAGGCAGTTGTTTTGTTCTTTTTTTATAAGGTGAGCCCTAGAAACTCACCATGAGATCTGCAAGTCAAGCTATTGTGTTTCCTGCTCACACATCACCTCTAAGAACCATGATCCTATTAAGGTTCCTCAACTCCACCTTAACATTAACAGAGCCCAAGCACATTTACTGTGCTTATTTTTATATGGCCATATATTTCCAGACTGGATTATACATTGTACACTCATTAGCCACTGAAGGGATTAAGCAAAGAGTGCCAGGATCATAACATATAAAGACAGAAGTTCTCCTTTGCAACAGTAGGACAGAAATACAGTGGATCCTTAATACTGTAGTCAGTCATAGCAGCATTACAGTCACCATGCAGCAGTCCTGTGCAGGATTTAAAGCCTAGCTATAAAATTATTTCTGCTCAGCTATGAATTGAGAAAGAATACCGCTGGTTTGTAGAATTTCCAAAAAAGAGTTGTTTCCAAAGCAGTGATACTATAACCTCCCTGAGAAAAGTGAAACAGTCAAATTATTCAGATCCAGCTTTACCATTCTAAATCTAATAGGAAATTATAGCAGTAGATGAGGAGAAAATATTTTGGTGAGATGGGATTAGATTGGTGAAGCTAGAGGGGTTTTTTTCTGGGGGGGGGGCAGAAGGGATACAGAGGAAAACACGTTTTTATTGCTTTCCCCCCTCCATTTCTCACCAAAAAAAATCTTACTCTAAATCCCAAAATTAGTTATACAAAAGATACCTCCAGTCTATAGTTAGTGGTAGAGCAAAATGTGCCTTTAGTCAATCCAAAGAATCACTGATTCCATATGCTACTGCATACTTTAGGTCATGTACAAGAAAAGACACCAGAAGTGCCATATTGGATCAGACCTGTGGGCCATCCAGTCCAGTATCCTCTCTTCAACAGGGTCCCTGACCAGGTGCTTCAGAGCAAGGTACAGACTTTTAGAGGCACCAACATTTTTAATTGGAGCAAGTGTAAATTTCTTATGAAAGAGAGCAATGGCTGTTGGAAAGCAAGACAAAAAAATAAAAATACTTTAAGTGGGGAAAGATATACAAATCTATTGCTGAAACAAAGGGATGAGCAGAGACAGATGAAAAACCCCAAAGAGTAACAGCTGTAGCAACTCCATGGAAATTTTGAAGGTACCCTGGGGGGAGGTATTAGAATGCTGAAATCAGGCTCCAAAAGTCATCATCTTTTTGCTTTTAAGGAAGCATGATCCTAACTGCAACCCACCACGGGCAGACAGACACTAGCTCTGCTTGAGCTAGCCTGCTAAAAGTAACTGGAAACCTTGCTTCCAGCTGCAGTGTAGATATACCCTTAATGCAATGTGTTTGATTTGTCACTTCATCTTCAGGAAGATGAAGGCTGTAGTGCTGTGCTATTAGATGTCATGAGAATTGCATGGCTTTACAATAAAAATGCTCATATTTAGTTAGTAACTACTGTAGAAAGTATCTACTGTAGAAAGTGGAGTTCCATATGAGAACTTGAGACATTTCTTGGGTTTTAGAATTTTATTTTTATCCTTAGTGCTATTCTGAAGTACTCAACTCAATATAGTATCATAAAAGATACAGCAAGTTTGGTTGGAGTTCTTTAAGGATAAATCATCATGACACACTTTAGGAAAATAATTTTTATTCATCATACACTTACAGGTAAAAATCATTTAGACGTGGGCTAGTCTGTGCCATAATGAGGTGGGTAGGAACTGAAAGCTTCAAACGTTGCTAGTGAAGATGAGGGCTAAGGCAAGAAGAGTTTATTGCCAAAGAGCAAAGAGAGTCAATGGATTAATACATTGGGGACAGGGTTATGTAGGGTTGGAGTTAGTATTAAAGAAACTCCGTTACCATCTGGCATCTGTAAGCTATGGAGCTGTGCACTTACATCATCAGCTCAAGCAGCTGAATCTCTAACTATGCATTCTTGTTCATCCTGAGGCTATTGCCGGGGCTAGTGTTGCTTCTGAGCCAACACAATCATGCAAGAAGGGATTGTCATTAAGTGCTGTGCTGCAAAGTGATTTGGCAAAGCTTCCCAAATATGTCACTGACAGGAGGAAAGAAATGGAAGAACACCAAGTCAGAAATCATTTTACACAATAAACCTGAATGTGTACGTATATTGGCATATATGTAGGTTCATATGGCTTCAATAGTCTCACAGTTGTTCCTAGCTGCACAATGGAGGTTGGGGGAAATCACTTGTGAAAATGTTTGGCTTCATTGTTTGCAGTGGCTTTAGGAAAGGGAGGGAGTCAGGTACTAATTTTGTCTTTGGAGCAGAGGCAGTGCTAGCTCATTGGGGCCCTAAGCAGGAATATTTTGGGGGGCCCCTCACACACGACAGAATAAAAAGCAAATGGGGGCCCTTGAGCTGCTATGGGCTCTAAGCAATTGCTTAGTCTGCTTACACCTAACACCGGCTCTGCTTTGGAGAAAAGATATTTAATTTGTTCACAGGGTTCTAAGAAGATACAATAGGGATCTCAGGGAGCTGTATATTTTATACAGACACATGCACACTAGTTGAGGATCAGTTCTTTTATGGAATGGACAAGATTCTGTCTCCCTTGACATCAAAGGGATTAACTGAAGAGTAAAATACTAGTCAGTATGAGTAAGGTTGACAGACTCTTGCTTTCAGGTTATTCCACATGGCATGCCATAGCTCTACAATTCAGTGGCTAGTCCAGGGGTTCACTGGTTCTTTCATAGCATAGACCATGTTTTAATACTGTGTTTGCCTCATGAATATCTTCCCTCCCAGGCATCAATATGCAAGCCACTGCCCCTCCCCATTGGTCATCATTTTGCTTCTGTGAGCACTAGAACAATTGCTTCCTAGTAAAGTACTGAATGCATTTTCAGTGTCTTCTCCTACAAATTCATGCTATTTTAAGTATGATAATCCAGTTCATGCTCAAGGCCATCACCTTGGTTTCAGACCAAGCAGGTGATTAATCCATTTTAAAGAAAAAAAAATGTAGGCGCAAACAGAAAAAAAAAAGTTTTGAAATAAAAGCGGATATAGGGTGGGCTGTGGCTGACAGCTGCAAGTTATAAGCCATAAAAAGCAAGGTATCCTCTGGTTACACAACAAGTATTGCCTTACTATTTGATGCAGGGGAAGAAAGTACCAGGAAGACTGACAGAGTAATCGGTGCATGCTAAACATAAAGTCGTCAATAAAATGTTACTTACAGTTCTCTGCGCTGTGGATTTTCCTGCCGCAGGGAGAATCGGCAGTTAGGAAAACAAGCTAATATGTTTGCATAACAACATTTGATTCCCAATCTACACTGGAGAACCTGTGTTAACGTAAAATAGTTTTGCCAAAACCAGAATCATTTTTAGTACATAGTCCTGGCATGAGCTGGAAGTTTGTTGTTTGCAAGTGCTAAATGGGTTAACATTTAACTAATGGGTTAACTAAACCAATTAGTTTCCAGTTTAAAAACTCCATTGTGTTGAGAACCCATAATGGCAAATAGAAGAATTCTGGATCACACTCAGCCATAATGAACAGGGATGGGCAATGAGTAACTTAGTCAATTAATTTAGCCCCAGAAGCAAACGATGATGTTTACAAAAGTTTTCATTATTCGGCAGATGGTGTAGTTGTAGTTCAGCCTAAGGACTGTTCAAATACTAGGGTGGATGCCCTTAAAAGGGTTTCCATTTATGTTTTCACCAGTAGGTAGGGTTTTAATGGTACTCATGGCTTTTCCCATTCTAAAGGTAGGAAATACCCAAGGTCACTGGTAGTACATTAAGTAATGATAAGAGGAGAAGGAGTTAGGAGTGCCCAATGTACTCACTACAGCTATTGCTTTCTGCACTCCCATAGAGCAACACCTTACCCCATGAGTAGTCACACTGAAGTCAGTGTCAAGTAAAGTGCTGCTCACTGTGAGTAAAGGTATCACAATCTGGCCCATAACCATCAGATATTTCTTTAGATCTAGGATCACTGGCCACCAGTAATTTCTGATTGAATGGTATGTTTTTAATCTGGTGAAATGTTTATAGTGCTGGTGATACGTGGGGCCTAGGGGAGTTGTATGTACCTCCCATAACAATATGGTTCAGATCCAACTGGAAAGTAGTAAGATACAATTGAACTCTCACTTTGGGAACCTCCTCAGAAGGCACAGCTATAAAATCACAACATGTTCTTTGGGACTAGGAGGAAGCTGAGTTAATGGAGAAATGATTAGAAACACAAGTCAGCAGGACTCTAATGATCTCATGTTTGTTCACAAAATTAAACAAAGAGGGAGCATCAACATGAAACAATGAATGTCTGTGTATTCAAGATAGAACTAATAAATAGAGCACAGCAAAAAAAAAAACTAAATGAGAATTTGGAAAATGATTATGAATGAGGCAGTGTGGTCCAGAGAATAAGGTATTGGACTGGGACTCAGAAGATCTGGTGCTTCAATTGACCTACCATGTGACCTTGGGAAAGTCACTTCACTTTTACTCTCAGTTATGTCAAGAGGACAAATATTTTTTTCAAAGTTTTTGTGAAACAGACTTACCATTATTTGACCAACTCTACTCATTTTCAAATCATAGGTTATAGAAAATAATATATAAGAGCCTCAATCTCTAGATCCCTGCTTGGATACAAAATTTGTATTCACATCTGATCCGTAAACATGGTCTGCGGACATCCGTGGATGTGGATATCTTCAGATTTGCAGAGCTCTAGATATAATTTTTGGATCCGCATCCAGCTGCAATTCACAAACATGGTATAAAGGGAATATCCGCAGATTTGCAGGGCTCTACCAATCTCCATTAATTTACATCTATTTCACACCAGTGTAACTTCATTCACTTTAATGGAGTTGCTCCTGATTTATGCCCATGTAAATAAGGAGAATCAGGTTCAAAGAATTGATAGATACAGCATCTTTCTGAGTGGTGGCCATTTCAGAATTCACAAATAGCCTGAAATATCTAGAGGCTTGGAACTTTATTCACCACTAGTTACTCCAATTTTATGCCGTTATAATTCCATTGATTTAATGGACTTACCCTGATGTAAAACTCCACAACATGAGAACTTAGGTTTGCTTTTTGGGTTTTGCTTTTGTTTTTTCTTTCTGAATATAAAGACACATATAGCATGTAGTGTTTGATTCTTAAACAATAACTATGGGGAGAATATACTTCTCCCAAGTATTCAAGATACAAATGTGGCAGCAATTAAAAGAAGAGTATTAGACTGTAGAAGGTTGGATTGGAAATCTAAGTGAACTACTTGCTTTGTAGTACTGAGGTTGATGTTCTTGCTTCTTTCAAGATCACTGAGGAGATTATATGAAGGTGTCTCATGGGAAAGGGGCACCAGAAGCAGAGGCTAGTGAAATGTATAAATAAACAAATGCACAATCTTGAATGCAGGCACATTTCATTGCTATAGGAAAAGAGCTGGCAAAGATTCCTGCATATATATGGCAGAACTCCAGGAAGAGAAAAGAGTTAGCGAAACAACCAATATATTTCCAAAATGAGGCTCCAGTCCGGCACATACAAACACATATGCTTGATATTAAGCACATGAGCAGTCCCATTCACATCCCATGTTTGAACACTGGGGCTTACACACCACGGAAAATGGTTTGTGTGTTCTTGACACTGTAGAAGGGCCTGATTTTCAAAGGGTGGTTGCTCAGCCCTTTTTAAAATCAGGATCCTTTAAGGTGTTTCAAGTTGGGCATTCAAAAAAAAAAAAAAGAGAGAGAGAGAGAGAGACAGACAGAGAAACACCCCAAATCAATAGCTACTTTTGAAAATCTTGGTTTCCTATACAGTCCAGTGCACCCAAGACCTTGTTACGGCAGCTATCAAGTAAACTCCAAATGGTTTTCTTTAAAGATAGAATGACTGATAGCAGTTCAGAGACAGGAATGACGTGGCTCAAGTGCAGAGGAACATTATTTTATGCCAGGAGTTCTCTTCCCTCTTCACTGAGGGTCACAGAACCACAATCTGTGTGCACAACTCCCATCTATATCAAAGGCAGTTGTGCGTCAGGTACGACAAGGCCCTGACAGAACAGGCCGGAAGATTAAGCCCCATGACATGACCCTGAAAGAAGAAGGGGAGAGAGAAGGATAGAGATGACAACTGGCACCAACACTTAAAAAAAAAAAAAAAAAACCTCTTAGCACAACCACCTCAGTGCTTGACAAGCTACAGCACAGTCACATATGACTAGCTTCAAACTGAATAAGAATCCTTTTACCAGCTGGCTCGTAAAATCTGAGATGCCAGCTGCGTAGTCCTCACAAAACAAAGGCTTCGAGTTTTTAATACTAATTACAACATTATGTTTTGACTTACAAAATATACTGAAAAGGAATGTGCTGAATAAGAAGTTTTCAATTTCCCTCCCCCACCTGCCGCCTAGTGTCTGTGATGGAGGAGATGACAAAGGCCTGGATGTTCAATAAATTGTTCATAGCCCAAGTCAGTGACAGAGCTGGTCAGAAGTTTTCTCACAAAATAGAAATGTTTTGTGAAAATGCTTCCGATTTGATGAATTTTCATCCAATCACAGGCAGGGTCTGTCAGAAGCCATTCTGGCTTCCTGCCAGCTCACTTGGCAAGCTGCTGCAGATCCCAAGCTGACAGACTCTGGAAGCTCTCTCCAGGCCTCCAGGCTCTATGACACAAAGCTGGGAGCTTGGAAACCCTGGCGAGAGCTTCTAAAATCTATGGCCAAGAGTGGCCCCACCCCCACCCTGCAGAGACGAAGCAAAAAAAAACCAAAACCAGACAAAGCCAATCGGCAAAGCAAAAATTGCTGGCCAGAGTGTGTGTGGGGGGAAACAGCCGAGCAGCAGAGGTCCAGCACCCCCAGAAGCAGGTGCACAGGGGCAACTGCGCTGCTTGCCTGACCCTGGAACTGTAGCTGTCCACAGCTCTGAGGCAGATTTGCCACAGACTACCCCAGGCCAGTGACATAGGGGCCGACTCCGTGGGTGCTCCGGGGCTGGAGCACCCACGGGGAAAAATTAGTGGGTGCTCTGCACCCACCAGCAGCCAAGCTCCCCTCCCAGCCCCCCCACCTCGCCTCTGCCTCCTCCCCTGAGCACGCCGCATCCCTGATTCTCCGCCTACCTCCCAGCGCTTGCCGCTGCAAAACATGGCATAACAAGCTCCGGGAGGGAAGGGAGGAGGAGCGGGAATGTGCCGTGCTCAGGGGAGGAGGCGGGGAAAAGGCAGGGCTGGGGCGGGGATTTGCGGAAGGGGTTGGAATAGGGGCAGGGAGGGGGCGGAGTTTGGGCGGGGACTTTGGGGAAAGGGTTGGGATGGGGGTGGGGCAGGAGTGGAGTCAAGGCGGGGCCAGGGGCGAGGGGGGTCGAGCACCCACCGGCGTCAGCAGAAGTCAGCGCCTATGGCCAGTGATCCCTGGGCATCCAGATTTCCATGCCAGCTAGCTCTTACAGCTGCCCACCTACCAGCTGCTGACTGAAACTGTTCAGTCTTGTCAGTTTTGGTCAGCAGCTGCCAGTCCTGAAGAGCTTATTTCATTTTGGAAATCGCAGTTCACAGGAAATTCCAATAAAAATTTGTTTCATTGCAATTCGGAATGAAACCAAATTTCATGCAAAGCAGAAATCCTTAGGCCAGTTCTTGTCAGTATATTCATCTGTCCTCTTTGGCTTTTCCTGAGCTAGGCCAAATCCTACTTCACTTATGCAGTAGTTCTGTTGACTTCAAATGTGCAAACAATACACGTGTGCAAAGAAGCCAAGATTTGGCCCTTTCTGGGTACTGCTCAGTGCGGAGGAGTGGGATTAATTTAAAGGTAATTCACTGTAAAATGGGCTAAAATGAACAGATACAAGGCACTCATATTCCAGAATAAAAAAGTCCATGCATGGAGTTATTCTTGAACAGCTATTGAGTTTTAAATGCACTCTCTACCTTAACCTGTGTTAGCTTTCAAGAGTCGACAAGCCCTAGGCCAATGGCGCCCTTATTCCTCACTGAGGCCTCTAGCTTCTACCATAATAGAAATAAGGACTAGTAACAGAAACTATAGTATAAATTTACATCATTTGTGTTAAAGCAAGCCATAGGTAAGATTAGGTGGCCAGGATCTGCTCGTTTACTTAGCTAATAGTCTTTGGAAGGCACCCAGATTCCCTGGTGATAATGTGATATACAGAAAAAAAAATCTAAGTTAGGTAGGAGATAAATTGATTTTTAGTATCCCAAAGGCAACTTGTGAATAAGTACAGCATCTCAGTCTGAGACACACACACCCCTTTCATCCTGTCCACATGAGTGGAAGCCTGCACCCATATGGAGCACTTTTGTAGTCAGTGGAGCTCCATATGAGTGCCCAGGTCTAGCTTCCTAGACCAGCATGCAGAACCGGGTCCAACATTATTTATGTGAGATGCCTACCAGTGCTGGTTGGTAAGTGCCAGCAAGGAAATAAATAAATACCCCTGCTCCAAAAGAATGGGCTAGAAATCTTCTATGGGGGCAGAATTTGAAATCTCCTTTGCCCCAAGAAATACAGTAATGTGCAACACTAGTAGATACTACCTAATTTTTGGTGCCCTGAGTGGGCTCAGATCACTCAGCCCCACT
The DNA here is from genome assembly GCF_028017835.1 of Emys orbicularis. NCBI lineage: Eukaryota > Metazoa > Chordata > Testudines > Emydidae > Emys > Emys orbicularis. The sequence continues at coordinate 195,076,905 of NC_088684.1, forward strand.
CTCAGAGCGAAGCCTAAAAAACCACTGATGGTACTGTTCAGTCACAATATTAATCCAAGTCACAGATGCAACCAGAAATCCCACTAAGCACAGCTGAAACAGAGCAGAAACACATCAAATAAATCTCTAAATATTTTCATTTTCTTCTTTTCTCAGGCACTTCCCTCTCCACAGACTCCCTGGGGCTAAGGATCACATGACTGTGGGAATAATAAAAAATGATCTGCTAATTGCTCGGATTTGAACTGTCCCTGCCGGGATTTTAATAAACCATGTATGGTGGTAACATTAGTCACCATCATTCACTTTAGCCTAGATCCTAAGGCTCAGGGAACATTTCATTTGCAGTGTTTTATGGTTCTCATTATTCTTATATGTGAGTTACTTCTAGAAGCTTTCTTCTATTTTGAAAGATTGTGCCAGTTACAGCTACCCTGTACTTAGAATGGGGAATCTGTCTGGGCCTTGTAATCTCTCAAAATGAACAAGATGTTTTATGTATGTCTGCTATACTAGTGATTTTAAGTTTATTTGCTGTCACTACCTTTGAAAGTAACAGATCCAGCAAAACCGCAGCAGTGTGTGGAAAATAAATGAGTTTATTTTGTTTTTAACTAGTTGTATTATACTGTTAGCTGGTGCTCCCACGTCTTTCTCCCTCTAACGCCATTTGTTTCCTTCTTTAAAAGGGGTTCCCGAGGCACTATACACCAGCTGATGATAGATTTAGCACAGCATGCTCCAGCCGCATCTCATATGTCAGGGATGCATAGGGGTTTGGCACAGGAGGCATGTACGCTGGCTGTTGTCCAGTTGAGAACTCTCCCACTGTGGAATTCTCAGATGGCCACATCAGACAGCTTTCCAGTTCCTTAGTGCCACTAGAACAATGCAAAGGGGCCAGAATGTACCACAGAATCTGATCCTGAAAGGTTCACACAGCTCTAATGAGTCCCATTCTATGTTGCTAATTCAAATTCAGACCAGTTCAATAGTGCATGAAATTTACTTTCTGATGGGTTTCCAGTGCCCCAATTATACTACATTGAGAACCCCAATTTATTTCATCTGGGTAGAAAGGCAACCACATCACTAAACCCACCACTATCACTATTCACACTTATGGACACCTTTTACTGGCAGTCTCAGAAGAGAGTCCAAGGACTGAATAGACTTTGAATGGTCATCCATTATCTCTCACTCTTACGATATTCCTGGCAAGCATTGCATTGGCCAGACTGTGGAGAAGTTTCGACAACGCTGGCCATGATGTACCCATCCTTCAAAAAGGAGAGGATTTGGATCTACATGGTTGTCAATACAGCCCTTTTCATGAGTATCACATTCACTCCTCAAATCAACATGACCACCAACAGAAACACAGAAAAGAAACATATCACATTTTAGTCAAACAAAACAAAAGGACACACTCATTGGTTCTATACAGCTGCAGAAGATGTAGCATATTAAACAATGCTCTAGGTGGAAGGAAGAAAACTGAGAAATCCATCCAACTGCTATGTAAATATTTGCTCTCTGGTTCTAGGCTAAAAATGATTCTGTTCTTCCATTTTCTGTTGTCTGCTTGTCCCAACAGACACAGCGTACAATTAGTTTATAAACACTTTTATTTTTGCTTCACAATCATCCAAGATCTTGTGTAACTTTTAGAAAAGGAAAAAGTTGCTCCTCGGCCTCTCCCTTTGTCTGAGGTATAAACTCCCTCTGATGCTTCTAACAGTTTCTCATCAGCTATTGGCACAGTACTGCCATAGTTTTTTTTCATCTAACAGGACCAGATAGTTGTAAATATCCTCTCCCCTCCTTTACTTCCCGGTTGTAGTGGTATATGGTATATTAGTACTCCACCAGGACACTCTTGCTTAACAAGTAATAATGAATTTAGAGTAAAATTCAGCCCTATGGAGAGGGCCAGTGCCACTTATATAGCTCTTGACCCTGGAGGATTAAAGTGTAGCACTTGGCTTTGTGTTAGCCATTTGCACCAGGGTAAATTTCATCCATAGGGCCATATCCTGCACACACTTATGCATAACTTTACTCCCATATAAAAATGTTCAGAATGAAACATGAAATCGCTAGGATTGCTCCCCTAAACAATGTTATGAATGGGTATAAGTATTTTCTGGATGGAGCCCATAGATTGTCCTTGCCATGAAGATCCACTGTCCTCTATAAAGCACCTAGCATGCTTTTTGGCTCAGTAAAACAAATAAGTATTAATTATTATGAATGATTTGCTAAACTGCTGGAGGAAAGCATGTCCAAGGGAAGCGTGTTCAGCCTTTTGAAAAAAATAACTTACTATCCCTTGCCACTGCCACTAAAGTATAAATTCAGTTTAAGTTTTGTTTTAGTTATTCTTCTGCTGAGCTTAAATGGGCACTTTAAACATATGAATTCTTATATTGACATCTTACTTCTCTTACTAATGGCACTTACAAAACTTAAAATTCTCTAACTATCTAATTTGCTTTTACCATATATTCACTTTGTGTAATGTTTTCATTTTATTTGGATCCTGAGGCTACAGTAGTTAGGGTCAGTTTTCTTTAGAATCAGTTTCATTTTTTGACTATTGTGCATTAGTGGTTCAGTCATAGATGGGTTTTCAACCCTGCAGATACATATTTTAACATTTTAAACATATTTTTAGTCTTTTCCACTCATTTTAGTCTTCACTAAAGACTTGCAAAGAAAAAAATGGGCTTATGCCCTTTTTGCTTCAATAGAATAGGTATAAAAAAGGCATAGAAGATTTTTGTCCAAAAAAGATAGTTTTGTTTCTGTGTTTTTGTTTTTTAGATTAGCAATTCACTTCTTGGCTACCCTCAGACTCTGTAGCAGTTGGAGAAAACTTATAAAATTAAAATATCACAAGATTCAAGGTACTGAAAGTCAAACAGTGAGATGAGGAGGTATTTATGGTGAGACTACTCAAGACCTTTGTTTTCGTTAACGTTTATTTCTCTCTACTGTCTAATGAACATGCAGGGGGTGGGGGGAAGAATGTCACTTAAAGATTCATGAGCTTTTCTCCTCACAATACACATCTGAATTTATAGTGTAGCTAGAACGTCATTTCTCTGCCAATGCAAATTCTGTCATTGACTTCAGCCATTAAGTGCGAGTAGATGGACTTCCATCATTTCCTCTCTACATCAGAGAATGACACATTTAGCCGCAGTCATTGCCATCATTCATAAAGGTTATGTAAAGTCACTCTGAGTAGTCACTGAAAGGGCACACAATTTGAGTCATCAAAGTGTTCTTGCCTAGAATGACTTCAATTGTTGACAATTTTTCTTGCCAGTTCTACTGTATAAGGACAGTTAGCATATGTTGTATTCTTCCTTACATTCTTGCACCATCAATAGTGGGCTGTGGTTCTGAGAATTATTTGGTATACTCTCAGTGAAGTCTCCGACTTTAAGGACAGAAGGGACCACCATGATCATCTAGTCTGACCTCCTGCACATCACGGGAGTCTATTTATGATTGTAATTAGTTTTAAGTGTCATCTCTGTTGGTCGTTATTCAGGTGGTGTTTAGTTTATGTGCACCACGGACTAAAGCTCCTAAACTCCCTTAGAGCTCCTAAGAACTGCTCCTAGGAACTCAGAAAGTCTGAAGCCTTAACACGTGTACTGTTGAATTTATGAGCTCCAGAGGACAGATGCCTGAAGACTCCTCATCCACCAAACTAATCTACTGTTAAAAACTTGGCAGACCAGAAATCGGAGTGCCTAATTTTTTTTTTGCAAGATATTATGTGATAGTAGTATTTCATAATTAAAAACCCTGCCAGAATCTCTGTTCTTTTCATGCTACATCTTCTAGTTTGTATATCTCTTTTGCCAGCTACCTTCTAGTGTCTCGCTTTCTCCAGATGCATGTGTGTTTTGCTGTAGGTAATGTAAGGTTCTTTAAATTGTGTGTGGGGGGGGGCGGAAATTATTCATAGAAGATTTCTTAAAATGGTTTTTCTTAAGAGACAATTCTGGGGCATAAATCTCTTCATCTGATGAATCTGCTTCTGCATATGTCTTAAGGCTACACTCTCTTTAAGGGTTACACTTTAGACATTGTTCTCTCTCTTGTTATCATGATAGCCAATGTTCCCCAGTCTACAGGATATTTTTCAGACTACCTGTACTTTAAACTTAAGTTTAGATTCCCCACTGCTGCTCCCCCACCGCTCACTATTCACTATCAGTATTACCTTGTTACTATCAGTGCCTGCTTCTGACTGGGCGTTGCCTCTACTCCTTGATTGGCTTTGGATCAGGGCCCATGTTCTGTTAACATGTCCTTGCCTATTACTGGTCATGTACTTAGGGTCTGATTCCACACCAATTGAAGTCAATGGCAAAGCTCTCATTGACTTCTGTGGTGAAGGATCAGGCCTTTAATTGGTATAGCTACAGACAAGAAAGAGTAACCAAAATTTGGGGTTTCTAAGAAATTTTGTTAGCATTTTTGAAGTATAACACTGATAAGTTCACAGATCAGTTTAATGTTGCTTTCTTACCGTTTATACTTACTCTTTGTGTGATGCAGTCCTATCTCCTAACACAATTAAAGACACTAGAATAATTTCTGTTACAAAATGATTTCTGACCTATTGTTATTAGTATTCATATTTATTATTTGTTTATCATAGTGCCTGGGAACCCCAATCGCAGACCAGGGCCCCGTTGTGGTAGGTGCTGTACAAACATGTAACCTAAAGATGGTCCCTACCCCAAAGCACTTACAATCTAAGACAAGTGACCACTGGTGGGTTCAGATAGGCAGATGAGAGCACCAGGAGACAATGAGGCAATAATAGTTAGCATGACAGGCAGTGATCTCAGTGCACCAGCTGCCTAACCATTGTCACGTTTTCTGTAAACATTCTAGGTAGTGTCACTTTAGGACTGGGCCAAAGCACTCCTAGACTTCTGCCTCCCAGAGAATGCATTTGTCATCTTGACCTCTAGGCAGGCTACATATATGAGTATTGCTGAATATAGAATATTTGGAGAGTTAAAGAAGGGGCTGTCATGCTTTTTCTTGGGAAAAAATCAGATTAAAATAATAAATTTTACTGTAAAATTTTAGAAAGTCTACAGGCAACCACAGCAACATAGTGTGTAAAAGTGAGCACCATCAGATGTAGTGAGGTTATTGATCATTGTTAGTAATATTGTAGATGCTTTCTTGTTGTAATGTAGTTATTTTGGTTTTGTGGTATATTGAGGACTGGGCTGGATTTGCAAGACAGCACTTTACATGTGGGGGATATTCTTGATCCTATTTGAAGGCTAGGGGGCTCTTTAGAGAAGCAACATGATCTGGGAGCAGCAGTGATTTAGCAAAAGCCAACCTACAACAAAGTGGACTGAGCTGTGCCTCTCTGCCTTATGGAGCAGCCTGCTTTGTCTCTCTCTGTTTGGTCACTGTGTGTTATTGTTCTATATTCTAAGAATAAAAAGTGTTATGTTGCCACCTTCCTGAAAGGGCATTTTATGTTTTTTATCTAATTTCTGTGTTTGCATGCAATGAACATATGAGTTTTATTCTGATATTTTTCCTTGGTTTCCAAATTCCCCCAGATGCAATAAAGTAAATATTGTGCAGTGATTTTATTATACAACTAGGGAGTCAGATGAGCCCATCAAACTAATTTTTACCTGTGATCTAAACAATCACTGCAACCAGTGTATCCAAAGGTGAAGAGCTAGTGCACTAATTCACTGGGCCACCCATCTCAAAGGCAAATACAGAAGTAGTAGTATCCCTTTGTTAAATGTTTGCTATTCAAGATCATGGGGACACTTAATTGGAGAAAATGATGTGGTTGATGACTTCCCGAACATTTCCTATAATTGAAATACTGCACCTTTTCTTCTTCAATAAGACACTTGCTCCCCAAAATCAAGCCCTACAAAGTACAAAATACTGTTTTTGTGTCATATGAAAGCTTGTTTGTTTCAGTCCTGAAGGAAACTGCCAAAATAGATGCCTACATGTGCTAGACTTTATAAGTGCTGTTGCCAGCCTCACAATAAGTATGTGAGTCTGCAGTGTTCTCAGATTTCTTTTCCTATACATAAAATCCTTTGTTCACAAACAAAGGAGAATAAGTTGATCACCCATTGTAGGTGATTATAACCTTTAATACACTGACACTTTGGAAGTTCACCCAAACCAGCAGGGCCGCCGAGAGCGGGTTCGGGCCCCGGTGAAAAAAAATTTTCGGGCCCCCCAGCAAGGCCGGACCGGCTAAACAGGGCCGACGAGAGGGGGGGGAAGCCGGGCCCCAGGCCCCCTTCCGGACCGCCGGGCCTCGGTAATTTGTACCAGTTTCCCCCCCCCTCTCGTCGGCCCATAAGGGGTTCTGTCACTGCCTGCCCTGTAACCTTGGGTACCTTTAGGCTGTGCAGCTATGATTCAGATCCCACAGCATAAAAGTCCAGCAAAGTTGTCATCAGCCCAGTTACGCCGTACAGGGTGACCCAGGCAATCCTTTCAGGTCCCAAGTCTCCCCGAAACCATCTCCCCTGCAGCGTCCAGTCCCGGTTACTAGACACTCACAGAGGTAACACCAAATTCACTGTCTCCAAAGAGCCAGCCCCTACGCACAACAGCTTGTTATGTCAGCTGTGGTTATGCTTTCCACCATAATACACAGCACTAAGATGGGTTGTAGTAAAAGTAAGCAAGAGGGAGAGAGTTGATTTTCAGGACCAGCGTGTTACCAGTTTGCATATGATACTTCACACAATACCTATTAGATACAGATTATTACAGCATGTTGGGGCAAAGAGTGTGTCAAGCCTGATGGGCATTATGGTATGTTGGGCTCCCTGCCAGTTGGCACTGAGGGCTCCCAGGGTCACATACATACTGTAAAATAGATATTTGTGAGAAAGCAAAGAGTAAGAGGGAATGAGGGAGCTGCCTTTCAGCAGTCTTGAAGCCTGGAGCAGACTTCCTAGGTGAGCCAACCAGAACACCTGGCACAGGGAAGCGGCTGATGCTTGATATAAAGAACGCGGAGCAATTCGGATAGAGGAGGCTGACTCTGGGAAATCTACATGGGAGCCGTCTCTGGGCAGGACAGCTGTAAACTGAACCCCAGAGTGGGTCAACTCCTAGGAACTGATAGAAAGACTCTGTGACGGAATCTTTTGGTCACCCAGAGTTTGAGGTAAGAGCTGCGCCTTGGAACAGATTTTTGGGAAGCTATAAATGACTGGGTGGGGGGGGGTTTAAGTTTGTATGGGACACATCGTCATGCGTCTGACGAAATGGGTATTCACCCCCGAAAGCTTATGCTCCAATACGTCTGTTAGTCTATAAGGTGCCACAGGACTCTTTGTCGCTTTTTACAGATCCAGACTAACATAGCTACCCCTCTGGTACTCTTTTACAAGGGAATTTTATGAAGTGTGCTAGATTGACAACCCTAGAGACTAAAGATTCTCTGTCTAGCCGCATAACAGGTAAAACTGGGCCACTGACTTCTTTGCCATGTCCAATCAATCTTCAATCCTGATCTGAAAGGATCACCTCTAAGTTTAGGAGGGTAATTTGTCTCAAATGCCTCCTCAGTCCTTGACCTGCCTACTGAAACTGCCAACAAGGATGCCAGTTATGCTGCAGTATTTTGTGGTGTGCAGTCATGCACAAGGAAATGGGGCAAGACCACCAATTCAGTTCACATGAGCCACTGAACCACCATCAGATAGTTAGGACTTTCATTATTGACATAGGCCAAAACTGAACCAGTAGCCTAGAGTGAACAGCTTCATATCCCATTGCCATCTAATTCTCCCACTCACACCCTTTATTGTCCTTTCATATGTGAATCTGAGCATCTCTTGTAAAAACATTTTTACAGCACCCAATGTGTGCTAAGTACTTTATATAACAAATACATGGTCACTACCTCAAAGAGTAAATCTAAAAGGAGATATGGCACAACACATGAGTGATTACCCATTAGAGGGAGATGGGGGTATGGAAGGACAAGGGTTAAAGTTATACGATTACATGCTTATTCAGTATACAACAATTTAGGGTATCCTAAATATGCTCTTTAAATCCAATTATGTGACTAGTTTACATGGAAAGACTGATACAGAATTATGAAACATGACTATCGGCAGCATTTTTGTGTGATCAGAACAAGAAATAAATCAAATTGCCATCTGGGATTGCGAAATTAACATCAAAGCTTTATGATTAGAAGTTGAGCTGGTCAGACAACACTTCCATCACATGAAAATTGAGATTTTTTTAAAGTCCCATTTTTCATAAAACAATTCTGTAAAAATAAAAAACAGGTCAATCGAAATGTTTCATCTCAAAACAAAAATCAAAACTTTTCATACTGGAAGTGCTGAAAGGGAATGTTTCAACATTTGAAAACTATCCAGTGGTTTGTTTTTGTTTTTGTTTTTTTCAAAAGATGAAATTTCATTGAAATAGGACTTCCTGAAAAATGTAGGTTTTGTTGAAATTGCATTTTCCAAAGGCAAAATCTTTCAAAGAAAATTTTCCAACCAGGTCTAATTAAAAGCTGTTGCTAGACAAAGCAGAACTCCATGTTACACTAATCAATCAAGGGATAGCCAGGACAGAGAATTTATTTTTAAAATTGTGAATTCCAGTCATTGTTTACTGCCATCTCATTATTCTGAACTAATGGCTACTGACTCGCGTTACTGTTGTGGGAATTGTGTGACTATTCCCCTAGCTGACTTTAGAAATCTCAAAGAATTATAATACTTAAGGCTATACATTTCCATCATACTGAAATGAAGCCAGCCAGGATTCTTAGTGTTACATGTAACCTCCTGGCTAGGAGGCTTATTTATTTTGGTACATATTTCAAGCCTCGGTGTGTAAAAGTAGGCTCCTAAATTTAGAGTTACTCACCTAAATTAAGGTGGCCTTATGTTTCAGAAGTGCTGAACAACCATAAGCTCCAAAGCTGAAATCGATGGAGATGGAGGTGGCTTACACTTCTTAATAAAAATAGCCTGATTTTCATGTGCTTAAATATGGATTTAGGTGCCTAGTTCTAGGCACCCAAGTTTGAAAGTTTTCACCTCTGATTCTTGGAATATATACATGAACTCACCTATCCGGGAATCTAGGCACGCTAGGCTCTAGTTTAAAACTAACCATATTCCTTTTCACTCCTCAGTTATAACCAGCATCTGAGAGAAGGATTAGGTGAAAGAAAGGAGAGAAGAGTTGAGAAAGGGGAAAGAAGAAGGTGGGGGCAGGTCACTATGAATGATATTCTTTCCCTCTCCACTGCTATGCAAAGAGCACTAGTGGAGTTCTAAAGAGACAAACGGAGTTTGGGGGAACCTATATTTTGGAGGCCAAAGATTATGGGACAGAGAGCTGTTTAGAGAGCAGGCAGATGAAGTGCTGGAGAGTAGTGCTTCCATAATATTGGGGAGTGACATTTAGTCACCCAGCAGAGTGAGGGTAATAGCCACACCTGATGAGGAAGGTTAAGAAAGTCTTGTGCTGAAATCCAGCATCTAGATTCCTGCTTTCCCCTCTCAAGGGAACCCATCACCCTACAGCACCCATTGGATTCACAGGTATTTGAGCTGAATGGGTGGGAAGGGAACTTAGGTTATATTTACTACAAGGGTTGCTATTTGTCTTCTTTACATAACATACTTCACATGAAGGAACCACACGGGCATAGTGGGTACTAAACAGGCATGTTTGTCAACTACATGTGACATGCAAGCCCTAGCTCCATATACATTGCCGCTCTGGCGAGGTTATGGTGGCTTCTCAAACATAGGAGGCTGAGGGCCACTAAAGGACTCCAATCATTTAAAAGGATACTACCCTATTCCATTACACTAAACCATCAAAAATCTACATTCAACAAGAGTTTCTATAGCACAGCATTTGAGCTAGAATACAAACTAACTATCTCAGATACCATGGGTCTGCAACTGCTGGTAAATTGAGTTTGTAATGGTGACTGACACACATGGTAATTTCCTGCAATATGCTGGACAAACCTTATTGGATTAATTTAATTCCATAAGGAATTACTTACAGTGTTAAAAATTAATTGTTTTTAAAATGAAAATGTTTATGTATTGTGGGATTGTATGTAATGTCGCTGGGGGCAGACGTGACTAATGTAAATCCTAGGAAGGGTACCCTCTCCGGTTATGAAAGAACTCAGCCTTTTGAAGCTTTGCCTTTTGGCTGCTGATCATCTGTTACATGAGGACAGCATCTGAGGCCCAAACAGCATAAAGGAGTGACTCAAATGCATGGACATGGTTGTTCTGAACACAGGTGGTTAAGAACTTGTAACCACAGAAAAAACCCTTGGTGGGGTTTGCAATACCTGCCAGAGTCCTTGTTGGAGTTGGGGTGATCGCTGGCATGCTTATTAGCATGCATGTAGGTTCTTCTGTTTTAATGTTTTCTCTCTAATGCTTTCACATTAAGAATACATGTGCTTGTTTAGAAAATGTGTGGTAATTTATACCTCTAGGCAGTTATACTGTTTACAGCCTCTTGGGAAAAGGCAAAGCAGGCCTGCTTAGCCAGTCTGACTTGCTGGAAAAATCAGTATAGGCAGGGAACGGTGCAGCCTGGAAAAACCCCGGTCAGGCAGGAGAGAGTTGTGGGTCTCTAACCGAGAGAGGTGACCGTTCAGGAGCCTGTAGCCCAGAGCGGGTGTCCTGCTAGACCAAAAAGGGGGGAAATACAGGTGTAGTTGCCATGAACTGTGACAGTGCCCAGTGTTAATGAAATTTCTACTGAGGTAATTAAGCTTTCCTCAATAAACACCTGTCTTAAATGTACACTTTACTATAGAGCTTAATGCACATATCTATCATTTCTGGCTTCTAAGAGGCCAGGAAGGTTTAGGATCTAGAAGTGGGGTGTTTTATTTCCTTGTTAGGAGAGAAGATGAGTGGGCAATACACAGGATGCATTTATCCTAGGCTACTTTGAATTACAATTTGTACTGATTGTTCCAGTTGTGAATCTCAACAGGGATATTAATCTGGGGAGCCAAAGCACAGCACAGCTGCTCATAGCACTAGAGCTCCAGAAAATGGTTGTGTATCAACATCCAGCAAGCTGTTTCTTTAACTACTCTGGGAAATGTGGGACAAATTCTAGTCTGTTACACTGGTGTAAAATATGGAATTTTTATATATTTACACTGGAGTAAGAGCAAAATTTAGACTTGTGTGTTTACCCCACTGTCACACTGAGGCTAAAATTTTCAAATGTGGGGGCTAATATTTAGACACCTAAATCTTTAGGTATATTTAGACACAAAAGCTTTAGATACAGAATCTTACTGTGGTGGAGTGTGTTTATTTCAATAATGCTCTTCTTGTGGTGCTGAGTAACAACAGAGATGACATTTAATAACAATCCCTAATGGCTTTACAACTGTGGGATTAACTGGATATTTTTACATAGTTTTTTCCCTCTCTGGGTAAGTTTGTCTAGTCGGAGCTGAGATACTACTTCAAAAAGCTTAAGTCACCAGTAAACTTTGGCTTCCTCTGATTATGGTCTGGAGTGTGTCTTGGTCTATGTGGTTGCACAGGTACATAATAATGCTGTCAATTCCCCCTTATTTATTTGTATTGTGGGAGACCCTAAGGAGCAGTCGTGACAACTTCTCTAGGATAAGGTGGAACATGGAAGAAATTGCTTCCCTGCACTGCTCTTCAGTCAGGGCAGCACCATGCTACCCCCTACACAGAGGTTGTAGGAAAACCACAGGCTAGTTATACGATTCCTGGGGGGAGGAAGGAATCTAAACACTGGAACATATAATTATCATTGGGGGTAGAGAGAAAATTAAACAGAGAAGCCCATACCAGTGAGTTACTCATTTAATTAAAAGCACAGTTTGGATGAATCTCAAATTGCTTTTCAATTCATACCTAAATCTGGCAGTTTGGTAGAACGATCAAAAATGTAATTGGGGAATAATTTACAAATAGTTCTGGAATCCATGTCTGTAAACTTCCAATTAACTGGTCTCAAGTGATGCTGCTAGTTACTAACCCAAAGAATCAGCTGTCAAATAATCCAGACTAGCACCAGATCCTGAAAACATCCCCATTTCCAGGTAGAAAAGATGGATGAGGTAATATCTTTTATTGGACCAACTTCCGCTGGTGAGAGAGACAAGCTTTTGAGCTTACACAGAGCTCTTCTTCAGATCTGTGTAAGCTCAAAAGCTTGTCTCACTCGCCAACTGAACTTGGTCCAATAAAAGATATTACCTTGTCCACCTTGTCCCAGGATATGAGAGAGACCAACACAGCTACAATAACACTGCATACAGATTTCCAGGTGTCAGTTCCCAGCAAATAGATATTCAGTAGGATAGAACTGTAATAGAGTAGATATTCATCTGTACTTTTATGGCTTAGTGCCTTTTTCTGTTTTAATGAAGGCATGCATGATAGGCTACTGTTTTGCAGAAGTGAGGAACAAATATCAAAAGATTTGAGGGTTCCATGTAGTTTAGATGTGCATCTAAATGGTTGTATGATTACATTGCTGTAGCTTTCTCCATATTAGCCAAACATTGTTGGGAAGATAGTCAACTGGGGTAAATCAGTGTCGCTCCATTGACTTTTATCAACAAAGGTTAGCACAAAGTCTTCCTACGGGGATGGGTAATTCATAGGAGAAATCTTTCCTACCTCATACATCTAGGTGTGTGTTCCTTCACCTCTAACCAGCTTCTTTACACTGTATGCAGGTGGCATGGTCTCTTACACACAATTTGGATAGCGTCTCTTTTGCTAAGAAGCTTATCTGCTGCATTTGCCTTATTTATCCACACCACAATCCACTCTCTAGAACCACTTGTGTATTTAAATCAAAAATAGCCAGTCTTATTTCAAACAAGTATACCCCATCCAGCTGGAGCAAAGCCATGTATATCCATTGCCTTATTACAGTAGCAGTTAGAAAAAATACAAAAAACATGCTAACTGATTTGATTCTTTATACCTTCTATCATTAGAAGTTGTGTAGGGAGATGGAATGTTTGCCTAGCACATCTCTCATGGTATTTTGTTCTGTGGATCACAAAATCAGCTATCACTAAAAAATGGCATTTTAATCCAGGATGCAGCCTCTACTAACCTTCCAGGGAAAAAGCATACCTTTAATCAATGATTTCCCTGCCAAGATTCAAATTGGCTGGTAGAAATGATCATTGGGTTGGCTTCAGCTGTATCATCAGCCATGATTCTCAAATACTGGTGTTTTATCCAAAGCTGTTTAAAATAGCTGCAATATGCTGATTAAGTCCTATATTGGCCAGACTTTGCTGGTTGAGCTTTTTCTTTAAAAACAAACAAAAACCAGATGTAGAGTAAACTAGGCAGACAAAAGATTAGGACCCATCCCATACTGACGTGAGAATTTCATGAAAATTCATCAGAAATATTGTCCCACAAGTTAGTGTCTCTTCCAGGAAGAAAAAAAATCTCTGGGGAATTCCTCCAGGAAAAAAAAAAACTAACAAAGGAAAATGATTCTGGTGGATGCCTCTTTCCACAAAACTGCTGAAAAATACAGTATCTCTTGGGAAAAGCAGTTTCAGGGATGGGTCTCTTAATTAAAGGTACTGCTAACCCTGCACTAAGTACCCTGATTTTTGTACCTGTGACTCTTACTCCTGATCCTGTTATTTATTAGTTGTCCCCTGTAATTATTTGAAACCCAGGTCCAGTACCTCCTCCCCTTAGGCTGGGAGAGGGGCCTTCACACACAAGTCTGCTTGTGCCAGCCCACCTCCCAGATTTAAATAGATGCACATCTCAACTGAGGCTTTTATATTTGTAAGCTGAGACCAAACAGCCCACAGGTGATTTTAAGCCTTCCTATTACACTACCCCAATCAGGCCCAACAAAACATATATAAGTGGCCCAGCTGTTATCTCAGTTCACACAGCTCAGAGGTTGTGATTCTGCTACAGTATCTTCCATCTCCAAGCTCTGCTTGAAAAATGATCAGCTAGTAGCAAGAAACAATGATGTCTCAAGCATCAACTGGAAAACAATTAACCAAATCCTGCCTTTGTCTGCCTAGCTGGTTGAATCAATAGGTCCATATGCTGGTTCACTGGCAAAAGTACATGTGCTCTGCTTCATCTGGTATAATTCAGAAAGAATAAGCAGAAGCAAAAAAAAAACACCACCCATGTCTCAACAGTTCAAAGAGCTTTTGGGGCTTTTTGCTGTTTTCTTCTTTTCCCTTCTACTACACCTCTATTTAGTTCCCCTCTTTATTGTTGAAATGCATCTCTGTGCAGAGGGCCAGCATAAAATCTATACACCACTTCAGTCCCACTTGCCCTTCTGCTCCGGGGATCGATCTCACCCAAGGGTGAATGCTTAGTGTAGCAAAGAAATACGTGCTCACTAGAGTTAAATCATCTAGTCACTTAGGCATTGCAACACTCCACATCAAGGCACCTAGAAAAATCACAGAAACAATACTGCGAGCCATAAAGCCTGAGTTAGGCATGTGGGCTCTCGGTCTGATGAATGGGTAGAGACAGGCATCTTACAATAAGAACATAAAAACAGCAATACTGGGTCAGACCAAAGGTCCATCTAGCCCAGTATTCTGTCTTCTGACAGTGGCCAATGCCAGGTGCCCCAGAGGGTATTAACAGAATAGGTAATCATCAAGTGATCCCTCCCACGTGACCCATTCCCAGCTTCTGGCAAGCAGTGGCTAGGGACACCATCTCTGCCCATCCTGGCTAATAGCAATTGCTGGACCTAGCCTCCATGAATTTATCTAGTTCTTTTTTGAACCCTGTTATAGTCTTGGTCTTCACAACATCCTCTGGCAAGGAGTTCCACAGGTTGATTGCGTTGTGTGAAAAAATACTTCCTTTTGTTTATTTTAAACCTGTTGCCTATTAATTTCATTTGGTGGCCCCCAGTTCTTGTGTTATGAGAAGGAGTAAATAACACTTCCTTATTTACTTTCTCCACACTAGTCATGATTTTATAGACCTCTATCATATCCCCCCTTAGTCAGCTCTTTTCCAAGCTGAAAAGTCCCAGTTTTATTAATCTCTCCTCATACGGCAGCCATTCCATGCCCCTAATCATTTTTGTTGCCCTTTTCGGAAACATTTCCAAGTCCAATATATCTTTTTTGAGACTGGCTGACCACATCTGCATGCAGTATTCAAGATGTGGGCATACTATGGATTTATATAGCGGCAATATGATATTTTCTGTCTTATTATCTATCCCTTTCTTAATGATTCCCAACATTCTGTTAGCTTTTTTGACTGCCACTGCACACTGAGTGGATGTTTCAGAGAACTATCCACAATGACTCCAAGATCTCTTTCTTGAGTGGGTAACAGTTAATTTAGACCCCATCATTTTATATGTATAGTTGGGATTATGTTTTCCAATGTGCATTACTTTGCATTTATCAACATTGAATTTCATCTGCCATTTTGTTGCGCAGTCACCCAGTTTTGCGAGATCCTTTTGTAGCTCTTCACAGTCTGCCTGGGACTTAACTATTTTGAGTAGTTTTGTATCATCCTGCAAATTTTGCCACCTCACTGTTTACCCCTTTTTTCCAAATCATTTATGAATATGTTGAACAGCACTGGTCCCAGTACAGACCAGATGAGAGGAAGAAAATATCGGGACACATGGGCGAGGGGTCACCAGCGGAGCCAAAAAAAAAAAAAAAAGTGGACTGCCGCCGGCGGAGGGGGAAAAAAAGAGTACCACAAAATATCAGGACGAATTGCGTGGGACGCGGGACAAACGCCTAGATATCGGGACGGTCCCGATTTTATCGGGACATCTGGTCACCCTACCCCTGGGCGACACCACGATTTGATCCATCCAGCATGATAAGTGGGGAGCCACCTAAGCTAGCCAATAGGAGATGCTTATGAGACAGGTGTGTGCTAATACCTGCCCCCTCACTAAGTTAGGTGCTTCCCTTCAGATGTAAGAGCCTCTTTTTCAAAATGATCCACAAACAGGAACCCATCTCCTGAAGTCAGCTGGTTTAGGTGCCTAAAGTGGTTCATGCAGGAATGATTTTAGCACCTGCCTTGTTCCACACAACATGGCTGAAGGAGCAGGGGGTGTCCCCCCCCCCTTAAATCCTTCCACACACAACAGTCAGAGGAGGTGTCCACCTTTATAATTTTTAGCCCAGTGGTTAGAATGTTCATCTAGGATGCAGGAGACCCAGGTTCAATCACCTCTTGTCTGCCAGAGAGGAGAGGGGATATGAACTCTGAGCTACAGGACATGCTGATGTGTGTGTGGGGGGGGACTATTAAGTATTTATCCACAGCAGAGCAGTCATTGGGCCAAAGAGGGAGAGAATAACTGATTCTGTAGCCTGGTGATTAGGGCACCCACACAGGAGGTGGGAGACCCTAGGTCCTGCCCCCTGCTCTAATCTCTCTTATTTATCCACAGTGGAACAGCTTCAACAGGAGAGACCCTACCCACTCACTTGACTGTGCTATATGTCAGTGGTTGGAGCTCTCAAGTGAAAGGTGTGGGAAATCCTTGCTCAAATCCTCTCCCTCCACTCCTGGCAGAGATGGGGGAATTGAACCTGGATCTCCCACATGCCAGATTAGTGGTTTAACCACTGGGCTAAAAGTTGTTAGGTGGGCTCCTGATTTCTGGCCAGATTTTGAGTGGGACCCCATCTGGCAGGCTACCTCTGAGTTAGGTAGCCAAATGCCTGTCTTGCCCCTTGTTCGTGAATCGTTCCAAGGCATAGGCAGGAGATACACCTCTGGACACCTAGAGTGAGGTGGCAGGGCACATGCCCAAGAGGAAGAACCTTAGGCACCTACAGTGTTTGGCAAGAGTTTTGTGAGTTGCAGTGAAGCCTCAAAATGGAACTTATGTGCCTACGTACCTTTGTGGATCCACCTCCTTGGAGGCCAAAGTGCAATCAGCATGACAGCCCTCTCCAAATCTAGGTGGCAAGATGTACCACATATAGGTAAAGCTGCAGTAGAAATCTGACCAGACACAACCGCAAGCCTGGGCTTCTCTAGGTAAGCAATTAGCCAATCCCCATGTCATTGCTTCTATTGCTCCCTTTGGCACTGTGTTCCTGAGAAGCAGTGAAATGGCATATTCTAGATACCAGAAGGAGGCTCTACCATACAAATTAACAGATGGGATGTGCAGAGACAGCCACATCCCTACTACCAACTGTCCATTTAGAATGAGTGTGCCTGTCCAAGATTGAGTGGGTATATATTGTATATAAAACTGTACTTGTTCTCTACAGGATCTGTGTACACAGTTAAACCACATGCAAAGTACAGGCTCATCCCCTTGAAGGATGAGCTGTGTGTGACATTCCCGTTGAAGTATTCTTGAGAAGGGAGGTGGGGATTAGCTAGTCTCCTGTGTGCATGGCCCACTGTGCTTCCACAGCTTGGTTTTTCACATTGTAATTCATGGTGAGAAGATGGTACGGTCATTAAGCTTTGAAGTATAATCGCTTATTAGATACACGGTAAAAGTTTTTTAGAGGCTTCAATATCCTTAAAAGCACAATGTCAGTGGAGGTGATATCTGTGTTCCCAGGCAGTAGCTATCTGTTTACTGAGATGGTACATTTATGGGCACTCCATGGAATAGTGCCATTAGTTACCATACAAATCAAGGAATTTCAGTTACAAACAACCTCTAAGGTAATAATAGCTTCCATTGCATGATCATTTTGCATCTTTAATGTTCCTGAAACTGTCTTCCAAAAATTGCTTTTAAATTAACCAGAAGCATCATGAGAATGAAGATGTCAAAAGGACTTTGTGAAAGCTCACAGTAGAGCGTAATAAAACTGTATCCCTGCAAATATAAAAGGTTACTGCTAATTAATTACACTACTCTGTGTTGTACTCCGCTATTCTTGTTAAATAATTGATGCAATAGAAAAGATGCCACCTAATGGACTCAATTCTAAAAGCTCTCCCTGCATTCAGCTGCCATTGATTATTTTTTTTAATTTATGTCAATCTGGCACCTATTGTACCCATGACCCTGATTGCTGCAGTATGTGAGCACCTGACAGTCTTTAATTATTTATCCTCACATTACCCCTGTGAGGTAGGGAAATGCTAGTATGGCCATTTTGCAGAGAACTAGGATACCTATCATCTATTAAAATCATGAGAGTTGGTACCAAGCTGCTTTTGAAAATCCCACTAACGGCTAGATTCACAAAAGGACTTAGGTGCCTAATTGCCACTTTTAGATGCCTAAATCCCAGAATTGAACCCCGCTGGGATTCACAAAACCCCCATTCAACAGCCACAGAACCCGGTAGGTGCCTAAGCTTGCTCAGCATCTACATTTTTGCAGTTCCCTAAGCATCTATGTTTCTGCCTCCTCGTACCAGTAGTACTACTTGTCTTTTCAAAACTGCTTAGCAAGGATGCTAATCCTCCTCTGGTGTTAGCACTGTCTTCCGATTTTTCTTCACAGAGTGTTCCCCTGTGTGAACTCTACTCCAATTCTAAATAGGATTTTTTCACTGTGAGTTTGTTTGGGTTTTTTTAGTCTGTCCATTTTCCTCTGAGATTCTGTTGTAATATAAAATTAATTTGCAACTATCAAATAGTCTTGGACCCAGAAAAGGTTTGCTTAGCACAGGACCCAGGAAGCTCTAAACAGAAGTGGAACAGAGATTTTTTTTATGACTTGCCCCAAATCACTTGTAGAGTCAGGGTGAGAACTCAGGAGTCCTGACTATTTCCTTCACTAACCATGGACCACATTCTCCCTCCCCAGCACAACCTACGTGAAGTCAAAAGATTCACGTGTCTCCGTTGCTTCTTATTAACATAATGGAGTTGCTAGAGGCTGGACAGCCTGCTCTCTGCTTCTCTGGGTGCTAGAAGTGCTTCAGCAGACTCTTGGCAGTCTTGCCTTGGATGGACTGACTGCCAATGGCATTTCCCACTCGTTTCTTTAAATGCTCTCACTACGTTGTCAACAATAGTGGAAGGTCCTAATCTGTTTGGAAGAGATCTTGAACAGGATTGTATCAGGTTTCACATCCAGGGAAAATTGATATTTCTGTGTCTGCAAAATTGTCTTTTTTGAGCATTATTAGCTGTGAAGCAAAAATCCTTCATTTTTTTCCATACTCTTTTTTCCATACTCTTTTTTTTCCTACGTCTCTGATGGGATGGTACCAATTCTGTTTCATTTTAAATTATATAATCTAGGGTATAATTTTCAAAAATGCCTGAGGAACTTGGTCACTTTTTTGAAAGTTTTAGCCCTAGGCTATGGGGAAAATGTGAAACAAAACAAATGAAGATAATTGAATAGAATTTGGAAACCAGTTCATTTAAAGATAATTTTTGGTTTAAGAGCATAATAGTTATCCTCTGAGGAGGTGTAATCAAAACACAACATACTTTCACCATCATGTAGTTTCCAAGGCCAGTCTAGGTAATGCACAATGACAATAACATACCAGGCTCCTTAATAGCTGTTTCTTACCTTTATGTTAAATATAATAAATGTTTAACACATCACTTTTCTTCTTCAAACATTTTACAAATATTAACTTATTAGCATCAAAGAAGAGAATGAATCAGTATCTATTACAATATACATAGGAAATATCTGACATAACCAGTCATTCCTACCAATATAACCAATCTGATAGGAATACAAGCATATCTGTATTATGTTAAAATATTGGGAAAGAATGTGAAAACCAAGATATATAGGTACTGTAACTTTCCACGTATATATGATTTTCATACAGGGAGCACTTCTGTGTTGAGACCCAGCAACACTTTGTTCACGTGGACCCGCATCCCATCTACTAGAACAAAATCTTAAAGAATATTATCTAACTAATACATGTAGAAGACACCACTAGCTGTACTTTATTTAAGTGTGTGAGGTATGAGAATATGTATTCATGAGCAAGAGATCTTGAGCACTTGTAAAAACAGAATATTTGGCTTGGAGGACACTTCATGTGACAGACAAGAAAAGTTTTCAATAGGGACTAAAGTTATTTTATTTGGAGCATACTGTATCTAAATATTTCATTACAGAGGAATATGACGAATATGAACTTGTTGAATGGAATCTGTTTCCATTTCTCTGCCCTCTGTCAATTCCAAGCATCATTCAAACTGCCTTGCTGTTAACAACATAAGCTTCCACATTCTGTAAGTGATGAAAAATGAAGTATTCAAACACTGAAAGGCACCTCAATTGACATAGCTTCTTATCTTTTTTTATTTACAGGACATCACTTGCACAAAGGATTCAGGGTGAAGTGAGAATGAGGAGCACACAGTGAATACACTCATCAACATAAGAATAATAATTAAAAAAATAAAATGATAGGTCTGGCATATGACAGTTCCTTCACCAGCCCTTGGTAAATTCATGGTGACCCCATTTCCTCTCATTTTCCACCTCTAGGGAAAAGCCTGCATCCTTCCTGGAGTGTGTTCTCAAGCCAGCAAGCTCTAAGAAGTCATCTTTAAGGACATTTTAAAAACTACTTAACCTAGCACAGTCTCTTCTCCACAAGGATAATCCACTGGCCATATGAATTGTTTCTTACCAAGACAATACTTCCAGTCCTTGGTAGGGTGTGGTTTTTATTCACCACCAAGAAAGTGTCCCTCAGCAACATCCATGTTAAGTTCCTTTGGTGACAAATTTCCATTCAAGTCACAAGGTTCACAAATGAAAACCTCAAGTGTCCAGCATAAAAATTTCAAAAGAGCCTCACTGTCAGTATTACAAATTAATCACCCATTGTGTATATGCACACACATACTGGAAAACGATGCTTATTGACAAGCTTTAACTTTGGGTAAGAAACTTTACCTCTGCTGAAGTTAGCAGGTTCACTTTCCATCATAAGTCTCCCGTTATCCAGAACTGAATGTGAATTCCATTACACATTAGCTGTGATTATCGGTTTTGAGGGGAAAAAAGTTGTCTTTGCATAAGCAACATTAAAAACCTGCAGTATAGAAGCATTGACTTTAGATAGAGGCAGAATGCTTCTCTGAGTACAGGACAGTTTCCTCCCATAGTACCTGACAGGTTAGAACACAGCAGATCTGATATTTCTGATTCTTCTTTTCGTTACCAAACCAAAAAAAAAAAAAAAAAAGAGAGAGAGAGAGGAATGGGATGAGAAAAGCCAGGAGGCATGACTTACACTAGAATGTCACTTCTCTTACTGCACCACACCACTAGAGATATCATGGTAACCATCAGAAATACTGGGATTAAGATCAGAGTTATGAGAATTTCATCCGGTGGATCTTCCCAGTGGACCTTTTCTGATGTACAGTTTGAAAAGAATTGTTTATGAATTCCAATGATGAAGCCCTGTGCGAGTCGGTTTGGCCAAAAGCATCTCGCGGCGATGGCTTCCCGTTCTGTGCAGAGGCTGAAGTTGTCGTAATACCTATAGAGAGAAGAAAATCGAAGTAAGTCTGAATAAAAAATTATTTTGTTTCTCTTAAAAAAAATTAGTCTGATGTAATTTTGGGGTTTTTTTTAGATCTTTCAGATGGGCTGTAAATAGATCTTCTCCTTGGTTTTCTCACTAAATAAAAAACCTTTTGGAATTCCAGGTTTTTTTGTTCTCTAAAACATGGTTTATCAAATAGTAATTTTATTTCAGTAACTATGGACAACATTTTGGCATTTGCAATAAAGTGTTTTTGACATTGCCTTTGTATAGGATCTTTGTCTGATAATCTGTTCAACCTCATGGTGTTTTTCATTTGATTTATACGGTTTTAGTAGAATTGACAATGGTTATCACATGTCTAATGTAGATGATTGTACCTACAGTGTAGATACTTCTGCTGAAGGAAATAAATTGAATCTCTGGGTGTTCAGCACCTTGGAAAAGCAAGCAGTGTGTGACTTGCCAGAGATGACAAAGTGAGTCAGATGCAGTGTAGTTGTAGCCATGTTGTTCCCAGGATATTAGAGAGACCACACGCACCTTGTCACAACGAGTCAGAGGCAGAGTTGAGAATACTCTATTCCTAACTCCGAGTCCTCCGGTCAGGCTTCTAGACAAGCTGAGTAAAATCCTGGCTCCACTGGAGTCAATGGCAAAGCTCCCAGTGATTTTAATGTGGCCTGTAGTTCACCCTCTCATTTTAACTCATGTAGAATTAGAATGCAGTTCCCTTGGCAGAGGTATCAACAATACCCATAAAAATCAAATGTGGCAACTGCAACAAACTGTGAGTGAATTATAAATAATTCATGCGTAGTCTGTTGCTGGGGAGGAGGCTGAGGCCAAGTGCAGTCCCAGCATGAGATCATGAACTGCTGAATAATAATTTCAGTCCTGCTGTGCATGGATGCAATAATCAGAGAAAGGGCAAATAAAAATTAAATAAAGCATTCTTTTTTTTAACCTTAACCTTTCCCGCATCAGAGTGTGGGGAAATAGAGCAGGGGGGCCTTCTTTTTAATAGCCAGAGCTGTGAATCTGAAGGCCCCAAAATAAACCCTCCAACAGAGATCTGTTATGCTAACTACCCTTACACAAAGCAGTACAGGCCAGGGCCCAGGCCAGGGCCTGAACTAGACTAGACTGCACAATTCCCTGCCAAACTCGGTCAAGGGTCATGACCAGGGGGGGGGGAGGGGTGGCAAGGAGGGAAAGAAAAAAAAAAAAGCCCCAGCAGCAGCACTAATGAAATATGTTCATGACTAATGAAATATAATAACCGCTTGTGTGAAGCAATAGGTAACTTTAGCTAAATGCAATTTCTTAACTCATGCAGCTTCTCCTTTGGGTGATCTGTGACCCACTCCGTGATTCCAGCTATCTGCAAAAATAGCCAATCATAGATCCTCTTTAGGCGTCCCATGGAAACCCCCCCCCCCCCAATCTTTAACCAAAAGACCCCGGAAAATAACATGTGTCTTGAGAAATGTACCCAAACTGGTGCCAAGTACCACCCCTGGGGAAAACCATCAAGCGCCCCTCTACCCAAATAAACATCCAATTCTCGGAAAAATGAGGAAGGTACCGGGGGTGGGGGGGGAAACTGACCCCGACCCTAATTTCTTAACTCGCGGTTTGGGGAGGGACTGACCCCAACCCTAATTTCTTAACTCATGATGTATTGTTTGTACTTTGCTTGCGGTTTAATGAAATAAAAACTTGCCTGCGAGCTGCTGCTTGGGGTGTCAGTCTTCGGACTGCACCTCAGTGCACTGGTATGTATGTCAATAAACTGGCCTCAGGCTTGAGTCTTTGAACTAAAATCATTGCGTGGGTGTCTTTGACCACAACAAGAGTTAGACTCTAATGCCTGTCTACACCCTTAAGAGAGATCTGCTACACCCAGTAGCACATAGCACTTAATCTCAGCACTGTAGAGCATACAAAACGATGCACATAATGTTCAAAAGTAACCAAAGTTTGTATTTATGAGTACAGGCTATGCTTAGAGCAAGGAAACAATAAACTAAATTGAATAATTTGATGGATTATTGTGATGGGATCACGAGCCAACGTGATTTGGAAAGGGGTAGAGTGGTCAGAGGTAAGAGGAAATTAAGAAATTGAATTGTGTCTGGACAGCATATAGAGAGGGGAAGGAAGGAATTATTGTCTGTTGTACTTTGCAATGTTCCCTTCAATGATGAGTGACTTAGTAAAACTATTTCAAAGGGAAGGAGAGACTACCTGATGCCTTCAGGGACAGTATGCTGCACTATTGTCAGTGAGTCCCTGCCTCCACCCAATATATGAGTACAGTAATTGCCTTTGAATGACACATTTCCTGCAATAGGAAAATAACGCCCCTGGGAACTGATGGTGACTCAATCCCGGGTTGTGCAGTAGTGGAGGTGAACCACTCAGCATTGGGGTCAAGGATTGCACTCCATTGTATAAGGATTGATATTGCCATGTTATTGCCATGTAGGGGCAGAACACTGCATGGATAAGGTCTATGGCTACCTTCTTAATGTCATGTGCATAGGAGAAAACAGAGGCTTTGTAAAAAGGCACAGGTCAAAGTCCCTACCCCATCCCCTTCCTACTGGGGCTGGCATAGTTTCTAAATCACTGCCTGTAGCTTCCTATGCAAACACCAGGTCATTTAAGGGCCAGTGTAAGACCACACCCAGATGCGCTGGCACATCACCACTAGCATGAGAATGTAGGCAGTGGTTCTCAAACTGTGGGTTGGGACACCAAAGTGGGTCACAACCCCATTTTAATGGGGTTGACAGGGCCAGAATTAGATTCACTGGGGCCTGGGGCTAGCCAAAGCCTGAGGGCTTGAGCCTGGGGCAGCGGGGCTCTGCCCCGCGCCCCCTTCCACCCCCACCCTCACCCCTCCCACACACACACAAACACACACGGAGTGGCAGGGCTCACCCAGGGTCATGTAGTAATTTTTGTTGTCAGAAGGGGGTCGTGGTGTAATGAAGTTTGAGAACCGCTGAGTAGAGTATACAACCATTTTAAGAAGAAAAAGGAAGCTTTTGTTATGGTCAAGAGCAGCAGGGGACTAACAGTAAAGAAGTTAAAAATAAAACACAAATAATATCCTCTAATTATTTTAATAGTGACCTTCAAACATTCCAGTAGTTTCCATCCTTTATGTCCTGGACTACATTAGAATCTAAAGAGGACTAGCTGTATATGGGAGAGACATTCCCAAAGGACTTGAAGAATAATACAACTCAGTTGTTTTCCCCTGTCTGACTACGCTTCAATGCACCTTCTGAACAATAGAATCCCTAATGGAAAATGGTAGAGAATTTAATAGGGATGAGACCAATAGAATTCTATAGAAATTCAGTATACTATAGAAATGAAATAGATATCCATGGATAGTAAGGATGCTTCTAGAGAAATTACTCAAAAATCCTGGAGATTATAATAATAATTTTGTATATTGCGTATATCTAAAAGCACTTAAAAGAGGGCAGGATCATTATCCCCATTTTACAGATGAGGAAGTTGAGGCACTGTGAGGTTAAGTGACTTGCCTGAGGTCACCCAGCAGGCCAGTAACAGAGCCAGGAATAGAAGCGTGGTCTCAGATCCTTAAAAGTACTGCGGTGATGCTCCACTCAGTGCCATACTGCCTAGTGGAATCATCAGCCCTGAGTTAGGCCCAGGCTGCTCAGACAAGTTAGCCACATAAGGAAGGCATCCTTTGAAGCCAGCAAGCTGAGCTGTGAGTCACCGCAGATAGCAGGGACTGAAATGGCAAAGAGAGGAATGGGGTGAAGAGAGGGGCTTGGGTGCCAAAGCATATGTCTACACAGCATTTTGGAGCTCTAAGAATTGCTGTGTAGACAGCAGGGCCGGCTCCAGCATTTCTGCCGTCCCAAGCAAAAAAAAAAAAAAAAAAAGCCACGATCGCGATCGGCGGCGGCAATTGGAAAAAAAAAAAAAGCCGCAATCGGCGGCAGCAGTTCAGCGGCAGG
The DNA here is from genome assembly GCF_028017835.1 of Emys orbicularis. NCBI lineage: Eukaryota > Metazoa > Chordata > Testudines > Emydidae > Emys > Emys orbicularis. Next base: position 195,102,474 of record NC_088684.1, read on the forward strand.
TCCTTCGCTCCTAGAGGGAGTGAGGGACCTGCCGCCCCCGAATTGCCGCAGGTGCCGCCCCTCTCCCTTGGCCGCCCCAAGCACCTGCTTGTTAAGCTGGTGCCTGGAGCCGGCCCTGGTAGACAGCATTTTGAAGTTGCAGCTCAGGCTCTGAAGATTAGGGACAGTGATGGGCTCTAGAGCCCAAGCTCCAGCCTGGGCTGCAACTTCAAAGTGCTGTCTACACAGCAGTTTTTAGAGCACTAGTGCAAGCCCCACTAACCCAAGCTTGTCAAGCTGGGCTGGACGCAGTGTAGACATACCCTAAGGGGCCAGCCTAGTGTGCCTGGCTGATGAACCAGAGATAGGTGCTTCCCTCTGCTTGGGATCTTCAGTCACAAACCCTCTCATGGAGTTGGGTGCCTAAGCCAGGTCTGCTGCTTAGTTAGCCTATGCCCAAGCAGCCAAAACCAAAATCTCTTTCTCTCTAACTCTGGCCCTATGTTTCCATGTGCCCCCATGTGTCTTCTGTGCAGGAGCTGTGCTCCGCAAGCCCCACATATTGATGACCTGCATTCTTCCCTCCTGCCGTGAGGTCTGACAGGTATCAGGCTTAGGTAGTTGTAGAGCCTACCTATGGGATCAGGTCCCATTAGCAGGACTGTTGTTCCCCTGCCTAGTTTGAGATTCCACTTTGGGATTTTCAGGGCTTTGGCTTGAGCAGAGACTCTGAATTGCTTGTTACCAGCAGGGCAATCTCAGCACTTAGGTGGCTTTACAAATGCCAGTAAGTTTAAACTTGGGCACCTTGGGGACTTAGGCACCTCTGGGATTAGGCAGCAGCTGAGCTGTGGTTTTGAAAATGTCAATGGCAACTTAATGGAGGATTTAGGTGCTTAATGAGGCAGAAAGGTGGCTAAATACCTGGAAGGATCTGGGCCCCAAGCCGTATCCATTGGGCTACGCACTGCCTCCTAATAGACAATAGGACTTAATAATAATTGAGGTGTGCAGGTATGTGTATGTATAATGAATATAAATTATTCTATAAATCTAAGTACTATATTCTTACCATCAAATTCTACAGGATGGCTTACAAATTCTGTAGAAAAGTTATCATTCTTTTATAAGTTCCGGAGGACTTTTTCACTACTGTTGGCTGATTTCAGCAAAAATTGACCAACTGCTTTTGTATTTGAAGTCTAATACAGTCCAAAGAAATTGAATTAAACAGCTGCCAAGTTCTCCCAAATAGTAAGATAAAAATAATTAGGTTTGGTATAGTGTGTTCAAAAGACTGAATCCCTAAAAGCCAATCCACACCCACACGTTATCGTAAGTAGAATTCTGCAGAACATTTACTTAACGCCTCATGCCTTAAAATACTAATGTTTTACCTACATTATAACTGCTTTTGCAACACATAGTTGTGAGACTGAAGATAAGGAAAAATCTGAACTACTTGAGAACTGTGTCTGTGAGTAATGCTCCATTAACCAAAATACTTGTGTATGCTTTCACGAGAAACTGCATATTTTGTCACATTTGAAATTATTACCAATATATGCTAGCAAACAGCTTTTCACAGCAACAAAAATTGCCAAATTCCTCCTTGGAATAAATTGTAAGTTCTCAGACATTTGCCATATTCGTAAAACAATTCTATTATTTTCAGAGCACAAATAGCTTTTCTTTTCCTTCACTTGAGGCTTTCCGGAAAACAAAGAATAATTCAGATCACAACTGCAATGTGGTTTATTTTTTGAAAGACATGTGAAAACATGAATTTTCAGTGATTTTTTTGCCTGTGGTGAAATTTTAATGAATATTCATACATGCAGTCTCAGGTTGCCGTTTAACTTATCTTCAATGGTGCAGAAATGTGCATTTGTCCTGATAAGTGTTCTCTGGAACCTCCATGCAAAGGAATAGAAGATCAGGATGCGTCACGTACAGTACTATATGTCAAGCCACATCAGACAGATCCATAAATTCGTTTGTTGGAACTACTGAACAAACTAGCAGAGAAATCCAATAATATTCTATCACACATGGAGCATGCATGCAGCTAGCTAACTCTGTGGAGTCTTCCCATACTTGTGACTATGGACTTACTGTTTGACTATACGCCTATGAACCTCAGACACTTTGCAATAAGCTTAAGAAAGTGCTTTGCCTTACCTGGGTAACGTATTTTAAGAAAACTTTCACCATAATGTCACAATCTACCTTTTATACAATCAGGGGCGGCTCTATGGTTTTTGCCACCCCACGCACGGCAGTCAGGCGGCTTTCGGTGGCACGCCTGCGGGCAGTCCGCTGGCCACGCGGATTCAGTGGCATGCTTGCGGGAGGTCCGCCGGTGCCGTGCCTTCAGCGCCGTGCCTTCAGCGTCCCCGTGGCCGAATTACTGCCGAAGCCGCGGGACCGGCGGACCTCCCGCAGGCATGCCGCCTAAGGCAGCCTGACGGCCGCCCTCACAGCAACCAGCAGGCCGCCCCCCGCGGCTTGCCGCCCCAGGCACGCGCTTGCTGCGCTGGTGCCTGGAGCCACCCCTGTATACAATTAGCTTCATCATTATGTTATGCCCTAAGCTCCAGAGAGCTCTTTAAATCAAGCTCTGAAATTGGATAGCAAAGTACATAAACCATGAGCTTATTGATCAAATTTCCACTCTGAGTATTCACACACTACAAACTAAACTCCCAAAGTCCTGTCCCAGCATTCTCAGGGTTTAGTCTAAGTCTTGCAATGGAGTTTCTAGAGACAGTCTCTTCTTTTGTTGTTCCAAAGTCTCTCATGTAGCACTCTTAAATTAACAGAGAAATAAAATCCCTTCGTTGTATTCCTCAGAGTGGACAAGCTTCCTCATTCAGCTAACCTTCAGTCTATATATAAGTAGTACTAGTAGTATTGTAGAACCTTGGAGTCCCAGTCATGGGCCACACTAAGCATTACATCCCGAGGGCAATAGGATAAGCTAAATCACCCTAACCAAGGCTACCTACACCTCTAAAAACAGCTGCTTGAAATTCTAGTTACAGCACTGACCTCTGTGGACCAATTTTCTTAATTAATCCAAACACTTCATGCCTCTCAACTAACAGTATATGTTAATCAAATACATGAGTCTCCACCCCAGAAGCACAGCTCCAATCTAGAAATGTCATCCTAATATAGTCACATAACTAAAAATGGGTTTCAAATCAGGTAATCAGGTGACATAGTACAAATTTATCCCTGTTGCAACTCTATTTGCTTCAGTGGAATTACGTCAGGAATGAATCTGGCCAATAGTGTGACTTTTCATTTAACATCATGGGAGAAAGGAATTCAAGCTAGAAACACAACTATAGAACAAATATCTAGCACAATGCTTTCAACTTGCCTTCAAGTAAAAGCTTGGGGTTGTCAGAAGAAAAAAGCTCATATGTTTCAGGCCATTTACCCAATAACAGGAATTGCTAAACCAGTCTGAAAAAAATAACAGCTTCCCTTCAAAACAATATTCAGATAAAAGTCTTAATTTTTATTCTTTCATTTTCGCATGTCCCTGCCAGAACTAGAACCAGAAGTGCTGAAATAATAATAATTATAAATATCGTACCATGAGAAAGGCTGGTCTCATGTTATTTCCACTGTAGTGGAAGCAGGAAGTACCAAAAAAACTCACAAGAAAGCTTCTTCTTGTGTGATTCCCAGCCAAATGTTGCAGAATTAAAGGGTGTGAATAGTTTAGATAAACTTTAAATTAAGGATCCAACCTTTCAGCTGATTATCTCTTAAGGTTTCCCCATTACTACACAAGGAAAGTTTAATTTTCTGTTTAACAATTCCCCACAGCTATATTGGACAAAGCAGACACTGTAAAGATGTGGAATGCGTCTCTACTTCTTTCATATGAACATTTAACCAAGTGAACTTGTGGTTGCATCTCACCCTCCTTCATTTAAACACCGCCAAAGATAAAGTGCTTCCCTTTCGCCAAAAGGAGCAATCTCATACACAAATCCAAATCACCTGCTGCGGGAACTTGGGCAAGTCACTTCCCTGCCTGTGCCTCGGTTTCCCCATCTGTAAAACAAGGATAATAATATCTGACCTCCTTTTAAAAGCACTTTCAGCTCTAACATTAAAAAGTGCTATATAAGAAGTGAGGTATTATTATTAGACTGTACTTCCCTAATTAAATCATATCTTCCATTTTGGATGGAATGACACAGAATTCAGCCAGAAGAAAATAAAATTCCACAAAGCATAGGGAAAGAAATTAACATGAAAGTGAAAAACAACCAGGTTTTGAGACAATGATACAGTATAGTTGACTGTTACTACATTAAATTATGGATGACGTTATGACAGATTTACACACTCGGGGCTGAAAACCATAAATACACTTGGGCTCCTTTTGAGATAGTTACACCTGACCAGGCTGCTAGAGAATGAAAAGTGGTTGACTATACCTAATTGAGAAGCTTAATATACAAAATTTAGTACCAAACTGTTGTCAGATACCTAAAGATATAGGGGAATATGTAAATATAAAGAGCAGCTCTACATTTATGCAACATCTCTGATACCAAGTGCCCAATGTCTATTGAACAACAGAAGCACCTGTATTCAGCAAAGGGTAGAATCATCAAGAAAAATGTTTGATTCTGGTTAAGTATCATGGTATAAAAGATAATTTAGCACTGGAGGGATTGCATTAAAACATCAGCATTTACTAGTCACTGGCTTTTGCATTCAAACCTGCCTGAGCTGTATCCTGGTGATTATCACTATTAAACACCACCTGTCATGTAGGGATCACATGTTCAGATTTGGACTAGGTCAGAGGAGATTCAGAATATTTATTAGGGACAGTGGTATATCATGTGGTTGTGGGCGGTCACTGATTCCATATTTATCAGGTTTTTGACCCAAAAAACCCTCCAAAAAACAAATCACAGGATCTAATTCTCACCTCCTTATACACTGGTGTAAATCAGGAGTAAATAAACTAGAAGTAAAAGGTATTGCATCAGTGTAAACAGATGCAAGCCCCAATCCTGCAAACACTTAAGCATGTGCATAGTTATGAACAAACAGTCCATAAGGGTTATCACTGCCATCAGATGGTAATGAATGATTAGGGCTAGCAGTGTGACTTGGTAAATGATATGAAAAGAAGTGTGTAGGTCATGAAAAAGGGGAAATATTACAGGCTGTATTATTTGAATCAAAACATTCCTTTTTGCCCAATAAAAAAAATGTTTAAAAACCATTTAATAACCTTTTAACATTGTAGACCAGTGGTTCCCAAACTTGTTCCGCCGCTTGTGCAGGGAAAGCCCCTGGCGGGCCGGGCCGGTTTGTTTACCTGCCGCATCCACAGGTTCAGCCGATCGTGGCTCCCAGTGGCCTTGGTTCGCTGCTCCAGGCCAATGAGAGGTGCTGGAAGCGGCGGCCAGTACGTCCCTCACGCCGCTTCCAGCAGCTCCCATTGGCCTGGAGCAGCGATCCGCGGCCACTGGGAGCCGTGATCGGCCGAACCTGCGGACGCGGCAGGTAAACAAACCGGCCCGGCCCGCCAGGGGCTTTCCCTGCACAAGCGGTGGAACAAGTTTGGAAACCACTGTTGTAGACCATTTAAAGCCCATCACAATGGCATGTCTTGTTTTGATAGATCATGCTGTACACACTTATATTACAGCATTTGATCAGTCTCTGGGCACCTCTGACATCAATGGGATTCCTGAGGTCAATAAAGTCACACACATCCTTCAGTGTTTTCATGTGGCAGGGCCCTGATCCTGCCAGGGAGATCAGAATCTGCCCCATAGAAGATTATTTGGCTTAAGAGCCATCGTTACAGAGCTGCTGCCTTTGCAGTTGAGGCAGAGAAGCAGTATGTATTGGAAGAGCTGCCACTACTCTATCCCCAGCAGAATTGCCAAGGCTGAGTTATTTTGGGTAAAAAATTTAATTCCGTGATGCCAGGAGGTTGATAATACCCTGCAATTAACGGTGTTTATCAAAAGAGTGTGCTAGTTTTAAGTGGTTTAAACTATTAGAGGCTATTAAAGGGTCTGAACAGTTTATTGAAAGAAAGGCTATTTTGATTTAAATGAGACAGCTCATAACTTCACCTTCTTTTATATAAATTCATTACATGTGCCTTTTTCTCCCCTGAAGAACTCTCCCTCTCTTTTTCCTATCACTTACCCTTATAGACCACTAGCCCCAGTCATTACCATCAGATATATGGCTATTCACTGACCTGTGTAAAATGAGTTGGTTGTCTCAGGTAAGTTCCTATAGTAGTAGACACATACAGGGGTGCTGGAACAATTTTTATAGTATGGGTGCTGAGAGCCATTCAACCAAACTGTAAAACCTGTATCTAATGGAATTCACTTCAAGCTAGGGGGTGCGGCAGCACCCCCAGCAGCCCTTGTTCCAGTACCTATGGACACATGTCTACATCACAATTGTAACTAATTAGCACTCTGGTTGGTAGTTGTAGTAGAGAACACCGGGGTGGAATGGAAGACTGATCTGTCCTTTCCACCCAAAATATGGTTCCTGTAGGTGAGGTGCACTGCTCAGGCAGCTTGGGAGTTTACAGTACAGGTATGTCTACATTACAGCCACAACAGTGCCGCAGTTGTGCCATTGAACTATAGACACTTCATGCATTGACAGAAGGTTTTTTTTCCATTGCTGGAGCTTATCACCTCTCTGAGAGGCTAGGCCAATGGAAGAATTTTTCCGGCGTAGCTGCATCTACAATGGGGGCTATATCAACCTAACTACGGCACTGGGGCAAGAAATCTTTCACAGCTTGGTCAATTTAATTAAGTGTAGACCAGGCCTACCTCTGCATGTGCTATACTATAGGTATATTCCTGGCCATCTGTCATTTTGGGGACAGATTATGCTGGGCCCTTTGTGGGTGTGTAAACCCCATCTGCACCCTTGAACTCCCCTGAATACAGGTCTGTTCCTGGCTAGCACCCTGACAGGCACTAGCCTTCCAAAATAGGGCAGGGATGATCTGGCTGACTACAGAGGAGTAAGCAAGCTGCACCAACCTAAAGAGTGACACAGTAGCAATATGGGCCAGGACTTCCAGTAACTTATGCCCAGGCCACCTCTCTGTGGCACTGCAGTTCCATACCACCCACCACTCAGTCCCATACTTTAATGGCACAGTGTAGCCCTTGGTGACATAATAACATTATTTCTTTCCAACAAAATGTACAAAGAAAAGAACATACAAAAATACATGTGATGGCCTGGAATGCTAAGCATAGCTAGTCAATCCCATACCCTTGCCTTCCAAATCAAGGGCTTGCTTTGCTTCTTGGAGCCGATTCATGGGGTTATAACATTGCAGTGCTACAGGTGCACTCCCCCTCCTTTCTTTAGGATGAGCCTGCCTGTGACGAAGTGGGGATTTCCCCTTGTTATGTTGTATGTGAACCTATGTAAGTCTTACTGTTTGGCATGAATGCTGTGTGTGCCCCCGTTTCCCTGTGTATTGCATAGGGTTACCATATGTCCGTATTTTCCCGGATATGTCTGGCTTTTTAGTCCTTAAATCATCATCCAGGAGGAATTTTTAAGTATCTAAAACCATCCGGGAAAATACGGATGTATGGTAACCCTAGTAACATGAGGGGAAGGGGACCCCGAGTGACTGCAACTTACAACTCCCAGGTTCAGGTCATTGGCCGTAGGAGTCAGCGCCGCGAAGGTTTCCTGCAAGCCAGCCAGCCGGCGATGGTCAGGAACATTTCCCGGGAAACCCCACTCTGCCTGGTGGCCACGGTCCACAGCAGCATCCCTCCTAGTCCTGCGCCACCTCCTGCTGCCACTCCCAGGGCAGTAGCCAACGTCGGGCTCCGGCAATCTGTGGGGAACAGAGGTGGAGGGCAGCATCCGAGCGCACAGCCGCCTCCTCCCCAGGCTCCCGCCGCTCTCCAGCCCGTGTGCCTCCAGGCGCTTCCCCTGCGCAGCAGCAGCCGGAGCCGAGGTGGGGCAGGAAGTTGCTTCAGGCCCCGCGGTGAAGAGCGGTGGGAGCCAGGAAAGTTGGAGCCTGGGGAGGAGGCGGCTGCGCACTCGGATGCTGCCTGCCGCCTCTGTGCCCCCGCAGATCGCCGGAGCCCGGCTTTGGCTCCTGCCCTGGGAGCGGCAGCAGGAGGTGGCGCAGGACTAGGAGGGATGCTGCTGTGGACCGTGGCCACCAGGCACAGTGGGGTTTCCCGGGAAATGTTCCTGACCATCGCCGACTGGCTGGCTTGGCAGGAAACCTTCGCAGCGCTGACCCCTACGGCCGATAACCTGAACCTGGGAGTTGTAAGTTGCAGCCACTCGGGGGCCACTTCTCCTCATGTTACCCCCATCATTTCAGGGTGCAGCTTGGGCATCCCTCCATCCCTGCCTCCATCCTCTCCCAAAGCCCGGCTCGTTCTCAAATGCTGGAAGGGGAAAGAGGAGGAATTGTCTTGCCTTGGGGCTGGGTGGTCCAGTGAGGGTTAAAAAAAGCCCCTTAGGGAATAGGCTGCTTGTTTCTCTGGGACAACCATAGAGCTTAGACTCGCTTCTGTTTCCCGGGAGGAAGGAGCCTGGTGCTGGGGAGGGACTCTGGTTAGCTTGGGGCTGGAGGAGCAGCGTTTCTTTGCCCCCGCTGGAAGGGCTCACCATGGCTGTTGGAGGTTGGGGATCATGGTGCAGTTTGCCAAACAAGCTCCTTTGCTGCCTCTCTCCTCAGAAGCTGCAAAGGAAGCTGGATTCCCCCCACCCCCACCCAGGGCTGGCTCTAGGATTTTTGCTGCCCCAAGCAGAAACAATTTTGGCCGCCCCCCCGCCCCCCGTTTTTTTCTTACCCCACCCCCGGCCCCGCCTCAGCTCTGCCCCTTCCCCAAATCCCCAGCCCTGCCTCCTCCCCCCAGGCTCTCAAGCCTAGGAGGGAGGGGGAGAAGCGGCGCGCGAATCAGCTGTTTCGCGTGCCGCGGCCGCTCGGGATCTCCCCCTCCCTCCCAGGTTTGAGAGCCTGGGAGGGAGGTGGAGCAGCGGCGCGCGAGCGGCAGCAGCGGAGGTGAGCTAGGGCGGCCGGGGCACATTTTTAGGGGCGGCATTCTGGCGCCGGCCATGCTGCCCCTAAAAATGTGCCGCCCCAAGCACCAGCTTGTTTTGCTGGTGCCTAGAGCCGGCCCTGCCCCCACCCCCCAAGCCTTAAATCTGGAAGCTGAAATCAATCACCTGTTTCCAGTTTCTGCGCCCCGCAGATTTATTAGTCCATTAATATTAGTAGCCTGCACGGAATTTTGAAAGCAACGTATTACTAAGATTGATATTGGACTCTCCAGTTCTTTAAAGAGAGGCTGTTCTGGTTTGGGATTAAAATATGTAAATAAACTACAACCACCGAATAGTACGAAACCTCCCGAGTAGGCTGAACCTCCGTAGAGACCGCTTATGCTTCTCAGTGGGTCCTACCACAAATCAGATCCAAACAGAGGATTTGGTTGAAATGATCTATCAAAATACATGCTGGTTTTTGCAGCCACGCTTCCTGTGCTGTGATCTATCCCAGGGACTTGCTCTGTTTCAGCGATACAGCTATGAACCGAAAGCTCTTTAGGGTCGGGTCGGGTCGGGGGGGGGGGGGCGGAGGGCTCTCTGTGTGCTGCCGGTGCCTGCAAGCCCCGCTCCGCGGCTCCGGCAGCTCCGATTGGCACTTTTCCCGGCCAGTGGGAGCCACAGAGCTCGTGCTTGTGACGGGCGCAGCCCGTGGAGACCCCTCGGCTGCCCCTGATCCTAGGAACCAGAGGGACTTGCGGCAGGAGGGGTGAGTAGGCAAGTAGGCAAGCGGGGCAGGGTGAAGAGGTGAGGGGTGAGCAGCGGGGGTTGAATAGGTGAGGGGTGAGTAGGTGAGCGGGGGGGGGGCGTGAAAAGGCCAGCGGTGGGCAGCAGGGGTTGAAGAGGCGAGCGGCAAGGGAGCCAGTGGCAGGTGGGTGGGGGTGAGGAGGCAAGAAGCGGCGAGCCAGCGGCAGGCAGGGGTTCTCGGGGCGGTCATGGGGGTTTCTGGCAGGGGAGTAAGGAGGTGAGTGGCAGGTGGGAGGAGGCGAGCGGTGGGTGGGGGACTGAGGAGGGACGCAGCAAGCCAGTGGCAGGCTAGGGGGTGAGTAGGGGTGTGGTGGTGGGACCTGGGGCAGAGTGGGAGCAGAGCATGGGAGGAGCGGGGGTGGACTGTGGGCGGGGCTGACACCCCCTGTGGAGTGTCCTCTTTTTTGAATGTTCAAATATGGTAACCCTAGTATTGCACCAATGTCTAGGTGGTGGGAATAAGCATGTGTGACCTTTGTGGGGGTTGCTCCAGCTGCCTGCATGGATGCTACGGCCGCCCCTTCGTAACCTGAGACCCAGGAGGGGGCTGCAACCAGGTGACTCTTGGCCTGGGAAGCGAGACAAAGGCCGGAGGAGGAGCAACGGGCAGAGCAGGGCAGGGGCCAGGCAGCTGGAAGCGAGTCAGTCTCGGCTGGCTTGGGGCTCAGGGGGAAGACCAGAGTCCTGGCTCTGGGCTCCCCTCCCCCAAAGATGGACTTGGCTGAAAGTCACTGATTTCTGTGCTAACAAGTTCTGTCCTACACTGTGTTCCTGTCGACTAATAATCCTTCTGTTTTACCGGCTGGCTGAGAGTCACGTCTGACTGAGGAGTTGAGGGGCAAGGCCCTCTGGCTTCCCCAGGATCCCCGCCCAGGCAGACTTGCTGTGGGAAGCGCACGGTGTGGAAGCGGATGCTGAATGCTCTGAGGTCAGGCCCAGGAAGGTTGAAGCTGTGTAAGCTTCTTGCCCTGGAGACAGTATGCTCGGAGAGAGGAGGCATGCACCCACAGAGTCCTGACTGGCTTTGCAGGGAGTAATTCCAGAGCATCGCCCCGGTGACTCTGTGACACTGCCTCAAAAGCTTCAGAGGCAATAACTTGATCTAGTTTGAAGCTATTATTTTCTAAAATATTATGCAAACTGTTTCTTTATCACAAGATACAAAGCTTTGTCACAAATTCTGCAGGGGCACAAATAATCCAAAGCAAGCGAGTGGGCTCAGCTACTTCATAAAAAATACTTTGGGATTAGTTTTTAGGAGAAAAAAATGCATCAAGAAAGATACATGTAAAAACATACTATTTCAAGGCACACACTAGTCAATGAAACAATTTGGAAAGCTTTATACCCTTCTCCCTAATTATGACATAACCTGATGGGAAAACCAAGACTTTTTTTTAAAACTATAAATTAAGCTTCTGTGGCCCTGGGAAGCCAGATGATGTTTTTTCTAGTTTATTTAAATTAAAAATACTTCCTGATATTTGAAAACATTAATTTTAGTATACACAGAGGTTCACTGAACACACTATTTGTACTAGTAATGTCTGTGTTATGACAAATATCTCCCTAATTTATTATATATATTACCCATGATATGTCAGGCTTCTAAACTACACCTATTTCAAAATTAAAATAGTGGCACTGCATATCTTTCAACAAACAAGGGGAAATGTATGTTTTGTCTTGGAAATTTCTAGAACAAATGGTTGTGTCCAGTTCACCTGTGTATCCTAAAATTAATATTTTCAAAGATCAGGAAGTATTTTTAATTTAAATAAACAGAGAAAAATCATCTGGCTTCCCAGGGCGATTGAATCTTAATTTATAGAAAAAAACTACTTTCATTGATTGGTGGGTGCCTTGAATCAGCATATTTTTACATATTTCTTTATAGTTACTTTATGTAACAATGCTCCTGGTCAAGTTATCTGTGGGGACCAGAGCCACGACTCCTGGATCTAAAATCAGTATCCTGAACTACTTGAGCTAAAAGCCCAGAACCGTTAGCTTAGAGACAGCTGCAGATTCATAAACCTGGTCCTGCCACCAGAGGGAAATAAGAGCCACACTGTGTCAACATGGGTTACACGTGTGGCTGATTGAACATAAACACTATAGATGTCTTTCACTGCTGAAACAGGGTGAATAAAAGTTTCCTTGCAACAAGCCATTTCAGCTTCCACATGCCCTATGCCAACATAAGGAAAAGACAGGGTTTGTCTAATGCTAGGTTTAAGTCATGACTTCTTGGGAATCAATGCTTTAAATACAGCAGAATTAAATCAGAATTTGCTTGTGTTCACTTTCAAACCACAGCCTTTTGAAAGTTCAGCTGAAACACCATTTTTTATGACAGAGCAGCCACTAGTCAACCCTTAGTTAAGATTGCAATTAAGTTTCTGTTTCAAGCCTATTTAAAGTTCTGAGGCATGCTAACGCTGTTTTTTTAAACCAAGGTTATTTGTAATCAAATCTCTTCTGGAACACAGCAGCCACCCCGCTATTTGAATTTAGAAAGAACTTAACATGTAAGACTGAAAATAGGATTGAGAACTGCATTTGGTACTATTTAAGAAAGTCTGTTCTGGTCCTTTACAGGCCAATATTATGATAATATTAACATTTGACAGAGCACAGAAAATATGGCACTGAGAGGGGAGATGTTACTCAACTGAATGTTGAAAGAAAGCAGTCATTTAAAACACACTAAAGTTTTGAGACTAGAAAAAGAGTTCAAATTCCTGAACCTTGACCAGAAAACTTAATAGAAAATCTGAGGATGGCTGAGAAGGGAGGGAGAGAGGCAGAGAGGAGGATGAGGATTAATTAGAACTAAAAGAAAGCTGTCTTCTAAATCAAATTTTTACCTGTTGAGAAATACGTTAGCCAATCAGAATGGCAGCGATTCTGTTCCTTTTTCTTCTTGGAGCCCCCTTGCAGATGGATTGCTTAGGGGTTGTTCGTTGTGGTTGTTCGTTTAAATTGTGTACCACACAGTGCTTGCATAAGCTGCATGATTGGCAACCCTAAAAAATGGAGTCCCCCATTTATGTACAGAACAGCATGGGCAGTGGCGCTACAAACTTGCCACCCACTTCTGTTCCCCAACTCTAACCCCGATGTAACACTTCTAGGGATAAGGATGGTTCAAATTCCATGACATATTCAATTTATCCTCTCTGCTGAGGCTGACAATTAGCTGCTATTGTGGCAGGGCTTCTGCAATTGTCTATTGGGAACTGAGTGCAAACCACCAAATTACTTTTGCACAGGCCATTTCTGTCTGAAGGCTGTTCTAGTTACCCCCTTGCCTGCCCACCAACATCAGAAAGCTACATCTAGATGAAATAATAGAGAGATACCTTCTAACTTCATTAAAATAAATTGCACTAGCAGAGGTCTTTGGAAGCCCACAGTGGAAAATGGTAAATATTTTTCAATGTGTAAGGAGAGTTGACCTATATTTTGAGCAGGACTGGATTTGAACTGACCCACCTAGAGCCTGACTCACAAGGATGCTGAGTGCCCTCACTTCTCACTGAAGTTAGTGGAAACTGAAGGTATTCAGCATCTCCAGGAGTTGCTCAGCACCTTGCAGGAACAAGTCCCTAAAGGAGAAAGGCTTAGGCAGTTATTGCGTGCTAATATCTTTATTTTTTAGTTATAATTCATAAATCATTGAAGTCCTGAACTGTTTAGAATAAATACTGTGCATCCTACACTGACAGCCTGACCCTCAGCCCACTGAGATGGAGTCTTTCCATTTACTTCACTGGACTTTGGATCAAGCCTTTAGAGAACCTGATTATAGAGAGAATGCTAAATTGCTTCAGTGCATTTCAGCGAACTTGCACTCCTCCATCAGTGAAGCTTTGCCGTGCTTGTAGCAAAGATTCATGCCACTGTAACTGAATTCTATTCTGCCACTCCCCTGGGAATCATCATCTACAGAAAAGTGTGGTGCTGCATATCAAGGGGGATCATCACCTGCTCTGTTCTATTTGAGCAGAGGATGGGGTAGGTGGAATGCTTGGCTACTGGTAACACAGTTAAAGAGAGGAAGACGAAGTAATAGCGGTGCTAGCCTGGGACTTGGAATATGTGGGCTCCACCACAGACTCCCTGTGTGATGTGGGCTCCCCCACAGACTTTGTGGGCAAGTCACTTAACGTCAGATTCTTAAATGTATTTTAGGGACTGAATATGCAGATAAGCAGATGCAAAAGCACCCAGGTGCCTAACTATCACTGAAATTTATGAGAGGCACCTAGAAGCTTCAGAAAATCCCATTAGGTGCCTATCTGCATCTTTAGTCACCTAAATACCTTTGAAAATCTGGCCCCAAATCTCTTTGTGCTACAGTTCCCCATTTGTAAAATCGGGACAATACTTCCCTACCTCAAAGGGGTATGGTGAACATAAATCCATTAAAGGCTGTGTGGCACTCAAATACTACAGTGTTGGGGGCCATGTAAGTACCCATGGCAAATAGTTGAATTTTACCTGCCTGTACTTGGAAAAATTCTTTTATACTATGCCTGTCATTCATAGATTCCAAGGCCAGAAGGGACTGTTGTGATTTTCTCGTCTGACCTCCTTTATAGCACAGGTCATAGAACTAATAAATTCATAAAGTATATCCTTTAGAAAAACATCCACTCTTGATTTAAAAATTGCCACTGATGGAGACTCCACCATGACCCTTGTAAATTGTTCCAATGGTTAATTACTCACTCACTTCCAGTCTGAATTTGTCCAGCATCAATTTCCAGCCATTGGATTGTTATTCCTTTCTCTGCTAGACTGAAGAGTCCAATACTAAATATTTGTTCCCCGTGTAGGTACCTTTAGACTGTAGTCAAGTCACCGCTTAACCTTCTCTTTGTTAAACTAAATAGATAGATTTAAGGAGCTCAATCAGTATAAGGCATGTTTTCTAATCCTTTAATCGTTCTTGTGGTGGCTGTTCTCTGAACCCTCTCCAATTTATCGCTGTGGGATCTGAGTGCTTTACCAATGTTGTAAGTAAGCAAACAACAAAGGATCTCTCTTCTCACAACTCCCCCTGCTGTGCGGCACAAGCTACAGGTAACAGGTTAAGCATGAAAACACATCAGCCTGTCGAGTACATTAAACAAAGAAAGCCCTATCTCCTACAACTTTTGCTATAAAAGGCACAAATTCAGACACATCTAAGCATCCCTGCAGTGCGTGACAGACCAGACACTATCAAAGGAAGAAGAAATAAATAAAAACAGCTGTGGGGACTCAATAGCTTTTGAAGACTCCCAGTTTCAAATGTCTTCTTAGTGAAAACAAAATAATTGCTTCCTAACCAGAGACTGGGGGAATATGTTATGTAAAGACACGCGAATGGTATTTGAGATCGTCACCTTTATAGGCACCATTTCAATAGTTAATATCATTACTGATGTTTGTATGTAAGTAATATAAAACATAAATAATAAAATATTAATAATGCCTAGCTCTTATAAAGCACTTACTATCCATAGATCTCAAAACAACAGGTCAGTATCATTACCCCTTTTTACAGATGGAAAATTTGAGGCAGAGAGAGGTGAAGCAATTTGCCCAAGGTCACCCAGCAGACTAGAACCCATGTTTCTTGAGTCCCAGTCCAGTGCTTCAGCCAATAGGCAACACTAAGGCTAAGTAAGGGGGTGGATTTTTTAAAAAGAGCCTAAGGGAATTAGGTGCCGAACCCCCACTAGAAATCCCAGCCTAGTTAAGTATGTTGGGCTGCTTCTGCTATTGGATCACCTCTTAAATAAGACAATAAAATGAGAATGAAAAAAATTCACCTTTATCCCAATTCTATGGCCCATTCAGAACTCTGAATGAAACAGAACATTCTTCTTCATGTGGAAGCAGATATGCACGTTGTAGTAAGGGCTCCAAAACAGAGCACAGAGACCTCACTGACAGATACAGCAGAGCACTTTCAAAAGTATCCTTAGTTAGGGTTAAATTCTACCATTGTTCTGGAGCTGCACAGGGACGTGGGAGCAGAGTGGTAGTTTTCAATGTGAGGCTTACTGAGCCACTCTGCCCATGCAAGGTCAAATAGCTCAGGCAGAAAGGAGAAGAGGCCTGGAAGCAGTACACTCAGCAGCTCTCCTTACGGTCTCTTCAAAAAGGAGAACTGTGCACTCCCCTAGCACCTGCTGCCAGAAAGCAGAATGTTTTCAGGGAACTGGGAGTTCCGAACCACAAAGCACTATACCTTCCAGGGGCATCAGCTGGCCATGGAAGTGCTATATCTAGGTTTGGTTCTGTTTCTGCATGGATGAGCTGGAGGGCAAAGTGAAAGACTCCCTGTGCACCTGTCCTCTTTCTGCCAAATCTGCCATACATACCAGGGGGAAAATGTTGCCCATGGTAAGTCCATGTATGACCAGGCAAATTAGAGAGCCCCATCTAAACTTTTCATCCAGAGGCATGAGTAATGAATAATCCAGGCCATAAAAGAAGTAGTAATAGATTGAAATATATCTATCCAGGTTCTTAAACCCCCCAAAAAAGACAAATCATTCCCCAGGACTAGGTAGCTAAGTGATGTCCCATGAACTAAAACAGAATTAGTCACCATCAAGTATGCGGGAGTCAACCCTGGCAATGTGATCAGATGCAACAAGTTGTTCAACTGAGACTCAAATCTGCACAGTTGAGCAAAAGAAAACATGAACCCATTGGAACCAGCCTTTGTAATGTGCTAAATTAAATCAGAATATCATATATCGTTGTCTCATGATGCCAGTCCAGTGAAGCCAGGCTCTGCATGTCCATCCAAAGAGCATGAGTGGCAAGAGAGGACAAGCCACAAAGAGAAGCCATCCCTAGAACACAGGAAGGAGAAGCAAGTTGGCCACTTCTGAGGTGGGGCTCTCTCCTGCTACCACCTGAACCCAGCCCCAGAATGAAGGCTGTTCTGAGCTAGCATATTTATTATTTATGTATTAACCCCATCAGGGCACCTGGCATGATTCAAAACACCAAAGCAAACAGGACCCTAGTCCTAAAGAGCTTATAAACACCATCATGTTAGGTTCACTCTCCACCAAACATTGTGGCTAAACGTTGAATCTACACCTATTCAGATTCTCTCATTCTTAATTACAGCAACAGCTGAGTTCTCTCATTATGTAAGACAAATTATCTTTCAACATGCAAGGTTAAGATTTTAAAAGAGAAAGCATCTGTAAGCCCTTATCAATTGTGTATTACATAAAGACTGAAATTGTGACTGCTCAGTATTGCCTACTGTTTGAGATAGAGGAGGCTGCTCTATATTTGTCTTGAAGATGTCTAAGATGAAAAGGGGGATTGGTGGATTCCATCCACAGGGAGTTTGTTCAAATTCATTTAGGTCTGAGACGGTTCACACACTCAGTTGAACTAACTCAGAAACTTGAAACAAAGCTCAAATGAAACCACCAAAGGTTGTCTTGTTCCTAGTCCTACCCCATGCAAATTTATCCAGTTTGATGTGTTTTTCACCCCAAACCAGAAGTCAACCTAGGCTCACACAAAATCCAGCCCAAACTCAATGAATAGGTTGAAAAACTGGAGTGAATTTTGTGTTTCATTGTAAGTTTTGTACAACTCCAGCTGGAAGACAGCTGACCTCCCAAGACTTCCCACAGCATCATGGGTTAAACACCATGTACCTATCATATAGAGTGAAAGTTATAAATAATTATATGAAAAACAGCATCCAAGATTCTCTGTTGAAAGCATATCTCATTTCTATGGTACATGTTTTCTGCCATGGTGAAAAAAAAATGGGGAAAAGCCTATAAAAATAAATGTTATTAAATAATCCTTGGGCATTTTGACTACTTGAAATCATGATTTCTAGATCCATCAAAAAGAAGGCAGTAAAGGCAACCAGTTAAAGCGAATTTAACAATTAGTGATCCTGCCACAACTACTTAGAACTCAGTTTTCACATCTAGTCTCTTTCTCCCCTCCCCCGCAACATCTTGTAAAAATTTTAGTTTGATGTCTGGAAAACTGTATGGTATGCAATAAAGAAATGAGCCGAGAAAGAAATAATTCAAATGAACAATACACCAGACCTTTGAATTCAGTCACACCTAAGGAAGTGTTAGTGATTTCTGTATATGTGGGGTCATTAATGTTTTTATTTAGATGGAGGCCAGTCATTGTGCGTCACCTTGTCAAAAAAATGGGAGGAAACTTTCAATTTATGCTCAGGAGACACACACCCAGGCACACACAGAAGGAAGCTGGGGCTTGAAAAACATTACTGATGAAAGATATTACTGTTATCATGGTGAGTGGAAAGTCTAGCTTCTAGCATCACATTCCTGTGACCATGGAGTGGTGTCGTGAGACATTCTCTCCTTCTTTCAGTATGACAGGATGAAGCCTGATATACCAAAAGGAATGACTCTCCTTAATAAATTGAGGGTAGGTCTTTTAGTTAAATACCTAACTTACTTGTGAGATGGTACGTTCTTCCATGTTTGAAATCACCCAGATTTATCCAGCTATTCACATTTTGCTGACGTGTTCAAGCATATGATATATAATGTTTCAAATAGGCATCACTAGGTTGCACTGTTACATATAGTCTTCCACTTGTTTTTTCTTTGCGTAGAAGCAAGTTCTGACTCCTGGGAAGACATGTTGTGCTGTGTTAGTTTTAAGTTATGCAAGGTTTGTGTAGATGCAGCTTCAATGGAGAAAGGGAGTTATGTGAGCAGCAAGAGAGGTTGCTCTCTGCCTTGGGTTCTGATTAGAGTCTATTCTTTAGGCATTGCTGTTGGGCTCAAATTCCTGGAAGAAGGAATAGCCCTGCATGCTATTTTGACCATCTCATTTCAGGACTAGTATACGTATTAATAAAGCAAATCACACTATCAGGGTGATTTGATTACAGTGTATAAATACCTTCACAGGGAAGAAATACTAAGTACTGAAGGGCTCTTTAATCTAGTGGAGAAAGGTATAACAAAAACCAATCGCTAGAAGTTAAAACCTGAGAAATCTAAATTGGGAATGAGGCACACATTTTTAACAGTGAGGGTGGTTAACTGCTGGAACAAACTACCAAGGGAAGTGGTGGATCCTTCATCTTTTGATGTCCTCAGATCAAGGCTGGATGGCTTTGTGAAAGATATGCAATTAAAATATATCAGGAGTCCACATTTATGACCCACTGAACAGTTTTAAACTTAGTCTCTTTAATCTGATAGATACCTTTTTCAGACTGTGAGACTTCTGCTCCTACTGCAGTTTGAATGAAGAACACAACTACATGAGCTAGAGGAAAGTTTCCACTTGGCTGCACTACTAAGATCCTAGAGATCACTAGAGGTCACCACAACTTATTGGTAAAATATTTATTTCATTCATTCCATTTTCATTCTTCTGAAGACTGAGTAAGCAGGACTGCCGCAATACCAGGACGGCTGATGCGGTGCTTTGTCAGTCTCATCCTCTTCCAAATGTATTCAAAGCAACACTACTGAAAGCCTGAGGAATGCCTTAGCAGCATTTGCCCAGTATTAATAAGTTGCATTGTTACAAGGACATCTGTTGTCCCATTGCTTCTTGCATACCAGCACAGCTGAAAGTAAATGAAAATTAACAACAGGAGGAAAAGGGGTCTGACATATTTGTTGACGACATCGCCTGATCAGCAGGGTCAGATACAACAAAACTGAGGGAACCCGAACAATGTGCGTGAAGGCTAAATGTCGAGTTCTTATTGTTCCAATATATATGTTTTCCTTCCTGGCTAATTTGTGAATGTGCTAACTGCACAGAATGCTCTCTCTAAAAGGAAAACATTCTACATAAAGATTGCAATGCAGCTGCTGACTTTGACTTCTCAAGCACCCTACCCAAATATGAACTAACTCATACACTTGTCATATTTTTTCCTGTTTGTCTTGCTTTGTCTTTCTGGACTAAATGCAAAAACAGATGGCTATGTTGCAGAAGTAACATTTTCAGTTACATGTGCATAAGCAGGTATTTATATACACAAACCTGTTTTGCAAATTGCACCCAACTATATTTTACAGGTATTATACCAATTACCTGTTATCTGTGCATATGCATTTTACACGTGCAGTCCAGTGCCATTTCTTTCCAATGTGGCTTTTTATATTTAAGAATAGTGTTAGGCAGCCATTTAGACACGGTCACTGAAGGATTATGAAGAAGTAGAGTTTTGGGGGCTGTAAAGGAGTGACAGAATCAGGTCAGCAAGGGACCTGATCAACTCAGACAATGTAAAGACATCTTGTGGTATTAACTCTCAGAAAACAAAATTTTAATTGCTCGTGATAATACAAAATAAGTGTTAAAAACAGCTGCCATCTGTTGTCAAAAGACACTATAACTTAAGATGTGCATTTGTTCACTACAAAAGCCAGGGCTGTCCCTAGACTAAATGGCACCCCAGGCGAGGAACATATTCAGTGTGCCCCCCCCCTCCATTTGTTAAACTTTTGAATACCTGCCCTGGCACCCCAAGCCCGGTGCCCCAGGCAGTTGCCTGCCCCTAAATCTGGCCCTTACAAAAGCCCTGACCCTGCAAGCATTCGTGGGCTATAATTTATGCATCTGAGTAGTGTTATTAAAGTCAATACTTAAGGTTAAGCATGCACTTAGGTATCTAGAGAACTCTGGCCTAAATTCCATTGTAAGTTCATTAGATGATGGCTAGTGTTTCATACAATAGTATATCATGCTAATCAATATAGTCTCATTGTTTCCTTATATTCCTCCATCCGTCTCCACCTGTTGTCTCGTGTTTTATACTTTGATTGTAAGCTCTCTGAGGCAGGGACCCTCTTTTTTGTTCTGTGTTTGTACAGCACCTACCACAATGGGGTCTTGGTCCATGATCAGGGCTCCTTGTAACTATGATCATACAAATCAATAAATAATAATCTGCATTTAACTTGCATGGAGTACTTGATGCGAGCTATCCAAAAACACTTTACAGAACTCAATACCAAACAGCAAAAGTGAGGTATAAATTAAGCAATGAATACGCTCTATGGTGAATACATTAAAAAAATAAGGGTTGAATTCTGCCTTGATTTGCTGTGTCACATCAAGGACATCAGCAAATTTTGCAAAAAGACGCAGCAAGAGAGCGTATCAGTGAGCTGATAGCATGGAGGACACGAAGGAGTGAACTTGGGGTGCTTGCTGGTCAGTGGAGAATGAAAATATCACCTGAAGATGAGATGAGGATTCTCAGAGAATGGAATGCTGTCACAGAGCATAAATCATGTCATTGACCTGGAATGGATGACTAGGACAATCGCAGGGGTCCCTGAAAGTGTTGGGTAGACAGTATAAGTACACAGTGTCGGGGTGTCTTAGAAAAGGGACAACGTAATGGCAATATTTTCTCTTTTATTTTCCCCTTGTGTCAGTGAAATGAGTAACTGCCAGAGCTCAGGTTTGAAGCATGTGAGCATAGTCTCTGCCACTATGCTAAACTGGTGCTTAATGCCAAAGGTAATTTATAAAGATTATTGGAAATAAACTGTTTTGTAAGTAACCTGATCGACACAGGATCTTGTTTGTGAGAAAAAGGAACATTTCTCAGGGACAATTATCACTAAGAAACAATGTTCTAATTCCTCTTTGCTCTCTCTGGGAAGGGCAGATATTACCACTAACAAAATCTTAGATGAACAGTGAACAGAATTACTTTGCAGCCTGGCAGCAAGGGCATCTGCTAAGATCCAATTAACACTTTTTAAATCTATCATGTGCTACAATTTTGTTATACCTGCTTTAAGAAAACAGAAAATCAAACTCCTGGAATTAGAGCTGTCAACAGCTAGAACAGGGTTATTGGAAAGAGGTCCTACAAGTAGCCCTAGTAACTGCAGAAGCCTGTTCTGTCTCCTAACCTTCAAAAGTCTCCAAGCACTGAATACACTTTCACGTAGAACAGATATGCATCACCATCAAATCTATCAAGGTTTAACATAAAAAGCCCTGGATCAAAACCTAACACCAGTCCCCTCTCCACCTGCCAGAGAAAAGTGAATGCCAACCATCCATAGTAAAAGTTTTTTCCAATTGAAGTAGCCTCTGCAGAGACAGCAGCTAGAAAGCACCTACTCTGCTTACAAGATCTATTAGCCCTTGAACCCCTTCCACTGGGGGCAGGGATAAAACACTTTGCTTCAACCAATGATTAATATCCCTGAAGAAGTTTAAAAGACAAAACAGGCCTGTTGGGGATGCAAGAGGTCTGATCAAGGTGCACTTCTGAGCTAATAAACATTTTCAGTCTATTTCCTAGGGCTTTGGGATACGTTTTTACAATCAGCGCAGCCATAGGGGTTTCCTGTTTGTCAGCTCACAGATATCTTCTTTGGGGTGGGGGTGGGGGCAACAAATGAGCTTTCCCTCTTGGCAACAAGGGAGAGAGGCACTGTCTCTCCTTGATGCTTTCCATGCAGACCAGCACTAAATCACATCCCAGAGAAGACCAAAAATTCCTTATAAACCTCTGCAGAAAAGCCACCAGTGCCAGGAGAGTCTCTGGTAGTCAGCTCACAAAGGGCTGCTGTCAGTTTCTGAAGAGCTCAATCCTCTTCAAGTCCTTCTGCTTGCAACGCTGAGATCCTCAAGATACTGCTAGATTAAGACTGATGCATGCCTCTGCAGAGTTCAAGTCCAAGTACTCTGAGTGTTAATGTCTGGATCCTCACAGGTTCACTTAACCTGGTTCCAAAGGTGCAATTGTCACATGGCTAGTTATCTTCTACTCTGCATTTTTCTTTTCTGGCCCCAAGAAATATTGAGCAGATGCTTCAACCTCCTTAATACTGAGCTCTAACAAGAGCACCTTGGGCCTTGCAATCCAACTCCATCAAGGTCCATTTCTTATACTTCAGGCACTCATCAAGTGCTTTTTCTGTTTCTATTATTTAATTCTCTCTAGCTCACGGCTGTCAGATCTTTGGGCTTGTCTACATGAATCCAGAGTCCACACTATGAGTGTGTGATTTGTAGAGTTGCCCTACTGTGGTCCACTCTAACTTCCCCATGTAGACCCTGCTAGTGTGCAGTCCTGTGTGTAGACCCTGCTAGTGCGCAGATATAGTCCTGTTTCAAACAGGACCACGTCAATGTGCACTAAGGAACATTTAGTGCATGCCAGCAGGGTCCACATGCAAGAGTTAGAGTGCAGCACTCTAGTGTGCTCTACAGATCACACCCCCGTAGTACAGATTCCAGTGCAGCAATCCAGCAAAACCTCACATATAGGTGTAGAATCACTTAGTTGTGTTTCAGATGTTTTAGACAGCCATAAGTCTGGCAGAAGCTTTTATGGATCCAGATGAGGGGAAATGGCACTGAAGAACACTCACCTGGCAGCTGGAAAGCAGATACCCCCAACCTAGCAAGTCAGAGAAAAGGAAACTTTAAATAAGTCAAAGGATGAATGTCTATTGTGGCTGACAGACAGACAGAAAGAAAGCAGGGATACCCTTGCTTCTACCCTTCCCTTCCTTCAGTTTTTTTTATCCAGCTTGTGACAAGTGGCCACCGTGTCTTTATCCAAGAAGAGAAAGGTAGATCAAGAGTGTGATGTGTTTCAAGAGAAATAGAGAATTTCATATTTCTGTGTGGATGTGAATAGAAAGCCCACATGCTTGATTTGTAAGCAACAGGTAACTGGTAAAAGAATGCCGCATTCAAAGACATGATGAAGCAAGCTGTGGTGAGAAATGTGATAAGTACACGGGAAAATTACACAAAGATAAATATACTGAACTAGCACAGTCACTGAAATCAATCAGTGCTTATTAATACTCATCATTTAAGTGATGTTGTTGTTAAAGTGGGCTGTGTGACTGTCCATGAAATAGCTGTCATCAAAACTAGTAATTTTTGAGAAACTGTATGCTAAAAGTTGCAAAAATCATGTGTCCAGATAAGTGACAAGTTTTTTCAAACATCAGCCTCTCAAGAAACACAATTATAAGAGAATCAATGATTTAGCTGAGAGTTTGAACAGTCAACTCCAGGAAAAAGCAAAGTCCTTTGCTGCTTTTTTCAGCTGTTATTGATGAAAGCCCAGATGTAAGTGACATGTCTCAGCTAGCAGTGTTCATTCATGGAGTTGATGAGAACATGTGCATAGCAAAGGTGCTAGTAGAATTGGTGCCGATGAAAAACACAACAGCAAATACAACAGCAACTGACCTCTTCAACAACTTGGTGGAAGCTCTAAACAAAATGGATGTAGATTGGAAAGAGTGAGCCTGGCCACCCTCAATGGTGGGCAAGAAAGATGGAGTTGTGATAAAATTGAAGGCCAAATTGCAAACTACCAACCATAACCAGCAGTTTGGCAGTTTTCACTGCATTTTACATTGAGAAGCTCTGTGTAGTAAAACTTTAAAAATGAATCATGTTAAAACTGTGAATTTTATTTGAGCTAGAGGTCTCTACTACCACCAGTTCAGCCGGCTGTCAGGAAAAAGTGACATTCATCAAGAACTGCTGTATCACACTGAAGTTCGGTGGCTAAGCCAGGGAGTTGCATTGAAGCACTTTTTCGAATTGTGTGGTGAGATCCAACGTTTCGTGGATCAGAAAGAGAAAGATGTCACTTCAGTACCAGACAATGGCTTCAAGAATTTGCTTTCATGGAAGCTATTACAGAGCAGCTGAACTCGCTCAACACAAGAATGCAAGGGTGCAACCAAGCAGTGACAGAATATATGACAACATCTGAAGTTAAGGGGGGGGATAGCTCAGGGGTTTGAGCATTGGCCTGCTAAACCCAGGGTTATGAGTTCAATCCTTGAGGGGGTCATTTAGGGAACTGGGGTAAATATCTATCTGGGGATTGGTCCTGCTTTGAGCAGGGGGTTGGACTAGATGGCCTCCTGAGGTCCCTTCCAACCCTGATATTCAAAGTTTCTGCTGTGGGAAAAGCAACTTTCCCAGCATAACTTGGCACATGTTCCCATCTTGAAATCACTGTATAACACTGTTGGACTCAGTTTGATGACATCACATAAAGAGCCATGGGAAAAACTGATGAACCAAGAAAGCAATTTTAAGAACAATTCTCTGACTTCAGGAACCAGAGTTTACAATTTTCAGCAGACCATTTTCTGTCAGTCTGCATGATGTACCGGAGAAGCTCCAAATAGAATTTATTGAACTGCAGTGTGACACTCTGGGGCAAATTTTCTAGTATTGGTGTTCCCAAGTTTTATCAATACCTGGGATAATATTATCCGAAACTGAAGTCCTTTGCATCAAGAATTCCTTCCATGTTTGGGAACACAGACACATGTGAACAAGTTTTCTCCATCCTTAATATCAACAAATCTAAACTATGTTCTCAACTAAGTGAACACACCTGAACTCGATGCTCAGGATAGCCTCAGCCTTGTCACTTGCTCCCAATGTTGATGCATTGGTTCTAGCTAAGAGATGCCAACTATCTGGGAGCAGCAGAAGCAGTCACTAAAATCTAAAATAAATGTAAGTAATTACCAGCCTGGTTTATCTTTATCTATTTCTACTTTAATAACTTTTGCTGAATGTGGCCCATGCCCAGGGACAGGATATCAGTTTAGGCCCATCATATGAAATGAGTTTGACACCTCTGCTTAACTCTTCCATGCTTGGGTGTGGGCTCAGTGATACCTGTTGTATTTATTGCTGACAAATATATATTAAGGTGAACCTTATCCCACCACCATCACCTCAAAGAAGTATGTGGATTTGGCCCCTTCTCCACAAAAAGAGTTAAAACAGCCCAATAAACTATACATAAAGTTTAATATTTAATGTGCCAGTACAGACAATGTTTATGGATGGAGGACAAAATAAAATACAGAAGCCAGACTATGATCAGGGAACCCATTAGGGATAGTGCAATATATTTACGGGATTTTTTTAAAGACAAAGCCCATCCAGCCTTGCTAAAGGAAAACAACTAGTACTGGTATCCACCGCCAAGTAAATTGTCTCATCTGAGGGTTAAAACTCCTCCTCACCTCAACTGACTTGCCAAGCAGAAGACAGCTGGTTAAAACATAATAGGTAAAGTTCTTAACGATTTCTGTCAGTCCCGTCATCAGCTGCACAATTAAAAATATCCCTGCTATCAAAACATCATATGCCAGGTAGTTTACTGAAAGAGCATTCAGGGCTTCAATGTTATATTCTCTCTCCTTGCCCACAAGAGCATAAACATCAAGCAAAATGAACTGACCAAAAATCAACTTTGGGTGGACCCAGCTCAGGTCCCTGTCTCTTAGCCCTTGTTGTGGGCTCCGCCCCTTCTGAGCTTTCTTATATTTCTTTACCATGGGGAGGGGGAGAGGGATCAAAAGGGAAGCAAATGTTCCAATGTGGCTAAGAATAAACTCTTCTCAGGGCCAACTCAAGAGAAAAAGGCCAGCAATACCCACTTACTTTGGGTAAGCCTATGTAGCAGTTTTACAGGAGTCCTTGTGGCTGGGTACCTCAATCAGGCTCTCTCTGTCAGGCTTTCCCTGGGAGTTTGCTGGGGGTCTCCAGGATGGGAGTTCTCCCTGCTGCTTCAGGACCCACTCCCATAGCTTCCAGCTTTGGGTGTCCTCCGCACCCCCTCCCCCTTGCTGACTGCATGTTCCTCTTTTTTAAAGGCCTCCTTCCTACCATGCATGATTTGCAGGGGTGGAGAAATGGGGTAACCTCCTCCCTCAGAGCCTTTCTAGCCCCTTCCCCAGCAGTGTGGAATTTATACACCCATCACACTGCCTTTAACTTCTTTTGAACCAAATAAACCAGGCTTCACATTTCTGAAAATGTGGGCCCATGACTAAGAAAAGCTTCTGTCCCTCCAGTCAATCAGCAGAAGGGTTTGATTCAGGTCACCAGTTTGTGTTTCTCATGGAAAAGAAATGAATGTGCTTCTGTGGCAGATATTCAAATACAGCCATGTGTTTTCTTGTCTCTGCACCCGTTAACGTTTGAGGATTCACATGTAAGCTTACTCATCGCTCTGGGAATCATGTGGGGAAAGTGAGAGATAAAGCAGAAAGAACTCCATCATCGCTGCTAATTGCGGAAACACACACTTTAGTCATTAGTTGCTGCAGCCTCTTCTGTTTTTGTTTTGTTTTTGCTAAACTCAGGTGTAGAGTTTTACTTCATAATATGCTGAGGAGACAACAAAACCAGACTAAGAGCGGGAACACTTTCTTTCATGTCAACTCTGCATTTCCCTTTGGTCTCGTTAAGAAAACTTTTATTCCCTCAATAGCTGAGCAGCAGGAAGCTGGAACACAGAAATTCAGTGAGCTCATCTTCCCCATTTCTCTCACATTCAAACTTATTTAAGGCAAAACACTATTCACTTTTGAATTAAGGTAGACTGAATTAAGACCTCTTTAATTCTTAATGAATGTGTCCACACAGGGACTTAATGCAGTTTAACTAGTCCCCTTTAAGTCACACCTTTAGTGAATTCGGGTTAACTTTTCTGAGCATCCCTGTGTTGACAAACTGTTACTCCCACACACATCCACAGTTTTGCTCATTCAAAAACTATATTGCACATTATATTACAGCCAATATGCTTTCCTACCAAGAGCACTCATGCACCCACCCCTTTACAGAAACACTTTCCAGAAGCAAGTTCTTAAAAATTATGTCTGTGGGTCCAAGGCTCAAGGGTTTCATTCCAAAACATTGACTTTCTCCATTCTGGGTGGCAGACAAAGCCTCTACATCCAAAATAAACCAAAACTACCTTTCTCCAATCTCAAAAAAGGCAGAAACCAAAGAAAACCTGAGCCCAACTCACACAATCCTGAGAAAGAGAAAGAGGAAACAAGAAAAAGGAAAGAGGAGAGAGAAAGGAGGGAAAGTGATTTCTATTCCGCCATTGATCTTCAGGATATTTAGTAACTAGCTCTCATTGAGAGTTACCCACCTAAATCTCCAGTGAATCATTTGGTGAAGAGATTCCTTTCTGTATATTTCTGATAAAGTCATATACTAATATTGTCTAGTAACCATCAGGGATGATGTGAATAAACTACAGACATGCCTAATAACCTTTCTCAAAGTGAATCCATTTATAATGCAGTTCTGCTTTGATTGATTATCCCAAGTTACTTCAGTGCACTTGAAAGGACTTTTATTCCACATGGCTGAGTAAAATGGGCCCACTTGCTCTTGTATTCCTATTTTCAAGTGAAAATGACATGAAAAGTGAAATTCCTGACATATCCTGGAACAAAATTACCAACTGTTTTTGTGAACATGTGCCATTTTTGCACACTAGTTGTTATCTTCCATTTCTGTTTAGACTGTTGGCTATCTTTCTTGAAAAGATTCATCTTCACCTGTAATACTAAAAATACAATAATCTCCCTAAAAAAAAATTCCAAATTCAACTGGCTTTCATCTAATCCTATAACATCTGTGGGAAAGCTGCAATGTGGGGGGGAGGGTTTGTTCTCCACCCTTAATGACTGCTCTGACTGAGTCTGTCATTTCTCAGATGTTTCCATATCACCTCTGCAACTCTACATGTTTTCTTTCTATCTAGATTGACAGAGCTGACAGTCAAGCAGAGAGAGTTTGGTTTAGATCCAGATCAGTACTGCATAGCTGGAACTCCAACCCTAAAGGCATCTGTGAACTGAGTCATTGATCTGACCCAGAGGCAAAAACACAAAGGGAGGAAAAGAAGGGGTGGGAGCCAGTGATTAATAAACAGAGCTCTGCATTCATTTTAGCTATCATCCACAAATATACATTTTCAAATTCCTTTTTTTTTTTTTAAGACATTAAAGTGTCATCTGCTGGGGACACAGTTGTTATTAGACTTCACTTAGTCCAGAGTATCACAAGCACTTTAAGAAATGATGCTGTAAAGTTTTGTCACTGGAAACAATGGAGAAACTAAGTGATGATATCCATCTGTGGAACCTAAGTTACGGGTCAGCCAGGTGTATGCTTTGAGAAATATCTCCACTGGAGCTGGTAAACAGAGAGAAAAAATCATCCAGAAACCGTTCCAAAGCTTCTAAATAAAACTGGCCATCAGTGTCTTTCTTATTTTCTCTTTGTGAGTATTTCTAGGAGGTAGGTTTTGTTTGATTTTATGTAGCAAATGAATTTCAGGCGTGTAGCCAGAATTAATTTCATCACAAAATTTAATTAATTTGGGGGTGAGACAGAGGTTGTTATTTATATGAATTTGGTCATCCAATCAGGGAATAGAAATAACACAATTTGAGAATCAGATGACCAAACATACACCTTGAATATTAAATCACAAATATTGTCTACACAAAGCTTACAAAGAACAGTTCATGAGCAACTCGTGCTGAAATTTGTTCATACAAAATCCTCTTACATTTTTGAATAACAAATTCCTAAAAATTGCAGCCTGCTCATGGACAATTCATAAACAGGAAAAAGTGCAATATCTGCATACAAAAGTTCAGGATTAGAGGAATAGGATTGTTACAGAAAAGGGGTTTAAAGAATATTATGAAAGTCAGATGGGGCAACAGCTGAATATGAAAAACGTGCTTAGTTTTGCAAATGTATGTTAGGTTTGCAAAGGTGTTTTGAAGCTGTAGGCCATATATTTGCATAATATGGATGTGGATATCCCCCTCCCCTGCCACCACTCTTACAAGAGTGCTCTACACAGGAGATCTGTATGTATATACAGTACAACCTCAGAGTTACGAACTGACCGGTCAACCACACACCTCATTTGAAACTGGAAGTACGCAATCAGGCAGCAGAGACCAAAAAAAAAGAAAATACTATACAGTACAGTACTATGTTAAATGTAAAGTACTAAAAAAAATAAAGGGAAAGTTTAAAAAAAGATTTGACAAGGTAAGGGAATTGTTTCTGCGCTTGTTTTATTTACATTAAGATGGTTAAAAGCGGCATTTTTCTTCAGTATAGTAAAGTTTCAAAGCAGTATTAAGTCAATGTTCAGCTGTAAACTTTTAAAAGAACAACCATAACATTTTGTTCTGATTTACGAAACTTTCAGTTACTAACAACCTCAATTACTGTGGTGTTCGTAACTTTGAGGTTCTACTGTATGTAAATAAAGTTGTCGCCGCGTTGGTCCCAGGATATTAGAGAGACAAGGCAGGTGAGGTAATATCGTTTATTGGCCAACTTCTGTTGGTGAAACAGACACACTTTCGAGATACACAGAGCTCTTCTTCACGTCTGACCTGAAGTTGGTCCAGCAAAAGATATGACCTCACCCACTTTGTCTCTCTATATGTAAATAGATAGTTGATTGGGGTAGTATTAAGAGTTATTAACTATCTCCCCAGTTTCCTCATCACCTCTTCTCCCCCTTCCAATTCATTCCAGACCCAAGAATATGCATTCCCCATTTTCCCCACTCAGTGAAGTAGAGATGCATTCCCTTATCTCACCCACTGATACTCTGCTGTGCTGAGTGGCTGCTCTGTTCTGATCTGACTGATCCTCTGGGCCTCAGTGCAGAGGAGCTGAAGCAGGCAGAGGAGCCAGTAGTTATTATTTATTCTTATTTGTATTACATAGTGCCTAGGAACCCAAGTCATGGACCCGGTCCCCATTGTGCTAGGTACAGCACAAACACAGAACAAAACGGTCCCTGCCCTGAAGAACTGACAATCTAAATAGACAAGACAGACACCAGGTGGGAGAATGGGTAGAACTCACCAGCAAAGTGAACAATGTAATGGCAGCAAACAGCATGTTAGTCCCATTAGCTACAGCTATAGATGATGTATAAGTGAGTTTAGTTAGCAGAGGATTAGCTAAAGGGAAGGAGGAGGGGACACTGAAGAGAATGGGGGGTGATCGGAATAGGGAAAGAGAGATGAGGGTAAAGGGAGAGACATGGAGTTGAAGAGATTGAGAAAGAAGGGGAGGGATGAAGCAAACAGCCAATCAGTACAGGGCAAATAAAGTCCTGGGGGAAGGAGCTATCTCCTGCCCCATTCTGGGTCCGGGAGGGGTGTTGAGCCCCATTTCCCCCCAAGCAGCAGCCCCTGCTTTGGCTACTTCTGCCCCTACTGGTTGTTGTCTCCTACCCATTCTGCACCCTCATTTGTGATAGACATGAAGGTTACTTAAGAGACCAATAATGTCTTCGGTGATTTTTAATCACTGATCAGTCCAGTAATTTTTTTTTTTTTTTGCTTTTGATCGTTATCTAATTCCTATTCAGATGATGTAAAAACCAAAGTTACCTCAATTCCACCATGAATATGTAAATCTAAACCATCCTGAAAGTTGATCATTCACTCAGAGAACCAGAAGCACACTCATCTGTATTGCCTAAGACACAGACACTTATTTTTGGACCATCTTTTATAATAATATATAACATTAATATCTTATGCACATACAATATCTCTCTGCCTGAAGAATCCCAAAGCCCCACGGACATATATATATGCACACATGCACATACATTAAGGCTTGATCTACACTTAAACGTTCAATTGACATAAATACTTTGGTGAGGGGGTATGAAAAATCACATTCTTGAACTGTATAGACACAGCTATGTCAATGGAAGAATGCTTCCATCAATGTAGCTACCGTCGAGATTGCGTTTACACTATGGGGTTATGTGGGCATAGCTTTGCCAATGTAGCTAAGCCTGCGTAGTCGCCATAGTGTAGGCATACTCATAAGCCTCACAAATGTGATGGGAACATCCATGTGGTAAATTACAAATGTGATAAACTATTGACTGTGTGACTGCGTGATACATTTATCATATACCACCTCACTGGCTCTCTGCCTATTAATTTATTTCCCTGGGACAAAAATCAGGATCAATGACTAACTCGGTGTCTCATAGGGTCTGTGACAGAGCCAGAAATAGAACCCAGATCTTCTTAATCCCACAACACCATCCTTTCCCCTTTCAAAATCCACCCTATAGAATGTTATAAAATGATGCTTTCTTTAAATAGTATAGAATGCTCCTCTTTGCAGTCTGTCCATAGCCAATATAAAAACATTGATAGGTGTACATCTAGAAAAACAAGTCACAGATTCTTGAACATGGAAAAAGTATTTTCTTAATTCTCAAGCTATTCATTTAGAAAGACAAGGTGGCTGAGATATCTTTTATTGGACCAACTTCTAAGAAATATTGCCACACCCCCACCCTCCTTGACTCTCTAGTATCCTCGGACCAACTACAACTACACTTCATACAAGCTATTCATTTAGCATTTGGAGCCCTCCTCTTCACTTTCACTTTCAACTCTTACCCTAAAAACAGTCTATAATTTTACAAAACTGGTTTCATTTTTGGATGTCAGTTTTTTTCTAAAAGTAACTATTTCATTTTTTTTTAATTGCCCTCAACCTCTTCTATGCAGCCAACAATATATATTTTTACACAATATACTGGAGAAATCAACCAATCTCTTAAGAATTGTGAGCAGTGGCTGCACCACAGTGCATTTCATGGTTAGGAACTTACTTTCTCACAGAACTATACACTGTGTTGCAATGGTAACTAGAAGTTTTGTCAATTAACCACATACAATCATTTAAAAATTATCATTATATAATAAACTTTTATAATTGAAACACGGCACTGAACATTGAACAAATAAGTACTATTAACTCCTACTTTGTTGTGCTGCCAACAGTTAACACCTCATATAGCCTGAAGCAATAAAACTCAGTTCTCTATGCCTTTGCACAGCTAATCTGGGTTATAATATATTTGTTGCTGATTGATTTACAGCACAATAATGCAGGAACTATGTCTTCCAGACAGAACAAAACTAGATCAAAAGTTTGTATCAAATATTCATTTTCATAACAAAGATTTATTTTCTTAAATATTTTTACTGCTTTTAAAATATGCCGGGTATGCTAGCTAGTTTGCATAACAGATACAAGTCTACACAAACTGTAATGTGAAATGTTACCTAAAAGATTTTCAAACAAGAAAATCACACGTTGCCCTTATAAAATAGTCTTTAATACTTTGTTCCTTAATGATCCTTTTCTTTGATTGACTCACCATAATAAAATCATCCTTGCCTTTCTCATAAACCACTTAAGTCTCATGACTGTTGGCTGGTATGCCCTTCCAATAACTTATTCAAAAAGTGCTTCTCTGAATCAGTGGTTAGAGCTGGTTAAATTATTTGTTGCAAACTATTTTATTCATTGGATTGTGTTCTTCTCCTTGTGAACTGTCTGCAAAAAAATCAAATGCTTTCTGTTCCCCAATGGGATGGCCAAGCTTTGTAAACAAGAGGAGTGCCTGAAGATATCACTGGTGTACTGATTCTCCCACAAGCAGGCAGGAGTCCAGTTTACAGACACCAGCCTCTGATGCCTATTGCTTGCCTCTGACAACTGTCTTGGCTAAAATCAGGTAAACAGAAAGAGTGGCCTTGTCCTACCTTGACTTCACTAACACGGAGGGAGGTCTCATACCCAACGTGATCTCCTCAAGGAGAACCTAATATAATTATCAATACTTTCACTGACGATCTTTCAGTGATATATGGTACAGGTGTCATATTTCAATTTCTTTTCTGTAATCACTTGTTCATAATGAAGGAATGCAACAAATTTCAAGATTAGCTGAAAAAAGCATTTGAACAGTTGAAATCTCATATTAAAGACAGATGAGCTTTTGGTGAGGTGTGATGGAGAGCTCAGTGTTCAGTTTGGAGATTTTTCTTGTAGTCAGCAGCAGAGCTAGAGGTATCTGGGGACCCAACTCTACCCTTTTGCTCATACCGGGGGTGAGGACAGGGGTAAATCTATTCTAATGATTTGAAGAAATCTCAGCAGGTAGAACCTCAGTGAACTTTCTTCCTGCTCCCTCCTGTTAATTCTTCTGTGACAGGGATGATAACCCAAAAAGTTTGGTGAAGCCAAGCTGAGCAGGATCAAGAAAATGACTGTGTTGGCACCATCACATTGCAATGCCAGACCTGACGTCTCCTGTGCTCTGATGAGAGCCACACTTACCCCAAAGAGGAAGAGGGTGTTCCAATCACATTTCCTTCTCCCCATTCCTTGGGGATGGTTTCCTTGAGTGCAGGCTCTTGTGGGCTGAGGCTACGGCATGACAATATTTGTGTTGTGATGTAAATAAACAACATTATTTTAACTCTATGTCTGCCAAATCTGAGCTCCTGGAAGTCCGACACCAGAATGGCTGGACCGTGAGAGCTTGTATTTCTGCTCCGACTGTTCATGTAGCCCATATAATAATCTCAAAGAAGTTTTGTAAAGAGGAATCTCCAGATTTCTCTGTGTTTGAAGCTGAGAAGCATGCAAATTAGATAAAGATGAAAAACTGTAGTGAGGTTTAGCTAGTTTATGCTGCGGCTAGGTCTACATCATGCTGCTGAACTGAGCAACGGGCTCAGGGTTTTATACAAACTGCTCTTCAGGTTTCATGAAGCTTCTGAAATGACAATGTTAGAACAATGACTGTACCATGATAAAGTAAGAGGTTCAACAAGTGTGTTGCTGTCTTCTACATCAGTGGTTCTCAAAGCCGGTCCGCCGCTTGTTCAGGGAAAGCCCCTGGCAGGCCGGGCTGGTTTGTTTACCTGCCGCATCCGCAGGTTTGGCCGATCGCGGCTCCCACTGGCCGCGGTTCGCTGCTCCAGGCCAATGGGGGCTGCGGGAAGCGGCGCGGGCCGAGGGATGTGCTGGCCACCCTTCCCACAGCCCCCATTGGCCTGGAGCGGCGAACCGCAGCCAGTGGGAGCCGCGATCGGCTGAACCTGCGGACGCGGCAGATAAAGAAACCAGCCCGGCCCGCCAGGGGCTTTCCCTGAACAAGCGGTGGACCAGCTTTGAGAACCACTGTTCTACATCTTGTCAAGTTACAGCAGTGGACTGGACTTAGGAATGCATTGGCACATAAATTTACTGATTTGATAATATTAGTAATAGGTTTTAGGACTTTTACATGCTTACACAATGCACCATATGGAAATATAAAATATGGATTCCCTTTTTATGACAGATATTTGTATGGAAGTTGACAATATAATCCAACTTTTTTCAGCTCTAGCTTCTGTGATAGAGAGGCGGCCACTGGTGCCAACTGGCAAAAGGTTCACTGTTCTTTACAAGCAATTCCTGTCTCAGACCTGACAAACTTACTATACCTGACACAACACTTTCATGTTTTTTATCCATAAAGAGCAGCATGTGACATCTCTACTGAAAGCTTATAACTTATCATTACTCATCATCATTGCAAGATGTATGTAGGAGTACTATTTAAGGAATAATGTAACACAATTGAAAATTATGCTTTATGGTCTTCGAGTAGAAGTTAGTCATCAGAGAATCATGTGTCTTTGTGATGGCACATTCAAGTGGGATGGAGTTGTTATCCCCTCCTTGGGTTAGCTGGTGATGTAAAGTCAAGGCTTAGTTGTCTACCCTTGCCCCAATCCAGAACAGTCAATGGATAACCATCAAAGTCGACTGCAAACAATAAAAACCACTTGGAGGTTAAACAGGAACGTTATAACAGATAGGGGACTGCCCTGTCTGTGAATAAAGACAAAAATTGATTAGTTATATCAGAAGGTGGAGACAGACACTCTGCATCCATTCACTAAGGTGACATCTTGCTGAGTGGGGGTATTTTGTGAAAGATTGGATCCTGGTTCCTTGAAAGCCAGCCAGCTCTGCAACAGACTGAAATTTAGTGGGAGGGAGGAGGCAGAGAAGGCAGGAAAACTCTGTTAGGTAGGAAAGGTAACTATTAATGCAGGCCCTACTTCATACTTTATGATTTTGTTTTATATGGGAACCATTTCTTTCCATCACTCTCTCTTGTTTCTAGTGGAATCTCTATTCTCTCTTAAATAAATGTTCTTCTGGTTTATTATAAGTGCTTACAAGTGCTGTGCATTATACAGACGCAGTGATTTAAGGTAAAACTGGGTTGCACTGTTTCTTAGGGGCACAGGATCTGGGATTTCTGGGATTTGCCAATGCCAGGGGCTGGATATCATAGACAAATGTTCACGGGACCTCAGGAATTGGGGTGCACCTCTTGTTAACTGCAAGGCAAAGGTAGGGCTGGCCCAGCCAGAGGAGAGGGCTTGAGTAGCTGGTGGTGTTAGGGAGCTAACACCCAGCCACAAGCAATACTCCCTCTCAATGAAAGGAGGGAGGAGGTAACCAGGTGACTCACAGTCCTGGGTACCCCAAGAACCATGACACCTTCTAAAATTTAAATAAAACCAAATAATCTATGGGACTCTACAATGGGTGGAGAATTATTTAAAGTAACAGAAAGGATAATTAACCAGAGCCCCATGTCACCTTCAGATGTTGCATCACAATTTGAAAACATCATATCAGCATAAAGCATCATGAATATATAGCATTGTTACACCCTCAAAAGGAACTCTGCAATCTAGCTACCTGCAGAATTCATTTGCAAGCTGTGGAACAGACCTGTCAAAATCAGTATTCTTGCATGGAAACCAGGTTGGTTCGCAATTCCAGTTTATGAAAAATTCTGCTGCCTACCCAGATTCCTATATCCACTTAGACTATTGAAACCATTTGTCCAATATTGCAGTCATGGTTCAATTGTATTACAGCACATTTTCCTTTTGCCTATGCAGACAGAAATAAATCATAACCATGTTAAGGAACCATATTTCAGCCTCTGTCTCTACCAGGATGAAAGCAATAACATGCTTTATTTTCTGTCTACATAGGCAAGAAGGAATCCTCACATGGGAGAAGTAAAGAAGTTAGTTTGACATTCAGAGACCGGGTTGAGTTTGTTGGGCCAGCAGTTAGAGGGGAAAAAATATTCTTACTTGTAAACTAAGCACATTTTATGTAGAAATAATTGAGAAAAATAAAAATGGAACTCCACAATGTAATTTTCATATAGTCCCTTTTCAGAGTACAGCTGCACTTTAAAAATGTCTTCACATTTATTTCTTAGTTAGAATGGCCTGCTCCATACAGTGCTGGAGGCTTATGTATTCACAGCTTGAACTTTGGATCATTTCAAGGCACAGAATTAAAATCTGGTGAGATTTTATAAAATGTAGGGCTCCTTTATTTTTAATTTTTAAATTACAGATCGCAAAGACTATCTTGCAGAATGCCTTTTATGATAAAGAATTGGGTGTTGTCAGCAGCCAGCATGGTGTGAGCATGACTGCTCCAAGACTAAACTCACTTTTATAAGAAAATAATGATGATGATGATTAATTATTATTATATTAATATTATTATTGACCTTGCCTAACTGATTTATAAACTGCTTTTCTTCACTTTGGAAAACAAACGCATGCATTGCAAAAGGAAAGTAATGTTGTTTTGTTATTGTCTTCCATAGGAGCAAATCTGATACATAACCAGCAGCAGCTTATTTAGTAACATTCCAAAATTGGATTTTCAGGTTGTTAGAATAAAGCCAACATGTTTTGGCTGTTAAATATGTAATTAAGGGAAAGTACTCGCTACACATGAAACTGTGTCACACCTGGGCCACAGAATGAATCTGGTGATCATATCTGAAATTTGTACTCTTTGCCACCCTTTCACAGATGTAGTAAAACCAACAACTGGATGCGCTCACAATCCAGCATCTAGGTGAGACTTCCTGAAGTAGTCAATGGAGGAGGTAAAAAGGCATAGCCAAAAGCCAATGTCTTGAGCTGGAGAGCTCTCTGCTCACTCAGCATGCTCACTCAGCCAACAAGGCCAATTAGCCAACAGTGTTCACTAAAAGGACCGTGGATATATAATTTTCTGAAAGCAAAAATAAGACTTTATCTTAGGTCGCACTGTAGTTATTGCATGCTTAGTTTTTCCGTTAATGTTATGTTATCTTTTTTCTTCACTTCATAGTCAACCATGTTCCTCTGAAAACTCGTCATTTTTTAATAAACTGAACCAGTTATAAGCCGGATGCTAAATTCTTACTTAGTTTTGACACCAGCAAAACTCCAATTGACGTTAAAATTGAGCAAGAACTTCAGGTTTTGTCCAAACGATTAGATCAAATCTGGCTTTAGATATGCACATTAATAACTTTAGTTATTAATGTGCATAGTTAAAGTTAAGCTAAAGTTAATAAAACTTTTATTTTGGATTCAGAACTCTTTCTTTATGTGGCACTTCATTGATGGTCCCTATTATTATTTTAATTACTATTTCCATATTTTGACATGTGTTCGCTGGTCAGGGTTCGAAAATTTGGGTCACTAATTGGTTTTATTTAGCCCTTTAACTTAGACAGTAAGCTCTTAGGGGCAGAGATATTCTCTAAGATGTGTTTGAACAGCAGCTACCACTGTAGGGCCACAATTTGACTACAATATTCTCACACTACTGTAATACAAATAATAATTCAACTATTTTGATTCTTTGGTGGCTGCTATTTTTTCCAACTCCTGATCCCTTTAAACTGCTGAATGTAAGCTTAACTCATGCATGGTATTTACATTTAGTGGCCTTATTAACCTTTTTTCCCTCTCAACATTCTCAAAGGCACATCAGATAGCATTGGAGTTGCATTTTGTCCCACAGCATACCTGATACTTTCAGCAGCTTAAATCATCTTGTGTATTTAAATTCTGCAGCTACAATTATAACACAGACTAAATAATTTAATCACATTTTCCCACTTCTATCTGACCTTCACTGGCTTCTGACTTGACAACCCATTAACTTTGAAGTTCCAGTAATTGCCTGTAAGCATTTGAATAGTTTATTCAAAGAATGGGGCAATCCAATAGAGTTCAGGGTTATGCAAACCTTTCAAACACATTTTAGATTTACAGACTTACTGAGGGCTC
This sequence comes from Emys orbicularis, assembly GCF_028017835.1. NCBI lineage: Eukaryota > Metazoa > Chordata > Testudines > Emydidae > Emys > Emys orbicularis. The sequence continues at coordinate 195,141,215 of NC_088684.1, forward strand.
CTTCTCTGTGTAAGGTCAATCACAATTTTTTCCAAGGGGAATTAAATAAAAATGGACCACATATTTTTTTCTAGTGAAAGTGAATCGTCTGCTATGTAATCAGTGATAGGGCTGCCGATTAATCACAATTAACTCACGCGATTAACTCAAAAAAATTAATCGCGAATAAAAAATTAATTGTGATTAATCGCACTGTTAAACAATAGAATATCAACTGAAATTTATTAAATATTTTGGATGTTTTTCTAGATTTTCAAATATATTGATTTCTATTACAACACAGAATACAAAGTATATGGTGTTCACTTTATATTATTTTATTACAAATATTTGCACTGTAAAAATGACAAAAGAAATAGTATTTTTCAATTCACCTCAATCAAGTACTGTAGTGCAATCTCTTTATCATGAAAGTGTAATTTACAAATGTAGATTTTCTTTTGTTACATAACTGTAGTCAAAAACAAAACAATGTAAAACTTTAGAGCCTATAAGTCTACTCAGTCCTACTTCTTGTTCAGCCAATCGCTAAGACAAACAAGTTTGTTTACATTTACGGGAGATACTGCTGCCTGCTTCTTATTTACAATGTCACCTGAAAGTGAGAACAGGCACATGCATGGTACTTTTGTAGCTGGCATTGCAAGGTATTTACGTGCCAGATATGCTAAACATTCGTATGCCCCTTCATGCTTGAGCCACCATTCCAGAGGACATGCTGATTATGCTCGTTAAAAAAAAAAAAGTGTTGATTAACTTTGTGACTGAACTCCTTAGGGGAGAATGGTATGTCTCCTGTTCTGTTTTACCCACACTCTGCCATATATTTCATGTTACAGCAGTCTTGGTTGATGACCCAGCACATGTTCATTTTAAGAACACTTTCACAGCAATTTTGACAAAACACAAAGAAGATACCAATGTGAGATTTCTAAAAATAGCTACAGCACTCGACCCAAGGTTTAAGAATCTGAAGTGCCTTCCAAAATTTGAGAGGGAGGAGGTGTGGAGCATGCTTTAGAAGTCTTAAAAGAGCAACACTCAGATACGGAGACTACAGAACCCAAACCACCAAAAAATAAAATCAACCTTCTGCTGGTGGCATCTGACTCAGATGATGAAGATGCATTGGTCCGCTCCACTTTGGATCATTATCAAGCAGAACCTGTCATCAGCATGGACGCATGTCCTTTGGAATGGTGGTTGAAGCATAAAGGGACATATGAATCTTTAGCTCATCTGGCACGTAAATATCTTGCGACCCCGGCTACAACAGTGCTATGCAAATGCCTGTTCTCACTTTCAGGTGACATTGTAAACAAGAAGCCAGCAGTATTATCTCCTGCAAATGTAAATAAACTTGTTTGTCTAAGTGATTGGCTGAAGTAGGACTGAGTGGATTTGTAGGCTCTAAAGTTTTACATTGTTTTATTTCTGAATGCAGGGGGGTTTTGTACATAATTCTACATGTGTAAGTTCAACTTTCATGATAAAGAGATTGCACTACAGTGCTTGTATTAGGTGAATTGAAAAATACTATTTCTTTTGTTTTTTACTGTGAAAATATTTGTAATAACAAAATATAAAGTGAGAACTGTACACTTTGTATTCTGTGTTGTAACTGAAATCAATATATTTGAAAATGTAGAAAACATCCAAAAATATTTAAATAAATGGTATTCTATTATTAACAGTGTGAGCAATTGCACGATTATTTTTTTAATCACTTGACAGTCCTAATCAGTGACAGAAGAACCACCTCTCCCCCACCAGAAACTAAGCAGACAAAGTGAGTTATGCCATATACAGTATATATTTAATTCAATCTTTTTCCTCTCTGCTCCTTTTTCCCCCCACAGAAACTATCTGTATTTGTATTTCACTATAGCTGCTCTCTGCTCAATTTTCACCCCATAGTTTCCCCCCCTTCCCCAAGCTGTTTAAATAACACTGATCCCATGTGTCCCAGGGAGATTATTCTATTCTGTTTCCCATAGGCTTCTGAAAACAGCATTTGTCTGGACCACACTGTTTGGAGCTTTTACTTTCCCCTGCTGGATCCTCTGCTTTGTGAAATTTTCTAGATCAGTGCAGGATAAGGGCAGATTTTGTCCACTGTTTTCAACTTTAATTTACTTATCTTTGCTTTTATCTAGCCTTACTTGTTTCTCTGTATGTAATTTATTTTGATGTAACGTGCTCTGGGGAGTTTAAACTGAGACTATATAGAAAATAAGGTGATTGACTGGAGTAAGCACAAAACCTTGGACCAAATCTTAGTGAAAAATAACCCCATTAGCTTTACAATTACTGTGATGTGAATCAGTCTTACACATACACTTGTGGGGTGACTGTCTTCATAACAGTACCAGGCTAAAGGCAATATCCTGTCCATTCTGCTAGTAGCGAGGGCCCTAAATGCAGTTTAATTCTGCAGAGAGATGAGGATTCTACAACATCTGTCACAGTGAAGAGCCGGGGGCATGACAGTGTAGAAGTGAGTGCATGGGCTGATGATACTACAGTCTCTGTTACAATTCATTCCTTATCTCCCCAGCTTAAACTGCTCAATGAGATGTTTTGTATGACGTGAACATCCATCTTCTAGGACTGGGACAGAGACCACCAAGTGATTTTATATTGAATACTCAACTGCTTTCATTGATTCACTACTAAATACGGCTGGATATGAATGGGTAACTCAGATTCTGCATTCCTTTGTCAATACCCTGAGCCATTCAGTTCCCAAAAAGGTATTTTAAAAATCAAGCGCCAGATTCATTAGCTGCTTACATCACTTTATCCCAGTGTAAGTGCTGACGGAGCTGTGAGTTGGCAGAAATTTTCATGGGACATGAGATTGCAGTAGCCCAATACACTGCAGTCTTAATAAAGCCAGAGGCCACACCATAAGTTGGATCTGGCAGAAAGGGAAGAATGACACAGGTGGACAGGGAATGTGCTAATTAAGTGTCTCCCTCAGCAGCTCCAAATGGAAGAATTCTTATACAAACCAAGTGTGAAGTAAAGCTGCCCCAACCTGACAGATACTCCAGAGGAGGGGATAGCAGTAACATAACCTACCCTTGGTCAGGGAGAAAAAAACCCTGGAGCATAGGGAGTTTAGTAAAATGTAATTTATAACTTTCTGCGGCCAGCTGTTCTGGATCGGACACCAGTTTTGTAGGACATTATTTGGAACCGAGTGATTCCATACAATGAATTTTGATCACACCGAAGAAAAATGTTTTCTAAAATGGAGAAACCATTTCTTTTCAATATACATATTCCTTCAACAGATTGCTGGTGTAATACACACCAAGGCTCACTCATTAATTGACATGTATAATTGGTGGGCCCAGGAGTGATGGGGACCACACACCACCACCCAGGAGTGGCGCCAGGGTTTTTGGCGCTCTAGGCGGGGGTCCTTCCGCGCTCCCGGTCGTCGTCGGCAATTCTGCGGCGGGGGGGGTCCTTCCGCGCTCCCGGTCTTCGGGGCACTTCGGCGGCGGGTCCCAGAGCCCCCCCCAAATGCCACCCCCCCAAATCCTAGCACCCTAGGCGACCGCCTAGGTCACCAAAATGGAAGCGCCGGCCCTGCCACCACCCTGTTTGGGTTGGGGTGGGGGAGCTCCTGTTGGTCCCTCCTTTTCCTCAGGGGCAGGGAGGGACAAGTGGCTTGGCTCTAACTGTTTAAACTCTGAGCCAGTTCTCTCTCCCCTCCTACCCCCACCTTCTCCTGTTGCTATTAAATTATTGGGATTAGGGCAGACCAGTTGATTGGCTCCCACCTGCAGAGCGAGGAAGGAGAGGTGGTTTCTGCCCTCTGCAATTTGGCTTTTGTTTCAGCTCCACCCTGTCCCACTTGTATACTGGATCTCTTGAGAAGCCAAGTGCTAGGCCGATCACCACATTTTAACTGGGGTCTGGATGGGTTTTGCTATATGGCAAATTGACAAATGACTGTCACCTTCCAGCCAGCACCAGAGGTCTGGTCTAGGGATTTACACTACATTTATCACAATTTTGGTGGGTTCCAGTGCAGCTGGTGGCCTAAGAAAGGGTTTGAGGTGAGGTCCAAGCCACCCAATGGGCTGCTTCGGCACAAGGCCTGCCCGGTGAGGAGGGTATACCTCCATGTCTCACATAGTATGGGGCTCATCTCATTTCTCTGGTGTCATGAGGACAATGGGTTGGGACTCTAGATTCTTGCAGGGTCCCCAAGAAGGCCTGGGGGTATAGATGGTACAGTGTTTCATACCCATCAAACTACCACCCAAGACCAGTGGCACCCAGTTAAATTCTGCCCTGAAATGGCCCTGGCAAGTAGTTTGGGGATAACTGGTTAATAATTTAAATTGCAGCCTCTGCATTTCACCATACTCTGGCATGGGTGTCTCATTGCTTCCCCGTCTGCAACAAATATAATTTTACCCTCAGCCTTCAGATCTATTGTTATTGCCTGGCTGACATAACCCAAAATGATATTTCCTTTGGGTAACTGGTATGTGCTCTTATGCCTGCAAGATGACTTTTGCAACAGCAGCCCAGGCTAGAAATAACTGATAGAGAATTATACCTTGCACTGAAATATATAATACATGATTAAATCAAGAGACAAAAGATAACAACCAAATCCTACATTCCTATATTTCAGTCCAATAGCAATAAAAAGTTATCAGAGCTAGTATCTTCCCTGAAGAACTGGTTATTGGACTGAAATTTTGGGAATTACACCTCAGCACTATGTTCTGTCTCTTGAATTATTATTACCAATTACTGCATTTAGTGACTGCTGCTAGAAAGCAAGCTCCCATTCTATCTGATTCAATGAAAACCTGGCCTTGGACTGCATTCTTCAAATGGCAAACCCCAACCACACAAGCACATATGGGAATTCAATTATATAATTTTATTGGCATGATAAGACATAAAAATGTCACCCAAGTGTATTAAGAGACAAAGAGAGAGAAGCTGCTGACTGGACATCTTACAGTATTCATATGATCTGTGATCAATATGTGTGGAAATACTTAATAGGCAGAGGAGAATAGAAAAACAATTTACATACTTCTAAACCCAGAGGTGTTTTTGTGGTCAGTGGACATTAAAGGTATTTCCCACCATAGCTTCCCTATGAACGGCAGTGAGCACCACAATGGTTTTGATCCTATAGACACCTTTGATAAGTGATTCTTCCAGCAATTATGTCAATGCAGCACTAGAGGAGCTAGTTAGCCCATGCTGTGATGTATGATCATTTTGGAAGATTTTCTTCTGAAGTGTTGTCACTGCATGGGGTTATTGGATGCACCCCTGAGAAAGAAGGTACTATGAACTATATGAAGATTACCTGTAAAAAATACCCGAAAGCAGGCTTTTCCATTTTAGGCTCACACAGTCTGAAGTGGTGATATCTGACCAATGACAGATGTCACTAAAATATCTTCCATGTCTACAGAGTCTACATCATTCTTAAAAATTCCACCTTAGCATGAGTACTTCTGGGAATGACAGCAGTAGAGAATATGACAACCACCTGTGCTGAGGTAAGACAGACTTGGAAAATACCCAGTTTATTCATAAACTTTCAAACATATTTGTGCTTAGAGATATCCAGTCCAGGATGAACCAGTAGCTAAGGCTGACAGTAATAAAGCAAGATTTGATTATACTAAATATAGACTTCTAATTTAGCAAAACCTTTATAAATTCCTTTTTTATGGTACACATTATTATTGAAACTGTTACTAATGGCATGCCATGTACACAAATGTATCTTTGCTCCTATCATAGCTGCCAGCCAACAAGAAATGCATACATATAGCATTTTCTTCTTTTTTAAACTTTATTTATATTGTTTTTATATAAAATATAAACAACATAATGAAACAAAACATATATAATCATGCACAAGATTGAAATACCATATAAATAACAAAATTCAGTGTTCATTATTTGTAAAAACCTGGAAAAAACAAACAAGCAAAACTCTGACCCTGTAGAGGTCCATCAATTGTTGAAGTGATTAAATAGATAAATAAGTGAGATCATAACCTATGAGTGTTGGGGACTAATATATACTAAACTGCAAAAAGCATGCAATAGTTTCATGTGTGACCAGACATCTTCATATTTTTTCCAAGCTTTTCTATTAGACAGAGTCATTGTTTCCATTAAGGCAGTAGTAGAGAGTTCACTAAGCCAGTCTGTGTATGAGATAGGAATTGCAGATTTCCATTTTCTCAAAATAACTCTTTGGGCCACTAAAATAGTTACTGCTACCCATTTTTTAACTGGTAATACCAACTCATTCAGCACCCATAACATACATAAGGTTGAAGAAGGAAAAAATAGCAACACAATGTTGTTGAGAGAGCAGTGAATATGGTATTCCAGAACACATGCATTTTTGACAGGTATAGAGGATGTATGAAAGGTTGGCATGGGGACTGTTTGCATTTCCAGCATTCACTATGTGTTCCCAATCTAGCTTTAAACAAATATTCTGGTGTTCAGTAATACCTGTTTATTATCTTGTTCTGGAAGAATCGCAAGAATAAGGCATTTGAAGTATATTTCACATTAAGCAGGATATCGCCACAGGTTTCTGTTGTGATAGTAAGGCTAAGTTAACTTTCTGATTTTTCTTTGAGACTGAGATTGGGGGGGTAATGCGAAGCAGTAAGCCACCTATAAGTAATTCCTACAAAGCGACTTTTGTTTCCATGTTTCTTAACATGTTCTTCTAGAGGTGAGAGAGTTGAAACAGACCAATTGTCCCCTATCCCTACATGAATCCTTGAGCATAGCTGCTGAAAGAAGGAACTGTGGGATAGCGGTAGCTGATATTTGTTGCACATAAAATCGAAGGAGGCCAGTCTATCGTCCTGTATTATATCTTTGTTTTGTTAATCCCTTTTCTATCCAAATTTGTCTTAAATGTGAAGTTTTCTGTGGTCCTGAGGTAGGGGTTATCCTATAGTGGTACAAGAAGAGAATTAGTAAGATTGGCTGCTGTAATCATCTTAACACATTGCAGGATGTCACATGTAGATGCAAAGATTGGATTTTTCCTTAAGGGTTTGGGTATATAAAAGAAGAGAGGGAACCAATTGGCATAACTAAGCTTTTTTCAATCTCAAACCAGGCCAGTGCATATTCAGAGCTACTGGGAAGGAACCACCTTACAATAGGATGCATTTGGAATGCTAGATAATATAGATGCAAATCTGGCAACCCCATGATTTTTAAGGGTCTTGTGTGACAAGAGAGGCTGTTTTTTATCCCATATAAATGGCATGATAAGCCTATTTGACCAAAGAGCAAGAGAGAGACCTTGAAAGGCAACAGGCTAATGATACGAGTCACTACTGAGCAGATATTCATTTTGGCTATTTCTAGTCTCCCCAGTAAGGATAGAGGGAGGAGATGGGATTGATGAGGATGGATTCTTCAGTCGTACAAAAATTTCATCAGCATATAAACTGATTTTGTATTCTTTCCTGTTTAGAGTCACACCTTCAATGGCTGCATGCCGGCATATGTACATTGCCAGTGGTTCAAGAGGAACCTTAAAAAGAAGGGGCAGGAGGGGACATCCCTGTTGTGTCCCTCTTTCTAGTTGAAATGTGGGAGAAATAATTCTATTAATTGATACTGAAGCGAGGGGAGAATTGTATAATACACTGACCCAGTTCAGGAATATTGCTCCAAAGCCAATTTTTTTAGGGCAGCTATTAGGGTCATTCCACCCTATCAAAGGCTTTTTCTGCATCTAGAGATAAGGCTGTGGAGGGAACATCTGACTGATATCTGAGCTTGCTGGATCAAGTGAGTGATTTTTCTCATATTATTAGCAGCCAATTTTCCTTTAATGAAACCAAACTGATCTGAGTGTATGATTGATGGGATCATGGTGTTCAGTCGTCTCACTAAAATTTTTGCAATTATTTTGCAATCCGTGTTCAATAGAGATATGGGGCGGAAGTTGCCACAGTTGCAGCCATCTTTGTTCTTTAATATTAAAGTAATTAAAGCAGTTCTCATCTTACAAGACATTGTTCCTTTTTGGAATGTTTCAGTGAAGACCTTTGAAAGAATAGAAGATAGCTGATCACAAAATGTGTTGCAGAAATCTGCCGGAAAGCCATCCATCTTAGGGGCCTAGCTGGAATTCATATTTTTATAGCCTCTTTGATCTCTTGTGTTGTGACAGCTTTGTCCATAAACAACACTTGTTCTGAAGTGAAGGTATTAAAAAGTAGGCCTTCAATGAAATGATCACATTTATTAGAGTCAAATTGACTGTCTAATTTATATAAAGTTTGATATAATTGCTTAAATTGATTATTTAAATTGATATTTATTGGTTCAAGGATGGCACTCCCATCTTCTTGCACTAAGGAAGAAATATTGTTGGCTAATTCCATCTTAAGTCTTCTGGCAAGTAGTTTACCTGTGTTATCTCCCCATTCATAATATCTTTGTTTGACCCTGTTGAGTGCAAATTCGACATGGCTGAATAAGCATTCATTATATTTATATTTGGCATTGATTACAGAACATAGGTTTTCATTATTTGGTTCAGTCTTAGGCTTTCTTTGCAATTCATCTACTTCATTGTCCAAAGAGTCTATTAACTTGAGTCTCTCTCTTTTTTTGGGAGGTATACTTTATGCATTCACCCCTTACAGTAGCTTTCAGAGTTTCCCAAAGGAGGGTATCTGAGGTAACTGGGTGCTTATTTTCTTGTGTGAAATCAGAGGTGAGTCAATGAACCATGGAACAAAACTTCGCATCTTTTTTCGCAGCTTTCACCTAGAACATTTTAATTATGTGTAACCAGCATCGATGCTAAGTACAATTGGAGCATGATCTGAAATTAATATATTATCAATAGCTGCTTCTAGGCATGCTGGAATCAGTTCTGAAGACACAAGAAAAACGTCAATTCTGGATTCAGATGAATGTACTGTAGAGAAATATGTATAGTCATGCTCCTTGGGGTGTCTCAGTCTCCAGATACCTTTTAAATCAAGTTCTTTCATTAATAGTGATGGTTGGCCTATTGTGCTTTGAGAGCTGGGTCTCATGTAACTGGACTTGTCCAGATGTCTATCTAGTGTAGTATTCCAGTCGCCTCCCAGTATTACAAGAATGCCTTTTTTGTTAGAAAGAATGTCTGCAATGTCTTTGAAAAATTCAGTATTACCTCCACTTGGATTGTAAATGCTTCCTCAGATTAACTTTTTTGAGTTGAAACCATCTTCAAGAAGAACATAGCTTCCTTCAGGATCAGACCAAAACTGTATACATTGAAAAGTTATGGTTTTATGAGTTGAGATGGAAATGCCTCTGCTCTTAGAATTCAACTATGAATGATACTCAACACCGACTCACCTCTTCTTGATTCTGTGGGTATCTATTTCTGCTAGATCAGTTTCCTGCAATAAAGCTACTTAGCACTTTTTTTATCTGAGGTATTTCAGGATATTAATTCTTTTGGAAGGTTGATTAAGTCCCCTCACATTCCAGGAGCATACTCTTAGAAAATTCATGGCAAAGTTTTAAAAGTTATATTAAGACATATAACCTTATTCTAAAGATACATATTTTTCCCTGTTGATACTGTAAAACCACATCTCTAGAATATGGTCTATATTTATTAGGTACTGGTTAGTTTTGAATGAATTGGTGTGAATTGAATGAATTGAATGAATGAAGCCTTCAATTGAGCTTCTAAGAGCATCAGGTATACTAAAAGATCTATAGTTAAATATCATGTGTCTTCCAAAGTATATTTATAAAAGAAAACAAAAAAAAATTAACAGACTTAAAACAAGCCTAGGTGGACATGCTCAGATCCCTGATGGCTTCAGTTCCATCTGGCCCTCCCCTCCCTATATTATCTAATATAGTCTAAATGTCTCTAAATATTTTAAGTTAAATATTACCCTGTAAATACCAATGGGTATTCTAGAATATGTATAATACATTCTATTGTATTATACATATTCTAGAATATGTACTTAGACTTAGGGGGGGAGGGGATAGCTCAGTGGTTTGAGCATTGGCCTGCTAAACCCAGGGTTATGAGTTCAATCCTTGAGGGGGCCACTTAGGGATCTAGGGCAAAAATCAGTACTTGGTCCTGCCTAGTAAAGGCAAGGGGCTGGACTTGATGACCTTTCAAGGTCCCTTCCAGTTCTAGGAGATAGGATATCTCCATTCCTACCTACAGAAGATTTTATGTGTACATACACATATGTATATACATATATATAGACTCAACACATGTAAATTTACAATTGATTTGGTACATCAAATATAAATTAGTACACAATCTAAATATGAAAAATCATATTCATATGTCAAATGCCCTCCACAAACTGAATATCTAGTTCTATTTTAGGTTACAGTCTGCTCTACAAGTCAGGAGCATTGACTGTTCAAGGGACTTGCGGTCACCACAACACAATCCATCAGTGAAGAGATTCTGTCTAGCAGTGCAAGGTGTGATGATTAGTATGGATAATACTTCAGTCAGTAGATGGTGCTATAAACCCCAGCTTTGCGTTAAACGGTTCTTCTAGGTATTGCAGTTGTTATTATTGCTCAGTTTCATAGGAGATCAACAGAAGAGTTCAGACTAGCTGGTTATCTGCTAGTAGTTGGAAGGTTATATAAGTGACAGTTACCATATCTACAAGGATACATAGGAAAACAAACTGATTATTCAACTTGTCAAGGTGTGTTCTTTATGATAAAACCATTCTGCTATTTTTGGTCAAAGCTGGTCTCAGTCTTTGAAGCATCTGTCAAGCTTCAGAGGTGGTTTTATAAAATCTTGTGGAGCCTGCTAAATCCATAGTGAAGGTGGATGGGTACGAGATACTGTATCTGATCTTGGTGCCCCTCATGATTTGCTTTAGGCCATTGAATGCAGCCCTCTTTGATTATGCTCATCTGAGAAGTCAGGAAAAAGTGAAATTTTATGACCTTTGTACATAAGGGTTTCCGCTTTTCCGCAGCATTCATTAACATTACTTTATCAGTAAACTTCAGCAGACTGAAGATGATGGGTCTTCGCTTGCTAGACTCCTGCCTTCTAGTACCAGGCATTCAATGAGCCCTTTCAATATCTAATGGGGCTAGCTGGGGGTCAGGGAGCAGCTTCTGAAGAAAGTTGATAATATTCTTCCCCTCTATACCCTCTGCAATGCCCAAGAGAAGAAACAACCTTGCCAAGATCTATTTTCTAAGTCATCATGTTTTTCTTCTAGTTTGTCTAGTTTAAGCTTTAAGAAGGCAGTTTCTTCTTTAATTTCCCTGGTTTCAATGTAGCTCATTTTCTAAGAGAGCCATTTGGGAGTTTGTATCACATACATCATTAGAGAGGCCATGAATATCTTTTGAGATTGAATCCAGTCGATCTGTGAGGAATGCTTTCAGTGCCACGATATCCTGGCCTAGGTTCTGCGGTGACCTTGTGGTCTCCCCCTTCAGCCACTTAGGTGATTCAGGCTTAGCTGTTTTGTTGCCTCTCATTTTTTCATTGCAATCCATATTCAACAGTTTGAAGTTTATCCAGGGGATTAATTTAAACTTTTATGACAGAAATGTATAGCCAATCTGCTAGGAAAGTAATTATTAGAAATGAATTGATATGTGGGAAGTGAGGAGGTCCAGGACTAGGCAGCCATCTTCCTCACAGGTACCATGTGACCTCATAACATTATCTTCTAAGTGATTCAGATTAGTAATTTGGGAATTCATTAGAGAAGGCACATCATAAAGAATGCAGTACCAAAAATTTTAAGAGTAATAGAGAATACAGCACTAAGAATGTCAAGGGTTTAATACTGAAGATGCATATTCCTAAAAAGAGATTAGGTTTAGGAGAGATTGATTGCCAGAGAGATTGGTTTTTGTGTTGTTCATTTTCGAAAAACTGCTTCCAGGAGCCAGTTTTCTTGATTAAAATACCAGGTTTTTTAGATAACAAAACAAAAGTTGCCAAAAGGAAAATAATCCACATAACTACCATAAGTAACACTGATCAAGGCTGTCTTAAGACAGCAGTGAGTAACTTTCTCTTCCTCTGGCCACCTCTTTAAGGAACTGGACATTTCAGTCAACACCCTGACCATGGTCTCATTGTGATCTGATGGGACTCATCCACATCACATAGCATATGTTTTAGAACTTTTATTGCACAGCTGATTAATTATAATCAGGGACTGAAGTATTCAGGCAATAGACCAAATCCTAATATGAGTGGAGCTGTCATTGATATACTACATGAAAAAAAGCTTTCTGCAAATCTTAAACCTTTCCAATCACTCTAGAACTACCTGTTGTCCTTAACCCACTACGTATGCTTAAATTTGACATTCTATTTGACTTGCCTGCGATATGCTGCGTTTACCTCCGGGCATTTTAAAATATATTGTTACATTTTAGCTGCTAGGAAGATTTCTGAACTAGAATAATTTAAGACCAATCATCAATGTAGGGTGACCAGATAGCAAGTGTGAAAAATTGGGACCGGGGGTGGGGGGTAATTGGCACCTATATAAGAAAAAGCTCCAAATATTGGGACTGTCCCTATAAAATCGGGACATCTGGTCACCCTACATCAATGTGATCATGAAGAAACAACTGGTCATTCTCCACTATCATAAATGCACATCTCCAAGTGCAGATTTTACATGTCTATCTTAGCTATTGATTTTAGGAATTTCTAAGACTCTAATACCATGGTGTCCAAACATTGAAATCTATAGGAGTTAAGCACTTAACCAACTTAGATACTTTTGGGGAATCCTACTAGGTGCCTACAACTAAAAAAAATACTTTTGAAAATCTGCTCCTGAATCCTTCTGGGCCCTTATATAACCCCCCAAAAATAGGCATAAATATGAGGGGAACATTGTACATAAACTGTTGAAGAAATATTCTCCAAAATGTGCTTCTATAAAAGATAAAGGAAACTGATTTTTGAAACATGAATAGTATATTCAAATATGTTCTCAACTAGCCCCTATTCCATGTGAGAATTGAAAAGCTTGTATTCCAATTTTCAGGATTAGGGACCTTTGGCAAACAGGTGTGAAGCAAGTTATATATTTAAAACCAGTTGGCAATAATGTTTTTTTTTCTTTCTAAGACTTAACACTGTGCATAACTATTTGCCATGAAGACACAAAATTACTTCACAAGCCAACAGAGGTGGGCCAAAATCAGAACCCCAGATACAAACACCCTCAAACTTTTGATAGGGATCTAAATTTTGCAAGCTCAGGGCCATTCTTACAAGCAAAGGTTTGTTGTTATGGAATGTGCAATGCAGCAATTGCTCTACCCCTTTCAACATGCCTACAAAAAAAAAGTCTCCTCTGATATTGGATTTACATTAGTTTCATTCCACTGATTGCTGTGCCATGACTCATTTTTACCAGTAGAGAGGAGATCTGAAATTAGGCCTCACTATACATTGCAGGCTTACCAGCAAAACATTTGAGCTACAAGAGACCATTACCAAAAATGCCATTTCTTCACAAGTTTCTCCTATGTATCTTCACTCCAAATAAAAAATTGAGTATCATAACTTTCTCATCATCCAAGATTTTTCTGTCAGATGAGCTAGAGAGGGGACAACATTTAATTTATAGTTCATGGTGTTTTTTTCATACCCTATGAAGTGAGGTCAAAGCATCATATCATTCCTCCGGCTACCGGTTAAATTGCTAAAGCTGAAACTGAATTTGCTATTTCCTCCATGCAATGAAACTTTAAGGAGAGCATGCAGTCTTGACAAGAAATTGCCAATAAATATTTTATCCATCCAATGTGTTTTTAAAGAGAGTTTTTTCCCTTTGTCTTTCTGTTGCTCATATTTGAAATTCTTTCTTAAAGAGGTTGTTTTTACAGTGTAATTCCTCCCTGCATATAGTATCATTTTGCATTGGAAAAGATTGATACTTTTCTCCCACTGTGTTGTATATTCAAGTAAAATGAATACAGCTGTTCAGCAAGGGCAGTTTGTCAGACAAAATTAATCTTTGTACACAAACATAATTGATCTGATATTGGAAAGATATATGATGTGATAGGAGAAGAGGTTTTCTATGACAATTTAAGCACCCAGTGCCTACTGAAAGTCAGTGAGAATTGGAAGCCTGAGTCTCCTTGGTGCCTTCTAAAATCTCTCCAAGGAATATTTTAACAGGTCTAGCAAAGTCAGCAGAGGAAACCTGTTGATCCTGCATAAACAGTGCCAGATTCTGATCCCTTTACTCATGTTGAGTAATATTTAGTTCTGCAAGTAGTCCCATAAATTTAAGATATTACTCAACATGAGGGTATCAGAATCTGATTCAAAGTAGTTTATTTCCCCCAGAAGATCATAACATAGTTATAATGCAGATCATACCCTTGCGGGGGGGAGGGCAGAATGACAGTGTCTCTTTAAAGATGAAAAAATGGCCTGTCTGATGAGTTAAAATGTTAAATTATTGCTCCACACCTTATTTTAAATTCCTTTTTACAAAAATATGTCAGGATCTTGATTCCAACACTATGTTTTTTGCACACATACATTTCTCCCATGGGGGTGTCAATGAGATTGCTGCCCAGGTAGGGAGAGGAAAATATTAGAGAAGGAAATAGATCCATCGGGTGCATGAATTTGCCCTTAATGTGTTGCTTTTTGTAGCATGCCAGTATACTCTTATGATAAAATGGGTATTACTGCAAAGTGCTAAACATCTCTGCAATATCTCAGTTCAGAAGAGACCTTAATTAGAAATTGTGCAATTAAGATACAAGTCAAAACAGATACTTCCTTGCAAAAATGCTCTATCTGTATTAATGCAGTGCTTAAGCTCCAGAACTTGAAGTTTTATGCTGAACGTTGCAAAACACACTAATCCGTAACAAGGATACCCATACTGTGATCCCAGCAAACTAAGCTAACTTCCCATTATAGTAATGGGAACAAGAAGAGACCAAGATCTCCAATGTGTCAAACTGCTCTCCTGTCCTTTCAACACTTGTCCAAGGACGTACCCAAGGTTACACCATAAAGATACATTCTCCCAAGTTTTCCTTGGAAGGAGACAAGGATTCCTCTGTGTATTTAAGACACTTTTCTTCCTGCCTATTTAATGGGGGAAGGACAACTAAATTCAAATCGCAGTTTCTTCTATTGCCTTACAAGCAACTTATCACCCTCTGTCTCTCCACTGAGAAGACTTGCTCTTTCACAGCTTCCACAGGTTTGGCTTCCTCAGGCAAAGGAGCACTTGAACAGTTTCACATCCTCAACATTTTTCAGAATACATTTTTCAGTGGAATGCTTATTCCTTTATTTTTCCTCTTCCTTTTTCCTATTTTTAAAGCTTTCAGATGAGCAGAAAATATAGTGCAGCCATCCAACTGTGTAGTTGTCACAGAATGAGAACTTATTTTTAGCCTGGGTACACAGCATGCAGTTTTAGACTCATAGTGTAAAACGTTGAGAGTTGGAAGGGGATGGAGAGAGCGTAGGGAAGTCAAACAACAAGTCATCAGAACTCATCAGGCTCTCAGCTCCTCCATGCAGGCATGTCTACTGCCTACTCCTAGAGAAGAAAGCTATACGGAGCCATCATTTTCAAGTGTCAACATAGTGTAGGGTATCAGAGGGGTAGCCGTGTTAGTCTGGATCTGTAAAAAGCAACAGAGAGTCCTGTGGCACCTTTAAGACTAACAGACGTATTGGAGCATAAGCTTTTGTAGGTGAATACCCACTTCATCAGACGCATGTAATGGAAATTTCCAGAGGCAGGTATAAATATGCAGGCAAGAATCAGTCTGGAGATAACAAGGTTAGTTCAATCAGGGAGGGTGAGGTCCTCTGCTAGCAGTTGAAGTGTGAACACCAAGGGAGGAGAAACTGCTTTTGTAGTTGGCTAGCCATTCACAGGCTTTGTTTAATCCTGAGCTGATGGTGTCAAATTTGCAAATGAAATGAAGTTCAGCAGTTTCTCTTTGGAGTCTGGTCCTGAAGTTTTTTTGCTGTAAGATGGCTACCTTTACATCTGCTATTGTGTGGCCAGGGAGGTTGAAGTGTTCTCCTACAGGTTTTTGTATATTGCCATTCCTGATATCTGACTTGCGTCCATTTATCCTTTTACGTAGTGACTGTCCAGTTTGGCCAATGTACATAGCAGAGGGGCATTGCTGGCACATGATGGCATATATAACATTGGTGGACCTGCAGGGCAGAGGCGTAGCGAGCGCCCTCCGTACCCTCCGACCGGAGGGGGCCCCGCAAGGAAGGGGGCCCCTAAAAGTGGCAAAATAAATACCGCATTCCAGTTTCTGCATTGTAAGGGGCCCCGCCCGGACATATGTTCGGAGGGGGCCACATTCGGAGGGGGCCACGTTCTTTGTTGCTACGGCCCTGGTGCAGGTGAATGAACCGGTGATGTTGTAGCTGATCTGGTTAGGTCCTGTGATGGTGTTGCTGGTGTAGATATGTGGGCAGAGTTGGCATCGAGGTTTGTTACATGGATTGGTTCCTGAGTTAGAGTTGTTATGGTGCGGTGTGTGGTTGCTGGTGAGAATATGCTTAAGGTTGGCGGGTTGTCTGTGGGCGAGGACTGGCCATAGTGTAGGGATAATTAGACAACCAGTTGGCAATGCTGGTCACACTGCTAACATGTATCAAATGCAGCCCTCCAAATACAACACGTATGGACCTCTGGGGTTGGAGAAACAAGTTTCTTCATCAAGTGAGAAACCCAGCCCTCACCTCCATTACTACCAAGGTCCCACAATAGCAAAACCAGTGAGAGATTCTGCTGCACTGAGGGGAAAGGAGGAGGTGGCTCTAGACTAAGTGAATGGTACAGCGGGAGTGCATCCCCCTTACATAGCATATAGCCCAGCTTAGAGTGACGCCCTACCTCGCCTTAGGAGAATGTGTGGGTAGGACATATATAGAGGGGAGGAGTGGTGCCAGAAGATCTGCTGCTTTGTTGATCCCTCTTGCTGCTGAAAAGGGATCACATAGGGCTGTGTAGGCTACTCCAGGTACTAGATGGGAGTAGGCTCCATGGAGCCCTTTTGCAGTCATTCCACAATCTGGAGCAAGTCGATTCCTCCTCCTGCTCCACCCACCTCCCACACATGTCCCCAGTGCCCAGTCCAACTATATGGATTTGGTCTTAGGACAGGAGAGCAACTACATTAGAAAAAAATGGGTGGAGCCAGGAGTGGAATGCATTAATTCTAAACACTTCTGGGACATAAACAAGAGGATAAGAAGTTGAGTGGGAGAGGCATGTTCCCTCTTACCCCTTCCTCCCCCCCAGTGATTTCACCCAGGCCCTAAAAGTTGAAGGAAAGTATGTATTTTAAAAAGTGACCTTTAGAATGACACTATGCGCGCAAAGGCAAGGACTAACAGAAGATGGTATCTAGGTGGTTAATATGCTGCCAGATCACGTGACATTTTAACTCACTTTAAGGTTTCAGTGGGGGTCAGGATACAAATGCCCAGGAAGCCCCAAAGTATCACTTGGCAAGCTGCTGCAGTAGGACACAGAAGAGAAGCTGCATTTTATCAGATAGCTTATCTACTGGTGACCAGAGAGTCAGGGGAAAGAACTAAGCTGCTCTCTCCAAGTCCCACAGATGACTTGTCATAGGGCGGGGGAGTGGATCAGGGACCATTTGAGAAGAGAACATGCTACCATAAGTGGCTGGAAAATCAGAGTAAGGGGAGATTTAAACTGATCTCAGATCTGAGGAAAATGTTCCATTCCTGTTTAGTTCTTACTTTGCTGGAACTAGTTCACCTGAACCTCATTTTCAGAGGTGCTGAACCCTGACAGCTCCCATCCATTTCAATTGGCTTTGTGGATAGCCAGCACTTCTGAAAACCATGTTCAACATTACACGAACACACCTACTCATAAGGGACATCACAGTGACGGGTCACATTTGGTGGAGACACCAGGCATAGGAAAACAAACCCAGGACCCAACAGGGGAGAAGCCACGCCTAGCAGCAGACACCAGGAAGAAGGCTTGAGCCCCACCTTGGGGCAGGGGCTACACAAACAAATGACAGCATGAAATATTGCTGTCAATAAAGAGAATGGAGTATTTGTTGTATTTGAAAATACACCTTGCATTAGTAACTTAATGAGAAAACTATGGATTTAGAGAACATTTGCCTTAAATGTGTTGAACTCTGGATTCACTATAGATACAATAAGACAGTTGACATATGTTAAATCAACATTAGCAACGAGGAGCCTATTGATTAACCTCTATTAATATGTTTTAGAGTAGGTGCTCTCCCAGTCAGAGACTGTGCCTCATTTTACCTTTGTGTGGCTATAAGCCATCTTTGCGCACACACACCCCTCACCCACATAGCGGGTGCAGGCTAAATGTCCATACACACACACACACACCATGAGCAGGGAGAAACTAAACGGTAGATTGTAAATCTGTGTCACAATCAGTTTCCTGGACTGCTCCTGGGACAGGGTAGCCACAGTTTAGCCCTATGCAATAGAGCAGGGGTCGGCAACGTTTGGCATGCGGCTCGCCAGGGTAAGCACCCTAGCGGGCCGGGCCAGTTTATTTACCTGCTGACGTGGCAGGTTCGGCCGATCGCGGCCCCCACTGGCCGCGGTTCGCCGTCCCGGGCCAATGGGGGCGGCGAGAAGCGGCGCGGGCGAGGGATGTGCTGGCCGCAGCTTCCCACTGCCCCCATTGGCCCGGGACAGCGAACCACGGCCAGTGGGGGCCGTGATCGACCAAACCTGCCGCGTCAGCAGGTAAATAAACTGGCCCGGCCCGCCAGGGTGCTTACCCTGGCGAGCCGCGTGCCAAATGTTGCCGACCCCTGGAATAGAGAATCAAGTACATGGGGTTTCAGTGTTAGAAACTGTATCTAGAACATAAGTAATTTATAAATATTAAAGATGTGGTACATCTGCTTTCAGCAGGTACCAGATAATGTATCCACTAAGTGCTGAATATAAATCTCAGATAACCACAGGGAGTGGTGTGAGGTGGATTGCAGCAGATGAGAATGGTAATGGAGCTGCCAGTTTATGTAGCCATTTTTCATACTTCTTTGTTGCTGCAATAAAAAAGAGCCAAATCCAGCAGTTTTTACTCAAGCAGAACTCCAATTAACTTCAAAGTGTCATTAATATTTTCTTTTGATTTCAGTACATAAGAACATAAGAACATAAGAAAGGCCGTACCGGGTCAGACCAAAGGTCCATCTAGCCCAGTATCCTGTCTACCGACAGTGGCCAATGCCAGGTGCCCCAGAGGGAGTGAACCTAACAGGCAATGATCAAGTGATCTCTCTCCTGCCATCCATCTCCACCCTCTGACAGACAGAGGCTAGGGACACCATTCCTTACCCATCCTGGCTAATAGCCATTAATGGACTTAACCACCATGAATTTATCCAGTTCTCTTTTAAACTCTGTTATAGTCCTAGCCTTCACAACCTCCTCAGGTAAAGAGTTCCACAAGTTGACTGTGCGCTGCGTGAAGAAGAACTTCCTTTTATTTGTTTTAAACCTGCTGCCTATTAATTTCATTTGATGACCCCTAGTTCTTGTATTATGGGAATAAGTAAATAACTTTTCCTTATCCACTTTCTCCACATCACTCATGATTTTATATACCTCTATCATATCCCCCCTTAGTCTCCTCTTTTCCAAGCTGAAGAGTCCTAGCCTCTTTAATCTCTCCTCCTATGGGACCCGTTCCAAACCCTTAATCATTTTAGTTGCCCTTTTCTGAACCTTTTCTAGTGCCAGTATATCTTTTTTGAGATGAGGAGACCACATCTGTATGCAGTATTCGAGATGAGGGCGTACCATCGATTTATATAAGGGCAATAATATATTCTCAGTCTTATTCTCTATCCCCTTTTTAATGATTCCTAACATCCTGTTTGCTTTTTTGACCGCCTCTGCACACTGCGTGGACATTTTCAGAGAACTATCCACGATGACTCCAAGATCTTTTTCCTGACTTGTTGTAGTTAAATTAGCCCCCATCATATTGTATGTATAGTTGGGGTTATTTTTTCCAATGTGCATTACTTTACATTTATCCACATTAAATTTCATTTGCCATTTTGTTGCCCAATCACTTAGTTTCGTGAGATCTTTTTGAAGTTCTTCACAGTCTGCTTTGGACTTAACTATCTTTAGCAGTTTAGTATCATCTGCAAACTTTGCCACCTCACTGTTTACCCCTTTCTCCAGATCATTTATGAATAAGTTGAATAGGATCGGTCCGAGGACTGACCCTTGGGGAACACCACTAGTTACCCCTCTCCATTCTGAGAATTTACCATTTATTCCTACCCTTTGTTCCCTGTCTTTTAACCAGTTCTCAATCCATGAAAGGACCTTCCCTTTTATCCCATGGCAGCTTAATTTACATAAGAGCCTTTGGTGAGGAACCTTGTCAAAGGCTTTCTGGAAATCTAAGTACACTATGTCCACTGGATCCCCCTTGTCCACATGTTTGTTGACCCCTTCAAAGAATTCTAATAGATTAGTAAGACACAATTTCCCTTTACAGAAACCATGTTGACTATTGCTCAACAGTTTATGTTTTTCTATGTGTCGGACAATTTTATTCTTAACTATTGTTTCGACTAATTTGCCCGGTACAGACGTTAGACTTACCGGTCTGTAATTGCCGGGATCAAGTACAAGTTTTGCCTCCATATTCCCATCAAATTTTGCAGAATTTGGCCACTGATTAGTGAGAGTTTGAATCCAACACAATAAACAAACTGATGTCCAAATTGATTCTAGTGGGGAATCACCACATCCTTGGTATTTATAGAGCTGTTCCTGACACTTGATGCAATTGACTTTTTAAAAGGTTGACACCCTTAAATGATAAATAATAAAGACAAAAGCATGAAACTTACGGGATAAATTCTGTTAGGTTGCACCATTTTTTAGAGTCCACTTTCTTCATCATCTCTTCAAAGGATTTTCCACATCTGGGCAACTTTTCTAACATGAGCGATTCGTTGCAGACGATCACTTGTTGATGTGCACCTAGAACAAGTCAGATAGCACTTTAAATCCCAAGACACTGATGATGGTAGGAACATGAATGTGGAATTATTTTCTTCACAACTCTTAGCACTAACAAGGTATCACCCCTTCTATTCAAGAATCTCCGAGGACTTTACAGACATTGATGAATTTAACTTTACACACCACCACTTCGGTTGTTATTTATTCCATTTTGTAAATGAGGAAAATGGGCACAAAGAAATTTAGGACCAAATTCAGATCTGGTGTAAGATGGCGTAGTTCCCATTGAAGTCAATGGGAATTGGGAACCACTTCTACTACAACTGAATTTAGAACATTATGAAGTGCCTCAGGTCACACAAAAAGTCTGTGCTCGAACCAAGAATAGAATCCAAGTGTTCTGGCTAAAAGTCCTATGTTTTATCCAAAAAAATCCTTCTTAGTTTATCTATAATGCAATAGATATTACAGTTAAAATAGAAAATGTTTTTATATGTCAAACCTTTAATACTGTAGATATATCAAACTATTTTACTAAGGAATAGGTTAGAACTACAGTGACTGGGCAGACAAAGGCAGCAGTAACTATGCTCATGATAACTCACAAAACCCTAAGAATTAGAAACCCTTTTTACTGAGAGGAAGAATTTTGGCCATGACACTTGGATTCGGATCTTGGAAAAGTACCATGAGATCTGCAGTTTCCAGCTGCTGCTAGAGATGGACAGTAAAGCCTCATCTGGAAGTACTACAACTCTAAATAGTGCAATACACTCCCTTCCCCACCCACTTGTGTAGAACAATTGGAATAATTAAATACAAAAAGTAATAAATCATCATTTAAGTGCAGTATCATCACTGACTGTAAGCCTAATTCCTCGTGTGGGATTTGAACTCATGCATGTCCTTCTGGGCTAGAGGTAGCTAACTGAGCCACATTACCATATATTGCATTGTCTTTAGGAGCCCAGCATAGAGGGAACTAACCTGTTGCATTTACGATTGTATAGTATTTCTAAGCCTTATTAGTGAAGACAAAATGGAGTGATTGACCACATAGATTTGCTTTGGTCAGAGTATAGATTAGGAAAGAATTTGGCAAGCTTTAACACATTAAACTAACTGTTTTGCTGTAGCTATAAAATAATAGTTTTAATACCAGGAATGTTTGCACATCTCATCTACAAAGGACTTTAAAATCAATTGTCACTAATAAAAGACTGGGTAGAAGCAGATCTAGGGTGGGGTAGAAGACTCTTCTCTTCATGGGACTGGCTTAGAGGGATTGGCTAGCATTAGTTGGCACTGGTGTTATAAGCACATAGCCATGAAGAAAAGAAAATAGTTAACCTGGGCTTACACTTTTGGCAAGCCCTAAAACACCTTTGGGCCGGCACTGTTTAGGAATCTGATCTGTAAATAGGCTATTATGTATGAGAGCACTTCCACCCTGTAGAATCTCAGGAGTTTGAAATGCCAAGGCCTTCAGAGCATTAGACAAGTCTCTGAGTGAAGACAGGGGTTTACTAGCTGTCAAGGTCCCAGGAGGCCTATAAGGCAGGTTGGCTGGGGCTACTAAGGCTAGGTCTACACTACCCGCCTGAATCGGCAGGTAGAAATCGACCTCTCGGGGATCGACGCTCTTACTCCACCAGCGAAGGTGGGAGTAAGCGCCGTCGACAGGAAGCCGCAGAGGTCGATTTTGCCACCATCCATACAGTGGGGTAAGTCGGCTGCGATACGTCGAATTCAGCTACGCTATTCGCGTAGCTGAATTTGCGTATCTTAAATCGACCCCCCCCCCCCCCGTAGTGAAGACGTAGCCCCAGTAAGAGCCAAGGCCGACAGTTCTGCAGGAACATGGAATCAGACAGAGAGAGGCCTACGTGACTGGCAAGTGGATGCAGGTAAGGGCTTGTGCTACAGGACCCAGTTTATTTGTATGAAAGAAGCCCAAGGGAAGGGCTAGCCAGTTGTCGGAGGAAAGTCAAGACTCACAGTCCTGAGAAGAGACTGTGTTGTTCTGGTTACACCTCAGAAAAGAGAGGATTTTTATTTGGATCTAGTCTGTAGATCAGGAAGTGGAAGACTTTCACACTTGTGCCTTTTTCCTTCTGCAGCCAGAAAAAGGAGAACTTTTATTTGGACCCTGTTTACATCACAGGAAGAGAAGGGAACCTTTGTTTTCTCTTCATTATTGAGTTACATTTCAGGAATGGGCTCTTTTCAGTAGTAGGAAGAACCTGCCACCTTGCTCCAGAGAGATGCATTGTCTGTGATTTCAGAGAACCTGCACTCCTGCTTTCCTCTGTGGAAAAACTCTTTACTGCTACTTAAACAGGAGCTCCTTTAAGGTTGCCACTAGTTTGGATTTTTCAAATCTCTTTCATCTACAGTTATTTCAATTAACATTTGCTATAACAACAGCAAATGTTAACAATCTGGGCCTGTCACTAAGGATGTTTTACCACCAAGTCCAGGTGCTTTTTTAATTTAAAACACACACACACACACACACACACACACACACACACACACACACAACCCTGTATTACAATCTTAGATGCTGTGTCAGACAGGAACATTACTAAATGAGAATGGCATGGTTATTGCAGTCTTCAGTTGTTGGGACTTTGATCATGGATCCATCTGTAACAGGATGCATATAGTTTAGAGTCTTAAGACTCAGGTAAACAGACTGATTTCAGCTAAGATGGGGCTGTACTTAATTACAAAAAGGAATATCTTCACTGAGAATGAAAAGTATATTTGTGTAACCCCCTGGTGTGTGTTACAGGTCCCCCATCCATAGATGATAGGTGTTTCTTACAGTGGCAGCTAGAGATATTGGTTCTTTAGCTCAAGTTGTAGCAGCTCATTTTTTTAGCTCTGGAGGTTCCTTGTTCAGTCCCAAGTGTGCAGCCAAGATGGTAGCATTACATTTTCTCACAGCACTGCATTGCTTTCCAAGCACTTTCAAACAGTGACAGCACTGTCGTTCCTATCCTACTTCTTTCACCACCTTCAGTCATCAAAGAAAGATTGCTAAGGCTTTGTCTGCATTAGAAAAATTCAAACCCATAATTTATCACTGGTGGTAGTTATTGTAGAAGCTGTGAAGCTGAGT
This sequence comes from Emys orbicularis, assembly GCF_028017835.1. NCBI lineage: Eukaryota > Metazoa > Chordata > Testudines > Emydidae > Emys > Emys orbicularis. The sequence goes on from NC_088684.1 coordinate 195,165,439, forward strand.
TTAGGATTTTTACTCTTTTGTCATATAATTCTGCTCTGATCGGGGTTAGACAAAATGGTGGTAACAAATGCCTGAGCCCTGTCTACACTAGTATTTCCACTTTTCCAACCATCTGTGGCGCAGCACTGGTGGTAAATTGTGCATCAGAATTTTGCTAAGGTTGATCAACACTAGCCCTGAGCAAATTCAAAAACTGATGTGACAATATGTGTCTGGCAACCAGAGATCAGCAGTGATGTGTTCACTAAATCTGTGGGGTGGGAGAGCACTAGAGGCAGGGTGTTCTAAGTGGGGGGAGTCTAATTTGAAAGACAATTCATTTTTTGATGTGATAAAACCTAAATTTGTTGATTTTTAGGCCACAATACAAAATCTAGCTATTTACTCAGATTCCGAAGTGGGCTCCATTTTTCTTTTTCGTAGACTTGGATTTTTTGGTTGGCTTTGTTCAGAGATTAAATATTTTTACTTGTGTGATTTAAAGAAAAAATGAATAGAGCCTGATGAGTGCATATCTTCTAAAACTAAAGGGACACAACTCATGAGAGAATCTGATCACACAGTCGTTTCAGTCTGATTCTCTGACCACAGCTTTTTGATTCTTAAGTTTCTTAGCTAAATCGGACCCAAAGAGCATTTTAAAGTTTTCCCATCACTATCTAAACTGGTTAAAGACTAGGACATATTGAAAAACCCGCAGATATATTCCAAATTAAAAGCAAACTGCTAATGGACAAAAGTGTCTAGAGTTGACTAGCTGAACCTACTTATGTTGTGGTTTTGTGTGTGTGTGTTTTTTAAAGGGCTCTCATTAACAAAAAAGTAATATATGTTTGAACTTTAAAAAGCTCACCTGTAAATCCAAGTGTCATTAGACCATTAACTAGAAGGGAAAAAAAGAAGAGACTGATTAGAATTTCTTGGTTTTATTCCAGCATGATGAAAATTTGTGTAGTATTAGATCTAATACATAAGTAATCTTGACCACAGTTAATGATTCAACAGAACATTCCAAGTCACTACATGCCCTAAGTACTGTCATAAGGGTTTATTTTGATTAGAAGTGGGAAGATTAACATTTGCTCAACATTTATTTAAAAAGAATCACCTCTTATCTGTCTTTTAATCTACACAAATCACACAGGCTTTTTAGGGAACTAAGTGAGTAACTTCATGCAGATGACTATGTTCTGCTCTCATTTACACCCTGTGCAATACCACTGAAGTCAACTGGATTGCACAGTGTGGGAGGTCCGAATATGGCTCAAATTGCATAGATGCAAATTCTATCTTAGTTAATATATGCCCAAACCCCAGTCCATTCAATGAGAATTGTTGTGCACCCATATCTAAGAAGAATTCAGCCCCTACTATGGAATAAACTTTTATGATGGTCAAGTACAAACTTCTATTGGACAAGAATTTACTAGAATTCTGCAGAACAGGAATGCAAGTATCAGGATGCTTTGATAGCATAAGGATGTGAGCTTCAACTATACACCTAATAGTTGTATCTATTTTGTAAAAGCAGTACATATTTTTCAAATCTGTCAATGTAATGGTAAATGTAGTGGATTCCCCACCAACGTTTTTAAATCTACATTTTCAAATGTGCTTTATCAATTGCAGGCAACTGTGTTATGAGGTTAAGTAAACATTTTCTGGGAAGGATAAAACTACCCACTCCCAAGCAACCAAAGTTTTGATGTACAACCACCAGTTCACCCCTACAATTCCTGATTTCCTCTGGAAATCTTACATTACACTTCTTTATAAATTTCTATCAAGGATCTCCAAGTATTTTGCAGTCATGAGTGAAGTATTCCTCACGTTACCATTGCAAGGTAAGTCAGAACTTAGCTTGCCATAAGAAAACAGGTAAAGGAGGTAAGAATTTATCCACATTTTACATGTGGGATAACCAGAGCAGAGAGAGGTTAAGTGACTTTCTCGGTGTCATATAGTAGGACTGTGGCAAAGCTAGCAATGGAACACAGCTCCTGGCTCTCAGTCTCATGTTTTAAACACAAGACCATCAGTCAAATGAAAAGGAACTTTAATAGCATTTTTGATCTCACCAAAAGAAAGTAATATGGGAAGTCTCACAAGATAGATTGTTTTTGTGCCTATTCTCAACCAAAAGAGTCTGAAAATGTTCATGTAAGACCCCAAACCTCTTGAAGTTCACCCTTTATTGACTTAGCAACATCATGTATGCCTCTCTTGACAAAGATTTAACTAGGAGACCATAACGGGACACGATTGACGATTTTCTTGTGATTCAACATCATGCCATTCTTTTAGGAAGGGCTGATTCCAGTATTCTACTTTAAAAAACCCTACTAATTAATTGACTATTAAATTCATTTAGATAATACATATAGCTACAAGTAAAGTGTAGTTACAGTGTTGAAAGATCCTGTAGTATTTCAGTAGTAAATGATCATGAAGATACATTCACAAACATTCTTAATTGAACCAATAGTTGAAAAAAGAGGTTAAGATTGAACACACCAACTGGCTGCTGGTTTAATCACAGATGCCACTAAGTTTTATTTTCTACATACATAAATAGAAGCTACAGTGGTTACCAGTAAGCAGGACAGAAATTGGAGGCTAAGGGGTCAATCGGTTTGGAATTGGAGATGGGGCTAAAGCTACAGGACAGAGGGGGTGGGAAGTGGCAGCATAACCATCTCTACTGATGGTCATAGCATCCCTTTGCATCAGGAGTCAGTATTGCACTGATCTACAGCTCCAGTGCCCCCTTTAGCTACTTCCTCTGTGCTGCGTAGGCTCATCCTTTGTCTGTGTTCTGTGGCCCAGTCCTCTAGTCAGATGATTCTCCAGTCTCATTCCCTCCTGAGATATCAAAAGTCCAACATCACAAGCTCCAATCAGCCATCAACAAAAATGGCCTTCTGCCCCTCCCTAGGGCTATGTTAAGATCCCCTCACTTCTTTCACAGTCCTCCCTCAGGACTTTCCTTACAAGAGCTTCTCTTCTTCCCTGCAGAAGAATCCTGACTTCTCTATAATCTCCCCCTCAACTGAGCTCCCTTAGATTGCTTATAAGGCCCAGGTACCTAATGGATTATCACCTAGTTCCACCCCCTCTGGCCAGGAGGCAATCAATCAATCACCCCACAGTTTCAGAACACGCCTCTAATTGAGGATTTTCCCCCCCCCTTCTCTAGCAAATCATGGGAGAAACCTGATCACAGGCAGGTTTGGAGATGCTGAGGTGTTGTAAAAGAAAAATGACAGGGGAGGGAGACAGGAGAAAGTAATAAGCAATAAGGAAACAAGTGTTCTTTTATTACCACACATTTAAAAATCATCTGCATCAAGGCTTTGTTTTCACTGCCAAAAAAAGGGTGTGTTTTTACTGTGGGATGAGTGATGTGCATCCTACTGTAAAATCCTAGTGGAGACAAGACACTGTCGTTTTTACAATGATGTAGGTGAGGTCAACACTAGATCCCACCTCCCCACCCCATGATTGATCTTGCCTATTTACCTCATAGTAAAACTACTAGAGTGCCTTATCTTTACTAGGATTTTACAGCAGGGCAGCTAATGCACATGGTAAAAACACGTCTTTCTGGCAGGGAAGGCATATCCCCAGAATGAGCTCCGATTCTCAGAGCTGCACCGTGGACTTTTATTGCACACACTGCACTCTGATCTTGTACACAGAATTCCTACTGATGTCGACATGAGTTTTATACTGGGATCTAGGGCAATATAGAAAGTAACAGTGTGGATTCACAAGTGGAGAATTTTTGCCCTATAATCGTGAAAGTGAGGCTATAATCACTGGGTCCTGGTGACATTGACAAATTGCTCATGGTTCATTCTTACAATTTATGCTATCACTAGAACTCCTTCATGGGAGTGTGGTTTTATTAAGTACTGGCTTTTTTTCCCCACAGTATTATTTGTATAGTACTTCAATTGCCATATAAATTTAAAATAGCATTTGGACGCTCTAATGTCAATATCTACTAAAGGTGCCCCAAAACACTTTCAAAAGGTATGAAGGTCATTATTGAAAAGTTCATAACAGAGAATGTTATTCTGATATTTCCCTCTTGCCTAAATATTTCTTCAGGAAGCTGCAATTTCTGTCAAGACTCAATGATTTTAGAGAATTACATATTTCCCAAAGGATGTGTGAAGTACCTCTTGTTTTATCTGGCTTGCGTATGCAGTTCTTTCCTCAATAATCGTAGCATTGGAATACCCTGTATAGTGTGTCCTGTGGCGTATCAACACTAGTCTTCAAAATTTGTCTTTGCCACTCCAAAAAATTACTTTCTCTTCAATCCCATTTCTCATTAACTGAAGGACAGAAGCAATTTTATTTCCCTATTCTTCTTTTATCACAGAAGTTTTAGTATATTGCTATAACTTCTTATATTTATTCCACTTTAATTCCCAAAAGATTCCAAAGCATTTGACAAGCACTGATACAAACATATTCTACACACAAGTGAACTTTAGAAACCAATGAGATCCCTTTATTCAGTACTGAAATGCAGCTACATCTGGACTGAAACTTAGCAATGTAATATTGCACAATAGAACTAGTATAGGACTAGAGGTGAAGAATCGAGGTGTAAATGACTCCTACTAAATCACCATCTGACACTTCCCAAAGAACCCGTAACTTCCCTGGTGCCGTCCTATCCAAGTACTGGCCTGGCACCACGTAGTTTGTAAGAACAAGCAGGATTACAATTTCAAGTGACGTGGCTACAGGCCAAGAGTTATTTCTGATTTGTAAGACATAAGCTATGATACAGTGTTACAAAATTCTGTTGCTTCCCCTCTATAATATATATAATATACCATTATCCACATATTATCTTAATGCTAAATGCTAAGAAGACTGGCCTTACATTACCAAGTAGGTATGCAGCATGCCGTATATTTAAATTTTTGTAAGTAATTAAACATTACATTTATCTCTTGAGCATTTAGTGTTCAATATACAAAATTTAGTTATCTATCCTCTTACTTAAAAGTACATAGATTCTTAGATTTCAAGGCCAGCAGGGACCATTGTGATCATCTAGACTGAGCTCCTGTAGAACACAGGCCATAGAACTTCCCCAAAATAATTCTTAGAATGTATCCTTTAGAAAAACATCCAATCTGGATTTTAAAATGGTCAGTGATGGAGAATGCACCACAACTCTTGCTAAGTTGTTCCACTGGTTAATTACTCTGACCTTTAAAAATGTACACCTCGTTTCATGAATTTTTCCAGCTTCAACTTCCAGCCATTGGACCAGCTTATACATTTCTCTGCTAGACTGAAGAGCCTATATTAAATATTTATTCCCCATATAAGTACTTATAGACTGTAATCAAGTCACCCCTTAACATTCTCTTTGTTAAGCTAAATAGATTGAGCTCCTTGAGTCCACCACTCAAATCTAATCTTTTAATCAATCTGGTGGCTCTTCTCTGAACCCTCTCCAATTTATCAACATCCTTCTTGAGTTGTGGATCCCAGAGCTAAACACAGTATTCCAGCAGCAGTAACACTACTGCCAAATCCAGAGGTAAAATAACCTCTCTACTCATGCTTGAGAGTCCCCCATTTATGCATCCAGGAATCACATTAGTCTTTTGGGGTCACAGCATCACACTAGGAGCTCATGTTCAGCTGATTGTCCACCTGGACCCCCAAATCTTTTTCAGAGCCACTGCTTCCCAGTACAGCATCACCCAACCTGTAAATATGGTCTACATTCTTTGTTCCCAGATGTATACATTTACATTTAGTCATATTAAAAAGCATATTGTTTGCTTGGGTCGAGCTTACCAACCGATCCAGATCACTCTGTATCAGTGATCTGTCCTCTTCATTATTTACCACTCCCCTAATTTTTGTGTCATCTGCAAACTTTATCAATGATGATTTTGTTTTCTTCCAGGTCATTGATAAATATGTTAAATAATTTAAGGTTCTGGAAACACACCCATTAGACATGATTCCGCATTTACAATTACATGATGAGACCTATCAGTTAGCCAGTTTTTAATCCATTTAATGTGTGTGTAACAGGGTTCATGACCCACACCTCTTCCTGGAACCCACTTGCCCTCCCCAATAAGGCTCAGAGAGGCTTCAGGGTTCTGGGACACCCGTGTCTTTATTTACTTAACTTCGTCCCACCACCAGTGTCCATCTATGTACAAGCTTTACAGGATTATTCTCCTCCTTTATAGGCAGAGGCAGCCTTCAGCTAGGAGGCCTCCCGTTCCCTCCCTGACTGACTTCTCCCTAGCTGCCCCCTGCCTGCTGGCTCCCTCCCTTGTCAGGCCAGCAGCTGTTGCCAATCCTCAGGCCAGCATCACGCCTTTTCCATCAGCCCCAATCTGTTTCCCCTGATTGGAACTGACTGGGCAGGGGCTAATTAGGCGCTTTTGCACCAGCACCCTGCTACATACCTCCCCCCTTAAGCTGATGCCGGGCCTGATCTTGCTCGACCCTGCTTTTCTCGGCCTGGGGTTTTACTCTGGGGATGGCCTCCCTGCCCATCTGGGTGGTCCCCGGGCCCAACCCTGTGGGGTTTTGGCATGCCCCACCCACCCAAAGGTGCATTGGGCAGGGGATGGGCCACCCCACAAGTCCACCTCTGCCCAAAGGTCATCACACCAGTCCCAACCTTGGGCAGGTCACCCCGGACGCTCTTTTTCCTTCCCTGGTGGGGGAGACGGATTGGCGCCAACTGCCCTGAGTCTCCGGTTCGGGGTCTCTGCCTACTGGAGTGGGCCTCCCCCTCTTGGGTTTCTACTTTCTGAGCTTTCTTTAGCTTCTCTTCCTCTATCATGGGGATTCCCTCCCCTGGATGGTCCCCTCCCAGTACCTCCGTTCCCTCATCGGTCACTCCCATAGGGTCTCTTTCTTGGCTGTGTTGTCTAGGGTTCGTATCTTTTTTCCTCCTTGAGGTTGTGGGGACTCTCCTTTCTCAGGGTCCACCCTCCTAGGGGCCTTGTCTCCTCCCTCCAGGTTCCTCCCTCTCACTCTCTGTTGGTCTCCTCCCCATGCCCTCTTTCCCTTTTGGAGCAGGGTTACAATCCACCCCCAAGACCACGGAGTAGGGCAACCCCTCCATTACCCCTACCAGCTTCCAGGCAAACCTACCCTGCACCTTCAGGGGTACCTGGGCCACGGGACAATACTCCCCATCTCCGTGGATGCATTCCACCAGCATCCTTTCTCCAGGGATAAGCCAATGCGGTTTTATCAACCGCCACTGTATGAGGGAGCGGGCTGAGGTCGTATCCACTAGACCCCTCTGGGGCTTTCTCCCCACCCGCACGGGGATGGTGGCTATTCCATGCCTCTTCTTCCGCCCCCCCCCCCAACCTTTGTCCAACCACAGAATTCAGCAGCCCCACATTCCATCACTGGGCAGTCACAGCTCTTATGCCCCGGCTGTCCACAGTGCCGGCATACAAGCTGTCCCGGGCGGCTAGGGGTTCCCTTGTGCTCCTCCCGTCGCTTGTCTACCGGCTTCCCAGTGGGATGCTCACGGGATTTCTTGCCTCCCTCTGTGTCTTGCAGGGTCCAATGCTCCCTCAGGGGGAAGTCTGCCTCTGCATATTCTTCCGTCCTTTTGACCGTGGCTTCCACGGTGGCAGGCTGATGTCGCCACACCCAGACCCGCATGCTATCTGCACTGCACAAATTGTTTGAGGATCACCTGATCCATGATCTGCCCCACTGTTTGGTCATTGGGCCTCAAACACCGTGTCGCCCAGTCCATCAATTTCTAGGCAAAGGCCCAGGGCCGCATGTCCCCGGCCCACTGGGCTGCCCAAAACTTTTGCCGGTATTTTTCCAATGAAAGCCCCAGGCGGTCCAAGATGGCTGCCTTCACAGCGTCATAGTCTCTAGCCTGGGCATCTGTCAGGGCCATATACACTGCTTGTGCCTCCCCAGCAAGATATGGGACTAGCCGCAGGGCCCAGGTTACCCTGTCCCATCCTGCGCCCAGGGCCACCCGCTCAAAGGTACCCAAAAAGGCATCGGGGTCATCCGCCGGGGCCACATTACATAGGCTGAGGCCCAGGGGGTGGGTGCCATCTCCCGCCGCAGGACTCTCCAGTTTCTGCAGGAGCTGCTGCTGCACCATTGCCCGTTCTTTAATAAAGTCCTGCAAAGCCCACTGTTGCTTGGCCTGCCAAGCCAGTAAAGCTTGCCTCTCTAGCTGGTGGAATTGCTGAAAGGCCTGCAGTGTCTTCTGCATCTCCCCGTGTTGCTCCGTGAGCAACTGCAGAGTGCCCTCCATCTCCAGGTCGCCAAACTGTGTCTCTGGCAAAGGATCCCAGACAAGCTCCCACATGTAACAGGGTTCACGACCCGCCCCTCTTCCTGGAGCCCACTTGCCCTCCCCAATAAGGCTCAGAGAGGCTTCAGGGTTGTGCAACACCCATGTCTTTATTTACTTAACTTCGTCCCACCACCAGTGTCCATCTATGTACAAGCTTTACAGGATTATTCTCCTCCTTTACAGGCAGAGTCAGCCTTCAGCTAGGAGGCCTCCCGTTCCCTCCCTGACTGACTTCTCCCTAGCTACCCCCTGCCTGCTGGCTCCCTCCCAACCTTTATAGGCCTTGGCTTGTCAGGCCTTTTCCATCAGCTCCAATCTGTTTCCCCTGATTGGAGCTGACTGGGCAGGGGCTAATTAGGTGTTTTTACACCAGCACCCTGCTACAGTGTGCCATATTAATTTTATAGAGACAAGTGAGCGAGATAATATCTTGTATTGGAACAACTTCTGTTAATGAAATAGACAGGTCTGGGAAAGGTACTCAGAGTGTCACTGTCACGGAGTGTGGGGGGGACTCAGGGCCCTGCACCCCCGGCTCCCTGCGATTCACCATGACTCTCAGCCGGCCAGTAAAGCAGAAGGTTTATTTGGACGACGGGAATACAGTCCGAGACAGGTCTTGCAGGCACAGACAACAGGATACCCCTCAGTTAGGTCCATCTTGGGGTCCTCGGGCACCCCAGCCCCCCTCCAGAGGTCAGAGCCCTCCCTGCCTCCAGCCACCTCACCAGCCAGCTTCCCCCCGACTCTCCTTCAGCGACCCCTCCCACAGCCTTTGTTCAGTTTCCCGGGCAAAGGTGTCACCTCGCCCCAGCCCCCTCCTGGGTTCTCATGTTACAGGCTCAGGTATTTCCCTTCAGTCATTCTCCCATCCCCCAATGGAGACCATCCCAGCCACACTCCCCTGTCAGCACTTACAGATCACAGTAAGAACAGTCCCAGTTCGTCACATCTCCCCCCTTCGAGACCGAACTGAGCGGGGTCACTTCAGCCAGTGACCCGGGGAAGTTCGAACCTACCCCCGTTCCCATGGATGCCCCAGCATCCCTCCCATTCCTAGGTGAGAATTACACCAGGCCCCTCCAGTTTCACGCCCCCCCTTAGGTCGGGGTTGCTCGAGGGCATTTGCAGTTCGCATGGGGGAAGGGTTATGCGGCCTGTGCCCTTTTTCCACCCCAATACCCCTGGGGTTCCAACTGGGCTGCGGTCTTTTCCCAGCGCTCCAGTCTGGAGGTCTGTGCTTCGGGCTCTCTTGGTTCAGAGCCCCCCTTTTAACCTTGGCCACCCTCTGGAAAGGCTCCTCTATGCTGGGCAAGGGTCCTAAAGCCGTTTTCCCCTTGTCCCGGGCCTTCCTTCCCCTCTGACAGGGGTCACAGGATCGGCAGTACTGCCGGACAGTAACAAAGACCCCAGGCCAGTAAAAGCTCCGTAGCAGCCTCTGCTGGGTACGCCAGGTTCCCTGGTGCCCTGAGAGGGGAATGTCATGGGCCCGGTACAGCAGCTGGCGGCGATACTTCTGGGGTACCACCAGCTGTCTCCTGAATCCCCCTGACTCCATTTTCCCTGGGGGAGCCCATTCTCGGTACAGGAACCCCTTCTCCCACAGGAACCTTTTCCGGCCACCTCTCCCCATGGTCTGTACCGCACCGAGGTCGGCCAGGTCCCTTATCTTCCGCAAGGAGGGATCTTTCTGCACCTCGGCCTGGAACTCAGCAGCTGGGACAGGGATGGCCACCTGCTCTCTCTTGCCAGCTGGGTCTGAAGCCGCAGCCTCCCTGAGCCGTGTCCCTGGGCGTTCCCTCCCCACCAGGTTAGGGTCCTGCGCCTCGGGCAAGGCACCCTCCCCAAGGCCAGGGCGCAGTGCCCCTCGCCGGCTCTGACTGCGGGTCACAACCAGTGCACTTGGTGGGTTGCTTGACCAGTCCTCCAGGTCCCCCCCCATCAACACCTCAGTGGGCAAATACGGGTGTACCCCCACATCCTTGGGGCCCTCCTTGGCCCCCCACTTCAGGTGTACCCTCGCCACGGGCACTTTGACTGGTGTCCCGCCCACCCCCGTCAGGGTCAGGTAGGTGTTGGGCACCACCTGATCTGGGGGCACCACCTCGGGCCGGGCCAGCGTCACCTCTGCGCCCGTATCCCAGTATCCATCGACCTTCCTCCCATCCACCTCCAGGGGAACGAGGTACTCTTTCCGGAGGGACCGCCCCGCGCCCACCGTATAAACCAAAAACCCTGAGTCTGGAGCATCCCGCCCCGCAGAGGAGCAGGCCTGGAGCTCTCCTCCCTCCTTAGCAGGTGGTACTCTGCCAGCCCCCCTTCCCTGGGAGTGCTGCCTCTCGCCCGGCTGGGTCTCTACCCAGTCAACCCTCTGTGGGTTTGGTCTGCTCAGTCTGTCCCTGAGCCTGGGGCACTGGGCCCGTATGTGACCTCTTTGGTCACAGTGATAGCAGACCATGTCCCAGGGGTCCCCTCGAGTGGGTTGGATGGACCTGACGCTGGATCTTCCCCTTTGGTGGGGTTTCTCCGCATTTTCCCACTGGGATGGCCCATGGTGACTCTCGCTCTGCGTTGAGGTGGGACTGTTCCTTTGGGACTCCTCCCTGCCAGCCCCTGACCGGCTCTTCACAAACTCATCGGCCAGCCGGCCTGCATGTCGCGGGTTCTCTGGTTTTTTGTCCCTCAACCACAGCCTCAGGTCGGATGGGCACCGCTCATACAGTTGCTCCAGTACCAGCAGTTTAACCAGGTCCTCCTTTGTCTGGGCCCCAGCAGCCCACTTGCTGGCGTATCCTTCCATGCGGACGGCTAGTTGCAGATATGAGATCTCAGGGGTTTTATCCTGACTCCGGAACCTTTCCCGGTACATCTCAGAAGTCAGCCCAAACTCACGTAGCAGGGCCTTTTTGAATAGTTCATAGTCCCCTTTTTCCGCCTCTTCCAGTTGGCGGTACAAGGCCAAGGCTTTGGGGTCCAGTAAGGGGGTGAGAACCCGGAGTTTGTCGGCAGGATCAACCTGGTGCAGCTCGCAGGCCGTCTCAAAGGCATCCAGGAAGTCATCCATGTCCTCCCCCTCCTTACGTGGGGCCAGGATGCACTTATCAAAGCTTCGTGCAGTCCTGGGTCCCCCCTCACTCACCGCAGCCGGGGGCTCGCGGCCCTTCAGCCTCGCCAGCTCCAGTTCATGATGCCTCTGTCTCTCATTCTCCTCCCGTTCATGCTGCCTCAGTTTCTCTCTCTTCCCGTTCATGCTGCCTCAGTTTCTCTTTCTCTTCCCGTTCATGCTGCCTCAGTTTCTCTTTCTCTTCCCGTTCATGCTGCCTCAGTTTCTCTTTCTCCTCCCGTTCATGCTGTCTCTGGTGTTCACGATCCTCCAGCTCTCTCAGTTTTAGCTCTATCTCCCATCCCAGCCCATTCCGCTCCACGGATGCTGCGCGTGGCCGGGAGGATCCCCTGCTGGCCGGCGAGCGTTGCCGGGAGGATCCCCTGCTGGCCGGGGGGGTCCCTGCGCCCTCGGTATTTGCTGGGCTCCTCCCCACCCTTCCCCTAGGCATAGGAAGGAGGGGTCTCTGGAAGCCCTCAGCAGCCGGCTCACCACTCCCAGCTGGGACGGACACTGGGGCCTGCGCTGCATCTGCCAGGCTGCTTCCCTCAGAGACAGGGATCAGTTTATTCGCGCGATCTCCCTTCTCCAGCTGGGCAATGAGCTGTTCTTTGGTGAGCTTCCCAATGCGCACCCCCCTCTGCTTGCACAGCTCCACCAGGTCGCTCTTAAGCCGCTTGGCATACATCTTCCTGCTGGGCACTCACAGGCCTGTGTGCTCACCGCTCCCCACAGTTTCCAGGGAGACCCCTAGTGTGCCAGCCCTTCTCGAGGTCACCACCTCTCTGCCAGGGTCGAGCTGCAGACTCCTCCGCCCCTGGGACCACTCGCTGCGATCCCCCGGGGGACCCTGTTACTGCAAAAGTCCTTCTCGCTGGTCACACACTCCCAGGGGTGATAACCGTCTCTCTCTGACTCCTCAGCATGCCTGGTCCCCGTCAATCCCCCTTCGTTTTACTGCTCCCCAGTCACTTACTGCAGGACGCGCCGTCCACGGGGTGCAGTAGATCCCGCCTCTGCCACCAGTTGTCACGGAGTGTGGGGGGGACTCAGGGCCCTGCACCCCCGGCTCCCTGCGATTCACCATGACTCTCAGCCGGCCAGTAAAGCAGAAGGTTTATTTGGACAACGGGAATACAGTCCGAGACAGGTCTTGCAGGCACAGACAACAGGATACCCCTCAGTTAGGTCCATCTTGGGGTCCTCGGGCACCCCAGCCCCCCTCCAGAGGTCAGAGCCCTCCCTGCCTCCAGCCACCTCACCAGCCAGCTTCCCCCCGACTCTCCTTCAGCGACCCCTCCCACAGCCTTTGTTCAGTTTCCCGGGCAAAGGTGTCACCTCGCCCCAGCCCCCTCCTGGGTTCTCATGTTACAGGCTCAGGTATTTCCCTTCAGTCATTCTCCCATCCCCCAATGGAGACCATCCCAGCCACACTCCCCTGTCAGCACTTACAGATCACAGTAAGAACAGTCCCAGTTCGTCACAGTCACAAGTAAATACAAGGTGGAACAGATTGTTTAGCATAAGTAGTCAACACATATTCTCAGAGACCATTCAAGGTGAAGTGGCCCATTAACACCTTCCAATCATAGGACATGAAAAAATAAGTTAGTGGGTTACAGGTTGTTGTAATAAGCCCTCAATCCACTTTATTAAGACCATGATTTTTAGTGTCTAGCAAAGTTATGAATTTAAGTTCCTAGGCTCGTCTTTTGAAGGTGTTGTGCAGGTTGCCTTTGAGGACAAGGACTCAGAGGTCAGATATGAAGTGACGGTTTTGTGAAAAGTGTTTGCCCATCGATGATGGGGTGTTTCTGTCTTTTGTCATTTTTCCTGTGAGTTAATTCAAGAGTATGGTGTGTGATAGACCCAGACCAGTTGGGAACAGCAGAGTAGCAGAAGGGAGATATACTGGCCACTGGATAAGTAGTTTTCTGTTCCCTGAGTGACCAGAGCAGGGGCTGCTCCAGGCTAATAGACCACCTGACTACAATTAACCTGCTAAGAGTCAGGTGAGGCAGTTAAGCACCTGACTCTAATTAAGGCCCCTCTGATGCTATAAAAGGGCTCACTCCAGTCAAGCCAGGGGGAGCCAAGGGAGAGGAAGTGAGTGTGAGGAGCTGGGAGCAAGAGGCACAAGGAGCTGAGAGTGAGAGGGTGTGCTGCTGGAGGACTGAGGAGCACAAGCGTTATCAGACATCAGGAGGAAGGTCTGATGGTGAGGACAAAGAAGGTATTGGGAGAAGGCCATGGGGAAGTAGCCCAGGGAGTTGTAGCTGTCATGCAGCTGTTACAGGAGACACTATAGACAGCTGCAGTCCACAGGGCCCTGGGCTGGAACCTGGAGTAGAGGGCGGGCCCGGGTTCCCCCCATACCTCCCAACTCCTGATCAAACACAGGAGGAATTGACCTGGACTATAGCTTCTACCAGAGGGGAAGGTCTCTGGACTGTTTCCTGACCCACAGGGTGGATCTGTGAAGCGAGCAAATCCGCCAATAAGCGCAGGACCCACCAAGGTAGAGGAGGAACTTTGTCACAGGTGATAGTCTGGTTTCACCCACATAGTTGTTGTTGGGGCACTTAGTGAACTGGACAAGGTACGCCACATGTGTAGGACCCATGGATCTTAAAAGGTGTGTTATGGGGGGTATTGATCATCATAGTGTGTTGTGCAGATATGTCAGCTGGTTTTGCATCTGTTGTTCTGGCAGGGTCTGGTGCCACTTTGAGTTGAAGTGGGGGTTGAGGAAAGATTTCTTTCAGGATGTGGTCCTGGGACCCACATGGCTACAACAATACTGCAACCAACAATATTAATTGTATATACTTCTAGGTTTTTTAACCAACCTGGTTTAAAGGGGCAGTGAAGGCAACTATACAAAAAGTTAAAAACAATAACAAATAGAAGAAAGGAGAAGTTAATAGTTGTAAATATAAATCAGAAGCTGTAAGGAAAATTGATAAGGGAAGCAAAGGGACACGAGGAGAAATCTAAGGCCAGCAGAGTTAAGGACAATAAGAATGAGGTTTTTATAGTATATTAAGCAGATAAAGAATCCTATCTATGGTATTGGTCCATTACCAATTGGAAATGGTAGAATTAGCAATCATCATCAGCTAAACCTCAATAAAAGGATGATGTCTGCCTGGGGGGAAAAGTCACTGATCAGACTTAAGATGGCTGAGGAATCTAATTCATGCTTTACAGGTTTTTCCACATATGTGACAGGTTCATCTATAATAATGCAGAAAAGGCAGAAGTTTTCAATAAATACTTTTGTTCTGCATTGGGGAAAATATAGATGATGTAGTCATATAATATAACACTATTTTCATTCCACTAGTATCTCCAGAAGATATTAAACACCAACTACTAAAGTTAGAATTTTTTAAATCAGCAGGTCTGAATAACTTGCACCCAAGAGTTTTAAAGGACCTGGCTGAGGACCCCACTGGACCATTAATGTTGATTTTCAATAAGTCTTGGAACACTGGGAGACTGGAAGAAAGCTAATGTTGAGCCAATAGGTAAAAAGGATAAATGGGATGATCCAGGTAATTATAAGTCTGTTAGTCTGACATTGATCCTGAGAAAGATAATGGTGCAGCTGATACGGGACTTAATTAATAAAGAATTAAAGGGGGGTAATATAATTAATGCCAAACAACATGGGTTTATGGAAAATAGATCCTGTCAAACTAACTTGATATCTTTTTATGTTGGATTACAAGTTTGGCTGATAAAGGTAATAGTGCTGATGTAATATTCTTAGACTTCTGTAAGGTGTTTGAGTTAGTACTGCTCAACATTTTTATTAAAAAATTAGAAGAATATAACATTTTAAAAAAGGGATTTTTGAAAGCAGCAGATCCTCAGCTGATGTAAATTGTCATGGCCCAATTGGCTTCAACTGAATTATGATAATTTTCACCAGCTGAGGATTTGCCCTGGTGCATCTTGGCTTAACTTGTAAATGAATCATATATGATGGGAAAATACAAACACCCAGATATTGAACAAAATTCACCCTGCAGCCTTCTGTGCCAGGGGCTGTGCCCAGAGAGAATCATCCCAAGAGGAAAGACAGCAGTGTTTATACCTCTGCCCTCAGTGAGAGTTCTGCCAAGGAAAACAAGCTTTATATCATGACTGGACTCCACAGACACCCGACAGGCAGTGGCTATCCGGTGGATGCCTGAATTAATGCATTTCCTGGGAGCCCTGGAAACATCTCCTCCCCAGGCACCGCAGCCCACTTTCTGAGCTGCACTGGATGTCATAAGGCCAGCCCTCCCTCCAGTACAACCTGGGTTTCAGGCACTTTGCACCACTGTGAATGCCCTTTCTGACCTATTTCTCACCATCCCAGGCTGTGGCCTGGGTTACACCAGCAGCTGAACATAGCCAGTGATTTTACAATGCTTTTCCGAGCCTAATTTTCATTTACCAACAACATTAAGATGTTAAGCTGTAAATGGAGATGAGGCACCTGAAAAGACTGAATCGTAATTTAGCAAAACTCTGCGAAATGGATTAGGCCTACAACCATAAACCTGCAAGATGATAGAGAGAAAACTGGCACAGGATCATGGAAGCGAAAATTGATGACTGATGTTTCTAACACGAGCTCCCATTCAGACAGCCGAGACACAGCTCACTAAAGAGAGTGACCGTTAGGGCTACTCATGAGCACTGTCATTACAAACAGATGTCACTGAGGAGCCAGGGAAAAGTAGCTTGGCCCTCATGTTAAAGAACATCTAACGAGAAGGAATAAGCAGTGGAAGGTATAGGGGGTGGGGGAATCGACAGTAAAACAATCGAGCTTCTGTCTCTCTCACAAATGCTTCCCATTTATTTTAAGGGAGCCGTGGCTTAGTGTTGAGCAGAGTGGCTCAGCTGATCCTAGAGTAAAGCCCTTCTTCACCTTCCCAAAGGAGTTCAAAAGTTGTACATTGTGATCTGGTTTTTCCAACCATGTCATTACACAGCAATAGCTAGACTGGTCTTCAAAGCATCTGCTTGCATCTCAGCTGTACTAGAAAGTGTGTTTAGAACAGCTAGAGGAAAAAAATCTTTCCCAGGCTACTAACAACTGTGTCCTCATGTACTCACTCACAGCTGAGAATTTCAACAGTTTGCTCACGTCTAGGTGCCTGGTTCTAGTCAGGTCAGTAGTAACCAATATTTCATCACTGATCAGCTGTTTGATAGCCTATGTGGGGTCAGTACTGTTCCTACCACACATGTGTTCGCAATCACATCACAGAAACATTAGCAACTGGCATCGTCTGCACCATCAGCAGAGAACAGACCATGAAGGCTAAGTTACCATCTGTAGATCTCTCCAGGTTAGGAGTGGGGCAGCACTGCCAAGGTTGTCCTGCTGCCGTCTACGTTGTACCTGTTCTGCGCCCATACAGAGAACTTCAGCTTTCACAGCTGTCATTCTCACAGAATTCATTTAATTTTTTCTTTAATTAGATTAATTTGAAAATCCAGTTCTTGCTCACCTTAGAGGATAAAGTGCTTTTTAAAATAACTTTTTGTAACATAGATCAAGCTCAGAGTGAGACAGCTCAGTACAACAGCCATGGTGTTCAAAAGTCACTATGATTAAGGGTGTCCAAATTAAGAACTGTTTAAAGGGCCCTGATTTTCAGAAAAAGCTGAGCACACACCCTTTGAAAATCAGACCCAAACTGTCTGAAGTTGGGCACCCAAAAACCGAGGCACCCAAAAATCACTAGTCACTTTGGAAAATCTTGATCAGGGAGATTGTGACTCTAGCTTAGTAGGGAGAGAAAATGGATGATCTCACAAGCATGCAACCTGAAGGGTCTGAAGCAATGAGAAACCTGCCATAGTTCACTAAAAATGAATTAAACTCACCCTTCCTGCAATCAGAACTCTCACCTAAAAGTCCAGGCAACATAGGAAAGCCCACATGCAGGTAGCTTGCTGGAGCTTAAATAGAAACTACCGTCTTCTCAAGTCTTCATAAGAATTCAGAATTTCCTTTACTGGAAAAACCCCAGTGTTTGTACTAAAACCATTTGGTCTGGGCATTCATGTTTACAGTGTAACAATATCAAAAGTCATTGCCCTCAATGTCTAACTAAGAGCTCTTACTTCTGCCTAAACTTTACATTGTTTTGCATGAAAAGTGAACCAGTTTTCCTGAAAAATTTGGGAATCTGGCCCAAATTTGAAGGTTCATAATGAAACCCAAAGCCAAGCTAGTTTCACCTGGCTTCAGTTTCTGTTACAAAAACTTTGCACTACAGTAATTCCTAGTAGCAGGACTAGAATTTCACTAATACCTGAGCTTACTTCCCTTGGATGTGTTCTTGCATTATATTCCAATACAATGATTGATGACTGTAGTAGGCACAGGCATACAGTGAGTGTAACACTCAGAAGTAATATTCAGCATGAGTATGGGTGGGGGGAGGGAGATTGGTGTAAAGTGTCCATTTTATATACAACTGGTTGGAATGCCAGGGCTGTATTTCCATCATCTTTCTCTGCTGAAAGGTTGGCCGCACATTGCACTGGTGAGCAGAGCAAGGTCCTAGCATGGGTTTCGGGTGTTAGGCAAACATGTCAGCAGGGGGTTGCACAAGCCGTGTTACGGTATTCTTACAACAGTTACAATCAAATGTTTCTGTTTGAAACGTCACCCTGGTCTGGGTGTCTAGCACCAACTTCCTCACAGGCCTTTGGAGAGTGGACAACTCTGTGGAAGAGTGAGTAGTGTCTTAGCATTAGAGCTGGGAATCAAAAAGCCAAAGATTTGATTGAAAATTGAATTTTCCATCACAGAAGCAACTAAAAATGACACTAATGGTTCAGTTGATTGTTATGATTAGCAGCAGCTAAAAGGAGCACCATAGAGGAGTATGGCACTTTACAAAAACATATGAGGTCACAGGGCCTGATGGTAGCTTCAACTTTGGGCCCAATACATCACTAGCCTGCAAATTATTTACAAGAGTGCAAAGTCCCCACCCTGAAGAATTTACACTATGAGGCCTCAGTCCTGGAAGTTGTTCTGAGGAAGCAGAAACCATTGCATGCATGGTGCAACACTCGACGTCTAGGGGGGTTCACTGTGTGGATATCATTGAAGGATTTGAGACTAAATTAAGATGAAAGCAACAGAGGTAAGGGGGAGAGGGGCAAAGGTACCCAGTGGGCCATTTACCTGCCTATATGCCTGACATTTGTGCATACATTTGGTATTTGCACTGAAAAATAGGTAGGTACAAGTGAATGTGTGCCACTGCATCCATCTCAGCTTTGAAAAACTGGGCCTGTACTAAGTTCCTGTCTGCTAAATAAGGTAAGAAAATATATCTGGTGCATGGATGTGGAGGAGGAGAGGTGGTTATGAGGCAGCCTACCCTCAAAGAGAAAATTAATATGAAACGTCCTTATTTTTGACATGTATAAAGGTTACAGTACTGGGAGGAAAAATGACATTATCAGAACAAAAAGGTTGCCTCCCACCTCCAATAATTTTAATAACCCAAATTATAAGTGCCTGTGCATGGTTCAGAAAGTCATCTTTTGTTCTCATTGGTACTAATTGTCCATTATATGTTTGTCCTTTATGAGAGGAGCAGGCTATTGAAAAATAGAAAAGAGAGAGAGAACAATCATAATGTACTGTGAAAGCAGCAAAGGAAATGAGGCAAATGAAGCTCAGAGATCTGGGCAATGGAAGGAACACAACACAAAGGAAGGAAGTAGGAAACAAACAAGCCATAATAAATATAGCGCATGAAAGAAATATCGCAGGCACAATTTAAAATAGTTTTGGACGGGGGGGGGGGGAATCCTATATTAGAGAGGGAACAGGGACAAACGGGAAAAGGTTAAATAAATCTGTAAGGGCAGGTATAGTGAGCGTGTGCCATAGAGGAGGTCCCCTCACCCCTGCTGTACACTGCCCCTACTACAACACTGCATCCAAGCTAGACAGCAGCTTCGGTTCTGGGGGGTTACTCCCAGCACAGGTTCAGAGGCTGCTCAGAGGAGCACTCACAGCTGGGAGGTAATGAGAAGTATGTAAGCTGACTCTCCTTAGGGTCAGCACTTTAAAGAGGGATCAAGTATTTCCCACAGTGAGTGGTTTGTGCTCACTAGAAGTGGGAGGTTGGAGGGAACTGGGCCATATCCCCAATCTGCTTTGTATTTTTCTAATAGATATTATTATTATTATTATTATTATCATCTTCTTTATAGTTCTTTCATTGGTAGTGTTCAAAATGCTTTACAAAGCAGGTCAGCATCATTTATCCCCGTTTTACAGACAGGGAAACTGAGGCACAGAGGGGGAAGTGAGTTAGCATTAATTGTTTGTAGGCCACATGAAAAGAATGCAGCCAGAAATGATGTTACCAGTTTACTATTTTGGCTAATCCAAAATCTAGAAAGAAAGAAAACCTATGAAGAATTTAGTGGAGATCCATGTTTGAATGAAAAACCATTTTGCTTTGACCCTTGCCCTACTACCTGGCCCTTTTATTTACTTCCCCCAATCAATTTTTGTTCCTGTAGAGGTGGTATGAAAAACAAGTAGTTCCAAATATTAAAATACATCACTTAGTAACAGTGTAAGGCAGTGCTATATTATGTCGGAGTCTGAAATATCATTGTCTGGTTTTTGAATTGGTAAGGGAATTTAGGCAGGTTAACAACCCTGGGCACTGGCATTCTCCTTCCACAGAGCCAGTAAAGCAGAAGATGGAGTAATTCAAACTTATTCATCCATCGGTGCACCTCAACATGGAATACTACTAATGTTACTAGTCGCTCAAGTCTCCCTGTCAGTTCAGAACTTCCCAACCCTTTCTGAGACTGCCAAGAAGCCTGCCAATTATTCTGAAATCTTACTTCAACTGTGTCAGAAACACTGTCCTCCCACTTGTTTGTAAAGCACTTAACTTACTGCTGGCAATATATAAATACTTGACAATTTCTGAATAACCAATATGTATTCCCAAAAGTCTCTGAGATAGATTTTCTGCTTCTTTACTTACTGGGTACATCTGCCCTGCAATAAAAGACCTTTGGCACAGACACAGCAGGCCAGATGAGCTGACTCGGGGTCACAGGGCTTTGTCTGCAGGGCTAAAAATTACAGTATAGATGTTCAGGCTCAGGCTGGATCCCAGGTTCTGAAACCCCACAAGGGAAGTGGGTTTTAAAGCCCAGGCTCCAGTCTGAGCCTGAATGTCAACATTGCAATTTTTAGCCCTGCAGCCCAAGCCCCAGACTCTGAGACTCAGTGCCACAGGTTTTTTATTGCAGTGTAGACTTACCCACTGTTAGACCACTGCATGGATGCCAAATTTATATCCATGAATGCGGATATCCACAGATATAAAGCAGATATCCGAGGAGCTGCAGGGCTCCACTGAGAATGGCAGTGGTGAAAGCAGCCACACGTCCGGCTGCTGCTCGCAGGAGCCAGCACCCCACGCGCGCAGGCAGGTCCTCTGGTGTGGCTGTACTGTTCCGAACCCCGCCCACTGGGGTGGGCACCAGGCTCAGCAGCAGCTGTCCCTGGTCACGCTAGTCCAGGAGTGTGCAAGCCGCTGAGCCTGGTGCCAACCTGACTGGGCGGAATTGGGGACGGTACAGTAACACTAGAGGAGCTGCCTGCGTGGGGTGCTGGCTCCTGCGAGCGGTGACCAGACGTGCGGCTGCTTTCGCTGTTGCCATTCCCGGTAGAGCCCTGCAGCTCCTCGGCTACCCGCTTTATATCCGCGGGTATCCGCATCTGCAGATATAAATTTGGTGTCCGTGCAGGGCTCTACCCACTGTTACTGTTCCAAGCAGAGACTTTCAAAGGTGACTAGTAAGTTATAGACACAAAATTTCTATTTTATCATGGGAGCTGTGCATCTAAATCCCCTACTCAGCAACAAAAACTTAACCAGAGATGTTAAATTATGATTCCATCATAAATTTTCTCTTATTCAAATTTAGATGAAGTAATTCTTACAGAAAGAAATATAACGTGACAGTCTTCACAACAACTAATCTGTAGCTGGCAGAGAAACTAATTATTTAGTTTCATTTGCATGAAGTAAACTCACTTCACGTTCTTAAATGGTGACACAAACAATTATACAGATTAGTTCTCAAGTAGATTTTTCCCCTCCTGGGAACCATAGCTCAAATCCTTCCCAGAGGAACACTGTTCCAAACAGAAAAAAAAATCCCTTTGTTTCAAAAGTATAACTGAGCTGGTGGAATCAGGAACTGCTTTTGGCTGACTCCCAGCACCACATGCAGGGGGTCTATGGTGCACTCTCCAAAGAGGTCTGCATCTATTCAAGTCTAGCAGTGCAGAATTGCAGAGAATTAAGCTAATCAAAAGATGACCCAGTGTAAACCTGTTAAAAGGCAAGCAGAAGAGCTTTTCAAACACTCCTAAATCGCTAATTATTGAATTCACGTCTGTGTACAGGCCCCTTCATGCTACACAAGAATCACACATTAAGGGTGTAAAATGGTATGGAGAGCCTTACACAAGCTCTTTGCACTGGGATGAATTTTTCCTTAGCAGAAAATATGTGTATGCACTTTAAAAATACAGATAATTATAATTTCAAATAAAATGGGAGGGGGGAATTATTTCCTCCTTTGCTTACCACACAAGACCGGAGACCAATGATCCGTGTTTCCCATACAACATAATGGGCCTGATCCTACGCCCACTGATGTTACCTTGACATTCCCTGCAGCTGTCTATGGAGCGCTGTAATTTGCAAGTGGTTTTGTTGCGAGAGAAACATTAAATCTTAAACTTAGATCTTGGCTCATCATAAGCTGTTCAATTCAACTTTAAGGGCCATACTGGTGTTTCTCTCGATGTTCATGTGTTGCCTTGAACAATAGAGTCCTGGTCCTGATTGGGATCTTTAAGTGCCACTGGACTACAAACACTCTACTCTGATTCTTGAGTGCACATGCACCTTATGGAAAAGTTCTGTAGAATTTAAGTAAAATGAGGACATTCCTATAGGCTTTTTGGACCATTCTATGGAAAATTCTATTCCAGCTACAGAATTTTAAAGGACAGTTTAAAAAACTGTAGAAAGAGATTTTTTTTTCTATTCAATTATATGGGTTTTTAGTGTAGCTTCTATAGAACTCTATTGGTTTCATCCCTATTATATTCTGCACAATTTCTCAATAGAGTACGTTTAATTTTTAGAACATAACATAAGAATGGCATACTGGGTCAGACCAAAGGTCCATCTAGCCTAGTATCTTGACTTCTGACAGTGGCCAATGCCAGGTGCCCCAGAGGGAATGAACAGAACAGGTAATCATCAAGTGATCCATGCCCTGTTGCCCATTCCCAGCTTCTGGCAAACAGAGGCTAGGGACCATCCCTGTCCATCCAGTTTTACACCAAAACTGTTCTTTAATAAATTCATTTCTGTAAGAGACCTTTATTTTTAGAATGGCTCTGCTAATTTATAAAATATAGTTTGACAAAAACATCAAAAAGTCACTGGATAGTTACATTTTCTGGCAATCTTAATAACCTTCCTTTACCAGTTAAATTTTCGGTTTTGTTTTTGTGACTGGAGCACTAAAAGTGGATTATTTTAAGTGCTACTCCTTTAACCACTTCAGCGCTGTCTAACATGGAGAGGCATTTTGCCCTATGTGCTCCCATATCTACATGGTAAATCTTTTCATGGGCCTTTATAGCGCACCAATCAGTGCAATATCCAGGTGCTAAAATCCTCAGTGAGCTGTTAATAGGCTGACCAGATAGCAAGTGTCAAAAATCAGGACAGGAGGTGGGGGGTAATAGGTGCCTATGTGAGAAAAAGACCCAAAAATCGGGACTGTCCCTGTAAAATCGGGATATCTGGTCATCCTAGCTGTTAACAGCAAGTGCACTGCAGGTTGCCATGTCCTGCTATGGTAGATGCCGGCAGCAAAAGGGTTAAGTGGGCAATATTGTTATACTAGGACAATACCAATAAAGGGGGGAAAGCCAAGGGTTTGAAAAGACACCATAATATTTTGGATATTTTATTTTCCAAGCATTTGAACTTATACATCTTCATCACACCCTTGTGAAGTATTGTTTTTGTTATTCCCATTTTACAAGCAGGGAAACAAAGGCAGAGTATGTTAAGTGATTTACACAAGACCACAGAGGGAAGTCAGTATCAGGTTTGGGATAATGCATTCCTAACATCCAGTTCTGTGCCAGGACAACTAGATCACAGCTCCCTCTGTCTCAAAGAAACAGTTTCTGTCCAAATGAAGTGTGTTATAGTTATGAACATCTCTATCTAAAAGGTGTATGTGAGATGTGGCTGTGCAACATATGGTTAAGGTACGTGCAAAAAAAAAAAAAAAAGAGGTAACAGCTGAAGCAGAGTACAAAAAATATCAGCTATCTAAATTATTCCTATAGAGGTACTGCCTTCAGTCCACTGATTGCAATGTAAGATGATCATGGGAGTCTAGGATGGTATATGACCCTTAGCCTACCAATCTACAATGTACCACATGATTACCAGGAAGCAAATATTTTTAGCATGTGTGATGCTACATAGTCTTTAGCCAAAGAAGCATGAAAAGACTAAAGCAAAGGTGATGTGGCATAAAGTTTACTTATAATAAGGAAATATAAAGGTCAGCCCAATACTGGCTTAATTCGACATCTATTCACCTGTGAAGGGCAAGTACAGTATGAGTCCCTCAAGGCAAATAAGGACTTTAGTCACAGGAACTGCATGGGACAGCCAAATGAGCTTATATTTTTTTAAGCCTTGGAAGGGGAAGTGACCCACGTAAGTTTCACACACGAGGGTCACAGCACACTCCCTCCTGAGGAAGTGTTTATAGCACGGGATACTTAAAGACGTTTAAAACTTCTTTTTCCCCTGAGAAGCAGACATTTTAAAGCAAGATCCTGATATCACAGGAGATCAGGGAAATGTTTTTTCCTTGCAACAAGATTACCACCCTAATTACCTTGCCCACCCCCAGGTTTATGTGTGCTCTTCTTGCAGCCTGTTCATGCTAACCAGTAACAGGTTAAATGTACTAATGTTGATGTAATTTCATCAAAGTCAATTTTCCAGTAAAGTCCATATGTACCATAAGGGAATAATTGTGCCTGAGGTTCTTTAAACTGCCCAAGCTTTTTTTTTTTTTTTTTAAATAAGGAGATATATCTATCTCATAGAACTGAAAGGGACCCTGAAAAGTCATTGGGTCCAGCCCCCTGCCTTCACTAGCAGGACCAAGTACTGATTTTGCCCCAGATCCCTAAGTGGCCCTCTCAAGGATTGAACTTGCAACCCTCCATTTAAGCAGGCCAACACTCAAACCACTGAGCTATTCCTTCCTTCCTCCCTCCCTGAATTCTAGGTTGTCAGGTCACATATGAGCACATAAGACTTTTTATGACAGAACAGTACTTTCACCATGGCAGTCACAAAGTAGCAACAAGATCCCAGACCTTGGCACATATTGTTATTTATATAGCATCATATGGTAGGTATGCATAGCACTCAATACATAAATAAAATAATAGGTCCCTGCCCCGAGGGAAGAGCTCTGTGTAAGCTCAAAAGCTTGTCTCTCTCACCAACAGAAGCTGGTGCAATAAAAGATATTATCTCACCCACCTTGTCTCTCTAACATACTAAAGTGACATGGGGGGGCAGAGGGGGGTTGCAACAATTCACGTTTGCACAAAAAAGAACCCAAGTATATGAAATGACTTGAGCCCAAATGACAGAGCCCAGTTCCGTTACACTGGTGTTACTCATTAGCTTCAGTGGAATTTACACGTGTCCAGCTGAGGGCAGAACTGGGGCTAATGGAATTGAGTTTTCTCCAGGAAGGGAAAGTTGTGATGGTTCTTTTTAGAGGAGGCAAATGTTTGAAGATCTGTATTTTCTTTGATCTTCATGTTTTACAAAATACCACTAGTCCATTTAAAAAATTTCAGTGGTGAAGACAACACTTCAGGACGAAGAAACATTAGGTGGAGGGTTAATCCTGTCACTTTTTTTCTCTACCCACCTCCTTATCTTCATGCATAAGAACTACACTGCAGATTTATTACAGATATGACTGAAAACAATAAAACCAAGGCCATTCACAGTTAAGTGTTCCATAAACATCTTCTAGAACTTAAGTTATACCTACAGGAACAAGATGACTTAGTCTGTGTTTCACCTTTAAACTGTGGCTTTCTTTGCTTTTGACAATTTACCTTTCTGCTGTATTTTATCTCAACATGTTATTAAGAAAAAATCAGAAGGAAGGTAACATGTACAACACATCCCAGCCCAAGCGCAAAGAGACGTTCTATGTGGAGATGATCTGCAGCCACACTGGAAACTGTGGGAAACAAGGGCTGTATTAGGGGTATGCCAATGAACACGCATGGGAAACGAAAAAATAAAACAATATATGGGAAAACAAGAAACTCAGTTCTTCCCCTGGATCCCTGGAAGTAATCCAAACTCAGTGAAAGTGCACAAAAGTCCCTAATGCCTTATATTCAAGCACCTAAAAAGCAGGCTGGAAAACAGAAGTGAGTCTGCTCTCAAGGACAGGCTTTGAGATGGATTCTCCTTTGAGCTCAAGGGTAATGATCCCTTGATCCAAAGCAGTATCATCAAGCACCATAATAACTACACAGCAATTTCATTTTATACACTATCCAAACCATCTTCAAACATGTTTTTTTCCTCAAACTCTCATAGGACACTAGTGTAGATTAAATAGTTAAAATGCCTACAAAATCTCTGATTTTAAAAGAAGCTTTGTGTCTGGTTGTACAGGAACAATATACTTTTGTATAGAAGTCAGAAATCAAAAGCAAAAGTATGTTTTGTTTTTCAAAAAAAGCATCAGAACTAATTGTGTACCTATGTTATTCCCGCCTAGGCTTAGAACTTCTATTTTACAGCTGGGGCACAGATAATAGGGTTGGAACCGATTGCTTATTTTAAGGTAGCCAAACTCCCTGCATTGTTGCAGGAGACTTTTCATAATTCTTTATCGACAGCACTAATAGCATGCGCTTTACTCTAGCCTTGACTGCTTGAGAAAGGATTAATCCATAAACTCTCTGGTCACTTGATTGAATGCAAAGAAGTTTCAGCTTGGCAAATACGATTTAAAATGGAAGTGTTGACACAGTCTGAGCCAGGTGTTTATTATCTCTCTTCACAATGCAAGATATGTTTGGTACAAATGCTATAATTAAGGCTGCAAATGAGTATCTGTAATCTCCGCGCTTTCACTTGCCCCAAAGCGTTCTTCTTGGACTGACATTTTCTATGCTTGATCTCAGACAAAAGGCGATTTTTTTGGTGAAAGTTTGAAGGAAGCCCTTTTAGCCATTGCTGAGTTATATGAAGCTGGAGAAGAAGAAGCAGGGGCACGTCTCCATCCCCCTCCCCCCCCCCCCCCCCCCGCAAATAAATCAACCATTTTTCCTATACAGAACTAAAAATGGCTGAACTTTGAAAGCATATAGCGGCTCAGATTTTAAGGCCAGAAAGGACCATTATGATCGTTTAGTCTGACCTCCTGCATAACACAGGCCATAGAACCTCACCCAGTAATTCCTGCATCAAGCCCATTACAGCTGTCTGAGCTAGAGTAGATCTTTTAGAAAAACATCCGGTCTTGACTTAAAAACTGCAAGTGGTGGAATAACCACCCCATCCCCAGCGAAGTGTTCATTCTGGAGCACGCCCCCGAGTTTTAAAGATATTTAGCTGTTGCTCTGCTCTGCATTGCAATGCCTAATTGACTTGGAACCGAAGTCTTTTTTTTCAAAGGCATCTTAAGCACTTAGGAGCATAAAGCTAATTGACTTTCAATGACACTTAGACACCTCAGTGCTTAAATCACTTTTGAAAGTGAGACTTAGGGCCCAATTTTAAAGGTATTTAGTTAGACACCTAACTCTCATTTATTTCAATAGGACTTAGGCACCTAAATAGCTTTAAAACTCTGGGCACGAGTTTCCTAAGTCAGTTATGCACTGAAAGACTGAGTGGAGCCAAACCTACAAATCTGGGCCTATGTCTACAAACAAGTTTTAAAAACAAATTGGTTTGGTGATAAAGTACAAAGCGGTTGGGTGGAAAAACAAACCCACATCTAAGCTTGCTCAGTAGGCAACAGCTAAGATCTTAAGCAAAAGACCCAAACTCTTTTACAACATCCCAGTCCTGCGTCAGAGCCAGAAGGGCACCACACAACAGGAGTTGGGCACCTGATGCCCTTAGACCACTTTGGAAATCCCAGCCTTAAAAAGGTAACGTTATTGATTAAGCACAGGAATGTTCTTCCACTCTTAAAATCAATCAAATGCAAACATCAAAAAACTACATTCATATGACATTCAAATCACTGAACTAAGATAAAGAAAGCCAGGAAATTCAAATGTTTTAAGGGGCCTGATTCTCCTCTCACATCACTTACATGTTGGTGTAACTGCATTGGCTTTGATAGAACTATTTCTGATTTACACTGATGTAGGTGAAGGAGAATCAGACCCGAGGTTCCTCCAGCAATATTCACTCGCCCCATTGCTCATTAGGGAGTATTCTGTTTTCACACTGTGGGAACATGTACCACTAGTGAGATGCATGCCAGTCAGGTGGGATGCAGGTTGGTTTATCAGAATAAAAATCCCTTCTAGGTCTGCTGATCAAAATGAAGTTGGGATGCCAGGTGGCTTTGAATATTCAGTGTGGTACATTAGGTCTTAAGTTTAACAATAATAATTCCTAACTCTTATATCACACTTTCCATCAGTAGATCTCAAAGCTCTTCACAGTCTTTAATGTCTTTATCCTCGCACCACCCTGTGAGGTAGATAAGTACTACTGTTCCCATTTTACAGACACCGAGAGACTAAGACCCAGATCCTGAAAAATATTTAGACTCCTAACTCCCATTGCAATCAGTTGAAGTTAGGAGCCTAAATACCTTTGTGGATCTGGGCCTAAGTGATTTGCCAAAGGTCACACAAAGTCTATGGCATAAATGGGAGTTTGAGAATTCCTGTTTTATGGTATATATTTAACAACACTATATTAGGCTGCTCATTTAACAGTAAAACAAGAATAGGTGAGGTTACGCATGTGCCATGTGACAGTTAATGTTGCTGTAGGAATTTTAACTTCTATTTCCCAGTTTGTTTTTTATAACTGTGTAAGCCTAATGCTGCATTAATATTAAGGATGCAGTTATATGAATGCACATTTATGCTATTAAATGCAGTAATCTATTAACACAATATAGGGAACATCTGGCCACATCTCTCCTGTGACATGAAGAGCTCTGTTAGCAGCAAAATTGGGGTGGTTCTACTGTTCAGGGAGTGGGGCAGGGGCCCACGCTGGGGTTGCTCTCTCTGTGTGCTAACCAGACACCCTGCTCCTCAGAAGCTCCCTGTGCACTGCCAAGCAGCAGAGATTTGGTGATACGGCTGAGACACTACCTAGATCAAACGGCCATTTCCCTGCCCCAGCTCAGGGCAGGTTGTAGATGCTGCAAATACTACTTCAGCCTTCAGAATGTAGGACTGGCCGTGGAGCAGCAAACTCCTGTTGCTGCACTGCCCGCTCAGGGGAATTTCTTCCTCCCAGCCTTCGAAAAACTCCCTAGTGCACAACTCTGCCACTCAGACAGACAGCAGCAGACAGAATTGGGGCTGTGTATGTGCAGGCATGTCAACAACTTCGCTGGTCTTGCTCTCTTGTGCCCAATCCTATAAAGACTTAGCCAAAGATTTTAAAGTCTGAAGGATCAGGGACGTTGTCCATGCTCCTTTTGGTGCTTTGCTTGCCCTTAGACCATGCCAGGAGAATTTCTGGAGGGCTTGTCTGCATAGGTGCTGGAATTAGGGGTGCTGCTACAGCCCCTGGCTTGAAGTAGTAATAACAATCCATGGTTTCCTCCTTCAGCACCCCCGTTATAAAAATTGTTCCAGCAACACTGCTTGTCAGCTGATCCAACGGTTCTCAATATGCTCAGACCAGCAACTTGGCTATTAATCCCCTTTCCCCAGTCACCGCTTCTCCAGAACTGAAAACAGGTGGGCAACACACTGAGAACACAATACCCTTTACTTTAAGATAAAGTAGAGAAAATACAGAAAATAAAAGGATAGATCCTTAAACATGTAGCCCTCAACAGACAAGAGGATGCAAAAAAAAAAAAAAAAAAGTCACAGAGCATTTGGCAAACATAGCTCTGAATTCCCATCAGAAATGAAGGCCATTACTAAGTGACACCAATGAGATAAGGTCATGCTGTTCTCAAGACAGAGGCTGTCTTCCTCTCTAGCCATTGAACCATTTGTAATAGCTCACACACTTTTGACATTCACTTCAGTGAAGAACAATCTTCTCCCCAGTACTTTCTGGATTAGTTTCAGGGAAGACATTAAGTTAAGATATTATCTTAGAGCAGTCCTGTAAAGTTTTAGGAAACCTTTTGTTGGCTCACATTAACATTTCCTATTGACTCAGAGAAATGTAGGGCTGGAAGGGACCTTGAGAGGTCTTCTAGTCCAGCCCCCTGTGCTGAGGCAGGACCAAGTATACTTAAGACCATCCCTGAGAGGTGTTTGTCCAACCTGCTCTTAACAACCTCCAGTGATGGGAATTCCACAGCTTTCCTTAGAAGCCTATTCCAGAGCTTAACTACCCTGTTAGTTAAAAAGTTTTTCCTAATATCTAACCTAAATCTCCCTTGCTGCACGTTAAGCCAATTACTTCTTGTCCTACCTTCAATGGACATAGAGAACAACTGATCACCATTCTCTTTGTAACAGCATGCAGGGCCGGCGCTTCCACTAGGCGACCCTAGGCGGTCGCCTAGGGCGGCAGGATTTGGGGGGCGGCATTTTGCCGCCCTCAGCGGAAATTCGGCGGCGGGGTGTCCTTCTGCTCCGGGTCTTCGGCGGAAATTCGGCGGCGGGTCCTTCACTCGCTCCGGGACCCGCCGCCGAAGTGCCCCGAAGACGCGGAGCGGAAGGACCCCCCCGCCGCCAAATGCTCAGAGGAGGAGCACTGCCGCCTAGGGCAGCAAAAACCCTGGCGCCGCTCCTGACAGCGCATAACATATTTGAAAACTGTTATCAGGTTTCCCTTAGGGTATATTTACACTGCAATTAAAAGCCTGCAGTTGGTCCATGCCAGCTGACGTGGGCTCACAGGGCTCAGGCTGAGGGGCAGCTTAATTGCAGTGTAGATTTGCAGACTTGGGCTGGAGTCAGGCTCTAGGACACTGTGAGATGAGAGGATCACAGATCTCAGGCTCCAGCCCAAGCCTGCAAATCTACACTGCAATGAAACAGTCGCAGACCCGAGCCAACTGGCATAGGCCAGCCATGGGTATCTAATTGCAGTGTAGACATACCTTCAGTCTTCTTTTCTCAAGATTAAACATGCCCAGGTTTTTCAACCTTTCCTCGTAGATCAGGTTTTC
Source organism: Emys orbicularis (assembly GCF_028017835.1). NCBI lineage: Eukaryota > Metazoa > Chordata > Testudines > Emydidae > Emys > Emys orbicularis. The sequence continues at coordinate 195,196,422 of NC_088684.1, forward strand.
TGAACCTTTTATCATTTTTGTTGCTCTCCTCTGGACTCTCTCCAATTTCTCCACATACTTCCTAAATTGTGGTGCTCGAACTGGACACAGTACTCCAGCTGAGGCTTCACCAGTGCTGAGTAGAGAGGGACAATTACCTCCCGTGTCTTACATACAACATTCCTGTTAATACACCTCAGAATGATATAAGCCTTTTTCACAATTGCATCACATTGTTGACTCATACTCAGTGTGGGGTTCACTATAACCTCAGAGCCTTTCCAACAGTACTACCAACTAGCCAGTTATCCCCCATTTGTAGTTGTGCATTTGATTTTTCCTTCCAAAGTGTGGTACTTTGCACTTGTCTTTATTGAATTTCATCTTGTTGATTTCAGATCAATTCTCCAACTTGTCAAGGTCATTTTGAATTCAAATCCAGTCCTCCAAAGTGCCTGCAACTCCTCCCAGCTTGGTGTCGTCTGTAAATTTTATAAGCATACTCTCCATTCCATTATCCAAGTCATTAATGAAAATATTGAAGATCATCAGACCCCTACAGGGCCCCGCTAGATTCATCCCTCAGTTTGACAGTGATCCATTGATAACTACACTTTGAATATGGCCTTTCAACCAGATTTGCAACCACCTTTTATTAATTTCATCTAGACCACATTTTCCTAGTTTATTTATGAGAATGTGATGAGTATGTCAAAGGCCATACTAAAATCAAGATCTCTACCTCATTCCCACCTCTTTTCTGGGGCTAGTCACATAGCTTTCTTAGGGCTGGCCTACATATAAATTTGCACGAAAATAACAACCTTTTTATTTCAGTGCAAGTCTGTATGGACACTCTTATTTCAAAATTAAATTGTATTTTGGAATAAGTGTCCTATTTCAATTTTGTTTTTTATTGAAATAGGACTCTTATTTTTAAATCAGAAAGTGTCCACACACAGACTTCCACCAAAGGTGTGAATTAAGATTGGTGTCATTATTACAGTGGAAATGTGTATGTGGACAACCACTATGGGGGAAGGTAGTTTGCTACAAGAGAGAGATGTGAGAAGTAAACAAAGCCACAGGTTGATGACAAATGGTATTTGGCAAGTGACGTTTTTCATTGATCCCTTTGCGCAATTTCTTTTTTTTTTTTTTTTTTTTTTCCTTTTTTTGGTGGAAGTAGGTGGAATTTCATTTGCTTGCAATTAGGGCAACCAGTGAATAAGCTCTGTAATCAGCACTGAGGTGGTGGAAAAACAGCGTCTCAAACAAATAACAATTTGACAGCGCAATAAAGAAATATGGCTTAAAAAGCAGAACCACCACACCTAGTGCACTTTTTACTGAGGACATGCTGTCCTACACCAGGAACTCGTCCACAATAATATCCTTATAAAATTGCGTGTGTGTGTTTGTATATATACAACATACTTTTTTTTTTAAATCAAACACTACGAGACAATTTCATTCCCATGTAAAAAAAAAAACGAGTCAGAGGCAAGTGCTACTCTCACTTAAACTGGTGTAAATCAGGAGTAACTCCACTGAATTCAGTGGAATTGCATCAGTGGAATGGGATCAGAATCAGTCTGCCAATTTGTGTGTGTCCGTCTATCTCCTATCTTTAATCTGGAATGTACCTCTAATCTTGTAGGTGTCATTCTTCTTGACTTCTGGGACCAGCGTGCTTTTGCTTGAATATTTGATGCTCTCTGCTGCCACCCACAGCACATGCATGTACATTTCAGAAGATCTCTCTCTTATGAACACAGTACATTTTTTCCAGTCACCTTAACTGTACCGAGTATGAGTCTGTACACTGGGGTCTGGGCAGACCTTAGAAATCTTCAGGTTATGGGGGGAGGGGAAGAGGGGGCGAAGGAAGATGGAAACTGTGAAGTATGGTGGAGTTGTGCCAGGATCTAACAGCAACTTGGAAGCACAGGCTGCATCAGAATTTGTCTGCTTTGCTTCAAAAGTGATAGCAATAGAGTTCGTTGATTATATTTCCTGTTGATTGCTGTTTGAAAACATGCAGGATCCCTAACAAATGAGAGCAGCGCTTTGGCAGAGTAGTGTATTGCTAAGCTGGTCTGGTCTGTTTCAAAATGAGATGTTCTCATTTTAAGAGTACACACAGACTCGTACTTATGTCTGACTGACTGACACCTTGATCTATTGTATTCAATGTCGTTCCCACGCTGATTTTCACTCCCTTCATCCCAACCCTTTCAGCCACAAAACAGTGGACTAGATTCATCACTAAGATGATAGGGAAGTTTTTTTCAAATTTAATCAATTTTTTTTAAATCATTCATGCGTTTCTCTTTCTCACTAGAATCCAATCTTACATGGAGTTGAACTTGAGGGCATTCTGTATTTACAAAAGGCACGCAAGTACCTTCCAGGATCGGGTCCTTCTTATACAGCTCTAGTGATAATTAGCAGTGTGGAGGTGTAGTCCAGAGCATAAGATACAAGAGTGGGAGCCTGGAGCCATATTCAGTTTCCAGATCTGACATTGATTTGCTGGGCAACTCTGGCAAAATACTTCGCTTCTCTGTGCTACAGTTCCCCAGCTGTAAAATACAGTGGTAATGATACTTTACAACTTTGTAGAATGTTTTGAGATCTGGGCATTAAAAGTGCTAACGATCATGATAGTTATCACATTTCTACTTTAACATGTTTTGCTGAGACAGATGCTTGTACAATTAAAAAAATATGAAGTTTCAATATAAATGATAACTTCTTACACTTATATAGCATCTTTCATCCTTACCTATAGACACAGCACTACTAATAAGCAGCCATCTTTACAGGATGGAGGGGGGAATGTTTGAAAAAGGATGCCAGAACAATTACTCTTGTAAAATATGCTACTGGACTCTTAAATGGCTGTGCACTCAAATCCCTGCTCCACCACTGACTCCCTGTGTGACATTGGGCAAGTCACTTAGCTTCTCTGTTCCCCATCTGTAAAAAAATGGGGATAATAGCATTTCCCTACCTCACAGGGATGTTGTGATGAAAATACATTAATGACTGTGAGGCACTCATATACTATGGTAATGGGTGCCATGTAAATTACCTAAGATAAATAGATGTGCAGAACAGGCTCTCAAAATATATACTTTGAGTAATTCAACGGGAGCATTGACTGATCAACCATAACAACATCTGACCGAAAGAGAAAAGGCACAAGGGTCAGTGTTTAAACTGGATCATACGGAAATAAAAACAAGGAGGAACAACGATGGTTCAAAGTGTTCAATTAAAGTCAATATCCCTGGGGAATCACTGATGCTAGGAATCATGTTTGTATTATTTGCCATCAGAAGAATCAGCGCAAACTGTAGTTGGCTTACACTTACTACACTTATTGAGTATTATTTATAATAGTCAGATTCCACATTGTGAATTTTTTAGTAATCATAAAAAGTTGGTTTTAAATCAGGGAATTAGTTTGATTCCATTTACATCTTTGTTGTTCATGCAAAATCTATCCCTTCGCTTTTCATCAAAAGCAATCCATTGTCAGTTGTAGACCACCATAAAAATCAGTTCTTCAGTAAAATTCAGTTAGGTGAGCAACTGGCCTAGGCAAGAAACTCTAGTCTGGGGGACTGACCTGTTAGTGTCTCTGGTGAGAGCTGTGTGTAATTGTTGGAGGTACAGGAAGAGTAGTCCTCAGTCCGTTCATTCTCTGGGAATAAATCCTTAGTAAACATGTTTCACTTGTGAGAGTCATGACAAAATCTAACACTGGAAGTTTCTCCTACTCAAAATTTACTGATTATTTCCCTATGTTCAGCAGTAAAGAAATCAACCATTAGGTGTCAGGAAAGTTTGTATTCTGAAATGCATTTTAAATGGAAATGTACAAAACATTTGACTGCATAAGGTAGGTTTCAAACAATGTTGAGAGAAAAATCCACCAAAATGGACATTTTACTTTTTTTTAAAAGCAAAAAATGTTACTAGAGGCCCATCGTTTCTGAAAATTGTCAGAACCAGATGTTCCTCTTATTTACAGGCCTTTTCATGTAAAGATCTCTATCTTCTGGTCTCAAGTTTTTATCTCCTATAAAGTACATGGAATACCCTTCTAAATACTCTGGGCCTGATTCTCTTCTCACATCTGTGTAAATCAAGAGTAACTCCACTGTCATCACCTGAGTTAGACTGGTGTAAATAAGATCAGAATAAGATTCTGTCGGTAACTTTGGATTTGACTATAAGGTTTTAAATCCTGAATTCCTAAAGACAGCTACAAGGGGGGAAAATGAAATATCAATGATTAACAACATAGTGTAAACTGAAGTTAAAGAATGTGAAAAATCTGAAAGGTATCTGCACAGCTACAAGTAACTGTTTGAGCAAATCCTAAATAGAATCATCCAGCCTCCGGACCAGGAAAATTCCCTGCTTCCCAAAGAGGGGGAGGGAGCCCACACTAAAGCTGGTGTGAAAAGGATGAATATAATTCAGAAGTTAGTCAATTCATTCTTCCTGGAAAGTGAGCGTCTATAGTAATGTATGTCTTGACTCATCTCCTGGCAAAATTGGCTTGCGGGATGTTGGGCTGGTGGTCAAAACTTAAGTTATCAATCTTACAGCTCTCATTCAAGGAAAATGACCACTGTGCCTGAGTGAGGACTTCGGGAATTGGCCAAATCTATACGCAGCCAGCTATCATGTCAAAGATGATTATTTTGAACTATTTTACAGAAAAATGTGCTACCTTAGTTAATATCACTGCAAGAAGAAAGGGGGGGGAAAGCCATACAGTTCCTGTGTACACGATCAAGCTAACCCCAATTCAGTTCTCAACGCTTTTCAGGATTTGGCATCTTATTTTTACATTTATTCACTCTTGTTCTCTGGGTCTTACAGCAGCCATCTGCTGCATGGCTGAGAAGGAGGTGGTTCTGTGCCTGTCACAGCATCATCAACACCCTGGGTGAAATGTACACATCTCTCACACTGTAACTAATTGATAAGGCGTGTGTGGGGAAACAAGGAGAGGGCTGGAGACAGCTTCTCCTTTCTCACCAGGACACTATCAGAGGTCTGTTCCCAGTGCTTGATATCATAGGAAGAGATTCCTTCTGCTCTTAGAAAAATCCTCTTCCCAAACAGATGATCTATTCTTTTATAACCCAAGTTGCCTTTCCCTAGTCTTTATTTTTAATATACAGCTCCAGCAAATGAGGTGAAAATCAGACTTCAGCTAGTATAGTCTCACAAAAATGCCTTTGACACTAAAAAGCCACTAACCTTACAAAATACAACCCAGCACATCTTCCTCGAGGACAGCCACAAACTCATTAATGCCTTAGAGAAGGGCTTCTTTTCAGATTCCCTTACTCAGACTGTTACCGAATAATTTAAGTGAGGTGGGAATTATGGAGGGGGAGGTTGTGTATGATTGTTTTCTCTCTGGCATGTAATAACCCCTTATGAAATCACCTTTCTGGAAGGGCTCTGCTTCTCCAGCAGAATCAGGACTTGTAGAAAGGGTTTACATTTTCACATTTACATTCAGCTAAAGATGCCTGGCAAAAATCTATTCCTTTTATCTTGTAAGGGAAACCCACAAACCAGTACCTTAAAACACTTTTGTTGCTGGGGTAATATAATAAATGCTTTAAGTTATTTAAGACAAAACACCTTCCTAGAACAGCAAAGACTCATACATGCTAGTAAGTGAGGCGTGCTAATAACTTCTCCAGGTGCTTTTTACTGACCATTTGCCCGAGATGTTCTGAGCATCATCTTGCAAGCCAGCTACTTACCCCACAACACGAAAAGGAAAAGTTGCACTAGCCAGAAAGCATGCGTCTCCATCCCGCAGTAGGAGCAACCAGGACTCAGAGCCTCTGGGGGAAAGCGCCCGCATGGGGAGGAAAGAGGGCGGCAGGTCTGCAGCCACCAGCAAACACACCTCGGATCAACCACACGCTCTCCCCTCAGGAAACCCCTCTTCATTCCTTTGCATCAAAGCAGAAGCAGCGACAACTGGGGGTGGGCGGGCGTGCAAGCTTTCCCCCAGCTCCACTCCTCCTCCCCGTCCCTACCCTGAGATGCGATCATCAGCCTCTCAGCAGCACCAATCAACTCCAACTTCCATTTCCCATTTTTGCCCACCCCCGCTCCCCCGCCTTGTTTCTTCCTCCCCCTTTCTCCGGCTCGCCTTTGGACTGGGAGGAAGGAGGAGGATGTTGTTGTGGCTATTCTGGGATCCTCCAGGGCAGCCGATGGGAAGTTTCGTGCAGCTGGAGGTTGCTGAGAAGGAGGAGAAAGGGGGAGGCCCACAACGGAGGCGTCTGCCCGCACAGCTGTCTAGGGCGAGCGTGAAATTGACCAGCAGGGAGCTAGCTGTGTGTGTGCTTGTCTCTCCCTGTGTTATCCGAGCCTCTTGAGCGCCTCGGTGTCTTTGTGTGGCTCCTTGGGTGATCATCCGCAGCGTGCCTATGTGCCTGTCTGCTGAGTGCCTGCCTTTGTGTCTGTGGGTCTGACGCTGGCCGGCAGGGGGCTGAGGCAGAGGCAGCAGGGGCTGTTGCAGGTCAGGAGGGGGGAGGGGGGCAGAAGGCACATGTGCTTTGCAGCCTTCTCCTCCCCTCCCCCCAGCACTCACCTGGAGGAGACACCTAGGGGGCTTCCGGTCCGGTGGGAGACAGGAATCTCTGCAGTGGACCTCACTCACCTTAGCAGCTGCTGGGGCTTCGGTCAGTGAGTGTTTGACCCCGTGATTCCCCATAGGTTTGTAATATTGGGTTGGTTTTGTGGTTTTCGGTGGTGTTGCTGTTTGAGGGTGAGTTTGTGCCTGCCTGTGTCTGTTTCAAAACTAAACTCGGGATCATGTAACCCAGGAAGAAAGCCCCGAGCCAGTACTTAGTGCTGTGAATTCCAGGTGAGAAAGAGAGAGGGAGGTTTGGAGGAGGAAATCAAATACATCAAGAGGGGAGAATGCGAAAGGTCTGCAACACGGCAGGCTGAGACTTTTATCTCTCCCCTCTCCCCCGAGAGGGGAAACTGAGGCACGGAGTGATCCGATTCCCCTCCCCAAATTATTTTGAAAAGGAGGGGGACGGGGGCTCCTATCCAAACCAGTTCTCTTTCCATCAACTCTGCTTCCCCTGCTGCAAGACCACTGTAGGGGCTGAATATTTCCATTAAACTCTGGCTCCTTCATTTGCCCTGCAACAATAAAATAGACCGGCTTTGGGGGGGAGGAATATTCCCCCCCCCCCTCCAAAGCTGTGTGGACATTAAGGTTTTTTTGGGGGAGGGGGCACAATAATATTCCGGATCGATCAAACACCCAGCTCACCTTTCTAGCCATCCAGCAGCTCTGGGGCAGGGAAGGAAGGTGCTCTTGGTGCAGAGTGGTTGCAAAACAGGGGTGAATTTAGCGGGGGGGGGTCCAGTTGAAATCCAGCCCGATGCAGCCACACAGAATCGCTGGCGGCGCTAGGAGAGGCCAGGAGTGGAAGCAGGTGGCCCGGGGGTGAGGGGACATTTGCCCTCAGTCCTGGGCTCTGGAATGGACTAGGCTGGGTGGGTGGTGGGTTCAGTCTAGTCTTCCAGCCTGTTGCTCTCGCTGGGGTTTGTGGTTTTCATCTGGCTCCACCAAAAAGATCAAACAAGCCCAGTAGAAAAGGGGGGTGAGAGAGGCAGGAAGGCATTTGTAAGGGGTTAAAGTGACCCATCAACGAAAGAGTAAAACCAGAGTTTGACTGGGTTTCCCCCCAGCCACCACTCCTGCAAACACTGGGCAAGGGGCAGCCCCATCCCCCACTGAGGCTATGGTGAGGGGCAGCAGGGGAGGAAGGAAGCCACATGTGATGGCAGTCCCCTCCCCCCCAGCACCCACCACCCACTCTCCGGCCCCCAAACTCTGTCCCAAAGCCTGCACCCACCCCTCCGCACTCCCTCCCAGAGCCTGCACCCCTCCACCCATCCTGCACCCCACACCGTGCCCCAACCCGGAGCCTGCACCCAAACTCTGTCCCACTCAGCCCTGGGCAAAGCTCTCCTTGGCTGGCTCCCAGCCCCTCTCCAAGGGTTGCAGCTGTCTGGAAGTGCCTGCCTTCCACACCTTCCTCATTCACACCTCATTCATTCAACAGGTCAATTGATTACAAAGTGGGGGGAAGCTCCTTATTCTACTTCTAGCAAAAAGACATTTTTCTTTTACCTTAATTATACTACCTTAGGGGCCAGCTATAACATTACCAAGGTTCAATACAAAGTCATATAAAAGTTATACAAAAATGCATAATGCAGAGATTTATCTACAACTGCACTGATTGACTGCTGTGTGCAGTAATATAGTGACCCCTGGGTCTTTGAATGAGGCTTTATACTTGGGGGGGGGGCGAGCAGGTGGGCAAGCGGCGGGTGGGCAAAGAGGCAAGCAGTGAGCCAGCAGAGGTTCTAGGGGCGGGCATGGGGGTTTCTGGCAGGGGAGGGAGAAGGTGAAAGGAGGCAAGTGGTGGGTAGGGGACTGACTAGGAGGGACAGAGCAAGCCAGCAGGGGGCTAGGGAGTGAAGAGGGGTGTGATGGTGGGGCTGAGCGGGGAGGGGTCAGGTCCTATTTTACTGCTGTGATCTGGTCACCCTATGTCACCCCCCCCCCCCAACCTTCCTTTTCGGCCCACAGCTGTTTTGGCGGGGCGGCGCTGGGGAAGCAGGGTTTGTTTCCGCGGGCCGGGAGGCGGGCACAATTTTATATTAATAAGGAAATATTTTATAAATTTTAATAAAATAAACATTATTGAAGAAAATCAGTTGTACAACTATCAAAACATGAATTATTTTCCTAATATGAAAGTGAAAATCAGCTAATTAATATATGACGCAATGTATGTAATATATAATTTTATTATTTATATAGTCATGGAAAGTAAATAATACATGGAAGAAATGAAAGGGTTCTTTTTAAGTGTCTTTTTTTTTAGTCATCCCTGCTGGGGCCCCGTCGAAACTGTTCGAATTGGGCCCCGCACTTCCTAAAGCCGTCCCTGTCCGTTGGCTTGTGTGTCCATCTGTCTGTCTGCAGTAATCATATTCTCGTCAGTCTCCCCTTCCAAACAGAAAAGGGGCGGGCCCCAGCTGCCCATTGATCAGTAAAGCTGTAGTCTCAAACCTCTCCTTTAAAGGGGGAAGTTTGGGCATTTTCTCTCTTCTCTTTGGAACTCTCACCCACAGGCTGTCTAGGGCAGGCACCGTCTGCCAGGGATCCCTTGTTCGGCGCATATTTGGCGTGAGCTAAACTTCTGCTGAGATATCTTCCTCGACACCTTTTCTCATCACATTTTCTTGAGTTATCTCAAATGCCAATGTGTTATTTAAAATGTAATATGTATAGATCGGCAGCCGCTACCCTTTAATAAAATATATATTCCAGGACAGAATAGCCAGTAGCCTTAAGCAAGTGCTGAATGTGTTTTAATGCTGCCATTTCATCTCTGCATGATCGTGTCCAGGGTGGGAAACCATACATTGCTCATTTTCATCAATATTTAAACCCTATGTTCCTCAATCCATAAGCATTTGAAGTTAGCTTCCTGATTTAAAAATGCCAGGAGCCGAAGCAACAGGGAGAGCCTTCCTGGAGACTTAGCAAGACAACTAAAAAACATGTATGCTGTTCAGTTTCATACACAGCCGGAAAGTATTTCTAGATAAGCAGAAAGATTGCATCTAGGTAATTACATTTCAATAGTGCATGAAGTCGCTGTCACTGATAAGGTCAGATTAACCATAACATTTAGAATTTTAAAAAAATAAACTTTTATATAACCTAATGTTATAATATAGATTGTGTTATGTGTGTGCCTGTGTATAACTTTATTTTTATAAATACTATGTGTGTGTAATGTTTCAATTGATTGGAAACTCTGCCAGGGAAACAGTGTTTTATTTCTAATCGAAATCGCAGGTTGATTTGTTATAGAAACAAATGGTTGAGATACTATCAGTGTGCATAGCAGCATTTTCTGGTGTGTTACATTTTGAGACTTGTTTAAATAAATATTTGTTACTTTATAAAAAAAAAAAAAAAAAAACAATTTGGAAAGTCCAAACATTGCAGCATGGTGCTATTTATTGCAGGTGTAAAGCAAAGTGAAATTGACTATAAACAAAAGTGAAATTGACTGGCCAATTTTTAATTGTCCAAGCTGAGAGAAATGGAAAATGTAAACAAATCACATTAAAGGTGATTTAAAGTCATCAGTATTATAATATAGCTATGGGAATTAAGTTTTTAAAGATATTATATAGGACTTGCTAGTCTGTGCATGCCACTATTTTCTCCTGGATGGAAGCATATCTAGTGAAATACCATAGGCCCTAGACAACTAATAGCGATTGGATGTCATTCTTTAGCTCCAGTGATTAGCATTTGAGCTTCTAAAGGAGGAGCTGAGTTCTATTCCAGCTATCCACATGAAGTTTTGAGCGACCACTGTAGCATAATGATAACCATGAAATTCTATATAGCCACAGGCTTGCTACCCTATGATGTTTATTGATTGAATCTCTTTTTTAAAAAATTAGGATTTTGGCAGATGTCAATTTTCCCTTATAAATCATAATATTTAACAGTTCCAAGGACTTAGAGTGGACATGATCTTCATGAGCATTAATATACTGGTTATTAAAACAATCAAAGTGTTTTGACACAGGATACAGAGATGTGGCCAAAGCATAAGAAACATTTCAAATAAAGAATCAAGTTTTGTTTTTAAATAATGTGGCCAGTGTTTCTTTATCTGCTTCAGGGTGGAAAAGTCACTGCACAAAATGCATAGCAAATATCTTTTATGAAAGTAATTGTTTTCAACTTGTAAAATTCAGCAGATTCTCTCCCCGGGCCCCATTTTAGGCTTACTTCCTGAAATACCATAATGCAAATAAAACCCTATTGGCAGAACAATAACTGAAATTTAAAGGAAGGTGCACTAACTTTGAGATAGTGAAGCTATTTTAAATTCATAGGCTAGCTACTTAAACTGACATTTTCAGCAAACTGAACAAAAATGAATAATTCTTAGAAGCCGATGTATTTGTGACCCACCTTGTAAGCAAAAGGCTTTAGGATTAGCACCTTTGATGTGATGTAACTGTAGTTACAGATGGGCTTTCAGTTACCATCCTGACACTCACTAATAATGTTTCATGTCCATCAACAGATCTATCAAATTTACCTCTTCAGGAAAACTGAAGTTTATATTTTGCAGTTACGGTTCAGTAACAACAACATGACAGTAAAAAGCTATTACACTATGATATGAGAGATCTTGCAAATACCAATTATCTGTGTATAACTCCATACCCCTCCACCCACAATATGTGATAGCAATACTCCCAAAAGTACAATTTGTTATAGTTCCCTGCAGTACTGCCTTGACAGAACATCACCATAGTGTCAGCCAGCCAGCATTTTCAAATGCTCCAATCCCATTTCTGGAAGTGTGACTTTTAGTCCTACTTCTCAATAAAACAATGGGCATAGCATAGCATAGGTAGTAGTTCCAATACCAAACTTCCAAGGACCTGTCCTATTGCGACATAACACAAGATTGAGTCAAATAAATGGCAAGATTGATTTATTTACTTCCTGACCACTAAAACACTTATAGCTATGCCAGGTAAGGGAATGAAATATCATGCTTCAGGGGACAGGGTTAAGCTGATCCACTGAGGCTGTCAGGGAGATATTGGTTATATCTAGTATGTTGTGGAAGCCGCTGGGTTGCAATTCGCCTCTGACAGAGCAGTATTCTAGACTAGATGGACTGATGGTCTCATCTGGTACTGTAGGGTAAATTTTACTTCCCTACACCCTAGGGCCAATAAATCATTTGTATCCAAAGGTACATTAACATTTTCAAGACAGATTTTAATTGGGCTACTCATTGGAGTGAGGGCTGGAAGACTGGGCCTAAGTTCAGCTCATCTCTATTTTTAGCTAAAAGAGGTCAATTTACATAGAACTTTTAAAACTTTTGGTTCCCATTTAATGCTTCTGAATGGATGCCTTTTCTGTTCTACAAGTTTAAAAAAAACCAAGAGACATAAACAGGTAATTAAAACTGTGTTCTCCTCTGAACTTTGTTTGCATAATTTCATACAAATATTTTATCCAAGTCTTTTACACCAGAGAAAGGAAGAATGCATATGCTATGAAAATATCAAACACAATGGTAAATGGACTACTACTATGACCAAAGAGAAATATTCTTCAAAGACTTTGTATGCATTTAAAGATTATGTGAATTTTAAGCAAAACAAATTCTATGGTCTTAAATTCTTTTCTCCTGTATGATCTGGTCTGAGCAGAGAGAAAATTAAGATAGATTTGTATGTAAATATCTTGATTCCCAGATGGAAACAGACACAGACTGGGAAAACACCCACAAACACTCAAATCAACTTGGACTCCAATCTTGAAATGAGAATCATATGGGCAGATCCCTGCACCTGTGCAAAGCCTCACTCACTTCAGTGGATTCTTGATGCCTAACATTGACACCTAAATCCAATATGTAAGTATCTAAATATAAAAGTGGCCTGGTTTTCAGTGATGCTAGGTTGTGAACTCTCGGTGCCTCTGAAAAAATAGGCCATTTTACCGAAGGTGACAAAATGTGATCTGGCTGCCTAAATGTAGGCAGAAAATGTTGGCCTTAATTTGAAAAAAAAAAACACCCCTCAAATATTTTTATTATTTTGATATTTTGAAGTGTATTGACACCAGTGCTTTATTTTTGCCACGGCTGAGCCCTGGCACCTCTAGGCTTAGCAGTTCTTAGCCCCGACACCTCTGGGCTTGCTGCATCAGTTATGAATGTAAAAATATTGCTTGAGCCCCGGCAACTCTTTCATTACAAATTAAGCACTGATTGAGGCAAACAATGTTAAAGACATTTAGATACTCAGTATCATAAAGCTAGCAACTATGGCTAGTAAAAACAGCTTCACAACTGTACTTCGTAGTTCTGACAGCAAAGGAAAACAGAACAGATGTGTGTGGAAGAGAGGGGATGTCTCACTTGGAGGTTCCTGTAACAAATAAAGTAACTTGGGAGACTGGTCAGGTCTTAGCTTGGTTGCTATAACAAGAGGGGAAGAAGTTGTCATATATTAATTTTTCCAGTGTATAAAAATGATCCTACTGTAAATTCTAGGCACATGCAAAAAAGAATCTTTCATACCAAACAAATGCATTAATCCTTTCACACAAAAGGTCAACCACCAGTGATAGTAAGGGCTCTAAAAACAGCTCTTCTGACCCCTTCCTCATCTACTCCTCTTCAAATCACCTCAGAGGAAGAGTCCAGGCAAACAGAGAAGTCAAGCAACATTCCTGAAAGTCAACACATGCAACCTTTGTTTTACTGGGTGGGGGAGTGAATTCCAGAGTCAAGGGCCGTTCATGGAAAATGTCTTCCCCTAGATGTACTCATCTAGTTAACTGAGTGCTTGAGCATGGCAGCACAGTCTAGAAGAGGATGGGATTGAAAGTCAGACAGGATTCTATCCCCAGCTCTGCTACTGAACCACTGTACGGCTTTGGACAAATCACTTATCTTCCCTGTGCCTTGCTTTTCTCAACTCTATAATGGAAACAACCCTGTGAAGAGCTTTGAGAATTGCAGATGAGCAGTGTACTGGAAATACTAATTACAAGTCTTAACTCAGCTGATCTGTGTTATTTATGTGCTATAAAGAGGATATTTACAATGCACCTGAGATCTAGACTAGATCAGCTAAGATTTGCAGTTATTTCCCACTGTTTTTTCCTCCTGCAGCAAGAAACATCCTAAAATTGTTCTCTTGTATGTGTCATAAGCACCATGATCCTTTCCTCCAGTTGTACACGATTATTCTTCTCTTTGTACATCAGGCAAAAGCTATAACTAAAAAAAAAAAAACTTGGCTCAGCCACAGAAAACAAAATCATGTTTTAATTTTCAAAGTGATAGTCCAATGAAATACACAGAATTATATTTCATCTTCAACCAAATAAAGCTAAAATTCATTCATAATAGTTTAAGACAGTGAATAAACTCTTTACTATCACATGTGCTGTAGCCATTGGGCTTTTTACACAGAAAATGCATTAAAGCTGTTATGATAGGCTACTGGAGTGCCTTTTGGAATGCCAGCAAGAAATTTGCAGACTGTCTCCGCAAGTGATTGAAGTCTGTTAAAATAAAAGGAAATAAGACAATGAGGAAAATGGGAAAGGTGGGATGGGAACTGTTTTAACAATAAAAATACTCTGTAATTACATAGTAGCTTTTATCCAAAAGTCCTTATAACGATTCAATCATCACACCATATTGGCACCACAGGTAAGGGATATAAAAGGATCATTTTATTGGCTTCTGTAATGCAGCTGGCTCTGCGGTGAAACACAGCACACAGTAACACTACACAGCAGCCTAGAATAGAAAATATAGACTACCCAAATTCAATTTGAACTCAGGAGTTCTGACATCCAGCCTGATAGTAAAACCATTCTTGCTTCTGAATCATTCTACTTCTAAGATCTCACTAAACCACCTTGTGCTGTGATCTTGTATCAGTGTCTGTATTTACTTGTAATAAAATGGACAAATTAGCCTTCTTAGACACAGGAAAGACACATTCTCGGGCTGTAACCTAAGCAGGATAAAACTGGTTCAGTACTTCGATGAGAATTTTCCATTAAAAAAAGGGGAGAAAGAAGTGGTACTGTGCAAATATAAGGACATTACCAGTGCAAATAAAGTGATTCGGGTACACAACGTGGGCTGCAACACAGTGTATTTAAATGTTTTCAGATCTATACAAACAAGACTATTGTATTTCTCCTTTTAAAAGAAGAAATCGAAAAAAAAGACGCATGTCTGCATTAAAGTGATTTCAGCTACCTATTATATTCACACAGTTGTGACTCTGTTGTAACAAATAATCCTCTTTTTTAAAATCACTAAATCTTTACCGCCCCAAGGCAACAACAATTTGTGCACATTTTACATCTCTTTACTCAAACTGATGAAAACAGTCCCAATTCCCACAGCATTTGCTACAAGATTACCCTGACATATTTCAACAACAAAAAATCCCTTTACAGTACATTTTGCAAAGTTCTAAACATTTCAGCTTATTTGCAGACAATGATCTAAAGAGATTTTCCCCAACACTATGCATTACTGCTACACAAATCATACATAAAATTCCTTTTTTCTTTTTTCTGTTTGAAAAACTTGTGTGTTAGCTACCCTTCTGTTCGTGTAAGTATACCTCCCTGAGCAATGGTAATAGTAACAGAAACATTAACATTCTTGTGTTGACCTAGTTACATCCACACTGGGAGTTTGGTCAGCATATTTATGAGTAGTATAACCTCAATAGCATTTATTACCATGCATTTTTGACAGGTTTCCATGCCCCATTTAAGGCTTATATCCTGCCCTCCGTTCCCATTTCCGTTGGTGTCGAGGTTTGGCGCTGTCGGCCATTTTGAAATTTTGAGGCCGCATGATACTCTTGGCCAATAGTTTAGAGCTGCCGTTGCATTCCCTCCCTAAGTAAGGAGGAGCTTCTATTTAAATGGGTCTAATGATTAAAGATGGCTGCACCTAGAAGACCCTGGCCAACACCGGCAGTCAAGCCTCTCATGAAGAGATGTTATACGGTCGCTGCTATGGGACCTGAAGAAACAAACACACCATTGTGGCAAACAGTGTTTGAGATGGGTCATGGGAGTGGGGAAACAGGGATAGCTAAGGATACCTGTACCCACAAGAACAACACGGTGGAGAAACATGAGGGCAGACCGCTGGGCCAAGATTTGTTTGAGACTCCGGCCAGAAGAACCCAAATGATTCAAACAAACGGCTGTATGGAGACGAGGCATAGGTACGTTGTATGTCAGAACGTTCAAGGGATGGCAGGGACCTGGTCAACAGTGCTCGGTTGGCTAGAGCCTTTTGGATCAAGCCTGCACAAAGACATATTGCATTTGTTGTTTGTTGTTTTTAAAAGTTGCATGCGGAAGGGGTCTCTTGACACACGGTGTAAAAGGTTTTAAAATCATGTTATGAAAAAGTACAAAGATGCCTTACACATTTCTTACTGTAAATTTTTCAGCAGCTGAGCCATGGTTCTTCAGAGGACTTGGAGGTTCTGGTCACCGACAGCTCCGAAGGGCGGAGCGGATTGGGCCTGATCTGTTTTTGCCCAGACCCAAAACCAGATGCTCAACAGAATGCCAAAACAGAGGGGGATGCTTATTCTATAGGTCTGTACTATCTAAAGTTGAGGGAGAAATTCGGTATTAAGCCTATGCGAGTTCATAACTGTAGAACCATGATGCGTGCAATTGTACGAGCAGCTGTGCACAGAATCATCAAGCACTGCCTGAGAGAGAAACAAAATGAGGATTGTCCTGGATGTGCCAAAGATGCCCCCGGTCAGAGGCATCACGACTGCATATACTGGTCTTTAGAAGATGTGAACTGTAAAACTAAAGAAATTAGCGCTAGTTTGCTTATGTGTTAAATATTATCAGCACGTTGGGATACGCGCTGCAGTGCCTCTGTTTAACCCAGGAACATTTAGATCTAGGGGCAGAATTGGTGGACAAAGTGACAGCAGCCGAGGACCCAAACAGCATTTTAGATGAAATCATCAAACCAACAGATAAATGTTTAATGCGAAATGTTGAAAGTCTTCTTCGTTCAGCAAATTACAAAATCTTGCTAAGAAAAAACACTAACAGTTAGAGTATGTTTTGGGAACAAAACAGGGCGTGTTGTAAAATAAAATGTCAGTTGAAAATAACTGTGTGAAGTGTGTTTTTATGGAGTACAAGGGGTGTGGGGTTGTCAAAAGGGAAGTAGGTTGCCCCCAGGGCCGTCCTTACCCATACGCAAAGTACACAGCTGCATAGGGCACCAGGAAATTTGGGGCACCAAAATTTGCTGGTGCCCTGCGCAGCTGCGTGCTGCTCCGGCCCCTGCTCCAGCTCTTCCCCAGGGCCCCGCCCCTGCTCCGCCCCACCCCGCCTCTTCCCTGCCCCAGCCCCGCCTCTTCCCACCCCTTCTCCGCCCCAGCCCTGCCCCCACTCCCCTGAGCTCTGCAGCAGGGCCGGGGCTGCACTCACCGGTGGTGGGAAGTGCAGCGACCCGGCCCCAGCTGCGCTGCTGGTGAGTGCTGGATGGTGGTTACCCCCCACCATGGAGGCCTGGGGTCCGCTCCCCCACAGAAGCCTGGGGCCCCACACACACACCCTGTGAGGAGGCTGCGTAGGGCCCCAGAATAGTTAGGGACAGCCCTGGTTGCCCCCATAGTATACGTGCGGTTAGGTTACAGTTTGTCAACAACAAGAAGAGGTATATGAGCAGCCTGTTCCTCTAACAAAGGCCCACCCTCCCCACCCAGCCCTGGTGCTTGTGCATGAGGGATATAGGCTGTTGGGGCATCTGGACCATTGCAAAGCAGCCCCAGAACCCCTTTTAAATCATACCATCTTCCGCTTTGGCTGGAGCTATTCATTTTCCACCCCAGGCCCTCTGCATTAGGACTTAATCATGACCGCTCTGATTTCAACAATGTCTTAGGTCTCTTGTCTACTGTTTCATATTATTTAATGCTGTACACCATCTAGGGTTACAGTTTGCATAAAAGTGTTTTATAAAAATAAAACAAAAATATATGGGGCTTAGACAAGATAATGATCAACAAAATTGTAATTGTTGCTTTGCAGGCACTGCTACAAAGTATCTTTAAGTTTGTTTTTGTTAATATTTCTGATAAGGCATAGGATGGGGGAGATAATACCTCATAAAGTGGGAAAGTGCTTCCAAATGACAAACGCTTGCCTGTTCTAAAGCATAACAACTAACACAGAATGGCTGCCCACAAAAAAGAGTTATCAACGTTCCCCCTAAAACTCAGGACAATTTTCTTACCCCCATGGCCTGATCTCTCTGGTTGTGATTTTTTTTAAAATTTGGTTGTCCTCGGTTTAGATTTTTAAAAAACATAAGAAAAGAAGAAGGGAGTGGGGGTAGAAAAGTCGGGGGGGGGGGGCAGACTCCTTATTTCTGGTAAAAAAAAAACAGCTAACTTTTTTTATATTTTTTCTTCTGTTTTTTGTATAAATCCAAACTTTAAAAAGCAATCTTGTTTATTTTTTTGTTAATTTTGTTTTTTTTATTAAAACACATATATAAACTCCCCTCAATTGCCAGTTTTCGTATTCTTACCCAGTTGCTGTTTTGGTACTTTAAAAATACTATTTTTAAAAGCATAGACTAGTATCTTAAGCCTTTTTAGTTCACTAAACTTCTACAAAATATCCCTAAGGCTGGCCTTGTTTTGTTACAACTCAGTCAATACTGCTTTTTCATGTTAAACTTTTAAAAAAACAAACAAACATAATGCTTCAAATAGGCCTCACTGCATACAGAATATCCTTTAAAAAGGTCATATTATGTTACATCTCAGTCAATGCTGTATTTTCATGTTAAATGTTAAAAAAAAAAACCTTTATATAATGAAACACTGCATGTTCAGCAAGTGTTAAAAGTATGGGGGGAAAGTCGAGGGGTGGGGATGTTCTTCAGATAGGCTATCTCTGAGCTTCATGCAGTCACAAAGCGATGGTTTTTGTCTTTTCCAATCAGTAAATGGAATAAAATACTTGTTATAACTTTCACAAAGTATCTTTCAGTGCAATCTCACCATTTGTTAAAACTTTAACAGCATTAAAAAAAGTTAGGAAAGAAGTCTGTGTAAAAAAATCAAGCAAACTGAAGGGGTAACCCCTAGAGCCTTGCTAAGGCAGACTAAAGTGGATGGATCACTGGCTAGCCTAATTAGTCTTATCTATTTTTAAAATGTAGAGAAAGCCACAGCTCGAGCCTGTGCTGGATTATTTTAATAAAATCTATGGACCCAAAACAAACACAGGAGCTTGTACCTGTGCTTCAGCATACGATTTGCAAACATTTAAAAACAAAGACATTCTGATAATGCAACAGAAAAATTAATACTTAAATCTAAAAGTCCTAAGAAAATGAAAGCTTAATATAACTTTTATATGGATTTGTTAAAAAGTGCGGAGGAAAATAAACTTCTCTCTGATCCACTGGATTATAGAATAAGGGGAATATAAACTAGCTGTTACTAAGGTTCTGTGGTGTTCACTCTGGGGTGTTTCTGCATGCTCATTTTTTTTTAAATGGAAACACATGTAAAAATGTTAAATAAAGGGCTCTGTCTTCATATAGGCTTGTCTTTTAAAGTGTTTATTCCTTTACAAAACTTAATATAACTTTCACTTGTATTTGTTAAAAAGTGGGGGAAGAAGCTGCCTTCTTCTCTCTGATCCACTGACTCACAGACGCTGTTTTTGCTAACAGGGGCTTTGCTGCAGCTTCGGATTGTCCTCATTAAAAAAAATGACCAGTTAGTCTAAAACATAGGGGAAAACTTTTAAAAATTGTTTGTTACTAAGGGCTTATGGTTTTAACCTTTATTAAAGCACCTATGTAAAAGTGCTACATAGCGGGAAAGATGCTTGGGGGTCTGTTTTTTTAGATAAGAATAAGGCAGTTAAAGGAGAGGAGGGAGATGGCTCTTGTTTTAAAAATCTTGGGACTATAGGATTGGTTCAGGAAAATGTATTCTATGTCACAGCTGTAGAACAACATCTGATTGGTCCGAACCAAAGGCGGTGATAACTAGCCTGAGGGGTTCTGACCCTTGGAAGCTCCCTCTTTCCCCAGGAGCCGCCGCAAGGGTAAGATCTCTCTCTCTCTCTGACTCAACCATGTGCTGTCTATTTTTGCCCTTTGCAAAGGGGCTTTCTTTTCCCTTTTCTTGCCGTGTTCTCTCTTTTAACCTATTTTAATATGTTTCTCTTTTATTTAACTCTTTTTAAATGCTCTTTTCTTAACCTACTCTTATATTAATATTTTAAATGCTTTTCTATTAACCCCCCTTTATACTTTTTACCATGTGCTTACTAAACAGTCTCCACTTTATAAAATTCCCTTTTTTTGCCATGTGTGTTCTTTTAACCTATTTTTCTCTCTTGTTTAATGTTTTTAAATGCTCTTTTCTTAACCTACCCTTATATTTAATATTTTAAATGTTTCTTTATTAACCAACCTTTATATTTTTACCATGTGCTTACTAAACAGTCTCCGCTTTATAAAATTCCTTTTTTCTGCCATGTGTTCTTTTTTAACCAAACTTTATATTTAAAAAACATTGTAAATTTATTTCAATTTTTTTTATTCTTTAATAACATGCCAAACTAGGCCTTTAAGATCATCTCTCCTTACTAAACCTAACCAAACAATCTTTCTTCCCTTTAATAACCTTTCTTTCCATTTTCCCTCTAAACTTTACCAAAGCGTTCTTTTTTTAATCTTTAAGCTCTCACTCTATTCTTTCAACCTTTTTCTCTAAACAATCAACCAAATGTATCAAAGCACAAGCACGCAACATTCCCCCTATTCAAACATAAAAAAAAAAAAATCAAAAAAACAATTTCAAAATGGCCAACGGCGCCAAACCTTGACACCAACGGGAATGGAGGGCAGGACATAAGCCCTAAATGGGGAATGGAAACCTGTCAAAAAAAAATACATGGTGATGAATGCTATCAAGGTTACATTACTGCTATGGTGTTCAGGAGTGTGGATTTTTCATACCCCTGAGGCCAGGTCTACACTATAATAAATGAACATCGGTATAACTCTGTTGATCGGGGTGTGAATCCACACCACAGTAGTAGATAATATAGTAGTATCTTTTTTGTTGTGTTATGATCACTAAGGTGACCATGACAAGTTAAATTTACAGCCACTAAAACTAACCAACTCTACATGGAAAGGAAGTGAACAACCTACAAATGAGCAGAAACTCTAAATAGCTCAATTAGATGAGATAAGCAGCTATTTTAACTTCAGATGTAAAAAAATTCCAACTCACCAGAGCTATCTTTATCATATTATCTTGAGATTTCTAAAACAGAGCAAGGATATGAATAATACTATTCATATCCTTTATTAACCTACCCTTATATTTAATATTTTAAATATTAAAATAAAAGGTTAAAGGGACACTATTAAGGGCCCAAAAGCAAGCTATTCCGCTGGTTAGGAAAGATAGAAAATGTGGCAAAAGACCACCTTGGCTTAACTACGAGATCTTGCATGATCTAAAAAATAAAAAGGAGTCATACAAAAAATGGAAACTAGGACAGATTACAAAGGATGAATGTAGGCAAACAACACAGGAATGCAGGGGCAAGATTAGAAAGGCAAAGGCACAAAATGAGCTCAAACTAGCTACGGGAATAAAGGGGAACAAGAAGACTTTTTATCAATACATTAGAAGCAAGAGGAAGACCAAAGACAGGGTAGGCCCACTGCTTAGTGAAGAGGGAGAAACAGTAACAGGAAACTTGGAAATGGCAGAGATGCTTAATGACTTCTTTGTTTCGGTCTTCACCGAGAAGTCTGAAGGAATGCCTAACATACTGAATGCTAATGGGAAGGGGGTAGGTTTAGCAGATAAAATAAAAAAAAGAACAAGTTAAAAATCACTTAGAAAAGTTAGATGCCTGCAAGTCACCAGGGCCTGATGAAATGCATCCTAGAATACTCAAGGAGCTAATAGAGGAGGCATCTGAGCCTCTAGCTATTATCTTTGGAAAATCATGGGAGACGGGAGAGATTCCAGAAGACTGGAAAAGGGCAAATATAGTGCCCATCTATAAAAAGGGAAATAAAAACAACCCAGGAAACTACAGACCAGTTAGTTTAACTTCTGTGCCAGGGAAGATAATGGAGCAAGTAATTAAGGAAATCATCTGCAAACACTTGGAAGGTGGTAAGGTGATAGGGAACAGCCAGCATGGATTTGTAAAGAACAAATCATGTCAAACCAATCTGATAGCTTTCTTTGATAGGATAACGAGTCTTGTGGATAAGGGAGAAGCTGTGGATGTGGTATACCTAGACTTTAGTAAGGCATTTGATACGGTCTCGCATGATATTCTTATCGACAAACTAGGCAAATACAATTTAGATGGGGCTACTATAAGGTGGGTGCATAACTGGCTGGATAACCGTACTCAGAGAGTTGTTATTAATGGTTCCCAATCCTGCTGGAAAGGCATAACGAGTGAGGTTCCGCAGGGGTCTGTTTTGGGACCGGCTCTGTTCAATATCTTCATTAACGACTTAGATATTGGCATAGAAAGTACGCTTATTAAGTTTGCGGATGATACCAAACTGGGAGGGATTGCAACTGCTTTGGAGGACAGGGTCATAATTCAAAATGATCTGGACAAATTGGAGAAATGGTCTGAGTTAAACAGGATGAAGTTTAACAAAGACAAATGCAAAGTGCTCCACTTAGGAAGAAAAAATCAGTTTCACACATACAGAATGGGAAGAGACTGTCTAGGAAGGAGTACGGCAGAAAGGGATCTAGGGGTTATAGTGGACCACAAGCTAAATATGAGTCAACAGTGTGATGCTGTTGCAAAAAAAGCAAACATGATTCTGGGATGTATTAACAGGTGTGTTGTGAGCAAGACACGAGAAGTCATTCTTCCGCTCTACTCTGCTCTGGTTAGGCCTCAGCTGGAGTATTGTGTCCAGTTCTGGGCACCGCATTTCAAGAAAGATGTGGAGAAATTGGAAAGGGTCCAGAGAAGAGCAACAAGAATGATTAAAGGTCTGGAGAACATGACCTATGAAGGAAGGCTGAAAGAATTGGGTTTGTTTAGTTTGGAAAAGAGAAGACTGAGAGGGGACATGATAGCAGTTTTCAGGTATCTAAAAGGGTGTCATAAGGAGGAGGGAGAAAACTTGTTCACCTTAGCCTCTGAGGATAGAACAAGAAGCAATGGGCTTAAACTGCAGCAAGGGAGGTCTAGGTTGGACATTAGGAAAAAGTTCCTAACTGTCAGGGTGGTTAAACACTGGAATAAATTGCCTAGGGAGGTTGTGGAATCTCCATCTCTGGAGATATTTAAGAGTAGGTTAGATAAATGTCTATCAGGGATGGTCTAGACAGTATTTGGTCCTGCCATGCGGGCAGGGGACTGAACTCGATGACCTCTCGAGGTCCCTTCCAGTTCTAGAATCTATGAATCTATGAATACAGACCAAGAAGGTGTAAGACAGACCAAGAAGGTGTTGTACTGATGACTCTCTCTCCTTCAGAGATATTGGTTGGTTAATTGGTTGTAGTCCAATGGCTACAAGTGCAGCAGACTACTGCCTACTAGGTAGAGTAACTGGATGGTCTGAAATGAAATAAAGCCTAATAAATTAAATTAATTAAAAAGATGAAATCACAATTGGAAAGCTGATCACCACACTACTAGGAGAAGATGTCTCATAGAACTTGTGTAACAACTACTAAGCCCGATCCTGAAGCCTGTAAGATCAGGCCCAAATGGAAAGCCAAACAGAGATGATTAGAGGTCTACACTAAACAAATCAATTTTAAATGGGTACAAGGTACTACCTGAATTTCTATAGAGATCATGTCATCTTCCTCTTCATCCAAGGAAAGTCTAATTGCAATTACAAATGAAACTACTTCTTATGTTTCTGGAATTTCAGACTTGGTTTGAGTAGCCAAAAGACAAGAATTACCCCATTTTCAAAAACACGTCTAACCTGCAGATGTAAAACATGCACAAATAGTTGACTGTATGAGACCAAGATTTAAAAAGCCAACACAGGAAAAAACACACAAAAAGGAGTTTTGAAACATTCACGTGATGTTTTACAAACATTTTTACATTTAATTGAAAAAGTCTTTCAATACATACAAAAACCTCTGATTTAAATTGTCCTTTTAAGTGAATATTTGTGAATATGATTACACAAGGGTAAGAGGTATTTTAATATTAGTTGAAAGTAATACAATCAAGCACTATGTTGACTCAACACTGCTGTCTTACATATTATAACTTATGCTGCATTAGCACCCTAGGCTTTATATCCTCTGACTCACTTCACAGTTTGGAATAAATGTCCATCATCTCCCAGAGCGGGAATGAAAAAGCCTCATGCATTATTCCACCCACGTCCTGAATTTTTTCAGACTAGCACAGAATGAATATATTCTTTAACTTGAAGCTCCCTCTGCTGTGCAAACAGTTTAAAGATAGAGCTTTCGTGTTTCATTTTAAAAACAATTTAGGAGTGAACTGAATGCAGAAGGTCATTGGCCCGACAGACTTGGAGACCAAAGTCCACATGACAGCATAAGGAAATGCCCAAATGTCTCCTACTACTTTCCTCTTCGTACTGTTCACCTGTGCACGTCGACCAGTACTACAGAGTATGGCTCAGGGCTACCCTAGTATCCAGGATGCAAAGCCCTGCAGACAGTGTAAAACCAGGCATAATGATTCACCCATGTGACAGGGGAGAGCCCCTTGTGCCCCAAATGGAGAACTGATGCATACATTGCAGAAAAGAAAAAAATGCCACAGCCACAAGACCATTAATGTTAATTTTCAATAGCTCTTGGAACACTGTGGAAGTTCCAGAAGACTCAAAGAAAGCTAAGGTTGTGCCAATATTTAAAAAGGATCAATGGAATGACCGAGGTAATTGTAGGCCTGTCAGTCTGACATCAATCCCAAGAAAGATAATGGAGCAGCTGACCCAGGATATGATTCATAAAGAATTAAGGGAGGGCAACATAATTCATGATAGTCAACATGGTTTTATGGAAAACAGATCCTGTCAAACTAACTTGATATATTTTTTGATAAGATTACAAGTTTGATAGCTAAAGGTAATAATGTAGATGTAATAGAGTTCTGTAAGGCGTTTGATTCAATACAGCGTGACATTTGATTAAAAACCTGGAATGATATAAAATTAACATGGCACACATTAAACGGATTAAAAACTGGCTCACTAATAGGTATCAAAATGTAATTGTTGATGGGGAATCATCATCTAACAGGTGTGTTTCTAGTGGGGGCCCACAGGGATTGGTTCTTGACCTTATGCTATTTAACATTTTTATCAATGATGAGGAAGAAAACAAAGTCTGATAAAATTGGCAGATCATACGAAAATTGGGGGATTAGTAAATAATGAAGAGGACAAGTCACTAAGACAGAATGATCTGGATCACTTGGTAAGCTGGGTGCAAGCAAAAACATGCTTTCTAATATGGCTAAATGTGAATGTATATATCTGGGAGCAAAGAATGTAGGCCACACTTACAGGATGGGTGATACTATCCTGGAAAGCAGTGACTCTGAAAAAGATTTGAGGAGCCTGGTGGATAATCAGCTGAATGTGATCTCCCAGTGCAATGCTGTGGCCCCAAAGGGCTAATATGATCCTTGAATGCATAAACAGGTGACTCTCAAATAGGAATAGAGAGGTTATATTACCTTTGCATTTCGCACTGGTGCAATTGCTGCTGGAATTGTGTCCATTTGTGATGTCCATAATTTAAGAAAGATGTTGATAAATTGGAGAGGATTCGGAGAAGTCACAAGAATGATTAAAGGATTAGAAAACATGCTTTATACTGATAGAATGAAAGAGATCGATCTATTTAGCTTAACAAAGAGAAGGTTAAGGAGTGACTTGATTACAGTCCATAAGTACCTACATGGAGAATACGTATGTTATAATTGTCTATTAAATCTAGCAGAGAAAGGTATAACACGATCTAATGGCTGGAAGTTGAAGCTAGACAAATTCAGACTGGAAATAAGGCATACATTTTTACCAGCGACAGTAAATAACCATTGGAACAATTTACCAAGGGTCGTGGTGGATTCTCCATCACTGACAATTTTAAAATCAAGATTGGATGTTTTTCTAAAACAGAAATTCTCTAGGAATTACGTTAGGGAAGTTCTATGCTCTGTGGTCTACAGGAGGTCAGACTAGATGATCACAATGGTCCCTTCTGGCCTTGGACTCTATGAATCTATGAGACCTCAGTGCCTGGGCTCTCTCCCTCAGGCTACAGGTTTGCCCCCTCTGTCCCTTTATGAGATTTAGCTCACCACAGGCATTGGTCAAGCAACCCCAGAGCACAGAGTACACCCCAATAGAGCTGGTGAAATTTTTTCAGAAGATGGTAAATTTGCAAAAATATGAATTTTTCAGGGCACAGAAACTATTTGTGAATTAGGCAAATAGTTTTGGCTGGAAAAAAATAGAATTTTTTCTTCAAAAAAGTCTAAATGATTCATTTTGACCAGTCAAAACCAGAGCATTTCAACTTTTTGTTTCAAAATTAGTTATATTTATTTAAAAAAAAAACCCACCCCACAAAAGGATCAAAACCACCCAAACACTAAATCAAAAAGTCAGCTCCCAAACCAAAAAATTAATTATTTACTCAGCTTCGCACCCCAACAGCATGGAAACTGAATGCAGATGCCATACTGTGATGGGGTTGCTTCCATGTCACAGAACATCACCATAACAACACCCCAGTTGGAATGGACATGCAACCTCTTAACATGGTAAGCAATAGTCCCCCAACACCAGCCGCCAAGAGAGTGGCAGGCACAACCCTCACCAGTGCAAACAGGGTTACGTGAATGAAAAAGGGTCAGATGATAAGGAGGCAATCCAGCAGATGGAGGTTCATTAAAGCAGGGCATCCAGCATTCATCACAGGTCATAGACATGGAGGTGCAGCATGCCCATCACAGAGGGCTTGGCACCAACACAACTGTCACTACCCAGCACACAGGGCGCCCAGTTACCCTATCTCCGTCAGGGTCTGCCCTATAAAGGCAGAGTCCTACCATGAACAAGACTCCCCAGCAAACCCAAACCATGTACATAGAAGCCAGAGGACAATGCAGGAGAGGTAGGACACAGAAAGCAGAGCACGCAGCAGCATGGATTGTGTGTCTCAGTGTAGGGAAACTGTGGCACGCTGTACCTCAAATCAGCACCTTGGAACCCCCATATTAACCACTGTCATATAATGATGATATGTTTTGTATCAAGTATGCCTTGTGAGGTATCATTTTAAAAGTCTTGATATGTCAAATATTAATATCCTGTTGTATTGTACGTACTATCATTGGATGGGAAGTTATGAAGTATTGCTATGTTTGTTACTGAAATATGTTGGGAGGTTGGGAACTCTCACAATCAGACTTTCAGGTACAACAGTGGAGTAGCCAGATGCACTGATGGCCCATTGAAGGGACTCCACTTTCCCAACGACCATCTCTGAGAGAGCTCATATACAATGGAGACTGCTTGATCCATGTCATAGCAAAAGATCTTTCCAGCAAGCTGAAAGAAACTACAAAAGAAGGGGAAGTGATATAATGGCTTGGCCTTACTCCTCCCACAACTCAACACCTGGAAGAATGTTGAGAGGACAAAAACTTAAAACTGGGGAGGGTTATCCCGGGCTGGAAAAGAGTCCCAGCTTGTGTACTGAGAAACTATACTGCCTGTCAGGGTGAGACACTGCTTGATTCAAATCCTAGAATTTAGACTGCTAATTTATTGTATTTCTTAGGTAATCAACTTTGATCGCTACACTTGCTACTTATAATCACTTAAAATCTATGCTTCTGTAGTTAGTAAATCTGTTTTATATTTAACCTCAAGCAATGTGTTTTGGTTGAAGTGCTTGGGAAATCTTAGTTCAGTTTACAAAGGCTAGTGTGTGTTCACTCCACATCGAGGGAGGGGCAGACTGGGTAATGAACTTACACTGGCCTGGCTTCTGACCAGGGCAAGAAGGTACAGTTCTTGGGTGCAAAGCTGGGGAGCTGGGGGGAATTGGCTGGAGCCTCTCTATTGTTAGTTCATGAGTGGCTGGGAGAAGTATTCATGTAACTCAGTTCAGTGTGGCCCTGCCTGTAGATGTCAGTCTGTGTAAGTGCAGTATCTGCCCGAGGTTTGTAGCTTGCCAACAGCATCACAGTGCGAGAGGGAGCCCACCTTGGTGGGACAGAGGGCTCAGCAGTCCCACAGTCCAGGATGCATCCCGGGAGCCCCATCACGGAAACAAAAGCACATGGATGCACAGTACCAGATATGTGGCCACTAAGGCCCATGTCATCACCTATGCAATCCCACAGTGCAGCTCCCCATCATCCTCTCAGCAAACTGCACACATTCCCTTTCTGCATGAAAATCCCAACCCTTCTGCACAGCCACGAGGTCCACACACTGAGATGGAGAAAAATCAAACTGCTCACGACAACTACTGTACAGGCTGCCACGGAGAGTCAAATCAGGGACCTGCATATGCAACAGACAGTATAGCCGGAGCAACAAAGCAAACCTCTGTAAATTGGTGAGGCAGTACACTCACAGCTGCCAGGGATCACACTCAGATTGTGGCTGGTGGAAAGGCCACCACAGTGGTCATGGCTTGCTCCAGAAGAAATACAGTAGCATCTTCTGCCACAGAGACAAACCAGTCTTGATCCTAGAGTCATTCCCACTGACCTGCCCACACCCAACATGACCACAAATCCATAACCCTGTGAGCATCAGTGGATGCATCATAGAGAGAACCACAGTAGGAACCCCCCCACAGCTGTTCTCCGAGATTGGCTTACTCAGTTGCCAGTCCCCACCACACAGGTACCACAAGCAATGCCCCAGTGGTGGCAGGCAGGGAAGAGGCCATGTCTGCACCGACCACAAACTCTAATGGAAAAGCACTACAGCTGGGACATACCGAAGCCCACATGGCCAGCCAGCAAATCACAGCAATCCCTGGTTACAACTGAGAGGGTTAGCAGACAGTGTGCCAGGCATGCAGAATCACACCAACAAGACAGCCATCCCACTCCAAACACAGCATGAGGCCTGGGACAAGCCACACCCACACATCAGCTGAAACACTGTACCAGGTGCAGTAGGCTGTGCTAGACAAGTAGCTGCAAATGGGAGACATCTAAAGAAAAAATGTCATAGTAGCCACATTCCCCAGGGGAGTGACAAAGATAGTGAGGGGCAGCCACATAGCAAGGGCAATGCCCACAGCAGGCAGGCAATAAATTGGTCCACTGCAAAGGCAGATATGTTGGTTGGTATGGTCATCATGAACATCAAGGTTATCCTGGGAACCAGGGGCAGAAGACAAGAGATCACCAGAAGGCAAACGGTCTGAAGAAATAGTGCCAACAATGTGTCATCTTTGGGGTGGACAGCCATGCTACCAAGCAGCGTAAGCACAAGTGGCAGGATCTGGTCAGGGACAAGTTTCATGAGATGCACTGATATGCCTTGCAGACTAGCTGTGGGCCCTTGACCACTTTGCAGCTGCTAGCAGTGAAGAAGTGTGTGGCATCAAGACCATCATTAGCATTCCAGGGCTCTTAGAGACTTCAGCGAGCATGCCATATTGCCTCATCTACCTCCATAACACCCCAAATCAGAGCTATTGTGCACTCATAGGATGACAGCTTTTGGATGGTGGCGGGGGATGATCACCGTGGCCATGGCTGTGTGTTTGTAGTGGCATCCACTGAGGAAGTTGTCCACTAGGGAAGGCTACCAATGTAATGTCCATCACAGAAGCATGAGCAAGTGTGATGGGTTGTCACCCCGGGGTACAGTCAGGGAGCTGTGGGAACCGCTGTGGGCTCTAACTCCTCAACTGGGCAGGCCTCTCTCACACTGCTTTGCTGGAGATTCAGCCAGCCTCATCAGGCCCTGTTATCACCCAACATGAGAGCAGGTGGCGCTACACACCCAACTGAGTTACTTGAGTGCTTTACCTAAGCCACTCAAGGACAATCAGCCAATTTCCCAGCTCCCCCGCCTTGCACCCCTGCTGGAGTATAAACCCAGAATTATACCGTTTTACCCTGCACAGGGATTTGTACAAATTAAGCTCATTAATATAGTTCACTTTCTCCACGATGTGGGAAAGATATGCACAACAAGCTTGTGTTAACCAAGCTGAGATTTTCCCTAGACACTTCACTTAAAAGCACACTGGTTTAGATAAAACAAAAAGATAGATTTTAAGTGATTATAAGTGACAGTTTGCATTTTTGTTTATTTGCTAGGTAATCAGCTTTGATCTGTTTGCTAAATCTTTCATACTAGATTGATAGGGTTTGAATTAGCAATTTCTCACAATGACTGATGATACAAGCAATCCACCAGGTTTCCATGCATAGGCTAGAAATCTCTTTAGACTGGGACCAGCACTTCCCCCGGTTCAGTCTTTGTTCCTCAGATGTTTCCAGGAGTTCTGTTGTGTGGGGACTGAGCCCAGAGGTGATGTTGCTCCCCGCCTTATATAGCTTTTCCATATGGTGGAATCCCTTTGTTCCAAACTCAGTTCCCAGACCAGCTTGTGGAAAAATACAGGTGCCAAAATGGAGTTCAGTGTCATGTGGTCTGGTCACATGCCCTTGCTTGCCTTGCTGAGTCATAGCAGCCATTATCCATAGGCTGTCTGGAGCATTCTCAGGAAGGCTCACCAGGTGGGGGATAAGCTTCTGCTAGCGCCTTTTGTTTCCCCTAATGGCCCATTACCTTGAATAGGCACTTCTCAACCAGCTGTCTAGACTGGAAGCATTTTGCCTAGTGGGTGTTGCCATATTTGAAATACAGATACATAATCAATATTTACAAATTTAGATATGAAAATGATACATGCACACAAATAGGATAATCATATTCAGTAAATCATAACCATAACTTTTCCAATGACAGCTTGCAAGACATATCTTGTACCAGATGCATAATTGTTATAATCATAGCATAATCATACAACTCTGAAGAATATGGGGTGCAGTGTGACACCAAGATGGACCTATGAACAGACAGGGGATGGGGAATGGCACAGGAATGGAAGCATCAACTGCTGTATTCCACCTCGCTTTGCACAGGATGCACAACTACCCATCAGTTAGTGGCCCATATCAGTGGGGTGGCTCGCACAGCCAGCCATACAGCCAAATGGATCCATGTTTTCACCTGGCAGGGACCCCCACTGCTATAACAGTGTCCACAGATGCCTATACAGATGTGGGGGCAGAGTTTAGGAGGTTGGAGTATTGTAGCCAGTGGAAAGGCACCATTGCCCTACTTTTGTGGTTACCACCCACCATCCCCTGGAGCTCATGAAAAGGTGAGAATGTTCCCCCCCGTCTGCCAAATGGAGAATCACTGCCACTCAGTTGAATGCCTCCTCCAACACCTTCCCCTTCTTGGGATGAGTCCATAATGGGGTGTCAATAATGCACAGTGTGGCCGAGTGGATGGCACCAGTTTTTCAAATAAGGAGAAAAAAATAGGTTTGTGTCCCTCTTGTTTCTTTATGATGGGTAGAGATGACTCAGAAGGGCTTTTGGGATTTTTCTTCTCCTAGTGAATAGAAGGGGGGGAAAGAAGTTCCTACTTGGTGATTAATTTATTGTCAAGGTCTGGGTATCTCGCATGTTTCAAGAGGACAGGGGCCTCAGTAATACAGATTAGCAGCTTTCTCAGTCCTGATTACAAGAGTACGAGAGCTTTTAATCTTTAAGAAAAGAGAGAGCTTTTCTCCAGAGTGTTTTAGTCAAATAAGTGTGAACAAAAAAGTTTTAAAGAGCTCTGAGCACTAAGATGTGGTCCTCTCAATTATGTTTAATTTCCTTCAAAGCAGGAAAGTCAATCCTACCAGTTTGTCACCATCCATAAAATCTTCAGAGTAGACAAGACAAGTATTTCTAAGGTAAACATTATGCACACTTTTTAAAAATTCAACATTTTATGGCTTTTTTATGCATCATAAAGTAACATAAAAGGACTCAAAGCTCATTTTTCCTCTGCAAATGACCTTTAATGTAGACAGAAAAGTAACTGGCTTGATCATAAAATACTTGAAAATCTGAATTAAATACTACATAGGCAAAGGTCATGGTATAGCCTTTAAGATGTAGCTAAATGCCAGAGGCAGTATAAATATTTGACCCCTCCCCCAAAAAATCAACCTGGCAAGCTGATTCACTCCTTCAACTGTAGAGGGACGGTTGATTTTTTCTCCCTGTTATTAATCTGTGATATGGTCCAAGGGGAAAAAAAGCTCGCTCTCTCTCTCGTTATTGGGGATGTGGCTTTTTTTCTCTGGAATGAGCATTTCTCAGTACTTGAGCTAATATATTTCTCATCTAGGAAACACATTTATGGGGTTAGCAATGGAAACAACCACAGTAAAAATTCTTCCCCTCACTCTTAGTACAAGAGCATCCACTTTCAGATTCTGAAATATGCTTTGTGTACATAGACAGCGTTCTTTCAGTGATCTCAGAGCTTTGACTTTTTTTGTCCTTTAACATTATTTTGCCCCACAGTAATTTGGTACATTTTTATCAAACATTTAGTGCAGGGTAGTCAGAGTAAAATTTCATTAAGTTGAAGTGGTGTTTGCACTAGTTACACAGCAGCAACTAACTAGGACTATACAATTCCCTGGCTTCTCATTTGTGTTTCAAACCCACTCTTGAACATCTAAACATTTTACTTGTGTTTTTTTTAAATGAGCTAATGATGCTTAATAAACTTACTTATTAGAAATGGTTGTAAAAATTTGGAATGTGAGTCCTTTTGGTGTGCAATGATTTTCTTCACATTGCTTTTTTAATTCAGGGAAGTTAGTGACGAGAATTTTGCAAAAAAAAAAAATCAGATTATTACAATCTGACTCACCCACAACATATTACGGAATCATCTATCACCCACCTCCACATACACAGACTCACAAGCTGCTTCCTAGGCCTCCCTTTTCTTAGTTCAACATCGCTCTCTCCACTGTGTGCATAGAGTTGGGGGGCCATCCTCTTGGACCAGCAACACCTTTCTATACAGCGGAGATGGAACTCAATTGCAAAGCGAGATACAGATACAAAAACTTTTGCTGAAATTCATGTTTGGATCCAGGGTTTTACTGGCTCCAAACTGCAAAATTCAGCTCTATATTTAAAACTCCCTAAAGTGTGAGGCTGTTCAGATCAGGACACATGCTGTAGGGAAGACCAGAGATAGGAGAAGCTGCCTCCTTTTCATCAGCCTAAGGGAGTTGGATACGCAGCAGCAAGAAGTCAAAGTAGCTGGGTAGTAAACAGAATCTTTGACTTCTGTGGATCTCAACATCAATGGAGGGGACACTCCCCAAAGTGAATAATTATCAGTGGGTTTTGATCAAACACTGGCCAGAATCATCGGGCTGTCTACCCACTCTGCAAAGTTCAGCGGCTCTCAGATTATTTTTTTAAGCCTGCACAAGAGCAATGGCATAGGACTTCAAAAACTATACCAGAATTGGTCAGACAAACTGTGATGACCCCCATCACGGATACTATAGCCTACACCCCATACATTTTACTTGCCTCAGGTCAAATCTATACTTAGGTGATCTGTGAAAAAAGTGTGAAAGGCAGGCACTCATAAAAGCCACTGTATTAATGGTGAAGTTGATTATGCCTTCTACCAGGACATTAATAATGTTGATCTCCATTTGCATGGTGTTATCTCTTGGAGACTTCTGAAATCCAGAGCAGACCTGTCTGCCTTTAAGAGAAGACCAATAAAATAGGTCCTGTTCCCTGTAAGGAGTTTAATGAACACTGACCTCAGCCTGGAGATAATGGTTTGACTATTTAAAGGATACAATCATCAAAATTTCTGTTGTTCCAGGAATTTCTAAGGCACCCCTTAATATAGTATCTAATCACCAATTCAATCAAATATATTATCGCATGCAGGGCTTCTCAAAGATTTTCATGGCATGGGACACTTCTTAGTGTCTTACGTATTCCAGCTTACCTGGAGTTGGTCTATCTCCTCCCATTCATGACCACATAACAGCTCTGTTGCAGTTATAGCAGTGTATATGAAAAAATAAAAATATGTTAATTTCCTCATACTACATCTTGTGAATCTCCTCCCTGGAAACAAGGAGGAAAGTCAGTGGCTAGTGACCAGCCAGCTCCCCAAAGACCACCTCCAAGTGTTCTGTGAATCACAGCTTTGAAATCAATTATCTAGAAAATGTACCTACCTCTTTGTATTTGTAAAACACTTCAGGATCCTTCAGGATGAACAGCACTTTATACTATAAATATACAAGATAAACCACTATTTGTTGCCTAGGTGAGCAGATTAAACTATTCTCCTTTCTCCTATTTCTGCATAGAACACACCTTATTTCAAGTATCAAAGGGGTAGCCGTGTTAGTCTGAATCTGTAAAAAGCAACAGAGGGTCCTGTGGCACCTTTAAGACTAACAGAAGTATTGGGAGCATAAGCTTTCGTGGGTAAGAACCTCACTTCTTGCATCTGAAGAAGTGAGGTTCTTACCCACGAAAGCTTATGCTCCCAATACTTCTGTTAGTCTTAAAGGTGCCACAGGACCCTCTGTTGCTTTTTACCTTATTTCAAATCATCTCTGCTTCACTGGTAGTAGCTATCAATTTTGGGAGCAGCTGGGATAGAATAAATTTTTCCCATCTTTTTCAGCCAGCACATCAGGAACATAAAATGAATTGCAAAGTGCAAGAACTGATACTGAATATGTTTAAACTTCACTACATTTGTTAATGAAAAAGAATACAAAAGATAGTCACAATCTTGAAACAAAATCATAAGTATTTCAGCATTTAAGCAGATATTACACACAATCTCTACATGATCATCTTGATTATTCCATTTTATGTCCAGGGCAAATGAAGTTAGTTCTTCATCTCCTCTATAATGGAAAATGTCATACAACCCATCAAAGATGAATTGGGCCAAAGCAAGATGCAATTACTGAACAAGGATGAATGACCCTTGAATAATTTGGAGGTTCAGCTAGAATGAATATCCAGAAGTAAGGATGCCTGTTCAAACCTGTAAAACTGGGCCTGAACTCTCACAAAAACAGGCTGTTGTGAGATTTCAGTTGCTTGCTCCTTCCATTTAGGTCAGAAATACTATGAGAGCAGCCCTCTTTAGGCTTTAAAATTGTTAACTAGGTTCCCATCAGTAAGGGGTAAGAGAGGCACTGCTAAGGGCAAAATATAAAAATTGAGGGCATACTTGGGCCTATAGAATATCTTATTGGTGATAACCAATGATAAATAAAAACAAACAAAAAAACCTCAGCTTGAATCTCAATTCCTACAGTAAGAAACAATCCTTACCCTGAAATGCTTAAAGTCCTAGACAGACAAAACAAAGGAGAGGAAACAAGGAACAGAGATGTGAAGTGATTGGCAGATGATCACACAGCAAGTCACTGGCAGAGCCATTAGAAAAAAAATCAGTTGTCATTTGATTACATTTAATCTAAAAACCATTGAAACAGAACCCTACAGTGCCATTTCCACCATCATTTCTTGGAGCAGAACTGTACTTTTTTTAAAATAACCAAAATATCTCAATTCTTAATAAGAAAAAAAAAATAGTTTAAGTTTGGGGTAAAAATAGAGATAGGTTCCTGTCGCAGGGTGGTTACCCCACTCCTGCCCTGAAGGGCTTAAAACAGCCCTGGGGGAAGGTTGTGGCTGGGAGCTGCTAAACTGGGCTGATTGGGAAGTGGCTGCAGCTGGGCCACACCCCAATCAGGCCTCAGCTGGCCCTATATAAGAGGCTGGGAGCCAGAAGCTTAAAGCCTGGTCTACACTACGACTTTAATTCGGATTTAGCTGCTTTAATTCGAATTAACGCTTGACCCGTCCACACAACGAAGCCATTTAATTCGAATTAAAGAGCCCTTTAATTCGATTTCTGTACTCCTCCTCGACGAGAGGAGTAGCGTCAAAATCGGTATTGTTAATCCGAATTAAGGTTAGTGTGGCCGCAATTCGAAGTTATTGGCAATTCAATGTTATTGGCTACCCACAATGCAACGCTCTGGAAATCGATGCTACTACGGTAGCTTGGACGCACACCACCGAATTAATGGTGCCTAGTGTGGCCGAATACATTCGAATTTATAAAATCGGTTTCCTAAATTCGAATTATATAAATTCGGATTAATCCTGTAGTGTAGACATACCCTAAGAGTCTCTCTCTGCTGTAGGGAGCTTTACCAGACACCTAGATTGGGAGCAGGGCTAGGGAAGGGCCAGAGGAGCTGGGAGCTCTGGCCTAGGAAAGCTGCAGGCCTGGCAAGGCCTAATAACTGCAGGGTTGCAGGGGGCAGCCCATGGGTAGGCAGAGGCAGCAGGTCTGAACCCCTTTGCCTGTGATGAGTGGCTGATACTGCAGTCTGCCCTAGTGAATGGGGCTAGATGGAGACTGGGCAGTAGCAGCGAGCAGCGGCCCCCAGGAGCCGGCCAACAGGGCTGCTAACAGGGGAGTTTAAGTGGGAGTGAGTCTCATTGGAGGAGAAGGTATCTGTACTTGCGTCTGTCTTTGTAGTGCTTGTATGTGTAGAGGCCTGTAGGGGCAGTGTGCTGAGCCCCGAGCCCTGAGTAGGGGCTCCGCCCTGATTAGGGGGCGGAGCTTGGCTGATTAGGGGGCCTATAAAAGAGGCCTCCCAGCCGAGCAGCGGCCCTAGCAGCGAGCAGCGGCCCCCAGGAGCCGGCCAACAGGGCTGCTAACAGGGGAGTTTAAGTGGGAGTGAGTCTCATTGGAGGAGAAGGTATCTGTACTTGCGTCTGTCTTTGTAGTGCTTGTATGTGTAGAGGCCTGTAGGGGCAGTGTGCTGAGCCCCGAGCCCTGAGTAGGGGCTCCGCCCTGATTAGGGGGCGGAGCTTGGCTGATTAGGGGGCCTATAAAAGAGGCCTCCCAGCCGAGCAGCGGCCCTAGCAGCGAGCAGCGGCCCCCAGGAGCCGGCCAACAGGGCTGCTAACAGGGGAGTTTAAGTGGGAGTGAGTCTCATTGGAGGAGAAGGTATCTGTACTTGCGTCTGTCTTTGTAGTGCTTGTATGTGTAGAGGCCTGTAGGGGCAGTGTGCTGAGCCCCGAGCCCTGAGTAGGGGCTCCGCCCTGATTAGGGGGCGGAGCTTGGCTGATTAGGGGGCCTATAAAAGAGGCCTCCCAGCCGAGCAGCGGCCCTAGCAGCGAGCAGCGGCCCCCAGGAGCCGGCCAACAGGGCTGCTAACAGGGGAGTTTAAGTGGGAGTGAGTCTCATTGGAGGAGAAGGTATCTGTACTTGCGTCTGTCTTTGTAGTGCTTGTATGTGTAGAGGCCTGTAGGGGCAGTGTGCTGAGCCCCGAGCCCTGAGTAGGGGCTCCGCCCTGATTAGGGGGCGGAGCTTGGCTGATTAGGGGGCCTATAAAAGAGGCCTCCCAGCCGAGCAGCGGCCCTAGCAGCGAGCAGCGGCCCCCAGGAGCCGGCCAACAGGGCTGCTAACAGGGGAGTTTAAGTGGGAGTGAGTCTCATTGGAGGAGAAGGTATCTGTACTTGCGTCTGTCTTTGTAGTGCTTGTATGTGTAGAGGCCTGTAGGGGCAGTGTGCTGAGCCCCGAGCCCTGAGTAGGGGCTCCGCCCTGATTAGGGGGCGGAGCTTGGCTGATTAGGGGGCCTATAAAAGAGGCCTCCCAGCCGAGCAGCGGCCCTAGCAGCGAGCAGCGGCCCCCAGGAGCCGGCCAACAGGGCTGCTAACAGGGGAGTTTAAGTGGGAGTGAGTCTCATTGGAGGAGAAGGTATCTGTACTTGCGTCTGTCTTTGTAGTGCTTGTATGTGTAGAGGCCTGTAGGGGCAGTGTGCTGAGCCCCGAGCCCTGAGTAGGGGCTCCGCCCTGATTAGGGGGCGGAGCTTGGCTGATTAGGGGGCCTATAAAAGAGGCCTCCCAGCCGAGCAGCGGCCCTAGCAGCGAGCAGCGGCCCCCAGGAGCCGGCCAACAGGGCTGCTAACAGGGGAGTTTAAGTGGGAGTGAGTCTCATTGGAGGAGAAGGTATCTGTACTTGCGTCTGTCTTTGTAGTGCTTGTATGTGTAGAGGCCTGTAGGGGCAGTGTGCTGAGCCCCGAGCCCTGAGTAGGGGCTCCGCCCTGATTAGGGGGCGGAGCTTGGCTGATTAGGGGGCCTATAAAAGAGGCCTCCCAGCCGAGCAGCGGCCCTAGCAGCGAGCAGCGGCCCCCAGGAGCCGGCCAACAGGGCTGCTAACAGGGGAGTTTAAGTGGGAGTGAGTCTCATTGGAGGAGAAGGTATCTGTACTTGCGTCTGTCTTTGTAGTGCTTGTATGTGTAGAGGCCTGTAGGGGCAGTGTGCTGAGCCCCGAGCCCTGAGTAGGGGCTCCGCCCTGATTAGGGGGCGGAGCTTGGCTGATTAGGGGGCCTATAAAAGAGGCCTCCCAGCCGAGCAGCGGCCCTAGCAGCGAGCAGCGGCCCCCAGGAGCCGGCCAACAGGGCTGCTAACAGGGGAGTTTAAGTGGGAGTGAGTCTCATTGGAGGAGAAGGTATCTGTACTTGCGTCTGTCTTTGTAGTGCTTGTATGTGTAGAGGCCTGTAGGGGCAGTGTGCTGAGCCCCGAGCCCTGAGTAGGGGCTCCGCCCTGATTAGGGGGCGGAGCTTGGCTGATTAGGGGGCCTATAAAAGAGGCCTCCCAGCCGAGCAGCGGCCCTAGCAGCGAGCAGCGGCCCCCAGGAGCCGGCCAACAGGGCTGCTAACAGGGGAGTTTAAGTGGGAGTGAGTCTCATTGGAGGAGAAGGTATCTGTACTTGCGTCTGTCTTTGTAGTGCTTGTATGTGTAGAGGCCTGTAGGGGCAGTGTGCTGAGCCCCGAGCCCTGAGTAGGGGCTCCGCCCTGATTAGGGGGCGGAGCTTGGCTGATTAGGGGGCCTATAAAAGAGGCCTCCCAGCCGAGCAGCGGCCCTAGCAGCGAGCAGCGGCCCCCAGGAGCCGGCCAACAGGGCTGCTAACAGGGGAGTTTAAGTGGGAGTGAGTCTCATTGGAGGAGAAGGTATCTGTACTTGCGTCTGTCTTTGTAGTGCTTGTATGTGTAGAGGCCTGTAGGGGCAGTGTGCTGAGCCCCGAGCCCTGAGTAGGGGCTCCGCCCTGATTAGGGGGCGGAGCTTGGCTGATTAGGGGGCCTATAAAAGAGGCCTCCCAGCCGAGCAGCGGCCCTAGCAGCGAGCAGCGGCCCCCAGGAGCCGGCCAAC
The DNA here is from genome assembly GCF_028017835.1 of Emys orbicularis. Taxonomy (NCBI): domain Eukaryota; kingdom Metazoa; phylum Chordata; order Testudines; family Emydidae; genus Emys; species Emys orbicularis. The sequence continues at coordinate 195,235,510 of NC_088684.1, forward strand.
AGGGCTGCTAACAGGGGAGTTTAAGTGGGAGTGAGTCTCATTGGAGGAGAAGGTATCTGTACTTGCGTCTGTCTTTGTAGTGCTTGTATGTGTAGAGGCCTGTAGGGGCAGTGTGCTGAGCCCCGAGCCCTGAGTAGGGGCTCCGCCCTGATTAGGGGGCGGAGCTTGGCTGATTAGGGGGCCTATAAAAGAGGCCTCCCAGCCGAGCAGCGGCCCTAGCAGCGAGCAGCGGCCCCCAGGAGCCGGCCAACAGGGCTGCTAACAGGGGAGTTTAAGTGGGAGTGAGTCTCATTGGAGGAGAAGGTATCTGTACTTGCGTCTGTCTTTGTAGTGCTTGTATGTGTAGAGGCCTGTAGGGGCAGTGTGCTGAGCCCCGAGCCCTGAGTAGGGGCTCCGCCCTGATTAGGGGGCGGAGCTTGGCTGATTAGGGGGCCTATAAAAGAGGCCTCCCAGCCGAGCAGCGGCCCTAGCAGCGAGCAGCGGCCCCCAGGAGCCGGCCAACAGGGCTGCTAACAGGGGAGTTTAAGTGGGAGTGAGTCTCATTGGAGGAGAAGGTATCTGTACTTGCGTCTGTCTTTGTAGTGCTTGTATGTGTAGAGGCCTGTAGGGGCAGTGTGCTGAGCCCCGAGCCCTGAGTAGGGGCTCCGCCCTGATTAGGGGGCGGAGCTTGGCTGATTAGGGGGCCTATAAAAGAGGCCTCCCAGCCGAGCAGCGGCCCTAGCAGCGAGCAGCGGCCCCCAGGAGCCGGCCAACAGGGCTGCTAACAGGGGAGTTTAAGTGGGAGTGAGTCTCATTGGAGGAGAAGGTATCTGTACTTGCGTCTGTCTTTGTAGTGCTTGTATGTGTAGAGGCCTGTAGGGGCAGTGTGCTGAGCCCCGAGCCCTGAGTAGGGGCTCCGCCCTGATTAGGGGGCGGAGCTTGGCTGATTAGGGGGCCTATAAAAGAGGCCTCCCAGCCGAGCAGCGGCCCTAGCAGCGAGCAGCGGCCCCCAGGAGCCGGCCAACAGGGCTGCTAACAGGGGAGTTTAAGTGGGAGTGAGTCTCATTGGAGGAGAAGGTATCTGTACTTGCGTCTGTCTTTGTAGTGCTTGTATGTGTAGAGGCCTGTAGGGGCAGTGTGCTGAGCCCCGAGCCCTGAGTAGGGGCTCCGCCCTGATTAGGGGGCGGAGCTTGGCTGATTAGGGGGCCTATAAAAGAGGCCTCCCAGCCGAGCAGCGGCCCTAGCAGCGAGCAGCGGCCCCCAGGAGCCGGCCAACAGGGCTGCTAACAGGGGAGTTTAAGTGGGAGTGAGTCTCATTGGAGGAGAAGGTATCTGTACTTGCGTCTGTCTTTGTAGTGCTTGTATGTGTAGAGGCCTGTAGGGGCAGTGTGCTGAGCCCCGAGCCCTGAGTAGGGGCTCCGCCCTGATTAGGGGGCGGAGCTTGGCTGATTAGGGGGCCTATAAAAGAGGCCTCCCAGCCGAGCAGCGGCCCTAGCAGCGAGCAGCGGCCCCCAGGAGCCGGCCAACAGGGCTGCTAACAGGGGAGTTTAAGTGGGAGTGAGTCTCATTGGAGGAGAAGGTATCTGTACTTGCGTCTGTCTTTGTAGTGCTTGTATGTGTAGAGGCCTGTAGGGGCAGTGTGCTGAGCCCCGAGCCCTGAGTAGGGGCTCCGCCCTGATTAGGGGGCGGAGCTTGGCTGATTAGGGGGCCTATAAAAGAGGCCTCCCAGCCGAGCAGCGGCCCTAGCAGCGAGCAGCGGCCCCCAGGAGCCGGCCAACAGGGCTGCTAACAGGGGAGTTTAAGTGGGAGTGAGTCTCATTGGAGGAGAAGGTATCTGTACTTGCGTCTGTCTTTGTAGTGCTTGTATGTGTAGAGGCCTGTAGGGGCAGTGTGCTGAGCCCCGAGCCCTGAGTAGGGGCTCCGCCCTGATTAGGGGGCGGAGCTTGGCTGATTAGGGGGCCTATAAAAGAGGCCTCCCAGCCGAGCAGCGGCCCTAGCAGCGAGCAGCGGCCCCCAGGAGCCGGCCAACAGGGCTGCTAACAGGGGAGTTTAAGTGGGAGTGAGTCTCATTGGAGGAGAAGGTATCTGTACTTGCGTCTGTCTTTGTAGTGCTTGTATGTGTAGAGGCCTGTAGGGGCAGTGTGCTGAGCCCCGAGCCCTGAGTAGGGGCTCCGCCCTGATTAGGGGGCGGAGCTTGGCTGATTAGGGGGCCTATAAAAGAGGCCTCCCAGCCGAGCAGCGGCCCTAGCAGCGAGCAGCGGCCCCCAGGAGCCGGCCAACAGGGCTGCTAACAGGGGAGTTTAAGTGGGAGTGAGTCTCATTGGAGGAGAAGGTATCTGTACTTGCGTCTGTCTTTGTAGTGCTTGTATGTGTAGAGGCCTGTAGGGGCAGTGTGCTGAGCCCCGAGCCCTGAGTAGGGGCTCCGCCCTGATTAGGGGGCGGAGCTTGGCTGATTAGGGGGCCTATAAAAGAGGCCTCCCAGCCGAGCAGCGGCCCTAGCAGCGAGCAGCGGCCCCCAGGAGCCGGCCAACAGGGCTGCTAACAGGGGAGTTTAAGTGGGAGTGAGTCTCATTGGAGGAGAAGGTATCTGTACTTGCGTCTGTCTTTGTAGTGCTTGTATGTGTAGAGGCCTGTAGGGGCAGTGTGCTGAGCCCCGAGCCCTGAGTAGGGGCTCCGCCCTGATTAGGGGGCGGAGCTTGGCTGATTAGGGGGCCTATAAAAGAGGCCTCCCAGCCGAGCAGCGGCCCTAGCAGCGAGCAGCGGCCCCCAGGAGCCGGCCAACAGGGCTGCTAACAGGGGAGTTTAAGTGGGAGTGAGTCTCATTGGAGGAGAAGGTATCTGTACTTGCGTCTGTCTTTGTAGTGCTTGTATGTGTAGAGGCCTGTAGGGGCAGTGTGCTGAGCCCCGAGCCCTGAGTAGGGGCTCCGCCCTGATTAGGGGGCGGAGCTTGGCTGATTAGGGGGCCTATAAAAGAGGCCTCCCAGCCGAGCAGCGGCCCTAGCAGCGAGCAGCGGCCCCCAGGAGCCGGCCAACAGGGCTGCTAACAGGGGAGTTTAAGTGGGAGTGAGTCTCATTGGAGGAGAAGGTATCTGTACTTGCGTCTGTCTTTGTAGTGCTTGTATGTGTAGAGGCCTGTAGGGGCAGTGTGCTGAGCCCCGAGCCCTGAGTAGGGGCTCCGCCCTGATTAGGGGGCGGAGCTTGGCTGATTAGGGGGCCTATAAAAGAGGCCTCCCAGCCGAGCAGCGGCCCTAGCAGCGAGCAGCGGCCCCCAGGAGCCGGCCAACAGGGCTGCTAACAGGGGAGTTTAAGTGGGAGTGAGTCTCATTGGAGGAGAAGGTATCTGTACTTGCGTCTGTCTTTGTAGTGCTTGTATGTGTAGAGGCCTGTAGGGGCAGTGTGCTGAGCCCCGAGCCCTGAGTAGGGGCTCCGCCCTGATTAGGGGGCGGAGCTTGGCTGATTAGGGGGCCTATAAAAGAGGCCTCCCAGCCGAGCAGCGGCCCTAGCAGCGAGCAGCGGCCCCCAGGAGCCGGCCAACAGGGCTGCTAACAGGGGAGTTTAAGTGGGAGTGAGTCTCATTGGAGGAGAAGGTATCTGTACTTGCGTCTGTCTTTGTAGTGCTTGTATGTGTAGAGGCCTGTAGGGGCAGTGTGCTGAGCCCCGAGCCCTGAGTAGGGGCTCCGCCCTGATTAGGGGGCGGAGCTTGGCTGATTAGGGGGCCTATAAAAGAGGCCTCCCAGCCGAGCAGCGGCCCTAGCAGCGAGCAGCGGCCCCCAGGAGCCGGCCAACAGGGCTGCTAACAGGGGAGTTTAAGTGGGAGTGAGTCTCATTGGAGGAGAAGGTATCTGTACTTGCGTCTGTCTTTGTAGTGCTTGTATGTGTAGAGGCCTGTAGGGGCAGTGTGCTGAGCCCCGAGCCCTGAGTAGGGGCTCCGCCCTGATTAGGGGGCGGAGCTTGGCTGATTAGGGGGCCTATAAAAGAGGCCTCCCAGCCGAGCAGCGGCCCTAGCAGCGAGCAGCGGCCCCCAGGAGCCGGCCAACAGGGCTGCTAACAGGGGAGTTTAAGTGGGAGTGAGTCTCATTGGAGGAGAAGGTATCTGTACTTGCGTCTGTCTTTGTAGTGCTTGTATGTGTAGAGGCCTGTAGGGGCAGTGTGCTGAGCCCCGAGCCCTGAGTAGGGGCTCCGCCCTGATTAGGGGGCGGAGCTTGGCTGATTAGGGGGCCTATAAAAGAGGCCTCCCAGCCGAGCAGCGGCCCTAGCAGCGAGCAGCGGCCCCCAGGAGCCGGCCAACAGGGCTGCTAACAGGGGAGTTTAAGTGGGAGTGAGTCTCATTGGAGGAGAAGGTATCTGTACTTGCGTCTGTCTTTGTAGTGCTTGTATGTGTAGAGGCCTGTAGGGGCAGTGTGCTGAGCCCCGAGCCCTGAGTAGGGGCTCCGCCCTGATTAGGGGGCGGAGCTTGGCTGATTAGGGGGCCTATAAAAGAGGCCTCCCAGCCGAGCAGCGGCCCTAGCAGCGAGCAGCGGCCCCCAGGAGCCGGCCAACAGGGCTGCTAACAGGGGAGTTTAAGTGGGAGTGAGTCTCATTGGAGGAGAAGGTATCTGTACTTGCGTCTGTCTTTGTAGTGCTTGTATGTGTAGAGGCCTGTAGGGGCAGTGTGCTGAGCCCCGAGCCCTGAGTAGGGGCTCCGCCCTGATTAGGGGGCGGAGCTTGGCTGATTAGGGGGCCTATAAAAGAGGCCTCCCAGCCGAGCAGCGGCCCTAGCAGCGAGCAGCGGCCCCCAGGAGCCGGCCAACAGGGCTGCTAACAGGGGAGTTTAAGTGGGAGTGAGTCTCATTGGAGGAGAAGGTATCTGTACTTGCGTCTGTCTTTGTAGTGCTTGTATGTGTAGAGGCCTGTAGGGGCAGTGTGCTGAGCCCCGAGCCCTGAGTAGGGGCTCCGCCCTGATTAGGGGGCGGAGCTTGGCTGATTAGGGGGCCTATAAAAGAGGCCTCCCAGCCGAGCAGCGGCCCTAGCAGCGAGCAGCGGCCCCCAGGAGCCGGCCAACAGGGCTGCTAACAGGGGAGTTTAAGTGGGAGTGAGTCTCATTGGAGGAGAAGGTATCTGTACTTGCGTCTGTCTTTGTAGTGCTTGTATGTGTAGAGGCCTGTAGGGGCAGTGTGCTGAGCCCCGAGCCCTGAGTAGGGGCTCCGCCCTGATTAGGGGGCGGAGCTTGGCTGATTAGGGGGCCTATAAAAGAGGCCTCCCAGCCGAGCAGCGGCCCTAGCAGCGAGCAGCGGCCCCCAGGAGCCGGCCAACAGGGCTGCTAACAGGGGAGTTTAAGTGGGAGTGAGTCTCATTGGAGGAGAAGGTATCTGTACTTGCGTCTGTCTTTGTAGTGCTTGTATGTGTAGAGGCCTGTAGGGGCAGTGTGCTGAGCCCCGAGCCCTGAGTAGGGGCTCCGCCCTGATTAGGGGGCGGAGCTTGGCTGATTAGGGGGCCTATAAAAGAGGCCTCCCAGCCGAGCAGCGGCCCTAGCAGCGAGCAGCGGCCCCCAGGAGCCGGCCAACAGGGCTGCTAACAGGGGAGTTTAAGTGGGAGTGAGTCTCATTGGAGGAGAAGGTATCTGTACTTGCGTCTGTCTTTGTAGTGCTTGTATGTGTAGAGGCCTGTAGGGGCAGTGTGCTGAGCCCCGAGCCCTGAGTAGGGGCTCCGCCCTGATTAGGGGGCGGAGCTTGGCTGATTAGGGGGCCTATAAAAGAGGCCTCCCAGCCGAGCAGCGGCCCTAGCAGCGAGCAGCGGCCCCCAGGAGCCGGCCAACAGGGCTGCTAACAGGGGAGTTTAAGTGGGAGTGAGTCTCATTGGAGGAGAAGGTATCTGTACTTGCGTCTGTCTTTGTAGTGCTTGTATGTGTAGAGGCCTGTAGGGGCAGTGTGCTGAGCCCCGAGCCCTGAGTAGGGGCTCCGCCCTGATTAGGGGGCGGAGCTTGGCTGATTAGGGGGCCTATAAAAGAGGCCTCCCAGCCGAGCAGCGGCCCTAGCAGCGAGCAGCGGCCCCCAGGAGCCGGCCCCCAGGGCTGCTAACAGGGGAGTTTAAGTGGGAGTGAGTCTCATTGGAGGAGAAGGTATCTGTACTTGCGTCTGTCTTTGTAGTGCTTGTATGTGTAGAGGCCTGTAGGGGCAGTGTGCTGAGCCCCGAGCCCTGAGTAGGGGCTCCGCCCTGATTAGGGGGCGGAGCTTGGCTGATTAGGGGGCCTATAAAAGAGGCCTCCCAGCCGAGCAGCGGCCCTAGCAGCGAGCAGCGGCCCCCAGGAGCCGGCCAACAGGGCTGCTAACAGGGGAGTTTAAGTGGGAGTGAGTCTCATTGGAGGAGAAGGTATCTGTACTTGCGTCTGTCTTTGTAGTGCTTGTATGTGTAGAGGCCTGTAGGGGCAGTGTGCTGAGCCCCGAGCCCTGAGTAGGGGCTCCGCCCTGATTAGGGGGCGGAGCTTGGCTGATTAGGGGGCCTATAAAAGAGGCCTCCCAGCCGAGCAGCGGCCCTAGCAGCGAGCAGCGGCCCCCAGGAGCCGGCCAACAGGGCTGCTAACAGGGGAGTTTAAGTGGGAGTGAGTCTCATTGGAGGAGAAGGTATCTGTACTTGCGTCTGTCTTTGTAGTGCTTGTATGTGTAGAGGCCTGTAGGGGCAGTGTGCTGAGCCCCGAGCCCTGAGTAGGGGCTCCGCCCTGATTAGGGGGCGGAGCTTGGCTGATTAGGGGGCCTATAAAAGAGGCCTCCCAGCCGAGCAGCGGCCCTAGCAGCGAGCAGCGGCCCCCAGGAGCCGGCCAACAGGGCTGCTAACAGGGGAGTTTAAGTGGGAGTGAGTCTCATTGGAGGAGAAGGTATCTGTACTTGCGTCTGTCTTTGTAGTGCTTGTATGTGTAGAGGCCTGTAGGGGCAGTGTGCTGAGCCCCGAGCCCTGAGTAGGGGCTCCGCCCTGATTAGGGGGCGGAGCTTGGCTGATTAGGGGGCCTATAAAAGAGGCCTCCCAGCCGAGCAGCGGCCCTAGCAGCGAGCAGCGGCCCCCAGGAGCCGGCCAACAGGGCTGCTAACAGGGGAGTTTAAGTGGGAGTGAGTCTCATTGGAGGAGAAGGTATCTGTACTTGCGTCTGTCTTTGTAGTGCTTGTATGTGTAGAGGCCTGTAGGGGCAGTGTGCTGAGCCCCGAGCCCTGAGTAGGGGCTCCGCCCTGATTAGGGGGCGGAGCTTGGCTGATTAGGGGGCCTATAAAAGAGGCCTCCCAGCCGAGCAGCGGCCCTAGCAGCGAGCAGCGGCCCCCAGGAGCCGGCCAACAGGGCTGCTAACAGGGGAGTTTAAGTGGGAGTGAGTCTCATTGGAGGAGAAGGTATCTGTACTTGCGTCTGTCTTTGTAGTGCTTGTATGTGTAGAGGCCTGTAGGGGCAGTGTGCTGAGCCCCGAGCCCTGAGTAGGGGCTCCGCCCTGATTAGGGGGCGGAGCTTGGCTGATTAGGGGGCCTATAAAAGAGGCCTCCCAGCCGAGCAGCGGCCCTAGCAGCGAGCAGCGGCCCCCAGGAGCCGGCCAACAGGGCTGCTAACAGGGGAGTTTAAGTGGGAGTGAGTCTCATTGGAGGAGAAGGTATCTGTACTTGCGTCTGTCTTTGTAGTGCTTGTATGTGTAGAGGCCTGTAGGGGCAGTGTGCTGAGCCCCGAGCCCTGAGTAGGGGCTCCGCCCTGATTAGGGGGCGGAGCTTGGCTGATTAGGGGGCCTATAAAAGAGGCCTCCCAGCCGAGCAGCGGCCCTAGCAGCGAGCAGCGGCCCCCAGGAGCCGGCCAACAGGGCTGCTAACAGGGGAGTTTAAGTGGGAGTGAGTCTCATTGGAGGAGAAGGTATCTGTACTTGCGTCTGTCTTTGTAGTGCTTGTATGTGTAGAGGCCTGTAGGGGCAGTGTGCTGAGCCCCGAGCCCTGAGTAGGGGCTCCGCCCTGATTAGGGGGCGGAGCTTGGCTGATTAGGGGGCCTATAAAAGAGGCCTCCCAGCCGAGCAGCGGCCCTAGCAGCGAGCAGCGGCCCCCAGGAGCCGGCCAACAGGGCTGCTAACAGGGGAGTTTAAGTGGGAGTGAGTCTCATTGGAGGAGAAGGTATCTGTACTTGCGTCTGTCTTTGTAGTGCTTGTATGTGTAGAGGCCTGTAGGGGCAGTGTGCTGAGCCCCGAGCCCTGAGTAGGGGCTCCGCCCTGATTAGGGGGCGGAGCTTGGCTGATTAGGGGGCCTATAAAAGAGGCCTCCCAGCCGAGCAGCGGCCCTAGCAGCGAGCAGCGGCCCCCAGGAGCCGGCCAACAGGGCTGCTAACAGGGGAGTTTAAGTGGGAGTGAGTCTCATTGGAGGAGAAGGTATCTGTACTTGCGTCTGTCTTTGTAGTGCTTGTATGTGTAGAGGCCTGTAGGGGCAGTGTGCTGAGCCCCGAGCCCTGAGTAGGGGCTCCGCCCTGATTAGGGGGCGGAGCTTGGCTGATTAGGGGGCCTATAAAAGAGGCCTCCCAGCCGAGCAGCGGCCCTAGCAGCGAGCAGCGGCCCCCAGGAGCCGGCCAACAGGGCTGCTAACAGGGGAGTTTAAGTGGGAGTGAGTCTCATTGGAGGAGAAGGTATCTGTACTTGCGTCTGTCTTTGTAGTGCTTGTATGTGTAGAGGCCTGTAGGGGCAGTGTGCTGAGCCCCGAGCCCTGAGTAGGGGCTCCGCCCTGATTAGGGGGCGGAGCTTGGCTGATTAGGGGGCCTATAAAAGAGGCCTCCCAGCCGAGCAGCGGCCCTAGCAGCGAGCAGCGGCCCCCAGGAGCCGGCCAACAGGGCTGCTAACAGGGGAGTTTAAGTGGGAGTGAGTCTCATTGGAGGAGAAGGTATCTGTACTTGCGTCTGTCTTTGTAGTGCTTGTATGTGTAGAGGCCTGTAGGGGCAGTGTGCTGAGCCCCGAGCCCTGAGTAGGGGCTCCGCCCTGATTAGGGGGCGGAGCTTGGCTGATTAGGGGGCCTATAAAAGAGGCCTCCCAGCCGAGCAGCGGCCCTAGCAGCGAGCAGCGGCCCCCAGGAGCCGGCCAACAGGGCTGCTAACAGGGGAGTTTAAGTGGGAGTGAGTCTCATTGGAGGAGAAGGTATCTGTACTTGCGTCTGTCTTTGTAGTGCTTGTATGTGTAGAGGCCTGTAGGGGCAGTGTGCTGAGCCCCGAGCCCTGAGTAGGGGCTCCGCCCTGATTAGGGGGCGGAGCTTGGCTGATTAGGGGGCCTATAAAAGAGGCCTCCCAGCCGAGCAGCGGCCCTAGCAGCGAGCAGCGGCCCCCAGGAGCCGGCCAACAGGGCTGCTAACAGGGGAGTTTAAGTGGGAGTGAGTCTCATTGGAGGAGAAGGTATCTGTACTTGCGTCTGTCTTTGTAGTGCTTGTATGTGTAGAGGCCTGTAGGGGCAGTGTGCTGAGCCCCGAGCCCTGAGTAGGGGCTCCGCCCTGATTAGGGGGCGGAGCTTGGCTGATTAGGGGGCCTATAAAAGAGGCCTCCCAGCCGAGCAGCGGCCCTAGCAGCGAGCAGCGGCCCCCAGGAGCCGGCCAACAGGGCTGCTAACAGGGGAGTTTAAGTGGGAGTGAGTCTCATTGGAGGAGAAGGTATCTGTACTTGCGTCTGTCTTTGTAGTGCTTGTATGTGTAGAGGCCTGTAGGGGCAGTGTGCTGAGCCCCGAGCCCTGAGTAGGGGCTCCGCCCTGATTAGGGGGCGGAGCTTGGCTGATTAGGGGGCCTATAAAAGAGGCCTCCCAGCCGAGCAGCGGCCCTAGCAGCGAGCAGCGGCCCCCAGGAGCCGGCCAACAGGGCTGCTAACAGGGGAGTTTAAGTGGGAGTGAGTCTCATTGGAGGAGAAGGTATCTGTACTTGCGTCTGTCTTTGTAGTGCTTGTATGTGTAGAGGCCTGTAGGGGCAGTGTGCTGAGCCCCGAGCCCTGAGTAGGGGCTCCGCCCTGATTAGGGGGCGGAGCTTGGCTGATTAGGGGGCCTATAAAAGAGGCCTCCCAGCCGAGCAGCGGCCCTAGCAGCGAGCAGCGGCCCCCAGGAGCCGGCCAACAGGGCTGCTAACAGGGGAGTTTAAGTGGGAGTGAGTCTCATTGGAGGAGAAGGTATCTGTACTTGCGTCTGTCTTTGTAGTGCTTGTATGTGTAGAGGCCTGTAGGGGCAGTGTGCTGAGCCCCGAGCCCTGAGTAGGGGCTCCGCCCTGATTAGGGGGCGGAGCTTGGCTGATTAGGGGGCCTATAAAAGAGGCCTCCCAGCCGAGCAGCGGCCCTAGCAGCGAGCAGCGGCCCCCAGGAGCCGGCCAACAGGGCTGCTAACAGGGGAGTTTAAGTGGGAGTGAGTCTCATTGGAGGAGAAGGTATCTGTACTTGCGTCTGTCTTTGTAGTGCTTGTATGTGTAGAGGCCTGTAGGGGCAGTGTGCTGAGCCCCGAGCCCTGAGTAGGGGCTCCGCCCTGATTAGGGGGCGGAGCTTGGCTGATTAGGGGGCCTATAAAAGAGGCCTCCCAGCCGAGCAGCGGCCCTAGCAGCGAGCAGCGGCCCCCAGGAGCCGGCCAACAGGGCTGCTAACAGGGGAGTTTAAGTGGGAGTGAGTCTCATTGGAGGAGAAGGTATCTGTACTTGCGTCTGTCTTTGTAGTGCTTGTATGTGTAGAGGCCTGTAGGGGCAGTGTGCTGAGCCCCGAGCCCTGAGTAGGGGCTCCGCCCTGATTAGGGGGCGGAGCTTGGCTGATTAGGGGGCCTATAAAAGAGGCCTCCCAGCCGAGCAGCGGCCCTAGCAGCGAGCAGCGGCCCCCAGGAGCCGGCCAACAGGGCTGCTAACAGGGGAGTTTAAGTGGGAGTGAGTCTCATTGGAGGAGAAGGTATCTGTACTTGCGTCTGTCTTTGTAGTGCTTGTATGTGTAGAGGCCTGTAGGGGCAGTGTGCTGAGCCCCGAGCCCTGAGTAGGGGCTCCGCCCTGATTAGGGGGCGGAGCTTGGCTGATTAGGGGGCCTATAAAAGAGGCCTCCCAGCCGAGCAGCGGCCCTAGCAGCGAGCAGCGGCCCCCAGGAGCCGGCCAACAGGGCTGCTAACAGGGGAGTTTAAGTGGGAGTGAGTCTCATTGGAGGAGAAGGTATCTGTACTTGCGTCTGTCTTTGTAGTGCTTGTATGTGTAGAGGCCTGTAGGGGCAGTGTGCTGAGCCCCGAGCCCTGAGTAGGGGCTCCGCCCTGATTAGGGGGCGGAGCTTGGCTGATTAGGGGGCCTATAAAAGAGGCCTCCCAGCCGAGCAGCGGCCCTAGCAGCGAGCAGCGGCCCCCAGGAGCCGGCCAACAGGGCTGCTAACAGGGGAGTTTAAGTGGGAGTGAGTCTCATTGGAGGAGAAGGTATCTGTACTTGCGTCTGTCTTTGTAGTGCTTGTATGTGTAGAGGCCTGTAGGGGCAGTGTGCTGAGCCCCGAGCCCTGAGTAGGGGCTCCGCCCTGATTAGGGGGCGGAGCTTGGCTGATTAGGGGGCCTATAAAAGAGGCCTCCCAGCCGAGCAGCGGCCCTAGCAGCGAGCAGCGGCCCCCAGGAGCCGGCCAACAGGGCTGCTAACAGGGGAGTTTAAGTGGGAGTGAGTCTCATTGGAGGAGAAGGTATCTGTACTTGCGTCTGTCTTTGTAGTGCTTGTATGTGTAGAGGCCTGTAGGGGCAGTGTGCTGAGCCCCGAGCCCTGAGTAGGGGCTCCGCCCTGATTAGGGGGCGGAGCTTGGCTGATTAGGGGGCCTATAAAAGAGGCCTCCCAGCCGAGCAGCGGCCCTAGCAGCGAGCAGCGGCCCCCAGGAGCCGGCCAACAGGGCTGCTAACAGGGGAGTTTAAGTGGGAGTGAGTCTCATTGGAGGAGAAGGTATCTGTACTTGCGTCTGTCTTTGTAGTGCTTGTATGTGTAGAGGCCTGTAGGGGCAGTGTGCTGAGCCCCGAGCCCTGAGTAGGGGCTCCGCCCTGATTAGGGGGCGGAGCTTGGCTGATTAGGGGGCCTATAAAAGAGGCCTCCCAGCCGAGCAGCGGCCCTAGCAGCGAGCAGCGGCCCCCAGGAGCCGGCCAACAGGGCTGCTAACAGGGGAGTTTAAGTGGGAGTGAGTCTCATTGGAGGAGAAGGTATCTGTACTTGCGTCTGTCTTTGTAGTGCTTGTATGTGTAGAGGCCTGTAGGGGCAGTGTGCTGAGCCCCGAGCCCTGAGTAGGGGCTCCGCCCTGATTAGGGGGCGGAGCTTGGCTGATTAGGGGGCCTATAAAAGAGGCCTCCCAGCCGAGCAGCGGCCCTAGCAGCGAGCAGCGGCCCCCAGGAGCCGGCCAACAGGGCTGCTAACAGGGGAGTTTAAGTGGGAGTGAGTCTCATTGGAGGAGAAGGTATCTGTACTTGCGTCTGTCTTTGTAGTGCTTGTATGTGTAGAGGCCTGTAGGGGCAGTGTGCTGAGCCCCGAGCCCTGAGTAGGGGCTCCGCCCTGATTAGGGGGCGGAGCTTGGCTGATTAGGGGGCCTATAAAAGAGGCCTCCCAGCCGAGCAGCGGCCCTAGCAGCGAGCAGCGGCCCCCAGGAGCCGGCCAACAGGGCTGCTAACAGGGGAGTTTAAGTGGGAGTGAGTCTCATTGGAGGAGAAGGTATCTGTACTTGCGTCTGTCTTTGTAGTGCTTGTATGTGTAGAGGCCTGTAGGGGCAGTGTGCTGAGCCCCGAGCCCTGAGTAGGGGCTCCGCCCTGATTAGGGGGCGGAGCTTGGCTGATTAGGGGGCCTATAAAAGAGGCCTCCCAGCCGAGCAGCGGCCCTAGCAGCGAGCAGCGGCCCCCAGGAGCCGGCCAACAGGGCTGCTAACAGGGGAGTTTAAGTGGGAGTGAGTCTCATTGGAGGAGAAGGTATCTGTACTTGCGTCTGTCTTTGTAGTGCTTGTATGTGTAGAGGCCTGTAGGGGCAGTGTGCTGAGCCCCGAGCCCTGAGTAGGGGCTCCGCCCTGATTAGGGGGCGGAGCTTGGCTGATTAGGGGGCCTATAAAAGAGGCCTCCCAGCCGAGCAGCGGCCCTAGCAGCGAGCAGCGGCCCCCAGGAGCCGGCCAACAGGGCTGCTAACAGGGGAGTTTAAGTGGGAGTGAGTCTCATTGGAGGAGAAGGTATCTGTACTTGCGTCTGTCTTTGTAGTGCTTGTATGTGTAGAGGCCTGTAGGGGCAGTGTGCTGAGCCCCGAGCCCTGAGTAGGGGCTCCGCCCTGATTAGGGGGCGGAGCTTGGCTGATTAGGGGGCCTATAAAAGAGGCCTCCCAGCCGAGCAGCGGCCCTAGCAGCGAGCAGCGGCCCCCAGGAGCCGGCCAACAGGGCTGCTAACAGGGGAGTTTAAGTGGGAGTGAGTCTCATTGGAGGAGAAGGTATCTGTACTTGCGTCTGTCTTTGTAGTGCTTGTATGTGTAGAGGCCTGTAGGGGCAGTGTGCTGAGCCCCGAGCCCTGAGTAGGGGCTCCGCCCTGATTAGGGGGCGGAGCTTGGCTGATTAGGGGGCCTATAAAAGAGGCCTCCCAGCCGAGCAGCGGCCCTAGCAGCGAGCAGCGGCCCCCAGGAGCCGGCCAACAGGGCTGCTAACAGGGGAGTTTAAGTGGGAGTGAGTCTCATTGGAGGAGAAGGTATCTGTACTTGCGTCTGTCTTTGTAGTGCTTGTATGTGTAGAGGCCTGTAGGGGCAGTGTGCTGAGCCCCGAGCCCTGAGTAGGGGCTCCGCCCTGATTAGGGGGCGGAGCTTGGCTGATTAGGGGGCCTATAAAAGAGGCCTCCCAGCCGAGCAGCGGCCCTAGCAGCGAGCAGCGGCCCCCAGGAGCCGGCCAACAGGGCTGCTAACAGGGGAGTTTAAGTGGGAGTGAGTCTCATTGGAGGAGAAGGTATCTGTACTTGCGTCTGTCTTTGTAGTGCTTGTATGTGTAGAGGCCTGTAGGGGCAGTGTGCTGAGCCCCGAGCCCTGAGTAGGGGCTCCGCCCTGATTAGGGGGCGGAGCTTGGCTGATTAGGGGGCCTATAAAAGAGGCCTCCCAGCCGAGCAGCGGCCCTAGCAGCGAGCAGCGGCCCCCAGGAGCCGGCCAACAGGGCTGCTAACAGGGGAGTTTAAGTGGGAGTGAGTCTCATTGGAGGAGAAGGTATCTGTACTTGCGTCTGTCTTTGTAGTGCTTGTATGTGTAGAGGCCTGTAGGGGCAGTGTGCTGAGCCCCGAGCCCTGAGTAGGGGCTCCGCCCTGATTAGGGGGCGGAGCTTGGCTGATTAGGGGGCCTATAAAAGAGGCCTCCCAGCCGAGCAGCGGCCCTAGCAGCGAGCAGCGGCCCCCAGGAGCCGGCCAACAGGGCTGCTAACAGGGGAGTTTAAGTGGGAGTGAGTCTCATTGGAGGAGAAGGTATCTGTACTTGCGTCTGTCTTTGTAGTGCTTGTATGTGTAGAGGCCTGTAGGGGCAGTGTGCTGAGCCCCGAGCCCTGAGTAGGGGCTCCGCCCTGATTAGGGGGCGGAGCTTGGCTGATTAGGGGGCCTATAAAAGAGGCCTCCCAGCCGAGCAGCGGCCCTAGCAGCGAGCAGCGGCCCCCAGGAGCCGGCCAACAGGGCTGCTAACAGGGGAGTTTAAGTGGGAGTGAGTCTCATTGGAGGAGAAGGTATCTGTACTTGCGTCTGTCTTTGTAGTGCTTGTATGTGTAGAGGCCTGTAGGGGCAGTGTGCTGAGCCCCGAGCCCTGAGTAGGGGCTCCGCCCTGATTAGGGGGCGGAGCTTGGCTGATTAGGGGGCCTATAAAAGAGGCCTCCCAGCCGAGCAGCGGCCCTAGCAGCGAGCAGCGGCCCCCAGGAGCCGGCCAACAGGGCTGCTAACAGGGGAGTTTAAGTGGGAGTGAGTCTCATTGGAGGAGAAGGTATCTGTACTTGCGTCTGTCTTTGTAGTGCTTGTATGTGTAGAGGCCTGTAGGGGCAGTGTGCTGAGCCCCGAGCCCTGAGTAGGGGCTCCGCCCTGATTAGGGGGCGGAGCTTGGCTGATTAGGGGGCCTATAAAAGAGGCCTCCCAGCCGAGCAGCGGCCCTAGCAGCGAGCAGCGGCCCCCAGGAGCCGGCCAACAGGGCTGCTAACAGGGGAGTTTAAGTGGGAGTGAGTCTCATTGGAGGAGAAGGTATCTGTACTTGCGTCTGTCTTTGTAGTGCTTGTATGTGTAGAGGCCTGTAGGGGCAGTGTGCTGAGCCCCGAGCCCTGAGTAGGGGCTCCGCCCTGATTAGGGGGCGGAGCTTGGCTGATTAGGGGGCCTATAAAAGAGGCCTCCCAGCCGAGCAGCGGCCCTAGCAGCGAGCAGCGGCCCCCAGGAGCCGGCCAACAGGGCTGCTAACAGGGGAGTTTAAGTGGGAGTGAGTCTCATTGGAGGAGAAGGTATCTGTACTTGCGTCTGTCTTTGTAGTGCTTGTATGTGTAGAGGCCTGTAGGGGCAGTGTGCTGAGCCCCGAGCCCTGAGTAGGGGCTCCGCCCTGATTAGGGGGCGGAGCTTGGCTGATTAGGGGGCCTATAAAAGAGGCCTCCCAGCCGAGCAGCGGCCCTAGCAGCGAGCAGCGGCCCCCAGGAGCCGGCCAACAGGGCTGCTAACAGGGGAGTTTAAGTGGGAGTGAGTCTCATTGGAGGAGAAGGTATCTGTACTTGCGTCTGTCTTTGTAGTGCTTGTATGTGTAGAGGCCTGTAGGGGCAGTGTGCTGAGCCCCGAGCCCTGAGTAGGGGCTCCGCCCTGATTAGGGGGCGGAGCTTGGCTGATTAGGGGGCCTATAAAAGAGGCCTCCCAGCCGAGCAGCGGCCCTAGCAGCGAGCAGCGGCCCCCAGGAGCCGGCCAACAGGGCTGCTAACAGGGGAGTTTAAGTGGGAGTGAGTCTCATTGGAGGAGAAGGTATCTGTACTTGCGTCTGTCTTTGTAGTGCTTGTATGTGTAGAGGCCTGTAGGGGCAGTGTGCTGAGCCCCGAGCCCTGAGTAGGGGCTCCGCCCTGATTAGGGGGCGGAGCTTGGCTGATTAGGGGGCCTATAAAAGAGGCCTCCCAGCCGAGCAGCGGCCCTAGCAGCGAGCAGCGGCCCCCAGGAGCCGGCCAACAGGGCTGCTAACAGGGGAGTTTAAGTGGGAGTGAGTCTCATTGGAGGAGAAGGTATCTGTACTTGCGTCTGTCTTTGTAGTGCTTGTATGTGTAGAGGCCTGTAGGGGCAGTGTGCTGAGCCCCGAGCCCTGAGTAGGGGCTCCGCCCTGATTAGGGGGCGGAGCTTGGCTGATTAGGGGGCCTATAAAAGAGGCCTCCCAGCCGAGCAGCGGCCCTAGCAGCGAGCAGCGGCCCCCAGGAGCCGGCCAACAGGGCTGCTAACAGGGGAGTTTAAGTGGGAGTGAGTCTCATTGGAGGAGAAGGTATCTGTACTTGCGTCTGTCTTTGTAGTGCTTGTATGTGTAGAGGCCTGTAGGGGCAGTGTGCTGAGCCCCGAGCCCTGAGTAGGGGCTCCGCCCTGATTAGGGGGCGGAGCTTGGCTGATTAGGGGGCCTATAAAAGAGGCCTCCCAGCCGAGCAGCGGCCCTAGCAGCGAGCAGCGGCCCCCAGGAGCCGGCCAACAGGGCTGCTAACAGGGGAGTTTAAGTGGGAGTGAGTCTCATTGGAGGAGAAGGTATCTGTACTTGCGTCTGTCTTTGTAGTGCTTGTATGTGTAGAGGCCTGTAGGGGCAGTGTGCTGAGCCCCGAGCCCTGAGTAGGGGCTCCGCCCTGATTAGGGGGCGGAGCTTGGCTGATTAGGGGGCCTATAAAAGAGGCCTCCCAGCCGAGCAGCGGCCCTAGCAGCGAGCAGCGGCCCCCAGGAGCCGGCCAACAGGGCTGCTAACAGGGGAGTTTAAGTGGGAGTGAGTCTCATTGGAGGAGAAGGTATCTGTACTTGCGTCTGTCTTTGTAGTGCTTGTATGTGTAGAGGCCTGTAGGGGCAGTGTGCTGAGCCCCGAGCCCTGAGTAGGGGCTCCGCCCTGATTAGGGGGCGGAGCTTGGCTGATTAGGGGGCCTATAAAAGAGGCCTCCCAGCCGAGCAGCGGCCCTAGCAGCGAGCAGCGGCCCCCAGGAGCCGGCCAACAGGGCTGCTAACAGGGGAGTTTAAGTGGGAGTGAGTCTCATTGGAGGAGAAGGTATCTGTACTTGCGTCTGTCTTTGTAGTGCTTGTATGTGTAGAGGCCTGTAGGGGCAGTGTGCTGAGCCCCGAGCCCTGAGTAGGGGCTCCGCCCTGATTAGGGGGCGGAGCTTGGCTGATTAGGGGGCCTATAAAAGAGGCCTCCCAGCCGAGCAGCGGCCCTAGCAGCGAGCAGCGGCCCCCAGGAGCCGGCCAACAGGGCTGCTAACAGGGGAGTTTAAGTGGGAGTGAGTCTCATTGGAGGAGAAGGTATCTGTACTTGCGTCTGTCTTTGTAGTGCTTGTATGTGTAGAGGCCTGTAGGGGCAGTGTGCTGAGCCCCGAGCCCTGAGTAGGGGCTCCGCCCTGATTAGGGGGCGGAGCTTGGCTGATTAGGGGGCCTATAAAAGAGGCCTCCCAGCCGAGCAGCGGCCCTAGCAGCGAGCAGCGGCCCCCAGGAGCCGGCCAACAGGGCTGCTAACAGGGGAGTTTAAGTGGGAGTGAGTCTCATTGGAGGAGAAGGTATCTGTACTTGCGTCTGTCTTTGTAGTGCTTGTATGTGTAGAGGCCTGTAGGGGCAGTGTGCTGAGCCCCGAGCCCTGAGTAGGGGCTCCGCCCTGATTAGGGGGCGGAGCTTGGCTGATTAGGGGGCCTATAAAAGAGGCCTCCCAGCCGAGCAGCGGCCCTAGCAGCGAGCAGCGGCCCCCAGGAGCCGGCCAACAGGGCTGCTAACAGGGGAGTTTAAGTGGGAGTGAGTCTCATTGGAGGAGAAGGTATCTGTACTTGCGTCTGTCTTTGTAGTGCTTGTATGTGTAGAGGCCTGTAGGGGCAGTGTGCTGAGCCCCGAGCCCTGAGTAGGGGCTCCGCCCTGATTAGGGGGCGGAGCTTGGCTGATTAGGGGGCCTATAAAAGAGGCCTCCCAGCCGAGCAGCGGCCCTAGCAGCGAGCAGCGGCCCCCAGGAGCCGGCCAACAGGGCTGCTAACAGGGGAGTTTAAGTGGGAGTGAGTCTCATTGGAGGAGAAGGTATCTGTACTTGCGTCTGTCTTTGTAGTGCTTGTATGTGTAGAGGCCTGTAGGGGCAGTGTGCTGAGCCCCGAGCCCTGAGTAGGGGCTCCGCCCTGATTAGGGGGCGGAGCTTGGCTGATTAGGGGGCCTATAAAAGAGGCCTCCCAGCCGAGCAGCGGCCCTAGCAGCGAGCAGCGGCCCCCAGGAGCCGGCCAACAGGGCTGCTAACAGGGGAGTTTAAGTGGGAGTGAGTCTCATTGGAGGAGAAGGTATCTGTACTTGCGTCTGTCTTTGTAGTGCTTGTATGTGTAGAGGCCTGTAGGGGCAGTGTGCTGAGCCCCGAGCCCTGAGTAGGGGCTCCGCCCTGATTAGGGGGCGGAGCTTGGCTGATTAGGGGGCCTATAAAAGAGGCCTCCCAGCCGAGCAGCGGCCCTAGCAGCGAGCAGCGGCCCCCAGGAGCCGGCCAACAGGGCTGCTAACAGGGGAGTTTAAGTGGGAGTGAGTCTCATTGGAGGAGAAGGTATCTGTACTTGCGTCTGTCTTTGTAGTGCTTGTATGTGTAGAGGCCTGTAGGGGCAGTGTGCTGAGCCCCGAGCCCTGAGTAGGGGCTCCGCCCTGATTAGGGGGCGGAGCTTGGCTGATTAGGGGGCCTATAAAAGAGGCCTCCCAGCCGAGCAGCGGCCCTAGCAGCGAGCAGCGGCCCCCAGGAGCCGGCCAACAGGGCTGCTAACAGGGGAGTTTAAGTGGGAGTGAGTCTCATTGGAGGAGAAGGTATCTGTACTTGCGTCTGTCTTTGTAGTGCTTGTATGTGTAGAGGCCTGTAGGGGCAGTGTGCTGAGCCCCGAGCCCTGAGTAGGGGCTCCGCCCTGATTAGGGGGCGGAGCTTGGCTGATTAGGGGGCCTATAAAAGAGGCCTCCCAGCCGAGCAGCGGCCCTAGCAGCGAGCAGCGGCCCCCAGGAGCCGGCCAACAGGGCTGCTAACAGGGGAGTTTAAGTGGGAGTGAGTCTCATTGGAGGAGAAGGTATCTGTACTTGCGTCTGTCTTTGTAGTGCTTGTATGTGTAGAGGCCTGTAGGGGCAGTGTGCTGAGCCCCGAGCCCTGAGTAGGGGCTCCGCCCTGATTAGGGGGCGGAGCTTGGCTGATTAGGGGGCCTATAAAAGAGGCCTCCCAGCCGAGCAGCGGCCCTAGCAGCGAGCAGCGGCCCCCAGGAGCCGGCCAACAGGGCTGCTAACAGGGGAGTTTAAGTGGGAGTGAGTCTCATTGGAGGAGAAGGTATCTGTACTTGCGTCTGTCTTTGTAGTGCTTGTATGTGTAGAGGCCTGTAGGGGCAGTGTGCTGAGCCCCGAGCCCTGAGTAGGGGCTCCGCCCTGATTAGGGGGCGGAGCTTGGCTGATTAGGGGGCCTATAAAAGAGGCCTCCCAGCCGAGCAGCGGCCCTAGCAGCGAGCAGCGGCCCCCAGGAGCCGGCCAACAGGGCTGCTAACAGGGGAGTTTAAGTGGGAGTGAGTCTCATTGGAGGAGAAGGTATCTGTACTTGCGTCTGTCTTTGTAGTGCTTGTATGTGTAGAGGCCTGTAGGGGCAGTGTGCTGAGCCCCGAGCCCTGAGTAGGGGCTCCGCCCTGATTAGGGGGCGGAGCTTGGCTGATTAGGGGGCCTATAAAAGAGGCCTCCCAGCCGAGCAGCGGCCCTAGCAGCGAGCAGCGGCCCCCAGGAGCCGGCCAACAGGGCTGCTAACAGGGGAGTTTAAGTGGGAGTGAGTCTCATTGGAGGAGAAGGTATCTGTACTTGCGTCTGTCTTTGTAGTGCTTGTATGTGTAGAGGCCTGTAGGGGCAGTGTGCTGAGCCCCGAGCCCTGAGTAGGGGCTCCGCCCTGATTAGGGGGCGGAGCTTGGCTGATTAGGGGGCCTATAAAAGAGGCCTCCCAGCCGAGCAGCGGCCCTAGCAGCGAGCAGCGGCCCCCAGGAGCCGGCCAACAGGGCTGCTAACAGGGGAGTTTAAGTGGGAGTGAGTCTCATTGGAGGAGAAGGTATCTGTACTTGCGTCTGTCTTTGTAGTGCTTGTATGTGTAGAGGCCTGTAGGGGCAGTGTGCTGAGCCCCGAGCCCTGAGTAGGGGCTCCGCCCTGATTAGGGGGCGGAGCTTGGCTGATTAGGGGGCCTATAAAAGAGGCCTCCCAGCCGAGCAGCGGCCCTAGCAGCGAGCAGCGGCCCCCAGGAGCCGGCCAACAGGGCTGCTAACAGGGGAGTTTAAGTGGGAGTGAGTCTCATTGGAGGAGAAGGTATCTGTACTTGCGTCTGTCTTTGTAGTGCTTGTATGTGTAGAGGCCTGTAGGGGCAGTGTGCTGAGCCCCGAGCCCTGAGTAGGGGCTCCGCCCTGATTAGGGGGCGGAGCTTGGCTGATTAGGGGGCCTATAAAAGAGGCCTCCCAGCCGAGCAGCGGCCCTAGCAGCGAGCAGCGGCCCCCAGGAGCCGGCCAACAGGGCTGCTAACAGGGGAGTTTAAGTGGGAGTGAGTCTCATTGGAGGAGAAGGTATCTGTACTTGCGTCTGTCTTTGTAGTGCTTGTATGTGTAGAGGCCTGTAGGGGCAGTGTGCTGAGCCCCGAGCCCTGAGTAGGGGCTCCGCCCTGATTAGGGGGCGGAGCTTGGCTGATTAGGGGGCCTATAAAAGAGGCCTCCCAGCCGAGCAGCGGCCCTAGCAGCGAGCAGCGGCCCCCAGGAGCCGGCCAACAGGGCTGCTAACAGGGGAGTTTAAGTGGGAGTGAGTCTCATTGGAGGAGAAGGTATCTGTACTTGCGTCTGTCTTTGTAGTGCTTGTATGTGTAGAGGCCTGTAGGGGCAGTGTGCTGAGCCCCGAGCCCTGAGTAGGGGCTCCGCCCTGATTAGGGGGCGGAGCTTGGCTGATTAGGGGGCCTATAAAAGAGGCCTCCCAGCCGAGCAGCGGCCCTAGCAGCGAGCAGCGGCCCCCAGGAGCCGGCCAACAGGGCTGCTAACAGGGGAGTTTAAGTGGGAGTGAGTCTCATTGGAGGAGAAGGTATCTGTACTTGCGTCTGTCTTTGTAGTGCTTGTATGTGTAGAGGCCTGTAGGGGCAGTGTGCTGAGCCCCGAGCCCTGAGTAGGGGCTCCGCCCTGATTAGGGGGCGGAGCTTGGCTGATTAGGGGGCCTATAAAAGAGGCCTCCCAGCCGAGCAGCGGCCCTAGCAGCGAGCAGCGGCCCCCAGGAGCCGGCCAACAGGGCTGCTAACAGGGGAGTTTAAGTGGGAGTGAGTCTCATTGGAGGAGAAGGTATCTGTACTTGCGTCTGTCTTTGTAGTGCTTGTATGTGTAGAGGCCTGTAGGGGCAGTGTGCTGAGCCCCGAGCCCTGAGTAGGGGCTCCGCCCTGATTAGGGGGCGGAGCTTGGCTGATTAGGGGGCCTATAAAAGAGGCCTCCCAGCCGAGCAGCGGCCCTAGCAGCGAGCAGCGGCCCCCAGGAGCCGGCCAACAGGGCTGCTAACAGGGGAGTTTAAGTGGGAGTGAGTCTCATTGGAGGAGAAGGTATCTGTACTTGCGTCTGTCTTTGTAGTGCTTGTATGTGTAGAGGCCTGTAGGGGCAGTGTGCTGAGCCCCGAGCCCTGAGTAGGGGCTCCGCCCTGATTAGGGGGCGGAGCTTGGCTGATTAGGGGGCCTATAAAAGAGGCCTCCCAGCCGAGCAGCGGCCCTAGCAGCGAGCAGCGGCCCCCAGGAGCCGGCCAACAGGGCTGCTAACAGGGGAGTTTAAGTGGGAGTGAGTCTCATTGGAGGAGAAGGTATCTGTACTTGCGTCTGTCTTTGTAGTGCTTGTATGTGTAGAGGCCTGTAGGGGCAGTGTGCTGAGCCCCGAGCCCTGAGTAGGGGCTCCGCCCTGATTAGGGGGCGGAGCTTGGCTGATTAGGGGGCCTATAAAAGAGGCCTCCCAGCCGAGCAGCGGCCCTAGCAGCGAGCAGCGGCCCCCAGGAGCCGGCCAACAGGGCTGCTAACAGGGGAGTTTAAGTGGGAGTGAGTCTCATTGGAGGAGAAGGTATCTGTACTTGCGTCTGTCTTTGTAGTGCTTGTATGTGTAGAGGCCTGTAGGGGCAGTGTGCTGAGCCCCGAGCCCTGAGTAGGGGCTCCGCCCTGATTAGGGGGCGGAGCTTGGCTGATTAGGGGGCCTATAAAAGAGGCCTCCCAGCCGAGCAGCGGCCCTAGCAGCGAGCAGCGGCCCCCAGGAGCCGGCCAACAGGGCTGCTAACAGGGGAGTTTAAGTGGGAGTGAGTCTCATTGGAGGAGAAGGTATCTGTACTTGCGTCTGTCTTTGTAGTGCTTGTATGTGTAGAGGCCTGTAGGGGCAGTGTGCTGAGCCCCGAGCCCTGAGTAGGGGCTCCGCCCTGATTAGGGGGCGGAGCTTGGCTGATTAGGGGGCCTATAAAAGAGGCCTCCCAGCCGAGCAGCGGCCCTAGCAGCGAGCAGCGGCCCCCAGGAGCCGGCCAACAGGGCTGCTAACAGGGGAGTTTAAGTGGGAGTGAGTCTCATTGGAGGAGAAGGTATCTGTACTTGCGTCTGTCTTTGTAGTGCTTGTATGTGTAGAGGCCTGTAGGGGCAGTGTGCTGAGCCCCGAGCCCTGAGTAGGGGCTCCGCCCTGATTAGGGGGCGGAGCTTGGCTGATTAGGGGGCCTATAAAAGAGGCCTCCCAGCCGAGCAGCGGCCCTAGCAGCGAGCAGCGGCCCCCAGGAGCCGGCCAACAGGGCTGCTAACAGGGGAGTTTAAGTGGGAGTGAGTCTCATTGGAGGAGAAGGTATCTGTACTTGCGTCTGTCTTTGTAGTGCTTGTATGTGTAGAGGCCTGTAGGGGCAGTGTGCTGAGCCCCGAGCCCTGAGTAGGGGCTCCGCCCTGATTAGGGGGCGGAGCTTGGCTGATTAGGGGGCCTATAAAAGAGGCCTCCCAGCCGAGCAGCGGCCCTAGCAGCGAGCAGCGGCCCCCAGGAGCCGGCCAACAGGGCTGCTAACAGGGGAGTTTAAGTGGGAGTGAGTCTCATTGGAGGAGAAGGTATCTGTACTTGCGTCTGTCTTTGTAGTGCTTGTATGTGTAGAGGCCTGTAGGGGCAGTGTGCTGAGCCCCGAGCCCTGAGTAGGGGCTCCGCCCTGATTAGGGGGCGGAGCTTGGCTGATTAGGGGGCCTATAAAAGAGGCCTCCCAGCCGAGCAGCGGCCCTAGCAGCGAGCAGCGGCCCCCAGGAGCCGGCCAACAGGGCTGCTAACAGGGGAGTTTAAGTGGGAGTGAGTCTCATTGGAGGAGAAGGTATCTGTACTTGCGTCTGTCTTTGTAGTGCTTGTATGTGTAGAGGCCTGTAGGGGCAGTGTGCTGAGCCCCGAGCCCTGAGTAGGGGCTCCGCCCTGATTAGGGGGCGGAGCTTGGCTGATTAGGGGGCCTATAAAAGAGGCCTCCCAGCCGAGCAGCGGCCCTAGCAGCGAGCAGCGGCCCCCAGGAGCCGGCCAACAGGGCTGCTAACAGGGGAGTTTAAGTGGGAGTGAGTCTCATTGGAGGAGAAGGTATCTGTACTTGCGTCTGTCTTTGTAGTGCTTGTATGTGTAGAGGCCTGTAGGGGCAGTGTGCTGAGCCCCGAGCCCTGAGTAGGGGCTCCGCCCTGATTAGGGGGCGGAGCTTGGCTGATTAGGGGGCCTATAAAAGAGGCCTCCCAGCCGAGCAGCGGCCCTAGCAGCGAGCAGCGGCCCCCAGGAGCCGGCCAACAGGGCTGCTAACAGGGGAGTTTAAGTGGGAGTGAGTCTCATTGGAGGAGAAGGTATCTGTACTTGCGTCTGTCTTTGTAGTGCTTGTATGTGTAGAGGCCTGTAGGGGCAGTGTGCTGAGCCCCGAGCCCTGAGTAGGGGCTCCGCCCTGATTAGGGGGCGGAGCTTGGCTGATTAGGGGGCCTATAAAAGAGGCCTCCCAGCCGAGCAGCGGCCCTAGCAGCGAGCAGCGGCCCCCAGGAGCCGGCCAACAGGGCTGCTAACAGGGGAGTTTAAGTGGGAGTGAGTCTCATTGGAGGAGAAGGTATCTGTACTTGCGTCTGTCTTTGTAGTGCTTGTATGTGTAGAGGCCTGTAGGGGCAGTGTGCTGAGCCCCGAGCCCTGAGTAGGGGCTCCGCCCTGATTAGGGGGCGGAGCTTGGCTGATTAGGGGGCCTATAAAAGAGGCCTCCCAGCCGAGCAGCGGCCCTAGCAGCGAGCAGCGGCCCCCAGGAGCCGGCCAACAGGGCTGCTAACAGGGGAGTTTAAGTGGGAGTGAGTCTCATTGGAGGAGAAGGTATCTGTACTTGCGTCTGTCTTTGTAGTGCTTGTATGTGTAGAGGCCTGTAGGGGCAGTGTGCTGAGCCCCGAGCCCTGAGTAGGGGCTCCGCCCTGATTAGGGGGCGGAGCTTGGCTGATTAGGGGGCCTATAAAAGAGGCCTCCCAGCCGAGCAGCGGCCCTAGCAGCGAGCAGCGGCCCCCAGGAGCCGGCCAACAGGGCTGCTAACAGGGGAGTTTAAGTGGGAGTGAGTCTCATTGGAGGAGAAGGTATCTGTACTTGCGTCTGTCTTTGTAGTGCTTGTATGTGTAGAGGCCTGTAGGGGCAGTGTGCTGAGCCCCGAGCCCTGAGTAGGGGCTCCGCCCTGATTAGGGGGCGGAGCTTGGCTGATTAGGGGGCCTATAAAAGAGGCCTCCCAGCCGAGCAGCGGCCCTAGCAGCGAGCAGCGGCCCCCAGGAGCCGGCCAACAGGGCTGCTAACAGGGGAGTTTAAGTGGGAGTGAGTCTCATTGGAGGAGAAGGTATCTGTACTTGCGTCTGTCTTTGTAGTGCTTGTATGTGTAGAGGCCTGTAGGGGCAGTGTGCTGAGCCCCGAGCCCTGAGTAGGGGCTCCGCCCTGATTAGGGGGCGGAGCTTGGCTGATTAGGGGGCCTATAAAAGAGGCCTCCCAGCCGAGCAGCGGCCCTAGCAGCGAGCAGCGGCCCCCAGGAGCCGGCCAACAGGGCTGCTAACAGGGGAGTTTAAGTGGGAGTGAGTCTCATTGGAGGAGAAGGTATCTGTACTTGCGTCTGTCTTTGTAGTGCTTGTATGTGTAGAGGCCTGTAGGGGCAGTGTGCTGAGCCCCGAGCCCTGAGTAGGGGCTCCGCCCTGATTAGGGGGCGGAGCTTGGCTGATTAGGGGGCCTATAAAAGAGGCCTCCCAGCCGAGCAGCGGCCCTAGCAGCGAGCAGCGGCCCCCAGGAGCCGGCCAACAGGGCTGCTAACAGGGGAGTTTAAGTGGGAGTGAGTCTCATTGGAGGAGAAGGTATCTGTACTTGCGTCTGTCTTTGTAGTGCTTGTATGTGTAGAGGCCTGTAGGGGCAGTGTGCTGAGCCCCGAGCCCTGAGTAGGGGCTCCGCCCTGATTAGGGGGCGGAGCTTGGCTGATTAGGGGGCCTATAAAAGAGGCCTCCCAGCCGAGCAGCGGCCCTAGCAGCGAGCAGCGGCCCCCAGGAGCCGGCCAACAGGGCTGCTAACAGGGGAGTTTAAGTGGGAGTGAGTCTCATTGGAGGAGAAGGTATCTGTACTTGCGTCTGTCTTTGTAGTGCTTGTATGTGTAGAGGCCTGTAGGGGCAGTGTGCTGAGCCCCGAGCCCTGAGTAGGGGCTCCGCCCTGATTAGGGGGCGGAGCTTGGCTGATTAGGGGGCCTATAAAAGAGGCCTCCCAGCCGAGCAGCGGCCCTAGCAGCGAGCAGCGGCCCCCAGGAGCCGGCCAACAGGGCTGCTAACAGGGGAGTTTAAGTGGGAGTGAGTCTCATTGGAGGAGAAGGTATCTGTACTTGCGTCTGTCTTTGTAGTGCTTGTATGTGTAGAGGCCTGTAGGGGCAGTGTGCTGAGCCCCGAGCCCTGAGTAGGGGCTCCGCCCTGATTAGGGGGCGGAGCTTGGCTGATTAGGGGGCCTATAAAAGAGGCCTCCCAGCCGAGCAGCGGCCCTAGCAGCGAGCAGCGGCCCCCAGGAGCCGGCCAACAGGGCTGCTAACAGGGGAGTTTAAGTGGGAGTGAGTCTCATTGGAGGAGAAGGTATCTGTACTTGCGTCTGTCTTTGTAGTGCTTGTATGTGTAGAGGCCTGTAGGGGCAGTGTGCTGAGCCCCGAGCCCTGAGTAGGGGCTCCGCCCTGATTAGGGGGCGGAGCTTGGCTGATTAGGGGGCCTATAAAAGAGGCCTCCCAGCCGAGCAGCGGCCCTAGCAGCGAGCAGCGGCCCCCAGGAGCCGGCCAACAGGGCTGCTAACAGGGGAGTTTAAGTGGGAGTGAGTCTCATTGGAGGAGAAGGTATCTGTACTTGCGTCTGTCTTTGTAGTGCTTGTATGTGTAGAGGCCTGTAGGGGCAGTGTGCTGAGCCCCGAGCCCTGAGTAGGGGCTCCGCCCTGATTAGGGGGCGGAGCTTGGCTGATTAGGGGGCCTATAAAAGAGGCCTCCCAGCCGAGCAGCGGCCCTAGCAGCGAGCAGCGGCCCCCAGGAGCCGGCCAACAGGGCTGCTAACAGGGGAGTTTAAGTGGGAGTGAGTCTCATTGGAGGAGAAGGTATCTGTACTTGCGTCTGTCTTTGTAGTGCTTGTATGTGTAGAGGCCTGTAGGGGCAGTGTGCTGAGCCCCGAGCCCTGAGTAGGGGCTCCGCCCTGATTAGGGGGCGGAGCTTGGCTGATTAGGGGGCCTATAAAAGAGGCCTCCCAGCCGAGCAGCGGCCCTAGCAGCGAGCAGCGGCCCCCAGGAGCCGGCCAACAGGGCTGCTAACAGGGGAGTTTAAGTGGGAGTGAGTCTCATTGGAGGAGAAGGTATCTGTACTTGCGTCTGTCTTTGTAGTGCTTGTATGTGTAGAGGCCTGTAGGGGCAGTGTGCTGAGCCCCGAGCCCTGAGTAGGGGCTCCGCCCTGATTAGGGGGCGGAGCTTGGCTGATTAGGGGGCCTATAAAAGAGGCCTCCCAGCCGAGCAGCGGCCCTAGCAGCGAGCAGCGGCCCCCAGGAGCCGGCCAACAGGGCTGCTAACAGGGGAGTTTAAGTGGGAGTGAGTCTCATTGGAGGAGAAGGTATCTGTACTTGCGTCTGTCTTTGTAGTGCTTGTATGTGTAGAGGCCTGTAGGGGCAGTGTGCTGAGCCCCGAGCCCTGAGTAGGGGCTCCGCCCTGATTAGGGGGCGGAGCTTGGCTGATTAGGGGGCCTATAAAAGAGGCCTCCCAGCCGAGCAGCGGCCCTAGCAGCGAGCAGCGGCCCCCAGGAGCCGGCCAACAGGGCTGCTAACAGGGGAGTTTAAGTGGGAGTGAGTCTCATTGGAGGAGAAGGTATCTGTACTTGCGTCTGTCTTTGTAGTGCTTGTATGTGTAGAGGCCTGTAGGGGCAGTGTGCTGAGCCCCGAGCCCTGAGTAGGGGCTCCGCCCTGATTAGGGGGCGGAGCTTGGCTGATTAGGGGGCCTATAAAAGAGGCCTCCCAGCCGAGCAGCGGCCCTAGCAGCGAGCAGCGGCCCCCAGGAGCCGGCCAACAGGGCTGCTAACAGGGGAGTTTAAGTGGGAGTGAGTCTCATTGGAGGAGAAGGTATCTGTACTTGCGTCTGTCTTTGTAGTGCTTGTATGTGTAGAGGCCTGTAGGGGCAGTGTGCTGAGCCCCGAGCCCTGAGTAGGGGCTCCGCCCTGATTAGGGGGCGGAGCTTGGCTGATTAGGGGGCCTATAAAAGAGGCCTCCCAGCCGAGCAGCGGCCCTAGCAGCGAGCAGCGGCCCCCAGGAGCCGGCCAACAGGGCTGCTAACAGGGGAGTTTAAGTGGGAGTGAGTCTCATTGGAGGAGAAGGTATCTGTACTTGCGTCTGTCTTTGTAGTGCTTGTATGTGTAGAGGCCTGTAGGGGCAGTGTGCTGAGCCCCGAGCCCTGAGTAGGGGCTCCGCCCTGATTAGGGGGCGGAGCTTGGCTGATTAGGGGGCCTATAAAAGAGGCCTCCCAGCCGAGCAGCGGCCCTAGCAGCGAGCAGCGGCCCCCAGGAGCCGGCCAACAGGGCTGCTAACAGGGGAGTTTAAGTGGGAGTGAGTCTCATTGGAGGAGAAGGTATCTGTACTTGCGTCTGTCTTTGTAGTGCTTGTATGTGTAGAGGCCTGTAGGGGCAGTGTGCTGAGCCCCGAGCCCTGAGTAGGGGCTCCGCCCTGATTAGGGGGCGGAGCTTGGCTGATTAGGGGGCCTATAAAAGAGGCCTCCCAGCCGAGCAGCGGCCCTAGCAGCGAGCAGCGGCCCCCAGGAGCCGGCCAACAGGGCTGCTAACAGGGGAGTTTAAGTGGGAGTGAGTCTCATTGGAGGAGAAGGTATCTGTACTTGCGTCTGTCTTTGTAGTGCTTGTATGTGTAGAGGCCTGTAGGGGCAGTGTGCTGAGCCCCGAGCCCTGAGTAGGGGCTCCGCCCTGATTAGGGGGCGGAGCTTGGCTGATTAGGGGGCCTATAAAAGAGGCCTCCCAGCCGAGCAGCGGCCCTAGCAGCGAGCAGCGGCCCCCAGGAGCCGGCCAACAGGGCTGCTAACAGGGGAGTTTAAGTGGGAGTGAGTCTCATTGGAGGAGAAGGTATCTGTACTTGCGTCTGTCTTTGTAGTGCTTGTATGTGTAGAGGCCTGTAGGGGCAGTGTGCTGAGCCCCGAGCCCTGAGTAGGGGCTCCGCCCTGATTAGGGGGCGGAGCTTGGCTGATTAGGGGGCCTATAAAAGAGGCCTCCCAGCCGAGCAGCGGCCCTAGCAGCGAGCAGCGGCCCCCAGGAGCCGGCCAACAGGGCTGCTAACAGGGGAGTTTAAGTGGGAGTGAGTCTCATTGGAGGAGAAGGTATCTGTACTTGCGTCTGTCTTTGTAGTGCTTGTATGTGTAGAGGCCTGTAGGGGCAGTGTGCTGAGCCCCGAGCCCTGAGTAGGGGCTCCGCCCTGATTAGGGGGCGGAGCTTGGCTGATTAGGGGGCCTATAAAAGAGGCCTCCCAGCCGAGCAGCGGCCCTAGCAGCGAGCAGCGGCCCCCAGGAGCCGGCCAACAGGGCTGCTAACAGGGGAGTTTAAGTGGGAGTTTACAGGGGGAGGTGGAAGGGGAGGCAGGTGGGCGCGGTGGTTGGTGTGCTTTGTTCCCTCAGAGGCTGCAGGCAGAGACCACAGCAGCCATGAGCCAGGCAGCAGGGGACACAATGCAGATGAAAGCATGTAGCAGCTGCGGTATGTATATAGTCCTAGCAGGTGCACCTGATCAGAGGTATGTCTGTATGAAATGCCGCCTACTTGCCCTGTTAGAGGAAAAGGTTCGGGGGTTGGAGATGCAGGTAGAGACCCTGGTAGAGTTTAGAAGGGGGTTTGAGCAGCTAATGGAGCAAAGGCAAGGGGTGACTGAAGGGGAATGCTCGGGGGTGCAGGTGGAAGCGGGGGCTATGGTCTGTGAGGGGGGAATGTCGGGGGGAGAACAAGAGCAGTGGAAGCATGTGACCGTGAGAAGCAGGCCAAGGAAAAGGAGGGCTAGTGAGGGGGAAATAGAACTCAGGAACAGGTTTGGGTGTTTGGCTAACGAGGAGGGGACGCAGCAGGTGGTACCTGATGGTGGGAGGCAGAGGAAGAAAAGAAGGGCAGCTAGTCCAATACACAGGGGGGAGGAGTTGATGGAAGTAGCATCAACACTTGGCCCCGGGAGGATACAGGATGGCAATAGGGGGACTATAAGGGAAAATAGAGACAGACAGGAGTTACGGCCGCAGGGAACAGGGGATAGATTGGTAGATTGCGCTGCCCCCAGGCAAAGGCAGGTTTATGTGATTGGGGACTCCTTACTGAGGAGGTTAGACAGGCCTGTGACCAGGGCGGACCCGGAAAACAGAAGGGTGTGCTGTCTGCCGGGCGCTAAGATACGGGATGTGGACCTGCGGTTGAAAAGGATCCTAAAAGGAGCGGGTAAGAACCCCTTGATCGTCCTTCATGTAGGAACGAATGACACGGCTAGGTTCTCGCTAGAGAGAATCAAGGGAGATTATGCCAGGCTGGGGAAGACGCTTAAGGAAGTCGAGGCTCAGATTATCTTCAGTGGGATTCTGCCTGTTCCTAGAGAAGGACAGCAAAGGGCAGACAGGATTGTGAGGATAAATAGCTGGCTAAGGGAGTGGTGCTATAAGGAGGGCTTTGGGATGTATGGCCACTGGGAGGCTTTCGGGGACAGACAGCTGTTCTCGCGGGATGGACTTCACCTGAGTAGGGAAGGAAATAGACTTCTGGGAGGGAGGCTGGCTCATCTCATCAAAAGGGCTTTAAACTAGGAACTTGGGGGAGACGGTTGGGAGATGTCCAGTTGATCTCCACGCCAGATTCCAACACTGAAAAAGAGGGCGAGGAGAAAAGCACAGATATAGGTAGGGGTAGGGAATTGGACATAAGAAGGAGGGGGCAGATGGACACTACTGGGTCCGTACCAAAGTGCATAACTAATGGGAGAAAGGATAGACAGCATATGGTAAGATGTTTATACACCAATGCGAGAAGCCTAGGTAACAAAATGGAGGAATTGGAGCTCCTGGTCCAAGAAATGAAACCTGATATCGTAGGAATAACCGAAACGTGGTGGAATGGTAGTCATGACTGGAGTACAGGTATGGAAGGGTATGCGCTGTTAAGGAATGACCGGAAAAAAGGTAAAGGTGGGGGTGTGGCATTGTATGTCAATAATGAGCTAAAATGTAAAGAAATAATAAGTGATGGAATGGATAAGACGGAGTCTGTCTGGGCAACAATTACACTGGGTAAAAGAACTACTAGAGCCTCCCCTGAGATACTGCTTGGGGTGTGCTATAGACCGCCGGGATCTAGCCTGGATGCGGACAGAGAACTATTTAATGTTTTTAAGGAAGTAAAAACTAATAAGAGCTGTGTGATCATGGGGGACTTTAACTTCCCAGACATAGATTGGGGAACAAATGCTAGTAACAATAATAGGGCTCAGATGTTTCTAGACGTGCTAGCAGATGAATTCCTTCATCAAGTAGTAGCTGAACCGACGAGGGGGGATGCCATTTTAGATTTGGTGCTGGTGAGTAGTGAGGACCTCGTTGAGGAAATGGTTGTAGGGGACAACCTTGGCTCGAGTGACCATGAGCTAATTTGGTTTAAACTAAATGGAAGGGTTAACAGAAATAAAACTATGACTGTGACTAAGGTTTACAATTTCAAAAAGGCCAACTTTAATAAATTAAGGCAACTACTTAGGGAAGTGGATTGGGCTAACATACTTAGAGAGCTAAAGGCAGATGAGGCCTGGGATTATTTCAAGCTGAAGTTGCACGAGCTGTCCGAGGCCTGTATCCCGAGAAAGGGGAAACGGTCAGTAGGCAGGGGAATTAGACCCAGCTGGATGAGCAGGCGTCTCAAAGGGGCGATTAAGAAAAAACAGAAAGCGTACAAAGAATGGAAGAGAGGAGAGATCGGCAAAGAAACCTACCTTATTGAGGTCAGAGCATGTAGGGATGCGGTGAGAAAGGCCAAAAGCCGTGTAGAGTTGGACCTCGCGAGGGGAATTAAATCCAATAGTAAGAGGTTTTATAGCCATATAAATAGGAAGAAAACAAAGAAAGAGGAAGTGGGGCCACTGAAGCTTGCAGATGGAGTGGAGATTAAGGACAATCTAAGCATGGCACAATATCTAAATGAATATTTTGCATCGGTGTTTAATAAGGCTAATGAAGGGCTTAGGAATAGAGGGAGCGGGACAGAGGGGAATAAAGGAGGGGCAATTGACATTAAAGTATCAGAGGTGGAAGCCAAACTTGACCAGCTAAATGGGACTAAATCGGGTGGACCGGATGATCTTCATCCTAGAATATTGAAGGAGCTGGCGCGAGAAATTGC